>NC_142439.1:85595000-86845000 GCF_059453495.1 Arachis ipaensis
TTCCTAGTCCACTGGAAGAAGGCTCAACAAGATCATCAAGGGGATTAATCAATGTGGACAAAAAATCACTAATGATGAAATCCACTTCTTGATCAATTTCCTTTGACTCTCTATCCACTTCCTCAACATCACTCTCCTCTTTAACATCCCTTCCAAACTTCGTGGAAGAGGGCTCTTCAACTTGAGATTCCTTTATGTGCTCAACATATCCTAAACATCCAACCACTACTTCCTTTTGTTCAATCATGGAGCTCCAAGTTCTCCTTACCATGGAGCTCCAAGTTCACTCCCTCACCAAGCTCCTTGGTTGCTTCTCCACATTCAACAATGGGAGCGCCTTGATCGCATAAGCATAGGCGGGATGAGACTATGTTACCAATGGCTTCTACCATGATAGCCATTTTTTCTCTTGACTCCGCAAACTTCTTTTCATCCTCCTCTTGTCGCCTTAAGATATGAGATTCAAGATCTCTCAATTCCAGCATGGGGGCTTCATCGGGAGATGATGGTGGAAGAGAAGGTTCATTGTTTGAGGGAAGGTTGTTATAATTGGAAGGTGGTTCATACTGGTGAAATCCTTGAGGTGGTGTGTGTGGACTTGGTAGTCCATAGGAGTATTGGTATTGGAAAGGTGGTTCATATGGTGGTTGGTATGGTGGGTATGGGTTGGGGTCATATGGAGGTGGATTATGGTAGAAGGCTTGTGAGTGTGGTTGAGGGTTATGTTGAGGAGGGGGTTCATATGCATGTGGTGGTTGTGGTTGACAATCACAATAAGGGTCATCACATACATTAGATTGATATGCATTAGGATTAGGAGTATACCCATAAGAAATTGGAGGAGGTTGTTGCCAAGAAGGTTTCCCATAAGCTTGGGGTCCTCCCATCTTTGACTTACAAATCCTTGATGCACATCCTCGTTGAAGCTTCTATTTCCTACAACATAGTTTGAACTACACTCATAGCCAAAGTGATGAGAATTCATGGTGACAGAGAAAATAGAAACAAAAGCTAACAAGAAATAAAGAAAATTAAATCCTACAACTATCAAAAACCAACAAGCAAACCAAAGATCAGGCTATTCACAACATATACAATAGCCAATAATATAGCACCATTGCAATCCCCGGCAACGGCGCCATTAATTTGATGGGCGAGGATTCATACCGATTCGGAATTCCATAAAATGTTTATGTTGCAAGTATAGTCCAAACCGACAGTCAATCCTCGAATCAAATTAAGATATGGTTTTGTCACAAGTACAAACTCCAATGAAATTTTACCGAAGTATTTAGACTCTGGGTCGTCTCATGAGGATTGCAATGAAGTGTCAATTATTGGCTATGAAGATGCAAGGGAGTTTGATTGATAAGAGGGCAAGAAATTAAATGGGCAAGAATTTAAATGACAAGACGAGTAAATCAAGCAATTAAAGGAAGCAAGTAATAAAGAAAAACATTCATGGCAAGGATTGAGATCACAGGCTTTCCATCCTAGTCACTAGTAACAATAATTAACAATAATTTATCTTATTTCGTCATCTCCAACATTGGAAGAAGGTGTAAGTTATCTTCCATGAGAGAAAGTCAAACAAGAGTAGCTAATCTCAATCCAAATGTCCCAATCAACTCACTAATTAAATTAGCAAGAGATTAGAGTCAATGGAAATGATATTAACTAACAACTCTCGATCACCAATCTGAATTGGGTTTCATGACTCAAGATTACCTAATTACTCTTCCCAAGCCAATAATGCTCAAGATCTACTATAAAGCCCAACCAAGCATTTTGTCAAACACTTGGTGGGTGTACAAGGAAAGCATAATAAATGTGCAAGAATAATAAATCTACCAACTACCAATAGCAAGGAAAGTAAATTCACAACTCAATTCATCAATAAAAAGAAACATCAACATCAAATTGCATTAAATGTAAACCAAATCCAACATGAGAAAAGAGCATAAAAGTAAAATTAACAAGAGAACTAAGAAGAATCAAGTTGTAGAAACAAGAAATTATGAAGAAAACAAGATGAGAACATGAAAATTGACCTAGATCTAAGATGGAAATGTCCTAAGAACCCTAATTCTAGAGAGAAGAGGGAGCTTCTCTCTCTAGAAACTACACTACATGATGCACATGCTACCAACAATTGCTCCCCCTTGCTTGGACTTTAATTTTGCATGAAATACACTCAGAAACAAGTTCGAATTGGGCCTGGGCAGCTCAGAAATCGCCCCAGCATTTTGCCTTTAAGTGAGTCACGTGCGAGTATCGGCGCGTATGCGCCATGTGTGCGTGCGCATCGATTTGCTATTTCTTCATCCGCGTGGACGCGTCATGTACGCGTGCACGTCTCTTTGTGAAGTCACTTTTGCATGCGCGCGCCTTGTACGCTTGCGCGTCCATCGATGCATTTCCAATTCTTGTTTCCTCACGTATCCTCCACTTTGTATGCTTCTTTCCTCATTTCTTCCATCCAATACTTGCCTTATGAACCTGAAATCACTCAACAAACACATCAAGGCATCGAATGGAATTAAGGTGAATTAAAATCACCAATTTAAGGGCCTAAAAAGCATGTTTTCACATTTAAGCACAAATCAAGGGAGAATTGCAAAACCATGCTATTTCATTGAATAAATGTGAGAAAAGGTGAATAAATCCCTTAAAATAAGCACAAGATAAACCATGAAATCGGGGTTTATCACATGTCCAAAGAAACTTCTGATTTCTTTGACATTAATGGGTGGTGGTAATTGCTCAATTACCTCCACCTTGGCTTGATCTACCTCTATTCCTTTGTTTGAAATCAGATGCCCAAGAACAATCCCTTCAGTCACCATGAAGTGACATTTTTTCCAGTTCAAAACCAGGTTTATCTCTTGGCATCGTTTGAGAACTAGGGCCAGATGGTCAAGGCAGGAGTCAAATGAGTCTCCAAATGAATACCTCAAGGAACTTCTCTACCATGTCAGAGAAGATGGAGAGCATACATCTCTGAAATGTGGCAGGTGCATTGCACAGGCCAAATGGCATCCGCCTATAAGCAAACACACGATATGGGCATGTGAATGCTGTCTTTTCTTGATCCTGTGGATCTACAGCAATTTAATTGTAACTAGAATAACCATCCAAAAAATAATAAAATGCATGCCCTGCTAGTCTTTCTAGCATTTGATCTATGAATAGTGAAGGAAAATGATCCTTTCTGGTGACGTTATTGAGCCTTCTATAGTCAATGCACATACGCCACCATGTAACTATCCTTGTAGGAATCAGTTCATTCTTTTCATTTTGAACCACTGTCATGCCTCTCTTTTTGGGAACAACTTGGACAAGATTGACCCAGGGGCTGTCAGAAATGGGATAAATAATCCCAGCCTCCCATAATTTTGTGAATTCCTTTTGCACCACTTCTTTCATGGCTAGATTCGTCCTCCAGTAGGATCTTGTGCATGCATCAGGTTGGGCTAATGCCCTGAAGGTCACTTATTGTCCACCTAAGAGCTATCTTGTGTGTCTTTAGCACTTGAAGTAGTGCCTTTTCTTCCTATGGTTCTAAGGTAGAGCTTATAATCCTAGAGTTTATGAGGCTTGTCCTCCTCCTTAGGCGTCTTCAGAGGTTCCTTTATTTCCTCTGGCTCTTCTAAATCAGGTTGAGCATCATAAAGGATGTCATTCAGCTCTTCTTCGAGTGCCTCAGCTATATTCACTTCTTCCACCAGGGAATCAATGATATCAACACTCATGCACTCCTCTGGAATGGTCATCCTCATTGACTCTCAAGGTCAGTTCCCCTTTTTAAACGTCAATGAGAGTCTGTCATGTAGCTAGGAATGGTCTTCCTAGAATGAGGGTTGCACTCTTGTGCTCATCTATTTCTAGCACCACAAAGTCTGTGGGGAAAGCAAAGGGTCCAACCCTAACAATCATGTCCTCAATTATGCCTGATGGAAGCTTCACAGAGCCATCAGCCAGTTGAAGACATACGCGAGTTGGTTTAACTTCATGAGTTAAATAGAGTTTCTTTATTAATGATGTAGGTATTAAGTTAATACTTGCTCCAACATCACATAGTGCTGTCTTTATGTAGGCATCCCCTAAGGTGCAGGGCATCATAAAGCTCCCAGGATCTTTGAGTTTTTCTGGTAAGTCCTTTTGGATTACTGCACTCCACTCTTTAGTGAGGAAGACTATTTCTGCCTCTCTCCAATCTTTCTTATGACTTAAGATGTCTTTCATGAAATTATCATAAGAAGGTATCTGTTCAAGAGCCTTTGCAAAAGGAATCTTGATCTCAAGCGTCTTAAGATAATCTGCAAAGCAGGCAAACTTTTTATCCTTTTCCACTTGGCAGAGCTTTTGAGGATATGGTATCTTAGCCCTATATTCATCAACTTTAGTTGATGTAGGTTGAATGCCTACTGAAATTGAAGGGGGTTTAGCAGGTTGTTTAGAATGGGTCTTATCAGCACTTTCATGTGTCCGACCATCCCTAGTTGGGCGTTCAATGCCAGGAGCACTGCTCTCTTCCTGGCGTTTAACGCCAAGAACACTGTCCTCTTTTGGGCGTTCAACGCCAAAGGTGGGTATCCCTTCTTGGCGTTGTACACCAATAGTGTTGCCCCATTTTTGGATGTTCAACGTCCTCATAGGTGTCTTGGACACTAGTCTAGTTATCCTCTGTCAGCTTTTCTTCCTCTGGTTTCCTGTTGTTCTAACGTTAGGTATTCAATGTTTTCCCACTCCTTAGTTGAATTGCCTGACATTCATCTTTTATCTGCTTAGATAATTGCTTTCTTGTTTGATTCAGCTGGGCTTCTACATTCTTGTTGGAAGCCTGAGTTTCTCGTAGAGCCTCTTGCACTTTTAGCAACTACTGTGCAAGGGCGTGTAGCTGCTGAGTTAATGGGTCATTTTGTTCTGGAGGGTTAGACTCAGTAGATATTGCCTTAACCTCTCCTTTTACGGAAGTCTCCTCAGCTGAGTACAGATGCTGAGTCATGGCAACTGTCTCAATAAGTTTGTAAGCCTCTTCAATTGTTTTCCTCATATGTATAGAACCACCAGCAGAGTGGTCTAGAGATATCTTGGCCATGTCTATAAAGCCAAAATAAAAGATGTCTAACTGCACCCATTTTGAAAATATTTCAGTGGTACATTTCCTCAGCATTCTTCTATACCTCCCCCAGGCATCATGAAGAGATTCATTATTCGCTTGCTTGAAGATTTGGATGTCAAGCCTTAACCGGGTCAACTTTCTTGGGGGAAAGTATTGATTCAAAAATTTGTTTACTAGCTGTTTCCATATTTTCAAGCTAGATTTGGGTTGGTTATCCAACCACCTCTTTACTTGATCTCTTACAGTAAAGGGAAAGAGTAGCAGTCTGTAAACATCCTGATCTACTCCCTCAGTGTGTATTGTGTCAGCAATTTGTAAAAAGTTTGCTAGAAACTCAGTAAGTTCTTCCTGTGGAAGTCCAGAGTACTGGCAGTTTTGCTGTACTAGAATAATGAGCTGAGGATTTAGCTCAAAATTACTTGCTCCAATGGGAGGTATACTAATACTTCTCCCATAGAAGTCTGTAGTGGGGGCCATGTAAGACCCCAAAGTTCTTCTTAACTGTTCATTCCCATTGGATGTTAAGAGTAAAAAGAAAACTAGGATTAAATTATTTTTGTTTTTATTTTATTTATTAATTGAATTCGAAAATAAAAACTAATTAAATAAAAAGATTTGAAAATTGAATGATGAATTTCAAAAGAGAAGAGAGAGAAGGAAGTAAGAGATTTTCGACATTAGAAGAGAGAGGAATTAGTTAAGAAGTTTTGAAAAAGAAGAAAGAGAAAAGAAGGAACTAATTAAGAAAGATTTGAAAACAAGATAAGATAGAAAATTTGAAAAAGATTTGATTTTGAAATTTGAAATTTGAATTTTGAATTTTGAATTTTGAATTTTGAATTTTGATGAGATAAGATTTTGAAAATTGAATTTTAAATTTTGAATTTTGAATTTGAAAAAAGATTTGAAAAAGATTTGATTTTTTTTTTTAAAAAGATTTGATTTTGAAATTCAAATTTAAGATAAGATAAGATAATGATTTGAAATTAAATGCAAGATAACAAAAGATAAGATAACGATTTAAAAAGGTTTTGAATTTTAAATTTCAAAAGAAAGATAAGATAAGATAGAATCACAATTAAAAGAAAAGATTTGCAAATGATTTTAAAAGATAAAATTTGAAATTTGAAATTTAAAATTAAGATAAGTTAAGATAAGATAATAATTTGAAATAAAGATAGAAAAGATATTTTTTTATTTATTTTTAATTAATGCAAAAAAAGAGAAAAACAACCAAAAGACACCAAACTCAAAATTTTTAGATCTAAAACACTAAGTTTTAGAAAATTTAAAAAGAAAAACACCAAAAAACACAAAACTTAAAAATTTTAAGATCAAAACAAGAAAGAAACAAGAACAACTTGAATACTAAGAAAGAACACTAAAGAACTTTTTGAAAATTCAAAGGAAACAAAGAACACACAAAGGACACCAAACTTAAGAATTGACACTAGATTCAAACAAAAGACACTTTATTTTAAAAAAAATTTTGAAAAGAAACCAAGAAAATTCGAAACTTTAACAAGAACAAGAACAAAGGCTCAAACAAAAGATAAAGATAAAAAAGAAAAGCAAAGATTTTTTGAAAAATTTTTTATTTTTTCGAAAAAGAAAATAAAAGACTAAAAAAAAATTAAAAAGTACCTAATCTAAGCAACAAGATAATCTGATAGTTTGTCAAATCCGAACAATCCTGGCAACGTGGCCAAAAACTTGGTGCACGAAACTGGTTCCCCAGAATTCACACAGATAGAACGGCAAGTATACCGGGTCGTCCAAGTAATACCTGAGGTGAGTCAGGGTCGATGCCACAGAGATTGTTGGTTTGAGCAAGCAGTGGATACCTTGCAGATCTTAGTTAGGCAGATAGAAAATATAGTTTGTCACAAAAAGCATATAAAACAGGTAAATAGAACGTTACCAGGTAGATAGGAATTCATGGTGATAGAATGGTTGAGGCTTTAGAGATGTGTTGTCTTTCTGGATTAACTTTTCTTACTGTCTTCTTCAATAACCTTCTTATTACTTCAATGGTAGTCGTAAGTGATTAACTCATGTCCTCTCATTAAGTTAACCTCCTCCACTGCAGCAATCCACCACGTTGAGATGACTCATGTCCTCTCATCAAGCCACCTCTAGGTTTCTCACTGTAGCAGAAGATGAAGCTCTAAGCAATCCACTTCCCTTCACGATCCTACTCAAGGTGCCACAGACAAGGCAGATCTTCCGGATTAGAAAGTGCTACTTCTCTGACTCTAGCCTTAACGCCACAGAAGCTTCACGCACCCATAGTCAATGGGATTATACGTCACAAATCCAAAGTTGCTCAGATTTTCTATTGGAATCCCCAATGCAATCTCTAGCTTTAGTTCAATGCTGGTGGATGGCGTTGAACGCCAGTTTTGGGCCTTCATTTCCAAAGTAAAGTATGAACTATTATATGTTTCTAGAAAGCCCTGGATGTTAGCTTTCCATAGCCATTGAGAGCGCTCCATTTGGACTTTTGTAGCTCCAATAAAGCTTCTTTCGAGTGCATGGAGTTCAGATCCTGACAGCATCTACAGTCCTTTCTCTGCTTCTGAATCAGACTTTTGCTCAAGCTCCTCAATTTCAGCCAGAAAATACCTTAAATCACCATAAAATACACAAACTCAAAGTAGAATCCAAAAATATGAATTTTGCATTAAAACCTATGAAAACATAATAAAACTTAAACAAAACATAATGAATTCTATATGAAAGTGATCCCAAAAAGCGAATAAAGTATTCGCTCTTCACACGCCAGTCTGTTTGTGTGCACACAAGATCCTTTTACCCTGCTAAAAAAAAGAAGTTTTCTGTGTGTGTGCACCCTCCTGTGCGTACGCACACTCAGTAGCACCCAACCTGCCGGGAGCACTCGCACACTCTTGTGTGTCGCAACCTCTTTATTTTTACCTTTTGTGCGTACTCACGGACCAGTATGCGTATGCACAGATGTCGAACTCGGAAGTAATTAAAAACAGAACCCAGTCATGCCAGAACCCTTCTTGCAACCTTTTTTTTCTTCATCTACTGCAACCACCTATCCCACCCCACCTTCTTCTGGCGACCCTGCCGCTCCGCCACCCTCCTCTTCTTCCTTCTCTTTTCTTCTTCTTTCGTTTCCTTATTCTTTCTTTACTCTTCCTTGTTTTGTTTATTTGATTGGTTAATTTTTGTTTTCTTTATTTAAGTTTGGTAATTTAGCTTAAGTTTTGCCTAACAAGGGTGAACTCTTTACTCTGATTTCGGGGTTGTTGATGCTTCAATTTTGGGTTGAATTTGATGAATATTTGCACTGCATACTATGTGTTCGACGAAATGTCTAAATGAACTTTTAGTTTAATGCGTTGGTCTACTGACGAACCGGATTTCCTATCGGTAAAGAAATTCACAAATATAATCGCGTTGTAAGTACAGCTTCTAAACCAACAGAAAATCCTTTCGCACAAACGTTTTGGTTGTCACAAGTAACAAACCCAATAAAATTTATAAACCGAAGTATTCAAACCTCGGGTCGTCTTCTCAAGGAATTTCAGGGAGGTATGACTTATTATTAGCTATGAAAAAGGTAGAATTTTGGATTTTGAAAGGTTTGAACAAGGAAAATAAATTGCAGGCAATAATAAATTAATATCTAATAAAACTCTTGGCAAGGTATGAAAATTAGAAGTCCTATACTAGTTATCCTTATCAATGGTGATGAGAATTGAGTTTTAATCCCACTTAGTTAACCTTTACTAAAGCAAAGGAAAGTCAAGTGAACTAATTAGTTAGATCCTCAAGTCCTAGCCAACTCCTAAGAAAGGACTAGAGTTAATGGAATTCAATTCAATTAGCAAGAATAACAATTATCAATCACGATGAGTTTGACAACTCAAGAGTTACCAATTAATCAACCAAAGCCAAAAGGGAAAAATCTAAACTAAATTAAAAGCATTCATATAAATAAAGCAAAGCAAAGTCAAATCTGAAATACCTAAATTTATATTAAATAAAACATTCAAATCTAAATATGAAGAATCTATAAGCCAAATTGGTAACATGAGTCAGATACGAATAAAAGCATTAGAATAAATAAAAATATAAAAGGAATATTGAACCTGAGAAGAAGTTGAATTGAACTAAACTAATAGAAATCCTAAAATCCTAAATCCTAAGAGAGAGGAGAGAACCTCTCTCTCTAAAAACTACATCTAATCCTAAAATTATGAATGTATGATCTCTCCCTCTTTGATTCCTCCATTCTCTGGCTTATATTCTGTGTTTCTGGATTCAGAATTGGGCCAAAAAAGGGTCCAGAAATTGCTGGGGGAATTTTCTGCAGATTCTGCACGTGGCGTCTGTTACGCGTCCGTGTAGGTCACGCGGTCGCGTCATCCGGAGTTCTGTTCTTCCACGCGGTCACCTCGGTCATGCGTACGCGTCATTTGCGTTCTGCTCAAGGCACGCGTCCGCGTCAGTCACGCATTCGCGTCGCTGCCTTTTCGTGCTAGGCACGCGGCTGCGTCGTCCATGCGTTCGCGTCGTTGCCTTTTTCTTCAAGACTCCATTTTTGTGCTTTCCTTCCATTTTTGTATGTTTCCTTTCTGTCCTCTAAGCCATTCCTATCTTAGGAGATCTGAAAATACTTAACACACGAATCACGGCATCGAATGGTAATAAAAGGTAATTAAAATTAATATTTTTAAAGCATAAGAAACATGTTTTTCACATATATCACATAATAAGGAAGGGAAAGTAAAACCATACAATTTACATGAATAAGTGGGTGAAGGATTGAGTAAATCACTTGAATTGGGCACAAAATACATCATAAAATATGGGTTTATCAACCTCCCCACACTTAAACAATAGCATGTCCTCATGCTAAATCTAAGAGAAAGGGTAAAGTTAGAATGGTGGAATCTCATGCAATACAATCTATTCTCAATGCAAACTACCTAAATGAATCATGTATTTCTAGTTATTATTTACTTGTATATAAAGCTTACATGGGGTTAAATTAATTCATATCCTCAAGGAATCATATATGCATAGCCAAACCCTAGATAATGTTAAAGCACTTTTACAATTGAGATGGGTAAAAATATTTCACAAACTTGCAAGACAATTAACAATTAAGCAGAGATATATGGTGATGAGCTATTGAACCCTCACTGGATTTTATGTTTACTCTCTAGTCACTCAGTGTTTATTGGGTTAATCACTCTATTCGTCTTTCTATCCTTGCTTTCTAAAACTTTGTTCTTCATCTAACCAATCAACAGATATGGAATACAGACATACAAAAATCATGAGGTCTTTTTCAAGGTTGTAATGGGGCCAAGGTAAAGGTAAGGGTATATGTATAAGGCTAAGTGAGCTAACAAAGTGAATCCTTGATTAGTCTAAGATTTCACCTAACATACATACTTTATATACTTTAAAGTTCCTTTACCTATTTACCTAAATTTTTCCACTTTGTATTACAAGCTCATGCATTAATTTGAAATTTTTGTCCCATGTGCATTTATTTTTTATTTTGCATTTTGGGAATTTTTTTTTTGTATCCCCTTATTTGAGTACTGAAAATATAAAATTATTATTATTATTATTATTATTATTATTATTATTATTATTATTATTATTATTATTATTATTATTATTATTATTATTATTATACACATGGTAATTTAGTTATTTTGATTTCACATGAGCATGCTTTCCAATTTTCTGAAATAACTTATTCATTTTAAATCCCTACTTTGTTTCTATCATCCCATGTTCCCATAAATTTTCCTACACTTAAATTGTACATAATATCTATCTTAAGCTAACCAAGGATTCAACTTGGGATTTTTATTTTGTTTTTCTGCTTAAGGCTAGTAATGTGGTTATAGAACAAGAGGGGAATAAAAGCTTAAGGGGGCTAACAAGGGTGTTGTAAAAGGTAGGCTAAATTGGGATAAGTGAGGAAAAATTCAAATGATGGCCCCAATCATCTCTTGGTATGTATCTATATTCTATATTAGACATATAGATTAAAACGAAAAAAAGAACATCAGAATGAAAAAGAAGGGCAAAACACACAGGAATGAAATTTATGGTTTGAATGTAACCATACAATTAAGCTCAAAACTCACAGGCTGTGTGTTCTCCAGCTCAAAAACCGTATATCAGTTATACATGTCATGCAAGTAGAAATCAAGAGTTCCCATTATTCTCAATGTAAATCTTAGGGTGGCTTTAAAAATCTTAGTGTTTCTCCTTGAAGAAATGTTGTTAACTAACTAACATGTAATGCTATATATACAAGGTGTGTGGATTATTTTAATTTACTAAAGTTTTTAGTTTACTTCTTTTATTTTCAATTAAACCAAACTATTATATGCTAAAAGGGTAAACTATACTAATTAATCCACATATTCTATAACTAATAAATTTAGAATTGCAAACTAAACTAAATGTCTAAGATATAAACTAAAGTGCAAAATGCGGAAATAAAGTAAAAATACAGCAAAAGAACAATCTGTAAGTACTGAAAAATAAAAATAAAAATAAAAATACAGAAAAATAAACAAAATAAGATAGAAGAGTCTGTAGTGGTTCACCAAAAAGATACACCAGGGATGGCGACCTCCCCACACTTAAAATGTAGCATCGTCCTCGATGCTCACTCAAGCTGGGTGTGAAGAAGCGTTATCACCGGAAGGATGTGCTGCTGGTGTCTCTGTGGTAGTTTGAAGGTCTACAGGTTGGATAAGTGTAGGAGGATCTGTCTGCTGCAGTGGAGGCTCTGACTGTAGAGGAATCTCCGGGTCTGCAGCCTGGATCTGGTGAGGCTCCTCATGCTGTGGCGCAGTCTGCTCTAGTCCTGCCTACTCAGCCTGGGCATGTGTCTCTGCCTCATAGTCGCTCGCCTCCACCTCAGATGTATCAGAAGGGGTGTCAGGCTCAGAGGGGATGTCGCTGCCAGATCGGATCATCAACTTAAGGTGCTCATAGCGCCGCTTGTTGCGACACTCCATATGATCTAGGCGGGCAAAGAGTCGATGCACCAGATGATAAATGGGCTCAGGAGCAGGTGGATGTACAGTGGATGAGGCTGGTGCAGTAGTGGAGGTAGATGGGGCAGCTGAAGATGTGGCTGCCTCAGCAGAAGCCGTGAGGAATGGTGGTCTGTAGCCTAAAGCCTGAAACTTCCTGCTGTGAGGAATGATCTTCTTGGAGTCTGCAGTAGTCGGCTTCGCATCAGCCAACTCCCAAGGCATGTCAGCTCGACAGCCTAGTTGGGTGATCAGATAAGGGAAAGGGATAGTGCCTCTGACATGGGCCCTGGCCATGTAATGCCTGATAAAACGTGGAAGATACAGGTCCTTACCCTCCAGCACACACCAGATGAGGGTGATCAAAGTAGTGGGCAGCTCTGTCTCATGAGTGCTCGGCATCCCATAGTTGCTCAGAATCTAGTGCTAGAGCCGAGCCTCATCATTCAGGTAAATCAGCTTGATTCCCTTAGGCATCACTGTATTCTTTCCCATGACCCGTGGAACAATAGGATCAAGGGCTATTCTCTGCTTGACAGTATCCCAGTCAAATCTCATAAAACGCATATCCTCTTCAGCCTTTTGGCAACCGTCAGGCTGATCTGACTTAGGCTGAAGGTTGAGGATGTCCTCAATAGCTTCCTCAGTGACCAAAATCTGTTTCCCTCTGAGGTGCACTGCATCCAGGGAAGTCTTGAAATAGTTGCAGTAAAACTCTCTGACCCAGGAAGCATTGACCTCTGTCAAGTTTCTTTCCAAGAAGAACCAGCCTCTTTGTTTTATCTGTTCGGAGGTGTACTGCTGTAGTTCTTCTGGAATTTTTAGAGTTCTTTATAGGTACAGGTTCCTGGAAGTTACAAACACTGGATACTTCAGCTCACAGTATCTATTTGCAAATTTAACTGGATCTGTGGCAGTGAAGAGCTATTCAGCCTTTTCCTGTGGGGTAAAGTGCTTTTTCCGCCAGGAGTCATCATGTAAAATGTCCAGGATGGTCATAGAGGATTCGCCTCTTTTCCTTTTGCCAGTGGTTGCTTTGCCCTTTCCTTTGCGCTGAGGGTCAGACATCCTGAAAAGCAGAAATTCCAGGATATAATTGAAGAACAAAAGCAGGAAAACAAGTAGGCAAATAGAATAATAGCAATATAAACACAGAGTGGCAAAAGAGAAAGAGAAGCATGAAATGAGTTGAAAATATGTGCAATTTGGATTGTAATCGAGTGAAAAAGTCTGAAAAGAAAAAAATGCAATCCAAAATATATGATAGGTGGAATTCAAGTTAATTAGGAAAAGACAGTAATCATGCCTTGAGTTAGAAAGTTAAAGTAGTTAGTTAAAAACCGAAAAGAGAAGTTTGAAAGTTTAAAATGGTTAGGAGTGAAAAAGGATGTTAGAAAGTTAAAGTAGTGAGTTAGTAGAAAGAAAGTTAAAGTAAGTGGCATGATTAATGGTTTCCATTGTAACAAGAGATTCAGAAATTAAAAGAACAGTCAACTGATATTCAAGCAAGGATATCAGGTTATTGATGATAATTCATATAGATACAGGAGTAGCTAAAGCTAAAATAAAATCATCAATAATGCAATTAATTAACCAGGGAATCGAAAAGAATAAGAATGTGAGCCCGTGCATTCATGAATTGGTTTGGTTATAGCTAAGTAATGCAAAATGCAAAATTGCCAAAACCAATGCATGAATGAAAAGGAAACAATTTGCAGAAAATTGGGCAGTATTCCGGCTAAAATTTGATGTTCCCGGGTGATAAACAGCAAGAAAAATAGTTCATATGAGATAAAAAGAAATGCTGCAAAGAGTCATAAACAGTAGGAATAGTAAAGAACAGTCTAATATCAGCATGAAACATTAAGGAATAGCATATGAACTGTATTAACATCACAACCAGATCAAAATTGCAGAATAGGGAAAATAAGTAACAAGAACGGCGCAATTTATCAGGCCTAAATCCACTAACCACATCCTAGCTACCTAACCACCTAAAATCCACTACAAACATGCATCTCTAACTATCCTATTCTGAACAAAAATTGAAAAACTAACTAAGGGATCGAAAAGAGAAATCACAGTATGGCGGAACCTGGTATGTGTATGAACAGAGGTAAGGGCAGAGAGATGGTGGGGGGATGCGGCGGCACTGGGACAGAGCGCGGCGGCGCGGTGGTGGAGCATGGGCGAGGTGTTGGGTTAGGGTTGGGTGATGGGTGAAGGAAGGAAGAAGGGGGCGATGGTGATAATACTGTAGTGGTGGTCAGTGGTGGGAGGCGGCGGTCGGAGGTCGGCCGCGGTAGGGGGCAGTGGCGGAGGGGAGTGGAAGGGGAGGGAAGAGAATGGTGGAGGAAAAAAAGAAAGAAGAGAAGGAGAGAGGGTGGGTTGCGGTGGTGGGGGGCGGTGGTGGCTTGGCGGCGCGGTGGTTGGAGTGGTGGTGGTTGGGTGGCAGAGGAGGGAGGGGTTTGCAGAGAAGAGAAGAAGAATGGGGGGGTATGGGGGCACGACGGGTAGGGTTACGTGTGAAGGGGGTTAGTATTTTTGAATCCACGCGAACGCGTGGAGCACGCAATCGCGTGACTAGGGTGAAATGGGTTTGACGCGGTCGCGTGGTCGACGCGGTTGCGTGGGTTGGGTAAAAGATGGGTGACGCGGACGCGTGAGGCACGCGACCGCGTCGCTGTAAATTGTGCTAGACGTACACTTCCAGCGTTGTTTCAGCGCAACACTCTGTTTCCATTCAGGGGGCCATTATATCCATGCGACGCGGACGCGTTGCTCACGCTTTCGCGTGGGATGAGTGTTTTGCAAGTGACGCATTCGCGTCCGGGAGGCAAATGCGTGGGCCGTTTTGTGCTAAACGCACACCAGCCACACGATTCTAGCCCAGCTTTCTGGGCGTTGGATCTTTACGCTGATTTCCTTCTCACGCCCACGCGTGGCCTGCGCGCTCGCGTGGGGTGATCTCTTTTTTTTTTATGCAGTCTTCAATATGCAGGGCTAATATAGATGCTATGAATAATATCCAGGTTCAATGAAAATAAAACAATATAAAAACAAACAAAAATAAATAAAATTGAAACAGGAACGATCATACCATGGTGGGTTGTCTCCCACCTAGCACTTTTGGTTAAAGTCCTTAAGTTGGACATTTGATGAGCTTCCTGTTATGGTGGCTTGTGCTTAAATTCATCCGGAAATCTCCACTAATGTTTGGAATTCCAACAACCTCCGGGGTCCCAAACTAGGCATGTAAAGCTTTTGAGCAGCTTCAAACAGATTCTCAGGCTCCCGGGGTGACGAATGTCAGAATAGATTCCAGGATCCTAAACTTTGCTTTTAAATCCACCTTTGTCTTGATCTATATTCTTCCATCCGGGTGGTTTAGAAATTGTATTCTCACCAAGGTGAGCAAACGTCTTCCGAGACCCATTCAATTGAACTTGATACCAATCTGTGCACTTCGAATTGAAGCGTGGAACCTTATTGAATCTTGCACATCAGCTCTGAGTACGAGCCATTTCCCTCTTACTCTTAAAGCCACAGAGAGCTCTAAGCTGGCCATTTGTTTCAAGCAAACCATATTCAAGTGGAAAAGTAAAGACAAAGGTTAAGGATTGTACCCACTTGAAGCTTGTATTAGGTGGTAATGGCCTTGGGATAGGTGTTTCTAGTGGTTCTGTAAGCTCTACTCCCTTGTATTCTTCTGTGAATTCCTCCACTTCTTTGCAAAATTCTTCAACTGCAACTGCGTCCTGATCAAAGTCTTCCATATCTTCCTTGTCACTCAAGTCATAAGCTGGAGGTTGAGAGAAATCTACTTCGACATCATCTTCGTATTCACTTGGATAAGGTTCTTCAGGCTCAAGGAGTTCAGTTGTGGATGTGAGTTCGTTACTAGGAGAGCTTGATTCATGATCATTACTGCCTATGGAATCAACTTCTTGGTCTGTTCTGTCCGATTTTTTGCAAGGTATATGCTTTGGAGGTTGTGTACTATCCTCCTTGGCATCAAATTCGAACTTCTCAGCAGAATCCTTTATAGTTCTCGATCCCCATGGAGGTTCAGCATCTCCTAAATCTTCAATCACTTCTTCTTCTACAACTATTATGGCTTTCTCCACTTGTTCCAATACAAAGCCATGCTCCTCATTGTCCACCGAAGTTTCTAGTGTCTCCTTCATGCTACGCTCTTCTTTTGATTCTCCACATGTAGCCATGGGAGTACTTTGAGTGCTCAGATGTTGGAAAGCTATTATATTTACTACCTCGGTTAAGGCAATAGTGAGTTCCAGCACATCCCTTTGCATCTTCGCTTGTCCTTGAAGAAGAACACGAAGTTTGTCATCTATTAGAGGTTGGGGTGGATATGAAGGTTCATTGGTTGGGGGAGAGGGTTCATAATAAGAATGTGGTAGTTCTTGGGAGTAATTGGATTGGAATTGTGGTGGATAAGGGTCATACGGTGATGAATGGTGAAAAGGAACTTGTGAGTGTGGTGGTTCAAAGCTATGTTGAGAGGATGATCTATAAGCACAGGGTGGGGCTTGTTGGTAAATACAAGGGGGTCCACCATATCTATCAGCTTGGTATGCATTGTAGAGTGGTCCTTGCCCATGATATCTTGGAGGGTGTTGTTTCCTAAAGGGTTGACCAAATCCTCTTGGCTCTATCCATCTTTGATTGCTTAGACCTTGATGCATATTCCTGTTATAGCTTCTGCTCCTTTCAACAAATTTAGAACCAAACTCAAAGCGAGAGGGGTGAGAATTCATGGTAGCTAATAAGAATAAAAAATGAAAACAGAAACAAATAAACAAGCAAAAGAAAAAAATATTTACAATAACCAATAATAAGGCACACGTTTGCAATTCCCTGGCAACGGCGCCATTTTGACGAACCAGATTTCCTATCGGTAAAGACTTTCACAAATATAATCGCGTTGTAAGTACAGCTTCTAAACCAACAGAAAATCCTTTCGCACAAACGTTTTGGTTGTCACAAGTAATAAATCCAATAAAATTTATAAACCGAAGTATTCAAACCTCGGGTCGTCTTCTCAAGAAATTGCAGGGAGGTATGACTTATTATTAGCTATAGAAAAGGTAGAATTTTGGGTTTTGAAAGGTTTGAATAAGGAAAATAAATTGCAGGCATTAATAAATTAATATCTAATAAAACTCTTGGCAAGGTATGAAAATTGGAAGTCCTATCCTAGTTATCCTTATCAATGGTGATGAGAATTGAGTTTTAATCCCACTTAGTTAACCTTTACTAAAGCAAAGGAAAGTCAAGTGAACTAATTAGTTAGATCCTCAAGTCCTAGCCAACTCCTAAGAAAGGACTAGAGTTAGTGGAATTCAATTCAATTAGCAAGAATAACAATTATCAATCACGATGAGTTTGACAACTCAAGAGTTACCAAGTAATCAACCAAAGCCAAAAAGGAAAAATCTAAATTAAATTAAAAGCACTCATATAAATAAAGCAAAGCAAAGTCAAATCTGAAATACCTAAATTTATATTAAATAAAACAATCAAATCTAAATACGAAGAATTCATAAGCCAAATTGGTAACATGAGTGAGATACGAATAAAAGCATTAGAATAAATAAAAATATTAAAGGGATATTGAACCTGAGAAGAAGTTGAATTGAACTAAACTAATAGAAATCCTAAAATCCTAAATCCTAAGAGAGATGAGAGAACCTCTCTCTCTAAAAATTACATCTAATCCTAAAATTATGAATGTATGATCTCTCCCTCTTTGATTCCTCCATTCTCTGGCTTATATTCTATATTTCTAGATTCAGAATTGGGACGAAAAAGGGTCTAGAAATCGCTAGGAGCGTTTTCTGCAGATTTTGCACGTGGCGTCTGTCACGCGGTCGCGCCATCTGGAGTTCTGTTTTTCCACGCGGTCACTGAAGAGAGAACTTTTGCATGGTCTAGAATTTTGCAGATAAATCCTCGTTTCAGGTATAGCTTCTAAACCAACAAAAGTCCTTTCTTACAAATGTTTTGGTTGTCACAAGTAACAAACCCCTTAAAAATTGATAACCGAGTATTTAAACCTCGAGTCGTCTTCTCAAGGAATTGCAGGGAAGTATGTTCTTATTATTGGTTATGAGTCTTGTAAATTGGGGTTTTTGAAAGTAACGAACCAGTATGTTAAATGATAAGAAAAATAAAATAGTAATAATAAAATAAACTCTTGGCAAGGTATTAGAACTGGAAGTCCTATCCTTATCAATTGTGATGAGAATTGGATTTTAATCCCACTTTGTTAACCTCTAACTATGAAGGTAAATTAAGTGGACTAATTAGCTTGATCCTCAGGTCCTAGTCAATTCCTATGGAAAGACTAGAGTTATTGGAGCAACTCCCAATTTCAACCACTGCTTTATTTGACAGCTCAAGAGTTACCAATTACTTAACCAAAGCCAAAAGGAAGAAAATATCTAAATTAAATTAAAAGCATCAATATAAATAAAGCAAAGCAATCTTAAATCTGAAATACCTCAAATAACATTAATTAAGAAAATCATAACATGAATGTAGCATAAGCTAAATTGAAAAGATAAATAATAATTAAAGGTATATAATAAAAGTAGAAAATAAATAAGAGAAATATTGAACCTGTGATGAAGAAGAAATAATCATAAATCCTAAAACTAAATTCTAAGAGAGAGGAGAGAACTTCTCTCTCTGAAAACTACATCTAAAACTAAAAATTATGAATTATGAGCTTATGATTGTGAATGGATGCATTTTCCCACTTTATAGCCTCTAATCTGTGTTTTCTGGGCCGAGAACTGGGTCAGAAACAACCCAGAATTCGCTGGTTGCGAATTCAAACATGCTGATTTTTTGTCACTGTGATGCGTCCGCGTGGAGCACGCGTTCGCGTCGCATATCGTCAGATAAACTATGGCATATTATATATCAAATCGAAGCCCCGGACATTAGCTTTCCAACGCAATTAGAACCGCGTCATTTGGACCTCTGTAGCTAAAGTTATAGCCGTTTGAGTGCGAAGAGGTCAGGCTGGACAGCTTAGCAATTTCTCCAACTTCTTGTATTCCTTCCACTTTTGCATGCTTTCTTTCCATCCTCTAAGCCATTCCTGCCCTGTAATCTCTGAAAACACTTAACACACATATCAAGGCATCTAATGGTAATAAGAGAGGATTAAACATAGGGAACTTAAGGCCAAAGAAGCATGTTTTCAATTAAAACACATAATTTGGAAGGCAAATGTAAAACCATGCAAATAGTATGAATAAGTGGGTAAAAAGTTGATAAAAACCACTCAATTGAGCACAAGATAAACCATGAAATAGTGATTTATCAGTCGCGTCGGTCACGCGTACACATCATTTGCGTTCTGCTCAAGGCACGCATCCGCGTTACTCACGCGTTCGCGTCACTGTCATTTCGTGCTAGGCACATGGCTGCGTCGTCCATGCGTTCGTGTCGCTGCCTTTTTCTTCAAGACTTCATTTTTGTGCTTTCCTTCTATTTTCGTATGTTTCCTTTCTGTCCTCTAAGCCATTCCTGCCTTAGGAGATCTGAAAATACTTAACACATGAATCACGGCATTGAATGGTAATAAAGGGTAATTAAAATTAATATTTTTAAAGCATAGGAAACATGTTTTTCACATATATCACATATTAAGGAAGGGAAAGTAAAACCATACAATTTACATGAATAAGTGGGTGAAGGATTGAGTAAATCACTTGAATTGGGCACAAAATACATCATAAAATATGGGTTTATCAACTACATCCTTGTTTGGCATTCGATTCAAGCATGGTGCACTGGTTCGCGAAAATTAGAACTCTGCACAACTTAACCGGCAAGTGTACCGGGTCACCAAGTAATACCTCAGGTGAGTGAAGATCGATTCCCATGAGGATTGTTGGATTGAGCAAGTTGTAGTTATCATGCAGATCTCAGTCAGGTGAATAGAAAATAGTTATTGGTTGTTGTAAGCGCATAAACAAACTATAACAAAAGCGATAAAAATGTTGGGATAGAAATAGTAATGGGAAATCAGGTAAGGCTTCAGAGATGCTTCTTCTTCTGGATTAACATGTCTTACTGACTATTCCTACGATGAGTGATACATTCAATGGCAAGGCTGTAAGTGATTAAGCCATTGGTCGTTGTCATTAATCTCCTCAGGTCCAAACCAAACATCCGAATGGACTAGATCAATTTGGGAGAGGGTGAAGCACGCACAATTCAATCTCTTAGTGATCCTACTCGAAATGCCACAGACAAGGTCGGATCTTCCGGATCAAAGATTGACGCTCTTATGGTTCTAGCCCTTAGAGCCACAGGAACCTCAATTACCCCTGACTAACGAAGTTTTATGTGACATACCCCAATTAGCCCAGATAATTCTCTTGGAACTCTTGATACATTCTCAAGCTGTAGCTCAATACTATCCGGGTCAAGACTCGTAGAGAACTCATGTAGAATTGAGATTCATAAGGATGAAGAATGACAATTTATCATAGAATAGAATCAAACAATTATTGGAATAGAAAAGTAATTGTATTAATCCATGGGAATCAGCAGAGCTCCTAACCCTAACTTAGGAGGTTTAGTTGCTCATACTGTATAGAAAATAGTATGAAAATGTTCTGAGGTGCTGAAGATGATTATTAACATGGTTGATCTTTGCCTATATATACTAAACTAATAATAATAGAAATTACAAAATAAACTAGACTAGGCCAAGGTGTGAAAATCCACTCTTAGGCCCACTTTGGTTGAGTGCTTGGGTTGAGCTTGGCGTCCACTTTGAGGAATGGGCGTTGAATGCCCAATATGGGTAGTCCCCTCCAAAGAAAAGCATAGACTATTATATATTGCTGGAAAACTCTAGAAGTTAGCTTTCTGATGCCATTAAGAATGTGTCATTTTGACCTCCGTATCTCCCGATATGCTTGTTTGAATCAGGATCTGACAGCATCTACACTCCTTTCTTTGCTTCTGAGTCAAACTTTGCCAAAACTTGCCAATTTCCACCAGAAATTATCTGAAATCATAAGAAAACACAAAAATTCAAACTAGAATCCAAAAATATGGATTTTGGACTAAAACCTACCAAATTAAACAAAAACTTACTAAAAAGTACTGAAAATACTAAAAAAATAATATCAAAAAGTGTATAAAATATCTGCTCATCATGCACTTTTGCATGATTATGATGCACTTTTGGATTGAAATTTCAATAATGTATTGGTTTATTGCTTTAAGTTGATAGCACCAAATTGATATAGAAATTGATATTTGATTTCTTATTTGGTCAAATTTAGAACAAGTGCATATTGAATTTAGTGAGCTGAATTGAATTGCTTGTTCATCATGGTTTTTAAATCAATATAATCACATAATAAGGTACTTGTTTCTTGTTAATGCTTTGCAATTTTTTGAGTTGACTTGACTTGATTCTTATCAAGCTTGTCACTTTTTGTAACAAGCACCTTATACATGTGATTTTTTCATTATTCTTGAAGATGAATAAGTAGTTTTCTTCTCATCATTGAATTGATTATCATTTGTTGTCCTATTTTATCTAAATCTTGCGCTTTCAGTTGCAGAATTTCAATATCCATTATTCTAAAATTCAATTCACTTTTGTTGTGTTTGCCTAAGCTTGCTTGTGCTTCAATCTTTGCTTCTTCTTTGCTTGCAACTTAGGCCATTTAATTGAGGAACTCATGCTTACTTCTTGATTGTGTGGTTGCCATTTTAACCAACCGTTGTGTGCTTTCTAACTGTGCGCGTAATTGGAATACGTACCTGGCTTATTTTTTTTATCATACCACACTACTACGCAAACTTCCTCAATTAAATGCTTGTTTATTTTCTATTAGCTCCAAGTATATAATGTATTTGCTGCATCCTTTGCCTTTTTTGTGCCACTTGCCTTATGATTCTTAATTATTCTCTATTCATTATTTTCGATGATGAGCCATTAAGGCAAGGAGCCGGTAGAGGAGAAGGACGCCGAGGATGGAGATACCGAGAATACATTGGCCTTGATAATTTTTCTGTAGCCCTAGCCCTCGCATCTGCCAGCTGAAGATGGAGCGCTTTAGAGCCATTCTCTCTGGATTGTGTTCGTGTACAGAGGACCGTGCAACGCTTAAGTGTGGGGGAGGATTCGGCATTTTTGGGTGTAAATTTTCTTTTCTGAACACTTTGTACTTTATTTTTGTTTTTCTTTATTATGTTTCTTGTAGATATTTAGAGTGCTTTTGACTGTTGCATTGCATTTTCTTTTGGTATATGTATCTTAGCATATCAATAGTTTATTTTTAGCTATTGCATTTGGCATTTTTTATTTTTGCATGGTATATATTTCATAGATAGAAGTTGTGATTGGATGATGTGAATAGTATAGTGCCTAGTTCAATTTTATCCTAATTTTTCATAACGGCTTTTGGATATTGGAAATTAGGAACAGAACTAGGATTTTTGAAATTGTATCCATCACAACATACATACATACATAGGAGATAATTTTGGTGAAAAACAACACAAATTTCCAAGAATTTTGTTTTCAAGGCATACCATTGATTTGATTTGGAAAATTATCTTTTAAAAAAAAAACTTGCTTGAATTGTTGTGTGGAACATAGAAGAGAGATAGAACAAATAACCTTGTGAGTTGTTTTGCCCGTAATGTGTGGTTGCACATTTCAACCACAATTTTATTCTGTGTGCTATGCTCCTTCTATGATTGTGATCTTAGATTTGCTTGATTCTTTATTTCCGATGTTTGATATTTTGAATGCATTTAGCATGAATGAGTCCATTATTTCAATTAAAGCTTACCTACCCATAGAGTCAAACCCTTATATCTACCCTTGTGAGCTAATTTTGAGCGTTTAAATCCCCTTTTGTTCTAATTGTTCCTACATCAGCAATCTTAAGCAAAAAACCATGAATTACCATTAATTAAATCTTTGATTGGTGTAGGTTGATGTGTGTGTCATTTAATTGTGGGAGAATTTTAGGAAGCATTGGTAGAGAAAAAAATTTTATTTTGGATATTCATTGAAATTTTTGGAAAATGGGTGCACATTCATGTGTCAATTTGCTTTAACCATATGCATTTGTCATAGAAAAAGAAAAAAACTGAAATGAAAAAAATATATAATAATAATAAGATGGGGACAAAAGTTATCCCAAAGAAAGAAAGAAAAAAGAAAGAAATGCATATGTGGATTTAGATGAAAAAGATGCATGAATGTATGTAAAAAGGGAGGAATGGGAAGTTAGGTTGCATATTTTTGTGATTTGGTTGATATAGGTTGAGTTGAATACTTAAGCTAATCAAGGATTCAATCTCTTAGTCCACTTAGCTATATTTATCCCACCTTAAGGTAATCCATAAGTTGGTTGGATACTTATGGATTAGCTTAGGGATACTTAAGCTAATCCATATAGGTTGAGTTGGATGCTTAAGCTAATTCATAAGTTGGTTATATTTTTCATTTTTCTTTGTAATTTCTTATGTTTTACTTTTATACCCACTAAGTGTTTGTGAAAATGCCACCTAGTAATTTTGAGTAAATTTTCACACCTTGGCTTGGGAAATGAGTTCCTAGGATACTAGAGTCATAATGTCCGACATTTAGTGGTAATTCTTGGGTTGTTAGTTGATTCTTGTTTCCATTGACGCTAGCTTTTTACTAAGAAATTGGTAAGTTAGCTAGGACTTATGGATTAAGGTCAATTATACTTACTTGACTTACTCCTCGATGTTAAGGGTTGATGAAGTGAGATTAACTCATCATAGTTGCGATAGTTGTGGTTATGATGATGATAGGATTCCTTAATTGTCATTCCCAAGTCAAGGCTATTTTATGCAATTATATCATTTTCACTAAGTTTTGATCTTGTTTTCTTTTTATATGCATTAATTTTCTTTTTGATCATTTGTTAGTTCTTTTATTTCTTAGTTCTTTTAATTTTTCGTTCCTTGATTGAAAACCCCCTTTTCCTCACAACCAAGAGTGTGCCATCTTAATTGCATAGTCTGCAAGAGACGACCCAGGACTTAAAACTCCCGGTTTATATTTGTTTTGAATTGTGACATATCTTGAAATTAAACTTTGATCATGGGAGTTAATTACCGGTTTGGCCTATACTTGCAACGAAACGCTTATTTTCTATTGAGAAATTCCAACGATGTAATTCCCATGCATCAACAGCCAATCTCTGCAATACCGTCGATGACTCTCGCTTCCCAATTTTCATAGAAATGGTCCCCGAAATACTCATGTGCCTCCGAGTCCACCCCTAAACCCTCATCCTCAAATTCATCACCACCAGGACCAAATGCATTGCTTCCATCCTCTTCAGGATAAAATGACCCATAAGAATGGTTCATCGCCAATTCTTCCTCCAAGGAGGCCTGTGCAGAACAAGCATTCAGAGAATTAGAAGTTTTTAGATAACGCATAATACTGTGTAACAAAAATTTGCCAAAACACTACCATCGTCTGATCTGCTCTACAATTTGCCATTGCCGAAGATAAATCTGCAAACCACAAAACATTACATTAATCTTTGTACAACTTCTTTTCCCCCGAAATTGAAGAATGAAACAATAACCTAGCGACCAGCGACAAAGACTCCTTTCGTCAACAAATGAAATCTCATTGCAATATAGTCTCTAAACCAACAATAATCCTTTCATACAAAAATTTGTTTGTCACAAGTACAAACCCCTAAAATTATAAACCGAAGTATTTAAACCTCGGGTCATCTCTCAAAGGAATTGCAGGGTAGTATTCTTGTTATTGGCTATGGACATGTATATTTTGGGGTTTTGGATAAGAGATAAGAAGAGTAAATGGTAATGGAAATCAAATGACAAAAAGGTCTTGGCAAGGTTTGGTGGTCAATGATCTCTATCCCTATCACTAACCACAATATGATAATTGCAAGGATCAATCTCATTAAGTCATCCTCTAACAAGTAAGGGAAATTCAAATGAGCTATATCAATCCAAGTCCATAGGTCCTAGCTAATCACCAACTGAATTAATGAGAGCTAGAGTCAATGGCCACCACAATCAATCACTTGGACATTAGCAACTCAAGGATTCCTAAGTTACCTTCCCAAGCCAAGAACATAAAATTCTACTCTAACATCCTCTCAAGCATTTTGACAAACACTTGGAAGGTATAAAAGGAAACCATAGTAAATTGACAACAAGGATGAAATCTAACAACAATTATTGCAAGAAATTAACAACAACAATCAAAAGGAACACAATTATTATGAATTACCTCAAATTGAATTGAAAGAAAATGGAATGAACAAGAGTAGATTGGTGCACGAAATTATGATCACACTTTTCATAACTCCGCACAACTAACCAGTAAATGCACTGGGTCGTCCAAGTAATACCTTACGTGAGTAAGGGTCGATCCCATGGAGATTGTCGGCTTGAAGCAAGCTATGGTCATCATGTAAATCTTAGTCAGGCGGATTCAAATGGTTATGAGATTTTGATAATTAAAAGATAATTAAAACGTAAAATAAAATAACGATACTTATGTAATTCATTGGTAGGAATTTCAGATAAGGGTTTGGAGATGCTTTGTTGCTTCTGAACCTCTACTATCCTATTGTCTTCTTCCAATCATGCGTGCTCCCTTCCATGGCAAGCTGTATGATCCTCTCGGATGAAAAATACCAGGTACGGTTTTTGCACAGCTAATCAACTGTCGGATTTCTTGTCTCAGATGAAAAATACCAGGTACAGCTACCGCACGGCTAATCATCTATCGGTTCTCACTAGCGTCGGAATAGGATCTCTCTATCCTTTTGCACACTGTCATTGTGCCCAATATTCGCAAGTTTGAAGCTCGTCACAGTCATCCCTTCCCAGATCCTACTCGGAATACCACATACAAGGTTTAGACTTTTCGGATCTCAAGAATGCTGCCACTTGATTCTAGCCTATACCACGAAGGTTCTAATCACGGATTCGGATACTCTATTGTTAGGAGAGGCAATTCAAATCGTGGATTAGATACCCAAGAGAATATACTCCAACTGTCGTGCAATGACTACGTTGAACATCATGTAGACCAATTGTGGTTGTCAGGCACGCGGATCTTGGCTAAGCGAGTAACGAAGATATTGGGTGATTGTCACGGGTCACCCCTTCATTCTGACTTAATTGAATTAAGTACGAGAGTATATCTTGGAGAAGTAAGCATGAATTGAAAGAAAAATAATAGTACTTGCATTAATTCATGAAGAACAGCAGAGCTCCACACTTAATCTATGAGGTGTAGAAACTCCACCATAGAAAATACATAAGAGAAAGAGGTCTAGGCATGGCCTTGAGGCCAGCCTCCCTGTCCAAAGTATGATCAAAGATGCGAATACAACAGTAAAAAGTGCTATTTATACTAAACTAGTTACTAGGGTTTATAGAAAATAAGTAACTAAGTGCATATAGTGCAGAAATCCACTTCCGGGGCCCACTTGGTGTGTGCTTGGGCTAAGCATTGAGATTTACACGTGCATAGGCCATTTCTAGAGTTAAACGCCAGGTTGGGCGTTTAACTCCAGTTTTGGTGCCAGTTCTGGCGTTTTACGCCAAAAAAGGGTCTCTGGCTGGCGTTTTACACCAGTTTGGACCATCAAATCTTGAGCAAAGTATGGACTATTATAAATTTCTGGAAAGTCCAAGATGTATACTTTCCAACGCAATTGAGAGCGCGCCAATATGGCTTCTGTAGCTCCAGAAAATCCACTTCGAGTGCAGGAGGGCCAGAATCCAACAGCATCTGCAGTCCTTTCTCAGCCTTTGAATCAGACTTTTGCTCAGATCCCTCAATTTCAGCTAGAAAATACCTGAAATTACAGAAAAATACACAAACTCATAGTAAAGTCCAGAAATATAATTTTTGCATAAAAACTAATAGAAATATAATAAAAAGTAACTAAAACATACTAAAAACTATGTAAAAACAATGCCAAAAAGCGTATAAATTATCCGCTCATCATAGATCAACAACAAAGTATAAGAACAACATAGAGGAAATTACAACAAAAGAATAGAAGAATGATGAATGTAACAACAAAGAATTGAGAGGTAGAAGTAGATGAAAACATGGATTAAACCCTAGATCTAAGCTTATTGACCTAAACCTAATCCTAATTCTAGAGAGAAGTGAGAGCTTCTCTCTCTAAAACTAACACTAAACTAATCCTAATGATGCCAATTGATGGAAGATACCTCCCCCCTTCAATCCTTGTTCCCTTAAAGCATTTTGGCGCCAAAGTTGGTTGCAAACTGGACCCCACAACTTCTGAAAATTCACTGCGCACGTTTTCACTCAAAAATCACGTGCCAGCACTGACGCGTACACGTACAGCACGCGTGCACGTCCCTTGAAGTTTTGCAATCTATGCGTGCGTGTAGATGATGCATCTCAAATCTTTGGCTTTTCCATGTGTTCTCCACTTTGCATGCTTTCCTCTCACTCCTTTGATCCATTCCTATCCTTTTCTACCTGAAATCACTTAACAAACAAATCAAGGCATCTAGTGGAATCAAAGGTAAATCAAAATCATCAAATTAGAGGTCTAAAAGCATGTTTTCACATTTAAGCACAATTTAAGGGAGAATCACAAAACCATGCTATTTCATTGAATAAATGTGAGAAAAGGTTAATAAAATGCTCTAAATTCAACATAAGACAAACCCTAAACATGGGGTTTATCAACCTCCCCACACTTAAACCATAGCATGTCTTCATGCTAAACCAAGAATAAAATAAGGGGTATGGCATTTATTCAATGCAACTAAGCTATATGCAAACTATCTAAATGCAACTACCTACATAAATACAAATGCTTAGTTAAAACAAATCAACTTCCAAGAGATCATTTGTAAGCATAAGGGCTAAAGCAATAGGAATCAAATCCAACCCACAATTGCATTGACCTATAAAAAGGATTTGCAAACTTGCATGAATAAGGATGATTATGGTGAAAACATGTAATTGAGTCATTGAACCCTCACCGGATGTGTATCCGCTCTAGTCACTCAAGTGTTTAGGGGTTGATTCACTCAATTCTCCCCTAATCATGCTTTCCAAAATTTGTTCTTCATCTCACAATCAACAATTATTCAATGCATGCATACAATTATCATGAGGACTTTCTTAAAGGTTGTAATGGGGCTAGGGTCAAGGTGGTATCATATATGGTTAAGTGAGCTTGAAATTTGAATCTTTGATGAGCTTAAACTTTCCCACCTAACCTATGATAACCTATACAATTAAGTACTAACCTAACTACCCATTATTCACTTTTTCACATACTCATGCTTTCTCTTTTCATTTCACAACACTTATGCATTGATTCTTATTGACTTTACTTTGGGATATTTTGTCCCCTTTTTATTGCTCTTCTATATTTTTTTTTCTTTCCTTGTTTTCTATAATAATTTTTTTTCTTTCTTTTCTTTTTCATATTCACTTTTCTTTTATTATTTTTGTTTTTCTCATTTTTGTTTCTTTCAAGATATATACAAGAACATCAATGCATAAGGTCTAACATTTGATTAATACATGAGCATGCACCCAATTCCCAAATATAAAAATACAAAGCAACCTTTTATCCCACCCAATGTTCCTAAATCTCCCCAAACTTGAATAATAAATACTCTCACTAGCCTAAGCCAATCAAAGATCCAAACAAGGGACTTTTATTGTTTTTTGCTTTAGGCTTGTAATGTGCTAAAATAAGGAACAGTTGGGTTAAGCGTAGGCTCAAAATTGGCTAACAATGGAAGGTAAAAGGTAGGCTATTTGGGTTGGTGAGCTAATGAAACAATGGCCTCAATCATATAAATGCATGAATACAAGGAATAATAGACATAAAGAATTAAACAAATCAGGGATCACAATCATAGAAAGAGAACAGTTGCACACAAGAAGGAAAAATAAGTGGTTATAAGATGTAACCACATCATTAGGATCAAATCTCGCTTGCTTGTGTTCTTAGCTCAAAACATGTTTCACAAAATATGGAATTCAAGCAAGTTCCACAAAAATTTCTTACATAAAAAGGGTAAACTTTGGGTTTCAACAATCCAAAATGTTTTTCTAATCACAACCACTAAACTAAAGCAACTACATATATATACACTATCAACTATAGATGCAATCCAACTAGAAATCTAAAAAGCATGTCTAGACTATGGAGCAAAATACAACAAACTGAAATAAAAGTACCAAAATACTAAATATATACAATAATCCCAAAAGTAAAGTAAAGTGAAGTGCAGTAAAAATAAAGTGCAAAGTACTAAAAATAACATAAAATAAGTGATAAATGTCCGAACTTATCATCCAAAATAGCAACTCCACCGACGGCGACAACGATGACCTCCCCACACTTAAAATGGAGCATCGTCCTCGATGCTACTGCTCGGTCTCAGGGTGAGAGGCAACTGTCGTATCTGGGTGCTGGGGCTAAGGCTGTGGCTCCTCGGGTGGCTGCTGCGCCTCCGGGGTAGCCTGTGTTTGTGGTGGTGCCTCTGGCTGAGCCGGCTCCGCCTCGTGCTCCTCTTCGTCAGATGCGGAAGAGTCAAGAAGAGGGGGCAACTCAACGCCCAGTACCACAAACATCTGATCCACTCTGTCAAGACGTCGCATGATGAGGCGCTCACTACGCTCCATGAAGTGGAACAGATGCTGTACTAGCAGATAAGTCGGCTGGGGTGCTGGTGGTGGTGCTATCGGTGCTGCTGGTGCTGATGGACCTGCTGCGGCTGATGAAGAAGACGGGCCAGGTGTCACTGCTGCTCTGGCTCTAGAGCATCGCCGGGATGGGGGCTTCTTGTGCACCCAGTCCCCCCACGGAATCACTTCCTCCTTTCTGTGGTCTGGGGGTGGTGTCTCATCATCTGCTCCCGATGGAGCATCGGCTAGCTGAATCATCTCGGTGACCAATGTTGGGAATGGAAGTAAGCCACGGACATGTGTTCGCCACTTGTATCGCCTGATCAATCGGGGGAAGTATACCTCCTTCCCCTCCATAGTACATTCGATCAGGACGAGCATGTCCATCGGAATCTTAGTGAAGTAGGTGGCCGGCATGACGTAGTGCGCAAAGATCTGCTGCCACGTCTTGGCCTCCCTAGTCAGATGAACAAAATGCATCCCCTTGGGCTTTCTATTATCAGCATCCATCACCCAAGGGGCATCCGGGGTGGCAATAACATCCCTCAGAGCATCATAATCAAAAGTCATACAATGGATCGCTACCTCTGCCTGCTCAATAGCATCTGTATCACCGGTCTTAGGAAGACATCAGAGTCTATCCTCAATAGCAGCCTCCGTAACCAAAATTTGACCGCCTCGCAGGTAGACTGAGTCAAGGGTGTGTCTGAAGAAGTTACAATAAAATTCCTTTACCCATGACGACTTTATCCTGCCCAGCTCCCTATCAATAAAGTCCAGGCCCATCCCCTGAATACGGGCCATTATGGACCGCCTTAGGTCAGTGGAGATGGCCAGTTTTTTCTCTATGTTTAAATTCTTCTTCACAATAGAGGTTAGGGAACTTGTCTGTATCCGTAGGTGGTAGTTGTTGATCCGCTTTGTCCTTGTCATTAAGCGGGTTCTTAGCATAGTCATGATAAGGAGAAAGAGTAGGGGGTTGAGGTTTCTTGCGCTTCCTTGAGGTAATCTTAGATTTTCCTCTATCGGCCATCCTAAAAAACAGATATATAGAATATAAACAATTAAGCCAAGTAGAGGAATACAAAGTAAGGAATGACATAGGCATGAAGTGAGTTAAAAAGGATAGAATTCTTGGAAGGCAGTCAACATAATTCAGAAGTCAGTCGAGGTCATGAACCAAGAATTCAAGCAATATGTGCACAATGCTTGTTTATTAAGCGCAATAAGCATCATACCCAAAAGAATGGTGAAAGGGTCAGTTGTTAAACTAAAAAGAAAAATTAGTTGGTTAATCAAGTTAGAAGTTAGAAAACCGGTTCAAGGATCAGTGGTACGACGGTTATTGGCTTAATCAAGATAAATGCAGAAAATGAGAATAACAAGCACGCTCACATTCATGTGGAAGATGCAGTCATTGATGATGAAATATGAATTTGCATAAAGGCATATAAATGGAAAGCAAACCATCAATCAATGTCATGGTCACTAAATGGGCAATAATTGGTATAGAAAGAGTGAAATATGCACTTTGTGTAACAAAGACAAGTTAAAAACCAATTTAAGTTAAAAGTGTCACATAAGTGGAATGCACCAATTATTGCAAAGGAGAGAACCATATTCAAGAAAAATGCAAGTCAAGATCAAATGGTGAGCCTTTCATGATTCAGAAAGCATTTGATTTAACTTGAAAAGTGAAGGCATATAAAGGTTCAATACATATTATGGGAAAAAAAATAGACACGGAAATTCCAACCAAAGTAACATAAGGATTGAACTTGGTGCAAGTCGAGGAAAACTCAATTCTAAAAGTGTCAAGTTCAATTCTAGGTAGCAAGTTTAAAACCAAAACAATTTCTAAAAATTTGGGAAACATTCCAGCAGTAAATTGGACGTTCCCGGAAAATAAATAGCAATTTAAAATAAAGTTCAGCATGGCAGCAACGAAAATCAGCATAATAGCACCATGATTCACACAAAACACCACACCAGCATCATTCAATAAACAAGCAGCATTCAGAAAGTAAACAAGAACGGAACACTTATCAGGCCTAGAATCCTCTAACCACAACCTAGCTACCTAATAGCATGCATCTCTATCTATCCTAAAAAATAGAATCAATCAACCAACTACTAGAATTAACTAACAGAATTAAGAAAAGAAAGTAAAAACAGAAAGGCAATGATGAGGCAGGGGTCCTGGAATGGTAGCAGGGATGGAGGGAGATGGGAACGGAAAGGTGAGAGGGCAAGGGATTGCAGTGCCGCCCAGGAGTGATGGCAGAGCTCGTGGCTGCACAGAGAGGGCAGAGTCACGGAGCAGAGCTGGAGAACAGAGAGTAGCACAGGGGAAGAGGAGCAGAGTGATGGTCTGAGTAGAAGGGGCGGAATTGGGAAAGAGAAGAGAAAGGGTTGTGGTGATGGTGGTGGGTTCGCAAGTCACCGGTGCTGAGCGGAGGTGCACGGCAGTGCTGAGCAGAGGCAGCGGGTGAGACAGGGAGGTGAAGAGAGACGGAAAAGAGGAAAAAGGGAAAAGAAAGAGAGAGAGGAATAGGGTGGCGACGGCAGGGAGGAGTTCGGCGCCGGACGGTGGTTGCGGGTGCTGGGTGCGGTGGTTATGGAGAAAAGGAGCAGAGAAAGAGACGTTGGGAGTGAAGAGTGAGGGACGCGATGCTAGGGCTCCTCGCATAGATGGGGTTAGTGTTTTCGAATCCACGCATACGCGTCCTGTACGCGTCCACGTAGGTGGGTGAAAAACATGATAGAGCGTAAGCACGATGTGCGCGTATGCGTGGGTGGAAAGGGTGCGCTTCGACGCGTACGCGTATTGTGCGCGTCCGCGTCGGCAGAGGCTTGCGCGAGAAGCATAATGCTCGTGCCACAGTCGCGCAACTCTCGGGTGGGAGTATGGATTTTGTGTCAACCCATCGACGCATACGCATCATGTACGCGTATGCGTGCATTCCTTTGCGCCGCACGCCCAGTGTTCACGCCACGTTCGCCTAACTCTCTGGAATATGTATGAGGGGTTTCATTCACTCATCAACGCGTACGCGTACAGTGTGCGTACGCGTCCCTGCTCTTTCTTTTTTTTCCAGAAATGTCAAAAACAGCTTAAACTCCTCCTAGCACTACCTACACTCAAAATTAATAAAAAAAATGTAAAATTATAAAAATCTTTTTGGTTTTGAAACTTTTCCAACTACTAACAAACATAACTTGCATGTTAAGAAACTAACAATCAAATTATTGAAACAAGCCTATATGAAGAGAAAACTACCTCCAATGGTAACTCAAATCACTTATTAATCAAATCTACAAGAGAGTGGAAAGAGTTTACCATGGTGGGGTGTCTCCCACTTAGTACTTTTATTTTATGTCCTTATGTTGGACATTTTGGAAGCTCTTCATCAAGGTGGCTTGTGTTTGTACTCATCCTTGAATCCCCAAGGATCTTTTCTCCTCAAATGGTTGATAGAAATTCCAACCGTCTTCACCAAGCTTGGGCGGAGTTTAACCCAAGATATGAGTTCCCAAAGTTGGTCTTCCAAGTGGGATCCGGGGTCCCATATCTTATTTTTGCACCTGTCTTCAAGTTGATTGTCATAGTTCTTCCTTCCGGGTGGTTGACACATAGAATTCTCTTTAGCACACCAAATCATCCTTCTAGACCCACACAAGTTTGCATTCTTCCAATCATGGTCCCTATGCTTTAGAGCTTTGACCCTAATGAGCATAATTCCAAACTTCTGACCACTATACAACTCCCTCTTATTATTAACTCCGCAAAGAGCTCTAAGTTGCTCATCCATTTCAATCAAGCCATATTCAAGTAAGAAAGTGAAGTTTAAGGGTAGGAAATTTACCCACTTGAATGTTGTGTTCGATGGCAACTTAGGAGGGAGAGCCTCCCCACACTTAGACAATGCGAGGTTTACTCCTTTAGGCTCTTCCTTGGTTGTGTCCACCTCTTGACAACTTCTTTCAATTTCGGCTTGCTTGTCAACTCCTTCCAATTCCTCCTCATCATCAATCAAGTCAACTCTTGAAGGTTGTGTGAAGTTCAATTTAATATCAACTTCACATTCCATGGAAGGGTCTTCGATAAGGTCACCAATATCAATTGGCATGGAGTTGTCTTTAATAACTTCAATTTCTTGTCCAATGGGAGGGGATTCAATGTTGGATAGAAAGTCATTGATGATTGAATCCATCTCTCGATCAACCTCTTCATATTCTTCAATTTTGATATACTCCAGAGGTTGTTGAGACTCCCATGGTGATTTCGCATCTCCTAAATCGTTAACCACTTCTTCATTTTCTCCAAGAATTGTAGGTTTCTCCAATGGTTCCAATACAAAGCCCAACTCCTCCTTCTCTACCGGATTTTCCGATCTCTTCTTTATGCTTTGCTCTTCTTGTGATCCTTCACATGTGGTTACGGAAGCACCTTGAGTGTTCAAGCATTGGTAGGCTAAAGTGTGCACTACCTTGGTCAAGTTAGTCACAAACTCTAGGGTGTTCCTTTGCATATCCGCTTATCCTTGAAGTAGCAAGGTGAGAGAGTCATCTATTGGTGGTTGGGGAGGATAGGAGGGTTCATCACTTTGGACAAAGGGTTCATAGTAGGAAGGCGTTTTTTCTTGGTAGGGGTATAGAGATTGTATGTATTGATGTGGTTCTTGGTAGTAATCATGATAGGGTTGTGGTGGTTCTAAAGACTCATGCTCATAATGGTCATACGGATATGGTATTGGTGAATAGTCATATGATGGATATGGATCATAGGAAGGTGTTTGGTAATGAAGGGCTTGTAAGTATGGTTGAGGTTCATGTTGAGGATAAAAATCATAGGCATATGATGGTGGTGATTGATTGTCATAGAAAGATTCACTATAGTCATTGAATTGACATGCATTAGGATGGGAATTATACCTATACGTAACCGAAGGTTGTTGCGAAGAGGAGTGATCAATTCCTTGAGGCTCCTCCCATATTTGTTAGCCCCATCCTTGATACATGTGGTCATTGAAGTTTTCATTTTCTACAACACCATTAGAACCAAACTCATAGCCAAAAGGATGAGAAATCATAGTGAAGACAAAAACAAAGCTAACAAAGTCTTAAAGCTAGCAAAAACTAACAAACAAACAAAAGAAAAACATATTCACAATATTCACATATATACAATAACTAATAACACAACACCATTGCAATTCCCCAGTAACGGCGCCATTTTGATAAATGCATAATTGACGGTTTAGAAATCTCGTTGCAATATAGTCTCTAAACCAACAATAATCCTTTCATACAAAAAGTTGTTTGTCACAAGTACAAACCCCAAAAATTATAAACCGAAGTATTTAAACCTCGGGTCGTCTCTCAAAGGAATTGCAGGGTAGGGTTCTTGTTATTGGCTATGGACATGTATATTTTGGGGTTTTGGATAAGAGATAAGAATAGTAAATGGTAATGGAAATCAAATGACAAAAAGGTCTTGGCAAGGTTTGGTGGTCAAGGATCTCTATCCCTATCACTAACCACAATATGATAATTGCAAGGATCAATCTCATTAAGTCATCCTCTAACAAGTAAGGGAAAGTCAAATGAGCTATATCAATCCAAGTCCATAGGTCCTAGCTAATCACCAATTGAATTAATGAGAGCTAGAGTCAATGGCTACCACTATCAATCACTTGGACATTAGCAACTCAAGGATTCCTAAGTTACCTTCCCAAGCCAAGAATATAAAATTCTACTCTAACATCCTCTCAAGCATTTTGACAAACACTTGGAAGGTATAAAAGGAAAGCATAGTAAATTGACAACAAGGATGAAATCTAACAACAATTATTGCAAGAAATTAACAACAACAATCAAAAGGAACACAATTATTATGAATTACCTCAACTTGAATTGAAAGAAAATGGAATGAAAAAGAGTATATCAACAACAAAGTATAAGAACAACATAGAGGAAATTACAACAAAAGAATAGAAGAATGATGAATGTAACAACAAAGAATTGAGAGGTAGAAGTAGATGAAAAATGGATTAAACCCTAGATCTAAGCTTATTGACCTAAACTTAATCCTAATTCTAGAGAGAAGTGAGAGCTTCTCTCTCAAAAACTAACTCTAAACTAATCCTAATGATGCCAATTGATAGAAGATGGCTCTCCCCTTCAATCCTTGGTCCCTTAAAGCATTTTGGCGCCAAAGTTGGTTGCAAACTAGTCCCCACATCTTCTAAAAATTCGCTGGGCACGTTTTCACTCAAAAATCACGTGCCAGCTGACGTGGAAGAAATTGGCGAGTTAAGAAATTGTTATAAGAGATGCGTTGCAAGTACAGTTCTTAACCAACCGAAAATTCACTTATCAATTTAAAAGGGTTGTCACAAAATTTAAATTAAAATACTGGGAGTATGAATCCCAGGTCGTCTCCGAACGAGTTGCAGAAAGATGTGCTATTTTATTAATCAGATGTTTTCAAAAAATGGTTTGAGTTGATAAACAGGAAATTAAATCAGAGAATTTAGATAATTTAAATAAAAGCCTTGACTGGGAGTGGATTAGTTGGAAGCCCTATTCTTGTTGAAGTACTCTCAAGACTAATTGATAATTGAGGGTTGCTCTGCTTAGTTATCCCTTACTAGGTAGAGGAAAGTCAAGCAAGTTGGAAAGCTATTTCTAGTCACAAGTCCTAATCATCTCCCTTGGGAAGGACTAGTGTCAATGACTAGAGGGTGATCCAACAATAACCCAATTACAATTTCTCTCTTGAGTAATCCAACTCAAGGTTTCCTTTCAATCATCTCCCAATCAAGTTATGGAACTACTCGCTCATTATGTTTGTAAAATCCACGGAATAAGAAAAGGAAATATTGAAAGACATGATAAATAACAATCAAAGGAATCAATTAAAAATAAAAATAGTTCTTGTATTAATAAATTCTAAAAATAATCCAATCATAATTCTGAGTAAATAAAAGATATGGAAGAGTGAGTGACAGGTAAGGAAACAAACTAGAATGATGAAGTCTTGACGGAGATAATAACTCTTCTCAATATCTCGATCCAAAAAGTAATAAAATCAAAATCCTAATAACTATGAATGTGTAGAGAGAAAACCTAGAGGAGAGAAAAAATCCGATCTAAAACTAAAACTATGCGGAATGAATGATGCCCTCTGGTTTCTGCATGTTTCCTGGCTCTAGTCTGCTTTTCTGGGCCGAAAACTGGGTCAAAATAAGGCCCAAAATCGTCCCCGGCGAATTTTGCAGATTCTGCAGAACGCGCACGTCACGCGATCGCGTCATTCACACGGACGCGTCATCCAGCGTTTTGCCTTGCCACGCGTGCGCGTCGTTCACCCCTTCGCGTCACTTGTGCAGTTTCCAATCCACGCGGTCGCGTGAGCCATGCGTTCGCGTCACTTCTCGCTGGTCATCTCCTTAATTTCTTCCGTTCCTTCCATTTTTGCAGGCTTCCTTTCTAATCTCCGAGTCATTCATGCCCTATAAAACCTGAGACACTCAACACACAGATCACAGCATCGAATGGAATAAAGGAGAATTAAAATACAAAATTAAAAGTCTTTAGGAAGCAAGTTTTCAACCATGAAGTATTTTTAGGAAGGACTTATAAACGCATGCTTATTTAATGAATAAGTGGGTAAAGATTTGATAAAACCAGATAATTAAACACAATAAAAACCATAAAATAATGGTTTATCAACCTCCCCACACTTAGATATTAGCATGTCCTTATGCTTAGTTGAAGGAGATAAAATAAATGAGTAGGAACATGTAGAACTCATGCAATGCAATGCAACCTATATATATATATATATATATATATATATATATATATATATATATATATATATATATATATATATATATATATATGAATGCAACTATATCATTCTTGTCTGCCTGGTTAAAAGTAAATAAGCTCTTCAAGACAATCACAAATCAAATTCCACTAATTCAATTCTTATATAGTAAGAACAGATAAAAGTGCAAGAAGATAGCTCATGAAAGCAAGGAACATAGAATTTAAGCATTGAACCCTCACTAATGATGTATGTATGCTCTAATCTCTCTAGTGTATAGGGTAATCACTCTATCCTTCTTAATCATGCTTTCTAATTTTTGTTCTTCTCCTAACCAATCAACAACATTTAATATACCAATGCAAACATCATGAGGTCTTTTCAAGGTTGTAATGGGGCCAAGGTAAGGGTAAAGATACATATATGGTTAAGTAAGCTTATAAAATGAATCTTTAATTAACCCAAGCTTTCACCTACACATATGTACATTCTATATAACTCAAATTTCACACCTAGCTACCCAAAATTTTCCTTTCACATTCCTTACTCATGTATCAACTTTTATTTTTAATTTTATCATACATGCATTGATCTTTGAATTCCTAACTTGACATTGGGGTAATTTTGTCCCCTTATTCAATTATTGAATATTTTTGGATTTTTTTTATTTTTTTAATTTTTTTCATATAAATATAAAAATAAACATAGCTTATCAATGCACATAGATTTTTAATTCTTATAGTTTCACATGAGTAGGTACCCAAATTTCCATTATATCATCATGACACATTCCCTTGTTACCTTTTGTTCCCATAATTTCCCATTCTTAATTAACACACAATTCTATCTTAAGCTAACTAAAGATTCAATTGGGATATATAATTGTTTTTCCACTTAAGGCTAGTAATATGGTAAAATAAAGAACAAATGGGATTTAAAGGCTCAAAGTGGCTACAAAGGTAGGCTTAATTTGGATGAGTGAACTAAACAAATAATGGCCTCAATCATATGTAAGCATATATTAAACATTGGACATATAGGATGAAACAAAATATAAATTACAATCATAGAGAGGTAAACACACACGAACAAAATCATCATGGTTAAATAATGTAACCATGTAAATAAGCTCAAAATCTCACAGGTTGTGTGTTTTTTAGCTCAAAAACCATGTTTCAAATACAACTTCAAGAAGATTTATCATAAAGGTTTTGATTAAAATTAGTGAAATTTTTGTTCTAAAAATAGGGTCTTAGAAGAAACTTATTGTCTTTTCAATCAAGTAGAACATGCATGCAACTAATCTATTACTATGCAATTTATCCTATTCTACAAAAGAAAAACCAACTAAATATCCTATTTTATTGGTGTTAGGGAAGAGAAATTACCTCCGGAAGTCAGGTACTAACCGACCTCCCCACACTTAAGGCTTTGCACCATCCTCGGTGCCATCTGTCAAGAACAGGGGTGGGCTGGTAGCAGTATCTCCACAGTCGGGACCATCATGGCTCCCTGTGCTGGTAAAAGAAGTGGAGTCCGGGGTGTCTGAGTCTCTGTATTTTCCTTTAAGTAGCTCCTTGAGGTATGTGAATTGGCGCTTGTTACGGCGCTCTCTTAGCTTTGCTTTGTGTTCCAGCCGATCCAACCTTTCAAGTATCTGATGGAGCAGTTGATTGGTTGTAGGTGCTTGTGGTGTTGAAGGAGGAAGCTCTTCAGCCGGTTCAGGGGACTGGCTTGTAGTGGCTGCTGGAGGTCTGATGTATTTCCCGTTAGGGACATACTGATCATCCCGTGGAAGCATGGCTTTGGTGTCCCCAGCTCTGTAGGAAACTCCGGCTGCTGAGATAAGATCTGAGACCATGGCGGGGAAAGGTAAGTTGCCCGCAATTTGTATGTGTCCCATGGCATTTCGGATGTGTCTTGGTAGGTTCAGAGGCTGGTCTGTAAGGATGCACCATAGTAGAACGGCCATGTCTGCAGTGAAGGAGGACTCGTGAGTGCTTAGAAATACGTAATGGGACATAATCTGTGCCCATACGCGAGCCTCCAAGGTAAGTGCAGAAGCCAATATTCCCTTAGGACGGGAACGATGGTATCCGTAGAAACATCTGCTGCCAGGTAGTGCGATAACTCTGAGAACAGCGTCCCAGTAAAATTGGTACATCTGGCGCTTGATTGCGGCTTCTTGAAATGCGTCCGGTCCTTCTGGAGTAGGGGGAAGATCCAGAGATCGTTGAATAGCATCTTCTGTAATGGGGATTTGCTTCTGTCGGACATAGACATACTGCAAGGTCGGCAGGTGGAAGTTGGAGTAGAACTCGACAACCCAAGAAAGATTAACCTGCCGTGGCTGTTTCTGGAGTAAACCCCATTGTCTTCGTGCAATTTGTGGCTCAACAAATTCTGGAATATTGTTTGGGAGGGTAAGAAGGTGTTCGTTGTTGTAATTCCTTTCTGCCAAGATGCGGAACATCTACTCACAGTAGCGATTGGTAAATCGCACAGTGTCCTTTGCTGGGAAGGCTTTCTCTTTATCATCAACCTTTATAATCCTCTTAATTCTCTTTGTTGAGGGTTTGACTGCAGTTAAAGATGGCTCTGCCACTAATGCTCATTTAGTACCTCTCCTTGCTATTGATTTGGGAGTAGCTTTCTCTTTTCCTTTCTTGGTGGCCATCCTGAAAGGGAGAAAAGAGAGAGTATGTCAAAGTGTAAAGGAGTAGATCAAGGAAGATGATGGTATGGGTGGTAATCAATGCACATTAAAAGATAAATGATGTTAACACATGGTCATGACTACATGTGAAAAGTTATCAACAGAAAATAGCCAGGGCATGTGATGACAATGGAATGCAAGGTGTTTATTGGCATGCAGGCAAAGGCATGAGTAGCATAGATCAAGCATTCAATGTTCATGTCAAATTACCACAGAGTTCAAACTAACAACCTGTTTGTAATAACAATTATATTAAATTAATAAAATATGAAAAAGGATTTTGTGAAAAGCAGGCATTTAGAGTAGTAGAATAAAAGAGATCTTTTATTCTATGGGGATTTTGTAAAAATATGAAAAAGGATTTTGTAAAAAGAATTTGCATTACATGACATTCCATCACTTTAACCCTACTTTTCACCTTGGATTTAGCATGAGGACATGCTATTGTTTAAGTGTGGGGAGGTTGATAAACCCATATTTTATGATATATTTTGTGCTTAGTTTGAGTGATTTATTCAATCTTTCACCCACTTATTCATATTAATTGCATAGTTTTACTTTCCCTTCCTCATTATGTGATGTATGTAAAAAACATGTTTCCTATGCTTTAAAACTAATTATTTTAATTACCTTTAATTCCATTCGATGCCGTGACTAGTGTGTTGAGTAGTTTCAGATCTTCTAAGGCAGGAATGACTCAAAGGATGGAAAGGAAACATACAAAAATGGAAGGAAAGCACAAAACGGAGTTTCTAAAGAAACTGGCATCCACGCGATCGCATGGGCAACGCGGACGCATGCCAAGCGCGAATCAACAGCGACACGGCCGCATGACTGACACGACCGCGCGCCTTAAGCAAAACACATATGACGCGGCCGCATGACTGACGCGACCGCGTGACAAGAAAAGCTCCGAATGACGCGACCGCGTGACCCACGCGGACGCGTGACAGAGGCCATGCACCAGAAATTGCAGAAAATGCTCCCAGTGATTTCTGAAGCCCTTTTTGTCCCAAATCCAAGTCCAGAAGGCATAGACCAGAGGTTATGAAGTGAGGGAATGTATCCATTCATGGAGAGACGACTTTAGTTTTAGTTTTCATGATTTAGATTTAGTTTAGAGAGAGATTCTCTCAATCTTTTAGGATTAGGATTTAGGATTTCTCTTAATTTGGGAGTGACTCTCGATCCCAGGTTTAATGTTCCTTTACTTTAAGCTTCTCTTTTACTTTTATTCATTACTTTAGTTGATTATTTACTTTTGCAATTTAATTTATGAATTCTTCCATGTTACAGATTATTATTTTGGATTAATGTTATTTGAGGTATTTCAGTTAATATTGCTTTCTTTTATGTATTAGTTACAATTATTCCCAATCTGAAGACATTCTTATTCCAGTGGATTTACTTTTCTCCTTTTGGTTTTGGTTAAGAAATCAGCAACTCAGGAGTTATCAAACTCAAACATGCTTGATAATTGTTATCTTTGTTAATTGAATTGAGCTTCAAGAATCCCAATCTTTTCTTAGAAAATAAAATAGGATCCGAAGATCAATCCAATTAATCCCTTGACCTTCCTTTATCTTAGTAAAGGCTAACAAAGTGGAATTAAGATTCAATTATTATCATCATTGATAAGGATAGCCAGGATAGGACCTCTAATTTCTCATACCTTGCCAAAAGTTTATTTACAGTCATTTATTTATTTCACTTGCTATTTAAATTACTTGTTCTTCATCGACTTTAATTGCCACTTAAATTACTTGCTCCTCATTCTCAAAACCCCAATTTACAATCCCCATAGCCAATAATAAGAACATACTTTCCTGCAGTTCCTTGAGAAGACGACCCGAGGTTCGAATACTTCGGTTATCAATTTATTTAGGGGTTTGTTACTTGTGACAACCAAAACGTTTGTATGAAAGGACATTTGAAGGTTTAGAAACTATACTTGCAACGAGAATTTATCCGCAAATTTCTAGACCACGCAAAAGTTCCTCTCGTCAACCCTTTTTACGTTGATTTTCTGGTCACGCGGCCGCGTGGGTGACGCGGACGCATGGGAGGCCAATGTTCCCGCATGACGCGGACGCATCAGCGATGCGGTCGCGTGGGGTGATTCGTGCCAAAGGCACGCCTCCAGCCACACTCTCGCGTGACTCTCTGTTCGTTTTCTTATTCTCTCTGAACCACCTGCGACGCGGACCCGTCGATGATGTGGTCGCGTCGCGTGAAATTGAAAATTTTTTTTTAAATAAAAATACAAATACAGATGCAAGCTGAAAGTGCCAATAAAGAGGAGAATTATTGAAAAATAAAACTAAGAAGAAGGAAAGGAATGATCATACCATGGTGGGTTGTCTCCCACCTAGCACTTTGCTTTAACGTCCTTAAGTTGGACGCTCCATCAGCTCAGTCTTCTGCTGTGAGTGGATCCTCCAAGAGGAAGATATCTAACTCTTTGTTTTTCGTCACCTTCTCACCATGATAGAGCTTCAAACGATGTCCATTAACTTGGATGAGTTCAGGGCTTGAAGGGTGACTTAGGTGAAAAACTCCGTACGGCTCAGCCTTCTCGACTCTATATGGACCTTCCCACCTAGATCTCAACTTGCCTGGCATGAGCCTCAGTCAAGAGTTGTAAAGGAGGACTAAATCCCTAGGTTGGAACTCTTTCCTCTTGATGTGCTGATCATGTACAGCCTTCATCTTTTCCTTGTACAGCCGTGAGTTCTCATTCGCTTCTAGGCGAAGGCTCTCCAATTCTTGCAGTTGCATCTTCCTTTCAGCTTCGGCTTTCTCAAATCCCATGTTGCACTCCTTTACTGCCCAAAAGGCTTTGTGCTCCACTTCAACTGGGAGATGATAGGCTTTTCCATAAACCAAGCGGAAGGGACTTATCCCAATGGATGTCTTGTATGCTGTTATGTATGCCCAAAGTGCGTCTTGTAGCCTGGTGCTCCAGTCTCTTCTATGAGGTTTGACTATCTTCTGCAATATACGCGTTATCTCTCTGTTTGACACCTCAGCTTGCCGATTAGTCTGAGGATGGTAGGCTATTGCTACTTTATGAATTATCCGATGCTTCTTCAGTAATCCTGTTAGTCTCCTGTTACAAAAATGGGTGCCTTGATCGCTCACGATTGCTCCTGGTGATCCAAAGCGACAAATGATATGGTTTCTAACAAAGGAAACAACAGTGTTAGCATCATCAGTACGGGTAGGAATTGCTTCCACCCATTTGGAAACGTAATCCACAGCTAACAATATATAAAAATAACCATTAGAATATAGGAATGGACCCATGAAGTCAATACCCCAAACATAAAAAATTTCACAGAAAAGCATAATTTGTTGAGGCATCTCATCCTTCTTGAATATATTACCAAATTTTTGGCATGGGAAACAAGATTTACCGAATTCAGCAGCGTCTTTAAAAAGAGTAGGCCACCAGAATCTGCAGTCTAGGATTTTTCTAGCTGTTCTTTAAGGGCCAAAATGCCATCCACTCTCAGATGAGTGACAGGCCTCTAAAATGGACTGGAATTCTGATTGAGGCACACACCTTCTAATTACCTGGTCAGCGCCACATCTCCATAAATATGGGTCATCCCATATATAATATTTAGACTCGCTTTTCAGCTTGTCTCTTTGATGGTTAGTAAAGTTTGGAGGAAAGGTGCGGCTAACTAGATAATTAGCTACAGGTGCATACCAAGGGACTACCTCAGATACTGCTTGTAGGTTATCAAATAGGAAATTATCAGCTATAGGAGTGGAGTCATCATTAATATGCTCAAGGCGACACAAGTGGTCTGCCACTAGATTCTGGTTACCACTCCTATCCTTAATTTCTAAATCAAATTCTTGTAGTAGCAGTATCCAACGTATAAGCCTTGGTTTGGACTCCTTTTTAGCTAATAAATACTTTAGAGCTACGTGGTCTGAATACACTACTACTTTAGTGCCAAGTAAATAGGCTCGAAATTTATCCAGAGCAAAAACAATAGCAAGAAGCTCTTTCTCAGTAGTAGTGTAGTTAGATTGAGCAGTGTCTAAAGTCTTAGACGCATAAGCAATGACAAAAGGATCCTTACCTTCACGCTGAGCCAGCGCTGCTCCTACTACATGGTTGGAAGCATCGCACATGATTTCAAATGGCTGGCTCCAGTCTGGTCCTCTCACAATTGGAGCTTGAGTCAGGGCAATCTTCAGTTTATCAAACGCTTGTTTGCAATCCTCACTGAACTCGAACTCGATATCTTTCTGCAGTAATCTGGATAAAGGAAGTGCTACCTTACTAAAGTCCTTAATGAATTTCCTGTAAAAACCTGCATGGCCAAAGAACGAACGGACTTCCCTCACAGAGGAGGGGTAAGGTAAACTAGAAATAACATCCACCTTTGCTGGATCTACAGAAATGCCAGTATTAGACACAACATGTCCTAGCACAATCCCTTGTTTAACCATAAAGTGACATTTTTCAAAATTCAATACAAGGTTTGTACTGACACATCTATCTAATACTCTAGATAAACTATCCAAGCAAAGGCTAAAATAGTCACCATAAACGCTAAAATCATCCATAAAAACCTCCATACAGTCCTCAATAAGATCAGAGAAAAGACTCATCATGCACCTTTGGAAAGTAGCTGGTGCATTGCACAAGCCAAAGGGCATTCTCTTATAAGCATAAGTCCCAAATGGACATGTAAAAGTGGTCTTTTCCTGATTTTCAAGAGCTATATGAATGGAAGAGGATAGTGATTTACCTGATAGGCGATCTAGCATTTGATCAATGAATGAAAGAGGATAGTGATCCTTACGAGTGGCCTGGTTTAGACGTCTGTAGTCAATGCAGACCCTCCAGGCATTCTGAACTCTAGTTGCCATGAGCTCTCCATGCTCATTCTTCACTGTAGTGACTCCAGACTTCTTGGGCACCACTTGTACTGGGCTCACCCATTCACTGTCTGAGATGGGGTAGATGATATCTGCCTCCAGTAGTCTGGTCACTTCCTTCTTGACAACCTCTAAGATAGTGGGATTAGTCTTCTTTGGGGTTGGCGAACAGGTCTTGCTCCCTCTTCTAAAAATATTCTGTGCTCACAAACATGAGGGTTGATGCCTACTATGTCTGCCAAACTCCACCCAATTGCCTTCTTGTGCCTCTTCAGCACACTAAGTAACTGCTCTTCTTGTTGAGAAGTGAGTTCCCGTGCAATGATAACTGGAAACTTCTGCTTGTCTTCAAGGTAAGCATATTTGAGGTGTAGAGGGAGGGGTTTCAATTCTAACTTCTGCTCATGGTCAGGCTCTGGAATGTCTGGAGTTGGCGACAATGGTAAAGTACTGTCATTGTCCTCAGAAAGTGTCCCCACACTCGGACCTTGTCCTATGTACTTCTCTTCAAATTCCTCCTGATGATCTTCAGCCACGGTTTCATCTATGATGTCACACTGGAGGATAGAATGATCTTCTGGGGAGTGCTTCACAACTCCATTCAGATTGAAGATTACTACTCGGCCATCTATTTCAAAAGAGTATGTTCTTGAAAAGGCATCCAATTTGAACTTTGAGGTCTTCAGGAATGGTCTTCCGAGTAGGATTGATGATGGCTTCTCTGAGTCATTTTGGGGTATCTCTAAGATATAAAAGTCAATGGGGAATGTGAGCCCCTTAATACTTACTAACACATCTTCAGCAACTCCAGCCACTGTAATAATGCTTTTATCTGCTAACGCAAAACGAGCTGCCGACCTTTTTAAGGGAGGGAGCCTCAAATTATCATATATAGACAAAGGCATTATACTAACACATGCTCCTAAATCACACATACAGTCAGAAAATATCACACCACTAATAGTACAATTAATCATACATGGACCTGGATCACTACACTTCTCAGGTATACCCCCCATTAAAGCAGATATAGAACTACCTAAAGGAATAGTTTCTAATTCATTAATTTTGTCTTTGTGTATACATAAATCTTTTAGAAACTTTGCGTATTTAGGTACCTGCTGAATAACATCAAAAAGGGGAACAGTTACCTCAACCTTTTTGAATATTTCTACCATTTTGGGATTAGGTTCCAACTGCTTCCTGGGCTTCCTTGCAAGTTGTGGAAATAGAATAGGAATGGCATTTTCTGCAGTGTCTGCGCCCGTTCGTGCTTCTTCCTGTGATTGAGCTTCTTCTTCTTCAGCCATGTCCTGTATGTCCTCTTCCTCTTCAACATCTTCTACTTTCGCTACCTCTTCAGCTGAGGTGTGTTCTGGTGGTTTTGGCTCCTCCTGATTCCTCTCTTGCAGTGTAGTTCCGGACCTTAGGGTGATGGCATTGATGCCACCCTTCGGATTGGGTAAGGGTTGAGAAGGAATTCCACTGGAGTTTGCCTGTTGAGTGTTTGAAGTATTGGGTGGTGTCAGCTGAGAGATGAGAGCTTGTATAGCGGATGCTAGGCCATTAAATGAACTTTCCATGTTCCTTTGTCCTTGTGCAATGGATTGAATGGCCTCTTCACTCGGAGAGGAATTAGATTGAGTGATCTGCGGAACTTGTTGTTGGTTGTGCTGTGGTCCTTGGGACTGCCTCAGGTGAGGTGCTCTATAAGGCTGGTTCTGGTTCTGCTGCCTGTTGTTGTTATTATTCCATCTCTGATATCCTTGATTGTCTCTGCCTCCTCTGTTATTGTTGTCCCTCCAATTCTGGTTAGAATTATCTCTCCAACCTTGGTTAGAATTGTCCTGCCATCCATGGTTGTAACTGCCACCTTGATTGTACCCTTAGTTGGGGCGGTCATAGAAGTTATGAGTGGCTGCCACAGTGTTGTCTTCCTGTTGGAGCTGCGGGCATTCATCAGTATAATGGCTGTAATCAGCACAGATTCTGCACACTCTCTGTGGGACTAGCTGTTGGCTTTGATGCACCTATTGTTGACTCAACTGCATCTGCTTCAGTAAAGTGGTCATTTCATTTATACTCTGAGTTAGAGCAGCAGTCTCTCTGCTAGAGGATACTTCTGCAACAGCTTTTGACCAGCCTTGTTTCTGCCTGTGATTCCTTGTAGATTCAGCTAAGTTGCTGATCAGTTTCCATGCCTCATCAGTGGTCTTGTACTTTTTCATAGACCCATTGCAGGCACTTTCCAATGTGGTCTTATCTTGGGCCCTCATGCCCTGTGTGACGTAGCCGAGCAACACTATCTTGTCAATCATATGATGGGGGCATGCTTCCAGAAGGTTTTTGAAGTGCTCCCAATATTCATAGAGAGTCTCGGATTCGTCCTGAACAATCATGGAGATGTCTTTCCTCAGTTTGTCAGTAACTTCAGTTGAAAAGAATTTTTCCAAAAATTCTCTTCTAAGCGTATCCCAGCTAGAAACAGTTGCTGCGGGTTGAGTGTAGTACCACACTTTCGCCTTTTCCTCAAGAGAGAACGGGAAAGCTTTCAACAAAAAAGAAGTTTCATTCGCACCATCGTGCCTGACAGTAGAACAGGCTGCTTGGAAATCTCTACGGTGCTTGATAGGCTCTTGAGCAGGTAAGCCATGAAACTTAGAAATCAAGTTGAGCAGTGCAGTCTTTATTTCAAAGTCTGTAGCCACTACTGGGTGATGCGTTTGAAACGGTTGCATTGTGAAATCAGGGGCTCCAGCCTCCTGGATAGTAACTCTCCTAGGTACTGCCATGTCACCTATACGTAAATCAATCGAATCAGTAGAACGGGGCTTGTTTCTTCCTCAAGTGACGTTTCAGGAAATAGTTCTTTCAATAGTTCTTTCAATAGTAACCAACGCTGAGCTTGCCTTATTCGTGAAATAGTTCTTTCAATCTCAAGATCGAATGATGGCAAGCTTCGATCAGGAAGTGAACGCGTCATTTAACGAAAGAAACATGCAGCTCATAGTAGCAAAATAAAATAAAATGTTAATAAATAAATTCGAATCAATAACTTAGCACTCTATTGCAACTCCCCGGCAACGGCGCCAAAAATTGACGTGGCGGAAATTGGCGAGCTAAGAAATTGTTATAAGAGATGCGTTGCAAGTACAGTTCTTAACCAACCGAAAATCCACTTATCAATTTAAAAGGGTTGTCACAAAATTTAAATTAAAATACTGGAAGTATGAATCCCAGGTCGTCTCCCAACGAGTTGCAGAAAGATGTGCTATTTTATTAATCAGATATTTTCAAAAAATAGTTTGAGTTGATAAACAGGAAATTAAATCAGAGAATTTAGATAATTTAAATAAAAGCCTTGACTGGGAGTAGATTAGTTGGAAGCCCTATTCTTGTTGAAGTACTCTCAAGACTAATTGATAATTGAGGGTTGCTCTGCTTAGTTATCCCTTACTAGGTAGAGGAAAGTCAAGCAAGTTGGAAAGCTATTTCTAGTCACAAGTCCTAATCCTCTCCCTTGGGAAGGACTAGTGTCAATGACTAGAGGGTGATCCAACAATAACCCAATTACAATTTCTCTCTTGAGTAATCCAACTCAAGGTTTCCTTTCAATCATCTCCCAATCAAGTTATGGAACTACTCACTCATTATGTTTGTAAAATCCACGGAATAAGAAAAGGAAATATTGAAAGACATGATAAATAACAATCGAAGGAATCAATTAAAAATAAAAATAGTTCTTGTATTAATAAATTCTAAAAATAATCCAATCATAATTCTGAGTAAATAAAAGATATGGAAGAGTAAGTGACAGGTAAGGAAACAAACTAGAATGACAAAGTCTTGACGGAGATAATAACTCTTCTCAATATCTTGATCCAAAAAGCAATAAAATTAAAATTCTAAGAACTATGAATGTGTAGAGAGAAAACCTAGAGGAGAGGAAAAATTCGATCTAAAACTAAAACTATGCGGAATGAATGATGCCCTCTGGTTTCTGCATGTTCCCTGGCTCTAGTATGCTTTTCTGGGCCAAAAACTGGGTCAAAATAGGGCCCAAAATCGTCTCCAGTGAATTCTGTAGATTCTGCAGATCACGCACGTCACGCGATGATGCCAGGGCATTTTGGCCAATTTCACTGACCTTTTCTGTACTGTTTTAGGGTAGTTTCATGCATTTTCTTACTTAATAAGCAAGTTTTGGATAGATAATCACTTACATCTTGATTCAAGCAAACATTGTGAATTTCATGTGATTTTATGAGAATTATGCATGAATTGAATGACAAATTGGATAATGCATGTCTCATAACTTGTATTAGAGCTTTGACGCACTTTATTTGCTTGATTTCAGGACAAAGGAAGCAAGGAAGAGCCACATTAGTAGCCACGTTAATCTAATTAACGTGACCACTAACGTGGAATGGGAATAAACTTGCAACGTTAATGAGAAAAGTGATTGCCAATAACGCCTTCGAAACCATCATGGCCCACGTTAATTGCCACGTTAACTACATTAACGTGGTAGTTAACGTGGAGAGAAAGGGAGCTCCAGCGTTAGTGGTAAAAGTGAATACCACTAACGCTCCAAATTGGCAATTAGCCATGTTAAGAGTCACGTTAACTCAGTTAACGTGAACTCTAACGTGGAAAGGATGACAATGCCAACGTTAGTGACACTCACCTTTGTCACTAACGTTGGACTAAGCCCAATTGGCCACGTTAAGAGTCACGTTAACTACATTAACGTGAACTCTAACGTGGGAGGAGCAAGGAATCGCCAACGTTAGTGATACTCACCTTGTCACTAACGTTGGACTAAGCCACTATGAGCCACGTTAGTTGCCACGATAATTGCATTAACGTGGAAGCTAACGTGGAGGAAAGAAATGATGAGCCAACATTAGTGACACTCACCTTTGTCATTAACGTTGGAGATGGCAATCACCACCACGTTAAGACAATTAACGTGAGGCACTAACGTGAGAAGGGGCGTTTGGAATGTTAGTGACAAAGGTAAGTGTTACTAACGCTCTCGAGGCTAAGGCATGCCCACGTTAAGAGCCACGTTAGTTATACTAACGTGGATTCTAACGTGAGAAAAGGGGGCTAAGAGCAACGTTATTAGCAAAGGTGAATGCCAATAACGCTTGCGATGGACCAAAAGGCAACGTTAGTGGTCGCATTAGTGCCACTAACGTTGAAGTTAACGTGAACCATCTTGGGCTAGGAACGTTAGTGAAAAAGGTGATTGTCACTAACGTTCTCGAACCCACATTTTCATTTAACGTTAACGCCACTAACGTCCTAGCTAAAGTCCATGCCTACTTCACACTTTCTCTGCAAGTAAAGCTGAGCCCACTGAAGATTCCAAACTGCTTCAACTCAAGATCCAAAGGCCCATATCCAAAGACTTGAAGAGCTAACTAGAAGATCAGAAGAGTAGTATATATAGGAGTAGTTTTGAACTAGAGAAAAAAGCTTTTGGGGCATTGAGAACTACTCTCTGTATAATTTTACTTTCTCTGCAACTTCTAGTTTTACTTTCAGAATGTATTTTCCATCTTTGCTTTCCATTCCCAGAGCTATGAACAACTAAACCCCTTTCATTGGGTTAGGGAGCTCTGTTGTAATTTGATGGATTAATAATAGTTTTCATTATTCTTCTTCTTTCTTTTCTCTTAATTTTACTAGAAAGCTTTCAATCTTCATCCAATTGGGTAGTTGTCTTGGAAAAGAAGCTATTCATACTTGGATCTCTTCGGAACCTTGGAAGAGGAATGAAGAGATCATGCTAGAAATAATTTCTCATGTTTGACCAAATTGGGGTTTGGACGAATATGGTGACATATAATTCTCCCAATACTTTGATTTGGAAATACATGTGGTATAATCAGTGACGATACTTCATCTCTTCTCATGAGCAATTAGACCAAGGAATTAGCTATTGATCAAGATTTGAGAGATTGAATTACCAAGGAATTGGAATTCAATCACTTAATATTGCCAAGGAGATCAATGAATGCATTGATTGAGGAAGAGATGAAAATGAACTTGATCCAGAGAATGCAACATCTCCTGAGCCCAATGAATTCCCCATTTCTGATCTTACCCATTCTATTTACTTTCTGCCATTTACTTTTATGTTCATCTTCCCCATCTCCCATTTTCTACAATTTATTTTCTGTCATTTATATTCAGTTCTTTATTTCCAGCATTTACAATTCCTGCTATTTACTTTTCCGTCATTAAATTTTCTGCAACTCTCAAATCAACTTTTGCTTAGCTCAACTAGAACATTCCTCCAATTAAAGTTTCTTGACCAATCAATCCCTGTGGGATTCGACCTCACTCTATTGTGAGTTTTTACTTGACGACAATTCAGTATACTTGCCGAGGGAAATTTGTTGGGAGACAAGTTTCCGTGCATCACGCGATCGCGTCATTCATGCGGAAGCATCATCCAGCGTTTTGCCTTGCCACACGTGCACGTCGTTCACGCCTTCGCGTCACTTGTGCATTTTTCAATCCGCGCGGTCGCATGAGCCATGCGTCCATGTCACTGCAATTTCCTCTATGTCGCGCGGTCGCGTGAGCCATGCATCCGTGTCACTTCTCGCTGGTCATCTCCTTAATTCCTTCTGTTCCTTCCATTTTTGCAGGCTTCCTTTCTAATCTCCGAGTCATTCATGCCCTATAAAATCTGAGACACTTAACACACAGATCATGGCATCGAATGGAATAAAGGAGAATTAAAATACAAAATTAAATGTCTCTAGGAAGCAAGTTTTCAACCATGAAGTATTTTTAGGAAGGACTTATAAACGCATGCTTATTTAATGAATAAGTGGGTAAATATTTGATAAAACCACACAATTAAACACAATGAAAACCATAAAATAATGGTTTATCACCAGCACAGACGCGTACGCGTACAGCACGTGTGCACGTCCCTTGAAGTTTTGCGATCCACGCGCACGCGCACAAGGGTTTATCACCTATATAGTGAAGCCAAGAAATGGAGTAAATGAGAGTTGCTTGATTTTATTACCCTAAATTTTGCCACATAGACCAACTGACCAAGATGGATTTTACCATCACCGTGAATTTTGCCATATTAGACTAAGAATGCCTCTACCCACGCTTAACCATTGTACACTATAGTAAACATCGATTAGCCCATATTGTTGACCAAATATTCTAGAGTAAATTTAGTAGAACTTTGATGTTTCCTTTTAAGAATTTGGACCTTTACTATGTAACATTTAACTTGATTCCTTAGAGTCTTGTATAGTATTTTGATTTTGCTATTAATGGAAGCTGGTGAATTTTTGCATACATTAAATAACCAAGCGCCTCAATTTTAATATACAGAGTATCAGATTTCAAACACCAATGCCTGTTTTTGTTCTCTTTTTTTTATAAAAAAACTTTAAAAAAATCACCAGAAAGATAATGTAGTCCAGGATATTGATTGTATCGTGATGATTTTAAGTTTCCTGATTGTGACAATTTATAAACTTCCAATGAAAACAAAAACAGCATGAAACATACGTGATGCGTGGGCAGAAGTCGGCTATTTAAGAAATCAATATAGGGAATACGTTGTGAGTATAGTTCTTAACCAGCTAAGATCTGCCTCATCAATTTAGAAAAGTTGTCTTTGTCACAAAAGTTTAGAATAAAAATACTGGGAGTATGAGTCCCAGGTCGTCTCCCAACGAGTTGCTAAAAAGGGTGCTAGTTTATTAATTAGGAAATTCCGAGAGATTTTTGAGAGTTGAATGATAGAAAATAATTAATTGTAATTAAAATAAAATTATATATTCTAATTAAAAAGCCTTGACTGAAGTTCTATCCTTGTTGGAATTTTCTCAAGTGTAGTATAAAGAGGTTGTTGTTTTCACTTAGTTAACCCTTACTAAATAAAGGAAAGTCAAGTGATTGAGCTAACTCTTATTCGCAAATCCTAGTCCTCTCCCTTGGGAAGGTCTAGTGTTAGTAAATACAGAATTAGACAACAACTTCTAATTTAACTAAGCACTTGAGCATTCCAACTCAAATGTCTCCTCTTAACCAACTCCCATGTCAAGTTGGGGAACTACTCCATTGACATGGATACCATCTTTATTGTTGGGAGTTTGGAATAGAAAAGAGACATAATAAATTAAATAAAATAGGTATTGAAAATTAATTAAAAAGAAAAAGTAATTCTTTGTATTAATAAATCCAAAGTGCAACATACCTATCTGAACAGGGTTAATAAGTAATCAAAAAAGTAAAGGAATAAGGAAACAAACTAGAATAGTAACTTCAACGGAGGTGATGACTCTTCAATATCCAAATCAAAAGCGAAAGCATAAAACTAATAAACTATGAATGTAAAGAAAACCTAGAGGAAGAGTAGTTTCTCTCTAGATTCAGATCTAAAAACTAAAAACTATCCTAATGAGAATGTGTGTTGAGTCTCTGCATGTTCCCTGGCTTTAGTCTGTGTTTCTGGGCCAAAAACTGGGTCAAAACGCGGCCCAAAATCACCCCCAGTGTATTCTGTTAATTCTGCAGATCATGCATGTCACGCGTTCGCGCCAAGCACGCGCACGCGTCATCTTGCAGAACTCCAATCCACGCGTACGCGTCAGGCACGCGCACGCGTCACTGCAAATTTCTTCATATCGCGCGCACGCGTGAGCCATGCGTGTGCGTCGATGCTCGCTGGTTATCTCCTTAGTTTCTTGTGTTCCTTCTATTTTTGCAAGCTTCCTTTCCATTCTCTAAGACATTCCTGCCCTATGAAGCTTGAAACACTTAACACACGGATCACGGCATCGAATGGTATAAAGGAGAATTAAAATACACAAATTCAAGATCTCTAGGAAGCAAGTTTTCAACCATAGAACAAACTTAGGAAGGAATTGTAAAATCATGCAATTCATATGAATAAGTGGGTAAAGACTTGATGAAACCACTCAATTAAACACAAGATAAACCATAAAATAGTGGTTTATCAATACGCATCCATTTGTTGATCATTGTTCCAAGTAACAGAAAATGGATTTAAGGGGGACTAATATCTAATAAAATTCATAAACTTCCAATGAAAACAAAAGCAGCATGAAACATACACATCCATTTATTGATCATTGTTCTAAGTAACAGAAAATAGATTTAGGAGGGACTAATATCTAACAAAATTTTTCAATCCGTTTGCCAAAAAAGTAAGAACTTCACGTACAAAATAAATTTATTAAGTAGCCATAAGAAGTTCCTCAGAGGCTAGGACATTCCCGTCTCTTAGAAAGAGCCGCTAAATGATCGGACCAGACAGGCGCAGGTAGCTTGACCGCCTTACCCGTCATTGAACTCCAACGTAAGGAGGGAAAGCAGCCTCGCTCAGCGCAAAATAGTGTCAAACGAAGATCATTTACGTTCTAAAAAAAACTTTGAATTATTATTCAATTAAGTCAGAGTCAAACTCGCGGTGAGCAAGACACTGAACGCGTTCAGTTAGAGGAGCCTCTCCCTTACAGCGTGAGAAACTGGGATAAGCTAACTTCCTTGGTCATACCAGCTTGCTCATAGTGCAGGTCCCACTTGTATATTGTATTTGGCCGAAGAAGCATCGGACAGGTTGGATTTCTTACCTTCTTGGGACGCAAGTAGTCAATCATGCTATCTTTACCTTGAAACCAAGTTGGTATGGAAGAACTGTTGCGCCGCGGGAAATCCTTCTCTATACAAGTTCTCGGACGAGGTTTTTGAACAGAACTTCGATAGGCGAGAGGTGTAAGCACCGCGAGGTGTGAAGTGATCTCGTACTAAACGGTCCTTGTAAGCAGCACTAGAGAGGGGATAGAGACTCGAGACTTCAAACTAATGTCCTTCTTCCTCTGAGCCAGGTTCCATTTTCAACAAGATGTATCAAGACTTACTACAACCGAATTAAAGACCCAACAGAGTCAATCCAACCCCTAAACTTTACGTTTTGACTCTTCTTCTTCCTCTTCTATCTTGGGAGCCAAATAGAAGCAGATATAACTCATTTCAGCAAAGTCTGAATTCAAAAAATTTGGTCTGTGGAAACAAAATATACATAATATAATAATATTTTTTACAATTATACTATGATATTATAAAATATAATTATTTTTTAAATTATTTAACCAATAAATCAAAATAATAAAATAATAATTTAAAATTCTATTTTTTAGATTTTATATTTTAAAAAGATTAAATAATCTTTTCATTATCAATACAATCATTATATATATCACTAAATAATTATTTAAAGATTACAAAATCTTTATGATGTTCATAATAAAAAAAATTCTTTCAAATAATGCATGATATAGTAAGCTATCAAAGTGCAAACCACCAATTAATTGTAGTGAATCTAAAACATAACTGCTCCACAACATTTTGTTCCTCATCTTATAGCATTTTTAATAAAAAGACTGATGAGTGGATTTTTGACGGTTAAGAATTTCACAAATGAATTTTCGTCGAAGTATAGTCTCTAAACCAACAAGGAATCCTTTCATACAAAAATTTGTTTGTCACAAGTACAAACCCCTAATAATCCTAATAACCGAAGCATTTAAACCGTAGGTCGTCTCTCAAAGGCATTGCAGGGTAGTGTTTTTGTTATTGGCCATGGACATGTATATTTTGGGGTTTTGAATAGGAAACAAGAAATGTAAATTGCAAAGGAAATCAAATGACAAAAAGGTCTTGGCAAGGTTTGGTGGTCAAGGATCTCTATCCTTATTACTAACCACAATATGACAATTACAAGGATCAATCTCACTAAGTCATCCTCTAACAAGTAAAGGAAAGTCAAATGAGCTATATCAATCCAAGTCCATAGGTCCTAGCTATCCACGAATTGAATTAATGAGAGCTAGAGTCAATGGCTACCAACTATCAATCACTTGGACATTGGTAACTCAAGAATTCCTAAGTTATCTTCCCAAGCCAAGAGCATAAAATTCTACTCTAACATCCTCTCAAGCATTTTGACAAACACTTGGAGGGTATAAAAGGAAAGCATAGTAAATTGACAACAAGAATAGAATCTAACAACAATTATTGCAAAGAATTGACAACAACAATAAAAAAGGAACACAATTATTATGAATTACCTCAAATTGAATTGAAAGAAAATGGAAGGAACAAGAGTAGATCTACAACAAAGCATAGGAACAAAATAAAAGAAATTACAACAAAGGAATAGAAGAAAAACATGTAACAACAAAGAATTGAGAGGTAGAAGTAGATGAAAGCATGAATTAAAACCTAGATCTAAGATTATTGACCTAAACCTAATCCTAATTCTGGAGAGAAGTGAGAGCTTCTCTCTCTACAACTAACTAATCCTAATCCTAATGTGTGCAGTGAATGAATGAGCAAAAGATGAATGATCCATTCCCCTTCAATCCTTGGTCCTTTAAGCATTTTAGCGCCAAAGTTGGTTACAAACTGGCCCCACAGCTCCCCTGAATTCACTGGGCATGTTTTCACTTAAAAATCACGTGCCAGGACCGACGCGTACGCGTACAGCACGCATGCGTGTCCCTGAGGTTTTTTTGCAATCCAGCGTGCGCGTATACTGCGCGTGCGCGTGGATGGGCGCATCCAAATCTTTGACTTTTTCCAAGTGTTCTCCACTCTGCATGCTTTCCTCTTCATTCTTTTGATCCATTCCTAGCCTTTTCAATCTGAAATCACTAACAAATATATCAAGGCATCTAGTGGAATCAAAGAAAGATAAAAAATCATCAAATTAAGGATCTAAAAGCTTGTTTTCACATTTAAGCACAAAATGAGGGAGAATCACAAAACCATGCCATTTTAAATTCTTATTTCTAAATTTATAAAATCAATTCTCACGGGAGACTGGAGAGTGGAGAGGCGAGAATGTGAGAGAGTTAGAGATGCAGAGGCAGAGCGGCAGAGACGACCGAGTGGCGAGAGGCGAGTGGCGAGACTGCGAGAGGCGATGACGGAGAAACGAGCCAGGCAGCCAGCGACGAGTCAACGAAGCAAGCGAGCAGGGCAGATAAGGAGACACGAGACAACAAACCAGCGACAAGCCAGCAACGTCGACGATTCCACGACAGTAACGCGGACTGCGGACAAATCAGGAGGTGCCGAGGTGGGCGGCGAGCTGTGCAGTTAGCTAGTTACTCGAGGCCGCGAGGGGGACAACTGGAGAAGAAGGGTTACGTGAAGGGGAGAAAGATAGCAGAGACAAAAATTGAGATAGGGGAGAAGGAAAAGGTTATGACTTAGGGATTTCAATTTTGATGGTGGAGTCAAAATTATTATGGGAGTCGGGGCAACTAATTTTTTTACTGAGAAGTACTCAGTAATTTTTCAAATTATATAACTGGAAGCTATGAATCCATCCGTCCAGCAATCTTGTATTCAACCACAACTGGAAGCTCATTCGAAAGACTGATGGTAACCTGGTTAGACAATGGTGCTGCCTTTGTGAAAGAGTACATGCACCGCAATGCAAATGTCAAGGACATAGGCTCATTCATCTCTATAGTAGTGGCTTCTTTAGGCTGCAATATCAACCAAATACAATGCAAAACCATCAATCAGTATGTATTTCAAATTATAAGAGAACTAAATTGTACAAACAATAAAGTTATGATTAAAAAAGAACAAATAAATCTCCGTTACCTTTTCCATAGAAGAGTTATGCCTGCAGACAATGTTTGTAGTTCCAACATCACCTTTTGTGGAAAACTTTACACCTTCCCTAATAATAGAAATGACAACTACAATATTCATCACACACTGAACAAATTGGATCAGCTAAACTATTAACTTCCAAAAGAGAACCATAAAACCCCCAAAAATTTAGAGCAAAGCAAATTACTAGTTTCACCAATACTGCAAATCCTAGCAAACTCAGTAGACGGTATTCTAATAATGGCATGGTACTCTGCCTCAGGAATTCCAAGGTGCTCACTATCGATATCCATGAACTTCATCTCAAAATTAGAAATTTTATCTTGTGCTTCAGAACATAAACAAAAAAAAAATGAATAGTCAGATTACAAATCTTTTCAATATCCAAAACTTCATAATTCAGATCTTGAATCAAAATGTAATATTAACAGATGCACTACCAGAAACAGATTCCAATACATGAACAAAACACAGCTGTACACTATCTTGCTTAAAATTAAACACCAAAGCATAATTCCTGCATATAAATTTTTACAATCCTAGAAATCCAATCACCAAACACTAAATTTTGTAGCAATTCATTAACAACTGAACTCATATCAACTACAGAATCAAGATCATGCCCCTTGTAGAATACTAAACTTTCAAACACACAAAAAACAATTTAATAGGTCTTCCCTTTCCAGTACAATTTTCTAGCAAGAAATAGTCCTAAGCGTCAATAAAAAGGTTAACGAATTAAAATAACACCATATCAAAATTAGCAACTAACGATCAAATAGAAATAGGAAAATGAGCCATGCAGATAATAAAACCCTATAAATAATCAGACAAAATTAAAATGAAAATCGAAATCAAGATTTCTTGGGAAAATGAATAGTACTTGGGCTCTCGAATATGAAAGTGATGGTGTCGTTGCCGTCATCGCCCTTGACAGCGATGATGTCATCATTTCTGGCGCACCGTAGCATCTTGGCCATGTTGAGATTCATTCCCATCGAGATGTTGTGGTCGCACCGTAGTGCTCAAACCCTTTGGACCACAGTAGAAGCACCACGAGAGCAACGCGGCTCAAGTCCATGGCCTGGAGTGAGAACCCAGCGGCGGAGCAATCAAAGTTCGCATCATTCACGAGCTCCCTGATTGCTTCTAGAACCTTCTCTAGCAAAGAACCTTGCACCAAACGGAGTTTTAGCATCTTGAAAATGGGACTGTTGGAGGTTTTCTTGCTTTCTTGCTTTAAGATTTTTTATTATGGAAAATTCTATTTGTACAACAAAATTCAGCCTTTGGTTGGCCTTTAATATTATTTAATTATTTTTTAATTAAAACATATTCCTATTTTTTAGATACACATTGGTAATTAAGTTTAATTTAAATTTTAAAAACTAAAATTTTTCTAATTTCCTACCACTTCATAGTTAGTTATTATTTCCTTCTTTTACGTTCCGTCTCTCTCTGTAACACGATTTTCTTTTTATCTCATTCTCTAGTGCAAAATTGCTTCTTTTACGTTCCTTATTTATGTTATATTACTTAGTAGTTGTAAAGACTAGGTTCATTGGTTCAAATGAATGAGTTTTAGATGTGTGCAGGAATCAATTTAAAAGATGGGATATTATTTTGGATGTGTTGTAAGTCAATCTGGTTAGCATTTGAAAAAATTTTTACCTACTGTAACCAAGTGTAATTTATGCACAATGAATGAACAATTAGCAAGTTGGACACACTATACAAACAAGCAAAAACACTGTATAATAACTAATTACATTGTATAAATTACTTACTTGATTAGTAGTCGTGGTAATAACTCCACCTTAAGAATTTGAAGACGATGCTTCAAATTTATTCCTATTACACAACCCGAAATTTATAATATTACTGATACAAAATTATACGTTTACACAACCCAAATCACAAACTTGCACACCAAATAACTAATAGTCAAAAAAAATTACCAATAAAAACAAATTAATCATCAACATAAGTATGAGAATAGAACAACCAAGCAGCAGTACAAATCACATAATATTCCCTTGCAGACAACTAAAATTCACATAAACACATCCAAAACAAAGTGAAGAATGTAAACACTTCCAAAATATAGAAATTGCGCATGCAAAAATAATTTAACATTGCAATATATATGAGAATCTTTTCAGAACATTTTCATCGATTTTTAATTACAAAAAAATAATATACAGAATAATAAGAAAAGCAATGGAGTCAGAGAATGTACAAAGAAAAACTCTATCAATAGAGACCCATCCAAACCTTAGGTATGTTTTCCGCGTGGACGAACAGCGACGCTGATGCGGACAAACGGCGACGAAGAGGAGGACGGCGGCGACGAAGATGAGCGCCGAGGAAGAGGAAGGCAGCGTTGTGGATGAGCGCCATGGAGGAGGAAGGCAGTGTCGAGGATGAGCACTGAGGAGGAAGGTGGCTGATGACATGTCACCATGTCATATTTTTCTATGCTTTTTCCTTATGTTTTCAATAGGTTTTATGCACTTTCTTGAGCCATAAGCAAGCCAATTGGGTAGATTTCCATGTTTCCTTTGATTCAATCAACCATGTATGAATTAATGCAATTTCATGAGATTTTATGCTATAATTGTCATATATTATGAAAGAATAACAAACTCATGATTTTGAGCAAAGCTTTGATGTGTTTGGTTGATTGATGATAGGTGAAAAGATTTTTGAAGAAGGTTGAAGAAAGAAGGAATGACTAGGAGCAAGAGAGAACAAAAAGCTTGAGCAAAAGTTTGCCTCAAACTTTTGCTCAAACTTTTTGGCAAACGTTGGCATCACAAAACCAACACCCTGGAGGAGAAAAGCTTGTGCCAACGTTTGCCTCAAACTTTTTGGCAAACGTTGGCGCCACACCAACACACCCAGGGGAGAAAAAGCTTGCGCCAACGTTTGCCTCAAGCTTTTTGGCAAACGTTGGCGCCACAAGGCATACAAGGGGTATACTTCTAACAAGAATAACTCGAGCTACAGAGCTCCAAATGAGGTGATTCAAAAAGCAATGGAAAGTAGGAATCAAGAGCTTTCCAGGCATATATGGCACTGCATGGTGGACACTAAAATTGAGGGTGAAAATTGCCCCGAAATGTGTATAAACGAACATGGTGGCAACTTGCAGTGAGGCCAACTGACCTCTGCACCTTCGACGGAGTATAACTCGAGCTGTGGAACTCCAAATGATGCGCTTCCAACGGCATTGGAAAGTAGACATCCAGTGCTTTCCAACAATATATAATAGTATGGGGTGGACAATACGTTTGAGCCTCCAAAACTGGCGTTTTCGACCACGTTTGAGGCAAACTTTACCTCAAACGTTGGGCACCAAAGCCAGCGACCCTGTCCTCTTCAAAGGAGCATAACTTGAGTTGTAGATGTCCAATTGAGGTGATTCCAATTGGGTTAGAAAGCTGACATTCAGAGCTTTCCAACCATATATGCACTAGGGGGCCAACGTTTGAGCAAAAGTTTGACCCCAAACTTTGGCTCAAACATTGGTAGCAGCAAGAATGGGCCAGCTGGTGTAAAAAGTTTGAGTAAAAGTTTGCCTCAATCTTTTACTCAAACTTTTACTCAAGCTTTTAAGATTCACAACCCGGTTCACATTGGTTCTCTCTCCAACTCCAAGAGCAATCAACCAAGGCCTCTATCAACCCAATTCCATCAAGAGCAAGGGCCCAATTGACACCACTCAAAGGCACAAGAGATAGTTAGAATAGAAATTTCATTTTAATTGTAATTTGTTTTGAATTTCATTTTCATTTTGTAAAAATGCCTATAAATAGGTATCTGTTTCATTTTATTGGGGAGGCGAGCTCCACTAGGGAGCATTAGGAATACAGAACTCTCTCTCTTTAGTTTTTCTTTTTGTTTTAAATCTTGGGTTGAGAATTGAAGAAATTTTGTTTCAATCTCACCTTGAGAATTCTCTCTGTTTTCTTCTTCTGCAATTTTAATTTCTCCTCTACTACAAGTTCCTTTACTGCAAGTTTACAATTTAATTTACATTGAGCTTGATTTTGATCTTTGGTTCTCATTGCTTTCTGTTCTCACTGAATTCAATTTACATTCAAGCAATTCAATTCTTCTGCAAGTGTTCTGCATTTTACATTTCTGTTCATGATCTGATTTACTTTTCCTGCAAGTTAAATTTTCTCTAAGCTTTGATCTATTGCTCTCTTCAATTTCCAGCACCCACTCCCCTTTACATTTAATGAAATTTCACTTTTCTTACAATTTAAGATTCTTGCAATTTACATTTCTTGCTCTTAAAGTTACTTGCCAATTTACATTCTGCAACTTTAAATTCATTGTCCTTTACTTCCTGTTGGTTACAATTTCACTCAATTCACATAAATGTTAGCTTGACTAAACTAAGCATCCACTAAAGTTGCTTGATCCATCAATCCCTGTGGGATCGACCTCACTCACGTGAGTTTTATTACTTGATGCGACCCGGTGCACTTGCCGGTGAGTTTTGTGTCGGATCGTTTTCCGCACATCAAGTTTTTGGCGCCGTTGCCAGGGATTGATTTAGATCAACAATGATTAAGTGGGTGAGAAGTCTAGATCAAGCATTTTCTTTATTTTTCTTTTCTGTTTTAGATTGAAACCAAGGTGTTTGAGTTTTTGCCTCACTAAGAAATTCTCATCTCTGATATGAGTAAGTTCAATTTTCATTGATGTTTGCAAAATACAAATGGAGTTCAACTCATCACTTGGTCAAACAAAATTTTATGGGATATCACCCACCATCACCAATCTCTAATGGTGGCTGGGAATATCACCAAGAGAATACACATTCTGAGCACTCCAATTCATGGAGATTTGCTTCAGAGACACAAGATGAGCAAGAAAATCATATGGGATATCTTCCTCCACCACAAAATGATGCAAGTCATGATTCTAATGGTGGCTGGGGGGAGCAAAACCAGAAAACATTTGAGAACCCATATTTCACTTATCAAGAGCCATCTTCACTTGAACGTACCTCCAATTCACTTATGCAAAATTGTCCAACCTCACCTTCCAGTTTTTCATCTGAAAATTTTTCATCACCGGACTTTGGCTCCACACAAAATTCTTGCCAAAGCTCACCACCCATACAAATTTCAATGAACCAAGGCCTCTCAAAGCTTGAGATCATGTTTGAAAAATATGAAAGAGAGGCACAAAAATCCTGGAAAAGGCAAGAAGCTCTTCCCAAAAATATGAATAGAGATTTAGAGAAAATAAGGAGGAGCTTAGAACCACTGAGCAAGAAAAATGAAGGCCAATTGATGGATATGAAGGAGAAAGTGGAAGAGCAAGATAAGGAGGCCACTGCATCAAGTGAACTTTCAATGAAGAATGAGGTGGTTGAAAATGAAACTGCACTTGAGATGACAAGAGCACATGGCAACTCACAACTCTCACAAACCTCCCTGGACCAAAACGCCTCAACACTTGAATCTGTGATTGAAAAATATGAAGAGGAGATGAAGAAATGTTGGGAAGATCAACAAACCTCCTCAATGAAAAAGCTATTAAGTCAAATGTTGGGTGCAAGGGAGGAAGTGAAAGAGCAAGAAAGTGAGAAAGACAACCAAAGAATTCCAAACTCAAGTGAAGCAGAGAAGTACATGAAGGAGGAATCCACAGAACCACCATTGCAAGAGACTCTTGATGAAGACAAAACTCCAATAATCACACAGCAACTAAGTCGTAAATTCAAGGAAGTGAAGGCAATTAACAAAAGCACCAAGAAGAGGATTGTGACCAAGCTACAAAAGACAATATTCATGAAGAAAAGAAGGTCAACTCCAAACAATCCTCCCCCTGATCTAGCAAGCAAGCTCAATCAAGCCATTAACAAAAGAAAGCTTGCTGAGGAGAGACCAAGACAGGGGGTAATAGCTGAATCTTCTCCTCCCTTGAGGTCATTCCTCTTAACAAACTGGAAGAAGAGGAAGAAAGTAAAGAACAACATGCCAACAGTAGGTAACGTTTCTCTTCTATGCTTTGTCTTCTTTCTATGCTTTGTTTAAATTCAATAAATTGGCATATGGTTACATTCTAAGTTTGGTGTTGCCCTGCAACAAACTGTTTTCCATCTTCATGGATGATTGCATAAATTTTACATGAAAGTGACACACCAAGATTCTAAGTTTGGTGTGCCACCTATTTTTCTATGCAAATCATTCAGCAACACCACTTGTCTGCATAACCATAATGTCTTTGCAGTGTTAATTTTCTTTTGGTTTGGTATTTTGTTATTCTGTTTACTTTAGTTAATTCTTTGTTTTTAATGCTTTCATTTTAGTTTGCTTATTTACTGTGTTTATTAATACATTACCAAGAGAGCTTTATTCATGATAGATTCGTGGCTTGGTGATTGTATTTAACATATAACAGTTTCTTTTGTCTAGATTTATTTCAAATAAATTGACATGTGGTTGCATTCTAAGTTTGGTGTTGCTATGCAACAAAATTTGGTTCTAATCTTTACAAGATACTTGCATCAATTCCAAGTGAAAGTGTCACACCAAGTTTGGTATGTGGTGCATGAAATTGTGATGTCCAGGCTCGAACTATTCCTGGCATGTGAGCAATTTGGTACGCGTAATCGTGATTACACATTCATAATTTGTCACAACTTCGATACAACTAACCAGCAAGTGCACTGGGTCGTCCAAGTAATACCTTACGTGAGTAAGGGTCGAATCCCACGGAGATTGTTGGTATGAAGCAAGCTATGGTCACCTTGTAAATCTCAGTCAGGCAGACATAAAGTGATAATGGTGTTTTCAAATAATAAATAATAGAATAGGGATAGAGGTACTTATGTAAATCATTGGTAGGAATTTCAGATAAGCGAATGGAGATGCTTTTCGTTCCTCTGAACCTCTGCTTTCCTGCTATCTTCATCCAATCAGTCTTACTCCTTTCCATGGCTGGCTTTATGTGATACATCACCACTATCAATGGCTACTTTCGGTCATCTCTCGGGAAAATGATCCAATGCCCTATCACGGCACGGCTAATCGTCTGGAGGCATCACCCTTGCCAATGGCTTCATCTTATCCTCTCAGTGAATAATATGCTCACGCACCCTGTCACGGCACGGCTATTCATCTGTCAGTTCTCAATCATGCTTGAATATGATTTACTATCCTTTTGCGTCTGTCACTAACGCCCTGCAATCGCGAGTTAGGAGCTCGTCACAGTCATTCAATCATTGAATCCTACTCGGAATACCACAGACAAGGTTTAGACTTTCCGGATTCTCTTGAATGCCGCCATCATTCTAGCTTACGCCACGAAGATTCTGGTTAGGAGATCTAAGAGATACTCATTCTAGCTTATTTCATGTAGAACAGAAGTGTTTGTCAGGCACACGTTCATAAGGGAGAAGGATGATGAGCGTCACACATAATCATCACCTTCATCACGTTCTTGGGTGCGAATGGATATCTTAGAAGCAAAATAAGAAGAATTGAATAGAAAACAGTAGTACTTTGCATTAATCTTTGAGGAACAGCAGAGCTCCACACCTTAATCTATGGAGTGTAGAAACTCTACCATGAAAATACATAAGTGAAAGGTCCAGGCATGGCTGAGATGGCCAGCCCCCTAAAACATGATCAAAGGATCATAAGGTAATCCAAAGATGCCTAATACAATAGTAAAAGGTCCTATTTATAATAAACTAGCTACTAGGGTTTACAGAAATAAGTATTTGATGCATAAATCCACTTCCGGGGCCAACTTGGTGTGTGCTTGGGCTGGGCTTAAGTGTGGCACGTGTAGAGGTCCTCCTTGGAGTTGAACGCCAGCTTTAGTGCCAGTTTGGGCGTTCAACTCTGGTTTTGGCTCCTTTTCTGGCGCTGGACGCCAGATTTGGGTAGGAAGCTGGCGTTGATCGTCAGTTTACGTCGTATATTCTTGACCAAAGTATGGACTATTATATATTTCTGGAAAGCCCTGGATGTCTACTTTCCAACGCAATTGGAAGCGCGCCATTTCGAGTTCTGTAGCTCCAGAAAATCCATTTTGAGTGCAGGGAGGTCAGAATCCAACAGCATCAGCAGTCCTTCTTCAACCTCTGAATCTGATTTCTGCTCAAGTCCCTCAATTTCAGCCAGAAAATATCTGAAATCACAGAAAAACACACAAACTCATAGTAAAGTCCAGAAATGTGAATTTAACATAAAAACTAATGAAAACATCCCTAAAAGTAACTAGATCCTACTAAAAACTTACTAAAAACAATGCCAAAAAGCGTATAAATTATCCGCTCATCACAACACCAAACTTAAATTGTTGCTTGTCCCCAAGCAACTGAAAATCAACTAGGATAAAAAGAAGAGAATATACTATAAATTCCAAACTATCAATGTAACATAGCTTCAATCAAATGAGCGGGACTTATAGCTTTTTGCCTCTTGAATAGTTTTGGCATCTCACTTTATCCATTGAGGTTCAGAATGATTGGCATCTATAGGAACTCAGAGTTCATATAGTGTTATTGATTCTCCTAGTTCAGTATGATGATTCTTGAATGTTTTATGAGTCTTGGCCGTGGCCCTAAGCACTTTGTTTTCCAGTATTACCACCGGATACATAAATGCCACAGACACATAATTGGGTGAACCTTTTCAGATTGTGACTCGGCTTTGCTAAAGTCCCCAATTAGAGGTGTCCAGGGTTCTTAAGCACACTCTTTTTTTTTTTTTTTTTGCTTTGGACCTTGACTTTAACCGCTCAGTCTCAAGTTTTCACTTGACACCTACACGCCACAAGCACATGGTTAGGGACATCTTGGTTTAGCCGCTTAGACCAGGATTTTATTCCTTTTAGGCCCTCCTATCCACTGATGCTCAAAGCCTTGGGATCCTTTTTATTGCCCTTGCCTTTCCGTTTTAAGGGTTATTGGCTTTTTGCTCTTGCCTCTTGGTTTTAAGAGCTTTTGGCTTTTTCTGCTTGCTTTTCTTTCTATTATTTTTTTTTTCGCCTATTTTTTTTTTCCGCAAGCCTTGTTCTTTGCTGCTTTTTCTTGCTTCAAGAATCATTTTTATGATTTTTCAGATTATCAAATAACATGTCTCCTAGTCATCATTCTTTCAAGAGCCAACATATTTAACATTCTTAAACAACAACTTCAAAAGACATATGCACTGTTCAAGCATACATTCAGAAAACAAGAAGCATTGTCACCACATCAATATAATTAAACTAAGTTCAAGGATAAATTCGAAACTCATGTACTTCTTGTTCTTTTGAATTAAAACATTTTTCATTTAAGAGAGGTGATGGATTCATAGGACATTCATAACTTTAAGACAAAGTTACTAACTACTAATGATCATGTAATGAAGACACAAACATAGATAAGCACATAACATAGAAAATGAAAAATAGAGAAAGTAAGAACAAGGAATGAGTCCACCTTAGTGATGTCCTTGAGCTCTTCTATGTCTCTTCCTTGTCTTTGCTGCTCCTCCTTCATTGCTTTTAGATCTTCTCTGATTTCATGAAGGATGATGGAGTGCTCTTGATGTTCCACCCTTAGTTGCTTCCAATAATTGTGTGGAAGAAAATGTATCCCCTGAGGTATCTCAGGGATCTCTTGATTTGCAGTCAAATGTTCTACCACTGAGCTATAGACCCTTGATGGAAGCTTTTGTCTTCCCTTTCCTCTTTCTAGAGGCTTCTCTGGCCTTAGGTGCCATCAATGGTTATGGAAAAAAACAAAAAAAAGCTTATGCTTTTTACCACACCAAACTTAGAATGTTGCTCGCCCTCGAGCAAAAGAAGAAGGAATAAAAGAAGAAGAAGATATGGAGGAGATGGAGGGATGTGTGTATGGATGTGAGTGGTGGATGGAAAACAGAAGGGATGGTCATGAATGGAGAGATAGAGGGTGAGGTGGGTGGGGATCCTGTGAGGTCCACAGATCCTGAGGTGTCAAGGCATTTACATCCCTGCACCACTTTAGGCATACAAAATGCCCTTGCACACAATTCTGGGCGTTCAGCGCCAGGTTGGTGCCCATTTTGGGCGTTCAATGCCCATTTGCTGCCATTTCTGGCGTTGAACGCCAGAACCATGCTTGTTCTGGGCGTTCCGTGCCAGGATGTTGCCCATTTTGGGCGTTCAGCGCCAGAACCATGCTCTGTTCTGGCGTTGAACGCCAGGCAGATGCTCCTCTAGGGTGTGATTTTTCTTCTGCTGTTTTTGACTCCGTTTTTAATTTTTATATTTATTTTGTGACTCCACATGATCATGAACCTAAGAAAACATGAAAAACAAGAATAATAGAGTTAGATAAATAAACATTGGGTTGCCTCCCAACAAGCGCTTCTTTAATGTCAATAGCTTGACAGTGGGCTCTCATGGAGCCTCACAGATGTGCAGAGCTTTGTTGAGACTCTCCAACACCAAACTTAGAGTTTGGATATGGGAGTTCAACACCAAACTTAGAGTTTGGTTGTGGCCTCCCAACACCAAACTTAGAGTTTGACTGTGGGGGCTTTAGTTGACTCTGATTTGAGAGAAGCTTTTCATGCTTCCTCTCCATGGTTGCAGAGGGAGATCCTTGAGTTTTAAACACAAGGGAGTCCTCATTCCATTGAAGGACTATTTCACCTCTGTCAACATCAATCACAGCTCTTGCTGTGGCCAGGAAAGGTCTTCCTAGGATGATGGATTCATCCTCTTTCTTTCCAGTATCCAGGACTATGAAATCAGCAGGGATGTAAAGGCCTTCAACCTTTACTAACACGTCTTCTACTTGTCCATAAGCCTGTTTTCTTGAACTGTCTGCCATCTCTAGTGAGATTTTAGCAGCTTGCACCCCATAGATTCCCAGTTTCTCTATTACAGAGAGGGGCATGAGGTTTATTCCTGAACCAAGGTCACACAGAGCTTTAAAGATCATGGTGCCTATGGTACAGGGTATTATGAACTTTCCAGGATCCTGTCTCTTCTGAGGCAATATCAGTTGATACAGATCACTTAGTTCATTGATGAACAAGGGAGGTTCAACTTCCCAAGTATCAATGCCAAATAATTTGGCATTCAGCTTCATGATTGCACCAAGAAACTTGGCAGTTTGCTCTTCAATAACATCCTCATTCTCTTCAGAAGAGGAGTACTCATCAGAGCTCATGAAGGGCATAAGGAGGTTTAATGGAATCTCTATGGTCTCTAGATGAGCCTCAGAGTCCTTTGGTTCCTCAGAGGGAAGCTCCTTATTGACCACTGGACGTCCCAGGAGGTCTTCCTCCTTGGGATTCACGTCCTCCTCTCCCTCATTGGGTTCGGCCATTTTGCTTATGTTAATGGCCTTGCACTCTCCTTTTGGGTTCTCTTCTGTATTGCTTGGGAGAGTACTGGGAAGGATTTCAGTGATCCTTTTACTCAGCTGGCCCACTTGTGCTTCCAAATTTCTAATGGAGGACCTGGTTTCATTCATGAAACTCACAGTGGCCTTAGATAGATCAGAGACTAGATTTGCTAAATTAGAAGCATTTTGTTCAGAGTTCTCTGTCTGTTGCTGAGTGGATGATGGAAAAGGTTTATTATTGTTAAACCTGTTTCTTCCACCATTATTAAAGCCTTGTTGAGGCTTTTGATCCTTCCATGAGAAATTTGGATGATTTTTCCATGATGAGTTATAGGTGTTTCCATAAGGTTCACCTAAGTAATTCACCTCTGCTATTGCAGGGTTCTCAGGATCATAAGCTTCTTCTTCATAAGAAGCCTCTTGAGTACTGTTGGATGCAGCTTGCATTCCATTCAGACTCTGAGAAATCATATTGACTTGCTGAGTCAATATTTTATTCTGAGCCAATATGGCATTCAGAGTATCAACTTCAAGAACTCCCTTCTTCATAGGCGTCCCATTACTCACAGGATTCCTTTCAGAAGTGTACATGAACTGGTTATTAGCAACCATGTCAATGAGTTCTTGAGCTTCTGCAGGCATTTTCTTTAGGTGAATGGATCCACCTGCAGAAGTGTCCAGTGACATCTTTGATAGCTCAGATAAACCATCATAGAATATATCCAGGATGGTCCATTCTGAAAGCATGTCAGAAGGACACTTTTTGGTCAACTGTTTGTATCTTTCCCAAGCTTCATAGAGGGATTCACCTTCTTTTTATCTGAAGGTTTGAACATCTGCTCTAAGCTTGCTCAGCTTTTGAGGAGGAAAGTACTTGGCTAAGAAAGCCATGACCAGCTTATCCCAAGAGTTCAGGCTGTCTTTGGGTTGAGAATCCAACCATAATCTAGCTTTGTCTCTTACAGCAAAAGGGAAAAGCATGAGCCTGTAGACTTCAGGATCTACCCCATTAGTCTTAACAGTATCACATATCTGCAAGAATTCAGTTAAGAACTGAAAAGGATCTTCAGATGGAAGACCATGAAACTTGCAGTTCTGCTGCATCAGAGAAACTAACTGAGGTTTCAGCTCAAAGTTGTTTGCTCCAATGGCAGGAATGGAGATGCTTCTTCCATGTAAATTGGAATTAGGTGCAGTAAAGTCACCAAGCATTTTCCTTGCATTGTTGTTGGGTTCGGCTGCCATTTCCTTTACTTGTTCGAAATTTTCAATCAGGTTGTCTCTGGATTGTTGTAATTTAGCTTCTCTTAATTTCCTTTTCAAAGTCCTTTCAGGTTCTGGATCAGCTTCAACAAGAATGCCTTTTTCTCTGTCCCTGCTCATAAGAAAGAGAAGAGAACAAGAAAAGAAGAGGAATCCTCTATGTCACAGTAAAGAGGTTCCTTATTGTTAGAAAAAAAAAAAGAAGAAATTCGAACACAGTTAGAAGAGGGGGTTCGAATTTGGTGATGATGTGAGGAAGAGATGTTAGTTAATGAATGAATAAATAGAATAAGATGAGAGAGAAGGAGGGAATTTTCGAAAATATAATTTTTGAAAAGGAGTTAGTGATTTTTGAAAATAGTTTTTGAAAAATGTTAGTATTTTTTTTTCGAAAAAATTTTTATAATTAAAAATAAAAATAATTAGTTAATTAAAAAGAAATTTTGAAAAAGAGGGGAGATATTTTCGAAAACTAGAGAGAGAGAGTTAGTTAGGTAGTTTTGAAAAAGTTAAGAAACAAACAAAAAGTTAGTTAGTTAGTTGGGACAAATTTTGAAAAGATAAGAAGTTAGGAAGTTAGAAAAGATATTTTGAAATCATATTTTTGAAAAAGATAAGATAAGAAGATATTTTTGAAAAGATATGATTGAAATTAGTTTTGAAAAAGATTTGATTTTTAAAATCACAATTAATGACTTGATTCACAAGAAATCACAAAATATGATTCTAGAACTTAAAGTTTGAATCTTTCTTAACAAGCAAGTAACAAACTTGAAATTTTTGAATCAAAACATTAATTGTTATTGTTATTTTCGAAAATTATGATGTAAAAATAAGAAAAAGATTTTTGAAAAATATTTTTGGAATTTTCGAAAATAACTTAGAATTTTTGAAAAAGATTTGATTTTTGAAAAAGATTTTGAAAGAGATAGGATTTTCAAATTGAAAATTTGATTTGACTCATAAGAAACAACTTTGATTTTTAAAAATTTTTGAAAAAGTCAACTCAATTTTAGAATTTGATGAGAGAAAAAGGGAAAGATATTTTTTTGATTTTTGAAATTTTTATGAAAAAGATGAAAATTATGCAATGCATGAAATTTTTAGATCAAAACAATGAATGCATGCAATAATGCTATGAATGTCAAGATGAACACCAAGAACATTATGAAGATCATGATGAACATCAAGAACACATTTTTGAAAAATTTTTAATGCAAAGAAAACATGTAAGACACCAAACTTAGAAATCTTTCATGTTTAGACTCTAACAAACGAAAAATGCACATGAAAAACAACTAAAGATGCAAAACAAGAAAACATCAAGATCAAACAAGAAGACTTTACCAAGAACAACTTGAAGATCATGAAGAACACTATGAATGCATGAATTTTCGAAAAAAATGCAAGATGCACATGCAATTGACACCAAACTTATGATATGACTCAAGACTCAAACAAGAAACATGAAATATTTTTTATTTTTGTGATTTTCTAAATTTTTTTGGATTTTTATTTTATATTTTTTGAAAAATTATTTTGAAAAAGAAAAATAAGGATTCCAAAATTTTTAATATGAATTCCAGGAATCTTATGCTCTAAAGCTCCAATCAAAGGGTCAGGCATGGCTTAATAGCCAGCCAAGCTTTAGTATATAATTACATGGACTGGAGTGATTAGTTGAATACCAATCCCAAAGCAGTTTGGGTATGGCTTTACAGCCAGATAGGATTCAACATGTTTCATGAAACACTAGAATTCATTCTTAAAAATCTTGAAGCCATAGAATAATTTATTTTTGAAAACATTATTTTTATTATTTTATTTTATTTTTTTTTTTTCGAAAACAAAAGAAAAATTTTTGAAAGCTTTTTGAAAAATTTTTGAAAACAAAACAAAAAGAAAATTACCTAATCTGAGCAACAAGATGAACCGTCAGTTGTCCAAACTCAAACAATCCCCGGCAACGGCGCCAAGAACTTGGTTCACGAAATTGTGATGTCCAGGCTCGAACTATTCCTGGCATGTGAGCAACTTGGTACGCGTAATCGTGATTACACATTCATAATTTGTCACAACTTCGATACAACTAACCAGCAAGTGCACTGGGTCGTCCAAGTAATACCTTACGTGAGTAAGGGTCGAATCCCACAGAGATTGTTGGTATGAAGCAAGCTATGGTCACCTTGTAAATCTCAGTCAGGCAGACATAAAGTGATAATGGTGTTTTCGAATAATAAATAATAGAATAGGGATAGAGGTACTTATGTAAATCATTGGTAGGAATTTTAGATAAGCGAATGGAGATGCTTTTCGTTCCTCTGAACCTCTGCTTTCCTGCTATCTTCATCCAATCAGTCTTACTCCTTTCCATGGCTGGCTTTATGTGATACATCACCATTGTCAATGGCTACTTTCAGTCATCTCTCGGGAAAATGATCCAATGACCTGTCACGGCACGGCTAATTGTCTGGAGGCATCACCCTTGCCAAAGGCTTCATCTTATCCTCTTAGTGAATAATATGCTCACACACCCTGTCACGGCACGGCTATTCATCTGTCGGTTCTCGATCATGCTGGAATATGATTTACTATCCTTTTGCGTCTGTTACTAACGCCCTGCAATCGCGAGTTAGGAGCTCGTCACAGTCATTCAATCATTGAATCCTACTCGGAATACCACAGACAAGGTTTAGACTTTCCGGATTCTCTTGAATGCCACCATCTTTCTAGCTTACGCCACGAAGATTCTGGTTAGGAGATCTAAGAGATACTCATTCTAGCTTATTTCATGTAGAACAGAAGTGTTTGTCAGGCACACGTTCATAAGGGAGAAGGATGATGAGCGTCACACATAATCATCACCTTCATCACGTTCTTGGGTGCGAATGGATATCTTAGAAGCGAAATAAGAAGAATTGAATAGAAAACAGTAGTACTTTGCATTAATCTTTGAGGAACAGCAGAGCTCCACACCTTAATCTATGAAGTGTAGAAACTCTACCGTGAAAATAGATAAGTGAAAGGTCTAGGCATGGCCGAGATGGCCAGCCCCCTAAAACGTGATCAAAGGATCATAAGGTAATCCAAAGATGCCTAATACAATAGTAAAAGGTCCTATTTATAATAAACTAGCTACTAGGGTTTACAGAAATAAGTATTTGATGCATAAATCCACTTCCGGGGCCCACTTGTTGTGTGCTTGGGCTGGGCTTAAGTGTGGCACGTGTAGAGGTCCTCCTTGGAGTTGAACGCTAGCTTTAGTGCCAGTTTGGGCGTTCAACTCTGGTTTTGGCTCCTTTTCTGGCGCTGGACGCCAGATTTGGGTAGGAAGCTGGCGTTGAATGCCAGTTTACGTCATCTATTCTTGGCCAAAGTATGGACTATTATATATTGCTGGAAAGCCCTGGATGTCTACTTTCCAACGCAATTGGAAGTGCGCCATTTTGAGTGCAGGGAGGTCAGAATCCAACAGCATCAGCAGTCCTTCTTCAACCTCTGAATCTGATTTCTGCTCAAGTCCCTCAATTTCAGCCAGAAAATACCTGAAATCACATAAAAACACACAAACTCATAGTAAAGTCCAGAAATGTGAATTTAACATAAAAACTAATGAAAACATCCCTAAAAGTAACTAGATCCTACTAAAAACTTACTAAAAACAATGCCAAAAAGCGTATAAATTATCCGCTCATCAGTATGCCACTTATTCTTTATGCAAAGTATTATGCTCACCTTCTTTAGTTTGCAACCACAATGTCTCTGTCTCTTGTGCCTTGATTGTTATCTCTAATTTTGCTTGCTTAAAACACATGTACTACTAACTTTTCATTATGTAAGACATTCATGATCCATCTTAGCCCCATAGCCATTGTTCTAATTGTTGCTTGAGGATGAGCAAGCATTCTGAGTTTGGCAAGGGAAGGAGGAAGAATAGAGGAAAAAGGACAATAATAATGAAGATGAACTACAAGGTTGTAGAGTTTCTTTTCTCCTCATTTGTTTCCAGCACTTAAATTGCATGATTGTCTTCATCCTTTCTGTTTACATGTGTGTATGAATAAAGCATAACTTGAATCTTGATTTGCAACATGGTGTTGTGTCATTATGATTACCAACTTGAGTTTTGTGAGTTCAAAAGCAATCAAGCATCATGATCATAAACAAACAAGGCATTAAAGAAGAATTTAGCATGTGCATAAAAGTATTGGAAAGCTAGTATGATTAATTGTTGCTCAATTGCATTGGATTTTATTTAATTGAAGTTTTTATCTAGAACATTTTGTGAAATCTTTTGAAAATCATGAAAACCTTGAAGAGGCAAATACAATTAAAGCAAGAAAAGAAAAAGGGAAAGAATGAGAAAGCTGAAGGCTCTGAGTACCAATGGCAATTTGTTTGTTAAGTACTTGTGGTGTTTATGTATCAAGCCAAATGCTTGAAAACAAAACACTTAGAAGTCAAGGTTAGGCTCAAAGTGCAAAAGCACTCCCTCAAAGCTCAAGGCTCTGAGCATCAATGATTAGAGAGTCAAGAAAAGAAAAGAAAAATGAGCTTAATGAAGTCCTCTAATCAAATGCTTGTGGTGCTTATGTATCAAGTGGTAATACTTGAAAACAAAGCATTTAGAAGTCGTAGCTTTGTTATCAACTCATGGGGCAAAGCACCCAAAAGGAGAAGCTGAATAAGAAAATCAAAAGCTTGTTTCAAGGAAGAAATATAAGAGAAAGATTTCATAAATTGAGCTAGATGGAAGCATCAATCATTTATATTTCTTTTGTGATTGTAGCATGCTTAGAAAACTAGCTTACCATGAACATTGAGTTGCTATTCTTCTTGCCTTGGATTGTCAATCTTTATTGCATGATTCTTTTCTTGCTTGGGGACAAGCAAGGTTTAAGTTTGGTGTTGTGATGACATGTCACCACGTCATGTTTTTCTATGCTTTTTCCTTATGTTTTCAATAGGTTTTATGCACTTTCTTGAGCCATAAGCAAGCCAATTGGGTAGATTTTCATGTTTCCTTTGATTCAATCAACCATGTATGAATTAATGCAATTTCATGAGATTTTATGCTATAATTGTCATATATTATGAAAGAATAACAAACTCATGATCTTGAGCCAACGTTTGCCTCAAACTTTTTGGCAAACGTTGGCATCACAAAACCAACACCCTGGAGGAGAAAAGCTTGCGCCAACATTTACCTCAAACTTTTTGGCAAATGTTGGCGCCACACCAACACACCCAGGGGAGAAAAAGCTTGCGCCAACGTTTGCCTCAAGCTTTCTGGCAAACGTTGGCGCCACAAGGCATACAAGGGGTATACTTCCAACAAGAATAACTTGAGCTACAGAGCTCCAAATGAGGTGATTCAAAAAGCAATGGAAAGTAGGAATCAAGAGCTTTCCAGGCATATATGGCACTACATGGTGGACACTAAAATTGAGGGAGAAAACCGCCCCGAAATGTGCATAAACGAACATGGTGGCAACTTGCAGTGAGGCTAACTGACCTCTGCACCTTCGACGGAGTATAACTTGAGCTGTGGAACTCCAAATGATGCGCTTGCAACGGCATTGGAAAGTAGACATCCAGAGCTTTCCATCAATATATAATAGTATGGGGTGGAAAATACGTTTGAGCCTCCAAAACTGGCGTTTTCGACCACGTTTGAGGCAAACTTTACCTCAAACGTTGGGCACCAAAGCCAGCGACCCTGTCCTCTTCAAAGGAGCATAACTTGAGTTGTAGATGTCCAATTGAGGTGATTTTAATTGGGTTAGAAAGCTGACATTCAGAGCTTTCCAACCATATATAATAGTCTATAGTGGGCATAAAATTGGCAATGTTGACAAGAGGACAAAGTAGCGCCACATATATGCACTAGGGGGCCAACGTTTGAGCAAAAGTTTGACCCCAAACTTTGGCTCAAACGTTGGTAGAAGCAAGAATGGGGCAGCTGGTGTAAAAAGTTTGAGTAAAAGTTTGCCTCAAACTTTTACTCAAACTTTTACTCAAGCTTTTAAGATTCACAACCCGGTTCACATTGGTTCTCTCTCCAACTCCAAGAGCAATCAACCAAGGCCTCTATCAACCCAATTCCATCAAGAGCAAGGGCCCAATTGACACCACTCAAAGGCACAAGAGATAGTTAGAATAGAAATTTCATTTTAATTGTAATTTGTTTTGAATTTCATTTTCATTTTGTAAAAATGCCTATAAATAGGTATCTGTTTCATTTTATTGGGGAGGCGAGCTCCACTAGGGAGCATTAGGAATACAGAACTCTCTCTCTTTAGTCTTTCTTTTTGTTTTAAATCTTGGGTTGAGAATTGAAGAAATTCTGTTTCAATCTCACCTTGAGAATTCTCTCTGTTTTCTTCTTCTGCAATTTTAATTTCTCCTCTACTACATGTTCCTTTACTGCAAGTTTACAATTTAATTTACATTGAGCTTGATTTTGATCTTTGGTTCTCATTGCTTTCTGTTCTCACTGAATTCAATTTACATTCAAGCAATTCAATTCTTCTGCAAGTGCTCTACATTTTACATTTCTGTTCATGATCTGATTTACTTTTCCTGCAAGTTAAATTTTCTCTAAGCTTTGATCTATTGCTCTCTTCAATTTCCAGCACCCACTCCCCTTTACATTTAATGCAATTTTACTTTTCTTGCAATTTAAGATTCTTGCAATTTACATTTCTTGCTCTTAAAGTTACTTGCCAATTTACATTCTGCAACTTTAAATTCATTGTCCTTTACTTCCTGTTGGTTACAATTTCACTCAATTCACATAAATGTTGGCTTGACTAAACTAATCATCCACTAAAGTTGCTTGATCCATCAATCCCTGTGGGATCGACCTCACTCACGTGAGTTTTATTACTTGATGCGACCCGGTGCACTTGCCGGTGAGTTTTGTGTCAGATCGTTTTCCGCACATCAGTGGCACAAATGAACGGCGGCGGAGGATGACGAACCACAGATAGCATACGCCTCTGGGTTTCTTCAGGGTTTTGTATGGTATTAGTTAATAATTAGATGGTTTAAGGTTTACTTTAGAATTTATAAATCGAAATTTTGAATTTTAATTAATTTAATTTTTGGATGTTGATGCACGGAAACTTGTCTCTCAACAATTTTTCCTCGGCAAGTATACCGAATTATCGTCAAGTAAAAACTCACAATAGAGTGAGGTCGAATCCCACAGGGATTGATTGGTCAAGAAACTTTAATTGGAGGAATGTTCTAGTTGAGCTAAGCAGAATTGAGTTGATAGTTGCAGAAAAGTAAATGGCGGGAAAGTAAATAACAGAAGATGTAATTGCGAGAGGTAAATAACAGAATGTAAATGACGGAAAGGAAATTGCAGAATCTTAAATGAGGATTTGGGGAAATGAGCATGAAAGTAAAGAGCAAAAAGTAAAGAGAATGGGTAAGATCAGAAATGGGAAATTCATTGGGCTTAGGAGATGTTGCATTCTCCGGATCAAGTTCATTTTCATCTCTTCCTCAATCAATGCATTCATTGATCTCCTTGGCAATCTTAAGTGATTGAATTCCAATTCCTTGGTAACTCAATCTCTCAAATCTTGATCAATAGCCAATTCGTTGGTCTAATCGCTCATGAAAAGAGATGAGGTGCGGTCAATGATTATACCACATGTATTTCCAAATCAAAGTATTGGGAGAATTATATGTCACCATATCCGCCCAAACCCCAATTTGGTCCAACATGAGAAAGCATTTCTAGCATGATCTCTTCATTCCTCTTCCAAGGTTCAGAAGAGATCCAAGTATGAATAGTTTCTTTTCCAAGACAATTATCCAATTCGATGAAGATTGAAAGCTTTCAAGTAAAATCAAGAGAAAAGAAAGAAGAAGAAGAATAATGAAAACTATTATTGATCCATCAAATTACAACAGAGCTCCCTAACCCAATGAAAGGGGTTTAGTTGTTCATGGCTCTGGGAATGAAAAGCAAAGATGGAGAGTACATTCTGAAGTAAAACTAGAAGTTGCAGAGAAAGTAAAATTATACAGAGAGTATTCCTCTCAATCCCCCAAGTATTCCTTTCTAGTTCAAAACTACCCCTATATATATTACTCTTCTGATCTTCCAGTTGGCTCTTCAAGTCTTGGATATGGGCCTTTGGATCTTGAGTTGAAGCAGTTTGGAATCTTCAGTGGGCTCAGGTTTACTTGCAGAGAAAGTGTGAAGTAGGCATGGACTTTGGCTAGGACGTTAGTGGCATTAACGTTAAGTGAAAATGTGGGTTCGAGAACGTTAGTGACAATCACCTTTTGCACTAACGTTCCTAGCCCAAGATGAGTTACGTTAACTTCAACATTAGTGGCACTAACGTGACCACTAACGTTGCCTCTTGATCCATCGCGAGCGTTATTGGCGTTTACCTTTGCCAATAACGTTGCCCTTGGCCCCTTCTTCCCTACGTTAGAGTCCACGTTAATGTAGCTAATGTGACTTTTAACGTGGGTATGCCTCAACATCGAGAGCGTTAGTGACACTTACCTTTGTCACTAACGCTCCCAACACCCTTCTTCCCACGTTAGAGTTCACGTTACTTAGGTTAACGTGACTTCTAACGTGGTAGTGATAGCCATCTCCAACGTTAGTGACAAAGGTGAGTGTCACTAACATTGGCTCGTCATTCCTTTCCTCCACGTTAGCTTCTACGTTAATGCAATTAACGTAGCAACTAACATGGCTAATAGAGGCTTAGTCCAATGTTAGTGACAAAGGTGAGTGTCACTAACGTTGGCTCTTCATTGCTTCTCCTACATTACAGTTCACGTTAATGTAGTTAACGTGACTCTTAACGTGGCTAAGTGTGCCCCTCTCCCCAACGTTAGTGGCATTCACTTTTACCACTAACGTTGGAGCTTTACTTCTCTTCCACGTTAGCTTCCACATTAACGTAGTTAACGTGGACACTAACGTGGGCTATGATGGCTCACGAAAGCGTTATTGGTGTTCACTTTTCTTGTTAATGTTGTAAGCTAGCCTCCTTTCCACGTTAATGGTCACGTTAGTTGGACTAACGTGGCTATTAACGTGGCATCTTCCTTGCTTCCTTTGTCCTGAAATCAAGCAAATAAAGTGCATCAAAGCTAGGTTCTAACCCATGAGATCATGCATCATTCAATTTACCATTCAATTCATGCATAATTCTCATGAAATCATATAAAATTCACAATGTTTGCTTAAATCAAGATGTAAATGATTATTTACCCAAAACTTGCTTATTTCCTAAGAAAGTGCATGAAACTACCCTAAAACCATAAAGAAACGGTCAGTGAAACTGGCCAAAATGCCATGGCATCACAACATCAAACTTAAAGCTTGCTTGTCCCTAAGCAAGTACTGGAACAAGAAAATGATGAATGAAATAACAAGAGAAATGAATCATTATTGTGGAAGTCATATCCTTGGTTTTATGGGGTTTCATGCATAGCAACTTAGGTTCATTCCTTTATTGGCTTTCAGACCTTTTGCCATGCCCTGGAATACTTACTTGATTTCACTCTTTGAGACTTTTATTTATTGATCCCTTTGTCTTTCCACGGTTTATTGTATCCTTAGGCTAAGTGTTCTGTGAGGGGGCGACTCTTTAAGATAAGCTTTCAGCCAACACTCCCGAACCAGTTGGTTCAAGGTGCTAGGTGTTGAAACACCCCTAAGGACTTACTCCCTCAAGTCTCTCTCCGCCATACATGCACACCACAAGCACATGGTTTGTTATTTTCTTTCCTTGAGGCCTTGGTGTCCAGCACCTCTTTGGATTACTAAATGTTCTGTAGCAAGGTTGCTCTTGATAGTGGATTTTTAGTTGATAATCCCGGGTTAGTTAACCCAAGTTACCAAGTGATGAAGCACTCCTAAGAACTTATTCATCCAAGCAGATCCTTGGTACAAGAGCACCACAGACACATCCCTCAAGATTCAAGCCCTTAGTGCCTAGCCTTATTTCTTATTACTTTTCTTTCTTTGTCAACTCTTATTGTTCTTTTCCTTTTTCTTATTAGGATCTTGTTATTTGGCTAGTCTCATGGGGTGTGTTTCAAGCATATGATTCAGGACAGATAGTTGCCTTCCTACCTTGTTGGTGAACCAACTTAGCTAAGTGATTACTACACCACAAATTTAAAGACCTACTCCACAACTTGAACATCACTCTGGTCTTTCATAACATCTCTTTTTATTTGTCTTAAAAGGACAAACATACAATAAGCAAGATGCAGATGAAAATAGGTAACTTGAACCAGCACACATATGACAAAAGCAGGGAAAGCAATTATTAAATTTTAGTTGTTTAAGTTAAAGAGTAACTATTAATCAGGGGCACAATGAATCAAGTAACAATACAACCTTTTGGTGGTGCTTTCTGTCTATCTCTTTGTTGTCATCATCCATAGCTTCTGCGTCCTTCTTCGCCTCCTTGGGTGGTGGTGCACTGTTTTTCCAGAAGGTTGATTGAATTCCTGCAAAGTTATTGGAAGTTGCTTGTTTCCTAAGCACTTGAGGGATAGTTAGCATGCATGTATACTTATGATTTTCTGAACTTCATTTGGTGTGCGAACACCAAACTTAGTTCCTTGCCTAATGCACAGATTGAATACATGCAGAGAACATCATGTGCTTTTATTAATAAAATGACTGTAAGATAGAAACTAAACTATTGTTAAGTGGTTTCCCTGATTGGTTGGGGCTAGCACTTGCCATTGAAGAGGTGTAATGTGATTCTAACTGAAATCTTTGGTGGAACACCAATCTTAGAATTACATATTCACTCTTGGATTATTTTGGTGTGCAACACCAAACTTAGCTCCTCACAATACGGGGACATACTTATACCCTTTATTGAGATGATCATGAAAAGAAAACTACCTTAGGTTGGGTTGCCTCCCAACAAAGCGCTCTTTTAGCGTCTCTAGCTCGATGATTTCTCCATCAGTTGAGATGATATTTCATTTTGGGGCTTTCCCCCATGTTGCCCATGTAGTGCTTGAGCCTTTGTCTGTTCACAGTGAACGTCCTCCTTGAACTTTCCTCCATGATTTCTATGTGTCCATATGGCGAGACCTTTGTGATAAGAAAAGGTCCTGACCATCTTGACTTGAGTTTCCCAGGGAAAAGTCTTAATTTGGAGTTGTAGAGGAGCACTTGCTGTCCTTTCTCGAAGCTTCTGGGTGTCAGATGGAGGTCGTGCCTTCTCTTTGCATTTTCTTTATAAATTTTGGCATTTTCAAACGCTTGAGATCTGAATTCCTTCATTTCCTGCACCTGCAAGACCCTCTTTTCACCAGCAGCAATGCTATCAAAATTTAGTAGCTTGAGAGCCCAGAGGGCTTTGTGTTCCAGCTGCAATGGTAAATGACAGGCATTTCCATACACCAGTTGATATGGGGACATCCCGATTGGTGTTTTGAATGCCGTTCTGTATGCCCAAAGAGCATCATCCAGCTTTTTCGACCAATCCTTTCTCGATGCTCCTACAGTCTTTTCCAGGATCCTTTTTAGCTCTTTGTTAGATATCTCGATTTGCCCACTAGTTTGAGGGTGGTAAGGTGTGGCAACCTTGTGTCTCACTCTGTATCGTAGGAGGAGAGCTTCTAGTGGTCTGTTACAAAAATGGCTCCCTCCATCACTGATGAGTGCTCGTGGGACTTCGAACCGGCTAAAGATGTTCTTTCTGAGGAAGTTCATGACCACTTTGTTGTCATTCGTTGAGGTTGCAATAGCCTCTACCCACTTAGAAACGTAATCCACTGTTACCAAGATGTACTTGTTTGAATATGAGGTTGGGAATGGTCCCATGAAATCGATTCCCCACACATCAAACAGTTCCAGTTCTAAGATGAAATTATGTGGCATCTCATTTCTTTTGGATAGGTTTCCAGCTCTTTGACATTCATTGCAGTTCTTTACTAGTTCTTTGGCATCCTTGAACAGGGTGGGCCAAAAGAATCCGCTTTGTAACACCTTGGCCGCAGTTCTATCCCCTCCAAAATGGCCTCCATAGCACGAGCCATGGCAGTTCCACAAGACCTCTCGTCCCTCTTCTTCCAAAACACATCTTCTCAGGATTCCATCTGAACACTTCTTGAAGAGATATGGTTCATCCCAAACAAAATACTTTGCATCATTGATGAGCTTTCTTTTTTGATGTTTGTTTATTTCTGGAGGTAAAGCCCCAGTTGCCTTAAAATTGGCAATATCTGCAAACCAGGGTGCTCTGTGAATTGTCATCAATTGTTCATCTGGGAAGAACTCATTTACATTTGTATCATGTGTTCCTCCTTTATCATGAGGGATTCTGGATAGGTGATCTGCTACCTTGTTCTCCACTCCTTTCTTGTCTCTGATTTTAATATTGAATTCATGCAACAATAAGATCCATCTTATTAGTCTTAGTTTTGATTCTTGCTTGGCAAATAAATATTTAAATGTTGTGTGGTCTGTGAAGACAATCACTTTGGCACCAATGAGGTATGATCTAAACTTGTCAAATGCAAAAACTATTGCCAGCAACTCCTTTTCAATAGTGGTATAGTTTCTTTGAGTATCATTGAGGACTTTGCTGGCATAGTATATCACATGGACCAAGTTATCTTTCCTCTGTCCTAACACTGCCCCAATTGCAAAATCAGATGCATCACACATCAGTTCAAATGGTAAATTCCAATTAGGTGGGAAAATGATAGGGGCAGAGGATAGCCTCTTTTTCAAGTTTTCGAATGCTAGCATGCACTTCTCATCAAAGATAAATGGTGTATCAGATACAAGGAGATTTCTTAAAGGCTTGGCTATCTTTGAAAAATCTTTAATAAACCTTCTGTAAAAGCCAGCATGTCCTAGAAAACTCCTAATTGCCTTAACATCACTTGGTGGGGGTAATTTTTCAATGAATTCCACTTTAGCTCTGTCCACCTCAATGCCTGGGTTAGAAACCTTATGGCCAAGAACTATTCCTCCTGTCACCATAAAGTGACATTTCTCCCAGTTCAAAACCAAATTAGTCTCTTGACATCTTTTCAATACCAGGGCCAGGTGATTTAGGCAATTAGGAAAGGAATCTTTGAATACTGAGAAGTCATCCATAAAGACTTCGATGAATTTTTCTATCATATTTGAGAAAATGGAGAGCATGCAGCGTTGGAAAGTTGCAGGCGCATTGCATAGCCCAAATGGCATGCGCCTGTAGGCAAACACTCCATATGGGCAAGTGAAGGAGGTTTTCTCTTGGTCTCTTGGATCAACCACTATTTGGTTATATCCTAAATAACCATCGAGAAAACAGTAATATGCGTGTCCTGCAAGTCTTTCCAGCATTTGATCCAAGAAAGGAAGGGGGAAATGATCTTTTTGTGTAGCTTCATTGAGTTTTCTGTAGTCTATGCACATCCGCCATCCTGTGACGGTCCTTGTAGGGATTAGTTCATTCTTCTCATTGGGGACTACAGTGATTCCTCCGTTCTTTGGGACAACTTGCACAGGGCTGACCCAAGGGCTGTCTGAGATCGGATAGATCACCCCTACTTGCCACAACTTCATGACTTCTTTCTCTACCACTTCCTTCATGACTGGATTCAGCCTTCTTTGGGGTTGAATGGATGGTTTGGCATCATCTTCCAATAGTATCTTATGCATGCATATGACTGAACTGATTCCCTTTAAGTCAGCAAGGGTCCATCCAATGGCCTCCTTGTGCCTTTTTAACACTTGGAGTAGCTCCCCCTCTTGTTCTTGGCTGAGAGATTAGTTTATGATCACTGGATAACTTTTATTTTCCCTTAGATATGCATACTTGAGAGTGGGTGGCAGTGCCTTCAGTTCAAGTTTGGGTGCTTCTTTTTTTTTCATTCTTCTCCTCTATTGTGCCCTGAACCTAAACCTTAGCTGTTGCAGCTTCTTCACTTGATGCTGATTCCTCCTCTTCTGTTAACTCCTTAAGTTCTTCTTCTTCAAAAGTCTCTTGTACCACATCTTCCAGTGAGTCCAACCTCATACATTCTCCCAATGGTTCCTGTCGGTAGTTCATGGCCTTGAACACATTGATCATCATTGTTTCATTGTGTAGCCTAAGGGTAAGTTCGCCCTTTTGGACATCGATGACAGCTCCGGCAGTAGCTAAGAATGGTCTACCCAAGATGATAGAAGCCTTAGCTCCTTCCTTCATGTCTAACACTACAAAATCTGCTGGAAAGATAAAGTCTCCTACCTTCACTAGCAAGTCTTCCACTATGCCGTGAGGAAACTTGAATGATCGGTCTGCCAGTTGCAAGGCCATTTTTGTTGGTTTGGCCTCCTCAATCTTCATTTTTCTCCTCATAGCTACAAACATCAGATTTATGCTGGCTCCTAAATCACATAGAGCCTTTTCCACTGTTATTTCTCCTATAATACAGGGAATCTGGAAGCTCCCAGGATCCTTCAATTTCTGGGGCCGTTTATACTGAATGATAGCACTACATTCTTCGGTTAGTATCACAGTATCGTTGTTCTTCCAGCTTCGCTTCTTGGTCATCAACTCCTTCAAGAACTTGGCATAGAGCGACATTTGCTCTATTGCTTCAGCAAAGGGTATGTTAATCTGTAGTTTCTTGATGATTTCTAAAAATCTGGAGAACTGGCTGTCATCCCCCTTCTCCCTCAATTGTTGAGGATATGGGGCTTTCGGAATATATGGCTTCAGCTCTTCTCCCTTTGTATGTGCATTGGAGGTGGGGACTTGAACTTCATTTTGCTCCTCCTTTCTTCCAATTGCATCTTTCTCTTGTGGTTGCTTGGAAGTATCCTTCAATTCCTTTCCACTTCTGAGGGTGATAGTATGACACTCCTTCCTCCGATTTGGTTCAATGTTAATGTGAAGGTCATGGCTGGGAACTTGCTAAAATAGGTAGCCAATTTGTGTCTCAAATTTCTTGATGGCAGCGTCTTGATTCTGCATGTTGGATCGCACTTCCTTTCGGAACACCTTACTATCTTGGATTTCCTTGCATATGCCTTCAAGTAGAGTCTCAATCCTTGATAGTCTTTCTTCCGATGATGGAGAATTGATATTGGAGGGATAAGAAGGGCCATTTTGGCTTTGGTATGGATGTTGTGATGTGTTGTTAGGTGAGTGCTGATATGATCTCTTTGTGGGATGTTGGTGAGCTGCATTGTTGTTGGGGTTGTGGCATCTCTGATCTTGGCCTTGGTCTTGTTGATTTCCCCACCCAAAGTTTGGGTGGTTCCTCCAACCAGGATTATAAGTCTTGGAGTATGGGTCATGGTTCTGCCTAGGTGAATTTCCAATGTAGTTGGCTTGCTCCTGACTACCCTCTGCTTCTTCATTCACTCCTTCTTGAGTTGCTGCTGAAGTGGTGATTGCTGCTACTTGATTCCTCTCCATCTTCTTGGTGAGGTCAGCCAATTGCTTGGTAATCATCTTGTTTTGAGCTAGCAGCGCATCCACATTGTTCAGCTCCATCACTCCTCTAGTGTTGCCTCTTTCAGAAGCATAGAAGTAGTCATTCTCAGCTACAGTCTCAATGACATCTTTGGCTTCTTCAATAGTCTTCTTCTTGTTCAGAGATCCCCCGGATGAGTGGTCTACTGCCTTCTTTGATTCATAAGACAGACCTTCATAGAAAATGTGCAACTGCACCCATTCATTGAACATATCTGGCGGGCATCTTCTTGTCAAGTCTTTAAATGTCTCCCATGCTTCATATAGAGTCTCACCATCTTGCTGTCTGAAGGTTTGTACCTCAGCTCTCAACCTGTTGATCCGTTGAGGAGGATAGAATCTTGCCAAGAATTTGTTTACCATATCTTTTCAGGTTGTTAAGCTCTCCTTCGGGAAGGATTCTAGCCATTTAGATGCCTTGTCCTTAAGTGAGAAGGGGAATAGAAGTAGTCTGAAGGTGTCAAGATGAACACCATTAGACTTCACAGTGTCACATATCCTCAGGAAGGTGGTTAGGTATTGATTGGGATCTTCTTGCACACTTCCTCCGAATGAACAGTTGTTCTGAACAAGGGTGATGAGCTGTGGCTTTACTTCAAAGTTATTGGCATATATGGTTGGCTTTTGGATGCTACTTCCACAGTTTCCTGGGTTTGGATTGATGTAGGATCCTAGAACTCTTCTCTCTTGTCCAGCATGATGCACTGGGCCTTCTCTACCATGGTTGTGAGCCTCTTCTTCATGATGGTCCTCCATATTCTCATCCATGTCTGGTTCAAAATACTGCTCTTCTTCCTCCGTACTAACTACTCTCTTTCCTCTTGCTTCCCTCCTTAATCTAAGAAAGGTCCTCTCAGGTTCAGAATCAAAGGAAGTTGAGGCCCCGCTTCTACCTTTCATACAACCAACAAAGCAAAAGCAAGAAGGGAGTAGATGTAGAGAGTATTCTTGTTAGAATTGCTGTTAGTGTGAGTGATGTAATATATCAAACAGTTAGTGGGTTAGTGAACTGAATTGTAAACAACTAAGGAAATGGTAGGGGAAAGGGAAGAAAGTGAAATCAAACGAAATGAAAAAATGCTCAATCTAGTTATCTACCAATTTAACCATTGTTGATACAAAATCAATCCCCGGCAACGGTGCCATAAATATGATGCACGGAAACTTGTCTCTCAACAATTTTTCCTCGGCAATTATACCGAATTGTCGTCAAGTAAAAACTCACAATAGAGTGAGGTCGAATCCCACAGGGATTGATTGGTCAAGCAAATTTAATTGGAGGAATGTTCTAGTTGAGCTAAGCATAATTGAGTTGATAGTTACAGAAAAGTAAATGGCGGAAAAGTAAACAACAGAAGATGTAATTGCGAGAGGTAAATAACGGAATGTAAATGACGGAAAGTAAATTGCAGAATCTTAAATGGGGATTTGGGGAAATGAGCATGAAAGTAAAGAACAGAAAGTAAAGAGAATGGGTAAGATCAGAAATGGGGAATTCATTGGGCTTAGGAGATGTTGCATTCTCCAGATCAAGTTCATTTTCATCTCTTCCTCAATCAATGCATTCATTGATCTCCTTGGCAATCTTAAGTGATTGAATTCAAATTCCTTGGTAACTCAATCTCTCAAATCTTGATTAATAGCCAATTCCTTGTTCTAATTGCTCATGAGAAGAGATGAGGTGCGGTCACTGATTATACCACATGTATTTCCAAATCAAAGTATTGGGAGAATTATATGTCACCATATCCGCCCAAACCCCAATTTGGTCCAACATGAGAAAGTATTTCTAGCATGATCTCTTCATTCCTCTTCCAAGGTTCAGAAGAGATCCAAGTATGAATAGTTTCTTTCACAAGACAACTATCCAATTGGATGAAGAATGAAAGCTTTCAAGTAAAATCAAGAGAAAATAAAGAAGAAGAATAATGAAAACTATTATTAATCCATCAAATTACAAAAGAGCTCCCTAACCCAATGAAAGGGGTTTAGTTGTTCATGGCTCTGGGAATGAAAAGCAAAGATGGAGTGTACATTCTGAAGTAAAACTAGAAGTTGCAGAGAAAGTAAAATTATACAGAGAGTAGTCCTCTCAATCCCCCAAAAGCTCCTCTCTAGTTCAAAACTACCCCTATATATATTACTCTTCTGATCTTCTAGTTGGCTCTTCAAGTCTTGGATATGGGCCTTTGGATCTTGAGTTGAAGCAGTTTGGAATCTTCAGTGGGCTCAGCTTTACTTGCAGAGAAAGTGTGAAGTAGGCATGGACTTTGGCTAGGACGTTAGTGGCGTTAACGTTAAGTGAAAATGTGGGTTCGAGAACGTTAGTGACAATCACCTTTTGCACTAACGTTCCTAGCCCAAGATGAGTTATGTTAACTTCAACGTTAGTGGCACTAACGTGACCACTAACGTTGCCTCTTGATCCATCGCCAGCATTATTGGCGTTTACCTTTGCCAATAACGTTGCCCTTTGCCCCTTTTTCCCAACGTTAGAGTCCACGTTAGTGTAGCTAACGTGACTCTTAATGTGGGTATGCCTCAACTTCGAGAGCGTTAGTGACACTTACCTTTGTCACTAACGCTCCCAACACCCTTCTTCCCACATTAGAGTTCACGTTACTTAGGTTAACGTGACTTCTAACGTGGTAGTGATAGCCATCTCCAACGTTAGTGACAAAGGTAAGTGTCACTAACGTTGGCTCATCATTCCTTTCCTCCACGTTAGCTTCCACGTTAATGCAATTAACGTGGCTAATAAAGGCTTAGTCCAACGTTAGTGACAAAGGTAAGTGTCACTAACGTTGGCTCTTTATTGCTTCTCCCACGTTAGAGTTCACGTTAATGTAGTTAACGTGACTCTTAACGTGGCTAAGTGTGCCCCTCTCCCCAACGTTAGTGGCATTCACTTTTACCACTAACGTTGGAGCTTTACTTCTCTTCCACGTTAGCTTCCACGTTAACGTAGTTAACGTGGACACTAACGTGGGCTATGATGGCTCACGAAAGCGTTATTGGTGTTCACTTTTCTTATTAACGTTGTAAGCTAGCCTCCTTTCCACGTTAATGGTCACGTTAGTTGGACTAACGTGGCTATTAACGTGGCATCTTCCTTGCTTCCTTTGTCCTGAAATCAAGCAAATAAAGTGCATCAAAGCTAGGTTCTAACCCATGAGATCATGCATCATTCAATTTACCATTCAATTCATGCATAATTCTCATGAAATCATATAAAATTCACAATGTTTGCTTGAATCAAGATGTAAATGATTATTTACCCAAAACTTGCTTATTTCCTAAGAAAGTGCATGAAACTACCCTAAAACCATATAGAAACGGTCAGTGAAACTGGCCAAAATGCCCTGGCATCAGATGTGTATTTAAATTGTAATATTTTAATAATTAAATATGTTAAATCTGAAATAGAAATTTAAAATTTAAATTTTAAATTTTAGTTTTATTTAGTTTGTATTTTAGATGTGTATTTAATTTTAAAAGACACTAAATCTATTCATAATTTTTAGATATGTTTGTTTTATTTTTTTAATTATTGTAATAAAAAACTGAATATTATACAAATTTTAAAAGATACCTAGTTGAATTGTTTTATTATCTCTGAACAGAATCAGTAATCTTTTAGCTGAATTTTTGCTTTAGAATTATGCAAACATGATACACAATCAAAGATGTAATTCAAAATTCAAAGTGTTATAGAGGCATAACAGTATATCACTAAATAATTAGAACAGTCCAATCAAATCAAATGCACGTAATTCTTTAATTTTAAACCCAACAAATCAAAATCAATAAAAAATTATTATCCAAATTATCAACAATATCAATCTCAAAAATTAAAATAACATATTTAAAGTTCACTAACTAAAATTAATTTTAATTTAAAAATCTTAATTTTAAACTAAGTTAAATTTAAAAATTTAGGTCCAATTAAATTTAAACTAAATTCTAACAAAAAAATTAAAATTAAAAAAAATTGAGTATTAAATTATAAATACATACCTTCTACTTAAGTAAACTTAACCATTTAGTTCTTTAATTATCGAATTTGTCTCAGATACACCGCTTTGAGGTGCATCTGAATACAATAAGAGAGGTAATGTAGAAGAAGACATGAAAGATTTCTAAAGATATGGTATTGATATAAGTTGTCCTTGTAACATTTCCACCACTTTTAACATTGATGGTCTTTTTAATGGATCTATTTGAATATACCATAAGCCCACCAATAAAATCTTTTTTTTATAATTTTTTCTTCTTCTTCAAAAGTCAAACTCGTGAAACGAATAAAATCTTCATCTAGATCCTTATAAAACTAATCAGGAAAGTAGGATTCATTACCATGAGATCCTCTAATATCATAATTATCTTTTTTCTCCAATCATTTCAAGAATTAACATTTCATAACTATACACATCTAACCGGGAAGAAATTCCTCCATACGTTTGACTAAATAATTCTCGTGCAATATAACCTGGAGTCCCTCTTATGCTAAATATTAACCACTATTTTCATCATTTTTGCATATTTTAGCTAATCCAAAATCTGTAATTTTTGGACAAAAATTTTCATCAAGAAGCATATTTTGAGGTTTGATATCAAGATGCAAAATTCTTGTATTTCATCTTTCATATAAGTAGTCTAATCTTTGAGAAATGCTAATTACAATATGATATAATTCATTCCAATCTAAAATAGAAAAGAGAAAAATGAGAGAGGAACGTCCCTGTTTATATTTATATCTATCGAAAGAGCCATTGCACATGAATTCATAAATAAGAGCCTGTTTATTCATTTCGTAACAAAATCCCAAAAGTAAAATAATGTTCACATGAGATGTTTTGCTGATAATAACAACATCGTTTACGAATTCTTCCACACTTCCTTTTGATGACCATAATATCTTCACTGCCACTTGATGACCATCATTTAAACTTGCTTTATATTACCATATCCTCCTTGTCCCAATTTCTCACCAAATAAGTTTGTTATCTATTTTACTTCTACATAAGTATATCTTACTGGTGCTATATTACCATAACTTTTTATCAATATATCAACTTGCTGATCAGTAGAAGTTTTTTTTGTAATAAATGTCTCTTATAATAGTAAACAATCACAACAAAGATTATTACAATAACATCAACACCAGCATTTGGTGATCTTTTTCCTTCTTCTCTACTGAGGTATCTCCAGGTTGTTCTAGCGGCCTGTTTGGCTTGTCCTCAGTCTCCTTATCACTTGTAGTGACCATCTTGCAATCTTCCCATCTTACTTTCTTTGTTTCACCTCTCGAATTTTTCTCTGTGTCACTTGGGAATCCATCTGTAGGTTTGGGAATATGCTCAGAGAGATACCCCACTTGATATTCCAACCTCTTGATGGTGTCTCCCTCGTTCTTAAAATTGGCTCGCACTTCCTCCTTGAACATCTTGTTGTCTTGAATCTCTTTGCATATGCCTTTAAGTAGGTTTTCAATCTTTGAGAGTCTATCATCAGATGATGGTGGGTTGGGGTTGGATGGATGAGAAAGGTTAGTTTGGCCTTGGTAGAAGTGTTGAGAGGGGTGGTTATGTGGGTGCTGATATGGTCTAGGTGTGGCATGTTGGTGAGTTAAGTTGTTGGAATTTGGACGTCTATGATCTAGGCCTTGGTCTTGTTGATTTTCCCAGCCAAAGTTTGGGTGGTTCCTCCATCCATGGTTGTAGGTTTTGGAGTATAGATCATGGTTTTACCTAGGTGAATTCTCAATGTAGTTGGCTTGCTCCTGACTACCCTATGCTTCTTTATTCACTTCTTCTTGGGTCGTTGATGAGGTGGTGATTGCTGCTACTTGGTTCCTCTCCATCTTCTTGGTGAGGTCAACCAACTGTTTGGTTATGAGCTTGTTTTGGGCCAACAGTGCATCCACATTGTTTAGCTCCATCACTCCTCTAGTGTTCCCTCTTTCGGAGGCATAGAAGTAGTAATTCTCTGCTACAATTTCAATGACATCTATGGCCTCCTCAATGGTCTTCTTCTTGTTCAGAGATCCCTCGGATGAGTGGTCTACTACCTTCTTTGATTCATAAGAAATGCCTTCATAGAAAATGTGTAGCTGCACCCATTCATTGAACATATCTGGTGGACACCTCCTTGTTAGGTCCTTAAACCTCTCCCATGCTTCATATAGAGTCTCACCATTCTGTTGCTTGAATATTTGCACCTCAGCTCTCAGCCTGTTAATCCGTTGAGGAGGATAGAATCTTGCCAAGAATTTGTTCACCACATCTTCCCAGGTTGTCAAACTCTCCTTCGGAAAAGACTCCAGCCATTTAGATGTCTTGTCCTTGAGTGAGAATGGGAACAGAAGTAGTCTATAGGTGTCAGGATGAACACCATTAGACTTCACAGTATCGCATATCCTCAGAAATGTGGTTAGGTGATGATTGGGGTCTTCTTGGACACCTCTTCCGAATGAACAATTATTCTGAACAAGAGTGATGAGTTGTGGCTTTAGTTCAAAGTTGTTGGCATGTATGGTTGGCTTTTGGATGCTACTTCCGTAGTTTCCTGGGTTTGGGTTGATGTAAGAACCCAGAACTCTTCTCTCTTGCCCAGCATGATTTGCTAGACCTTCTCTACCATGGTTGTGAGCCTCTTCTTCATGATGGTTCTCCATATTCTCCTCCATGTTTGGTTCAAAGTACTCTTCCTCTTCCTCAGCACCAACTACTCTCTTTCCTCTTGCTTTCCTCCTTAATCTAAGGAAGGTCCTCTCTAGTTCAGAATCAAAGGAAGTTGAAGCCCCGCTTCTCCTCCCTGTCATACAACCAACAAGGTACAAGCAAGGAAATAGATCCAGAAACTATTCTAAAAAAATGCTGTTAGTGTGAGTGATGCAATATATCAAACAGTTAGTGGGTGAGTGAAACAGAGTGTAAACAACTGAAATAAAGGGGTTAAAGGGATGGGAATACAAAACAACTGAAACCGAAAGTAAAGTGCTCAAACAGAAATTTAAATCAATAGAATAACAAACGCTCAATCTAGTGATCCTCCAACTTAATCATTGTTGATACAAAATCAATCCCCGGCAACGGCGCCATGAACTTGATACGCACGGAAACTTGTCTCTCAACAATTTTCCTTCGGCAAGTGTACCGAATTTGTTGTCAAGTAAAAACTCACAATAGAGTGAGGTCGAATCCCACAGAGATTGAATGATCAAGCAACTTTAATTAGAGGAATGTTCTAGTTGAGCGAACCAGAAATTGATTTGAGATTTGCAGAAAAGTAAATGGCGGGAAAGTAAATAGCAGAAAAAGTAAATGCCAGAAATAAAGAGCTGAATGTAAATGGCGGAAAGTAAATTGCAGAATCTTAAATGGAATGGGGTAATTTCTCATAAAAGTAAATGGCAGAAATTAAAGAGAATGGGTAAGATCAGAAATGGGAGTTCATTGGGCTCAGGAGATGTTGCATTCTCCGGATCAAGTTCATTTTCATCTCTTCCTCAATCAATGCATTCATTGATCTCCTTGGCAATCTTAAGTGATCGAATTCCAATTTTTTGGTAATTCAATCTCTCAAATCTTGATCAATAGCCAATTTCTTGGTCAATTGCTCATGAGAAGAAATGAAGTATGGTCACTGATTATACCACATGCATTTCCCAAATCAGGTGTTGGTGGGATTATAGTCACGTATCCATCCAAACCCAATTTGGTACAGCATGAGAAAGCATTTCTAGCATGATCTCTTCATTCCTCTTTCAAGGTTCAGAAGAGATCCAAGTATGAATAGCTTCTTTTCCAAGATAACTACCCAATTGGATGAAGATCGAAAGCTTTCAACTAAAATCAAGAGAAAAGATAGAAGAAGGAGAATGAAAACTAATATTGATCCATCAAATTACAACAGAGCTCCCTAACCCAATGAAAGGGGTTTAGTTGTTCATAGCTCTGGAAGATGAAAACAAAGATGGAGAATACATCATGAAAGTAAAACTAGAAGTGCAGAGAAAGTAAAATACAGAGAGTAGTTCTATGCCAAAGGCTCCCTAAAGTTTCCAACTCCAAACTAATTCAAAGCTACTCCTATATATAATACTCTTCCGATCTTCTAGTTGGCTCTTCAAGTCTTGGGTATGGGCCTCTGAATCTTGAGTTTGAAGCAGTTATCCTTTTCATTGGGCTTAACTTTGCTTGCAGAGAGAAAAGGTGAAGTAGGCAGGGACTTTGACTCAAGACGTTAGTGGTGTCAACGCTAAGTGAAAGTGTGGGTTCGAGAACGTTAGTGACAATCTCCTTTTTCACTAACGCTCCTAACCCAAATATGATCACGTTGACTTCAACGTTAGTGGCACTAACGTGACCACTAACTTTGCCTCTTGGTCCTTCGCACACGTTATTGGGACTTACCTTTCCCAATAACGTGGAGAGTCCTCCCTTGACCCTAGGTTAGCGTCCATGTTAACTAGGTTAACGTGGCATCTAACGTAGTAATGCCAATCCTTCGAGAACGTTAGTGACACTTACCTTTGTCACTAACGTTCCAATGTGCCCCTATTTTCCATGTTAGAGTCCACGTTAACTAAGTTAACGTGGCTTCCAACGTAGTCATGCTAGCCATCTCTAACGTTAGTGACAAAGGTGAGTGTCACTAACGTTGGCTCATCATCTCTTTATCCACGTTAGCTTCCACGTTAACTAAGTTAACGTGGGAGTTAACGTAGCTCATGGTGGCTCTTAGTGGTTCACCCCAACGTTAGTGACAAAGGTAAGTGTCACTAACGTTGGCTTTCAATTGCTCTCTCCACGTTAGCTTCCACATTAACTAAGTTAACGTGGGAGTTAACGTGGCTTATGGAGGCTTGGCTAAGGTTAGTGACAAAGATGAATGTCACTAACGTTGGCTTCTCTTTTGCTTCTTAACGTTAGAGTCTACGTTAACTAAGTTAACGTGGCTCTTGGCGTGGCCACTTATGAGCTTGGTCCAACGTTAGTGACAAAGGTAAGTATCACTAACGTTGGCTCCATTTTCTTTCTTCCACGTTAGAGTTCACGTTAACTTAGTTAACGTGACTCTTAACGTGGGTTATGATGTCTTCGAGGGCGTTATTGGTGATTACTTTTCTCATTAACGTTGCAAGCTAGCTCCCATTCCACGTTAGTGGTCACGTTAGTTAGACTAACGTGGCTGCTAACGTGGTTCTTCCTTGCTTCCTTTGTCCTGAAATCAAGCAATAAAGTGCATCAAAGTTCTAATCCAAATCATGAGACATGCATCCTCTAATTTGTCATATAATTCAGGTAAAATTCTCATGAAATCATGTAAAGTGCACAATGTATGCTTGAATCAAGATGTAAGTGAATATCTACCCAAAACTAGCTTATTTTCTAAGAAAATGCATGAAACTACCTTAAAAACAGTAAAGAAAAGGTCAGTGAAACTGGCCAAAATGCCCTGGCATCGGAATTTGGACTCCAGTTTGGGCCATCAAATCCCAGGCAAAGTATGAACTATTATATATTGTTGGAAAGCCCAGGATGTCTACTTTCTAACGCAATTAAGAGCGCACCAATTGGGATTTTGTAGCTCCAGAAAATCTACTTCGAGTGCAGGGAGGTCAGAATCCAACAGCATCTTCAGTCCATTTTCAGCCTCTGAATCAGATTTTTGCTCAGGTCCCTCAATTTTAGCCAGAAAACATCTGAAATCATAGAAAAACACAGAAACTCATAGTAAAGTCCAGAAATGTGATTTTTGAATAAAAACTAATAAAAATATAATAAAAAGTGATTAAATCATACTAAAAATTATGTAAAAACAATGCCAAAAAGGGTATAAATTATCCGCTCATCACAACACCAAACTTAAATTGTTGCTTGTCCCCAAGCAACTAAAAATAAAATAGGATAAAAAGAAGAGAAAATACAATGAATTCTAAATATCAATGAAGCTCATTTCTAATTAGATGAGCGGGGCTAGTGGCTTTCTGCTTCTGAACAGTTTTGGCATCTCACTTTATCCTTTGAAGTTCAAAATGATTGGCATCTATAGGAACTCAGAATTCAGATAGTGTTATTAATTCTCCTAGTTCAGTATGTTGATTCTTGAACACAGCTACTTTATGAGTCTTGGCTGTGACCCTAAGCATTTTGTTTTCCAGTATTACCACCGGATACATAAATGCCACAGACACATGACTGGGTGAACCTTTTCAGATTGTGACTCAGCTTTGCTAAAGTCCCAAGTTAGAGGTGCACAGAGATCTTAAGCACACTCTTTTTGCTTTGGACCACGACTTTAACCGCTCAGTCTTAAGCTTTCACTTGACACCTTCACGCCACAAGCACATGGTTAGGGACAGCTTGGTTTAGCTGCTTAGGCCAGGATTTTATTCCTTTGGGCCCTCCTATCCATTAATGCTCAAAGCCTTGGATCCTTTCTATTTTACCCTTGCTTTTTGGTTTAAAGGGCTATTGGCTTTTTCTGCTTGCTTTTTCTTTTTCTTTTTTTTCTCTTTTTTTCGCTAATTTTTTTCTGCAAGCTTTTCACTGCTTTTTCTTGCTTCAAGAATCAATTTTATGATTTTTCAGATTATCAGCAACATTTCTCCTTTTTCATTATTCTTTCAAGAGCCAACAATTTTAACATTCATAAACAACAATATCAAAAATATGCACTGTTCAAGCATTCATTCAGAAAACAAAAAGTATTGCCACCACATCAAAATAATTAGATTATTTTCAAGATGTAATTCGAAATTCATGCACTTCTTTTTCTTTTTCAGAAAACATTTTTCATTTAAGAAAGGTGAAGGATTTATAGGACATTCATAGCTTTAAGACATAGACACTAGACACTAATGATCATGTAATAAAGACACAAACATAGATAAAACATAAAGCATATAAATCGAAAAACAGAAAAATAAGAACAAGGAAATTAAAGAATGGGTCCACCATAGTGATGGCGGCTAGTTCTTCCTCTTGAAGATCTTATCGAGTGCTTGAGCTCCTCAATGTCTCTTCCTTGCCTTTGTTGCTCCTCCCTCATGTCTCTTTGGATTGCTCCATCCTTTTCTTAGTGATGGGTTTGTCCTCTTTAATGAGTATGTCTTCCTCTATGACAATTCCAGCTAAATTGCATATGGTGCAAATGAGTGAGGGAAGGCTAACCTTGCCAAAATGGAGGGCTTGTCCGCCAGCTTGTAGAGTTCTAGGGATATGATCTCATGAACTTCTACTTCCTCTCCAATCATGATACTATGGATCATGATAGCCCGGTCTATTGTAACTTCAGAATGGTTGCTAGTAGGAATGATAGAGCATTGGATGAACCCCAACTATCCCCTAGCCACGGGTTTGAGGTCAAGCCTTCTTAGTTGAACCGGCTTGCCTCTTGAGTCTCTCTTCCATTGAGCACCTTCCACACAAATGTCCCTAAGGACTTGGTCCAACCTTTGATCAAAGTTAACCCTTCTAGTGAAAGGGTGAGGATCTCCTTGCATTGTTGGCAAGTTGAATGCCAATCTCACATTTTCCAAACTGAAGTCTAAGTAATTCCCCCGAACCATTGTGAGCCAATTCTTTGGGTTCGGGTTCATACTTTGGTTATGGTTCCTAGTGATCCATGCATTAGCATAGAACTCTTGAACCATTAAGATTCTGACTTGTTGAATAGGGTTGGTGAGAGTTTTCCAACCTCTTCTTTGAATTTCATGTCAGATCTTCGGATATTCACTGTTTTTGAGCTTGAAGGGGACATCGGGGATCACCTTTTTCTTGGCCAAAACTTCATAAAAGTGGTCTTGATGTACTTTTGAGATGAATCTTTCCATCTCTCATGACTCGGATGTGGAAGCAATTGCCTTTCCTTTCCTCTTTCTAGAGGTTTTTCCGGCCTTAGGTGCCATTAATGGTTATGGAAAAACAAAAGAGCTTAGCTTTTCCCACACCAAACTTAAAAGGTTTGCTCGTCCTCGAGCAAAAGAAGAAAGAAATGAGTAGAAGAAGAAGAAATGGAGGAGATAGAGGTGAGGAGAGGGTTCGGCCAAGGGGGGTGTATTGTGTATGATGTGTGAAATGAAAGGTGGTAAGGAGGGGTATTTATAGGGTAAGAGAGAGAGGGAATTTGGTTGTGAAGGGGTGGGTTTGGGAGGGAAATGGTTTGAATTTGAATGGTGAGGTATGTGGGGATGGATAGATGTGAGTGGTGAAGAGATTATGGAGAAGAGGGTAAGATTTGATAGGTGAAGGGTATTTGGGGAAGAGTTATGGAAAGGTGTGAAGAGGAGAGAAGAAGAGGTGGGGTAGGTGGGGATCCTATGGTGTCCACAGATCCTGAGGTGTCAAGAAATTCTGCTTCCTGCACCATTCTGGCGTTCAAATGCCCACTGTATGCCAATCCTGGCGTTTAACACCAGCTCTGCTACCTTTCCTGGCGTTAAACGCCAGCTCTGCTACCTTTCCTAGTGTTAAACACCAGTCTACTGCCCATTTCTGGAGTTTAACGCCAGCCAGATGCCAGACAGCCCTTTCTGGCGTTAAATGCCCATTCTGCTATCCTTACTGGCGTTTAAATGCCAGTAAACCTGTCCTCCAGGGTGTGCTATTTTTGATGTTGTTTTTGATTCTGTTTTTTATTTTTCAGTTGTTTTTATGACTTCAGATGATCATCATCCTAAGGAAACATAAAATAACAATGGAAAATAAATAAATATAATTAAATAACATTGGGTTGCCTCCCAATAAGAGCTTCTTTAATGTCAATAGCTTGACAGTGAAGCTCTTAGAGAGCTTCACAGAGACTCAGAGCTTAGTGGTGGCCTCCCAACACCAAACTTAGAAGTTGAGTGTGGGAGCTCTATTTGACTCTATGTTGAGAGAAGCTTTTCATGCTTCCTCTCCATGGTTACAGAAGAAAATCCTTGATCCTTAAACACAAGGTAGTCCTCATTCAATTGAAGGACTAACTCTCCTCTGTCCACATCAATCACAGCTCTTGCTATGGCTAGGCAGGGTCTTCCAAGGATGATGGATTCATCCTCATCCTTCCCAGTGTCTAGGATTATGAAGTCAGTAGGGATGTATGATGTGTGGAAAATGATCCAACACAAAACTCACCGGCAAGTGTACCGGGTCGCATCAAGTAATAATAACTCACATGAGTGAGGTCGATCCCACAGGGATTGAAGGATTGAGCAATTTTAGTTTAGTGGTTGATTTAGTCAAGCGAACAAGAGTTGATTTGAGTGATTTGTATTTGACAGAAGCTAAATTACATGAATTGTAAAAGGAGAGGGGTAATTGACTGTAAATTAAAGGACAAAGAAAGTAAAGAAGCTGAATCTTAAAGTGTAAGCAATGTAAATTGCAGAAACTTAAATTGCAAGAAATGCAAATGACTGAAGCTTAAAGTGCAAGGAATGTAAATTGCTTGAATTATAAAAGGAATTGGGAATTGGGATTGCAGAAATTTAAACAGGGAAAAGTAAATTGCAACAAGCAAGAAAGTAAAAGATGAATTGAATTGAAGTAGATCTCAAACAAAAAGGTGAATTAGCTTGAAGAAGCATTCAACAGAAGAATTAAAAGGAAATTTCAGATGTTAGGGGTCAAGAGACTAGAAAACTAAGTCTAGATCTCACTACCTTCCTTGATCCAATTCAGAAAGCAATTGCAACAAATTAAAATTCAAAACAGTAGAGAAACTTGAATTCAAATCACTAAATCTGAATTATGCAGAGAATGAAACAAAGTGATCTCAAGGTGAGATTGAGACAGAATTTCCTCAATTCTCCACACCTAAGACTCAAACAAGCTTTGCAGAAAAGAAAATAGAAAACCCATAGGAGAGGAGCACTCAATTCCCCTCCCAATTCTACAGGATCTGAATAAAAGCTCTCCTAATTACAATTCAAAATTCTAATAGAGGTTAAAAATTCAAAAATAAAAGTTGACGTCCTATTCTAAATCAAACTAACTTCTATTTATACATTTCCTTCTGTTGATCATTAAGCCTTGAATTTGGGCCTTGGCCTTGATGGAATTGGATTGAAGATAGCCTCAGTTGATTGGTCTTGGACTTGAGAAGAAATCCATTTGTAATTTGGACTTTGGAGCCTTTAAGTTTGAGTTAACGTTTCAGGCAAACTTTAACTCAAACGTTTGCGTGTTACAAATTATGCAGAACAGTGCTTTTCTATCACTCACATTTGAGTTCATGTTTGAGGTCAAACGTGAGCTCAAACGTGCTCCCTCCATGAACATTTTGAAGCCAACATTTGACCTCAAGTTTGAGGCAAACGTTGGCGTGAACGTTGGCCTCCCCTGGTGTAGTAACTGTGCCAACGTTTGACCTCAAGTTTAAGGCAAACGTTGGCGTGAACGTTGGCTCCTCCAGGGCTTGTTGTTGAGCCAACGTTTGACCTCAAGTTTGAGGCAAACATTGGCGTGAATGTTGGCCTCCCCTGGGTAGTAATTGTGCCAACGTTTGACCTCAAGTTTGAGGCAAACGTTGGCGTGAATGTTGGCTCCTCCAGGGTTAGTTTTTGAACCAACATTTGACCTCAAGTTTGAGGCAAACGTTGGTGCAAACTTTGGCATCTCCTGGGTTCTTTCTTAAGCCAACGTTTGACCTCAAGTTTGAGGCAAACGTTGGCACAAACTTGAGCTTTCCCCAGGGTGGTTTTGCTGCCTCCTGCCATCCCCTTTCTTCAACCTTCCTCCAAGCCTTTTGGTCACCTGTCATCAATCAACAAGTGCATCAAAGCTATGCTAAAATCATGAGACTTATTATCATCCTTAACATATAAGCATTTATAGCACAAAACCTCATGAAAATGCATCAATTTACTCATGGTTAACTGAATCCAAATACACATGAATTTCCACCCAAATGGCTTACTTGTAACTCAAGAAAGTGTATAAAACCTATTAAAAACAAAGAAAAAAGACTAGTAAAACTAGGCTAAGATGCCTTGGCATCACAACACCAAACTTAAATCTTGCTTGTTCCCTAACAGGCATCAAACATAAGAGAGAATGACATGAAACAGAGAAGTGTGCATATCCTTATTGAGCATATAGTTGAATTCAGTTGATGGGATTTTTATCCAGACAATGGTGGTTCATTTATTGTTTGCTGTTACATAAGAGATGTTTCCTCAAAGATTCACTAAGTTTGCTGCTATAAGGCTTTACTTTGGCTTGTTCCCTTGCTAACTTTTCCTTCTTTGTTTTGCTCAGAGAGCTTGTTATTCTTTGAAGGCTTGGTGGCAAATGTTGCAGCAGCCTTTGGCTTAAGTTTGCTCAACATTCCTTCACCACAGACACATGGCTCACCCTTTTCTTCCTAGGATCATTGATGCCCAGCCTCTCTTTGGATAACTAAGTGTTTTGTAGCTAGGTTGCTCTTTATTGTGGACTTTCAGTTGGCAATCCCAAATCAGTTGATCTAAGCGGCCAAGTTTTGAAATACTCCTCAGAACTTACTTGTCCAAGCATATCCTAATACAAAAACACCACAGGCATGTGTCCTAGGGTCCAAGCTATTGGTGCCTAGCCTTATTGTTTATTTTCTTTGCCACTTTTGGCTTTTTCTCTTCCTTTTTCTTTTTGTTATTTCCTTCTCAAGGGATCTTTTAATGATACAAGCCTTTATAACAACAAACTAGTTTCTTCTTCAAAGAACATATCATTATGCAGCATTTATTTTATGAACCAGACATTAATTCAATAAATACCACCACTAACTTTCATTCTTTCTTATGCAACATTGGATATTTATTTCCTGATTCAAACATTTCTCTTTTATTGAATTAAAAAGGCACAGGGGACCAAGCATGCATTTAGTCAAGTGATAGTGAATAAACACAAGAACACACATAGGCTAGCCTACTTATTTCAAAGTTAAACAGACAGGATATAAAAACTATTAAAATAAAAAGACTATCAACTAAACAAGCATGCTCTTTCTTTATTGAATGTGATAAGATAAGAGCAATTCCACCTTTCATTTGTCTTTCTTTTTCTTCTCACTTGCTTGTTCACTAGTTTTTCCCTTGTTTTTGCTTTTTAGCTTTTGCCAGAATCCATCTTTCTTCATTGTCTCTTTTACTCTGTCTTCAAGGAGCAGTGCTTTGTCTACTTCTCTTTCACTCCTTCCCTTGAAGTATTCATCATAAGTTGGAAATGCTGGATCCATATTGTATAGATGTTCCGTAATGTAGCTCAACTTTATTTGGCTATTTATGTTATAGTCAGCTTGAACTCCATACCTTGCATCTTGAAGGGTTGTGAATTTTTTGAAAGCTCTCATGTTCTCAGATTGCAGTTGGGTTAACTGGTTAAATGATTCATGAAATTGGAAGGCTTGTTCCTGTTGCATCACTAAGGATCTTGACCCATAATCCCTTTGTTGACTCATCATCCTCAACTGAAGCTCCTCTTGTCTTTGTTGAGACCTCATATACTGTGAATGAAATTCTTCCTGCTTCTCTTGAATCCCCATGTATTGTTGTGACAACCTCTTAATTGCCTCTTGCATCTGAACTATGTCCATGTTGTTCTGTGGTTGGAATTGTTGCTGTTCCTCTTGTTCTCCTTGTGGTTCTTCTTGTGGTTCTTCTCTTCTTCTCCCTTTTTCTGGCCTTCGACCCTGTTGTGCCTCTGTGACAATCATCATCCTCTCGAATGTCACAAGTAGGCCTGGATTCAACCATGTTGGTTTTGCATCCTCCATTGGCACTTTAGCCTTCCTGCATAGCCGCATAATGGTACTTGGGTAGTCTAGCCAAGCTTTAGATGAACTCTTCTCTACAATCCTTTGAATATCACTTGCAATGAGCTCGTGAACCTTCACTTCTCCTCCGATTATTATACAATATAACATGATAGCTCTTTTTTTTATGACCTCTGAAGTGTTCACTGTGCCTAAGATCGATCTCTTTATTAGCTCATACCACCCTTTTGCTTCAGGGGTGAGCTCTCCTCTTCTCAAGTATTTGTACTTGTTGTCAGCATCTTTTACCCACTCCGTGTTCACCACACAGATTTCACTAGCAATTTCATCATAATTAGGGTCTTCATTTATTCTTTGGTGGTACCCTGGCTCATAAAAATGGACTGTTTTTAGTCCTAAGACTTTCATGATATTCTTTGAACTAAAATCCACTTCCGTTCACCGTACATAACTCTTGTAAGTTGGGGCTTCATTCACGTCAAGCCTTGGGGTATTAGCATAAAATTCCCTTGTAATGTTTGCATTGATCCTAGTGATTGGTGAGGTGAGCTCTTCCCATCTCCTCTTTTTAATCTTGGCTTTCATTTCCTGGCATCCTTCATCCGGTAATAAAAGTGGGACTTCCGAATATATATGTCTACCATTCATCCATTCCATTTACAATTGATGGTACCATAATTTGAACTTCTATTGATCATATTCAGGTTCACTTTCTTCAACCATGGGTTCCTTTCCTCTTCTTCGTTTGGTCCTTGAAGAAGAAGCCATGCTCCTTTGATTGGTTGATATTGTTGAGGTTACGGGTGTGTGGAGAAGATTGGATATTTTTGTGTGCTCTTGGAGGAGAAGTGTTTGAGGCTAAGGTAGTATGGTAGATGATGATGAACCAAGGTGTTAGGATTTTGGTAATGAAGAACACAAGGTTTGAATGGTTGGAATCCAAGATGTGTGCAGTTTCTTCGTTCATGTGCATGGCTTAAGGGAGGCTTTTTATAGTCACTTTAATGAGGGATGGATGGTTAGGATTCATTTGGACAATTTGCAAATCAAGGGAGTGCATGCAAAGTTGAATAAGGACAAAGTTTTGCCTCTTCATGAAGTGTATCTCTTCGGCCATCAAGCTGCTTTCCCAGGGTTGTGCAGATTCTCCCTTCAAGCCATGTGATCCATTTTTGTCCTCATGATAGATTGCCTTTCTTTGTCTTGTCCCCTCCATTGAATAGTTCTCTGACTACCTAATAATCACAACAAAACAAGCATTATCAAATTGCAACAAGAGAACCTTTCATATCTAAAACTATAGATTGAATATCATTCCTTATGCTTATTTAACCGTGGCTTTCTTTTGTACATTTTTGGAAAACACCAAACTTAATGTTTGGTTCTATAGTCCAAAATGATACTTACTCCAACTATTGCCTTTTTAAAATTTCAATGCCACTTTCGGTTAGATCTTTATATATATATATATATATATATATATATATATATATATATATATATATATTTATTTATTTATTTATTTTTTTATATTGTTGTACTTTCATGAGATTCAAAACTTAAAAGATTCTTGACTTTCATGGCTTGTTCTTGCAATATGTACCAAATCAGGCTGAATGATTGATTACACAGCCCAAGGAACATATGTCATGGTGTGCTTGTGGGCACACCAAACTTAGAATTCGATCATATGCCCTCTAATGCAATGAACAGTTGCCAATTTTGTCTAGAAAGAATTGAATTCAAGTTAGTGCAACAATTATTATTCATATTGAATTATTAAAGACAAGAAAATTAAATCATGGGTTGCCTCCCATGGAGCGCTCGTTTATTGTCACTAGCTTGACATTGAGCCCCCATTAGGGTGGTTGATGACTGTAGTGTCTCAGCTTGTCTCCCCTCACTGTGAGCTTCCTTTTTGTTCCTTGGTGCTCAATTTCAGCATGCTCAAGTGAGAGTATTTTGTAAACTGTGTAGTAGTCATTGGCTTGTTGGCTTGTTCCTAACTGTTGATAGATCAACTGTACATCATCACCCTTGGAGAACCCCTCAGTTGGGATCTTCTTGTTCTTCCACCCCTTTTGAGTCTTTTTCTTGCTTTTCTTTCTTCTTTTTGTTGATCCTTCTTCTTTGACAGTGGACTTTGTTTTGGGCTTCTCCTTCTTAGTGGTCAACGCTTCAATTTCTTTTTGAGTTCCTTCATCACTCTGCATTGTCTCATTCCCTTTTCTTCTTGCTGTGTTGTCTGTTTCTTGCTTTGGAAGGTGACTACTGGTTGTCTTGTTGATTCCTTCCTTCCATTGCAAGTCTTCCTTGTCAATTTCCATGCAATTCTTCTTTTCATTAATGGTTTGTGTTTCCGGAAATAAATTCAGAGTGATGCTTTCATCATGCATTCTGAGGGTTAGCTTTTCTTGCTCCACATCTATAATGGCCCTAGCAGTGGCCAAGAATGGTCTTCCAAGTATGACGGAATCACCTTCATCCGCATCTGAGTCTAAGAACACAAAGTCTACAGGGAATATGAATTTGTCCACCTTAACTAGAAGGTTTTCAATCACACCCCTAGGACAGGTTATTGACTTGTCTACTAATTCTAGAGACATTTGTATTGGCTTTACTTCCTCTATGCACAGTTTTCTCACCAGTGATGAGGGCATCGGATTGATACTAGCCCCTAAGTCACACATTGCCTTGTTGATGATCATACTGCCCATGGTACAAGGTAGAAGGAAACTTCCAGGATCTTCAAGTTTGGGTGGAAGCCCTTTCTGAATTAATGCCCTGCATTCTTCAGTGAGCAGTATAGTTTCTTTCTCGTGCCAACTTCTCTTCTTGTTAATAAGCTCCTTCAAAAATTTCACATATAGAGGCATCTTCTCTAATACCTCAGCCAAGGGAATGTTGATCTCCAATTTCTTAAAAGTCTCAAGGAACTTATGAAAGTGTTGATCCTTTGCTTCTTTGTTGAATCTTTGGGGATATGGCAGTGGAGGTGTAAAGCTCTTCTCTACTTGCTGCTGTCCTTGGGTTTGTTCCTCCTTTTCTCCCCTTGAATTGTGTGGCTGGCTGTCCTTCTCTTTGAGCTTCTCTGGGACATTTTTGCTTGTTGTCATGTCCTTGTTGCTGGCTCCCTCTTTCTCTGTTGGCTCTTTTTTGCTTTCCTTAGGCTTCTTGGTTGCTTCTTTGTTGCCCACCAATGTCTTTCCACTCCTCAGTTGTATAGCTTTGAACTTTTATTTTGGATTAGGAATGGTGTCGCTTGGTAATGAGCTTGATGGTCTCTCAATAGCAATTTGCTTGGAAAGCTATCCAATCTGCCTCTCCATATTCTTCATGGATGCTTCCTGGTTCTTTGTTGTCATCTCTTGGTGCTTCATCATTTTCTCCATTAAGAGCTCCAAGTTGGTAATCCTCTGAGAGTCTTGTGAGATTGGTTGGTTATGAGATGTTGAGGGTTGATGGTAAGTATTTTGATTGGGGGCTTGGTTATTGGACGGATGATGGTTAGAGTTGGGGTAAGTGTTTTGTGATTTTCTGTATGTATTTTAGTTATTATTCTACTGGTTGTTGTGGTTTGTGTTTTTCCAACAGTTTTGGTTTGAATTCCTTTGCCATGGCTGTTGAGTCTGAGTGTGATTGTCTCCCCATTTAAGGTTCGGATGGTTCTTCTAGGAGGGGTTGTAAGTGTCACCATAGACCTCATTGTGTCCAGAGCCTTGATTGTGCATGTAGTTCACTTGCTCTTGCTGTTGATCTTCACAAACTTCTTCACCTTGTCCCCATGTGGTTGATGGCTGACTTGTATTTACTACTGCAACTTGGAGGCTATCAATCCTCTTGGCCATTTGCTCAAATTATTACTGAATTTGCTACTGCATCATTTTGTTTTGTGCTAGGATTGAGTCCACTCCTTCCAACTCCATCACTCCTTTCCTTTGTGATGGTTGGCGTTGCCTTTGGTGAGCAAAGAAATATTGGTTGTTAGCCACCATATCAATGAGATTTTGGGCCTCCTCTGCAGTTTTCATGAGTTGCAAAGAACCTCCAGCTGAGTGATCCAGTGCTTCTTGAGCCTTCAAAGTAAGTCCTTCATAGAAGTTTTGAAGCTTGTCCCATTTAGTGAACATGTCTAGTGGACATTTCTTGAGAAAAGCCTTGTATCTCTCCCATGCCTCATATAGAGTTTCAGCATCCAATTGTGTGAATGTTTGTACTTTAGTCTTCAATCTAATAATCCTTTAAGGTGGGTAAAATTTGGCAAGGAACTTGCTCACTAGATCTTCCCAAGTGTTGATGCTCTCTCTTGGAAATGTCTCCAACCACTGAGTGGCTTTGTCTCTGAGAGAGAATGGGAATAGCAAAAGCTTATAGATGTCTGGATGCACACCGTTAGATTTGACAGTATCACATATCCTCAGGAAAGTGGATAAGTGTTGGTTTGGGTCTTCAAGTGGCCCTCCTCCAAAAGAGCAGTTGTTTTGAACCAAGGTGATGAGTTGTGGCTTCAGTTCAAAGTTGTTTGCATTGACATTTGGGGTAAGGATGCTACTCCCACAATGTCTAGGATTTGCAAATGTGTAGGAAGCGAAAACTCTTCTCTGTGGTGGATTATTGTTGTTGTTGGCTGCTCCTCCTGGAGGATTTGTTGGGTTTGTTGAGTGTTCTTCCATGTCCTAGAATTCTTCTTTTGAATCCTCTTCTCCAACAATGCCTTTTCCTCTTTCTGCTCTTCTTAATCTCCTGAGGGTTCTTTCGTCTTGTTCACAAAAAGTGGGTATAGCTCCCCTTGTTCCTGACATACAACTAAAACAAAGAAAATCACACACAACCCAGAAAAACAGTAACACTTCAATCCATTGCTAGAGTGAAGTTTTGGTTAGCTTAGGCAAAAATTCAAACAGTTAGTGGGTTACTCGAAAAGTAAAGAAACAGAAAAGAAAAAGTGCTTGATCTAGACCTCCACTTCACTTAATCATTGTCAATCTAATCAATCCCTGGCAACGGTGCCAAAAACTTAATGTGTGGAAAACGATCCAACACAAAACTCAACGGCAAGTGTACCGGGTCGCATCAAGTGATAATAACTCACGTGAGTGAGGTCAATCCCACAGGGATTGAAGGATTGAGCAATTTTAGTTTAGTGGTTGATTTAGTCAAGCGAACAAGAGTTGATTTGAGTGATTTGTATTTGACAGAAGCTAAATTGCATGAGTTGTAAAAGGAGAGGGGTAATTGACTGTAAATTAAAGGACAAAGAAAGTAAAGAAGCTAAATCTTAAAGTGTAAGTAATGTAAATTTCATAAACTTAAATTGTAAGAAATGTAAATGACTGAAGCTTAAAGTGCAAGGACTGTAAATTGCTTGAATTATAAAAGGAATTGGGAATTGGGATTGCAGAAATTTAAACAGGGAAAAGTAAATTGTAACAAGCAGGAAAGTAAAAGATGAATTGAATTGAAGTAGATCTCAAACAGAAAGGTGAATTAGCTTGAAGAAGCATTCAACAGAAGAATTAAAAGGAAATTTCAGATCTCTGGGGTTAAGAGACTAGAAAACTAAGTCTAGATCTCACTACCTTCCTCGATCCAATTCAGAAAGCAATTGCAATAAATTAAAATTTAAAACAGTAGAGAAACTTGAATTCAAATCACTAAATTTGAATTATGCAGAGAAAGAAACAAAGAGATCTCAAGGTGAGATTGAGACAGAATTTCCTCAACTCTCCACACTCAAGACTCAAACAAGCTTTGCAGAAAAGAAAATAGAAAACCCAGAGGAGAGAAGAACTCAATTCCTCTCCCAATTCTCCAGGATCCGAATAAAAGCTCTCCCAATTACAATTCAAAATTCTAAGAGAGGTGAAAAATTCAAAAATAAAAGTTGACGTCCTATTCTAAATCAAACTAACTTCTATTTATACATTTCCTTCTATTGATCATTAAGCCTTGAATTTGGGCCTTGGCCTTGATGGAATTGGATTGAAGATAGCCTCAGTTGATTGGTCTTGGACTTGAGAAGAAATCCTTTTGCAATTTGGACTTTGGAGCCTTTAAGTTTGAGTTAACGTTTGAGGCAAACTTTAACTCAAACGTATGTGTGTCACAAATTATGCAGAACGGTGCTTTTCTATCACTCACGTTTGAGTTCACGTTTGAGGTTAAACGTAAGCTCAAACGCGCTCCCTCCAAGAACATTTTGAAGCCAGGCAAACGTTGGCGTGAACGTTGGCCTCCCCTGGTGTAGTAACTGTGCCAACGTTTGACCTCAAGTTTGAGGCAAACGTTGGCGTGAACGTTGGCTCCTCCAGGGCTTGTTGTTGAGCCAACGTTTGACCTCAAGTTTGAGGCAAACATTGGCGTGAACGTTGGCCTCCCCTGGGTAGTAATTTATCCAACGTTTGACCTCAAGTTTGAGGCAAACGTTGGCGTGAACGTTGGCTCCTACAGAGTTAGTTTTTGAACCAACGTTTGACCTCAAGTTTGAGGTAAACGTTGGTGCAAACTTTGGCATCTCCTGGGTTCTTTCTTAAGCCAACGTTTGACCTCAAGTTTGAGGCAAACGTTGGCACAAACTTGAGCTTCCCCTAGGGTGGTTTTGCTGCCTTCTGCCATCCACATTCTTCAACTTTCCTCCAAGCCTTTTCGTCACCTGTCATCAATTAACAAATGCATCAAACCTATGCTAAAATCATGAGACTTATTATCATCCTTGACATATAAGTAATTATAGCACAAAATCTCATGAAAATGCATCAATTTACTCATGGTTGACTAAATCTAAATACACATGAATTTCCATCCAAATGGCTTACTTGTAACTCAAGAAAGTGTATAAAACCTATTAAAAACAAAGGAAAAAGACTAGTAAAACTTGGCTAAGATGCCTTGGCATCAATGTACAGGCCTTCAACCTTCACTAAGACATCCTCTACAAGTCCATATGCCTGTTTCCTTGAATTGTCTGCCAATTCTAGTGAGAATTTAGCAGCTTGTACCTTAAAGATCCCTAGTTTCTCCATTACAAAGAGTGGCATGAGGTTTATACTTGAACCAAGGTCACACAGAGCCTTCTTAAAGGTCATGGTGCCTATGGTACAAGGGATTAAGAACTTTCTGGGATCCGATTTCTTTTGAGGTAACTTTAGTTGCCCCAAAGCATTCAGTTCATTGATGAGCAATGTAGGTTCATCCTTCCAAGTCTCATTACCAAATAACTTGGCATTCAGTTTCATGATTGCTCATAAATACTGAGCAACTTGCTCTTCAATAATATCTTTATCCTCTTCAGAGGAAGAATACTCATCAGAGCTCATGAATGGTAACAATAAGTTTAGTGGAATTTTTATGGTCTCTATATGAGCCTCAAATTCCTTTGGTTCCTCATTAGGGAACTCCTTAGTGGCCAGTGGACGTCCATTGAGGTCTTCCTCATTGGAAATCACTGCCTCTTGACTCTCTCCTGGTTCTGCTGTGTGGGGTATATTGATGGCCTTGCACTCTCTTTTTAGATTCTCTTCTGTATTGCTTGGGAGAGTACTAGGAGGAGTTTCAGTCACTCTTTTACTCAGTTGACCCACTTGTGCCTCCAAATTTCTAATGAAGGACCTTGTTTCAGTCATGAAACTTTGAGTGGTCTTAGTTAGATCAGAGACTATGGTTGCTAAGTCAGAGAGGCTCTGCTTAGAATTCTCTATCTATTACTCAGAAGATGATGGAAAAGGCTTGCTATTGCCAAACCTATTCCTTCCACCATTATTGTTAAAGCCTTGTTGAGGCTTCTGTTGGTCCTTCCATGAGAAATTAGGATGATTCCTCCATGAAGGATTATAGGTGTTTCCATAGGATTCTCCTATGTAATTCACGTCTTCCATTGCAGGATTATCAGGGTCATAAGCTTCTCCTTCAGATGAAGCTTCTTTAGTACTGCCGGATGCAGCTTGCATTCCAGTCAGATGCTGAGAAATCATATTGACTTGCTAAGTCAATATTTTGTTCTGAGCCAATATGGCATTCAGAGTATCAATCTCAAGAACTCCTTTCTTTTGAAGTGTCCCATTATTCACAGGATTTCTTTCAGAAGTGTACATGAATTGGTTATTTGCAACCATCTCAATGAGTTCCTAGGCTTCTGCAGGCGTCTTCTTCAGATGAAGGGATCCACTAGCAGAGTGGTCAAATGACATCTTGGATAATTCAAACAGACCATCATAGAATATACATAAGATGCTCCATTCTGAAAGGATGTCAGAAGGACACCTTCTGATCAATTACTTGTATCTTTCCCAAGCTTCATAAAGGGATTCACCTTCCTTTTGTCTGAAGGTTTGGACTTCCACACTAAGCTTGCTCAACTTTTGAGGTGGAAAGAATTTGGTCAAGAAAGCATTGACCAACTTTTCCCAAGAGTTCAGGCTATCTTTAAGTTGTGAGTCCAACCATATCCTAGCTCTATCTCTTACAGCAAAGGGGAAAAGCATAAGCCTGTAGACCTCAGGATTAACCCCATTGGTCTTAACATTGTCACAGATTTGCAAGAATTCAGCTAAAAACTGATGGGGATCTTCCAATGGAAGTCCATGAAACTTGCAATTCTGCTGCACTAGAGAAACTAATTGAGGCTTAAGCTCAAAGTTGTTTGCTCCAATTGTAGGAATTGAGATGCTCCTTCCACAGAAGTCAGAAGAGGGTGCAATAAAGTCACCAAGCATCTTCCTTGCATCTCCACCATTGTTGTTATTTTTGGCTGCCATAACCTCTTCTTTTTCGAAAATTTCTATTAGGTCCTCTCCAAAGTGTTGTGCTTTAGCTTCTCTTAGCTTCCTCTTTAGAGTCCTTTTAGGTTCAGGATCAGCTTCAACAAGAATGTTCTTATCCTTGTTCCTTCTCATATGAAAAAAAAGAGAACAAAGAAGAAAAAGAATCCTCTATGTCACAGTATAGAGATTCTTTTATATGAGTAGAAGAATAGAAGAGTAGAATGAAGAAGGGAGAAGAAGAAGAATTCGAACACAAGAGAGGGGGAGAGGGTTCAAATTATAAATAGAAGAGAAGTGTTAGTAAATAAATAAAATAAATAGAAAGAGATGAGAGAGAGAGAGAAAATTCGAATTTTAATTTAAAAGAAAAAAAAGTATTTTTGTTTTTATTTTAATTATTGGTTAGTATTCGAAAATTAAAAAGAGAAATAAAATAAAATTAGAATTTAAAACAATTAGTTAATTAAAAATAATTTTGAAAAAGGGGTTAGTAATTTTCGAAAATTAGAAAGAGAAAAGTAGTTAGGTGGTTTTGAAAAAGATAAGAAATAGTAAAACAAACAAAAAGTTAAGTAGTTAATTGAAAAAGATTTGAAAATCAATTTTAAAAAGATAAGAAGCTAGAAAAAGATTTTGAAATTAAGTTTTGAAGAAGATATGATTGAAATTTATTTTGAAAAAGATTTGAAAAAGAAATTAAAAAGATTTGATTTTTGAAATTAAAGTTGATTACTTGGCTAACAAGAAACTAAAAGATATGATTCTAGAATTTAAAGATTGATCCTTTCTTAATAGGCAAGTAACAACTTGAAAATTTTGAATCAAAATATTAAATGTTAGCAATTAATTCGAAAATCATGAAATAAAAATAAGAAAAGGATTTTGAAAATTAATTTTGGAGAATTTTCGAAAAACATGAAAGAAAAATGGAAAAATTTGATTTTTGAAAATGATTTGAAAAGATAGAATTTTAATTTTTAAATTGAAATTTTAACTTGACTAACATGAAACAACTAAATTTAAAGATTTTTGACCAAATCAAACCAAAATTTCGAAATTTATTAGTAAAATCAGGGAAAGATATTATTTTTTATTTTGAATTTTTAATGAGGAGAGAAAAACATAAAAATGATGCAAAACATAAAAATTTAAGATCAAAACTAATAACACATGCAAGAACACTTTGAATGTCAAGATGAACACCAAGAATACTTTGAAGATCATGATGAACATCAAGAACATATTTTTGAAAATTTTTAAGAAAAGAAAAACATGCAAGACACCAAACTTAGAACTTTTTAATGCTTAGACACTAATAATTCAAAAATCATATGAAAAACAAGAAAAGACACGAAACAAGAAAATTTAAAGATCAAACAGGGAAAATCATCAAGAATAATTTGAAGATCAATGAAGAACACATGATGAATTTTCGAAAATTAAAGAAAATTAAAAAACATGCAATTGACACCAAACTTAAAATTTGACCCTAGACTCAAACAGGAAACATAAAATGTTTTGGTTTTTTTTATGATTTTAAAATTTTTTTTGTATTTTTCAAAAATTATTTTGGAAAAAGAAAATAAAGAAATTCAAAATTTTTAATAAGAATTCCAAGAATCATGCAATGTTAGTCTAAAGCGTCGGTCCAAAAGATTAGACATGGCCAAATGGCCAGCCAAGCTTCAGCATACAAATACAGACATACAACAGCCAAATAGATGGGAATTCAAAGGCTCTTGCCATGATAAGTGGAAGCCTCAGTCCAAAAGATTAGACATGGCTTAGCAGTCAGCCAGGCTTCACATATCATCTGAAACTCTAGAATTCATTCTTAAAAATTCTGAAGAAATTTTTTTTTTGAATTTTTCGAAATTAAAAATAAAAAGTTTAAACATAAAATAAAATTACCCAATCTAAGCAACAAGATGAACCGTTGACGTTAGAGATTTCTACCGGTAAAGAGATTAATAGAAACAGTTGCGTTGTAGATATAGTCTCTAAACCGACAAAAATCCCTTCGTACAAATGTTTTGGGTGTCACAAGTAACAAACCTCTTTAGAAATTGTTAACCGAGTATTCAAACCTCGGGTCGTCTTCTCAAGGAACTGCGAGGAAGTATGTTCTTATTATTGGCTATAAAGGTTATAATCGGGGTTTAGAAGATGAGAAGCAAGTAATTTAAATGACAAGTAAAATAAATGGCAATTAAAATAAATAAATACTGTAAGGCAGATTTTTGGCAAGGTAAGAGAAGTTGGAGGTCCAACGTAGTTATCTCTCTCAACTATAATGAAAGTTGAATCTAAACTCCACTTGGTCAACCTTTTCTAGGGCAAAGGAAAGTCAGGGGACTAATTAAATTGACCTTTGAATCCTATTTATTTCCTAAGAAAAGGTTGGGATTACTTAAGTTCAGCTCAATTAGCAAGATAACGATTATCAATTATGATGAGTTTAATAACTGTTGAGTTACTGAATTCTTAACCAGGACCAAAAGGAGAAAAAGTAAAATTGCTGGAAAAATAAAAATATCCTTAGATGGGAAGCAATGGTAACTTAAATCAAAGAGAACAATCATAAACTGAAAATACCTCAATTATTATTAATTCAAATAACAGTTTATAACACGGGAGAAATTCATAAATTCACTGATTAATTCAAGTGCTGGAATAAATAAAAGTAAAAGAAAGCTAAAATAAAGAAACGTAAAACCTGGATTGAGAGTCACTCTTAAAACAAGAAGAAATCCTAAATCCTAAAAGAGAGAGAGAGAGAGAAGATCTCCCTCTCAACTAAATCTAAATCATTGAAAAGTAAAATATGCGAGCTCCCTTTGAATGGATGCATTCCCACACTTTATAACCTCTGGTCTATGCTGTCTGTACTTGGATCTGGGTCAAAAAGGGCTTCAGAATTCGCTGGGGGCGTATTCTGTAAATTCTGATATGTGGCCTCTGTCACGCGTCCGCGTGGGTCACGCGGTCGCGTCATTTGGAGCTTTTCCTTGCCACTTGCGTTCTGCTTAAGGTGCGCGGTCGCGTCAGTCATGCGGCCGCGTCGCTGCTGATTCGTGTTTGGCACGCGATCGCGTCATCCATGCGATCGCGTGGATACCAGTTTCCTTAAAGCTCCGTTTTGCTTTCTCCTTCCATTTTTGTATGTTTTCTTTTCCGTCCTTTAAGTCATTCTGCCTTAGAGAATCTGAAACTACTCAACACACTGATAACGGCATCGAATGGAAATAAAGGTAATTAAATTAATTAATTTTAATGCTTAGGAAACATGTTTTTCATTTACATCACATAATAAGGAAGGGAAAGTAAAACCATGTAATTAATGTGAATAAGTAGGTGAAAGATTGTATAAATCACTCAAATTAAGCACAAAAGAACTCATGAAATATGGGTTTATCAACCTCCCCACACTTAAACACTAGCATGTCCTCATGCTAAATCCAAGGTAAATAATTAAGGTTAAAGTGATGGAATGTCATGCAATGCAACCTAATTTAAATGCAACTACCTAAATGAATGATGCATCATGCAACTCTAACTTATTCACTCATATATAAAGCTTACATGTAGTCAAGTTAATTCACATTCTCAAGGAGTCATGTATATGCATATATAGCCAACCCTTAAATAATAAAGCATTTTAGCAAATGAGATGGGAAAGAAAACATTGTACAAACTTGCAAAACAATTAGTAAATTAAGGACAGATATATGTTGATGAGTTATTGAACCCTCACTGGATTTTGTGTTTACTCTCTAGTCACTCAGTGTTTATTAGGTTTATTCACTCTATTTTTCTTTTTATTCTTAATTTCTATAGCTTTGTTCTTCATCTAACCAATCAACAATTACAGAATATAGTCATAGCAAAAAGTCATGAGGTCTTTAATTGAGGTTGTAATGGGGTCAAGGTAAAGGTAAGGATTTATGTATAGGGTCAAGTGAGCTAACAAGTGAATCCTTAATTAGACTAAGATCTTTACCTAACATACATAATTAGTAAAACAAAATCTCTTTACCTATTTTCCCATATTATCCCACTTATTGTTACATACTCATGTTTCACTTTTTTATTATTTTTTTGTATCCCATGTGCATTGTTTTTATTTTTGCATTGGGGGATTTCTTTTGTATCCCCTTTTGTTAAATTCTGAAATTTTTTTTTCAAGGCACATGGCAATTAAATCACTTTGATTTTCTCATGAGCATGCTTCTCAAATTTATTTTATTTCTTTTAACTTCTCTACCCTTTTGTTTCTATTACTCATGTTCCCAAAAGGTTTCCCACATTTTACTCTATTTATAATTTTCTATCTTAAGCTAACCAAGGATTCACTTGGGATTTTCTTTTGTTTTTTTGCTTAAGGCTAGTGATTTGGCTAAATAGAATAAAGGGGTTCTAAAAGGCTCAAGGGGGCTAACAAAGGTGATGTAAAAGGTAGGCTAATTTGGGGTAAGTGAGCTAAATTCAAATGATGACCTCAATCATTCTCTTGGTATGTATCTACATTCTATGTTCTTTAATTGGACATATAGATTAAAGCAAAGTAAAGAACATCAGAATAAAAAGAAATGAAACACACAGAAATGAAATTATGGTTTGAATGCAACCATACAATTTAAGCTCAAAACTCACAGGCTGTGTGTTCTCTAACTCAAGCATCATATATCATTTATATATTGTATGCAGGTTTAGTTAAAAACTCCAATTATTCTCATAAAAAAATTATTTAGGGTAGCTTTTAAAGTTTTAATGTTCCTTGATGACAAGTCATCTTAGCCTAGTTTCACTAGCCTTTTTCTTTAATTTTAGTAGGTTTTATGCACTTTCTTGCATTCTAAGTAAGTAATTTGGAATGAAAATGCATGACTTCTTTGAATCAAACAACCACCATTTAATTGATGCTAAATCATGAGGTTTAAGCTAAATTTAATTGATAATTAATTGATTTATAAACCTTGTGAATTTGGTGATACTTTGATTGGTTGTTTTGATTACTTGTAGGTGAAGAAAGAAGAAAATAAAAAAAGCGTGGCAAAAATCAAGGAAGAATGGAAGCTAAGTTGGAAAAGTAAACTGAGCTTCACAAGGAATGAAAGGGGAAGGCAAGGTACAAGGCTAAGTTCAAATAGTTAAATGAAGCCACCAAGACTTGAACCTTGCACTGGAGGAATGACAAGAAGGCGCTACTCCATGGAGGCAAAGACGCTCAATTGCTTTACTTAATGGAGCGCTACATTATATTGCTAGGCATAACGAAAATCATGAAAAAATAGCCAAAATGCCTCCTCCATGGTTCAAACTTGGAACCACACGCTACTCCTTGCAAGGAAAAATCAAGAGAAATAGCCAAAATGCTTCCTCTAGGATTCGAACTTGGGAATTCCTTGAAACATAAGGAAGGAGTGCCACCAAGCTTGCAAGGAAAATCAAGAGGAAATAGCTTAAATGCTTAAGCCAAGGTTCGAACCTGGGAATTCTTTAAAACATAAGGAGGAGCACCCACTCATCCAAGGATTTTAGCTTCAAGATTTCCTCCACTTGCTCCCACCAGGATTTGAACCTGCGACCTTGAGGCTGAAAACAAGGCGCTGCACCAAGGAAGCTCAATTGGTTTTTCCAACTGAGCATTACTCTCCCCAAGCCTTCCATACTTTGGTGCACCAAGAGGGCAGTCATGCGCACCATGACACGGCTGTGACAAGCAATTTGGCGCAACAAGGAAGCAAGCAAGGCGCTGTACAAGGGGGAGCTCAGTTGGATTTTCCAACTGAGCACTACCTTCCCCCCAAGCTTCCACATATTGGCACACAACCAAGGTTGGACGCGCATCAAATGACACGGGCAGCACACTTGAAAGCTAAGTTGGGTTTTCCAACTGAGCTTTCCCCTGGGAGATGCAACTTGGGCTGAAAATGAAATTAAAACTCCAACTTAATTCATTTCTTCACCAAATCAAAAGCCCATCCAAATTCCAAAATCCAAGAATAGAAAGTGTATAAATAGGAGTTAGTTTGATGTAATTAGGGAGCTAGATTTTACTTTGAATTTTTCCTTTTGAATGGTCATTTTCATTTTTGAGCTTTTTAACTTTTGAATTTAGATTTCTGAGAACTTGGAAGGAGAATTGCTCTCCCTTCTTCTTGGTTCTTGCTTGAGGACTATTTTATTTTCTTGCTTTGGATCTTGGGTGGAGAATTGAAGAACTTCTGTTTCAATCTCACCTTGAGATCTTGTTTAATTTTTCTGCATAATTAAATTCCAATTTCCATTTACTACTTCATCTTCTACTCTTTCTGCAATTTACTTTTCAGTTTCTTTTGCAATTACTCTTGTTGGATCAAGGAAGGATTTGAGATCTAGACTTGTTATCTAGTCTCTTCCACCCTGAGATCTTCAACTTCTTTTACTTTGCTGCAAATTAAGCACTGCTTTCTCTGTTTTTAAATTCTCAAAGCATTTTACTCTTCTGTTTAAGATCTACTTCACTGCAATTCAATTTTCTCTTTTATTGTTTAATGCAATTTACTTGTTCTTGTTTAATTTCTGCAATCCCAACTCCCAATCCCTTTTACAATTCAAGCAATTTACATTACTTGCACTTTAAGATTCAGTCATTTACATTTCTTGCAATCTAAGTTTCTGCAATTTACATTACTTGCACTTTAAGATTCAGCACATTTACTTTCCTATTCTTTAGTTTACTACAAATTTCCCCTTTTCCTTTACTTTCCATGCAATTTAGCTTCTGCAAATCACAAATCACTCAACCAAATCTTGATTCGCTTGACTAAATCAACCACTAAACTAAAATTGCTCAATCCTTCAATCCCTGTGGGATCGACCTCACTCATGTGAGTTATTATTACTTGATGCGATCCGGTACACTTGCCGGTGAGTTTTGTGTTGGATCGTTTTCCACACATCAAGTTTTTGGCACCGTTGCCGGGGATTGATTAGATTGACAATGATTAAGTGAAGTGAAGATCTAGATCAAGCACTTTTTCTTTTCTGTTTCTTTAATTTTTGACTAACCCACTAACTGTTTGAATTTTTGCCTGAGCTAACTGAAACTTCACTTTAGCAATAGAGTGAAGTTTTCTTGATTTTGCTGGCTTTGTGTGATTCTCATGCTTGTGCCTGTTGAATATATGAGAGAAGCAATTTTCTTCCATTAATCTTTCAAGTTTATCAACTGTTTGACACATTGTGTCAACTAATCATCCAATCATATTCTGGCATGAGTATACTCCATCTTCATTTGGACCGTTTGTGATTGTGCAGATCATGGAGGGGAACTCAACGAATTCCAGTAATCATAGGAGTAATGTCCCCACCTTAGGTGATAATGCAACCCATAATTTGAAGCACCCATCCATCACTATAAACGATGTTGCTCAATGGTTTGAAGCTTTCCCACAAGGAAGCATCATCAGATGGGAAGAACTAATGAGTGAACTCCTAGTCAAGTTGAAACCACCTCAGAGAATTGTTAAACCAGAGGCAGAAGTGCAACCATTCACACAAGAGAACGAAATTGAAGTTGTCCGTGCAGTCATGAACCAAAATAAGCAGATGCATCAGCAGAATTTACCACAACTAGATATGATGGTCAAAAAAATCAATGAGCTGAGAACTGTTGTAATACATGCATACAACCTAGCTCAAAACTCATACGGTTGTAATCAAGCTGAACAAAGTTATGAGTAATCACACTCTCCAAATAGTTCCTCTGGCATGTTCCAACACAGGTCTCAGAATGATGTGTACACCCCACCCTGGAGAACTCATTCCAACTGGAGGGGGGTCGAACACCAAAATCAAAGACCCAGGGATCTCAATTACAACAACCCCAACTTCACAAATCAGTAAAAACATCACCATACCAACAACAACCACCACACACCACCACAACACCCACCTTCCAACCCCCAACACCCCACAACTAACTAATCTCACAAGATTCTCAGAGGATCACCAACTTGGAGATCTTAATAGAGAGAATGATGAAGCACCAAGAGGTGACAATAAAGGACCAGGAGGCCTCAATAAGAAGAGTTGAGAAGCAAATGCAACAATTGGCTAAGCACATTGCTGAAATAGGTGATAGGATGGTAAATACTTCCCCCAGAGCCACTGAAGACAACCTAAAAGACAATGTAAAAGTTGCCAGGTGTGAGAAAGGGAAAGCAATCATAGAGGCAAGTGAGAAGAGGGCTACGGGAAAAGAAACAATCATCAAGGAAAAGCCCACAGTAAGAGGAGGAAACCAAAGGCAACAGAAGCCTCAGCTTCCATGAACAGAATGAATGATGTCAAGCTAGTGACAATAAAGAAGCGCTTGTTGGGAGGCAACCCAACCTGAAGTAACTTTCTTTTCATAGCTATTTCAATAAAAAGGTTAATTAGTTTTATCTATATTGCAAGAAGCTAAGTTTGGTGTTGCACACCAAAATAATCTAAGGGAGAATGAAGGATTCTAAGTTTGGTGTTCCACCAAAATCCCATCATAAAATATGTTCTCGCCTTCTGCATAATGCTAGCTTCAAGCACTTAGATGGACCAGTTAACTATTCTGTTATTTCCTAGTTTTCAGTTTTATTGCTTTTGAAAAAAAAAAAAAAGAGTTTCACACATGGTTAATCTGATGCATGAGAACCATTGGCAAGGTACTAAGTTTGGTGTTCCCACACCAAAGTAAGTTCAAAGGCCCACAAATAAATCATGCATGCTAATCATTTTTCAAGTGCTTGGGGAACAAGCAACTTTCAATATCACTGCAGAGCACCATACAAACTTTTGGAAAGATTAAGCATCATCAATCAAAGAGATGAAAGAATGTGAAGACCAGCAATGATGATGATGAGGAGGCGGACAGCAAGTAAATTCCAAAAGGTTGTATTGTTCAATGATTACTTTACATTAGACACTGCTATGATTGAAAGTGATATAATACCCCTGCCTGTCTGCATAATATAGTTGTTCTGTAATTCAATAATTAAGATTTCTTGATTATTCACAACACTACACTTTTCAAACTTGCATGCACTCAAGATTTCAAAAAAGGGCACCACATGATAGTTCTTTGAAAAGAAGGATTGAGGAATTAAACAATTTTGAGGCAAGCAAAAGATTAGGAGAAGTGGTGGTTCTAGTTGTATGATTATGCATTGAGGTTGCATGCTTATGAAAACTTGCATGGGAGCTCATAGGCAGAACATAGAGTTCAAAGAAGTATTGTGGAGATTTTCAAACATTTATTGATCCAAGAAGCAGCAAACAAAAGAAAATAAAGAAGATATAAAAACAAAGAGAACATGGCCCAAGGCTCTGAGCATCAATTACTAGGCAGAAAAGAAGAAAGAAACAAGAACTCAAAGAGTTATTATCCTAGTAAATGCTTGTGGTCGAATTGTGTCAAAGAGAGAGGCTTGAGCAAGTAAATCCTAAGGGGTGCTTTAACACCTAATACCTTAAAACCAACTGGTTTAGGAGTATTGATTGAAAGCTTATCTAAAGAGCCGCTTTGAGACATGACACTTAGAGTCAAAGCCAAAAACACAAATCATAAGCTGCTTCAAGGTGATTACATATAAAGAGATCTCCATGATACCATTTGGATGAAAGTTCTAAGACCTAAGACTTCCAAGATGTAGGGACTAGTAAGCATTGAAGCCCTTGCATGAGCATATAATTTAGAGTTCACCCCACTGTCACTTAATCACTTCACTCACAGGATAGTACATGTAATTCCTCAAATCCATTCTAATTGAAAGAACCCTTGAGCATAATTCTTTTCTTGCTTGGGGACAAGCAAGTTTTAAGTTTGGTGTTGTGATGACAAGTCATCTTAGCCTAGTTTCACTAGCCTTTTTCTTTAATTTTAGTAGGTTTTATGCACTTTCTTGCATTCTAAGTAAGTAATTTGGAATGAAAATGCATGACTTCTTTGAATCAAACAACCACCATTTAATTGATGCTAAATCATGAGGTTTAAGCTAAATTTAATTGATAATTAATTGATTTATAAACCTTGTGAATTTGGTGATACTTTGATTGGTTGTTTTGATTACTTGTAGGTGAAGAAAGAAGAAAATAAGAAAAGCGTGGCAAAAATCAAGGAGGAATGGAAGCTAAGTTGGAAAAGTAAACTGAGCTTCACAAGGAATGAAAAGGGAAGGCAAGGTACAAGGCTAAGTTCAAATAGTTAACTGAGCACTAAAGAAAGCAAGGAAATGGCATAAAGCTCAGTTAACTAAGTGAGCTTTATCGGGGGCTCTCAAAAATTAATTCAAAGCAAAAATCCCATAAATGAAGCCACCAAGACTTGAACATTGCACCGGAGGAATGACAAGAAGGCGCTACTCCAAGGAGGCAAAGGCGCTCAATTGCTTTACATAATGGAGCACTACATTATATTGCTAGGCATAAGGAAAATCATGAACAAATAGCCAAAATGCCTCCTCCATGGTTCGAACTTAGAACCACACGCTACTCCTTGCAAGGAAAAATCAAGAGAAATAGCCAAAATGCTTCCTCTAGGATTCGAACTTGGGAATTCCTTGAAATATAAGGAAGGAGTGCCACCAAGCTTGCAAGGAAAATCAAGAGGAAATAGCTTAAATGCTTGAGCCAAGGTTCGAACCTGGGAATTCTTTAAAACATAAGGAGGAGCACCCACTCATCCAAGGAAATTAGCTTCAAGATTTCCTCCACTTGCTCCCACCAGGATTTAAACCTAGGACCTTGAGGCTGAAAACAAGGCGCTGCACCAAGGAAGCTCAGTTGGTTTTTCCAACTGAGCATTACTCTCCCCAAGCCTTCCACACTTTGGCGCACCAAGAGGGCAGTCATGTGCACCATGACACGGCTGTGACAAGCAATTTGGCGCAACAAGGAAGCAAGCAAGGCGCTGTACAAGGGGGAGCTCAGTTGGATTTTCCAACTGAGCACTACCTTCCCCCCAAGCTTCCACATATTGGCACACAACCAAGGCTGGACGCGCATCAAATGACACGGGCAGCACACTTGAACTAAGTTGGGTTTTCCAACTGAGCTTTCCCCTGGGAGATGCAACTTGGGCTGAAAATGAAATTAAAACTCCAACTTAATTCATTTCTTCACCAAATCAAAAGCCCATCCAAATTCCAAAATCCAAGAATAGAAAGTGTATAAATAGGAGTTAGTTTGATGTAATTAGGGAGCTAGATTTTACTTTGAATTTTTCCTTTTGAATGGTCATTTTCATTTTTTAGCTTTTTAACTTTTGAATTTAGATTTCTGAGAACTTGGAAGGAGAATTGCTCTCCCTTCTTCTTGGTTCTTGCTTGAGGACTATTTTATTTTCTTGCTTTGGATCTTGGGTGGAGAATTGAAGAACTTCTGTTTCAATCTCACCTTGAGATCTTGTTTAATTTTTCTACATAATTAAATTCCAATTTCCATTTACTACTTCATCTTCTACTCTTTCTGCAATTTACTTTTCAGTTTCTTTTGCAATTACTCTTGTTGGATCAAGGAAGGATTTGAGATCTAGACTTGTTATCTAGTCTCTTCCACCCTGAGATCTTCAACCTCTTTTACTTTGCTGCAAATTAAGCACTGCTTTCTCTGTTTTTAAATTCTCAAAGCATTTTACTCTTCTGTTTAAGATCTACTTCACTGCAATTCAATTTTCTCTTTTATTGTTTAATGCAATTTACTTGTTCTTGTTTAATTTCTGCAATCCCAACTCCCAATCCCTTTTACAATTCAAGCAATTTACATTACTTGCACTTTAAGATTCAGTCATTTACATTTCTTGCAATCTAAGTTTCTGCAATTTACATTACTTGCACTTTAAGATTCAGCACATTTACTTTCCTGTTCTTTAGTTTACTGCAAATTTCCCCTTTTCCTTTACTTTCCATGCAATTTAGCTTCTGCAAATCACAAATCACTCAACCAAATCTTGATTCGCTTGACTAAATCAACCACTAAACTAAAATTGCTCAATCCTTCAATCCCTGTGGGATCGACCTCACTCATGTGAGTTATTATTACTTGATGTGACCCGGTACACTTGCCGGTGAGTTTTGTGTTGGATCGTTTTCCACACATCATTCCTCCTTGATGAAATGTTGTGAGCTTAACTACATCATGTAATGCTATATATAAGGTTTATGGATTTAAATCTAATATGTTCAATTTCCTAGCTTACTTCCTTTTTATATTTTTCAATTTTAAACTATACTATTTTATGCTAAAAAGGGTAAACTATACTAATTAATCCACTAATAAATCAGAATTGCAAACTAAACTAAATAACTAAAATAAACTAAATGGCTAAAATATGAACTAAGAATGCAAAATGCAGAAAATAGAGTAAAAATACATAAAAGCAATGTATAAGTACTCAGAAAATAATAGTAAAAAGAAAAATACAAAAAAATATCCAAAATAAAAGAAAAAGTATGTAGTGGTTCACCAAAATAAACGCCAGAGATGGCGACCTCCCCACACTTAAAAGGAAGCATCGTCCCCGATGCTCAATCAAGCCGGGTGTGAAGGAGTGTCATCACTGGGAGGGATGGTAGCTGGAGTCTCAGTGGTGGTGGTGGGCTGAGGGTCTGGTTGCTGTGGAGGCAGTGCTGACTGGATCGGGATCTCAAGATCCGCAGCCTCAATCTGATGTTGGACCGCTGCCTGTGGTGCGGCTGGTGCTACCCCTTGGGGATGGGTCTCTGCCTCGGGCGCATCTGCCTCCTCCTCAGATGCCTCGGATGGTGTGTCGGGCTTGGAGGGGATGTCGCCGGATCGTATCATCAGCTTTAGGTGCTCATAGTGCCCCTTGTTGCGACACTCCATCTGGTCAAGTCGTCGAAATAAGCGGTGCACCAGATGATAGACGGGCTCTGTGGCAGGTGGAGGTGCAGTGGTGGTAGCAGGGGTAGGTGGTGCAGCAGTGGAGGAAGAGGGTCCAGCAGACGGTGGGGATGACTCATCAGTAGCAGTGAATGGTGGTGGTCTGTGGCCCAAGGCTAAGAAGTTCCAGCTGTGCGGAATGATCTTCCTGCAATCCGCCGCTGGTGGTCTCTCATCGGCAGCCTCCCATGGCACGTCAGCTCGACGGCCAAGCTGAGTAACTAGATATAGAAAGGGGAGGGTGCCTCGGACGTGGACCCTGGCCATATAATGCCGAATGAAACGTGGCAGATAAAGGTCCTTATCCTCCAGCACACACCAATGGAGGGTGATCATAGCAGCCGGGATCTCCGTCTCGTGAGTACTCGGCATCACATAATTACTCAAGATCTGATGCCATAGCCGAGCCTCATCGTTTAAGTATGCTCTCTTGATCCCTCTAGGCATGGTAGTGTCCTGAACCATCTCCCAAGGGACTGTCGGGTCGAGAGCTATCCGTGCCTTTACAGCATCCCAATCAAACTGCATCTGACGCATGTCCTCTTCAGCCTTTGAATAACCATCAGGCTGATCGGACTTGGCTGGGAGCCAGAGAATGTCCTCTAAGGCTTCTTCAGTGACCAGAATTTGTTTTCCTCTCAGGTTCACTGCATCAAGGGTAGTGCGATAGTAGTTGCAGTAGAATTCCCGTACCCAAGATTAATTGACCTCTGTCAGTGTTCTTTCCAGAAAGAACCAGCCCCTTTGCTTGATTTGCTCAGTGGTGTACTGCTGGAGTGCTTCTGGGATCTTCAGAATTCATTCCAGATATAGATTTCTAGAGTTTGCAAAAGCTGGGTACTTCAGCTTACAGTACCGGTTTGCAAATTTTATAGGATCATTTGCAGGGAGCAGCTGGCCAGCTTTTTCCTGCTGTGTGAAGTTCTTCTCCCGCCATGAAGAATCGTGCATTAGAGCAATGATGGACTGGGAGGAATCTCCTCTCTTGCGCTTGCCAGTAGCCTTGCCTTTTCCTTTCCTTTGTGAGGCAGACATCCTGAAAAACAGAAAATCAGGATATGGATAAAATAGGAAAGCAAATAGGCAATTAAATAAAGGAAACTCAAAGTGGCAAGGGAGAAATAGAATAAGAGAAATGAGTAAATGAAATGTGATTGAATTCATGTTAAATGGAAAAATAAACAATATGCCATGGTTAGAAAGTTAGAGGAAAGTGAAAATAATCAGAAAAGAGATTAAAAGGGTTAGTATGGTTAGAATTTGAAAAAGAAATTAGTAAATTAAAATTAGTGAGTTAGTAAAGTGCGGGTTAAAGTAAGTGGCATAGAAAAATTCCATATAACAAGGATTCACAGGTAAGAATAGAAGTACTCATAATCGAACAAGGAAAACAGGGTGATGCTGACTCGAATAGAAATAAAGAAAGCAAAAATTGGAATCAGTGAATCACAAATGCAGTTTATGAACCAGGAAATCAAAGAGGATAAGAAAGTCTGCCATAACATTCATGAAATGGTTTGGGTAAGGCAGAGTAAAACCGAGTTTAGAAAAGCCAAACCAAACAAGAATGAAAACAATTTACAAAAAATTTGGGCAACAGTCCGGCTAAAATTGGATTGTCCTGGAAAATAAACAGCAACCATAGCAGTTCATATGAATTAAAAACCTGCCGCAGTTATCAGCAATGAATAAAAATAGGAAATTTTAGAGTAACAAGCAGCAATTGCAAGAAATCACAGCATATGAACGAGGTCACAGGAACAACAGAATTGCAGTTATGATAAAACATAAACAGGAACAGTGCAAGTAAACAGACCTAGATCCACTAACCAGAGCCTAAGCTACCTAACAACCTAAAAATCCACTACAGCATGCATATCTATCAATCCTAATGATGAACAGAAATGGAAAAAAGTACAGAAAAATGACGAACAGATAAAAGGGGGTTTCGTTTTGCGGAACCTGGTAGACGGGAGGGGTGGAACGGGGAAGAAGGTGGCTGCGGTAGCGTCCGGCGTGGTGGCGGGGCACGGTGTTGCGGTGGCGGTTGATGGGGCAGTGACGAAGGGAGGTTTTAGGCTTAGTGATAGAAGAAGGGGGGTTTGCGGGTGGGTGGCGGAGAGAGGGAGGCGCGGCTGGGTGGCCGGCGGTGGGGGGGCGGTGGTTCAGAGGGCAGTGGTGGAGAGGGGAGGAGGGAGGAAGAAGGGAGAAGAAGGGAGGAGAGGGGGGTTGTGGCGGCGGCGTCTGTGTGGTGGCGCAGTGGCGGCTGGGTGGTGCTGGGTGGTGGTTGGAGGGAGAGGGAGCAGAGAGGGAGAAGAGGGTTGGGGGTGGGGGGCTGCGCGACTGATAGGGTTCGCGTGGCTGGGGGGGTTATACTTTCGAATCCATGCGGCCGCGTGGGGCACGGTGTCGCATGGTTGAGGTGAAAATGGGAGTGACGCGATCGCGTAGGCGGCGCAATCGCATGAGAGGGGGGAAAGAGGGGTGATGCGATCGCGTGGGTCGCGCGATCGCGTCGCTGGAATTCGTGCGAAATGCACGACTCCAGCGCCGTTTTAGTGCAACTCTCTGTCTCCTTTTGGGGTGATGTGCAATCCATGCAACACGATCGCATCGCTCATGCGGTCGCGTGAGATTGATATTGTGCAGGTGACGCGATCGCATGGGGCATGCGATTGCGTGGGCCAATTTGTGCGAAACGCACAAGGGCCGCACGATTCCAGCCTAACTTTCTGTTCGTTGGATCCTTACGCCGATATATATATCACGTGGCCGCGTGGGTCACGCGGTCGCGCGGGTGGTATTTTCCGCAATATGACACGATCGCATGGGGTATGCGGTCGCGTCGTGCACTCTTTTTTTTTATATGCATGAAAAATGCAGAATGCAATGATTAACATAAATGCTATGCATGATTCCAGGTTTAATAGATTAAAATGAAAAAGGAAAAATGAAAGCATTTAACAAGAAATAAATTGAAAAAGAGGCGACCATACCATGGTGGGTTGTCTCCCACCTAGCACTTTTAGTTAAAGTCCTTAAGTTGGACATTGGAGGAGTATCCTGTTATGGCGGCTTATGTTTAAATTCGTCTAAAAATCTCCACCAGTGCTTGGAATGCCAATAGCCTCCGGGGTCCCAAACTAAGCATGCAAAGCTTCTGAGCAGCTCCAAACAGATTTTCAGGCTCCCGGGATTCCAAGCCTTGCTTTTAAATCCGCCTCCGTCTTGATCTGCATGTTTCCATTCGGGCGGGTTAAAAAGTAGAATCTCACCTTGGTGACCAAACGTTTTCCGTGATCCGTGTAATTAAGCATGATACCAATCCATGTACTTCGAGGTGAAGCGTGGAACCTTATTGAACCTTGTGCACCAGCTCTGAGTACGAGCAATTTCCCTCTTACTCTTAAAGCCACAGAGAGCTCTAAGCTGGCTATCTGTTTCAAGAAAACCATATTCAAGTGAATAAGTAAAGTTATAAGTTAAGGATTGTACCCACTTGAAGCTTGTAATAGGTGGTAATGGCCTTGGGATAGGTGTTTTTGGTGGTTCTGCAAGTTCCGTTTCCTTATGCTCTTCTGTGAATTCCTCCATTTCTTTGCAAAGATCTTCAATTGTATCTGTGTCCTGGTCAAAGTCTTCTATGTCTTCCTCATCACTTGAGTCATAGATTGGAGGTTGAGAGAAATCTACCTCTGCATCATCTTCATATTCACTTGGGGAAGATTCTTCGATCTCAGAGAATTCACTTACGGATGCAAGTTCATCACCAAGAGAGCTAGACTTGTGACTATCATCATCAAGGGAAATTGCTTCTTGGATTATTCCGTCTGATTCTTCGTAAACGACTTGCCTTGGAGATTGTACAGCATCCTCTTTAGCATCAACTGTAGCATCCTGGATGGAGTTTTCCTCAATTCTGGATTCCCATGGAAGTTCAACATCTCCTAGGTCTTCAACCAACTCTTCTTCTTAAACAATGACAGCTTCTTCTAATTGTTCTAGTACAAATTCATTCTCTGTCTTGTCCACTGGAGTTTCTGGTATCTCCTTCATGCTACGCTCTTCATTGGGCTGTCCACATAGAGCTGTGGCTGATCCTTGTGTATTTGAGCGCCTAGAAGCCCATTGAATCATCGCTTGCCCCAGTTGTTGAATGGTTGTTTGAAATTTAATTACTGTTTCCCTTAGGTGATCCTCTACTTCTTGGGTTGCTGGACTTTGACATGATACAAAGGAAAGTGGTGGTGATTGGGGGTGATTTGATTGGTATTGGGGTAAGGAAGGATCATATGGTGGCAAATGGTGAAGAGAAGCTTGTAAGTGTGGTAGTTCGAGGTTATGTTGAAAGGATGGTTTATATGCACGGAGTGGGGCTTGTTGGTAGTTACAGGGTTGTCCACCATGTCTTTTAGCTGGGTATGCATTGTAGAATGGTCTTTGTCCAGGATATCTCGGAGGGTGTTGCTGCCAAAAGGGTTGATTAGATCCTCTTGGTTCCATCCATCCTTGATTGGTCTGACCTTGATGCACATTCCTGCTGTAACTTCTATTTCCTTTAGCAACATTAGAACCAAACTCAAAGCGAGAGGGGTGAGAGTTTATAGTAGCAAATAAAGATAAAAAGGAAAAACAAAATTAAATAAACAAGCAAAAGAAAAATATTTACAATAACCAATAATAAGGCACACGTTAGCAGTTCCCCGGCAACGGCGCCATTTTGACGTTAGAGATTTCTACCAGTAAAGAGATTAATAGAAACAGTTGCGTTGTAGATATAGTCTCTAAACTGACAAAAATCCCTTCGTACAAACGTTTTGGGTGTCACAAGTAACAAACCCCTTTAGAAATTGTTAACCGATTATTCAAACCTCGGGTCGTCTTCTCAAGGAACTGCGAGGAAGTATGTTCTTATTATTGGCTACAAAGGTTGAAATCGGGGTTTAGAAGATGAGAAGCAAGTAATTTAAATGACAAGTAAAATAAATGGCAATTAAAATAAATAAATACTTTAAGGCATATTTTTGGCAAGGTAAGAGAAGTTGGAGGTCCAACGTAGTTATCTCTCTCAACTATAATGAAAGTTGAATCTAAAATCCACTTGGTCAACCTTTACTAGGGCAAAGGAAAGTCAGGGGACTAATTAAATTGACCTTTGAATCCTATTTATTTCCTAAGAAAAGGTTGGGATTACTTAAGTTCAGCTCAATTAGCAAGATAACGATTATCAATTATGTTGAGTTTAATAACTGTTGAGTTACTGAATTCTTAACCAGGACCAAAAGGAGAAAAAGTAAAATTGCTGGAATAATAAAAATATCCTTAGATGGGAAGTAATGGTAACTTAAATCAAAGAGAACAATCATAAACTGAAAATACCTCAATTATTATTAATTCATATAACAGTCTGTAACACGGGAGAAATTCATAAATTCACTGATTAATTCAAGTGCTGGAATAAATAAAAGTAAAAGAAAGCTAAAATAAAGAAACGTAAAACCTGGATTGAGAGTCACTCTTAAAACAAGAAGAAATCCTAAATCCTAAAAGAGAGAGAGAGAGAAGATCTCCCTCTCAACTAAATCTAAATCATTGAAAAGTAAAATATGCGAGCTCCCTTTGAATGGATGCATTCCCACACTTTATAACCTCTGGTCTATGTTGTCTGTACTTGGATCTGGGTCAAAAAGGGCTTTAGAATTCACTGGGGGCGTATTCTGTAAATTTTGATACGTTGACTCTGTCACGCATCCGCGTGGGTCACGCGGTCGCGTCATTTGGAGCTTTTCCTTGCCACGCGGTCGCGTCAGTCATGCAACTGCGTCATGTGCGTTCTGCTTAAGGCGCGCGGTCGCGTCAGTCATGCGGCCGCGTCGCTGCTGATTCGTGCTTGGCACGCGATCGCGTCATCCATGCGATCGCGTGGATACCAATTTCCTTAAAGCTCCATTTTGCTTTCTCCTTCCATTTTTGTATGTTTCCTTTTCTGTCCTTTAAGTCATTCTGCCTTAGAGAATCTGAAACTACTCAACACACTGATCACGGCATCGAATGGAAATAAAGGTAATTAAATTAATTAATTTTAAAGCTTAGGAAACATGTTTTTCATTTACATCACATAATAAGGAAGGAAAAGTAAAACCATGTAATTAATGTGAATAAGTAGGTGAAGGATTGTATAAATCACTCAAATTAAGCATAAAAGAACTCATGAAATATGGGTTTATCAACCGTCATTTGTTCAAACTCGAACAATCCCCGGCAACGGCGCCAAAAACATGGTACACGGAATTGTGTTCTCACACTTTTCTCACAACTCCGTGCAGCTGGCCAGCAAGTGCACTGGGTCGTCCAAGTAATAAACCTTACGTGAGTAACGGTCGATCCCACAGAGATTGTCGGCTTGAAGCAAGCTATGGTCATCCTTGTAAATCTCAGTTAGGAGGATTCAAATGGTTATGAGGTTTTGATAATTAAAAGATAAATAAAACAGAAAATAAAATAAAGTTACTTATGTAATTCATTGGTGGGAATTTCAGAAAAGTATATGGAGATGATTTGTTACTTCTAAACCTCTGCTTTCCTATTGCTTTCTTCCAATCATGTGTTACCTCCTTCCATGGCAAGCTGTATGATCCTCTCAGATGAAAACAAATCCATATGCGCTGTCACTGCACGGCTAATCATCTGTCGATTCCCGCTAGCGTCGGAAGAGGACCATTGTCCTTTTTCACATTGTCGCTACGCCCAACATTCGCAAGTTTAAAGCTCGTCACAGTCATCCCTTCCCAGATCCTACTCGGAATACCACAGACAAGGTTTAGACTTTTCTGATCTTAGGAATGCTGCCAATGGTTCTAGCCTATACCACGAAGGTTCTAATCTCAGATTCAGATGCTTTGTTGTCAGGAGAGACAACGTGAATCATTGATTAGGGACCCAAGAGAATATACTCCGGTTGTCGTCCAATGACTACGTTGAACATCATGTAGACTGCTTGTGGTTGTCAGGCACGTGGATCTTGGCTAAGAGAGTAACGAAGATTGGGTGATTGTCACGGGTCACCCCTTCATTATGACTTAACTGAATTAAGAACAAGAGTATATCTTGGAGAAGAAGTAGGCGTGAATTGAATAGAAAAATAGTAGTAATTGCATTAATTCATGAAGAACAGCAGAGCTCCACACCTTAATCTATGGGGTGTAGAAACTCCACCATAGAAAATACATAAGTGAAAGGTCTAGGCATGGCCGTGAGGCCAGCCTCCAAATGTGTACAATGGTCTCTGATTCGAAGAAGACTCTAAAAACTTAGATCCTCCAAAATAAATCACTAAAAGTAGTTTTTATACTAAACTAGTAACTAGGATTTACAGAAAATGAGTAACTAAGTGCAGATAGTGCAGAAATCCACTTTCGGGCCCACTTGGTGTGTGCTTGGGCTGAGCATTGAAGCGTTTTCGTGCATAGGTTGTTCCTGGAGTTAAACGCCAGCTTTGGTGCCAATTTGGGCGTTTTACGCCAGAAATTTTAAGCTGACTTTGGACGCCAGTTTGGGCCATCAAATCTCGGGCAAAGTATGGACTATTATATATTACTGGAAAGCCCAGGATGTCTACTTCCAAAGCAATTGAGAGTGCGTCAATTAGGCTTCTGTAGCTCCAGAAAATCTACTTCGAGTGCAGGGAGGTTAGAATCCAACAGCATCTGCAGTCCTTTTTCAGCCTCTGAATCAGATTTTTGCTCAGGTCCCTCAATTTCAGCCAGAAAACACCTGAAATCACAGAAAAATACACAAGCTCATAATAAAGTCCAGAAATGTAATTTTTGAATAAAAACTAATAAAAATATAATAAAAAGTGATTAAATCATACTGAAAACTATGTAAAAATAATGCCAAAAAGGGTATAAATTATCCGCTCATCACTTGTCCCCAAGCAAGGAAATGAAATACAAGAAAAGTAATGAAAGTCTAAAGAAGCATAAGTCCTTATTGAGACAATTTCAAATCTATTTCATGGGGTTTTGCATGCATGGATTCCTTAGTGATTCTTCTTTGTGGCTAAGGTTGCAACATTCTTTTGGATACTAGCTTTGTTTGCACTCTATGAGACTTATTATTGTTTGATCCTTAACGTGAACTTTCTTGTTTTCTTTGCTTTTGAGTGAGACTTATTGCTTTGCTGAGGCTAAGTGCTCTGTGTTAAGGCAACTCTTTATAGTAAGCTTTCGGCCAACATTTCCGAACCAGTTGGTTCAAGATGCTAGGTGTTGAGATATCCTTAAGGACTTACTTGCTCAAGCCTCTCCTTAACACATACACACCACATGCATTTAGCTTGTTTTTGTTTTTTGGACATTGGTGCCCAGCACCTTTTTGGGTTTCTAAATGCCTTGTCACAAAGCAGCTCTTGATTGTGGACTTTCAGTTGACAATCTCGGGTTAGTTAACCTAAGTTGCCAGGTGATGAAGCACCCCTTAGAACTTAGTTGTCCAAGCTTGTCCTTGTACAAAAACATCACAAGCATATATCCAAGATCTCAAGCCATTGGTGCCTAGCCCTATTGATTATTTATTTTTGTTTCTTTTTCTCTTTTTTTTTACAAGGACCTCTTTTATTTGTCAAGCCTCATAGAATGTAACTCAAGTTCATACCTAGAGAGTCATGCCAACCTTTATCCTTATTCAAGAATCAACAAATGAACTAGCACATACCACCACCCACTAGAATTTTATTCATACTTTATAATTGGACTTTACTCTTTCTCTTCACAATATTTTCTTCTTTATTTAAACTTGGGAATCAAACATATGATCATGATAAAGTGCAATGATCTAAGTGCAATGCTTAACAAGTAAAACAAGCCAGAAGACAAAAATCTGATGAACATTAATTAATACTACTACCAACTAGACCAATCAAGAGTATAGCTATACTTTCAATCAAGGTAATTTGGCTAGTGAAGCAACCATACAACCTTTTTACGTTCACTTGCTCTACTCTTAGTTATCATCGTTGCTATACTTTGGACCTTCTTTTGCCTTCCCCTAATTGTGGTGACTGCCTGTAAGGATCTTGAAAGTTGCTTGTTTCCAAGCATTTGAAAGATTGTTATCATGCATATATGTTTATAAATTCTTGAACTAAAAGTAGTGTGTGAACACCAAACTTAGTTTCTTGCTCGTCTTTCTATGCAAAAATAGAGTGCATATTTTAGCTTTACATGCATGCATGAAACATTATGTGCTTTGCTTTTATGAGAAAATAAAACTATAAAACTAGAAAGTAAACAAGTAGGATGCAGGGTTAATTGATTTTTGTGATTGCTTGAATTTTGTGATTGTTCATGATTGTCTTAAGGGTTACTTTGTGCTCACATGATGTTAATGGTGGAACACCAAACTTAGTACCATACATTCACCCTTGATTTTGTTCCTTTGTTAGCACAATCACATTGGTGTGCAATACCAAACTTAATTTCTTGCCATACACAGGAATTTAACTAAGCATTTATTCTGAAGAGAGTATAAAAGAGTTACCTAAGATTGGGTTGCCTCCCAACAAACACTTTTTTAACATCACTAGCTTGACGGTTGTCCCTTATTAGGGAGGCTGATGATCATAATGCCTCAACTTTTCCCCTCTCATAGTGAGCCTTATTCTAGTATCCTTTTTGATGATTTTCACATGTTCAACTGAGAGGATTTTGTTCACTGTGTAATATCAAGAAAAATGTCGAGATGTTTTCATTGGTTGGTAGGTTAGCATCACTTTATCCCCTGGTGAGAAGCCTTTAGTGGGGATCTTTTTATTTCTCAACCCTCTTAACACCTTCTTCTTAGGATTCTTCTCTTTTTTGGGAGGTGATTCATGCTTTGGGGGCTCAATGTATGGAAGGTTCTTGTTGAGAGTCTCATATGGGGGCTTTGGTTGTAGTTTCTCCTTGACTCCTTGAACCTGTTGCACCATTTCTACTTCTTCTCTGTCTTTCAAGCATGAGCTTAGAAGCTTTGGAGGTGGCTCATTAAGTACCTTCTTCAAGTTTGGATCTCTGGCATTAACCTTCATGCATTCCTCTTTTTTAGTGGGCTCATGCAAGGTCTTGAAGACATGAAACACTAGGTGCTCATCATGTACTCTTAGCATCAATTCTCCTTTTTTAACATCTATTAATGCTCTGTCCGTAGCTAAGAAGGGCCTCCCCAGAATGATGGGAGTGTTGATGTCCTCCTCCATGTCTAGGATGACAAAGTCACCTGGGAGAAAAAATTTCTCCACTCTTACCAGCACATTCTCCACAACCCCAAGTGCTTGCTTAATGGATTTATCAACCATTTGAAGAGCTATTTGTGTGGGTTTCAATTCATGGATTTGGAGCTTCTTCATTAAAGATAGGGGCATGAGATTTATGCTTGCACCAAGGTCACAAAATGCTTTCTCAATTGTCATTTTACCTATGGTACAGGGGATATGAAAGCTCCCTAGATCCTTCCTCTTTCTTGGTAGTCCCTTTGGATTATGGCGCTACACTCCCTAGTCATCACAACAGTTTGTCCTTCTTTCAAGGATCTTTTCTTTTTTAACACTTCCTTCATAAACTTAGCATATAGTGGCATCTGTTCAAGGGTTTCTATGAAAGGAACGTTGATGCAGAGTGTCTTAAATATCTCTAAGAATTTGGAGTACTGCTTCTCCTTATTTTCTCTCTTGAACCTTTGAGGATATGGAAGTTTAGGGACATATGGCTTTACCTCTTTCTTCTTCTTTTGTGGCTGTGGTTTAAGGATATTCTTGTCTTCCTTTGAGATTTTTGAGTCTTTGATCTTGTGATCCTCCTCACTTGTCTCCTCTATCTTTTCTTCTGGAACTTCTCTGTCATGATCTTCCTAAATGGTGGCTTCTTTTTCCATAATCTTTCCACTTTTCAATGTGATTTCCTTGCACTCCTCCCATTTTGTATCTTTTTCTTTGTCCCTTGGGTTGTCTTCAGTGTCACTAGGGAAGGCATTTTCTCGCTTCTCACCTATCTCTGTGATTTGTCTAGCCATTTGTCCCATATGCCTTTCAAGATTTCTTATTGAGGCCTCTTGGATTTTGAGTATCATGGCATGATCCTTTCTTGCCATCTCTTGATCTTTTCTTGCCATCTCTTGATTTTGGATAAGTTTCTCCATCATCATCTCTAGATTAGAGATCTTTTGAGATTTTAGATGTGGTTGTACTTGCATGGGATGTGGTGGTTATTAATGGAAATTGTTTGAGGCACTGGAAAAAGTGTTTTGTGAGTTAAATGAAGGTGTGGAGAGGATGTTCTGGGAAACTTGTGGAGTGTTATGGGGTTGGAGGTATGTGTTTTGTGGTTTTATGTATTGGTTATTGTTAGTAGGTGGATGGTTGAGGTTGTTTGTGTTACGGAAGTTATTAGGATTGGAGTTCTTTTGCCATTGATTTTGATTGTCACCCCACCTCAAGTTAGGGTGATTCTTCCAAGATGGATTGTAGGTATTACCATAGAAGTCATTTTGGAATGAACTTGAGGTGTTGTTCATGTACTGCACTTGCTTAGGGCCTTGTTTCTCATAGTTGAATGACTCAAAGCCTTCTTCAGATTGATTCCATCCATTTGAGCCCTGAGCTTGACTTTTTGTGCTCACAGCAGCTAGTTGAAGTCCATCCATCCTTTTTGCCATTATTTTCATCTGTTGCAGGATTTGTTGGTGCATAAGCTTGTTCTGGGCTAGGATAGCATCTACTCCATCAAGTTCCATTACTCCTCTCTTTAGAATTGTTCGTCTCTCTGAAGAGTAGAAGTATTGGTTATTTGCCACTATATCAATGAGGTCTTGTGCTTCTTGAGGGGACTTCATCATTTGTAGTGAGCCTCTTGATGAGTAATCCAGTGCTTTTCTTGCTTTTGGGGAGAGACCTTCATAGAAGTTTTGGAGTCTTACCCACTCACTAAACATATCTGGTGGGCACCTCCTTATCAAGGCTTTGTATCTTTTCCATGTCTCATAGAGTGACTCTCCGTCCATTTGTGTGAAGGTTTGCACCTCTGTTTTTAGCTTGATGATCCTTTGAGGTGGGTAGAATTTAGCTAAGAACTTGCTCACCAAGTCTTCCCAATTGTTGATGCTCTCCTTTGAGAAGGTCTCTAGCCATTGAGATGCCTTGTCCCTTGGAGAGAATGGAAATAATAGCAACTTGTAGATGTCAGGATGCACCCCATTTGTCTTGACTGTTTCACCAATTCTTAAGAAAACAGACAAGTGTTGATTGGGGTCTTCAAGAGGGTCTCCTCCATAAGAGTAGTTGTTCTGAACTAACGTGATGAGTTAAGGCTTCAACTCGAAGTTGTTCGCATGAACATTCGGAGTGAGTATACTGCTTCCACAGTTTTTGGGGTCAGGAATGGTGTAAGAGGCTAACACCCTTCTTGCAGGTTAGCCATTGTTGTTGGCCACCCCTTCATGATGGTTGTGTATATCATCCTCCATGACTTGGTCTAAATCACCCTCTGATGAATCCTCTTCACCAACTACTCTCTTCCCTCTAGCTTCACTTCTCAATCTTCAAAGAGTTTTTTGCTGGCTCAGAATCAAAGGAAATTGATGTTGCTTCCCTTCCTCCTGGCATACACAAAACAAAAACAAACTAAAAGCAAAATGATCACTCTAATGTTAGAGTGATGTTAAAGTTAGCTGACACAAAGTGTTAAACAGTTATTGTGCTTGAATAAAACAAAAGAAAAATGCTTAATCTAGATTATCACCCACTTAATCGTTGTTAATCTAACTCAATCCCCAGTAATAGCACCAAAAACTTGATGACTGAAAATTTACACAGTAAATTCCTTCGGCAAGTGTACCAAACCGTCAAGTAATAACTCACTGTTGAGTGAGGTCGATCCCAAAGGAGTTGATGGATCAAGCAACTTTAGTGAGGTGATTTATCTAGTTAAGCAAATATTTGATGATTTTGTGTAATTGAGTGAACAAAATTGTAATTGACAAAGAAAGTAAATATACTGAATTTCAATTGCTAAAGAATAAAGAGCTGAAAGTAAATTGTGAAAGGTAAATGGCAAAAACTTAAATGACAAGAAATTAAAGAGCTGAAACTTAAATGACAAGAAAGTAAAAGCAAGAATGTAAATAGCAATGAAAGATAAATTGTATGAAATATAAATGGGTTCTGGGTAATGGAATCAAAGATAACAAGAAACTCAAAGCAATTAAACAGAAGAGAGATAATGGGTAGGATTCATTAGGGATCAGAGGTGTTGTGATCCTTTATGAATCAATGGTTTTCACCTTCTTTTTCAATCATATGAAGTAGATCTATGGCGGATCATGATTAATTGAATTCTAATCTCTTGGCAACTTAATTTTTCTTAACACAATCAATTTCCAATCTCTTGATCTAATTGTTCATGAGAAGAGGTGAAGTTTAATTTTCTAATTCAAGAGCTACACAACCCTTAGGATCTCAATTCAAAGAGGTTATATGTCACGTACCAACTAAGAATATGTTGATCAAAAGAATCATGAGGGAGAAGCTTTGAACTGAATTCTATGATCCCTTTCTCAAGGCTCTCATAGAAACTCTAATGGATCCAAACCCCCTCTCGGTAGTGAATGGATCTTTGAAGCAAGAAATCTTTCTCTTAGCTACAACAAGCAGATTGAGAAGAAGAAGAATTTCATTAATTCATTGTGAGTTACAACAGAGCTCCTCCCCTAATGAGTAGGGGTTTAGTTGATCATAGCTCCAAAAAACCCAAAAGAAAAGTAAAAGTGCATGGAAGTAAAATAAGTACAAAAGAAAAGAGAAGAAAATTAGATCTAGCCAATGATTGGTGACAGTTTTCAATTTTCCCCCTCTCCTTTTGAGTTTAAAACTTCACCTATTTATACTACTTTTCTCACTTCAAGTGAGTCTTCAAGTCTTTGGATGTGGGCCCTTAGCCTTAGTTGAAGCAAGTTGGCAAACTCTTGGGCTCCTCTCAGCTTTCTCGGAGGCGTTAGTTGAAGCAGCATTAGTGTTATTAACGTCAGCACATAGCATTGGTGCTGGCGTTATTGGCGTTACTAATGCCATCTTGAATGTGCTTGGACGTTAATGCTGGCGTTGGTGTGGCTAACCCTATCAATATGGTATGGTTGCGGGCGTTAGTGTTGCTAATGTTGCCACTAATGCCATAAATCTTCCTTGGCCCAGTGTTGCCCCTAGCGTTAGTGTGGCTAACGTTGCCACTAATGCCACAAATCGTCCTTGGTCCAGCATTATCGCTGGCGTTAGTGTGGCTAACGCTGCCAGTAATGCCACAATCTTCCTTGGCCAGCGTTATCGCTGGCGTTAGTGTGGCTAACGGTGCCACTAATGGTACAATTCTTCCTTGCCTAATGTTGCCCCTGGCATTACCAGCATTGGTAACGCCATAATCCTCTTGAAGCTGGCATTAGTGCTGGCATTACCAGCATTGGTAATGCCCCCTGATTCCCTACTTTGCTTTGCTTCTTCTTGCCTATCTTCAATCAAACAAGTGCATCAAAGCTTTTCTATAATCACAAGACAATTCATAATTCAATGCATCCATTAGTTCTTGCATTAATCTCATGAAAGTGATTGTAATTCACTAATGTTTGATGAATCAAGACATGCATAGAGAACTCTTCCAAATGCTTGCTTATTGATAAAGATAATGCATGAAACTAGCTTAAAACTTACTAAAAATGGCTTGAAAAACTAGTCAAGATGCCCTGCGTCAGTGTCCCGTTAGTGATCATTTTGTTCAATTTAATTTTCTGTTTAATTTTTTGTGCACGAATTGTGAATCACACTTTTCACAACTCGTACCACTAACCAGCAAGTGCACTGGGTCGTCCAAGTAATACCTTACGTGAGTAAGGGTCGAATCCCACGGGGATTGTTGGTTTGAAGCAATCTATGGTTATCTTGAAATTCTTAGTCAGGAAGTCAATTATATTTATCAGTTGAATTGCGAATGAACAAGAGAGCATGGGTTAAAAGTTACTTGTTATGCAGTAATGGAGAATATGTTGGAGTTCTGGAGATGCTTTGTCTTCTGAATCTCTGCTTTCCTCTGTTCTCTGACTCGCGCACGCACGTCCTTCTATGGCAAGCTGTGTGTTGGGGCATCACCGTTGTCAATGGTTACATCCTCTCCTCTTATGAAAATGGTCCAAATGCTCTGTCACAGCACGGCTAGTCATCTGAGGTTCCCGATCATGCTGGAATAGGATTCACCCTCTTTTTGCGTCTGTCACTACGCCCAGCACTCACGAGTTTGAAGCTCGTCACAGTCATTCAATCCCTGAATCCTACTCGGAATACCACAGACAAGGTTTAGACTTTCCGGATTCTCATGAATGCCGCCATCAATCTAGCTTATACCACGGAGATCCTGATTAAGGAATCTAAGAGATATTCATTCAATCTGATGTAGAACGGAGGTGGTTGTCAGACACACGTTCATGGATTGAGGAAGGTGATGAGTGTCACTGATCATCACCTTCTCCATAGTTAGGCGCGAATGGATATCTTAGATAGGAACACGCATGTTTGAATAGAAAACAGAAATACTTGCATTAATCCATTGAGACACAGCAGAGCTCCTCACCCCCAACAATGGAGTTTAGAGACTCATGCCGTCAAAGAGTACAAAGTTTAGATCTAAAATGTCATGAGATACAAAATAAGTCTCTAAAAGTTGTTTAAATACTAAACTAGTAGCCTAGGTTTACAGAAATTGAGTAAACTAACAGATGGTATAGAGATCCACTTCTGGGGCCCACTTGGTATGTGCTGGGGCTGAGACTTAAGCAATTCATGTGCATAAGGCCATTTTGGGCGTTCAACGCCAGGTTTGGATCCATTTCTGGCATTGAACTCCAACTTTTAATCCTTTTCTGGCGCTAGATGCCAGAATTGGGCAGAAAACTGGCGTTCAATGCCAGTTTACGTCGTCTATCCTTGAGCAAAGTATTTCTGGAAAGCCCTGGATGTCTACTTTCCAACGCAATTAGAAGCACGCCATTTCGAGTTTTGTAGCTCCAGAAAATCCACTTTGAGTGCAGGGAGGTCAGAATCCAACAGCATCAGCAGTCCTTTTTCAGCCTGAATTAGATTTTTGCTCAGCTCCCTCAATTTCAGCCAGAAAAATACCTGAAATTACAGAAAAACACACAACTCATAGTAAAGTCCAGAAATATAAATTTTTCCTAAAAACGAATGAAAATAAACAAAAAACTAACTAAAACATACTAAAAACTATATGAAATTAACCCCAAAAAGCGTATAAAATATCCGCTCATCAATTTTCGATCCACATCTTGTTTATCTTTCTCTATCTTTTCCTTGACTTTCAAATTTTGTTATCTTACCTTATCTTATTTTCATTTAAATTCAAATGTTATGTTTGGTGTTTCTTTAGTGTTTTCTCTTTCTTTTTTTGAATTTTGAAAATTTTTAAACCCCTTTCTTTCTAATTTCTTTTAAAATTTTTTGAATTTTCTAGTTACCTTTTTTTTATTATTTTCGAATTTTTATTCTAAATTTTTTATTTATTTTCGAATTCTTATTATTAAAAAGAATTATTTTTATTTTTATTTCTTTAGGATATCTCACTAGGAGCTCTCTAGACTGACATAGAGACTCCCACTTTTCTTTTTCTCTTATTTGTATAGGAACACCAAAAATCACTATAGATCCGAATGGGGGTGCACAACCCAGAAGAACCTTGGGGTCATACACAGCTCCCACTGTTGACTTATGTGGAAGGAGCATTAGTGTGCCTCTCGTTGGAGCAGACAATTTTGAACTCAACCTGTAATTAATTACTTTAGTACAACAAAACTGTCAGTTACATGGACACCCCTAGGAAAATCCCACTAAATTCATCTCTGACTTCCTACAAATTTGTAAAATTATAAGGACCAATGGAGTAGATTCTGACGTCTACAGGCTGCTGCTCTTCCCCTTTATTGTGAAAGATAAGGCAAAGGACTGGTTGGATGATCAACCCAAGGAGAGCCTGAATACCTGGATTAAGGTAGTCAACAAGTTTCTGAATAGATATTTCCCCCCAAGAAAGTTGACTAAACTACGAAAGGATATTCAGGCCTTTAGGCAAGAAGATAGTGAGTTTCTCTATGACGCTTGGGGAATGTGATGACAAGTCATCTTAGCCTATTTTAACTAGTCTTTTTCTCTTGTTTTCATTAGAATTATGCACTTTCTTGAGCTACAAGCAAGCCAATTAGCTAGATTTTCATGTTTCCCTTGATTGAATCAATCATGTATGAATTCATGCCATTTCATGAGGTTTTATGCTATAATTGTTGCATATTATGATAGAATGGATATCTCATGATTATGAGCATAGCTTTGATGTGTTTGGTTGATTAATGATAGGTGAAGAAAGCTTGGAGAAAGGTTGAAGCAAGAAGGAATAGCTAGGAGTAAAGAGAAGACAAGGGAATAAATGAAAATGAACCAAGAAGCAAAAAGTTGGACCTAAAATTAGCCTCAAACTTTTGCACAAACTTTTGGGTGAAAAGTTAGCCCCAACGTTAGCCCCCTAACTTGGAGGCTAACGTTGGAACTTGAAAATCACTCCCTGGGTACCAAAAGTTTGCGCCAACGTTAGCCCCCTAACTTGGTGGCTAACGTTGGCACATGAAATTCACCCCTGGGCACCAAAAGTTTGCGCCAACGTTAGCCCCCTAACTTTGAGGCTAACGTTGGCATGAAGAAAACCTCCCTGGGCACCAAACGTTTGTGCCAACGTTAGCCCCCTAACTTGGTGGCTAACGTTGGCACATGAAAATCACAAGGGGAGGAGCAAAAGTTTGCGCCAACGTTAGCCCCCTAACTTGGTGGCTAACGTTGGCGCCACAAGTGCACAAGGTGAAGCTAACGTTGGGGCCAAAGTTAGACCCCTAACTTTGGCACCAACGTGAGTAGCAGCAAATTTTGTGGGCTGATATGAAAAGTTAGCCCCCTAACTTTTGCTCAAACTTTTGGTCCAACTTTTGCAAAACTCCAACCCGGTTCAATTGGTTCACTTTGGTTCTTCTCCAAACTTCAAGAGCAATCAACCAAGGCCTCTTTCAACCCAATTCCACCAAGAGCAAAGGCCCAACTCAAGGCTTGAAGATCATTTGAAGAAAGTGTATAAATAGGATAGAATTCAAGTTCTTCGAGAGAGCTTTCTTTTGGAATTTTCATAATAGTTTTCGGAGAGCTTTCGATATTGACTGTTTCTTTAATTTCTTTGTTTTGGGGAAGGAGAATTCATTTCTCTTCCTCTTAGTTTTACTGCTTTCAATTTTAATTACAAATTGTCTTGGATCTTGGGTTGGAGAATTGAAGAAATTCTGTTTCAATCTCATCCTTGGATCTCTCTGTTTATTTACTGCAATTGAGTTTCCGTTTCTGTTACTTGATTCTCATCTACTTTCCTTGCAATTTACAATTCCCTTGCAATTGTTCTTGTTGGATCTAGGAAGGCATTGAGATCTAGATTTGGCTTTCTAGTCTCTGGGCCCTGAGATCTGAATTCCTAATTTACATTTTGTTTCTTGCTTTTAATGTTCATTTACTTTACTGCTTCAAGATCCGATTCAACCCAAACCTTCTTTTACTCTTTTATTTGATGCAATTTACTTTCCTTGTTTAAATTCTGCAAATCCAATCCCCAATCCCCTTTACAATTCCAGCCGTTTACATTTCTTGCACTTTAAGATTCTGCAATTTACTTTTGTTTCATTCTAAGTTTCTGCTATCTAATTTCTTGTTCTTTAAGATTCAGCACTTTAATTCCCTGTTCTCTTTACTTCCATGCAATTTAATTTCTGCAAAGTACAAAACACTCAACCAAATCTTGATTCGCTTGACTAAATTAACCACTAAGCTAAAATTGCTCAATCCTTCAATCCTTGTGGGATCGACCTCACTCCCGTGAGTTTTTATTACTTGATACGACCCGGTACACTTGCCGGTTAGATTTGTGTGTTTTGGGAGAAATTTATTTTTCACCAAAATACTCATCAAGTTTTTGGCGCCGTTGCCGGGGATTGAATAGATTGACAATGATTAAGTGAGGTGGTGATCTAGATCAAGCACTTTCTCTTTATTTTTCTCTAATTTCGACTAACCCACTAACTGTTTGAATTTTTGCTTAAGCTAACTCAAGCTTCATTCTAGCAATAGATTGAAGTGTCACTGGTTTTTGTGTGTTTCTTGTGTTTTGCTTGTATGTCAGATACAAGAAGAGAAGCAAGAGAAAAAAATGTTACTGGAGAGGAAGAATCAGATGAAGAATATCATGAATTGGAGGAACACTCAACAAATCCAACAAATCCACCAGTGAGAATGGCCAACAACAATGGTCAACCCCAGAGGAGAGTCTTGGCTTCATATACACTTGCTAATCCAAGGCATTGTGGGAGTAGCATCCTTACCCCAAATGTCGATGCAAATAACTTTGAATTGAAGCCCCAACTCATCACCTTGGTGCAGAACAACTGTTCCTATGGAGGAGGCCTCTTGGAAGATCCAAACCAGCACCTATCCACCTTCCTGAGGATATGTAACACAGTGAAGACCAATGGTGTGCATCCTGACAGTTACAAATTGCTGCTATTTCCATTTTCCCTCAAAGACAAAGCCACTCAATGGTTGGAGTCATTTCCAAGAGATAGCATCAAAAACTGGGATGATCTAGTAACCAAGTTTCTTGCCAAGTTTTACCCACCTCAAAGAGTTATTAGATTGAAGACTGAAGTTCAAACATTTACTCAGATGGATGGAGAGTCATTGTATGAAGCATGGGAGAGATACAAAGCTTTACACAGGAAGTGTCCACCAGAGATGTTTAATGAATGGGATAAACTCCAAAATTTCTATGAAGGACTGACAATGAAAGCTCAAGAGGCACTTGACTATTCAGCAGGAGGCTCAATGCAACTCATGAAGACAGCTGAAGAAGCTCAGAACCTCATTGACATGGTGGCTAACAACCAATATTTCTTTGGCCATCAGAGACAACACCAACCATCACCAAGGAAAGGAGTGTTAGAAATGGAAGGGGTTGACACCCTCCTAGCTCAAAACAAGATAATGCAGCAGCAGATTCAAGAACAATTTGAGCAGATGGCTAAAAAGATTGATAGCTTGCAAGTTGCAACAGTGAATACAAGCCAACCATCAACCAAATGGGGGCAAAATGAAGAAAACCAAGAAGAACAGCAGTAGGAGCAACCTCAATATGTGCATAACCAAAGCTCCGGCCAAAATGAAGTCTATGGTGACACCCACAATCCATCCTGGAAGAACCATCCAAATCTCAGATGGGGAGATAACCACACCCACAGCCAGCAACCGTGGCAGAAAAACTCAAACCAAAACAACTCAAGAAACACAACTTACTAAAACCACGACCAGCAAAACACTAATAATAATCAATACAAGAAACCACAAAATACATATCAACCACCCCACCACAATCCACAAACTCATCAAAATAGCATTTTCGCACCAACATCTAACCCCCAAAACTACCACACTACCCCTACAAATAACTTCCAGCAACCATATTCCACCCCCATCATACCACCAATAGACCATCATGAAAGTAGAATTTCAAGTCTTGAGGCAGCCATACAAGCAATTGCTCAGTCCACTCAAAGCTTGGTCAAAATGCAAGAGAGAAATGAAGCTACCATGAAGAGTCTTGAACGACAAGTGGGACAATTGGCCAAACAAGCTGAACGGCCAACCAATGTTCTCCCAAGTGATACAATCTCCAATCCAAAGGACAAAGGAAAAACTACAAAGTGGGAGGAGTGCAAAGCAATCATAGTGGGAAGTGAAAAGACTAGGGAGAAGGAAGCCATCAATCAAGAAGAACACAACAGAGAAGTTCCACAAGAAGAGACAGAAGAGAGAAGTGAAGAGGATAGAAAGATCAAGAATGCAAAAAGCTCAAAGAGAGATAAGGACATCCCTGAAACATAACTACAAGAAAAGAAGGAAGGGATGAAGCCATATATCCCCAAACTTCCATATCCTCAAAGATTCAAAAAAGAAAACGAGGATAAGCAATACTCAAAGTTCCTGAACATATTCAAGACACTCAGCATCAATATTCCTTTCTTAGAAGCACTTGAACAGATGCCATTATATGCTAAATTTATGAAAGAAGTGCTAACAAAGAAAAGACCCTTGAAGGAAGGACAGATTATTGAAATGACAATGGAGTGTAGTGCTATTCTCCAAAGAGGTCTACCAGAGAAGAAGGATGATCCTGGAAGATTTTATATACCTTGTACCATAGGAAACATAACTATTGAGAAATCATTCTGTGACCTTGGTGCAAGTATAAACTTGATGCCTCTATCTCTTATGAGGAAGCTTAAAATTTTTGAGCTGAAACCCACTCGAATAACTCTTCAAATGGCTGACAAGTCCATTCAACAAGCATTTGGAGTTGTAGAGAATGTGCTGGTAAAAGTGGGAAAATTTCTTCTCCCAGTTGATTTTGTCATCCTGGATATGGAGGAAGACCCTAACACTCCCATCATCTTGGGGAGGCCTTTTCTTGCTACGGGCAGAGCATTGATAGATGTTGAAAAGGGGGAATTGTTGCTGAGAGTGCATGATGAGCACCTAGCATTCCATGTTTTTAAAACCCCACATGACCCCACTCAAGAAGAAAAGTGTGCGGAGGATAAGGACAGAGATCAAAGTTTGAAGGAGGTAGTCAATGAGTTAACTCCAAGACTTCTACATCCATGCTTGAAAGAAGTGGAGATGGTGCAACAGACCAAAGAAATCAAGGAGGAACTAAATCCAAAACCCCCAGATGAGAACCTCAACATTCCAGATAAAGAACCACCAAGGCATGAATCATCTCCTAAGAAAGAAGAGAAGAAGAAGAGGCCAAAAGGGTGGAAAAACAAGAAAATCCCCACTGATGACTTTTCACCAGGGGATAAAGTAGTGTTAAACACACAACCAATGAAGATGTCTCCACAATTATTTGAATATTACACTGTGAACCGGGTCCTTTCACTTGAACACTTAGAGATCATCAAAGAGGAGACTGGAAGGAAGTTCACAGTAAGAGGAGAAAAGTTGAGGCACTATGATTTTCAGCCCCCATGATCAAAGAATGAAGGATGTCAAGCTAGTGACATTAAAAGAGCGCTTGTTGGGAGGCAACCCAACCTGAGGTAGTTCTTTTTTTATAGCTAGTTCAATAAAAAGGTTAAGTAGATTCACCTATATTGTAAGGAGCTAAGTTTAGTGTTGCACACCAAAACAATTTAAGGGAGAATGAAGGATTCTAAGTTTGGTGTTCCACCGAAATCTCATTTACAAACACATTCTCACCTTCGGCATAAAGGGTTGCTAGCTCCAAGCAATCAGATGAATCATTTAATCATTGTCTGTTTCTAGTTTTTAGTTTTATTGCCTTTAGCAAAGACACAAGGATTTCACATGTGGTTAACTTGATGCATCAGAGGCAGTGGCGAGGGACTAAGTTTGGTGTTCACACACCAAAGTAAGTTCAAAAGCCTATAAGAAAGTCTTGCACACAAACCAATTACCTAAGGGCTTGATAAGCAAGCAACTTTTGAGAATTGTGCAGGGAATTCACTACCATTTGAAGACACTATGCATCATAACTCAAAAGGGCACAGCAGAAGGAAGGACAAAGGAACTGCAAACCAATAGGTTGTATCTACACTTAACTCTTGCTGTTGAAAAATGCTTTGACTTGTGTCTTGCTAAAGTGTTCATCTAGTACAAGTAGAATCACTCTTAAAATAAGTAAGCTAGTCTAAGTGTGTGCTTGTGTGTTTACTTTCACTTGACAAAAAGCATGCTTTATCCCCTGCATTTTCAATTCAATAAAAGAAATGTTTGAATGTGAAGTGAGATAGTTCTCTGTTAGATAGAAGTAGAATAAAAGTAAGTGGTGGTATGTGTGTGTGATTATATGATAGCTCACTTTTAGTGAATAAAGAGCCAGGATATCTCCTTCTAAGTAAAGAGTGGCCTACTGTCTATGAATCTCAATTAAATAAAAAAAAATTCCTTGGTTAGAAAGAAAAACAAAAAGAAAGAAAGAAAAGAGATAGCCAAAAAGTGGCAGAACAAAAGGAAACAAAAAGAAACAAAGCTGGACACCAATAGCTTGAACTTTAAAATATATGCCTGTGGTGTCTTTGTACTAGGATCTGCTTGGATTAGTAAGCTCTTAGGAGTGCATCAACACTCGGTGACTTGGGTTAACTAATCCGGGATCATCAGCTGAAAGTCCACTATCAAGAGCAACCTAACTACAAGGCATTTAGTAACCCAAAGAGGTGCTGGGCATCAATGTTTTAAGAAGGAATGTGAGCCAAGTGTCTATGGTGAATAATGTGTCAAGTATAAAGAAAAGGAAATGAACTTGCTACACATGACACTCAAATAAAGCTTATAAACAAAGTAATAGCCAAGGATAAAGGAATAATGAGAGGTCATAGCAATATGTTACTTGAAGCTTGAAGGAGACTTTTTAGGCCTAGGAGTCAATAAGAAGTGAGTATTTACATATCCACACAAAATCCCATGAACTATCAATAATACTCTGCTAGCATGAACATCCTCTTCCATTTCATTCTTTCTTCTCAATAAATCTTTTCTTGCTTGGGGACAAGCAAGCTTTAAGTTTGGTGTTGTGATGACAAGTCATCTTAGCCTATTTTAACTAGTCTTTTTCTCTTGTTTTCATTAGAATTATGCACTTTCTTGAGCTACAAGCAAGCCAATTAGCTAGATTTTCATGTTTCCCTTGATTGAATCAACCATGTATGAATTCATGCCATTTCATGAGGTTTTATGCTATAATTGTTGCATATTATGATAGAATGGATATCTCATGATTATGAGCATAGCTTTGATGTGTTTGGTTGATTAATGATAGGTGAAGAAAGCTTGGAGAAAGGTTGAAGCAAGAAGGAATAGCTAGGAGTAAAGAGAAGACAAGGGAATAAATGAAAATGAACCAAGAAGCAAAAAGTTGGACCTAAAATTAGCCTCAAACTTTTGCACAAACTTTTGGGGGAAAAGTTAGCCCCAACGTTAGCCCCCTAACTTGGAGGCTAACGTTGGAACTTGAAAATCACTCCCTGGGTACCAAAAGTTTGCGCCAACGTTAGCCCCCTAAATTGGTGGCTAACGTTGGCACATGAAATTCACCCCTGGGCACCAAAAGTTTGCGCCAACGTTAGCCCCCTAACTTTGAGGCTAACGTTGGCATGAAGAAAACCTCCCTGGGCACCAAAAGTTTGCGCCAACGTTAGCCCCCTAACTTTGTGGCTAACGTTGGCACATGAAAATCACAAGGGGAGGAGCAAAAGTTTGCGCCAACGTTAGCCCCCTAACTTGGTGGCTAACGTTGGCGCCACAAGTGCACAAGGTGAAGCTAACGTTGGGGCCAAAGTTAGACCCCTAACTTTGGCACCAACGCGAGTAGCAGCAAATTTTGTGGGCTGATATGAAAAGTTAGACCAAAAGTTAGCCCCCTAACTTTTGCTCAAACTTTTGGTCCAACTTTTGCAAAACTCCAACCCGGTTCAATTGGTTCACTTTGGTTCTTCTCCAAACTTCAAGAGCAATCAACCAAGGCCTCTTTCAACCCAATTCCACCAAGAGCAAAGGCCCAACTCAAGGCTTGAAGATCATTTGAAGAAAGTGTATAAATAGGATAGAATTCAAGTTCTTCGAGAGAGCTTTCTTTTGGAATTTTCATAATAGTTTTCGGAGAGCTTTGGATATTGACTGTTTCTTTAATTTCTTTGTTTTGGGGAAGGAGAATTCATTTCTCTTCCTCTTAGTTTTACTGCTTTCAATTTTAATTACAAATTGTCTTGGATCTTTGGGTTGGAGAATTGAAGAAATTCTGTTTCAATCTCATCCTTGGATCTCTCTGTTTATTTACTGCAATTGAGTTTCCGTTTCTATTACTTGATTCTCATCTACTTTCCTTGCAATTTACAATTCCCTTGCAATTGTTCTTGTTGGATCTAGGAAGGCATTGAGATCTAGATTTGGCTTTCTAGTCTCTGGGCCTTGAGATCTGAATTCCTAATTTACATTTTGTTTCTTGCTTTTAATGTTCATTTACTTTACTGCTTCAAGATCCGATTCAACCCAAACCTTCTTTTACTCTTTTGTTTGATGCAATTTACTTTCCTTGTTTAAATTCTGCAAATCCAATCCCCAATCCCCTTTACAATTCCAGCCGTTTACATTTCTTGCACTTTAAGATTCTGCAATTTACTTTTCTTGCATTCTAAGTTTCTGCTATCTAATTTCTTGTTCTTTAAGATTCAGCACTTTAATTCCCTGTTCTCTTTACTTCCATGCAATTTAATTTCTGCAAAGTACAAAACACTCAACCAAATATTGATTCGCTTGACTAAATTAACCACTAAGCTAAAATTGCTCAATCCTTCAATCCTTGTGGGATCGACCTCACTCCCGTGAGTTTTTATTACTTGATACGACCCGGTACACTTGCCGGTTAGATTTGTGTGTTTTGGGAGAAATTTATTTTTCACCAAAATACTCATCAGAAGGTACAAGTTGATGCTCAGAAAATGTCCTATTGAAATATTCACGCAATGGGTCAAGCTAGATATCTTCTATGACGGACTCTCCGACATAGCACAAATGTCCCTGGATCATTCTGCAGGTGACTCTATACACATGATGAAAACACTTGAAGAAGCTAATTAGATCATTGAAACAGTGGCTAATAATCAACATTTATACACAGCTGAGAGAACCTTAGCAAGAAGGGAGTCTAAAGAGGAATATGCCAAAAATATAATTCTAGCCCAGAATAAAGCAATGGCTCAACAGCTGGACCTTCTGACACGACAATTATAGAGCATGTAGGAATTCACCAGGAGCCAACACAGCCTAGTACAAGAGACCTGAGCTTCCCTCCAAAGCCTAGAAACATAAGTGAACCAGAAAAATCAGAGACTGTCGAAGTAGATAACTGAGGAATGCCAGGAAATTAAACTAAGGAGTGGAAAAACCTTAACTACTCAACCTCCAAGAAGTATAATGTCAGAAGAGGAAGACGCAACGCCTCAAAATGCAGATCCTAGTGCTGAACGCCCAGGAAGGTGCAAAATGGGCGTTCAACGCCCATAAAGGGGAGGAGACATAAATGCCAGTTCAGAAGCTGTCCTCCCTAGACACTCTGACTATCCCTCACTAACCACTCTAGAAACTCACCCTGCACCACTCATGGCCCCTGAGTACAAGGTCAAGTAGCCTACCCCCAGAAACTCTAGAAGGCAGAAAGGGATAAATAATTTGCCAAATTTTTAGACATCTTTAAGAAATTTGAGATCAAGATCCCTTTTGCAGAAGCCCTTGAACAAATACCTTCCAATGCTAAGTTCATGAAGGACATCTTAACTCACGACAGGGACTGGAGAGAGGCAGAAACAATTGTACTCACTAAGGAATGCAGTGCGGTCATTCAGAGGAATTTACCTAAAAAGCTACAAGACCCTGGTAGCTTCGTAATACCTTGTACCATTGGTGACACCTGCATAAAAATAGCCTTAGGCAATCTTGGAGCAAGCATCAACCTAATGCCATTATCATTGATAAAGAAACTCCAGATCCAAGAAATCAACCCTACCCGTATCTGTCTCCAACTTGCCAACCGCTCAGTCAAGCTTCCATTAGGAGTGGTTGAAGACATGATTGTGAAGGTGGGACCATTTACCTTCCTTGCAGACTTCGTGGTGCTGGATATGGAAGAAAACAAGAATGCATCCATCATTCTAGAAAGACCCTTCCTAGCCACAGGAAGAACTATCATTGATGTCCAAAAAGGTAAAGTCACTCTAGCCATAGGAAGAACTATCATTGATGTCCAGAAAGGGGAAGTCACTCAGAGGGTTGATCAAGATGAGTTTGTGCTAAACGCAGTCAAGGCTATGCAATACGCGGATCCCCTTGAGGAATGCATGAGGATAGATTTTATAGAACCCCTGGTTGAAGAAGTGTTTAAAGGTGAGAGACTTGAAGAAGAACTGGAAACTATTCTTGAAGATACTCTGCCTGAACTAGAGGAGCCTGAAGCTCAGAAAGAGATGCTAAGCACACCGAGGGTGGAAGATGAGCCTCCTAAACTCGAGCTCAAGCCATTGCCACCATCTTTGAAGTACGTGTTCCTAGGAGATAGTGACACCTATCCTGTGATTATAAGTTCCTCCCTGAAGCAGAAAGAAGAAGAATCACTGATTCAGGTACTTAAAACCCACAAAACAGCTCTCGGATGGACCATAAGTGACTTAAAGGGGATCAGTCTAACTCGATGTATGCACAAGATTCGACTCGAAGATGATGCTAAACCGGTTGTGCAACTACAGAGGCAGCTGAATCTAGCTATGAAAGAAGTGGTCCAAAAGGAGGTTACAAAACTTTGGGAGGCTGGAATCATATATCCTATTTCAGATAGTCCTTGGGTAAGCCCTGTGTATGTGGTACCCCAAAAAGGGGGGATGACAGTGATCCACAATGAAAAGAATGAACAGATCTCTACAAAAACTACCACAGGATGGTGCATGTGCATCAATTATAGGAGGTGTACGCCACAAGAAAGGATCACTTTCCCCAACCATTCGTAGACCAGATGCTGGAAAGACTAGCTGGCCATGCATTCTATTGCTTTCTGGATGGCTACTCAGGCTATAATTAGATTACAGTAGATCCTCAAGACCAAGAAAAGACAGTGTTTACATGCCCATATAGAGTATTCGCCTACAGGAAGATGCCGTTTGGCCTCTGTAATACCCCTGCAACTTTTCAAAGGTGTATGATCTCCATTTTCTTAGATATGGTTGAAAAATTCCATGAAGTATTCATGGATGATCTCTCTGTCTTTGGTGATTCCTTTGACTCCTACCTTAACCATCTAGCCTTAGTTCTGAAACGATGCCAAGAAACAAATTTGGTTTTAAATTGAAAAAAATTCCACTTTATGGTAACTGAAGGAATTGTTAGGGAATAGAGGTTGATGATGCACGGAAAACTTGTCTCTCAACAAATCTCCCTTCGGCAAGTGTACCGAAGTTGTCGTCAAGTAAAAACTCACAATAGAGTGAGGTCGAATCCCACAGGGATTGATTAATCAAGCAACTTTAATTAGAAGAATGTTCTAGTTGAGCGAATCCAGGATTTGGGTTGAGAGTTGCAGAAAATAAAATGGCGGGAATGTAAATAACAGGAAAGTAAATGCTAGAATTAAAGGACTAGAAGTAAATGACTGAAAATAAATTGCAGAATTGTAAATGGGAATGGGGGATTTGCTCATAAAAGTAAATGGCAGAAATTAAAGAGAATGGGTAAGATCAGAGATGGGGAGTTCATTGGGCTTAGGAGATGTTGCAATTCTCCAGATCAAGTTCATTTTCATCTCTTCCTCAATCAATGCACTTATTGATCTCCTTGGCAATCTTAAGTGATTGAATTACAATTCCTTGCAATTCAATCTCTCAAATCTTGATCAATATCCAATTCCTTGGTCAATTACTCATGAGAAGAGATGAAGTATGGTCACTGATTATACCAGATGCATTTCCCAAACCAAGTATTGAGAGGGTTACAGTCACATACCCATCCAAACCCAATTTGGTCCAGCATGAGAAAGCATTTCTAGCTTGATCTCTTCATTCCTCTTCCAAGGTTCAAAAGAGATCCAAGTTTGAATAGCTTCTCTTCCAAGATAACTAAGATTGAAAGCTTTCAAGTAAAATCAAGAGGAATGATAGAAGAAGAACAATGAAAATTAGTATTGATCCATCAAATTACAACAGAGCTCCCTAACCCAATGAAAGGGGTTTAGTTGTTCATAGCTCTTGAAAATGAAAACAAAGATGGAGAATACATCATAAAACTAGAAATTGCAAAGAAAGTAAATACAGAGAGTGGTTCTTCAGCCTCCAGAACTATTTTACAATTCAAAGCCACTCCTATATATACTACTCTTCTCAGCTTCTAATTCACTCTTCAAGTCTTGGGCCTTTGGATCTTGAGTTTGAAGCAGTTCCTTTCTTTATTTGGGCTTGGCTTTACTTGCAGAGAGAAAGTGCGGAGTGGGCAGAGACTTAAGCTCAGGGCGTAAGGAGTGTTAATCATTTAGTGAAAGTCCAAGCTCGGGAACGTTAGTGACATTTAACATTGTCACTAACGTTCCAATGCACCCCTTTTGCCTTTCGTTAAAACCCACGTTAACTAGGTTAACGTGGCTTTTAACGTTGCCTTGTCAACCTTCGAGAACGTTAGTGACACTCAACATTGTCACTAACATTCCAGTGTGCCCCTTCTTGCTTCACGTTAAAGCTCACGTTAACTAGGTTAACGTGGCTTCTAACGTGGCCTTTGCCATCCTTTGAGAACGTTAGTGACATTCAACATTGTCACTAACGTTCCAATGTGCCCCTAGGTCTCACGTTAGAGTCCACGTTAACTAGGTTAACGTGGCTTCTAACGTGGCCATCTTTTAGCCATCCCAACGTTAGTGACAATGTTGAGTGTCACTAACGTTGGCTCATCTTTCATTTCTCATCGTCAGCTTCTACGTTAACCAAGTTAACGTGGAAGTTAACGTAACTCTTGGGGGTTGTGTGGTTGCTTCAATGTTAGTGACAATGTTGAGTGTCACTAACGTTGTCGACAACTTTTCATTCTCTACGTTAGTTCCCACGTTAACCAAGTTAACGTGGGAGTTAACATGGTACTTAGCACCATAGGCCAACGTTAGTGACAATGTTGAGTGTCACTAACGTTGGCTTTTCTCCTTCCCCCTTAACGTTAGAGGCCACGTTAACTAGGTTAACGTGGCTTCTAACGTGGCCACTTATGAGTAAGTGCCAACGTTAGTGACAATGTTGAGTGTCACTAACGTTGGCTCAACTTCTTTTCTCCACGTTAGAGTTCACGTTAACTTGGTTAACGTGACTCTCTAACATGGGTATTGTTGGCTTTTTGAGAGTGTTATTGGCAATCACTTTTCTCATTAATCTTTGCAAGTTTCCTCTCCTTTTCTTGCTTCTTTTTGGTCCTGAAATCAAGCAACAAAGTGCATCAAAGCTCTAGTCCAAGTCATGAGTAATGCAACATAATATTTGTCACTAAACTTATGCAAAATCCTCATGAAATCATGTAAAACGCACAATGTATGCTTGAGTCAAGGCATAAGTGAATATTTACCCAAAACTAGCTTATTTCCTAAAGAAATGCATGAAACTATCCTAAAAACAGTAAAGAAAAGGTCAGTGAAACTGGCCAAAATGCCCTGGCATCACAACACCAAACTGGCCAAAATGCCCTGGCATCACAACACCAAACTATCCTAAAAACCTCTTTCTTTCTTTCTTTCTTTATTCGGGAACGTTAGTGACACTTAACATTGTCACTAACGTTCCAATGCACCCCTTTTACCTTTCGTTAAAACCCACGTTAACTAGGTTAACGTGGCTTTTAACGTTGCCTTGTCAACCTTCAAGAACGTTAGTGACACTCAATATTGTCACTAACGTTCCGATGTGCCCCTTCTTGCTTCACGTTAAAGCTCACGTTAACTAGGTTAACGTGGATTCTAACGTGGCCTTTGCCATCCTTTGAGAACGTTAGTGACATTCAACATTGTCACTAACGTTCCAATGTGCCCCTAGGTCTCACGTTAGAGTCCACTTTAACTAGGTTAACGTGGCTTCTAACGTGGCCATCTTTTAGCCATCCCAACGTTAGTGACAATGTTGAGTGTCACTAACGTTGGCTCATCTTTCATTTCTCATCGTCAGCTTCTACGTTAACCAAGTTAACGTGAAAGTTAACGTAACTCTTGGGGGTTGTGTGGTTGCTTCAACGTTAGTGACAATGTTGAGTGTCACTAACGTTGTCGACAACTTTTCATTCTCTACGTTAGTTCCCACGTTAACCAAGTTAACGTGGGAGTTAACGTGGTACTTAGCACCATAGGCCAACGTTAGTGACAATGTTGAGTGTCACTAATGTTGGCTTTTCTCCTTCCCCTTAACGTTAGAGGCCACGTTAACTAGGTTAACGTGGCTTCTAACGTGGCCACTTATGAGTAAGTGCCAACGTTAGTGACAATGTTGAGTGTCACTAACGTTGGCTCAACTTCTTTTCTCCACGTTAGAGTTCACATTAACTTGGTTAACGTGACTCTCTAACGTGGGTATTGTTGGCTTTTTGAGAGTTTTATTGGCAATCACTTTTCTCATTAATCTTTGCAAGTTACCTCTCCTTTTCTTGCTTCTTTTTGGTCCTGAAATCAAGCAACAAAGTGCATCAAAGCTCTAGTCCAAGTCATGAGTAATGCAACATAATATTTGTCACTAAACTTATGCAAAATTCTCATGAAATCATGTAAAACGCACAATGTATGCTTGAGTCAAGGCATAGGTGAATATTTACCCAAAACTAGCTTATTTCCTAAAGAAATGCATGAAACTATCCTAAAAACAGTAAAGAAAAGGTCAGTGAAACTGGCCAAAATGCCCTGGCATCAGTTGATCAAGCTAAGGTGGAAGTAATTAAAAAATTACCACCACCTACTAATGTTAAGGCAATCATAAGTTTCTTGGGACATGCAGGATTCTACAAGAGGTTTATAAAAGACTTTTTCAAAATTCCAAAACACCTCTGCAATCTTTTAGCTACTGACACTCCTTTTATTTTCGACAAAGATTGCGTGCATGCCTTTGAAACTTTGGAAGCAAAGCTTGTCTTTGCACCTATCATTTATGCACCCCATTGGGCCCTACTATTCGAATTTATGTGCGATGTAAGTGATTATGCCATTGGAGCAGTTCTGGGGGAGACACATGATAAGCTTATGAATGTCATTTATTATGCCAGTCGCATTCTAAATGATGCTCAAAGGAACTAAACCACAGTAGAGAAGGAACTACTAGCAGTTATCTATGCCATTGATTAGTTTAAATCCTATTTAATTGGTTCCAAGGTTATTGTTTATACTGAGCATTCTGCTCTTAAGTACCTTCTAACCAAGAAGGATTCTAAACCAAGGTTAATCAGATGGGTGCTACTCCTTCAGGAATTCAATATTGAGATTAGGGACAGAAGGGGATCAGAGAACCAGGTAGCTAATCATCTATTCAGGATCGAGCTCAAGGAGGGTATGCCTCCTTCTTCTACTACTGTATCAGAGACCTTCCCAAATGAGCAGCTTTTTGCAGTTCAAAAAGCACCATAGTTTGCAGACATTGCAAACTATAAAGCCATGAGATTCATCCCCAAAGAGTACACCAAATAACAAGTCAGAAAACTTTTTCATGATGCAAAATACTACTTGTGGGATGAACCCTACCTCTTTAAGAGATGCTCAGATGGGATAATCAGGCGTTGTGTCTCAGAGGAGGAAACCCAGCAGGTTCTCTGGCATTGTCACAGTTCTGAGTATGGAGGACACTTTTTCGGTGAGAGGACGACGTCCAAGGTCCTTCAAAGCGGGTTCTATTGGCCAACCCTCTTTCGAGATTCCCGGGAATTTGTGAAAAACTATGATAAATGTCAAAGAGCAGGAAACATTCCTCACAATCATGAAATGCCACAACAAGGAATCTTGGAGATTGAGCTATTTGATGTCAAGAGGATATACTTCATGGGACCTTTTCCACCCTCATACTCAAACATGTACATCTTGGTCGTAGTGGACTACGTGTCTAAATGGGTGGAGGCAATAGCATCACCCACCAATGACACCCGAGTCATGTTGAAATTCCTACAAAAATATATTTTCAGTAGGTTTGGTGTCCCAAGGACCCTGTGATGACACATCATTTTGTACATGTTTTACAAGACTTTTTCACTTGTTTTCAATTGGTTTTCATGCATTTTTAGGCAATAAGTAAGTGTTTGAGTGAGAAATTCATGCTTGTCCTGATTCAATCAAACATTGTTGATTTTATCCATTTTCATGAGATTTTTTGCAAGATTTAGTTGATAAAATGAATGATACAAGATTTGATGATTATGTCAAGGCTTTGATGTAGCTGTTTGGTTGATGACAGGTGAAAAGATGAAGGAAAAGAAGCAGAAAGCACAAAATAAGCTCAAAAGAAGAATTCTGGACACATTTTGAAGTTTGAGTACGCTTTGGAGCCTTAGGCCACGCTTTTAAAAGCGTGGCCCATGATTAAAACAAGATGAGCACTCCTTGGCCGCAAACGCTACGTTCAATTCCAAAGAGCTCTTGCGATAATGGAGTAGAAAATTTTGGTTGGTGACACGTATGTATGGGTGACTCGTACGCGTCGATGTGGCATTTCTGAAGAACCACGCGTACGCGTAGGTGACACGTACGCATGGAAGTGGCATTTCGGAAGACCACGCGTACTCATGGATGATGCATACACGTGGAATGGTAATTGTGAAGGGGCCACGCACACGCGTAGAGAACGCGTACGTGTGGGACAGCGCTCTCAAATCGAGCGCTACGTTCTCTAAGTGAGCGCTGCTATGGACGCGCACGCGCATAGCATGCGTACGCATCATAAGTTTAATTTTTGAAGGTCACGCGTACGCGTAGGTGACACGTACGCGTGGATGGGCCAAAATGCAAAAATGGCGCACACGCATGGGTAACGTGTGCGCGTGGGTGTTAAAGCGCTCCGTTCTACAATTGAACACTACGCTCTCCTGGAAGTGAATTTCTAGTCAAATTATTCTGATTCCAAGCCCATTGAAACTTTAAAGCAAGCAGAGCCCATTGACACCACTCAAAGACACAAAAAACAGTTAGAATATGACTTTCATTTATTTATAATTTGTTTTTAATTTCAATTTCATTTGTAATTTGGGAAAGCCTATATAAAGGCATCAGTTTCATTTCATTAGGGAGGTTCGGATTCAGTAGGCTGCATTAGGAGTAGTGGTAGTAGTAGGCAGTAGTAGGAGTAGGAGTAGGAGTAGGAGTAGAATAGAAGGCTCTTTAATACACTTTTTCCTTTTCTGCATTTTTATATTTCAGCTATATTGAATTCCTGTATCTCTACTCTTCTGCAATTTTCATTTCTGCCAATTTTACCTTTCTGTTCCTATTGCTTTCAATTTACTTTTATGCAATTTTAATATTCTGCAATTGTTTTGAGAGCTATGATCCATTGAACCCCAATCATTAGGGGGAGGAGCTCTGTTATAATTCACATGATTTAGTGAATTTCTTCTTCTTCTCAATTTAATTGAATAGCTATTGGATATCCTCTGTTTTGATTGAGATTCATCCACTCCAGAAGGGGTTTGAATCTGTGAATGCTTGTGTGAGACTCAGAAGGGGAATCATGGGCATTAGAACTGAGGCTCTATCCTTCACTACTCTCTTGATCGACACTATTCGGGAGGAATTTAGATCTTGAGAGTTAGTGTGGCTTATGAATGAGAGATATGTACCTTACCTCTTCTCATGACAATTGGATCAAGGAATTGGCAAGATTGATTGTGATTAGAGATATTGGATTGCCAAGGAATTGGGATCCAATCAATTTCAATCCGCCATAGATCTACTCATGATTGAGAAAGGAGTTGAGATCCATTTGATTCATTGTGGATTATGATATCTCCAATCCCTAGTGAATTTTTCCTTTCTGTTAATTGTTCTTGCTCTGATTTACTGTCTCTTTAATTTCCCTGCACCCAAAACCCTTTACAGTTGATGCAATTTACTTTTCTTGCCATTTAAGTTACTGCCATTTACATTCGGCACTTTAAATTCCTTGCAATTTACATTCTATTAGTTCAATTTCACTCAATTCAATCACTGTCAGCTTAACTAGACTAATCACCTCACTAAAGTTGCTTGATCCATCAATCCTTATGGGATCGACCTTACTCACGTGAGTTTTACTACTTGATGCGACCCGGTATACTTGCCGGTGAGTTTGTGTGGAATCATTTTTCCCTCATTACCTTGATTAGTGATGGAGGCAGCCACTTCTGCAATAAACAGCTAGACTCAATTCTGCAAAGATACTGCATTCGTCATAAGGTGGCAACTCCCTATCACCCACAAACCAGTGGACAAGTAGAGGTTTCAAACAGGGAACTCAAGAGGATCCTAGGGAAAACCGTGAACACCTCTAGAAGATACTGGGGCAAGAAGCTGGATGATGCTCTTTGGGCATACAAAACAACTTTCAAGACCCCTATTGGAATGTTTCCTTTCCAATTGGTCTATGGTAAAGCATGTCATCTGCCAGTGGAATTAGTGCACGGAGCGTACTAGACAACGAGATTCCTAAATTTTGATGCCAGGGCTGCAGGAGACAAAAGATTGCTTCAACTCAATGAGCTAGATGAGTTATGGCTTACTGCCTATGAGAATGCCAAGGTTTACAAGGAAAGAGCCAAGAAATGGCACGATAGGAAGATGGCTCCTAGATTTTTTGAGCCCGGCCAGAAGGTTTTATTCTTCAATTCTAGACTCAAGCTCTTTCCTAAGAAGCTCAATTCACGATGGTCAGGACCCTTTGTGGTCACTGGCGTATCACCCTATGGCCACGTAGATCTTCAAGACAGAAATTCAGAGAAAAGATTCATAGTCAATGGCCATAGAGTAAAGCACTATCTACGAGATGAGATCAAGCAAAGGGACTCCATCCTCTTCCTGATATGACAACAGTGAATGTCAAGCTAATGACGCTAAAGAAGCACTTGTTGGGAGGTAACCCAACCATAAGTGTCCTTCAGTTTATTTTTTGTTTTATTTCAGTTTGATTTTCATTTTTATTATTTCATTAATTTCCATAGTTTTCCTAGGCTTAATATTGTTTGTGATCATGCACAGTATTTAGAACAGGGACAGAGGAACTTAGAATGGAAGAACAGAGCACCCTGGAGCAGGAAGGCTCTGGTGCTAAATGCCAGGCTGGGCGTTTAGCACCAGCAAGAAGGCAAGCAGTCCTGGCGTTTAACGCCAAAATAGGACCAATTTTTCTTTGGTGTTACAGAAAGAGCTCTGGGTTTATATTAGCATCAAAGGCACCAAAGGAAGGTGAACCATCTTCATGGAAGATTGCAGCCACCATAACTGAGGTGGTTAAGTTTCATTATCCCTTCCTTTCTCTTATTTCCTGTTCCTATTCTAGCTTTTGCATGATCACTAAAGCTTAAAAAGAAAAATTTTAAAAAAGAAGTAGTAAAATACATAAAATCTTGAGTTATAATATGAGTTATTCTGATTACTTTGATGTCGTGGTATGATCACTATTTTCTGAATGTATGAATTAACTGTGCATACTTGATGTTGGGGTTGGGCATATTGGCTCTTGAGGAACAGGAATTTAGAAAAGTATTTTTGATTCTCTGAAAAATTAAAAAGATTGATTCTTGAAGCAAAAGAAAAAACAAAAGAAAAATTGAAAATAAAAAGAAAAATAAGAAAAAAAAAGGTCCATGGCTTTGAGCATCAATGATTAAGAGGGTCAAAATTGGCCTAAAAAGCTCAAAAGAGTCGCTATCCTTAACTATATGCTTGTGGTGTGAAAATGTCAAGTAAACCTTGAGACTAAACATTTAAAGTCGTGACCCAATACTAAAGAGAGTACGCTTAAGGCTTTGAGCACCACTGTCCGGGAATAAGCAAAGCTAAATTCGAATCCAAAGGGTTCCCCCAGATAAGTGCTTGTGGTGTTTATGTATCAGGTGGTAATACTTGAAAACAAAACACTTAGAGTCACGACTAGGCTCAAAGGGTTCAAAGCACCAAAAGAAAAGAAAAGTGTGTTTAAGAATCAAGAAAAACTTAAAGAAGAGAATTAATAATATCATCCGGATTCTAGTTCTAAGGGATGCCAATATTTCTGAGTTTCAAGAGACAATGAGATGCCAAAACTATTCAGAAATAGTGTTAATAAGCGCCATTCAGCAATTAGAGCTAAGCTTGAATGAAAACTCTAAAACCTGATGTATTTTTCTCTTCCATTTGGTCCTATAATTATTTTTGGTTGCTTGAAGACAAGCAACAGTTTAAGTTTGGTCTTGTGATGCGTGAGCATCTTATACCCTTTTTTCCTAGCATTTTCTAGTTGTTTTTAGTTATATTTTATTAATTTTTACTATGTTTTAGTGCAAAACTCATCTTTGGATGCTACTTTGAGCTTTTGTATTATTTTTATGATTTTAGGTGAATTTTGGGCAAATTTGGCAAAATCTCGTTCAAAGACGAAGAAAGGAAAGCAGATGCTATCAATCCTGACCTCCTTGTATTCCAACCAACATAACTTGAGCTACAAAGGTCCAATTGATACGGTTTTAATAGTGTTAGAAAGCTAACTTTCAAAGCTTTCCAACAATATATGATAGTCTACACTTCTCGTCCAGAATCACTGGCAAACCAAGCGCTAAACGCCAAGCTTGGGAGTTTAGCGCCCAAGAAGGAGTAGCCCCAGCATTGAACACCCAAATCTGGCATTCAATGCCAACCTGGGAGCAAAAACCAGCGAGCTCACCTCCCCTATGGACGTTCAATGCCCAAAATTGAAGTTGAATGCTAGGAATCAACCCAAACACTCACCAAGTGGGCCCCAAAGTGGATTTTAGCACTCCTTAGCTTATTTTATCTTATCCTTATAACTTTTAAATTTAAATTAACATCTTTTAGGTCTAGTATTTACTATTTAAGGAGGAGATCACTTAGGTTTACAAACACATTACTTCAGATCTTCTTCTCTATTTTCCTTGTAAGTCATGAGCAACTAAACCTCCTAGTTAAGGTTAGTAATTTTGTTTATTCCTATGGATTAATATTATTACTTTTCTATTTTAATATATATGTTTGATTCCATTCTAAGGTGTGATTCGTTCCTCATACTAATGAAACTGGGTGGAACGAAAGTATGACTTTTTTTCTGCATGAGTTCTGGTGATGCTCGACCAAAGATCACTCGAACTGCAACTTGATAATACACCTCCTAGATGGCTAATCCACAACTCGTTGGGGACATGGGAACATCTGTTCATCCGGGATCTAGGGTGATTAGGGCCTTTGTGGTATAAACTAGAATGCTAATCTTCATACTCTGATTCGAAAGTAATTGACCTTGTCTGTGGCATTTTAGTAGGATCAGAGGAGATTAATCACTAAGAGATTAGGATTAATCATTTACAGTTTGCCAAGGAATAAATCATTTATTGTTAAAATAGTTAGTAAGAAGTATTAATCCGGAAAGATAAACATCTCTGAGACCTTAATTGCTTCCATATATTATCTTTTCACCAATCTTTAATTGCTTCTCTTTACTTTCTTGTTTCATGTGCCTACAACAACAACAACTCTCTTCATCTTTACCTGACTAAGTCCAGTAAAATAACTATTGGTTGCTCAATCTAACAATCCTCGTGGGATCGACCCTCACTCACTTGAGGTATTACTTAGACGACCCGGTGCACTTGCTAGTGAAGTTGTGCGAGTTATAATTTCGCGCAACAGCCACCTAAAAACTCTTTCTTCTTAGTCTACTTCCTTTATCGAAGTGCTTTCCACGCTATTGTGGGGTTTCTTTTGTGGGTTGTTTGCCTTGCTTCGTTGGTAGAGGGAATCAAATATATGGTGCTCTTGATTTTGCTAAGTGGAATTCCCACAGTAGTCGACACCAATATTCAACAGTAACCTATCAGCGTCTAATGGAGGATAATCTTTGGGAGATGGTGTAACACCCTAACTTTTAGAACCTCATGATCGTACCAAAAGTCCAGGCATTACCTATCTCTACTCCTTTAATTTCATACTGTATTTATTTAATATTGAGCCTTTACAAATGCAAACCGAATTTCTAATGTTAATTATGAAAATAAACTATTTTTACCTTAGACCCTGGTGCACGAAATTGTGATGTCCAGGCTCGAACAATCCCTGGCAACGTGAGCAACTTGGTACGCGTAATCGTGATTACACTTTAATTATGTAAAATTCATGGCTCTTTCTTGTCTCTGGCAATGGCGCCAAGAACATGGTTCCAATACCATGGTTCACAACTTCGATACAACTAACCAGCAAGTGCACTAGGTCGTCCAAGTAATACCTTACGTGAGTAAGGGTCGAATCCCACGGAGATTGTTGGTATGAAGCAAGCTATGGTCACCTTGTAAATCTCAGTCAGGCAGATATAAAGTGATAATGGTGTTTTCGAATATTATATAATAAAATAGGGATAGAGATACTTATGTAGTTCATTGGTAGGAATTTCAGATAAGCGAATGGAGATGCTTTTCGTTCCTCTGAACCTCTGCTTTCCTGCTATCTTCATCCAATCAGTCTTACTCCTTTCCATGGCTGGCTTTATGTGATACATCACCACTGTCAATGGCTACTTTCGGTCATCTCTCGGGAAAATGATCCAATGCCCTGTCACGGCACGACTAATCGTCTGGAGGCATCACCCTTGCCAATGGCTTCATCTTATCCTCTCAGTGAATAATATGCTCACACACCCTGTCACGGCACGGCTATTCATCTGTCGGTTCTCGATCCTGCTAGAATAGGATTTACTATCCTTTTGCGTCTGTCACTAACGCCCTGCAATCGCGAGTTAGGAGCTCGTCACAGTCATTCAATCATTGAATCCTACTCGGAATACCACAGACAAGGTTTAGACTTTCCGGATTCTCTTGAATGCCGCCATCATTCTAGCTTACGCCACGAAGATTCTGGTTAGGAGATCTAAGAGATACTCATTCTAGCTTATTTCATGTAGAACGGAAGTGTTTGTCAGGCACGTGTTCATAGGGGAGAATGGTGATGAGCGTCACACATAATCATCACCTTCATCACGTTCTTGGGTGCGAATGGATATCTTAGAAGCGAAATAAGATGAATTGAATAGAAAACAGTAGTACTTTGCATTAATCTTTGAGGAACAGCAGAGCTCCACACCTTAATCTATGGAGTGTAGAAACTCTACCGTTAAAAATACATAAGTGAAGGTCCAGGCATGGCCGAGATGGCCAGCCCCCAAAATGTGATCACAGGATCAAAATACAATCCAGGATCTAGGATGCCAAATACAATAGTAAAAGGTCCTATTTATAATAAACTAGCTACTAGGGTTTACATGAGTAAGTAATTGATGCATAAATCCACTTCCGGGGCCCACTTGGTGTGTGCTTGGACTGGGCTTTGATTGTTACACGTGTAGAGATCCTCCTTGGAGTTGAACGCCAGCTTTTGTGCCAGTTTGGGCGTTCAACTCTGGTTTTGGCTCCTTTTCTGGCGCTGGACGCCAAATTTGGGTAGAAAGCTGGCGTTGAACGCCAGTTTACGTCGTCTATTATTGGCCAAAGTATGGACTATTATATATTTCTGGAAAGCCCTGGATGTCTACTTTCCAACGCAATTGGAAGCGCACCATTTCGAGTTCTGTAGCTCCTGAAAATCCACTTTGAGTGCAGGAAGGTCAGAATCCGACAACATCAGCAGTCCTTCTTCAACCTCTAAATCTGATTTTTGCTCAAGTCCCTCAATTTCAGCCAGAAAATACCTGAAATCACAGAAAAACACACAAACTCATAGTAAAGTCCAGAAATGTGAATTTAACATAAAAACTAATGAAAACATCCCTAAAAGTAACTAGATCCTACTAAAAACATACTAAAAACAATGCCAAAAAGCGTATAAATTATCCGCTCATCACAACACCAAACTTAAATTGTCGCTTGTCCCCAAGCAACTGAAAATTATATAGGATAAAAAGAAGAGAATATACTATAAATTCCAAACTATCAATGAAACATAGCTTCAATCATATGAGCGGGACTTATAGCTTTTTGCCTCTTGAATAGTTTTGGCATCTCACTCTATCCATTGAGGTTCAGAATGATTGGCATCTATAGGAACTCAGAGTTCAGATAGTGTTATTGATTCTCCTAGTTCAGTATGATGATTCTTGAACACAGCTATTTTATGAGTCTTGGCCGTGGCCCTAAGCACTTTGTTTTCCAGTATTACCACTGGATACATAAATGCCACAGACACATAACTGGGTGAACCTTTTCAGATTGTGACTCAGCTTTGCTAAAGTTCCCAATTAGAGGTGTCCAGGGTTCTTAAGCACACTCTTTTTTTGCTTTGGACCTTGACTTTAACCGCTCAGTCTCAAGTTTTCACTTGACACCTACACGCCACAAGCACATGGTTAGGGACAGCTTGGTTTAGCCGCTTAGACCAGGATTTTATTCCTTTAGGCCCTCCTATCCACTGATGCTCAAAGCCTTGGGATCCTTTTTATTTGCCCTTGCCTTTTGGTTTAAGGGTTATTGGCTTTTTGCTCTTGCCTCTTGGTTTTAAGAGCTTTTGGCTTTTTCTGCTTGCTTTTCTTTCTATTATTTTTTTTTGCCTATTTTTTTTTTCTGCAAGCTTTGTTTTTTGCAGCTTTTTCTTGCTTCAAGAATCATTTTTATGATTTTTCAGATTATCAAATAACATGTCTCCTAGTCATCATTCTTTCAAGAGCCAACATATTTAACATTCTTAAACAACAACTTCAAAAGACATATGCACTGTTCAAGCATACATTCAGAAAACAAGAAGCATTGTCACCACATCAATATAATTAAGCTAAGTTCAAGGATAAATTCGAAACTCATGTACTTCTTGTTCTTTTGAATTAAAACATTTTTCATTTAAGAGAGGTGATGGATTCATAGGACATTCATAACTTTAAGACAAAGTTACTAACTACTAATGATCATGTAATGAAGACACAAACATAGATAAGCACATAACATAGAAAACGAAAAACAGAAGAAATAAGAACAAGGAATGAATCCACCTTAGTGATGGTGGCGTTTCCTTCTTGAGGAACCAATGATGTCCTTGAGCTCTTCTATGTCTCTTCCTTGTCTTTGTTGCTCCTCCCTCATTGCTTTTTGATCTTCTCTTATTTCATGGAGCATGATGGAGTGCTCTTGATGTTCCACCCTTAGTTGTCCCATATTGGAACTCAATTCTCCTAGGGAGGTGTTGATTTGCTCCCAATAGTTTTGTGGAGGAAAGTGCATTTGAGGCATCTCCGGGTTCTCATGGTGATGAGCTTCATACGCCTCTTGAGCTCCATGAATGGGCTCTCTTGCTTGCTCCATCTTCTTCTTAGTGATGGGCTTGTCCTCTTTAATGAGGATATCTCCCTCTATGTCAATCCCAGCTGAATTGCTTAGGTGGCAAATGAGGTGAGGAAAGGCTAACCTTGCCATAGTGGAAGACTTGTCAGCCACCTTGTAGAGTTCTTGAGGTATAATCTCATGAACTTCCACCTCTTCTCTAATCATGATGCTATGGATCATGATGGCCCGATCTATAGTAACTTTAGACTGGTTGCTAGTGGGAATGATTGAGCATTGAATGAACTCCAACCATCCTCTAGCTACAGGCTTGAGGTCCAATCTTCTTAGTTGAACCGGCTTGCCTTTGGAGTCAATATTCCATTGAGCTCCTTCCACGCATATGTCCATAAGGACTTGGTCCAATCTTGGATTAAAGTTGACCCTTCTAGTGTAGGGGCGTTCATCTCCTTGCATCATGGGCAAATTAAACGCCAACCTCACATTCTCCGGACTAAAATCTAAGTATTTCCCCCGAACCATTGTAACATAATTCTTTGGATCCGGGTTCTTACTTTGATCATGGTTCTTGGTGATCCATGCATTGGCATAGAACTCTTGAAGCATTAGGATGCCGACTTGTTGGATGAGATTTGTTAGAACTTCCCAACCTCTTCTTTGAATTTCATGTCGGATCTCCGGATACTCAATTCTTTTGAGTTTGAAAGGGACCTCAGGGATCACCTTCTTTTTGGCCACAACATCATAGAAGTGGTCTTGATGGGCTTTGGAGATGAACCTTTCTATCTCCCATGACTCGGAGGTGCAAGCTTTTATCTTCCCCTTCCCCTTTCTAGAGGATTCTCCAGTCTTAGGTGCCATCAATGGTAATGGAAAAACAAAAAGCTTATGCTTTTACCACACCAAACTTAGAATATTGCTCGCCCTCGAGCAATAAACAAAAGAATAGAAGAAGAAGAAGAAGAAAGATGGAGAGGGAGAGGGAGATGTGGTTTCGGCCAAGAGGAGTGTAGAGGGGTGTGCTGTGTGAATTTGATGAAGAATGGAGGTCTTTATATAGGGAAGTGAGGGGGGAAAGGTTTCGGCCATTTGGGTGGGTTTGGGTGGGAAATTGGTTTTGAATTTTTAAGGTAGGTGGAGTTTATGAGGTAGGTTTATGGGGAAGAGTGGATGGAAGTGAGTGGTGAAGAGGTGATGGGGAAGAGAGTTTAAGGTGATTGGTGAAGGGTTTTGGGGAAGAGTGTTTATGGGGTTGTGTGAAAGAGAGTGGTGAGAAGAAGTGAGTGGAGGTAGGTGGGGATCCTGTGGGGTCCACAGATCCTGAGGTGTTCAAGGATTTACATCCCTGCACCCATTAGGCATGTAAAAATGCCTTTGCACCCAACTCTGGGCGTTCAGCGCCAGGTTGGTGGCCATTTTGGGTGTTCAACGCCCATTTGTGTGCCATTTCTGGCGTTGAACGCCAGAACCATGCCTGTTCTGGCGTTCAGCGCCCAGAAGCTGCCCATTTTGCGCGTTTAGCACTAGAACCATGCTCTATTCTGGCGCTGAACGCCAGACAGATGCTCCTCCAGGGTGTGATTTTTCTTCTGCTGTTTTTGATTCTGTTTTCAATTTTTATATTTATTTTGTGACTCCACATGATCATGAACCTACAAAGACATATAACTAAGAAAAATATAGTTAGATAAATAAAAATTGGGTTGCCTCCCAACAAGCGCTTCTTTAATGTCAATAGCTTGACAGTGGGCTTCTCATGGAGCCTCACAGATGTGCAGAGCTTTGTTGAGACTCTCCAACACCAAACTTAGAGTTTGGATATGGGAGTTCAACACCAAACTTAGAGTTTGGTTGTGGCCTCCCAACACCAAACTTAGAGTTTGACTGTGGGGGCTCTGGTTGACTCTGCTTTGAGAGAAGCTTTTTCTGCTTCCTCTCCATGGTTGCAGAGGGAGATCCTTGAGTTTTGAACACAAGGGAGTTCTCATTCCATTGAAGGACTATTTCACCTCTGTCAACATCAATCACAGCTCCTGCTGTGGCCAGGAAAGGTCTTCCTAGGATGATGGATTCATCCTCTTCCTTTCCAGTATCCAGGACTATGAAATCAGCAGGGATGTAAAGGCCTTCAACCTTTACTAACACGTCCTCTACTTGTCCATAAGCCTGTTTTCTTGAACTGTCTGCCATCTCTAATGAGATTTTAGCAGCTTGCACCCCATGGATTCCCAGTTTCTCTATTATAGAGAGGGGCATGAGGTTTATTCCTGAACTAAGGTCACACAGAGCCTTAAAGATCATGGTGCCTATGGTACAAGGTATTATGAACTTTCCAGGATCCTGTCTCTTCTGAGGCAATGTCAGTTGATCCAGATCACTTAGTTCATTGATGAACAAGGGAGGTTCAACTTCCCAAGTATCAATGCCAAATAATTTGGCATTCAGCTTCATGATTGCACCAAGAAACTTGGCAGTTTGCTCTTCAGTAACATCCTCATTCTCTTCAGAAGAGGAATACTCATCAGAGCTCATGAAGGGCATAAGGAGGCTTAATGGAATCTCTATGGTCTCTAGATGAGCCTCAGAGTCCTTTGGTTCCTCAGAGGGAAGCTCCTTATTGATCACTGGACGTCCCAAGAGGTCTTCCTCCTTGGGATTCACGTCCTCTCCTTCCCTTACAGGTTCGGCCATGGTGCTTATGTCAATGGCCTTGCACTCTCCTTTTGGATTCTCTTCTCTGTTGCTTGGGAGAGTACTAGGAGGGATTTCAGTGATCCTTTTACTTAGCTGGCCCACTTGTGCTTCCAAATTTCTAATGGAAGACCTTGTTTCATTCATGAAACTTACAGTGGCCTTAGATAGATCAGAGACTAAGTTTGCTAAATTAGAAGTATTTTGTTCAGAGTTCTCTGTCTGTTGCTGAGTGGATGATGGAAAAGGTTTATTATTGTTAAACCTGCTTCTTCCACCATTATTAAAGCCTTGTTGAGGCTTTTGATCCTTCCATGAGAAATTTGGATGATTTCTCCATGATGAGTTATAGGTGTTTCCATAAGGTTCACCTAAGTAATTCACCTCTGCTATTGCAGGGTTCTCAGGATCATAAGCTTCTTCTTCATAAGAAGCCTCTTGAGTACTGTTGGATGTAGCTTGCATTCCATTCAGACTCTGAGAGATCATATTGACTTGCTGAGTCAATATTTTGTTCTGAGCCAATATGGCATTCAGAGTATCAACTTCAAGAACTCCCTTCTTCATAGGCGTCCCATTACTCACAGGATTCCTTTCAGAAGTGTACATGAACTGGTTATTAGCAACCATGTCAATGAGTTCTTGAGCTTCTGCAGGCGTTTTCTTTAGGTGAATGGATCCACCTGCAGAAGTATCCAATGACATCTTTGATAACTCAGATAAACCATCATAGAATATATCCAGGATGGTCCATTCTGAAAGCATGTCAGAAGGACACTTTTTGGTCAACTGTTTCTATCTTTCCAAAGCTTCATAGAGGGATTCACCTTCTTTCTGTTTGAAAGTCTGAACATCCGCTCTAAGCTTGCTCAGCTTTTGAGGAGGAAAGTACTTGGCTAAGAAAGCCGTGACCAGCTTATCCCAAGAGTTCAGGCTATCTTTAGGTTGAGAGTCCAACCATAATCTATCTTTGTCTCTTACAGTAAAAGGGAAAAGCATGAGCCTGTAGACTTCAGGATCTACTCCATTAGTCTTAACAGTATCACATATCTGCAAGAATTCAGTTAAGAACTGAAAAGGATCTTCAGATGGAAGTCCATGAAACTTGCAGTTCTGCTGCATCAGAGAAACTAATTGAGGTTTCAGCTCAAAGTTGTTTGCTCCAATGGCAGGAATGGAGATGCTTCTTCCATGTAAATTGGAATTAGGTGCAGTAAAGTCACCAAGCATCTTCCTTACATTATTATTTTCGGCTGCCATCTCCTCTTCTTGTTCGAAAATTTCTGAAAGGTTATCTCTGGATTGTTGTATTTTAGCTTCTCTTAGTTTCCTTTTTAGAGTCCTTTCAGGTTCTGGATCTGCTTCCACAAGAATGTTCTTATCCTTGCTCCTGCTCATATGACAAAGAAGAGGGCACAGAAAAATAATAATAATAATAGAGATCCTTTATACCACAGTATAGGGATCCCTGTGTGAGTAGAAGAAGAGGGGGAGACAAAGAATGTAATGTAATGGAAGAAACACAACTGTGAGGAGGTTTGAGATGTGAGATGAGATGTTAGTAAATGAAGAAATAAATAGAATAAGATGGGAGAGGGAGAATTTTCGAAAAATATTTTTGAAAAAGAGTTAGTGATTTTCGAAAATGGTTTTTGAAAAATGTTAGTATTTTTTTGAAATTTTTTTTTTAAAATCAAAAATAAAAATAAAAATAATTAGTTAATAAAAAAGAAATTTTTGAAAAAGAGGGAAGATATTTTCGAAAATTAGAGAGAGAGAGTTAGTTAGGTAGTTTTGAAAAAGTTAAGAAACAAACAAAAAGTTAGTTAGTTAGTTGCTGAAACAAATTTTGAAAAGATAAGAAGTTAGGAAGTTGGAAAAGATATTTTGAAATTAGATTTTTTTGAAAAATATAAGATAAGAAGATATTTTTGAAAAGATATGATTGAAATTAGTTTTGAAAAAGATTTGATTTTTAAAATCTCAATTAATGACTTGATTCACAAGAAATCACAAGATATGATTCTAGAACTTAAAGTTTGAATCTTTCTTAACAAGCAAGTAACAAACTTGAAATTTTTGAATCAAAACATTAATTGTTAATATTATTTTCGAAAATTTTTGATAAAGATAAGAAAAAGATTTTTGAAAAATATTTTTGGAATTTTCGAAAATAACTAAGAAATTTGAAAAAGATTTGAGTTTTGAAAAAGATTTTGAAAAAAGATAAGATTTTCAAATTGAAAATTTGATTTGACTCATGAGAAACAATTTTGATTTTTAAAATTTTTTGAAAAAGTCAACTCAATTTTCGAATTTGATGGGAGAAAAAGGGAAAGATATTTTTTTGATTTTTGAAATTTTTATGAAAAACATGAAAATTATGCAATGCATGAAATTTTTTAGATCAAAACAATGAATGCATGCAATAATGCTATGAATGTCAAGATGAACACCAAGAACATTATGAAGATCATGATGAACAACAAGAACATATTTTTGAAAAATTTTTAATGCAAAGAAAACATGTAAGACACCAAACTTAAAAATCTTTCATGTTTAGTAACAAACGAAAAATGCACATGAAAAACAACTAAAGATGCAAAACAAGAAAACATCAAGATCAAACAAGAAGACTTACCAAGAACAACTTGAAGATCATGAAGAACACTATGAATGCATAAATTTTCGAAAAATGCAAGATGCACATGCAATTGACACCAAACTTATAACATGACTCAAGACTCAAACAAGAAACAGAAAAATATTTTTGATTTTTATGATTTTCTAATTTTTTTTGGATTTTTTCGAAAATTATATGAAAAATAAAAAAATAAGGATTCAAAAATTTTTAATATGAATTCCAGGAATCTTGCATTCTTAGTCTAAAGCTTCAGTCCAGGAATTAGACATGGCTCACTAGCCAGCCAAGCTTTCAATGAAAGCTCCGGTCCAAAACACTAGACATGGCGAATGGCCAGCCAAGCTTCAGAAAGATATCAGAATATACTGCTCATTACTTATCAAATATGTAACTTGCCTCTATGCTGATGGTTTGGAAGCCTCAGTCCAAAAGAATTTATACATGGCTTTACAGCTAGCCAGGCTTCACATGCTTCATGAAACACTAGAATTCATTCTTAAAAATTTTGAATAAAATTATAAATTTTTTTTTTTGAATTTTTTCGAAAACAAAGAAAACAAAAAGAAAATTACCTAATCTGAGCAACAGGATGAACCGTCAGTTGTCCAAACTCGAACAATCCCCGGCAACGGCGCCAAAAACTTGGTGCACGAAATTGTGATGTCCAGGCTCGAACAATCCCTGGCAACGTGAGCAACTTGGTACGCGTAATCGTGATTACACTTTAATTATGTAAAATTCATGGCTCTTTTTTGTCTCTGGCAATGGCGCCAAGAACATGGTGCCAATACCATGGTTCACAACTTCGATACAACTAACCAGCAAGTGCACTGGGTCGTCCAAGTAATACCTTACGTGAGTAAGGGTCGAATCCCACGGAGATTGTTGGTATGAAGCAAGCTATGGTCACCTTGTAAATCTCAGTCAGGCAGATATAAAGTGATAATGGTGTTTTCGAATATTATATAATAAAATAGGGATAGAGATACTTATGTAATTGATTGGTAGGAATTTCAGATAAGCGAATGGAGATGCTTTTCATTCCTCTGAACCTCTGCTTTCCTGCTATCTTCATCCAATCAATCTTACTCCTTTCCATGGCTGGCTTTATGTGATACATCACCACTGTCAATGGCTACTTTCGGTCATCTCTCGGGAAAATGATCCAATGCCCTGTCACGGCACGGCTAATCGTCTGGAGGCATCACCCTTGCCAATGGCTTCATCTTATCCTCTCAGTGAATAATATGCTCATGCACCCTGTCACGGCACGGCTATTCATCTGTCGGTTCTCGATCCTGCTGGAATAGGATTTACTATCCTTTTGCATCTGTCACTAACGCCCTGCAATCGCGAGTTAGGAGCTCGTCACAGTCATTCAATCATTGAATCCTACTCGGAATACCACAGACAAGGTTTAGACTTTCCGGATTCTCTTGAATGCCGCCATCATTCTAGCTTACGCCACGAAGATTCTGGTTAGGAGATCTAAGAGATACTCATTCTAGCTTATTTCATGTAGAACGGAAGTGTTTGTCAGGCACGTGTTCATAGGGGAGAATGGTGATGAGCGTCACACATAATCATCACCTTCATCACGTTTTTGGGTGCGAATGGATATCTTAGAAGCGAAATAAGATGAATTGAATAGAAAACAGTAGTACTTTGCATTAATCTTTGAGGAACAGCAGAGCTCCACACCTTAATCTATGGAGTGTAGAAACTCTACCGTTAAAAATACATAAGTGAAGGTCCAGGCATGGCCGAGATGGCCAGCCCCCAAAACGTGATCACAGGATCAAAATACAATCCAGGATCCAGGATGCCAAATACAATAGTAAAAGTTCCTATTTATAATAAACTAGCTACTAGGGTTTACATGAGTAAGTAATTGATGCATAAATCCACTTCCGGGGCCCACTTGGTGTGTGCTTGGGCTGGGCTTTGATTGTTACACGTGTAGAGGTCCTCCTTGGAGTTGAACGCCAGCTTTTGTGCCAGTTTGGGCGTTCAACTCTGGTTTTGGCTCCTTTTCTGGCGCTGGACGCCAGATTTGGGTAGAAAGCTGGAGTTGAACGCCGGTTTACGTCCTATATTCTTGGCCAAAGTATGGACTATTATATATTGCTAGAAAGCCCTGGATGTCTACTTTCCAACGCAATTGGAAGCGCGCCATTTCGAGTTCTGTAGCTCTAGAAAATCCACTTTGAGTGCAGGGAGGTCAGAATCCGACAGCATCAGCAGTCCTTCTTCAACCTCTGAATCTGATTTTTGCTCAAGTCCCTCAATTTCAGCCAGAAAATACCTGAAATCACAGAAAAACACACAAACTCATAGTAAAGTCCAGAAAAGTGAATTTAACATAAAAACTAATGAAAACATCCCTAAAAGTAACTAGATCCTACTAAAAACATACTAAAATCAATGTCAAAAAGCGTATAAATTATCCGCTCATCAGACCCCTTAGTCACATAAGTATTATAAACATAGTATTAAATATATAATCTTATTCAACGATTCTTAAATACAAATCATACCCCTCTAAAAACCAATATGACATGATGTGGGAACAAATCTGAGAGCTAAACCAAATACAGAAAGTACACTATATATATATATATATATATATATATATATATATATATATATATATATATATATATATATATATATATATATATGGCTCTGTAGTTCGGTCGCTGCTTCGTGCCAAGGCTTCCTGAACCTATCACTGAAATGTTGGATATAAAAAGGGGTGAGAACAAACAAATGACACATTCTTAGTAGGGAAGGGAATACCATCAAAGCAAAGAGATACTCGCAAATAGAAAGAATACCGTTATAAAAATAGTTGATCTTTGAAATAACCCTTTGGAAAAGCTCCGTGATAAATCTTACTTTGAAAAAGTTGTAATGAATCTTCTTCAGTTTACAAATCCATAAAGTAAATCATTTAAAAAAAGGAAAGGACCAAAGACATGCCTAAGAGCTTTCTACCCAACAAACTTGCATCGCTAATTCCTATCCATCCAAGCTTATGGTCATACTAATTGAAAATAGGGTAATTAAGCTAAGCATTCCACTTAACTAGTAATTCATAATCTCAGTACTTCTCTTTTCAATATCACAGTCCATCCGCATATGATTCAGTAATTTAGTATCAAAACTCAGTAACATCACATCAGGAACAACCTTCAGCGTTACCACCACTAACATAAGGGATCTTTCAGTTGTTCAAAAACATACAAAGCAATACAAGGAATACAAAAATAGAGGAAACAAATAAAGCAATTAGATCAAGTAGCATATAGATATAATTAATCAATAAGGCAAACCAAATACAAGATGCACACCCAAGCAATACACACAAATGCAAATGATGCATGTCTGCCCTATGACTAATGAGCTCATTTGTCGGTTATACAGTTAAATTCGACATGTTCGGTAGCTAACCCTGGAAATTCCCTCGGTGCGCGTATCTCAAAGAGGAATTCACATCTCAACGAGGAATTATTCGAAAAGGTATAAGTGCCTGGTCACATCTTACGCTAGAGGGTCAACAAAGTCTCAAGTCTCAACCTGGAGCAAGTGGGGCAAACCACTGCATCTACCTGACTACCCAGGGAGACTCATGACTCAGATATCTCAGTTACCAACCCGGAACAAGCAGGACAAAACCACAATCATTGTGTCCACTCAGGCGGTTTCAATTTCAATCAAATTTAATTCATTACGCAAGTGGGATAACACTCAGACCTTTCCAATTCAGCCATACTCAGTCATTGTCAGTCTCATCATCAAATTTATCATTTAACATAATTATATTCTCTCGCACATATCTCAACTTAATCAAGTTCTCATCATAAGCTTCATATTAATCTCACTTCTCATCAATGATCTCATACTAGACAGAATTCTCATCATGATCATAAACTCCACTCCGCTTCCTACCCCGATGCCCTAGACTCGAGGTCAAGGTTACATATGAACTCAAATAGAACATAATCATTCATAACCAACGTCAATCTAACTCAAACATGCATATTCCATTCAATCTCATTAAATCGTTTCTCTAATTAGTCACTTTATAGACTGACAAGCCCAACTTTCATAATCCTCAATTTCAATTTAATACAGCCAAGGTCCTCAACCATTATCTCATAATTCTTATAAATCAACACTTAACTACATGCTTCCCCAAGTATCTCTCTTTCCTTCAACTCCATTACCTAACTCTATTCACAATTTCTCCTTTCACACTTCCTAAACCCGAACTAGTAGATTGATAAAGTAATTTACCTTTTTAAAATTTTAATTAAATAAATAAATAAATCACTTTTTGTTGTTATTCAAAATTAAATAAGTTAAATCATAAACCAATTTCAAAAATTAACAAAATCATAGAACTCATCTTTCATTTAAACCAAATCATTTAAACCAGATTTTTCGAACCAATTTCAAAACCATTCGAGCTTTAAAACTTTTGAACAAGATTCAAAGCCATACGAGTTAAAAATTGAAAATCCTAATTGAAAATCCCAAAAGCATTTATTCTCAAATTCATTAGTTTAATTACTTTAAAATCTTTAAAAGTATTCAAGACATATCTCTTTTGATAAAATTAATCAAACCAAACTCTTTTTCTTTTAACCAAGACTTCCAAAACTCTTCAAATTTTTACAGAAGTTTCGGCAGAACCTCACCTAAAAACCAGAGTTTACCACCTTTCATGGGTTCCCTCAATTTAACCTCAACAGGCTTCCATAGCCAACAACATTAAAAATCAATCCAACGCCATAATCGGTGTAAGAACCAGAATTAAATTAATCACGTGGATAAAATAAAATAATAATTTAATTACCCAAAAAAAGGTTTAAAAATCTAAAAATATTAATTTGAAAATTTAATGGTGAGATTTGAATTCAGTAGATTTTGTCGAAAAAATGCGTATAGGTAAAATAGCCGACAGAACCAATTTAAGTCTGTTCGGTACTGCATGAGAGAAAATAAAACTGTAGGAATCCTTAGAAAATATTTAGAATTGAAAATTCTGTGCTAATCTTAAAGGTTTTGGCCCGAAGTTGGGCAAAACGAACCTAAAACACTAAGCTCTTGGACTGGGTCCAAGTTGGGCCCAAATCCAACATATATATACACTTAAATAAAGGCTATACAACCTTTATAACACCACAAAAGACAACCTAGCACTTGAAAATTAAGGGTGAGAGAAGAGAGGAAGAAATACAATTCATCATCATCTTGTTTTGCTCATAACATGAGTTACGATGCTTTGATTCATGTGCCATTTACGGTCACGTGAAGCTCCCACCAAGCCCGTCATTTCTATCTAAACAAAGTTAGTAATAACTCGAAATCCATGCTGCAGTTTTCTTTCCTAGCAGTTTTGCATTTTTAGGTTTGATTTTTGAGTAGATTTTGTGATTTCGGTTGTTTAGGGGTGATCTAGCATTGGAGTATTGTTAGATTTTACCCCTAATATCTTTGGGTAAGGTAAGTCTCTTTAAAAATCCTTGTGATTTGATGTTTTGGTAAGTTATAGTATTAATTTGGTATATTAAATGTGTTTAACTTGATTTTGGTGATTGTTGGAGTTGGTTTTGGAGCTTTTGTAGCTTTTAGATTGAGCTTGGTGGCTTTGTTTGGTGTTTTAACGTTTGTAGGAATCGTCCAAGGTATGGTTTTAGTTTCTTTTAGCTAGTATATAATGTTGTGGGTAACTTAGGCTAGTGGCCTTTAAGATAGGATAGAATGATTGGGTGTATGATAAATTTAATTGCATGTAAATTGTTATGTTTGATGATGATGGTGATATGGAGTCTTGGATATGTGTGGTATATGAATTATGAAGAAGATGGAATGAGTAGTATGTGTTGGGGATATTGATATGAATTATGTTGAATTGAAAACTTTTAATGAGTCGACGAGGTTATGAAATAAATGGCAGTTGTTGATAACTATGATCGTGATTATTTATATTAATGATGTTTGGGATAATTGTGGAAGTGGTGAAGTTGTGAATGGAGTTTTTGAATGAATTGAATGATTTTGATAATTGTGATTTTTGATAATGATAATAAGTGGTGATAATGATAGTTTGTAGAATTTGTTGAGTAATACATATATGTAATTGTGGAATACTTGAATGGTTTGGGGGATGATATGTTGTTGAGAGGAAGGAAAGTGTGTGGATGTGTTTTGAATGACTTTAGTGCTATTTTGTGTTATGGAATTTTTGTTTAGAATTGAGAATTTGGTAAAATTAAGGTTTGGTGCTTTTTGGTAAAAACTTAATTTTTACTAACTTTGATGGTCTATAACTTGAGCCTAGGATTTTGGATTCAAGTGGATTTTATTTTAAAATGAATATAATTTTAAGAGCTTTAAAATAATTTAAAGTTTGTGGAAATCGGAGTTTCATAGAGGAAGTTATGGATGTCAGACTTTAGGTGCAGAAAACTAAATTTTTCTTGTTGCAGAAAACTAGCACACACGGACCAGAGAGTGCATTTGAGCTCATGCATACACATGAGGGGGTGTGCGTATGCACACCTTGAGGATTTTGCAAGTGTGTGTACACACACTGTGATGCATACGCACAGGATGGGAAGGTCTCTCTGTTGCGTGTGTACACACAGTATGGTGTATACGCACACTTTAATAAAAATTGGTGGTGCGTGCGCACGCATAGCTGATGCGTATGCACAACACTCTGTTTTACACTAAAACTCTATTTTTTACTAATTGACCTTCCGAGCAAGCCTGTAAACCTCTGAAACCACTGTTTTGATGAAAATTCACCATTTTTGAACTATCAACCATTCTTCTAATTTTTCAATCCTCTGAAAACTTTGTTTAAGGTTCGAAAGTTAGGTTTTAGGCTACGAAGTAAGGGTAAAAGTGTATTTTCTGTTATGAGTTAGAGACGGTGACCTAGGCTTGGGATGAACTGTGGATGGAATGATTTGAGTGGATTGGCAGAGTGATGAGTGGATGATGAATTAAACAAAGTGAATAATTGAGATTGTTGGACTCGATGAAAATGACAGTAATCACTGAGACTAATTTTATATGATTGATATGCTGAGATTTGATAAGTCGCTATGTGCCTTGGGCAAGGACGGTAGTGATTCCCGCTTGTCGAGGTTGCGGTGCTGGCATAAGGACGGTGGTTAATCCCGCTTACGTTCAGATGTGAGGGTTGAGGTAGTATCCCGCTTGCATAACCTTCTCTACCGTAAGAGTGTGCCAGGCACTATATCCTTGAAACGATAGTGTGCCGGGAACTATATCCCTGGAATGATAGTGTGCAGGGCACTATAACCCTGATTTTGCAGAAAGGCTGCATCTGAAAAGATGTGTCGGGTTAGCAACTTTAAACTGACAATGTGATATCACAGCCAAATAGGATAGGCATTCATCATATGCATTTCTATATGTTTGCTTTGGTTAACTTCTGTTATGCATAAATGAATCACATGCCTACTTGCTATTTGTTTTACTTGATGTACATGCGTATTACTTGTGCTTTACTTATCTACATTACCTGTGTTTTTTTGTTGGGATTGAGGAGGCTTGGTAGTGATGAGTGGATATTTTATACCCTTTTTAGTACTGTTTCCTTAGTGTTTTTTTATTATATTTTGGCAAGTTTTATTATGTTTTAGTAGGTTTTAGTGCAAAATTCACCTTTTAGATGCTACTATGAGTTTTTGTGTTTTTATTTTGATTTCAGGAGATTTTTGGGTGAAAATGGTGAGTTTTGGCAAAGTCTGATTTAGAGGCAAAGAAAGGATAGAAGATGTTGTCAAATGCTGACCTTGTGCATTCCAACGAGCATATCTTGAGCTACAAAGATCCAATTGATGCGCTCTCAATGGCGGTGGAAAGCTAACTTTCAGACTTTCTAGGAATATATAATAGTTCATAACTTTATTTGGAAATGTCTACCCAAAATGGATGTTGAATGCCCAACTTATCCCCTTTCTGGCGTTCAACGCCCCAGAAGGACCAAAGCAATCGTTGAACGCCCAAAACTGGTGTTCAACTCCACCAAGAGAGCAAGGAAGCAGTGTGGACACTCCCTAATGGGCGTTCAATGCCCACTCTTCTAAGATAAATGCCAGCTCAACCCAAACACTCACCAAGTGGGCCCAGAAGTGGATTTTCGCACCTTTTGCTTAGTTTATAACATTTTTGTAATTTTTAATTATTAGATTAGTATATATAGGAGAAGATCACCCATGTTTAGGATCATCAGTTTCTCAGTGCTTATCCCACATTATTTTTTGTAAAATATGAGCGGCTAAACCTCCTAAGTTAAGGATATGAGCTCTGCTCATTCCTATGGATTAATATTATTACTTCTTCTAATTTAATACATGTTTGATTCTATTTTATGATGTATTTTTGTACGTCATCTTTATGAGTTTGGGGTAGAACGAGAGTATGACCCCTTATTCTACAGGAGCTTTTGCGAAGCCTTAGCAAGATAGTATTGAGCTGCAGCTTGAGAGTACATCACAGATCCAAGAGAGTACCTGGGCTAATTAGAATACGTGACATGAAATCTTATTAGTCATGGGTAATTGAGGTCTCTGTGGCGTTAAGGCTAGAATACAGAGTATCATTCTCTGATCTGAAAGATCTGATCTTGTCTATGACGTTTTGAGAAGGATCACCAGAGATTGAATTGCGTAAGCTTCACCTTCATTCAGATTGGATGACCATTAGCACTGACGTGTGATCTGGATCAGAGGAGATTAATGACCTCTAGCCCCGGATTTAATCACTTACAGCTTTTCCATTGAATGAATCACTCATTGTTAAAGTAGTCAGTAAGAAGTATTAATCCAAAAGAACAAGTATCTCTAAGGCCTTAACTGATTCCCCATCATTGTTTCTATGCCAATTCAGTATTGTTTTTTATACTGTTTTATTTTATGTGCCTACAACAACAATTACCTTTTCTATTCTCCTGACTAAGATCTGCAAGATAACCACAGCTTGCTCAATCCAACGATCCTCATGGGATCGACCCTCACTCACCTGAGGTATTACTTGGACGACCCGGTGCACTTGTTGGTTTAGTTGTGCGAGTTCTAATTTTGTGCAGCAAGTTTTTGGCGCCGTTGTGGGAGATTGTTTGAGATTGACAAACTACCGGTTGTCTTGCTCCTTAGATTAGGTACTTTTTACTAGCTTTCTTTTAATTTCTTTTCTTGTTAATTTTCGAAAATTCTTTAAAAACCTTTTTTTAAAATTTATCTTGAGTCATATTTTTCTTTTGTTTGAGTCTTGTGTCAAATATTAAGTTTGGCGTCACTTTGGTTTTTGTTTCTTTTCTTCAGTTTTTGAAACTTGTTCATGTTGTCCTTCTTTGTGTTTGAATTTTTCTTTATATTTTTCCTTGTTTGATTTCAAAATTTTTAAGTTTGGTGTCTTTTAGTATTTTTCTTTTTCAAAATTTTAAAAATTTGTGTTATTTGATTTCAAAAATTTGTAAGTCTGCTGTCTTGTTAGGGTTTGTTTTTCCTTTTAAATTTTTTGAAAAAAAAAGAAAAGAAACAAAATATAATTTCAAATTTTTGAAAACTTTTGTATCTTTGTTTCTATCTTGTTTTAAATTTTAAGTTTGGTGTCTCATTAGTTATCTTTTTTTGTTTAATTTTCTTGTTTATCTTTTGCCTTTAAATCTTTATCTCATCTTTTTTTTATTTTCAAAATTTCGTTATCTTATCTTATTTCAAATTTAAAATTTTAAATTTTAGTATCTTGTTAGTTTTGCTTTCTTTTAAAAAAAATTTTGAATTTTAAAAATTTTAAATTTTTAAACTTATCTTATCTTTACCTTAAATTCAAATTTCAAAAGTTTAGTATTTGGTTTGTTTTTCTTTATTTAAAATTTAAATTTCAAAATCAAATCTCCTGTCTTAAAATTTTTAAAATCTTATCTTACGTTATTTGACTTTTTCCTTGCAAATTTAAATTTAAAAATCTTTAATTGACTCTTTTTTTTTAAATTTCAAAAATTTTCAAAATTAAATCTTTTATTTTATTTTCAAATCTTATTAGTTAGTTATTTGTTTATTTTATTTTAATTTTAAAAGTTTGGTGTCCCTTTAATTCTTCTTTCTCTCTGCTCTTTTTCGGAAATCTCCTACCTCTTTCTCTCTCTTCTTCTTCAAAAATTTTCGACTCTTTTTTCTCTCTATTTTCGAAAATTCTTTTTAATAAAAGACACCTATATTTTCTTTTTCTCTTTATCTAAGTCTCTCACAAGGAGCTCTCTATAATTTGACATAGAGACTCCTTTCTTTTTCTCTTCTTGGTTTCTTTCTTTTTTATGAACAGGAATAGGGATAAAGAATCCCTTTGTTGACCCTGATCCTGAACCTGAAAGGACCTTAAGGTGGCATTTGCAACAAGCTCAGGATAGCAGAGCTGTAAGGAATCTCACAGAAGCTCTTGAACGAGAAGCTGAAAATACAACAATGGCTGCTAATCCAAAAGCTGGAGGAGACGCAAGAAAGGTCCTTGGATCTTATACTTCACCAAATTTTGACTTCTATAGGTGCAGCATCTCCATACCTGCCATTGGTGCAAATAACTTTGAGCTGAAGCCTGAACTAGTTACCCTAATATAACAGAATTGCCAGTTTCATGGATTTTCGCAGGAAGATCCCAACAAATTCATCTCTGACTTCCTATAGATCTGTGACACTATCAAGACTAATGGAGTAGATCCATAAGTTTACAAGCTCATGCTCTTCCCCTTTGCTGTAAGGGACAGATCAAGGCTATAGTTGGATTCTCAGCCTAAAGAAAGCCTAGACGCTTGGGAGAAGGTGGTCAATGGATTCTTGACCAAGTTCTTTCCACCTCAGAAGATGAGCAAGATTAGGGTGGAAGTTCAGACCTTCAGACGAAAGAGGGTGAATCTTTCTATGAAGCTTGGGAAAGATACAAGCAACTGATCAAGAGATGTCCTCCTGACATGATCTCAGAGTGGACTATGTTAGAGATCTTCTATGATGGCCTCTCTGTTAGAGATCTTCTATGATGGCCTCTCTGAGATGTCCAAGATGTCATTGGACCACTCTGCTGGTTGCTTCCTTCACATGAAGAAGACGCCTGAAGAGGCACAGGAGCTTATTGACATGGTTGCCAACAACTAGTACATGTACACTTCTGAGAGGAACCCTGTCCAAATATGACCTCCTTGCACTTGAAAGAGCTTTTCTAGAGCTACAGACATCTAAATGGAGCTTTCACAATGACTATGTAAAGCTAACATCCAAAACTTTCTAGCAATGTATAATAGTCCATACTTTGTTTCTGAATTTGGAGGCCCAAAACTGACATTTAAAGCCATCCTTCTGCCCTATTCTGGTGTCCAGCGCCCAAAGGAGAAGAGACCAGCATCCAACGCCCATAAAGGAACCCCTAGCCAACGTTCAATGCCCTAGAGGCCTCCTAGCACGTGGATCTCAATCACGCTCAGCCCAAACACTCACCAAGTGGGCCCTAGAAGTATATTTTAGCACTAAAACACTGTTGTACCCTTCTTAATGTAATCCTTAGTCATTAGTTTAGTATTTAAAGACTTTTACACCTCTCATCAAGGGGGACACACACCTTACACATTTATCATTGTATTTTCTATCAGTATGAGTTTCTAAACCTCCTAGATTGAGGGGAGGAGCTCTACTGAGTTTTATGGATTAATAAAAGTATTACTGTTCTATTTCAATTCGTGTTTGATTCTCTATTCTAAGATGTATCTATGTTCTTCATCAATATGAATGCGTTAAACTGGCATAAGGTTATCATATTCTACATGGTTTAGAGTGAGTCTTTCATCGGACAATGATGAACCACCAGCTAGATTATACATCTCTTAGACGGCTAATCCATGACTTCATTGGGGACTTTTTGAGACATCAGTTCAGCCGAGGAATAGGGAGATTAGAGTCTTTGTGGCAAAGGCTAGAACCAAAGGAGAAGCATCCGCTAATATGAAAGATTCGACCTTGTCTGTGGCCTTTTGAGTAGGATCACCAAGGAGAATGAACTGCAAGAGCTTCACCTTCAATCAGACTGGATCCACACTAACCCTGCGGTTCAGATCTAGAAGAGCATTGGCGACCTCTCAACTGGCGTCAATCACATACAGCCTACCATGGAAGAAATCATTCACAGTTAAAGAAGACAGTAAGATCGGAATTAATCCAGAAGAACAAAGCATCTCCAAGCCTTAACCATCTTCTTATCACTGATTATAATCAAACTAGTAATTCCGTATTATTCTAATTTTATGCATTTAAACAAATCCAACAACTCTTCTATCCGCCTGACTAAGATCTACAAGATAACCATAGCTTGCTTCAAATCACAATCCTCGTGGGATCAACCCTGACTCACTCAGGTATTACTTGGATGACCCAGTGCATTTGCTGGTTCAGTGTACGAAGTTTGGGGATTCATGCGCACCAAGTTTTTGGACAAACTAACGGATTATCTTGTTGCTTATATTAGATACTTTTTATTTTTGTTTTGAATCTTTTATTTTTCTTTTCAAAAAAAAATTTCAAAAACCTTTTCTGTTTTTGGCTAAGTATTTCCTTTTGAGTTTCTTACTTTGAGTCTTACCTGTTTCTTGTTTTCTTTCTCAAAAAAAAAAATTCAAAAATATTAGCTTTTCTTTATTAATCTTTATTTTTGGTTTGAGTCTTTTGTTTGTGTTCTTATGGAATTTTCGAATTTCTTGAGTCTTTTTATGAAAAATTTTCAAAAATAGTGTCTTTTGTTTGAGTCTTGTGTAAATCCTCAAGTTTGGTGTCTCTTTATGTTTTTCCTTTTCAAAATTTCGAAAATTATATGCTTTGATTTAAAAATTTTTTAAGTTTCGTGTGCCTTGGTCACTTTGGTTTTCATCTCTTTTAACCTGTTCTTGTTAATTTTTCTTGTGTTTGATTTCAATATCTTTAAATTTAATGTCTTTTGGTGTTTTTCATGCAAATTTTCAAAAATTGTGTCTTTGGTTTCCAAAATTTTAGGTTTGGTGTCTTTTGGTTGTTTTTCTCTTTCTTCATTAATTCAAAAAAATATATCTTTCTATCTTTATTTCAAAATTATTTTCGAAAATATTAACAAAAATTTCAATTTGTAATTTCAAAATTATTATCTTATCTTATCTTAAATTTAAAAATCAAATTTCAAATCTTATCTTTTCATATCTTATCATATCTTTCTTTTAATTTGATTCTTTCTTATCTTATCTTTCTTTTAATTTTTAAAATTCAAATATTTTCAAATTCAAACCTTTTCAAAAATCATATCTTTTTCAAATTACTATCTTATCTTTTTATCTTTCTTCAAAAATTCAAAAATCTTATCTTATCTTATTTCAAATTTTAAAATCAAACCTTTTCAAAATTCAAATTTCAATTTCAAAATTCAAAATTTAAATTTTAAATTTCAAATTTCAAAATCCTATCTTTTTAAAATCTTTTCAAATTCTTATCTTATCTCTTCTAATTTTAAATTTTAAAATCAAATCTTTTTCAAATCTTTCTAACTTCTATCTTATCTTTTCTAATTTCAAATTTTAAAATCAAATCTTTTCTAATCTTTTATCTTATCTTATTTTTCAAATCTTTTCTTAATTAGTTACTTGTTTTCTCTTTCTTCTTTTTCAAAACTTCCTAACTAACTCCCCTCTCTTCTATTTTCGAAAATATCTTCTTTATTTCTCCCTCTACTTTTTCAAAATTCATCAATTAATTTTCAATTCTTTTTAGTTAATTAACCTTTAATTTCGAATTAAATAAATAAATAAAACAAAAACAAAAATATTTTAATTCCTGTTTATTGTTTCTACTTCTAATTTTTGAATTCTTCTTCTCTCTTTATTCGAATTCCTCTTCTCCTTCTTCTATCTTTATTCTTCTTTCTCTTCTTCTTCACATCTCACAGGGAGTTCTCTATACTCTGACATAGAGACTCCCATTTTCTTTGTCTCTTATTTATGTAGGCAGAGACACCGGAGTCACTATGGATCCAAAAGGGAATGCATGAACTGGGAGACCTCTGGGCTCCTATACATTTGACACTCTGATGAGCGGATATTTTATACGCTTTTTGGGGTTAATTTCATATAGTTTTGAGTATGTTTTAGTTAGTTTCTAGTTTATTTCCAGTAGGTTTTAGGAAATTTTCATATTTCTGGACTTTACTATGAGTTGTGTATTTTTCTGTAATTTCAGGTATTTTTTTGGCTGAAATTGAAGGAGCTGAGCAAAAATCTGATTCAGGCTGAAAAAGGACTGCTGATGCTGTTGGATTCTGACCTCCCTGCACTCAAAGTGGATTTTCTGGAGCTAAAGAACTCGAAATGGCATGCTTCCAATTGCGTTGGAAAGTAGACATCCAGGGCTTTCCAGCAATATATAATAGTCTATACTTTGCACAAGGATAGACGACGTAAACTGGCGTTCAACGCCAGCTCTCTGCCCAATTCTGGCGTCCAGCGCCAGAAAAGGATCAAAAGCTGGAGTTGAACGCCCAAACTGGCATAAAAACTGGCGTTCAACTCCACAAATGGCCTCTGCACGTGAATTGCTTAAGTCTCAGCCCAGCACACACCAAGTGGGCTCCAGAAGTGGATCTCTACATCATCCATCATAGTCTACTCATATTTTGTAACCCTAGGCTACTAGTTTAGTATAAAAACAACTTTTAGAGACTTATTTTGTATCTCATGACATTTTCAGATCTAAACTTTGTATTCTCTGACGGCATGAGTCTCTAAACCCCATTGTTGGGGGTGAGGAGCTCTGCTGTGTCTCGATGAATTAATGCAAGTATTTCTGTTTCCCATTCAAACACGCTTGTTCCTATCTAAGATGTTCATTCGCGCTTAACTGTGATGAAGGTGATGATCTGTGACATTCATCACCTTCCTCAAACCATGAACGTGTGCCTGACAACCACCTCCGTTCTATATCCGATTGAATGAGTATCTCTTAGATTCCTTAATCAGAATCTCCGTGGTATAAGCTAGAACTGATGGCGGCATTCATGAGAATCCGGAAAGTCTAAACCTTGTCTGTGGTATTCCGAGTAGGATTCAAGGATTGAATGACTGTGACGAGCTTCAAACTCCTGAAGGCTGGGCGTTAGTGACAGACGCAAAAGGATAGTAAATCCTATTCCAACCGAATCGAGAACCAACCGGTGATTAGCCGTGCTGTGACAGAGCGCGTGAGCGTAGTTTTCACGGGAAGGATGGAAGGTAGCCATTGACAACGGTGATCCACCAACACACAGCTTGCCATAGGAGGACATGCGTGCGTGAACAAGAAGACAGAGGAAAGCAGAGATTCAGAAGGCAAAGCATCTCCAAAACTCCAACATATTCTCCATTACTGCACAACAAGTAACCTTTAATTTATGCTCTCTTGGTTATTCACAATTCAACTGATAAACATAATTGACTTCCTGACTAAGATTTACAAGATAGCCATAGATTGCTTCAAACCAACAATCTCCGTGGGATTCGACCCTTACTCACGTGAGGTATTACTTGGATGACCCAGTGCACTTGCTGGTTAGTGGTACGCGTTGTGAAAAGTGTGATTCACAATTCGTGCACCAAGTTTTTGGCGCCGTTGCCGGGGATTGTTCGTGTTTGGACAACTAACGGTTTATTTTGTTGCTTAGATTAGGAAAGATCTTTCCTATTTTTGGTTTAGAGTCTTTTATTATTTATCCCTTATTAAAACACTTTAAGTTTATAGCTCAGTTAGTTAGAACGTGGTGTTTATGTTCATGGTAATTGGCTATCATATTTTTTAAAAACCTTTTTCAAAAATAATTTTTTCTATTAAATCCTGTGCCAAACTTTAAGTTTGGTGTTTTCTTGTTGATTTCCCTTTGGTTTTCGAAAATTTTGGCTTGGTTTTCTAAAAATTTTAAGTTTGGTGTTCTTTCTTCGTGTTCTTGAGTTTTCCTTGTGACTTGATTTTAAAATTTTTAAGTTTGGTGTTCCTTGGTGTTTTCCCTCCAAAATTTTCGAAAATAGGGAGCATTAGATCTAAAAATTTTAAATCTTGTGCTATCTTATTATTTTTCTCTCTCCTCTTTAAATTTAAAAAATATCTTTTCTCTCTATTTTAAAAACAAATTTTCGAAAATTATATAAAAAAAAAATTTTTAAAAAATCTTTTCCAAATCATATCTTTTTCAAAACTTTCTAACCATTTTTTCTCTCCTCACTTTTTCGAAAATCATAATTTTTGTTATTTTTATTTTTGGTTAAGTTGTCCTCTTTCCATAAAATAAAATAATTAAAAAGGTAAATCAGTCCAAGTTATACCCATATATCCATCATGGACATAATTGGAGATGAACAGTCCAGGAGGACTTTGGGGTCATATTCTAACCCCTCTACTGCTTCATATGGGAGTAGTATCTGCATACCCTCCATTGGAGTCAGTAGCTTTGAGTTGAATCCTCAGCTCATTATCATGGTGCAGCAAAGTTGCCAATATTCCGGTCTTCCACAGGAAGAACCTACAGAGTTTCTGGCACAATTTCTACAAATTGCTGACACAGTACATGATAAGGAAATAGATCAGGATGTCTACAGACTATTACTGTTCCCATTTGCTGTAAAAGATCAAGCTAAGAGGTGGTTAAATAACCAACCTAAGGCCAGCATAAGAACATGGAAACAGCTGACAGAAAAATTCCTGAATCAGTATTTTCCTCCAAAAAGGATGACACAGCTAAGGCTGGACATCCAAGGCTTTAAACAAGGAGATAATGAATCTCTTTATGATGCCTGGGAGAGATACAGAGAGATGCTACGAAAATGCCCCTCTGAAATGTTTTCAGAGTGGGTTCAGTTAGACATCTTCTACTATGGGCTTGCAGAAGGAGCTCAGATGTCTCTAGATTACTCAGCTGGAGGATCTATCCATATGAGAAAGACAATTGAAGAGGCTCAAGAGCTCATTGATACAGTTGCCAGGAATCAGCATCTGTATCTAAGCAGCAACCCTTCCATGAATGAAGAGGTTAAAACAGTAACTGCTGAATTCAGTACTGTAAAACAAGCTGCTGAATTCAATCAGCAATTGGATTTTCTAACAAAGCAGTTAGCTGAATTCAAGGACAGGCTACAGGAGACAAGGATAGCTAATATACATATGGACGAACAGTTTAAGCAAACAAAGCAGCAGCTATCAAGGCAAATAGCAGAAGAATGTCAAGCAGTTCAATTGAGGAGTGGGAAAACACTAAATACCCCACCTCAAGGCATCAAAAATTCAAGAAATGAGCGACCCACCAAAGATTCACCTGAGGACAGTAAGAGCCCAGGGAGAAATAATTCTGGCACTAAAACGCCAGAAAATGGGTGGAAGGCTAGCGCTGAACGCCCAGACCATGCCCAAAACTGGCGTTCAGCGCCAGAAACAAGGCAAGATTGGCGTTCAACGCCAGAAATGGGCAAGAATCTGGCGTTGAACGCCCAAATGGGGCAGAATCCAGCGTTGAACGCCCAAAATGGGCACATTTCTGGCGTTCAGGCGCCAGGAACAGACAGTGAGCTGGCGTCTAACGTCACTCCAGTTTCTGACTCTGGCACTCGATTCCCAGTGAGGGATCAGACACACACAAGTGCTGATAACAACCCCTCTAAAAAGGCTTCTTTAACCACTAAGGTTGAGGAATATAAAGCCAAGATACCTTATCCTCAAAAACTCCGGAAAGAGGAGCAGGATAAGCAATTTGCTCGCTTTGCAGATTATCTAAGGACTCTTGAAATAAAGATTCCATTTGCAGAGGCACTTGAGCAAATACCTTCTTATGCCAACTTCATGAAAGAGATCTTGAGTCATAAAAAGGAGTGGAGGGAAACAGAAAGAGTTCTCCTCACTGAAGAATGTAGTGCAGTCATTCTAGGGAGCTTTCCTGAAAAGCTTAAAGACCCTGGGAGTTTTCTGATACCATGCATATTAGAAGGTAATTGCACCAAGACAGCTTTATGCGATCTTGGGGCAAGCATCAACCTAATACCTGCATCCACTATCAGGAAGCTTAGCTTAACTGAAGAAGTTAAACCAACCCGGATATGTCTCCAACTTGCTGATGGTTCCACTAAATACCCATCAGGCGTGATTGAAGACATGATTGTCAGAGTTGGGCCATTCGCCTTTCCCACTGACTTTGTTGTGCTGGAAATGGAGGAGCACAAGAGTGCTACTCTCATTCTAGGAATACCCTTCCTAGCAACTGGACGATCCCTCATTGACGTCCAACAGGGGGAAATAACCCTGAGAGTCAATGATGATGAGTTCAAGTTGAACGCTATCAAAGCCATGCAGCATCCAGACACATCAACAGACTGCATGAAAGTTGATCTTATTGACTCTTTGGTAGAAGAGATCAACATGGCTGAGAGTCTCGAATCAGAGTTGGAAGACATCTTTAAAGATGTTCAGCCTGATTTGGAGGATTCAGAGGACATGAAAGAGCCTCTGAACTTTCTTCTGAAAGAGGAAAAACCTCCTAAACCGGAGCTCAAGCCATTACCACCATCCTTGAAATATGCGTTTCTGGGAGAAGGTGACACTTTTCCAGTGATCATAAGCTCTGCTTTAAATTCACAGGAAGAGGAGGCACTTATTCAAGTGCTAAGGACACACAAGACAGCTCTTGGGTGGTCCATAGGTGACCTTAAGGGCATAAGCCCAGCTAGATGCATGCACAAAATCTTGTTGGAGGATAATGCCAAACCAGTGGTGCAACCACAGAGGCGGCTAAATCCAGCCATGAAAGAAGTGGTGCAGAAAGAGGTCACCAAATTACTGGAGGCTGGGATTATTTATCCTATTTCTGATAGCCCCTGGGTGAGCCCTGTTCAAGTCGTCCCAGAAAAGGGAGGCATGACAGTGATTCATAATGAAAAAAATGAACTGGTTCCTACAAGAACAGTTACAGGGTGGCGCATGTGTATTGACTACAGAAGGCTCAATACAGCTACCAGAAAGGATCATTTTCCTTTACCATTCATAGACCAGATGCTAGAAAGACTAGCAGGTCATGATTATTACTGCTTTTTGGATGGCTACTCAGGCTATAACCAGATTGCAGTAGATCCCCAGGATCAAGAGAAAACAGCATTCACATGTCCATCCGGAGTGTTTGCTTATAGAAGGATGCCATTTGGGCTATGTAATGCGCCTGCAACCTTCCAGAGATGCATGCTCTCTATTTTCTCTGACATGGTGAAAAAATTTCTGGAAGTCTTCATGGATGACTTCTCAGTATATGGAGACTCATTCAGCTCCTGTCTTGATCACCTGAAACTTGTTCTGAAAAGATGCCAAGAGACCAACCTAGTTTTAAACTGGGAAAAGTGTCACTTCATGGTGACTGAAGGAATTGTTCTTGGGCATAAAATCTCAAACAAGGGAATAGAGGTGGATCAAGCAAAAATAGAGGTAATTGAAAAATTACCACCACCTGCCAATGTTAAGGCAATCAGAAGCTTTCTGGGGCATGCAGGATTCTATAGGAGGTTTATAAAGGATTTTTCAAAAATCGCAAAACCTCTAAGCAATCTGCTAGCTGCTGACACGCCATTTGTGTTTGACACAAAGTACCTACAGGCATTTGAAATGCTGAAAGCTAAGCTGGTCACAGCACCAGTCATTTCTGCACCAGACTGGACATTACCATTTGAGCTAATGTGTGATGCCAGTGATCATGCCATTGGTGCAGTATTGGGACAGAGGTATGACAAGCTTCTGCATGTCATTTATTATGCCAGTCGCGTTCTAAATGATGCCCAGAAAAATTACACAACCACAGAAAAAGAATTACTTGCAGTGGTTTACGCTATTGACAAGTTCAGATCATACTTAGTAGGATCAAAAGTGATTGTGTATACTGACCATGCTGCTCTTAAATATCTACTCACAAAGCAAGATTCAAAACCCAGGCTCATCAGATGGGTATTGCTTCTGCAAGAGTTTGATATAGAAATAAGAGACAGAAAAGGGACAGAGAACCAAGTGGCTGATCATCTGTCCCGGATAGAGCCAGTGGAAGGGACGCCCCTCCCTTCTCTTGAGATCTCTGAAACGTTTCCTGATGAGCATTTATTCGCCATTCAGGAAGCACCATGGTTTGCCGATATTGCAAACTATAAAGCTGCAAGGTTCATACCCAAGGAGTACAACAGGACACAAAAGAAGAAATTAATTACTGATGCAAAGTACTACTTGTGGGATGAACCTTATCTCTTTAAGAGATGTGCAGAAGGAATTATCCGTAGGTGTGTGCCTAGAGAAGAAGCACAGAGGATCCTGTGGCATTGCCACGGATCTCAATATGGAGGCCATTTCGGAGGTGAGCGAACAGCCACCAAGGTCCTCCAATGTGGCTTCTATTGGCCCACACTCTATAAAGATTCCCGAGAGTTTGTACGTAATTGTGACAGTTGCCAAAGAGCTGGTAATCTGCCTCATGGTTACGCCATGCCTCAACAAGGAATCTTGGAAATTGAGTTGTTTGACGTATGGGGAATTGACTTCATGGGACCTTTCCCACCATCATACTCAAACACTTATATTCTGGTGGCAGTTGACTATGTATCAAAATGGGTTGAGGCTATTGCCACACCCACCAATGATACTAAAACAGTGCTGAAGTTCCTCCAGAAACATATCTTTAGCAGGTTTGGTGTCCCTAGAGTGTTAATCAGTGATGGGGGCACTCACTTCTGCAATAAACAGCTTCACTCTGCCATGGTTCGGTATGGAATTCGCCACAAGGTGGCCACTCCATATCATCCACAAACCAATGGGCAAGCTGAAGTCTCTAACAGAGAATTAAAGAGAATCCTGGAATGGATAGTAAATACCCGTAGAAAGGATTGGGCACGAAGCTTGGATGATGCTCTGTGGGCTTACAGAACAGTATTCAAGACCCCTATACGGACCTCTCCATACCAACTCGTGTATGGTAAGGCATGCCACCTGCCCGTGGAACTGGAACATAAGGCCTACTGGGCAACCAGATTCCTAAACTTTGATGCCAAATTAGCAGGAGAAAAACGATTGCTCCAGCTAAATGAGCTAGAAGAATTCAGATTCACAGCTTTCGAAAATGCCAAGCTTTATAAAGAAAAATAAAAAAAATGGCATGACAGAAAGCTGTCATCTAGAATCTTTGAACCAGGACAAAAGGTCCTGTTGTTTAACTCTAGACTCAGGCTATTCCCCGGGAAACTGAAATCCCGTTGGAGGGGACCATACGTGATTACAAGTGTGTCACCATATGGCTATGTAGAGCTCCAAGATAGTGATTCTGATAAGAAGTTCATTGTCAATGGACAGAGAATCAAGCATTATCTTGAAGGCAACATCGAGCAAGAATGCTCAAGGCTGAAGCTAGATTAAAAGCTCAGCAAGGTCCAGCTAATGACAGTAAAGAAGCGCTTGCTGGGAGGCAACCCAGCCATGGGGTAACAATCCTCTAAGCATTTTGCCCTATTTCTATTTTTATTTTTATTTGTTTATATAGAGTTCATTGACAACAAGGTAAATAATCATTTACAGAAGACCTCGGCACACAAAACAGAGTAAAAGAGCTCAATGGCAAGAAAACGCCAGTAAAGGGGCATTTTGGGCGTTCAGCGCCCAAAATGGGCATCCACTGGGCGCTGAACGCCAGTAATGGTAGCAATTTGGGCGTTCAACGCCAGAAATGGCCAGCCACTGGGCGTTGAACGCCAGGAATGGCAGCAAATGGGCGCTGAACGCCCAGGAGATCAGCATTTGGGCGCTGAACGCCCAAAAGAAGCAGTGTTTGGGCGTTCAAATGCCAGGAAGACAGGGAGGAGCCAAATCCATTTATCCCACACGTATTTCCATTTTAATTTCAAATTTTATGCTTCAAGGCATGATTTTTACATGAACATGTCAAGAACCCTGATTTCTAAAATCCTTAATTTCTAAAAATCCATCCTTCCAAATTCAATCCAACTCTTTTCAAAATCTTTTCTGAAAACAAACCTATCTTTTTCACTCAAAAATCTTTTCAACTAATCCATATCCTTTTCAAATCTTCATATTATCTTTTTCAAAATCCAAGTTTATCTTTTTCAAAAATCTATCCTATCTTTTCAAAATTACACTATATCTTCTATCTTATCTTTTTCAACTCAATCTTTTTATCTTATCTTTTCCAATCTTTCGAAAACCCACCCCCCCACCCCTTTAAAATTGGGTTCGGCCTCCCCCCTCCTCCATCACCAAGTGCACCTCGATCTCCTTCTATCCCTCTCCTTTCTTTTCTTTTGCTTGAGGACAAGCAAACCTCTAAGTTTGGTGTGTTTATCCGAAATCACTAAGATCATGGCTCCCAAAGGAAAACAATCCACTCCAAGAGGCAAGAAAGAGAGCGTTCCAAAACCACTTTGGAATCAAGGGAAGTTCTTATCTAAAGAACATTCAGACCATTATCTTAAAGTAATGGGTCTAAGGTCAGTGATCCCGGAAGTTAGATTCGATCTGAAAGAAGATGAATATCCGGAGATCCAGGAGCAAATTCGAATCAGGAACTGGGAAGTCCTAGCTAATCTTGAAACGAAAGTAGGAAGGAACATGGTCCAGGAGCTAATATGTGGCAGACTGACAAGCAAAGACTATCTGGAACTGCCTGCTACGAGTTTCGAACCATGGTCAGGGGAAAGATTGTTCATACCACCCCTGACAAGATCAGAGAGATATTAAAGTTACCTCAGCTAAAGGATGATCCAGACTCCTTCAACAGGAGGATGATGAGAGCAGACATTGGCCTGGATAAGATTCTAGAGGACATATGTATCCCTGGAGCCAGGTGGACCACCAACACAAAGGGCGTCCCAAATCAACTCAAGAGAGAGGATCTCAAACTAGTTGCCAGAGGATGGCTGGACTTTATTGGGCGTTCTTTGTTGCCCACTAGCAACCGTTCTGAAGTCACAGTTAAAAGAGCAGTGATGATTCATTGCATCATGACGGGGAAGGAAGTGGAGGTTCATCAGCTGATTTCCACTGAACTCTATAAGATTGCTAACAAAAATTCAAAAAGAGGCCAGGTTGGCTTATCCAAGCGTGATTTCTCTGCTCTGCAAGGACGCTGGAGTCAAGATGGGAATAACTGAATATATCCTAATTGAAAAGTCAATCACCAAAGCATCAATGGAGAGACAACAAGCACAGGAGGATCTTATCAAGAAGAGAGTACAGGAATTCCTCCCAGAGATTCCTCAAGCGGAATATTGGGAATATCTTGAGACGTCTATCACCAAGATACAGGAAGCTATGGAGCAAATAATAAAACAACAGAAGGAACACAGTCAAATGCTGACCCATATGTTTAAAGAACAAGAGGAGCAGGGACGTGACTTAAGGGAACTGAAGCGCCAAAAGTCTTCGGTAATACCAAGCATCCCAAGGATCAGAGGAACTCCCATACCCCCAGAATAAAGGTTGTTAATTTCCAATTTCTGCCTTAACTCTGTGACAGTGTCCTTATAAAAAGTTTACCTTAGAAGTCATATAATAGTAATTAGTATCTATTTGCTTTTATCTCCAATTAAGCTATAGTTTATTTTTCTCATCATCATTAAACATGAATAAAATAGTAGATCTTTTGAATAAGAAGCAATAAAATTTCGAGTTTAATAAAAGAAATTCTAATTGGTTAAATGTGGTGGCAATGCTTTCTGTCTTCTGAATGAATGCTTGAACTGTGCATATATCTTTTGAATTTGTTGTTTAAGACTGTTAAATATGTTGGCTCTTGAAAGATTGATGAACATGAGACATGTTATTGATAATCTGAAAAATCATAAAAATGATTCTTGAAGCAAGAAAAAGCAGCAAAGAACAAAGCTTGCAAAAAAAAAAAAAAAAGCAAGCAGAAAAAGCCAAAAGCTCTTAAAACCAAAAGGCAAGGGCAAATAAAAAGGATCCCAAGGCTTTGAGCATCAGTGGATAGGAGGACCTAAAGGACTAAAATCCTGGTCTAAGCGGCTAAACCAAGCTGTCCCTAACCATGTGCTTGTGGCGTGCAGGTGTCAAGTGAAAACTTGAGACTGAGCGGTTAAAGTCAAGGTCCAAAGCAAAAAGAAGAGTGTGCTTAAGAACTCTGGACACCTCTAATTGGGGACTTTAGCAAAGCTGAGTCACAATCTGAAAAGGTTCACCCAGTTATGTGTCTGTGGCATTTATGTATCCGGTAGTAATACTGGAAAACAAAGTGCTTAGGGCCACGGCCAAGACTCATAAAGAAGCTGTGTTCAAGAATCATCACACTGAACTAAGAGAATCAATAACACTATCTGAATTCTGAGTTCCTATAAGATGCCAATCACTCTGAGCTTCAATGGATAAAGTGAGATGCCAAAACTGTTCAGAAGCAAAAAGCTACTAGTCCCGCTCATCTAATTAGGATCTGAGCTTCAACCAAAAACTCTGAGATATTATTGCTTCTCAACCTATTAGTCTTCTATTTTATTTGTCTAGTTGCTTGAGGACAAGCAATAGTTTAAGTTTGGTGTTGTGATGAGCGGATATTTTATACGCTTTTTGGGGTTAATTTTATATAGTTTTGAGTATGTTTTAGTTAGTTTCTAGTTTATTTCCAGTAGTTTTTAGGAAATTTTTATATTTCTGGACTTTACTATGAGTTGTGTGTTTTTCTATAATTTCAGGTATTTTTCTGGCTGAAATTGAAGGAGCTGAGCAAAAATCTGATTCAGGCTGAAAAAGGACTGCTGATGCTGTTGGATTCTGACCTCCCTGCATTCAAAGTGGATTTTCTGGAGCTACAGAACTCGAAATGGCATGCTTCCAATTGCGTTGGAAAGTAGACATCCAGGGCTTTCCAGCAATATATAATAGTCCATACTTTGCACAAGGATAAACGACGTAAACTGGCGTTCAACGCCAGCTCTCTGCCCAATTCTGGCGTCCAGCGCCATAAAAGGATCAAAAGCTGGAGTTGAACGCCCAAACTGGCATAAAAACTGGCGTTCAACTCCACAAATGGCCTCTGCACGTGAATTGCTTAAGTCTCAGCCCAGCACACACCAAGTGGGCCCCAGAAGTGGATCTCTACATCATCCATCATAGTCTACTCATATTTTGTAACCCTAGGCTACTAGTTTAGTATAAAAACAACTTTTAGAGACTTATTTTGTATCTCATGACATTTTCAGATCTAAACTTTGTATTCTCTAACGGCATGAGTCTCTAAACCCCATTGTTGGGGGTGAGGAGCTCTGCTGTGTCTCGATGAATTAATGCAAGTATTTCTGTTTCCCATTCAAACACGCTTGTTCCTATCTAAGATGTTCATTCGCGCTTAACTGTGATGAAGGTGATGATCTGTGACATTCATCACCTTCCTCAAATCATGAACGTGTGCCTGACAACCACCTCCGTTCTATATCTGATTGAATGAGTATCTCTTAGATTCCTTAATCAGAATCTCCGTGGTATAAGCTAGAACTGATGGCGGCATTCATGAGAATCCGGAAAGTCTAAACCTTGTCTGTGGTATTCCGAGTAGGATTCAAGGATTAAATGACTGTGACGAGCTTCAAACTCCTGAAGGCTGGGCGTTAGTGACAGACGCAAAAGGATAGTAAATCCTATTCCAACCGAATCGAGAACCAACCGGTGATTAGCCGTGCTGTGACAGAGCGCGTGAGCGTAGTTTTCACGGGAAGGATGGAAGGTAGCCATTGACAACGGTGATCCACCAACACACAGCTTGCCATAGGAGGACATGCGTGCGTGAACAAGAAGACAGAGGAAAGCAGAGATTCAGAAGGCAAAGCATCTCCAAAACTCCAACATGTTCTCCATTACTGCACAACAAGTAACCTTTAATTTATGCTCTCTTGGTTATTCACAATTCAACTGATAAACATAATTGACTTCCTGACTAAGATTTACAAGATAGCCATAGATTGCTTCAAACCAACAATCTCCGTGGGATTCGACCTTTACTCACGTGAGGTATTACTTGGACGACCCAGTGCACTTGCTGGTTAGTGGTACGCGTTGTGAAAAGTGTGATTCACAATTCGTGCACCACACTCCTATTGACTCAGATGACTTTAAGGTCAACCTAGACCAGGTCTTGCTATTATAGCAAAAATATCAATTTTATGGACACCCACAGAAAGACCCTAGTAAGTTCATCTCTGACTTCCTACAGTTCTGTGACACTGTAGAAGCCAATGGAGTGAACCCTGAAGTCCCCAGGCTAAAACTCTTCCCATTTGCTCTGAATGATCAAGCTAATGAATGGTGACATATGGAACTTAGAGGAATTCTGAACACCTGGGATAAGGTTGTTAACAATTTTTTGAACAGGTTCTCTCCCTCACAGAGATTAACTAAGCTAGTGGCCGATGTTCAGACCTTCAGGTAGAAGGAGAGTGAGTCTCTCCATTATGCTTGGGAGAGGTACAAGCTGATTTTCAGGAATTGTCCTCCCCATATGTTCTCAAGATGGGGGCAAGACAATGATCTTCTATGAAGCAATCTCTGAGATAGCCAGGAAGACAGTAAATCACTTTACAAACGGCCCTCTGCACTTTATAGAGACACCTGAAGAGGCAGATAAGTTCATTGAGATAGCTGCCAATAACCAGCACTTATACTCCTATGAGGAGACTCCAGTTAGGACAGAAGTTCCAGATATGGAGATTGTAGCCCCACCCCCTGCTGAGGTTTATAATGCTCCTAGTGATATGAGTGGTAACTACCCTCAATGAGACACTCTCACCCATGGCCGGTGGATACTTGAACAGGTTAATATTCCTCTTAATGAGTTATTTGAGGAAGTACATCCCTATAGGGCTCTCATAGAAAGCCTGATGCTCTTTGCGAAGGAGACCTTAAAAGAAGGTGAGACAGTAGTCTTCACCAAAAGAGGCCGAACCTCAGGAGTCTGCTACTGAGGGACTGAAGGCAATCAAGAACCAGGAGGATCCTGAGAGTGCCACAGAGTATGCCCTTGCAGAGGTGAAATAACCTTTAGAGCTACCTTTCCTAGGCATGCAGAAAGAACCGGCAAATGAGTAGTTGGCTCATTTCCCAGCACCCCTTAAGGAGCTGGAAGTCAATATCTCTGTTGCAAAGGTATTGGGAAGAAATACCCCCTATACGGCCTATCCAAAAGAAATTCTTTTTGAAAAGAAGGACTTAAGGGGAGATAAAATAGAGGTACTTACTGAGAAGTACAGTATCCTAATTCAGAATGAGCTGCCAAGGAAGATGACAGATCCAGAGAGCTTTCAGATCCTATGAACTACTGGAAAGATCACTTTTGACAAAGCCCTGTATAATCTTGGCTTAAGTTTAAATCTGAGACCTTCATCTGTGATGAAGAAGCTAGGAATCTAAGAGGCACAAGAAACAATGATTACCTTGCACGAGGATTGGATGGTGTTCAAGGTTATTGACCCTCCATTACCCCCTAACAAGGGAGACACATGCATAAAGGATTCAACATTCAAGCCTCCTCCCTTGGATGGATCCACATCAATCCCTCTTAAGACCAAACATAAGTTTGGTATTGGATGTACACTATCCACCAAGGAGGAAGGCCACAAAAGGAAGATACCTAGGGGCTGGAAAAAGAAAAATATCCCTACTGAAGGCTTTTCACCATGGAAGAGTGTAATGTTCACTTATCTCATCATGGTATTCACCATGGAAGAGGGAAATGGCACTAAGGGACACCAGCATATTGCTGCAAGCCAAACCCTGCCTCATGCAGTGAACAAGATCCTGTCTCTTGAGTATATTAAGCTAATTCGTGCACGAATCCCTACACTCCGTACAGCTGTACCAGCAAGTGCACTGGGTCATCCAAGTAATACCTGAGCAAGTCAGGGTCGATCTCACTAGGATTGTGGTTTGAAGCAAGCTATGGTTATCCTGTAGGTCTTAGTCAGGCAGATGAAAGAGTAGAAGATGTTGGTATGTTATTTTTAATTGCAAAAAAAAAGAACAAAAAAACAGGGTAATTATAACTCAGAAGTTGTGTAAACTATGAAAAGAGAATGGTTAAGGTTTGGAGTTGCTTAGTCTTTCTGAATTAACTCTGGCATTACTGTCTTCTTTGCTTGTGAGTGATCTCTTCTATGGCAGGCTGTATGTAATCAATGCCATGGGCCATGTTCATTGATCTCCTCTGCTACAGATTAAATGCCATTGGTCGTGGTCATCTAATCTGATGAAGGGTGAAGCTCTAGCAGTTTATTCTCCTGGTGATCCTACTCAAAACGCCACAAACAAGGTCGAATCTTCCGGATCAGAGAACAATGCTTCTTTGGGTTCTAGCCTAAACTATAGAGACCCTAATCTCCCCAAAAATCAACTGATTTGGTTTCTGGAGAAATCCCCAACTATAGTGACAATGTTGGTTCGTGCTTTCTAGTCACGTATTCAAAAAATGAACTCAAGTAGACGCGGGTGTTTGTCAGGCATGTTCATCTTAGTATGATTAATAGAGCTGATTGTCACTGATCATTGATGAGCTATTTTGGTGGAGAAACGAATCTCTCCAAAACAACACCAATCTAACCGGCAAGTGCACCGGGTCGCATCAAGTAATAAAAACTCACGGGAGTGAGGTCGATCCCACAGGGATTGAAGGATTGAGCAATTTTAGTTTAGTGGTTGATTTAGTCAAGCGAATCAAGATTTGGTTGGGTGATTTGTGATTTGCAGAATTTAAATTGCGTGAAATTAAAGAGAGCAGGAAATTAAATTGCTGAATCTTAAAGAACAAGAAATTAAATGGCAGAAACTTAGAGTGCAAGAAATGTAAATTGCGGAATCTTAAAGTGCAAGAAATGTAAATGGCTCGAAATGTAAAAGGGATTAGGAGTTGGATTTGCAGAAATTAAACACAGAAAAGTAACTTGCATCAAACAAAAGAGTAAAAGAAGGTTTGGGTTGAATCGGATCTTGAAGCAGTAAAGTGAATGAACATGAAAACAGTAAACAGAGAATTAGAAATTGAAAGTTCAGATCTCAGGACCCAGAGACTAGAAAACCGAGTCTAGATCTCAATGCCTTCCTAGATCCAACAAGAACAATTGCAAGGGAATTGTAAATTGCAAGGAAAGTAGATGAAGAGCAATTAACAGAAATTAAATTCAATCAAGCAGTAAATAAAGCAGAGAGATCCAAGGATGAGATTGAAACAGAATTTCTTCAATTCTCCAACTCAAGATCCAAGACAATTGTAATTGAAATTGAAAGCAATAAAACTAAGAGGAAGAGAAGTGAATTCTCCTTCCCCAAGACTAAGAAATTAAAGATCACTCAATATCCAAGGCTCTCCGAAAACTATTATGAAAATTCAAAGGGAAAGCTCACGAAGAACTTGAATTCTATCCTATTTATACACTTTCTTCAAATGATCTTCAAGCCTTGAGTTGGGCCTTTGCTCTTGGTGGAATTGGGTTGAAAGAGGCCTTGGTTGATTGCTCTTGGAGTTTGGAGAAGAACCAAAGTGAACCAAATGAACCGGGTTAGAGTTTTGCAAAAGTTGGAGTAAAAGTTTGAGCAAAAGTTAGGGGTCTAACTTTTGCTCCAACTTTTCATATCAGCTACCATAATCTGCTGATACCAACGTTGGTACCAAAGTTAGGGGTCTAACTTTTGCTCCAACGTTGGCTTTACCTTGTGCACTTATGGCGCCAACGTTAGCCCAAAAGTTGGGGGTCTAACGTTGGCGCAAACTTTCGCTCCCCCTTTGTATTTCCCATGTGCCAACGTTAGCCCAAAAGTTAGGGGTCTAACGTTGGCGCAAACTTTTGGTGGTCAGGGGGTATTTTCATGTGCCAACGTTAGCCCAAAAGTTAGGGGTCTAACGTTGGCGCAAACTTTTGGTGCCCAGGGAGTGATTTTCATGTGCCAACGTTAGCCCAAAAGTTAGGGGTCTAACGTTGGCGCAAACTTTTGGTGCCCAGGGAGTGATTTTTAAGTTCCAACGTTAGCCCAAAAGTTAGGGGTCTAACGTTGGGGCTAACTTTTCACCCAAAAGTTTGTGCAAAAGTTTGAGGCTAACTTTAGGTCCAGCTTTTTGCTTCCTGGTTCAATTTCACTTATTCCATTGTCCTCCCTTTACTCCTAGCCATTCCTTCTTGCTTCAACCTTTCTCCAAGCTTTCTTCACCTATCATTAATCAACCAAACACATCAAAGCTATGCTCAAAATCATGAGATATTCATTCTTTCATAATATGTGACAATTATAGTATAAAACCTCATGAAATAGCATGAATTCATACATGGTTGATTAAATCAAAGGAAGCATGAAAATCTACCTAATTGACTTGCTTGTGGCTCAAGAAAGTGCATAATTCAATTGAAAACTAAAGAAAAAGGCTAGTGAAACTAGGCTAAGATGACTTGTCATCACAACACCAAACTTAAAGCTTGCTTGTCCCCAAGCAAGAAATGATTTATGCTCATATGTTGTTTCACTTAAGACGGATTGAAGAATAAATTGTAAGGTCCTGTGAGTGAAGTGATCAAGTAACAGTGGGGTGAACTCTAAATCATATGCTCATGCAAGGGCTTCAGTGCTCACTAGTCCTCACATATTGGGAGTCTTAGGTCTTAGGATTTTCATCCAAATGGTATCATGGAGATCTCTATATATGTAGTCACCTTGAAGCAGCTTATCATTTCTTTGCTTTGGCCTTGACTCTAAATATCAAGTCTCAAAGCGGCTCTTTTAAATAAGCTTTCAATCAATACTCCTAAACCAGTTGGTTTTAAGGTATTAGGTGTTAAAGCACCCCTAAGGATTTACTTGCTCAAGCCTCTTTCTTTGACACAACTCAACCACAAGCATTTACTAGGATAACAACTCTTTGAGTCGTTCTTTCTTCTTTCTTTTCTGCCTAGTAATTGATGCTCAGAGCCTTGGGCCATGTTCTTTTTATCTTTGTATTTTCTTTTCTTTCTCTTGTTTTGTTTGCTGCTTCTTGGATCAATAAATTTTTGAGAATCTCCACAATATTTCTTTGAACTTCATGTCCTGCCTATGAGCTCCCATGCAAGTTTTCACAAGCATGCAACCTCAATACATAATCATACAACTAGAACCACCACTTCTCCTAATCTTTTGCTTGCCTCAAAATTGTTTGATTCCTCAATCCTTCTTTTCAAAGAACTTTCATGTGATGCATTTTTGAACATTGAGTGCAAACAAGTTTTGAAGAGAAAAATGTTGTGAATGATCAAGCATCTTGCTTATTGAATTATAGAGAGCTATACTATGCAGACAGATAATCAGGGAAACAAAACCACTCTCAATTATAGCAGTGTTTGATATAAAACAATCACTGAACAATACAACCTTTTGGAATCTGCTTGCTGTCCTCCTCCTCATCATCCTCATTGCTGGTTTTAGCATTCATCTTTCATTTCTTTGGGTGATGATGCTTAATCCTTCCAAAAGCTTGTATGATGCTCTGCAATGATATTGAAAGTTGCTTGTTCCCCAAGCACTTAGAAACAATGGTTAGCATGCAGGATTTATTTGTGGGCCTTTGTACTTACTTTGGTGTGGGAACACCAAACTTAGTACCTTGCCAATGGTTCTTGTGCATCAGATTAACTATGTGTAAAACTCTTTTTTTTTTTTCAAAAGTGACAAAACTGAAAACTAGGAAACAGCAGAATAGTTAACTAGTTCATCCAACATGCTTGAAGCCAGCATTATGCAGAAAATGAGAATGTGTTTTATGATGGGATTTTGGTGGAACACCAAACTTAGAATCCTTCATTCTCCCTTAGATTGTTTTGGTGTGCAACACCAAACTTAGCTTCTTGCAATATAGATAAAACTAATTAACCTTTTTATTGAAATAGATATGAAAAGATGGTTACCTCCGGTTGGGTTGCCTCCCAACAAGCGCTCTTTTATTGTCACTAGTTTGACATCTTGCTCTTTGATTATGGAGGCTGAAAATCATAATGCCTCAGTTTTTCTCCTCTTGCTGTAGGATTCCTTTCCTCCATGACCTGCACAATCACAAACAATCCAAATGAAGATAGAATATATTCATGCCAGGATATGATTAAAGGATTAGTTGACACAGTGTGTCAAACAGTTGGTAAACTTGAGAGATTAATGAACGAAAATCACTTCTCTCGTTTATTTATCAAGCTATGAGAATCATATTCAGCAAGATAAACCAAGAGAACTTCACTCTATTGCTAAAGTGAGGTTTCAATTAGCTCAGGCAAAAATTCAAACAGTTAGTGTGTCAGTCAAAAATTAGACAAACAGAAAAGAAAAAGTGCTTGATCTAGATCTCCACTTCACTTAATCATTGTCAATCTATTCAATCCCCGGCAACGGTGCCAAAAACTTGATGAGCTATTTTGGTGGAGAAATGAATCTCTCCAAAACAACACCAATCTAACCGGCAAGTGCACCGGGTCGCATCAAGTAATAAAAACTCACGGGAGTGAGGTCGATCCCACAGGGATTGAAGGATTGAGCAATTTTAGTTTAGTGGTTGATTTAGTCAAGCGAATCAAGATTTGGTTGGGTGATTTATGATTTGCAGAATTTAAATTGCGTGAAATTAAAGAGAGCAGGAAATTAAATTGCTGAATCTTAAAGAACAAGAAATTAAATGGCAGAAACTTAGAGTGCAAGAAATGTAAATTGCGGAATCTTAAAGTGCAAGAAATGTAAATGGCTCGAAATGTAAAGGGGATTAGGAGTTGGATTTGCAGAAATTAAACACAGAAAAGTAACTTGCATCAAACAAAAGAGTAAAAGAAGGTTTGGGTTGAATCGGATCTTGAAGCAGTAAAGTGAATGAACATGAAAATAGTAAACAGAGAATTAGAAATTGAAAGTTCAGATCTCAGGACCCAGAGACTAGAAAACCGAGTCTAGATCTCAATGCCTTCCTAGATCCAACAAGAACAATTACAAGGGAATTGTAAATTGCAAGGAAAGTAGATGAAGAGCAATTAACAGAAATTAAATTCAATCAAGCAGTAAATAAAGCAGAGAGATCCAAGGATGAGATTGAAACAGAATTTCTTCAATTCTCCAACTCAAGATCCAAGACAATTGTAATTGAAATTAAAAGCAATAAAACTAAGAGGAAGAGAAGTGAATTCTCCTTCCCCAAGACTAAGAAATTAAAGATCACTCAATATCCAAGGCTCTCCGAAAACTATTATGAAAATTCAAAGGGAAAGCTCCCGAAGAACTTGAATTCTATCCTATTTATACACTTTCTTCAAATGATCTTCAAGCCTTGAGTTGGGCCTTTGCTCTTGGTGGAATTGGGTTGAAAGAGGCCTTGGTTGATTGCTCTTGGAGTTTGGAGAAGAACCAAAGTGAACCAAATGAACCGGGTTGGAGTTTTGCAAAAGTTGGAGTAAAAGTTTGAGCAAAAGTTAGGGGTCTTAACTTTTACTCCAACTTTTCATATCAGCTACCATAATCTGCTGATACCAACGTTAGAGCCAAAGTTAGGGGTCTAACTTTTGCTCCAACGTTGGCTTTACCTTGTGCACTTATGGCGCCAACGTTAGCCCAAAAGTTGGGGGTCTAACGTTGGCGCAAACTTTCGCTCCCCCTTTGTATTTCCCATGTGCCAACGTTAGCCCAAAAGTTAGGGGTCTAACGTTAGCGCAAACTTTTGGTGGTCAGGGGGTATTTTCATGTGCCAACGTTAGCCCAAAAGTTAGGGGTCTAACGTTGGCGCAAACTTTTGGTGCCCAGGGAGTGATTTTTAAGTTCCAACGTTAGCCCAAAAGTTAGGGGTCTAACGTTGGGGCTAACTTTTCACCCAAAAGTTTGTGCAAAAGTTTGAGGCTAACTTTAGGTCCAGCTTTTTGCTTCCTGGTTCAATTTCACTTATTCCATTGTCCTGTCCTCCCTTTACTCCTAGCCATTCCTTCTTGCTTCAACCTTTCTCCAAGCTTTCTTCACCTATCATTAATCAACCAAACACATCAAAGCTATGCTCAAAATCATGAGATATTCATACTTTCATAATATGTGACAATTATAGTATAAAACCTCATAAAATAGCATGAATTCATACATGGTTGATTAAATCAAAGGAAGCATGAAAATCTACCTAATTGACTTGCTTGTGGCTCAAGAAAGTGCATAATTCAATTGAAAACTAAAGAAAAAGGCTAGTGAAACTAGGCTAAGATGACTTGTCATCAATCATCCTTTTCACCATGTTAAAGAGCGAGTATACATCTTAAAAATAATCAAACACAGATCGAAGAAGAAACAGTAATACTTTTATTAATTCATAGGGCTCAGCTGGGCTCCTCCCCTCAACCTAGGAGGTTTAGAAACTCATACTGAAGGAAAATACAATATAAAATGTGTAACATGGCTGAAGATGGTAAAGATGTTCGAATAACATGAATCAAATCCCTTAAATACTAAACAAATGATTAATAAGGATAAAATAGTCTTTTTAGTGCTAAAATCCACTTCTGGAGCCCACTTGGTGAGTGTTTGGGCTAATCTTTGATGAGATCAAGGTGGTAGGAGGCCTCTAGGGCATTGAACGCTGGCTAGGAGGTCCTCTCTGGGCGTTTGGATGCTGGGCTTTGCTCCTTGGGTGCTGGACGCCTGGAAGGGGGCAGGAGGCTGGCGTTGAACGCCAGTTTTGGGCCTTCTAATCCGAAGAAAAGTATAAACTATTATACATTGCTGGAAAGCTCTAGAAGTCAGCTTTCCATAGCCGTTGAGAATGCTCCATTTGGACTTCGGTAGCTCCAGAAGAGCTCTTCCAAGTGCAAGGAGGTCAAATTTGGACAGCATCTGCAGTGCTTTCTCTGTCTCTGAATCAGACTTTTGCTCCAGCTTCTCAATTTCAGCCAAAAATTACCTGAAATTGTACAAAAACACACAAAATCAAAGTAGAATCCAAAAATGTGAATTTAACACTAAAAACTGTAAAAACTTAATAAAAACTAAACAAAACATATTAAAAACTATATGAAAACTATGCCAAAAAGCGTATAAAATATCCGCTCATCACAACACCAAAATTAAAATGTTGCTTGTCCCCAAGTAACTAAAAATAAAATAGGATGAAAAGAAGAGTAAGATACAATAAATTTTAGAGTTTCCAGTGAAGCTCAATTTCAATTCGATACGCGGGACTTAGTAGCTTTTTGCTTCTGAATAGTTTTGGCATCTCACTATCCATTGAAACTCAGGATGGCTGGCATCTTTAGGAACTTAGAGTCCAGATGATATTATTGATTCTCCTAGTTCAGTTCTTTTTTATTCTTGAACACAGCTTTTTAGAGTCTTGGTCGTGACCCTAAGCACCTTGTTGTCCAATATTACCACCAGATACAATAATGCCACAAACACTTTAACTGGGTGAACCTTTTCAGATTGTGACTCAGCTTTGCTAGATTCCCCAGATAGAGGTGTCCAGAGTTCTTAAGCATATTCTTTTTGCTTTGGATCACGACGTTAACCGTTCAGTCTCAAGCTTTTCACTTGACACCTTCATGCCACAAGCACATTGTTAAGGACAACTTAGTTGTGTCGCTTAGGCCAGGATTTTGTTTCCTTTAGGCCCTCCTAACCACTCATGCTCAAAACCTTGAATCATTTTACCCTTGCCTTTTGGTTTAAAGGGTTACTGGCTTTTTTCTCTTGCCTTTTGGTTTAAAGAGCTAATGACTTTTTTCTTTCTTTTTCTATTTTCTTTTCTTTTTCGCCTTTTTTTGCTGCATTTTCTTGCTTCAAGAATCAAATTTTGTATTTTTCAGATCATCAATAATACTTTTTCTTTTTCTTTATTCTTTCAAGAGCCAGCACCATAAAATTCTAACTTCAAATATGCACTGTTTATTCATGCATTCAGAAACTAAAGCAATGCCACCACATCAAAATAATTAACTATTTTTTATTGGAAAACTTAAAAATTTATGCATATTTACTTGTTCTAAAAAAATCTACTATTTTATTCATTGTTTAATGATGATAAAAGGAATAATTTATAGCTAATTGGAAAAATAAAAATTAATTAATTACTACTAATGCTTATGTAATCCTAAAAATTAAAAGACATAAAATAAAAATAAAATTAAAGACTTAAATACTACTAGTGATCATGTAAACCTAAATATGAGACATAGGAATTAGAATAACAGAAATATAAGAAATAAGAATTAGAATAGCCACAGAGTTGAAACTCAACAACTTTAGCTTGAGGGATGCTGGGCTCTTCATGGGAGAGCTTTTGGCGCTTCAGCTTCTCCAGCTCATGCCCTTGCTTCTCCTGCTCCTTGATCAATTTGCAAATCATGCTAGTCTGATCTTTCTACTCCTCTCTGAGCTGATCTAAAGTGCTATGCAAGTGTATTATAGATGCCTTCAGCTAGTCCCAATACTCCATTAGAGGATTTCTTAGGAAGGCTCATGTGCTTTTCTTTGGGTTGATCCTCTTCTATCTTGGAACTCTCCATCACCTGCTTGGTGATTGGTTTTTCCACTGGAATAAAGTTGTCTGATCAGATCATAACCTTAGCCTCTTAGCTTAGGCGAAAGATGAGATTTGGATAAGCTAGCATTGCACTAGTGGACACTCTGTTTGCTAGCTTGTAAATCTCACGGGGGATTATTTGATGGACTTCCACCTCATTTGCCATCATGATGCAGTGAATCATCACAGCTCTTGGAATAGTGACTTCAGAGTGGTTACTTGTGAGGAGTATAGAATGCCCAATGAAGTCTAGCCATCCTCTAGCAACTGGCTTGAGGTTCGTTCTTTTTAGCTGGCATGGTTCCCCTTTTGTATTCTCAATCCATTGAGTTCCAGACAAGCATATGTCCCCTAGGACTTGATCCAACTTTTGGTTGGCTACCACGCTTCTATTATAGGATTCAGGATCACCCCTTTGCAAAGGTAATTTGAAGATCTCTCTCACTCTATCCAGTTGAAAATACATGATCTTCCCCCTGACCATAGTACGAAAGGTATGGAATGCAGTTCCATCTTTCTTTTGCTTATCTGTTATCCACAGATTTGTATAGAATTCACGGATCATGTTGTATCCATCTTTAGACTGAGGATTAGTCAGAATCTCCCAGCCTCTCCTTCGGACTTGCTCTTGGATCTCCGGGTATTCTTCTTCTCCTAGGTTGAATCCCACCTCAGGAATTACCGGCCTTTTATTCATTATCTTGTGATAATATTCTTCATGTTGCTTGGTAAGGAATCAAACAGATTTGAAAACAACTGTTGAGTTGTCTTCTTTCTTATTTTTTGGGGCGGCCTTGCCACTTTTTGGAGCCATGGGATTGAAGATTTGATGAGAGAACAGGGCTCTTGCCACACCAAACTTAGAAGATTTGCTCGTCTTCAAGCAAAAGGTAAGAAAGGAAGAAGAAGAAAAGTGAAATAGAGGAAGAAATAGATGATGGAATTCGAATGAGAGGTGGTGAGTGAGGGAGAGGGGCACGGTCACATGCATATAGGGAGGGAGGGGAGGGATTTTTAAAAATAATCATAATAGAAAGATAAAGATTTTTGAAAAAGATAGAAAAAGATAGGTAGTTAAACTTGAAAGATAAGAAAAAATTTTAAAAAGATATAAAAGAATTTAAAAATAAGATAAGTATCAAAAAGATTTGAAAGTTTAATAAAAGATATGAACAAAAATATTAAAGATAAGAAAATATTTTGAAAGAATTTGAAAACAAGTTAAAAAAGATATGAAATTTTGAAAAGGATTTCAAAAAAATGTTTTAATTTTGAAATTAAATTGAAATTGAGGTATTTGAATAGGATTTGATTTAAAAATAAAAGAATATTTGAAATTGAATTGGAAGAAGATGAGTTGAATCAAGAGAAGATGAGAATTTTGAAGTTACCTCTATGCTGCCTCACTGGCGTTTAAACGCCCAGAATGTAGGCATTTGGCATTAAACGCCACAGTGTTCCTCCCTCTGGGGCGTTAAACGCCCAACCAGGGCTCTGATAAACTCTGATTTCATGATTTATCTTGTGCTTATTTTTGGGAATTTTATCACCTTTTTCCACATTTATTCAATGAAATAGCATGGTTTTGTAATTCTCCCTTGAATTGTGCTTAAATGTGAAAACATGCTTTTTAGGCCCTAAAATTGGTAATTTTAATTCACTTTAATTCCATTCGATGCCTTGATGTGTTTGTTGAGTAACTTCAGGTTCATAAGGCAAGTATTGGATGGAAGAAGTGAGTAGAAAAGCATACAAAGGGGAGAATACATGAAGAAATAAAGATTGGGAGTGCATCAAAGGACGCGCACGCGCAAAAGTGATCTCGCCCATGGATGCGCACGCGTACCTGCCGCTTCCGCGCGGATAGAGAAATTGTCAATCGACGCGCACGCGCACATGGCGTGCACGCGCCAATACTCTTACATGGCCCACTTGAAGGCAAAACGCCGGGGGCGATTTCTGAGCTGCCCAGGCCCAAGTCCAACTTGTTTCTGAGTGTATTTCATGCAAAATTGAAGTCCAAGCAAAGGGAGAGCAATTAGTTTAGCCAACATGAGCCTTTAGTTAGTTTTCTAGAAAGAGAAGCTTCCTCTTCTCTCTAGAATTAGGTTAAGATTAGGGTAGATTATCTTAAATTCAAGTTCAATTACTTGATCTCATCTTATCTCTTTTATAATTTCTCATTCTTACATCTTGGTCTTCTTAATTGTGATGCTAATATCTCGTTTTGCTCTCTTTTGTGATGATGAACTCATGTTGGATTTGATTGGTTTTTAATGCAATTTAGTGTTGATGTTCTTTTTATTGATGAATTGAGTTGTGATCTTACTTTTCTTGCACTTAGTAGTTGTTAGATTTCATTATTCTTGCAATTTATGATACTTACTTTTATTGCACTCTATGTGTTTGATGAAATGCTCTCTTTAATTTTTGAGTAGTTTTGTCAACTCTTGGCCTAAGCCAAGGGAATTGGGTAACCTTGAGTCATTGGGTATGATAGATTTGGTGATTTGAGAACCCATGGTGATCAATTTGACACCCATTGACGCTAACCCACTACTAAGTTAATTAGTAGGTAGGTTAGGACTTAAGGGTGGATGTGATCAAATCTATTTGACGTACTTCAAGCTTAGGAGTAAACGTTACGTACTTAAAGCTTTTGGGAAGTAGACTTAATAGGTTGGGCTCTCATGATTATCAATATTCGGTTTGTTGACAAGGATGGTGATCTCAATTACCCAAGTCTTAGCCAAGAGTTCTTTATCTTTCTTTCTTTACTTACTTGCTAAATTTACTTTCTTGTCATCTCATGAACCAAAACCCCCTTTTTACCCCTTCATAGCCAATAACTAAGCATTACATTGTTATCCTAGGGAGACAACCCGGAGTCCAAATACTTCGGTTAATTTTCATTGGGATTAGTTATTTGTGACAACCAACTAAATTTTTGTATGTGAGGACTCTTTGTTGGTCTAGAACTATACTTGCAACGAGAATTCACTCAATTGAGGAAATTCTATATCAACAAAAGGTCTACGCATCAGGCTCCCTGGCTAGCATTTAACGCCAGGCATGTGCTCCTTCTTGGGCGTTAAACGCCCAGCTAGGGCCTCCTGGCTAGCGTTTAATGCTAGGCTTGTGCTCCCTTCAGGGCGTTAAACGCCCAGCCAGGGCCTCCTGGCTAGCGTTTAATGCCAAGCTTGCTGCATGCACGGGCGGTTGAACGCCCATTTGCCTACCCTTTCTGGCGTTTAACGCCAGAAAGATCCTTACTCCAGGGTGTTCTATTTGCTGTTCTGCATCATTTTGTCTCTGTTTTAAGCGCTGTTCATGATCACAAAACATGAAAATTAACCAAATTAAAACATAATCAAAAAACAAATTAAAAAGAAAACTAACTAAAACAGAAATAATTAGAAAACTAATTGTTCATACCCTAGGTCGAGCTAGGCAATCCGGTTTGAGCGAAGACAAAAACGACCGACCTCTTACAAAGGTTGGTCGACACTGACCTCTTCTCAAAGAGCTCGGTCAAAATTGCTATAATGGCCCAAAAAGGCCCAAAGGCAGAAGTTAACAGCCTGCCTAAAGGCGGCTAGCCAAATATTAGGGGACTCACCCGCAAAAGATAAGATAAGATAACCAACTTATCTCAAGGGAGGTCACTTCGCACTACTATAAATACACTGGAGCACCAAGGTATAAATTGTATTCTAATTCTACACAAAAAACCTGCCTAAAGCACGTGCTAACTTAAGCATCAGAGTCTCTTGCAGGTACCCCCACCCTCCAGTGATCACGGATCAGCAGTACCACCAGATCCAGCAAGTCGGACACAACAGCTCCGGCCATAGCAGCAGATCTCCTCCGAGATTGCCCTTCAGTTTCAGGAAACCCTCGGAACATTGGTGCCATTGCCGGGGAACCTAGAAGTTATCCCATCATCATGGAGGACAACCTTTACAACAATCACAACTCTAGTTTGGAGGACAGAATGCCGCATAAGATACCATACCGAAGGATACACTTCAAAACAAGGGAGACAAACAACCCCCAGATACAGAAATTTTGGAGGCCATTCATGAACAATAGAATCGCCTTAAACAACTTGAACAAGAAGTCAACCAGCAGCGAGAGGCTGAGCGAGATCACCGAAGAGAAACTAGAAGGTGATGAGCGGATAATTTATACGCTTTTTAGCATTGTTTTTAGTATGTTTTTAGTAGGATCTAGTTACTTTTAGGGATATTTTCATTAGTTTTTATGTTAAATTCACATTTCTGGACTTTACTATGAGTTGTGTGTTTTTCTGTGATTTCAGGTATTTTCTGGCTGAAATTGAGGGACTTGAGCAAAAATCAGATTCAGAGGTTGAAGAAGGACTGGTGATGCTGTCGGATTCTGACCTCCCTGCACTCAAAGTGGATTTTCTGGAGCTACAGAACTCGAAATGGCGCGCTTCCAATTGCGTTGGAAATTAGACATCCAGGGCTTTCCAGAAATATATAATAGTTCATACTTTGGCCAAGAATAAACGACGTACACTGGCGTTCAACGCCAGCTTTCTACCCAAATCTGGCGTCCAGCGCCAGAAAAGGAGCCAAAACCAGAGTTGAACGCCCAAACTGGCACAAAAGCTGGCGTTCAACTCCAAGGAGGACCTCTACACGTGTAACAATCAAAGCCCAGCCCAAGCACACACCAAGTGGGCCCCGGAAGTGGATTTATGCATCAATTACTTACTCATGTAAACCCTAGTAGCTAGTTTATTATAAATAGGACCTTTTACTATTGTATTTGGCATCCTAGATCCTGGATTGTATTTTGATCCTGTGATCACGTTTTGGGGGCTGGCCATCTCGGCCATGCCTAGAGCTTCACTTATGTATTTTTAACGGTAGAGTTTCTACACTCCATAGATTAAGGTGTGGAGCTCTGCTGTTCCTTAAAGATTAATGCAAAGTACTACTGTTTTCTATTCAATTCATCTTATTTCGCTTCTAAGATATCCATTCGCACCCAAGAACGTGATGAAGGTGATGATTATGTGTGACGTTCATCACCATTCTCCCCTATGAACACGTGCCTGACAAACACTTCCGTTCTACATGAAATAAGCTAGAATGAGTATCTTTTAGATCTCCTAACCAGAATCTTCGTGGCGTAAGCTAGAATGATGGCGGCATTCAAGAGAATCCGGAAAGTCTAAACCTTGTCTGTGGTATTCCGAGTAGGATTCAATGAATGAATGACTGTGACGAGCTCCTAACTCGCGATTGCAGGGCGTTAGTGACAGACGCAAAAGGATAGTAAATCCTATTCTAGCATGATCGAGAACCGACAGATGAATAGCCGTGCCGTGACAGGGTGCGTGAGCATATTATTCACTGAGAGGATAAGATGAAGCCATTGGAAAGGGTGATGCCTCCAGACGATTAGCCGTGCCGTGACAGGGCATTGGATCATTTTCCCGAGAGATGACCGAAAGTAGCCATTGACAGTGGTGATGTATCACATAAAGCCAGCCATGGAAAGGAGTAAGATTGATTGGATGAAGATAGCAGGAAAGCAGAGGTTCAGAGGAACGAAAAGCATCTCCATTCGCTTATCTGAAATTCCTACCAATGAATTACATAAGTATCTCTATCCCTATTTTATTATATAATATTCAAAAACACCATTATCACTTTATATCTGCCTGACTGAGATTTACAAGGTGACCATAGCTTGCTTCATACCAACAATCTCCGTGGGATTCGACCCTTACTCACGTAAGGTATTACTTGGACGACCCAGTGCACTTGCTGGTTAGTTGTATCGAAGTTGTGAACCATGGTATTGGCACCATGTTCTTGGCGCCACTGCCAGGGAAAGAAAGAGCCATGAATTTTACATCATTAAAGTGTAATCACGATTACGCGTACCAAGTTGCTCACGTTGCCAGGGATTGTTCGAGCCTGGACACCACAATTTCGTGCACCAAGTTTTTGGCGCCGTTGCCGGGGATTGTTTGAGTTTGGACAACTGACGGTTCATCCTGTTGCTCAGATTAGGTAATTTTCTTTTTATTTTCTTTCCAAAAATTTTTCAAAAATTTTTCAAAATTTTCTCATCTGTTTTCGAAAAAAATAATATAAAAATGTTTTCAAAAATTTTATTCAAAATTTTTAAAGAATGAATTCTAGTGTTTCATGAAGCATGTGAAGCCTGGCTAGCTGTAAAGCCATGTCTAAATTCGTTTGGATTGAGGCTTCCAACCATCAACTCTTATACAACTGTAGGGTATGTCAGGCATGTCATGTCTGAATTACATGCTAAAGCTTGGCTGGCCATTGGCCATGTCTAGTGTTTTGGACCGGAGCTTTCATTGAAAGCTTGGCTGGCTGGTGAGCCATGTCTAATTCCTGGACTGAAGCTTTAGACTAAGAATGCAAGATTCCTGGAATTCATGTTAAAAATTTTGGAATCCTTATTTTTTCTTTTTCATATAAATTTCGAAAAAATCCAAAAAAAAAATTAGAAAATCATAAAAATCAAAAATATTTTTCTGTTTCTTGTTTGAGTCTTGAGTCATATCATAAGTTTGGTGTCATTCGCATGTGCATCTTGCATTTTTCGAAAATTTCATGCATTCATAGTGTTCTTCATGATCTTCAAGTTGTTCTTGGTAAGTCTTCTTGTTTGATCTTCATGATTTTTTGTTTTGTGTTTTTTCATGTTTATCATATGCATTCTTGAATTCTTAGTGTCTAAGCATTAAAGAATTCTAAGTTTGGTGTCTTGCATGTTTTCTTTGCATTAAAAATTTTTCAAAATTGTGTCTATGATGTTCATCTTGACATTCAAAGTGTTCTTGGTGTTCATCTTGACATTCATAGCATTCTTGCATGCATTCATTGTTTTGATATAAAAATCTCATGCATTGCATAATTTTCATGTTTTTCATAAAAATTTCAAAAATAAAAAAAAATAATATCTTTCCCTTTTTCTCTCATCAAATTCGAAAATTGAGTTGACTTTTTCAAAAATTTAAAAAAAAAAAAATCAAAGTGGTTTCTTATGAGTCAAATCAAATTTTCAATTTTAAAATCTTATCTTTTTCAAAATCTTTTTCAAAAATCAAATCTTTTTCAAAATTCTTAGTTATTTTCGAAAATTCCAAAAATATTTTTCAAAAATCTTTTTCTTATTTTTTATCAAATTTTTGAAAATAACAATAACAATTAATGTTTTGATTCAAAAATTTCAAGTTTGTTACTTGCTTGTTAAGAAAGATTCAAACTTTGAGTTTAGAATCACATCTTGTGATTTCTTGTGAATCAAGTCATTAATTGTGATTTTAAAAATCAAATCTTTTTCAAAAACTAATTTCAATCATATCTTTTCAAAAATATCTTCTCATCTTATCTTTTCCAAAAATTTGATTTCAAAATATCTTTTCTAACCTCCTAACTTCTTATCTTTTCAAAATTTGTTTCAACTAACTAACTAACTTTTTGTTTGTTTCTTAACTTTTTCAAAACCACCTAACTAACTCTCTCTCTCTCATTTTCGAAAATATCTTCTCCCTTTTTTAAAATTTCTTTTTAATTTATTAATTTTTAAATTTTAAATCTTAATTTTCGAAAATTACTAACATTTTTCAAAAACTATTCTCAAAAATCACTAACTCTTTTTCAAACATTATTTTCAAAAATCCCTTCTCCCCCATCTTATTCTATTTATTCATTCATATCCTAACATCTCATCTCACATCTCTGCCATCCTCACAGTTGTGTTTCTTCCATTACATTACATTCTTTGTCTCCCCCTCTTCTTCTACTCACATAGGGATCCCTATACTGTGGTATCAAGGATCTCTATTATTATTATTATTTTTCTGTGCCCTCTTCTTTGTCATACGAGCAGGAGCAAGGATAAGAACATTCTCGTGGAAGCAGATCCAGAACCTGAAAGGACTCTGAAGAGAAAATTAAGAGAAGCTAAATTACAACAATCCAGAAATAACCTTTCAGAAATTTTCGAACAGGAAAAGGAGATGGTAGCCGAAAATAATAATAATGTAAGGAAGATGCTTGGTGACTTTACTGCACCTAATTCCAATTTACATGGAAGAAGCATCTCCATTCCTGCCATTAGAGCAAACAACTTTGAGCTGAAACCTCAATTAGTTTCTCTGATGCAGCAAAACTGCAAGTTTCATGGACTTCCATCTGAAGATCCTTTTCAATTCTTAACTGAATTCTTGCAGATATGTGATACTGTTAAGACTAATGGAGTAAATCCTGCAGTCTACAGGCTCATGCTTTTCCCTTTTGCTGTAAGAGACAGAGCTAGATTATGGTTGGATTCTCACCCCAAAGACAGCCTGAACTCTTGGGATAAGCTGGTCACGGCTTTCTTAGCCAAGTACTTTCCTCCTCAAAAGATGAGCAAGCTTAGAGCTGATGTTCAAACCTTCAGACAAAAAGAAGGTGAATCCCTCTATGAAGCTTGGGAAAGATACAAACAGTTGACCAAAAAGTGTCCTTCTGACATGCTTTTAGAATGGACCATCCTGGATATATTCTATGATGGTCTGTCTGAGCTATCAAAGATGTCACTGGACACTTCTGCAGGTGGATCCATTCACCTAAAGAAAACGCCTGCAGAAGCTCAAGAACTCATTGAGATGGTTGCTAATAACCAGTTCATGTACACTTCTGAAAGGAATCTTGTAAGTAATGGGACGCCTATGAAGAAGGGAGTTCTTGAAGTTGATACTCTGAATGCCATATTGGCTCAGAATAAAATATTGACTCAGCAAGTCAATATGATCTCTCAGAGTCTGCATGGAATGCAAGCTGCATCCAACAGTACTCAAGAGGCTTCTTATGAAGAAGAAGCTTATGATCCTGAGAACCCTGCAATAGCAAAGGTGAATTACTTAGGTGAACCTTATGGAAACACCTATAACTCATCATGGAGAAATCATCCAAATTTCTCATGGAAGGATCAAAAGCCTCAACAAGGCTTTAATAATGGTGGAAGAAACAGGTTTAACAATAATAAACCTTTTCCATCATCCACTCAGCAACAGACAGAGAACTCTGAACAAAATACTTCTAATTTAACAAACTTAGTCTCTGATCTATCTAAGGCCACTGTAAGTTTCATGAATGAAACAAGGTCTTCCATTAGAAATTTGGAAGCACAAGTGGGCCAGCTGAGTAAAAGGATCACTGAAATCCCTCCCAGTACTCTCCCAAGCAATACAGAAGAGAATCCAAAAGGAGAGTGCAAGGCCATTGACATAAGCAAAATGGCCGAACCCAATGAGGGAGAGGAGGACGTGAATCCCAAGGAGGAAGACCTCCTGGGACGTCCAGTGACCAATAAGGAGCTTCCTTCTGAGGAACCAAAGGAATTTGAGACTCATCTAGAGACCATAGAGATTCCATTGAACCTCCTTATGCCCTTCATGAGCTCCGATGAGTACTCCTCTTCTAAAGAAAATGAGGATGTTACTGAAGAGCAAACTGCCAAGTTTCTTGGTGCAATCATGAAGCTGAATGCCAAATTATTTGGCATTGATGCTTGGGAAGTTGAACCTCCTCTGTTCATCAATGAACTAAGTGATCTGGATCAACTGACATTGCCTCAGAAGACACAGGATCCTGGAAAGTTCATAATACCCTGTACCATAGGCACCATGATCTTTAAGGCTCTGTGTGACCTTGGTTCAGGAATAAACCTCATGCCCCTCTCTGTAATAGAGAAACTGGGAATCTATGGGGTGCAAGCTGCTAAAATCTCATTAGAGATGGCAGACAGTTCAAGAAAACAGGCTTATGGACAAGTAGAGGACGTGTTAGTAAAGGTTGAAGAACTTTACATCCCTGCTGATTTCATAGTCCTGGATACTGGAAAGGAAGAGGATGAATCCATCATCCTAGGAAGACCTTTCCTGGCCACAGCAAGAGCTGTGATTGATGTTGACAGAGGTGAAATAGTCCTTCAATGGAATGAGAACTCCCTTGTGTTCAAAACTCAAGGATCTCCCTCTGCAACCATGGAGAGGAAGCAGAAAAAGATTCTCTCAAAGCAGAGTCAACCAGAGCCCCCACAGTCAAACTCTAAGTTTGGTGTTGGGAGGCCACAACCAAACACTAAGTTTGGTGTTGAACTCCCATATCCAAACTCTAAGTTTGGTGTTGGAGAGTCTCAACAAAGCTCTGCACATCTGTGAGGCTCCATGAAAGCCCACTGTCAAGCTATTGACATTAAAGAAGCGCTTGTTGGGAGGCAACCCAATTTTTATTTATCTAACTATATTTTTCTTAGTTATATGTCTTTGTAGGTTCATGATCATGTGGAGTCACAAAATAAATATAAAAATTGAAAACAGAATCAAAAACAGCAGAAGAAAAATCACACCCTAGAGGAGCATCTGTCTGGCGTTCAGCGCCAGAACAGAGCATGGTGCTGGCGCTGAACGCCCAAAATGGGCAGCTTCTGGGCGCTGAACGCCAGAACAGGCATGGTTCTGGCGTTCAACGCCAGAAATGGCACACAAATGGGCGCTGAACGCCCAAAATGGCCACCAACCTGGCGCTGAATGCCCAGAGTTGTGTGCAAAGGCATTTTTACATGCCTAATGGGTGTAGGGATGTAAATCCTTGAACACCTCAGGATCTGTGGACCCCACAGGATCCACTCAGGATCTGTGGACCCCACAGGATCCCCACCTACCTCCACTCACTTCTTCTCACCACTCTCTTTCACACAACCCCATAAACACTCTTCCCCAAAAAACCCTTCACCAATCACCTCAATCTCTCTTCCCCATCACCTCTTCACCACTCACATCCACCCACTCTTCCCCATAAACCTACCTCATAAACTCCACCTACCTTCAAAAATTCAAAACCAATTTCCCACCCATACCCATCCATATGGCCGAAACCTTCCCCCCTCCCTTCCCTATATAAAGCCTTCCATTCTTCATCAAATCCACACAACACACCCTTCTACACCCCTCTTGGCCGAAACCACATCTCCCTCTCCCTCTCCATATTTCTTCTTCTTCTTTTTCTATTCTTTTGTTTATTGCTCGAGGGCGAGCAATATTCTAAGTTTGGTGTGGTAAAAGCATAAGCTTTTTGTTTTTCCATTACCATTGATGGCACCTAAGACCGGAGAATCCTCTAGAAAGGGGAAAGGGAAGACAAAAGCTTCCACATCCGAGTCATGGGAGATGGAAAGGTTCATCTCCAAAGCCCATCAAGACCACTTCTATGATGTTGTGGCCAAGAAGAAGGTGATCCCCGAGGTCCCTTTCAAACTCAAAAGAAATGAGTATCCGGAGATCCGACATGAAATTCAATGAAGAGGTTGGGAAGTTCTAACAAATCCCATCCAACAAGTCGGCATCCTAATGGTTCAAGAGTTCTATGCCAATGCATGGATCACCAAGAACCATGATCAAAGTAAGAACCCGGATCCAAAGAACTATGTTACAATGGTTCGGGGGAAATACTTAGATTTTAGTCCGGAGAATGTGAGGTTGGCGTTTAACTTGCCCATGATGCAAGGAGATGAACGCCCATACACTAGAAGGGTCAACTTTAATCAAAGGTTGGACCAAGTCCTTATGGACATATGTGTAGAAGGAGCTCAATGGAAGGTTGACTCCAAAGGCAAGCCGGTTCAACTAAGAAGATTGGACCTCAAGCCTGTAGCTAGAGGATGGTTGGAGTTCATTCAATGCTCAATCATTCCCACTAGCAACCGGTCTGAAGTTAGTATAGACCGGGCCATCATGATCCATAGCATCATGATTGGAGAAGAGGTGGAAGTTCATGAGATTATACCTCAAGAACTCTACAAGGTGGCTGACAAGTCTTCCACTATGGCAAGGTTAGCCTTTCCCCACCTCATTTGCCACCTATGCAATTCAGCTGGGATTGACATAGAGGGAGATATCCTCATTAAAGAGGACAAGTCCATCACTAAGAATAAGATGGAGCAAGCAAGAGAGCCCAGTAATGGAGCTCAAGAGGCGCAAGAAGCTCATTTCCATGAGATCCCTGAGATGCCTCTAATGCACTTTCCTCCACAAAATTATTGGGAGCAGATCAACACCTCCCTAGGAGAATTGAGTTCCAATATGGGACAACTAAGGGTGGAACATCAAGAGCACTCCATCATGCTCCATGAAATAAGAGAAGATCAAAAAGTAATGAGGGAGGAGCAACAAAGACAAGGAAGAGACATAGAAGAGCTCAAGGACATCATTGGTTCCTCAAGAAGGAAACGCCACCATCACTAAGGTGGATTCATTCCTTGTTCTTATTTCTTCTGTTTTTCGTTTTCTATGTTATGTGCTTATCTATGTTTGTGTCTTCATTACATGATCATTAGTAGTTAGTAACTTTGTCTTAAAGTTATGAATGTCCTATGAATCCATCACCTCTCTTAAATGAAAAATGTTTTAATTCAAAAGAACAAGAAGTACATGAGTTTCGAATTTATCCTTGAACTTAGCTTAATTATATTGATGTGGTGACAATGCTTCTTGTTTTCTGAATGTATGCTTGAACAGTGCATATGTCTTTTGAAGTTGTTGTTTAAGAATGTTAAATATGTTGGCTCTTGAAAGAATGAAGACTAGGAGACATGTTATTTGATAATCTGAAAAATCATAAAAATGATTCTTGAAGCAAGAAAAAGCAGCAAAGAACAAAGCTTGCAAAAAAAAAAAAAAAAAGAAAAAAACAGGCGAAAAAAAATAGAAAGAAAAAAAAAGCAAGCAAAAAAAGCCAAAAGCTCTTAAAACCAAGAGGCAAGAGCAAAAAGCCAAAAACCCTTAAAACCAAAAGGCAAGGGCAAATAAAATGGATCCCAAGGCTTTGAGCATCAGTGGATAGGAGGGCCTAAAGGAATAAAATCCTGGCCTAAGCGGCTAAACCAAGCTGTCCCTAACCATGTGCTTGTGGCGTGTAGGTGTCAAGTGAAAACTTGAGACTGAGCGGTTAAAGTCAAGGTCCAAAGCAAAAAAAGGAGTGTGCTTAAGAACCCTGGACACCTCTAATTGGGGACTTTAGCAAAGCTGAGTCACAATCTGAAAAGGTTCACCCAGTTATGTGTCTGTGGCATTTATGTATCCGGTGGTAATACTGGAAAACAAAGTGCTTAGGGCCACGGCCAAGACTCATAAAATAGCTGTGTTCAAGAATCATCATACTGAACTAGGAGAATCAATAACACTATCTGAACTCTGAGTTCCTATAGATGCCAAAACTATTCAAGAGGCAAAAAGCTATAAGTCCCGTTCATATGATTGAAGCTATGTTTCATTGATAGTTTGGAATTTATAGTATATTCTCTTCTTTTTATCCTATTTAATTTTTAGTTGCTTGGGGACAAGCAACAATTTAAGTTTGGTGTTGTGATGAGCGGATAATTTATATGCTTTTTGGCATTGTTTTTAGTATGTTTTTAGTAGGATCTAGTTACTTTTAGGGATGTTTTCATTAGTTTTTATGTTAAATTCACATTTCTGGACTTTACTATGAGTTGTGTGTTTTTCTGTGATTTCAGGTATTTTCTGGCTGAAATTGAGGGACTTGAGCAAAAATCAGATTCAGAGGTTGAAGAAGGACTGCTGATGCTGTCGGATTCTGACCTCCCTGCACTCAAAGTGGATTTTCTGGAGCTACAGAACTCGAAATGGCGCTCTTCCAATTGCGTTGGAAAGTAGACATCCAGGGCTTTCCAGAAATATATAATAGTCGATACTTTGGCCAAGAATAGACGATGTAAACTGGCGTTCAACGCCAGCTTTCTACCCAAATCTGGCGTCCAGCGCCAGAAAAGGAGCCAAAACCAGAGTTGAACGTCCAAACTGGCACAAAAGCTGGCGTTCAACTCCAAGGAGGACCTCTACATGTGTAACAATCAAAGCCAAGCCCAAGCACACACCAAGTGGGCCCCAGAAGTGGATTTATGCATCAATTACTTACTCATGTAAACCCTAGTAGCTAGTTTATTATAAATAGGACCTTTTACTATTGTATTTGGCATCCTGGATCCTGGATTGTATTTTGATCCTGTGATCACGTTTTGGGGGCTGGCCATCTCGGCCATGCCTGGACCTTCACTTATGTATTTTTAACGGTAGAGTTTCTACACTCCATAGATTAAGGTGTGGAGCTCTGCTGTTCCTCAAAGATTAATGCAAAGTACTACTGTTTTCTATTCAATTCATCTTATTTCACTTCTAAGATATCCATTCGCACCCAAGAACATGATGAAGGTGATGATTATGTGTGACGTTCATCACCATTCTCCCCTATGAACACGTGCCTGACAAACACTTCCGTTCTACATGAAATAAGCTAGAATGAGTATCTCTTAGATCTCCTAACCAGAATCTTCGTGGCGTAAGCTAGAATGATGGCGGCATTCAAGAGAATCCGGAAAGTCTAAACCTTGTCTGTGGTATTCCGAGTAGGATTCAATGATTGAATGACTGTGACGAGCTCCTAACTCGCGATTGTAGGGCATTAGTGACAGACGCAAAAGGATAGTAAATCCTATTCCAGCATGATCGAGAACCGACAGATGAATAGCCGTGCCGTGACAGGGTGCGTGAGCATATTATTCACTGAGAGGATAAGATGAAGCCATTGGCAAGGGTGATGCCTCCAGACGATTAGCCGTGCCGTGACAGGGCATTGGATCATTTTCCCAAGAGATGACCGAATGTAGCCATTGACAGTGGTGATGTATCACATAAAGCCAGCCATGGAAAGGAGTAAGACTGATTGGATGAAGATAGCAGGAAAGCAGAGGTTCAGAGGAACGAAAAGCATCTCCATTCGCTTATCTGAAATTCCTACCAATGAATTACATAAGTATCTCTATCCCTATTTTATTATATAATATTCGAAAACACCATTATCACTTTATATCTGCCTGACTGAGATTTACAAGGTGACCATAGCTTGCTTCATACCAACAATCTCCGTGAGATTCGACCCTTACTCACGTAAGGTATTACTTGGACGACCCAGTGCACTTGCTGGTTAGTTGTATCGAAGTTGCGAACCATGGTATTGGCACCATGTTCTTGGCGCCACTGCCAGGGAAAGAAAGAGCCATGAATTTTAGATCATTAAAGTGTAATCACGATTATGCGTACCAAGTTGCTCACGTTGCCAGGGATTGTTCGAGCCTGGACACCACAATTTCGTGCACCAGAAGGCGTCGAGAGCTGGAAGATAAGCTCCTCAAACTCGAGGCCGACTTCAAAACAAAAGCTACTCGGTCCAATTGCGAAGATAGCCCCCGCAAGGACCAAGACCCATTCACAAAGGAAATCATGAAAGCTAAAGTTCCAAAAGACTTCAAAGCTCCTCATATGACTCCCTACGATGGTACGTTTAACCTAAGTCATCATCTCAGCAACTTCAGGAGCTGAATGTACCTCACAGATGCCTTAGATGCAACTCGTTGTAAAGCCTTCCCGACTACCTTGACCAAAACAGCAATAAAGTGGTTTAACAGCTTGCCGCCATGGTAGATTGCAAGCTTCGATGACCTTGCCAAGAAGTTCCTGGCTAGGTTCTCTATCCAGAAGGATAAAACCACGCACGCCTCAAGCCTGCTAGGGATCAAGCAAGGAGATCGGGAGAGCCTCCGCAGTTATATAGAAAGATTCAATAAAGCATGCCTTGACATTCAGAATCTCCCTACAGAAGCAGCAATTATGGAACTTATCAATGGTCTGCGAGAAGGACCCTTTAGTCACTCCATATCCAAAAAACACCCAACATCTCTGAACGAGGTACAAGAACGGGCGGAAAAGTACATCAATATGGAGAAGAACGCTTGAATAGGAGAAACTTTAAAATCTGGATTCTCCTACCCTCCTCAGGATAAGGATAAAGAATCTAGGAAAAAAGAAGACCAACCTACTAAGAAACCTAGAAAGTACCATAACTACACCCCTCTTTAGGTGTCCCTTGTAGACGTTTACCAGGAGATATGCAGCACTGAGTTGATCCCACCGCCTCACTCGATTAAACACAAAAGAGGAGGATGTCGGACAGAGTATTGCAAATACCACTGAATCTATGGGCATCCTACCAACGCGTGTTTCGACCTAAAAAATGTTATAGAAAAATTGGCACGAGAAGGGCGGCTAGATCAGTTCTTAGCCAATAAAGTGGACGAACCAAGAAAGAGAAGAAGGGATGAAGAGGTTGGACGAGTTGAACGTCCACCTCACACCCTTGAGAGACATGTCCATATGATAAATGGAGGATTCGTAGGACGAGGGATCTCTAAGTCGTCCCGCAAGAGACACCTTAAAGAGGTGTATCATGTCGGAGATGAGGGCGAGTCATCCGACCTCCCCACTATTACCTTCACATAAGAAGACGCCACAGGTATCATCCCAGGGCATGATGACCCCATGGTCATTACCATCATACTCGCCAACGCTAATCTCCACCGAATGTTAGTAGACTAAGGGAGCTCCGCAGATATCTTATTCAAGTCTGCCTTCGACAAGCTCGGCCAACAAGAGAAAGAGCTCAGAGTTTATCCAAATAGCTTGTTCGGACTCGGAGACACCCCAATCTAGCCTCTTGGGTATATCCCACTACACACAACATTCAGAAAATGAACACGGTCTAAAACGATGAGCATAGACTACACCGTAGTCGACGTAAATTCCGCATACAATGCTCTTATAGGTCGGACAATGTTAAATTAGCTCACCGCAGTAGTCCCCACTCCACACTTGTGCATGAAGTTCCCAACTCTAGAAGGGATCACCACCATATAGGGAGAACAAAAACTCGCACGATGCTGTTACAACGAAAGTCTGAACCTTAAAGGTAACCCCGGAGGAAAAGAAGTCAACACTATTGAACTTGGGGGAACCCGGGCTCGCGAAGAACTTCGTCCTCAACTAAAAGGGGAGACCGAAGAAGTTCGGATTGGGGATACTCAAGAAAAAATAACAAATATAGGAGCAAACTTAAAAGGAAACTTCAAGGAGCTGCTGATACAGTTCCTAAAAGATAATTCCGACCTCTTTGCATGGAAGGCCACAGACATTCCTGTTCCGAGGGTTACCTGAAACTGTAGGTCGATCTCGGTCGAGATCTTCTGTACTGGTCGGAGATGACGTGTCTGGCTGGGGGTAGCGGCCGGAGCTGTCGTGTCTGACTTGTTGGACTGGCTGCACTGCTGATCCTTTGTCACCGGAGGGTGGGGGTACATGCAAGAGACTCCGATGCTTAAGTTAGCATGGGTATTAAACAGGTTTTTAGTAGAATCAGAGTATGAGTTATACCTGGGTGCTCCAGTGTATTTATAATAGTGTGGGATGACCTTCTTAGATAGATAAGTTAGTTATCTTATCTTATCTTTTGGCGGGGTCAGCTTATCTTCAATGGAACCGCCCTTATCTCTATAGGCTTGGGCTGCCTTTGGATCTGGATCGTATTCCTTGAGTTGGGTCCTTTTTGGGCTTTCCTGTCAATTTGGCCGACCTCTTTTAGGAAGAGGTCGGATAGTCTGACCTGAAGAGGTCGGTCACTTTGTCGTCAATCATCCCGGGTCGGATAGCTCGACCCAGGGTATAAACAGTGCCCCTGCTTGAGTTCGGTCTTCTTTTTTGAGGTCGAGTCCTTGACTTCGGTCTTTCTCTAGTGAAGCTAAACTCAAGCATTTAGTCGATTCCTTTCTTTGTAGAACCTTTTTGAATGTGGAACGTTTTCCTCTAAAAGCGCGCGCTTTTATATCAACGCTTTGTCCTTGTAAACATGCAAGGGTTTTTAATACCTTCATTAATTGATATTGATTGCCCCGTTTCCCTTGGCTTTATTTTGAATTTTGCAATTTAGAAACGGTTTCTCTTCTTCGTAGCCTCCCTTATTTTTCTTTCTTTCTGTTTTTCACCTAGACTTCATAGTTTCTCCTTGCGACGCCTGCTTGCTACTGCCTTCTGTGGAAGAGGGGTGATTCTAGATTTCATCTTCCGTTTCCTACTTTTGGCGAGTTTTTCCGTTCGAGGGGGGCTCTTTTGCCTGCCGCTTCTACTCTTCATCTTTCTTTTGAGGTTTTCTCCTATTTCTCCAAGTTTGATTTTTCTTCCATTCTCTTTTCCGTGTCACTTTTTCATATCTGATTTTGAGAAAGTTTTGATTTTGCTTGGAGAAAGTTTGGATCTTTCTACTTTTGCTGTGCTTGATTGCTGTTGTAATGTGTGTTCTGGGAGTTTCTTTGCCTTTTTGCATGAACCTTTTCGCCTTATCCGTTGTTTGATGCCTTTAGGGCTTTTACATGTTATCGCCATTTCTGTTGTGCTTTTGATGATTGTTTTGTTTGATTATGAAAAAAGGTTGTTACTTTGACGATTTTCGCTTGGCATGTTTGATGTTGGCGATGCTTTTTGATGATAGACTGTAAAAAGATAGTGGCTTTGATGACTTTTTGTGTTTGACTTTCTTTTTCGAAATGTTTGTTATTTGAAATGTTCTTTTCTTGTTTGAGAGATGCCAGGACGTAAGCCGTAGATTTTTCCTGAAACCTTGCTTTGTTACTGCCTCCAAAGGATGCCCCAGGACTTTGGCTTGAGTCTTGGGGTTTTCCTTTTCTATTTTGTTCTTCTGTATCATATTAGTTGAGTTGTTATGCCCCTCGTCCGAGATGTTTTTTAGTAATCCAATCTTCTTTTCTTATTGTAGGATTTGTTGGCCTCATGTCTTCTCGCAATAACATTGTAGAGATGTCTTCTAAAGTTCCTGAGGGGATGTTTGATTGGCTGGACTCCCTTGTCTTAATGTGTGTCTCTGTGGTGGACGCTGATTTTTGTGTAGAGCTGAGGAAACGTCATAGGATTTGTGGTAGCAATGCCCGGGAGAGGGATTATGAGCTTGTTGCACCCGACTCTGACGAGAGGGTTTGTTTTCCTACTTCGGTCGGGAGGGAGCGTCCTTTCTTCTATACCTATGAATATTTCTTCAGCCAGTTGGACATTACTTTTCCATTTACTACTTTCGAGACCGACTTGTTGCGGTCGTGTAATATTGCCCCATCCCAGCTTCATCCAAATTCCTGGGGTTTTATCAAGATCTTTCAGCTGCTTTGCCAAGAGTTAGGTGTAACACCTTCTCAAACTCTTTTCCTTTATCTTTTTGTTTCTGCCAAGCTTGGTGCCTCTTCCAAAAAGAAGCTTGCGCAATAAGGTCAAGCGACGCGGACGCGTGGGTTATACGATCGCGTGACTCGATTTGTGCCAGTGGCGCGAGTGCAGCCTCGCGCTCGCACAACTCTCTGTTCAAAATCTTATTAGTGCCAAATTTTAAGTGACGCAATCGCATGGGGCATGCGATCGTGTGAGTGGGCTTTAAAGGAATATGACGCGGTTGCGTGGGTCACGCGGCCGCGTGGGAAGGATTATGCGTTCAGCACCAATCCAGCACCACTCTCGCACAACTTTCGAGTGTGCACCACTTTGACGTTGAAATCTTGGTAACGCGACCGCGTGGGAGGCCATTATTCCCATATGATGCGGTCACATCAGCGATGCGGTCACGTGGGATGATTTGTGCCATTGGCACGCCTCCAGCCATGCTCTCGCGTGACTTTTTTGTTCGTTTTCTTTTCTTCCCATTGCACTGGTGACGCAGACGCGTCAGCGACGCTGCCGCGTCACGTGCGTGTGTTTCCATTTTTTTAATGCAATATGCAGATGCAAATGCAGTGCTTAATGTGAATGCTATGCATGATTCCAGGTTCAATGAAAATAAAATAAAATAAAAATAAACAACACGAAATAAAATTGAAAAAGAACGATCATACCATGGTGGGTTGTCTCCCACCTAGCACTTTTAGTTATAGTCCTTAAGTTGGACATTTGATGAGATTCCTGCTATGGTGGCTTGTGCATGTACTGATCCAGGAATTCCCACCAATGTTTGTATTTCCAGTAGTCTCCGGGGTCCCAAACTAAGCATGTAAAGCCCTTAAGAAGCTTCAAACAGATTCTTAGGCTCCCGGGGTGACAAATGCCAGAACAGATTCCAGGATCCCAAACTTTACTTTTACACCCGTTTTTGTCTCGATCTGCATTTTTCCAGCCGGGTGAAAGGTGATCTGAATTCTCACTACAGCGACCAAACAGCTTCCTAGACCCATTCAGTTGAGCTTTACACCAACCTTTGCATTTGAACTTAAAGCTTCCAACCATGATGAACCTTGCAGGACAATTCTTACCCCTGGCCATCTTCCTCTTACTCTTAATATCACAAAGAGCTCTAAGTTGACCATCCGTCTCCAGTAGCCCATATTCAAGTGGGGTTAGAAAGCTAAAGGGTATGAATTTTACCCACTTGAATGTTGTGAAGGATGAGGGCAACTTAGGGGGAGGCATCTTTAATGGAATTGCAAGCTCCAATCCCTTTGTGCTCTTTTTTGATAACTACCACCTCTTTGCAAGCTTCTTCAATTTCAACCTCTTCCTCTTGGCAGCTCTCTTCCAATTCAATCTCCTCTTCATTGCTTTCCAAGGACATGGGAGGTTGTGCTTCTTCTTCTTGAATCTCCATCACTTGATCAACCTCTTCCAAGTCTTCAACTGTGATATGCCTTGGAGGTTGTACACCCTCCTCAACATCAATTGCAACCGTCTTGGAAGGAGGCTCTATGTTTTGACTTTCCCATGGAGGTTTGGCATCTCCTAAGTCTTCAACCAATTCTTCTTCTTCAATAATCCCGGCTTCCTCTACTTGTTCCAGTACAAAGTCATGCTCCGTACTGTTCACTGGAGTTTCTAGTATCTCCTTCATACTACGTTCTTCATTAGATTGTCCACATGAAGCCATGGGGGTTCCTTGAGTGTCCGAACATCGGGAAGCTAATTGACTCATTATTGCTTGCCCCAATTGATGAATGGTTGCCTAACATCGATCCACTGTTTCCTTGAGACGATTCTTTGTCTCTTGATGCACTCGGCTTTCATAAATAGGATCATAGTGCTCTTGGATTGATGGATATGGAGATGGTGAATATTGAAGTGGTGGTTCTTGTGAGTAATTGGGTTGGAATTGGGGTGGTTCTATATATGGTTCATATGGCTCATAAGGTGGTTGGTATGGTGGTTGAGGGTTGGGGTTATATGGAGGTGAATGGCGGAAAGGGGCTTGTGAGTGTGGTGGTCCAAAGTTATGTTGAGGAAAGGGTTCATAGGCATATGGTGGTGGTTGTTGATAGTCCATTGGAGGTGGTTGTTGCCATGAGGGTTGATCAAATCCTTGTGGCTCCTCCCATCTTTGATTGTTCCAACCTTGATGCCTATTTTCATTATAGTTTCCATTCCTTACAACAACATTGGAACCAAACTTGAAAACCAAAGGGGTGAGAATTCATAGTAATTAATAAAAATTAAAAACAAAAATAAATAAACAAGCAAAAGAAATTTTTTTTATTAAATATTTACAATAACCAATAATAAGGCACACGTTTGCAATTCCCCGGCAACGGCGCCATTTTGACGTTGGGATTTTTGCCAGTAAAGAATATCATAAAAACAGTCGTGTTGTAGATATAGTCTCTAAACCGACAGAAATCCCTTCGTACAAACGTTTTGGTTGTCACGAGTAACAAACCCCTTTGAAATTGATAACCGAGTATTCAAACCTCGGGTCGTCTTCTCAAGGAATTGCAGGGAAGTATGTTCTTATTATTGGTTTTGAGTTTTGTAAATTGGGGTTTTGGAAGTAAGGTGGGAATATGTTATATGACAAATAATTTAAATAGAAATTAAAATAAATAAATAACTGTAAAGCAACTTTTGGCAAGGTATGAGAAATTGGAAGTCCAGTCTAGTTATCCTTATCAATGATGATGAAATCTGAATCTTAATTCCACTTAGTTAACCTTTGCTATAACAAGGGAAGGTCAAGTGACTAATTAGTTAGATCTTTGAATCCTAGTTAATTTCTAAGAAAAGATTGGGATTATTGAAGATCAATTCAATTAGCAAGGATAACAATTATCAATTATGCTATTGAGTTGGATAATTCCTGAGTTACTGATTAATTAACCAAGACCAAAAGGGAAAATATCTAAATTAAATTAAAAGCATTCATATGAATAAAGCAAAGCAAAATTAAGTCTGAAAATACCTCGAATTGCATTCACAAAAGAACTTAAATCTGACATAGACATTCATAAATTAAATTAGGAAAATAAATAAAAAGAACATTGAACCTGGGATTGAGAGTCACTCCTAAAACTAAGAGAAGTCCTAAATCCTAATCCTAAGAGAGAGGAGAGAACCTCTCTCTCTAAAAACTACATCTACTCCTAAAATTGTGAATTGTGAGAGCCTCCTTTTGAATGGATGCATTCCCCCATTTTATAGCCTCTAATCTGTGTTTTCTGGGCCGCAAACTGTGTCGAGAACAGCCTAGAAATCGCTGGAGAAGAATTCAAACACGCTGATTTCCGTCACTGCGATGCGGCCGCATGGAGCACGCGGTCGCGTCACCTAGCGTCAGAGCAACTATGGCATATTATATATCAAATTGAAGCCCCGGACGTTAGCTTTCCAACGCAACTAGAACCGCATCGTTTGGACTTCTGTAGCTAAAGTTATAGCCGTTTGAGTGCGAAGAGGTCAGGTTGGACAGCTTAGCAATTTCTCCAGCTTCTTGTATTCCTTCCACTTTTGCATGCTTCCTTTCCATCCTCTGAGCCATTCCTGCCCTGTAATCTCTAAAATCACTTAACACACATATCAAGGCATCTAATGGTAATAAGAGAGGATTAAATATATCAAAATTAAGACCAAAGAAGCATGTTTTCAGTCATAGCACAAAATCAGGAAGGAGAATGTAAACTCATGCAAATAGTATGAATAAGTGGGTAAAGAGTAGATAAAAACCACTCAATTGAGCACAAGATAAACCATAAAATAGTGGTTTATCAATGACCTTCTTAGATAGATAAGTTAGTTATCTTATCTTATCTTTTGGCGGGGTCAGCTTATCTTCAATGGAACCGCCCTTATCTCTATAGGCTTGGGCTGCCTTTAGATCTGGGTCGTATTCCTTGAGTTGAGCCTTTTTTGGGCTTTCCTGTCGATTTGGCCGACCTCTTTTAGGAAGAGGTCGGATAGTCTGACCTGAAGAGGTCGGTCACTTTGTCGTCAATCATCTCGGGTCGGATAGCTCGACCCAGGGTATGAACAATGCCCGACATAAATCCTGGACTAATGTGCCACAAACTGGCAGTATAACCTGGATCCCGGCCAATGCGATAGAAGCGTAGGAAGCTTGGCCCAGAAAGGTCCCAAGCTATGGAAGAACAGGTACAAGCCTTACCCGAGGCAGGGTTCATAAGGGAGGTTAAATACCTATTATGGGTAGCCAACGTCGTCTTGGTAAAGAAGTCAAATAGAAAGTGGCGGATGTACTGACTACACAGACCTCAATAAGGCCTACCCAAAAGATCCCTACCCACTCCCAAATATAGACACTTTAGTGGATGCCTCTTTCGGATACAAGTACCTTTCCTTCATGGACACCTTTTTAGGATATAACCAAATCCCAATGTATCCACCCGACCAAGAAAAGACCTCATTCCTAACCCTTAGAGCGAACTAGTGCTACATTGTTATGCCTTGTGGACTCAAAAATGCAGGGGCTACATACCAAAGATGATGAACAAAGTTTTCGCCGATCACATCGGAAAGTTAATGGAGGTATATGTAGATGACATGCTGGTAAAAACATAAAAGAGGAATCATTTCTATCCGCCTCGCCAAAGTGTTCGACACCATAAGAAAGCATGGCATGCGACTCAACCCCGCAAAGTGCACCTTCACAGTAGAAGCCGGCAAATTTTTGGGCTTCATGCTCACTCAGAAAGGAATTGAAGCTAACCCAGATAAGTTTCAGGCCATACTCAACATGAAAAGCCCAACCTGCGTCAAAGAGGTACAATAGCTTAATGGAAAACTAGTAGCCCTATCTAGATTTCTAGCTGGATCAGCCTTAAGATCTCTCCCCATCTATGCAACATTAAGGAAGGGAAAGAGGTTTGAGTGGACCCCAGAATATGAAGAAGCCTTCCAGGATTTCAAGAAATTTCTGGGGCAACAACCCATCCTTACTCGACCTCGGGAAGGCGAAGAACTCATACTATACCTCACTGTAGGAAGTCGGGCAATAGCTTCAGCACAAGTCAGAGAAGACGAAAGTGCGCAACAACCCATCTATTTCATCAGTAAGGCTCTACAAGGGGCTGAACTAAACTATCAAAAGATAGAGAAGTTCGCCTATGCCCTTATACCCACTTCTCGACGACTCCGCCCATACTTTCAAGCTCACACCATCAGAGTACGGACTAACCAGCCCATAAAAGGTATTTTACAGAAAACAGATTTAGCGGGAAGAATTCTACAATGGGCAGTGGAGTTATCAGAATTCGACCTTAAATATGAAGCTCGGACAACTATTAAGTCACAGTATCAGGCCGACTTCATCGCAGAATACATTGACACCCTGGGTATCCCCATAAAATGGAGTCTCTACGTGGACGGCTGATGAGTCCATATTTTCCGATGTATTTTGGCTTGATTTAAATGGATTCTAGCATATGAACTCACACTTAAGCACTAAAGTAGCATACTTTTGTGTTGGGTCCCTAATTTGATTCTGAAATTGAAAACATGCATTTTAATGCTTAGATTAGTGATTTTTAATTCCACTTTTATGTCATTTGATGCCGTAATATGGTTTGTGAGTAATTTCAGGCCTTAGAGGAAAGAATGGATGACCAAAAGTGGAAGGAAACATGTACAAGGGAGAAAACATGAAGAAAACAAGGAAAGCACACAGAGCGACGTGTGCGTGCACACGAGTACTTGTGCGTACGCACAGGACGATTTTAGGCCGCGTGTGCAGACGCACACATCTGTGCGTCTGCACAGGTCCCTGCACGTGATTTTGTTAATGAAACGCGTGCTATGTGTTTTCTGAGGGATTTTGGCCCAAATTTTGAAGGCTTGGATCTGAATTTGGAGTGCTATATAAGGGGGATTCAACACATTAGATGGAGAGCTCATTTTAGGTAGTTTTAGAGAGTAATTAGGAGTAGGAGTAGTGTAGCATTGCTCTCTTAGGGTTTTAATTTCCATCTTCATTGTAGCATTTTATAGAAGTTTAATTTGGATTTTTGATCATCTTTAATTGTAAGTACTCTCATTTTCCTCTTTAATTACATTGTCTTTACTTTCATTTGCTCTTGGTTCAAGTTACTTGTTCATATTTACAATTTTGTGTTTCTTGAAGTTTTGATCAATGAATTTTATGTTTCTTGCCTCCTTTATGTTTGATTGCTTGTTTATGTTTGGTTTTGTTGATAGTTGGTTATAGTTTTACATTTTCCTTTACAATTTCTCATACTTTACTTTTATGCACACAAGGTATTTGTGAAAATGCCAACTTTAGAATTTGAGTAGATTTCTACACCTTGGCTTGTGGTTTGAGTTCCTAGGATACTAGAGTCATAATGTCCGATATTTAGTGATAATTCTTGGGTAGTTAGTTGACTCTTGTTTCCATTGATGCTAGCCTTTTATCAACTAGTTTGGTAAGTTCATTAGGACTTATGGATTAAGGTTAATTATGCTTTCTTGACTTACTCCTCGATGGTTGGGGTTAACTAGGTGTGATTGACTCATCATAATTACCATAGTTGTGGTTATGGCGATGATAGGATTCCTTAGATCCTCATTCCCAAGTCAAGATGTTTTCTTGCATTTGAAGTTTCCTTTCCTTGCATTTAATTACTTTGACTTTTATTGCTTTGATGTTTAATTTCTTGCATGTTTAGTTTTCACACTCTTGGTTGAGAAATTGGATGTTTGGGTGCAATTGAGTTGTGGATGTCCATTCCGCATTGTGTGGGAATAGTTAATTGGTTTGGTTTCTGTTGACGCTAGTCTTTCACTAAGTAATTAGTGAGTTGACTAGGACTTATGAATTGAGATCAATTATACTTTTGACTAATTCTCAAGGAGGATTGACTAGTTTGGATTGATTCCACACAATTGCCATGTTTGTGGTCCACAACTAGGTTAGAAAACCTAAATTACCCACTTCTTGCCAAGTGTCCTTTTTAGCTTTCAATTTCTATTTTTCATTGCCTTTACTTGCATTCATTTAATTTCTTACATGCTAAGTTACTTCCTTGCTATTTACATTTCCTTACTCTCTCTTGCTTTCATTCACAAATCCCCATGCTCTTACTCTATCTCATAGCCAATAATTGTACACTTAATTGTAACTCCTTGGGAGAACGACTCGGGAGCGAAATACTCTCGGTTTATTTTGTATTGACTTTATTATTTGATATTGAGATTTCATTGTTGGTTTGGACTATGCTACCAACGAATTGATTCTTGTCTTTGATTGATTCTAAACCATACAATAATTTTCATTATCAAATTTGGCGCCGTTGCCGGGGAGTTGCAACGGTGTTGGTTTTGGCTATTGTATATATGTTAATATGTAAATAGCTTGCTTTTCAATTATCTTTTATTTTTATCAATTGTTAGGATTGGGATCCCGGAGGACATTGGAGATTCAAGCATTTGGTGGGAAAGTCAAGCACAAGCCACCATAGCAAGGGCTCTCCCAATTGTCTAACTTAAAGATATTAAATAAAAGTGCTTGGTAACATTGTTCTAACTCTTCTATTTTGTACATATTTTGACTTGTTTGCTTTTTGTTATGCTTGGTTAACTTAGAATTATTTTAATTTGGAGTTAGTTATGTTAATTATGGTTTGGATCATGAATTTATGGGTTCCTGCATGTTTTGGTGTTGAGTTTTGATTGAGTTAAGGCTTGGTGCCTTAGATTTTAAAGAAAATTTTTTGGGAAAAACAGGGCATGTGCATGCGCACACCCTTCTGCGCGCGCACACCACAACAATTTTTCACTTCCTGTACGTACGCACCCACTTGTGGGTACGCACACAAGCCTTTATGCCCACTGTTCGTAGCGCCAGCACGCTTTATGCGCGCGCATTCCCCTGCTTTCTGCGACCTATGTGTGCGCACCTACTCGTGCGTACGCACACTTGCCCTTTTTCACATTCTCTGTGCAGCCGCACAGGCTTATGCATCCACACGCCAACTTGCAACCAATCTGGTGGGAGCGTTGGCACAGCCTGTGCGTGGAAACCCTTGCCCCTTATGCTTTGTGCGCGTGCACACGTGATCCTTTCCATGTCCTTAATAAAAGGGCCTTCTATGCGAGCGCACAGCCCCGTGCGCACGCACACGTCTTGATTCCTCTTCTGCCAGGAGTGCTCGCATAGAGTGTGCGCTCGCACACCTTCCCTTTTCCGCCTAGTGTGCATATGCACACGTATCTGTGCGCACGCACACCCCTGTTTTCTCACCACTACACTTCTCTTCTTCCATTCTCTCTACTTCTTCTCTTCTTCTTCCTTTCACCCCTCTCTTCTCTCCCTTTTACCTTCTTCTCTACTTGCTCTACTTTGTTTTATTTGCATTTCATTTTTTAGTTTGGTAATTGTATTAGTTTTTGTTTAATTATTTGTTGATTCAATAAGTTGCAAGTGTTTGATTTATGTTGATTGGGTTGCTTCTTGATTGAATTTCATCAATCCACTTGTACTTTACCTTCAATTACTATCACCTAATTAGATTTGCACATTTACATTTTTGTTGCATATTAGGTGAAACTTTTATAAGTGCATACGAAATTTAGTGAATTGAATTGAATTGCTTGTTCACCGTGATTTTTAAGTCAATATAATCACATCACAAGGTCCTTGTTTCTTGTTAATGCCTTGCATTTGTTTGAGTTAACTTGGCTTGATTCTATCAAGACTTGTCACTTTTTGTAACAAACACCTTAACCATGTGATTATTTGATTTTTCGTAAGGATGAATAAGTAATTTTCTTTTTATGATTGCATTAGTTATTGTTTATTGTGCTATTTTATATCAATCTTGAGCTTTCACTTGCACAATTTCAATATCCAATATGTCCTACATTCAATTCACTCTTGTTGCAATTGCCTAAGCTTGCTTGTGTTTAATGGATGCTCATTTATTGCTTGCATCTTAGGCCATTTAATTGAGGAACTCATGCCTACTTTTTCATTGTGTAGATGCCACGTTAGCCGGCCGTTGATGAGACATGAAGGCAAGGATCCGAGAGAGGAGAAGGACACCGAGGAGGGATATGCCGAGCATACAGTGGAATTGGAAATTTCCACACAACCCAAGCCCCCCATCCGCCAAACAAAGATGGAGGAGCTCTTGAGAGACACCCCCGGATCGTGTTCGTGCACGGAAGACCGTGTAACGCTGAAGTGTGGGAGAGAATTCGTCAATTTGGGGCGTAAACTTTCTTTTCCGAATACTTTGCACTTTTTTTGCTTTCTTTTATTATGTTTCTTGTAGATATATAGATATCTTTTGATTGTTACATTGCAATTTTCATCTAGTATATATATCTTAGCTTATGCATAGTTTGTTTCTAGTTATTGCATGTTGCATTTCTTACATCTTTTCCTTAGTATATATATAGAAGTTGTGATCGGATGATGTGAATAGTATAATGCCTAGGGATTTTGTCCTAATTGTTCATGTTAAGTTTTGCTTGTTGAAAATTAGGAATAGAAATAGGAAAGATTTTGAAATTGCATCCATCACAATATAATACATACATACATACATATATTAAATAAGTTTTGGTAAAATAACAAAGAATTTTCAAGAAATCTCTTTTTGGGCATTCCATTGATTAGATTTGAAAATTAATTTCTGAACTTGTTTGAAGTATCTTTTTAAGGAACATAGAAAAGAGCTTGAACAAATACCAAGTGAGATTTGAGCTTAAATTGTGTAGTTGCATATTTTCAATCACAAATTTTATTCTTGTGTGTTATAAACTCATTTTATGATTGTGATCTTAGATTTGCTTTAGTCTATATGTCCTATATTTGTTATTTTGGATTGTATTTAGTATGATTAAGGCCATCTTTGTATAGCTCACTAACCCATATGGCCAACCCTTGCATCTATCTTTGTAAACCACTTTTTGAGCCTTTAATTCTCCTTTGTTCTCATTATAAGCACATCATTCATCCTAAGTAAAAAACCATTATGTCCATTGATTGTATCTTTGATTAGCTTGGGTTTGAGTGTGTGTGTTATTCAAGTATAGGGGGATTTGTGGCAAACAATGGTAGAAAGTTATTTTCGGTGTTCATTGGGAAATTTTGAAAAAATGGGTAAACATTCATGCATTCGTTACTTGAAACATATGCATCTCTCTTTGTTGATAAAAAAAGAAAATTTGGTGTCTATACCTTTTGGGAAAAAAAAAAGAAAAAAAGAAAAAAAAGAGAAATGATAATAAGAATACAAATAAGGGATGCATATGTAGTTGAATTGGAAAGAAAAAAAATGCATGAGTGAATGTGAGAAAGGGATAAATGGGTAGTTAGGTGGCTTTGTTATGAATATAGGATGATATAGGATTAGGTGGGATACTTGAGCTAATCATAGATCCAATCTATAAGCCCACTTAACCATATTAATTCTACCCTTACCCTAGCCCTATTACAACCCTCAAAAGTCCTCATGATATTTGCATTCATTCATCAAATATTAGTTGATTGTTAGTGATGAGAGAACTTTTGCGTGGTCTAGAAATTTGCGGATAAATCCTCGTTGCAAGTATAGTTTCTAAACCTTCAAAAGTCTTTTCATACAAACGTTTTGGTTGTCACAAGTAACAAACCCCTTTGAAATTGATAACCGAGTATTCAAACCTCGGGTCGTCTTCTTAAGGAATTGCAGGGAAGTATGTTCTTATTATTGGTTATGAGTTTTGTAAATTGGGGGTTTTGGAGCTTGGGCAATGAGCACAGATATATTTAAATGACAAATAAAATAAATAAATAACAATAAAATAAACTTTTGGCAAGGTATAAGAAATTGGAAGTCCAGTCTAGTTATCCTTATCAATGATGATGAAAACTGAATCTTAATTCCACTTAGTTAACCTTTGCTATAACAAGGGAAGGTCAAGCGACTAATTAGTTAGATCTTTAAATCCTAGTCAATTCCTAAGAAAAGATTGGGATTATTGAAGATCAATTCAATTAGCAAGGATAACAATTATCAATTATGCTATTGAGTTGGATAATTCCTGAGTTACTGATTTCTTAACCAAGACCAAAAGGAAAAATATCTAAAATAAATTAAAAGCATTCATATAAAATAAAGCAAAGCAAAATTAAGTCTAAAAATACCTCAAATTGCATTCACAAAAGAACTTAAATTTTGACATACAAATTAAATTGGAGAAATAAATAAAAAGAACATTGAACCTGGGATTGAGAGTCACTCCTAAAACTAAGAGAAGTCCTAAATCATAAGAGAGAGAGGGGAGAACCTCTCTCAAAACTAATCTAAATCATGAGAAGTGAATTATGAGAGCCTTTCTATGAATGGATGCAATCCCCCACTTTATAGCTTCTAATCTGTGTTTTCTGGGCCACGAACTGGGTCAAAAATAGCCCGAAAATCGCTGGAGAAGAATTCAAACACGCTGATTTCCGTCACTGCGACGCAGCCGCATGGAGCACGCGGTCGCGTCGTCTAGTGTCAGAGCAACTATGGCATATTATATATCAAATCGAAGCCCCGGATGTTAGCTTTCCAACGCAACTAAAACCGCGTCATTTGAACCTCTGTAGCTAAAGTTATAGCCTTTTGAGTGCAAAGAGGTCAGGCTGGACAACTTAACAATTTCTCCAACTTCTTGTATTCCTTCCACTTTTGCATGCTTTCTTTCCATCCTCTGAGCCATTCTTGCCCTGTAATCCCTGAAATCACTCAACACACATATCAAGGCATCTAATGGTAATAAGAGAGGATTAATATTAGCAATTATAAGTCCAAAGAAGCATGTTTTCAATCAAAGCACATAATTAGGAAGGCAAATGTAAAACCATGCAAATAGTATGAATAAGTGGGTAAAGAGTAGATAAAAACCACTCAATTAAGCACAAGATAAACCATAAAATAGTGGTTTATCAACCTCCCCACACTTAAATACTAGCATGTCCTCATGCTAAGCTCAAGAGAAGCTATAAGAGATAAAGAGGAATGTAAGAAAGTATGAAATGCAACCTATCTATATGAATGCAATTACATGCAAAACGTTTCTACCTACTTGGTTAAGAGTAAATAGGCTTTTCAAGATAAACATAAATCAGATTTCACTAATTCAAATCATACAATAAAAGACAAGTAAACTTGTAAGAAGATAGCTCATGAAAGCAGGGAACACAGAATCAAGCATTGAACCCTCCCTGGTAGTGTATATCACTCTAATCTCTCAAGTGTATAGGGTTATTCACTCTACTCTTCTCTAGTCATGCTTTCTAAACCTTGTTCTTCATCTAACCAATCAACAAATATTTAATGTACCAATGCAAACATCATGAGGTCTTCTCAAGGTTGTAATGGGGCTGAGGTAAAGGTAAGGATATATGTATGGCCAAGTTAGCTATAATATGAATCTTTAATTAGCCTAAGCTCTCACCTAATATACATATACTCTATATACTTTTAAATTCATGCCTAGCTACCCATAATTCCCACTTTTGTATAATTCCCATACTCATGTACCAAATTTTCTTTAATTTTTATCACATGTGCATTGATATTTTATTAAACTTAATATTGGGGTAATTTTGTCCCCTTATTTATTTATATTATATTATATTATATATATATATATATATATATATATATATATTTTTTTTTTCTTTTTTTTTCTTCTTTTTTTTCCTTTTTTTTTGAATCATAAAAGCAAACATAACTTATCAATGCACATGGATTATCCATTATTTTTCTATTTTGGTTTTTCATGAGTAGGTTCCCAAATTCCCAATATTCAAATAAATTAGAAACATGATACATTCCCTTATTAACCCATGTTCCCACAGTTTCTCCACACTTAATTAACACACTATCTTAAGCTAACCAAAGATTCAATTGGGATATTTAATTGTTTTTCTGCTTTAAGGCTAGTGATATGGTAAAATACAGAATAAATGGGGATTAAAAAGGCTCAAAGTGGCTGACAAGGGTGATTTAAAGGGTAGGCTTATTTGGGATAAGTGAGCTAAAATCAAATAATGGCCTCAATCATATGTAAGCATGTAAATATACTAAATATTGGACATATAGATTGGAACAAAATATAGATTACAATCATAGAGAAGTAAAATCCAAACGACGCGGTTCCAGTTGCGTTGGAAAGCTAACGTCCGGGGCTTCGATTTGATATATAATATGCCATAGTTGCCCTAACGCTAGGCGACGCGACCGCGTGCTCCATGCGGCCGCGTCGCAGTGACGGAAATCAGCGTGTTTGAATTCTTCTCCAGCGATTTCTGGGCTGTTCTCGACCCAGTTTGCGGCCCAGAAAACACAGATTAGAGGCTATAAAGTGGGGGAATGCATCCATTCAAAAGAGGCTCTCATAATTCACTTTTCATATTTTAGATGTAGTTTTAGAGAGAGAGGTTCTCTCCTCTCTCTCTCTTAGGATTAAGATTTAGGACTTCTCTTAGTTTTAGGAGTGACTCTCGATCCCAGGTTTAATGTTCTTTTCTGTTTAATTTCGTTTCCATTTTTATTCACCTTAGTACTTTAATTGATATTTATCTTTTGAATAATTGGCTTATGGCTTTCATGTTATGATTTTCTTTATTAATGCAATTGAGGTATTTTCAGATTTGTGATTTATATTTAGCTTTTTTCATTCTTGGTTTTGGTTAAGAAATCAGTAACTCAGGAGTTATCCAATTCAACATCATAATTGATAATTGTTATCTTGCCAATTGAATTGAACTTCAATAATCCCAATCTTTTCTTAGGAAATAAATAGGATTCGAAGATCAAACTAATTAATCCCTTGACTTTCCTTTACTTTAGTAAAGGTTGACTAAGTGGAATTAAGATTCAACTTTCATTATTATTGATAAGGATAACTAAGTCTGGACTTCCAATTTCTAAATACCTTGCCAAGAGTTTATTTTATTATTATTATTTACTTTTCTTATCATTCAACATACTGCTTCCTTACTTTCAAAACCCCCAATTTACAAGACTCATAACCAATAATAAGAACACCTCCCTACAATTCCTTGAGAAGACGACCCGAGGTTTAAAATACTCGGTTATCAATTTTAAAAAGGGTTTGTTACTTGTGACAACCAAAACGTTTGTACGAAGGGATTTCTGTCGATTTAGAGACTATATCTACAGCGTGGCTGTTTTTATGAAATTCTTTACTAGCAAAAATCCTAACGTCAAAATGGCGCCGTTTCCGGGGAATTGCAAACGTGTGCCTTATTATTGGTTATTGTAAATATTTTATTTTTGCTTGTTTATTTGTTTTTATTTTTGTTTTTATTTTTGCTTTTTCTTAAGTTAAGAGGTTATTGGTTTTTATTTTAAATTTTCATTTTATCTTATTTCAAAAATCAAATTTCAAAATTCAAATTTAAAAATTTTTCAAAATTCAAATTTCAAAAATTTAAAATTCAAATTTCAAAAATTCAAATTTCAAAATTTCAAATTTCAAATTTCAAAATTTAATTTTCAAATTCAAAATTTAAATAACCTTTTAATTTAAATTTTTTTATTTTTATTTTTAATTTTTATTTGCTACTATGAACTCTCACCCCTTTGGCTATGAGTCTGTTTACAATAATGTTGCAGGAAGAAGAAATTACAATGAGAACAGGCTTCAAGATTGGAACAATCAAAGATGGGAGGAGCCACAAGGATTTGATCAACCCTCATGGCAACAACCACCTCCAATGGACTATCAACAACCACCACCATATGCCTATGAACCCTCTCCTCAACATGACTTGGGACCACCAAACTCACAAGCCCCTTTCTGCCATTCACCTCCATATGACCCTAACCCTCAACCACCATACCAACCACCTTATGAGCCATATGAACCATATATAGAACCACCCCAATTCCAACCCAATTACTCACAAGAACCACCACTTCAATATTCACCATCTCCATATCCATCAATCCAAGAGCACTATGATCCTATTTATGAAAGTCGAGTGCATCAAGAGACAAAGGATCGTTTCAAAGAAATAGTGGATCGATTTCAGGCAACCATTCATCAATTGGGGCAAGCAATAATGAGTCAATTAGCTTCCCGACGTTTGGACACTCAAGGAACCCCCATGGCTTCATGTGGACAATCTAATGAAGAACGTAGCATGAAGGAGATACTAGAAACTCCAGTGAACAGTACGGAGCATGACATTGTACTAGAACAAGTAGAAGAAGCCGGAATTATTGAAGAAGAAGAAGTGGTTGAAGACTTAGGAGATGCAGAACCTCCATGGGAAAGTCCAGTCATAGAACCCCCTTCCAAGACGTTTGAAATTGATGCTAAGGAGGGTGTACAACCTCCAAAGCATATCACAGTTAAAGACTTTGAAGAGGTTGATCAAGAGATGGAGATTCAAGAAGAAGAAGCACAACCTCCCATGCCCTTGGAAAGCAATGAAGTGGAGATTGAATTAGAAGAAAGCTACCAAGAGGAAGAGGTTGAAATTGAAGAAGCTTGCAAAGAGGTGGTAATTATCAAAGAAGAGCACAAGGGAGTGGAGCTTGCAATTTCATTAAAAATACCTCCCCCTAAGTTGCCATCATCCTTCACAACATTCAAGTGGGTAAAATTCATATCCCTTAGCTTTCTAATTCCACTTGAATATGGGCTACTAGAGACAGATGGTCAATTTAGAGCTCTTTGTAACATTAAGAGTAAGAGGAAGATGGCCAGTGGTAAGATTTGTCCTGCAAGGTTCATCATGGTTGGAAGCTTTAAGTTTAAACGCAAAGGTTGGTGTAAAGCTCAACTGAATGGGTCTAGGAAGCTGTTTGGTAGCTGCAGTGAGAATTCAAATTACTTATCACCCAGTTGGAACAATACAGATCCCGACAAAGATGGGTGTAAAAGAAAGAATTGGGATCCTGGAATTCGCTCTGACACTTGTTACCCCGGGAGCCTAAGAATCTGTTTGAAGCTTCTTAAGGGCTTTACCTGTTTAGTTTGGGACCCCGGAGGATATTGGAATTACAAACATTGGTGGGGATTCCTGGATCAGTACAAGCATAAGCCACCATAACAGGGAGCTCACCAAATGTCCAACTTAAGGACTCTAACTAAAAGTGCTAGGTGGGAGACAACCCACCATGGTATAATCGTTCCTTTTTCATTTTTATTTAGTTTTATTTATTTTTGAGTTTCATTTTATTTTATTATATTGAACCTGGAGTTTTGCATCACATTCATATTAACACTGCATTCTGCATATTTTTTTCAGATTAAAAAAAAATCATTTTGACGTTAGGATTTTTGCCAGTAAAAAATTTTATAAAAACAGCCGCGTTGTAGATATAGTCTCTAAACCGACAGAAATCCCTTCGTACAAACATTTTGGTTGTCACAAGTAACAAACCCCTTTTAAAATTGATAACCGAGTATTTTAAACCTCGGGTCGTCTTCTCAAGGAATTGCAGGGAGGTGTTCTTATTATTGGTTATGAGTCTTGTAAATCGGGGGTTTTGAAAGTAAGGAAGCAGTATGTTGAATGATAAGAAAAGTAAATAATAATAATAAAATAAATCTTGGCAAGTTATTTAGAAATTGGAAGTCCAGACTTAGTTATCCTTATCAATAATAATGAAAGTTGAATCTTAATTCCACTTAGTCAACCTTTACTAAAGTAAAGGAAAGTCAAGGGATTAATTAGTTTGATCTTCGAATCCTATTTATTTCCTAAGAAAAGATTGGGATTATTGAAGTTCAATTCAATTGGCAAGATAACAATTATCAATTATGCTGTTGAATTGGATAACTCTTGAGTTACTGATTTCTTAACCAAAACCAAGAATGAAAAAAGCTAAATATAAATCACAAATCTGAAAATACCTCAATTGCAGTAATAAAGAAAATCATAACATGAAAGCCATAAGCCAATTATTCAAAAGATAAATATCAATTAAAGTACTAAGGTGAATAAAAATGGAAACGAAATTAAATAGAAAAGAACATTAAACCTGGGATCGAGAGTCACTCCTAAAACTAAGAGAAGTCCTAAATCCTAATCCTAAGAGAGAGAGAGGAGAGAACCTCTCTCTCAAAAACTACATCTAAAACATGAAAAGTGAATTATGAGAGCCTCTTTTGAATGGATGCATTCCCCCACTTTATAGCCTCTAATCTGTGTTTTCTGGGTCACAAACTGGGTCGAGAACAGCCCAGAAATCGCTGGAGAAGAATTCAAACACGCTGATTTCCGTCACTGCGACGCGGCCGCATGGAGTACGCGGTCGCGTTGCTTAGCGTCAGGGCAACTATGGCACATTATATATCAAATCGAAGCCCCGGACGTTAGCTTTCCAACGTAGCTAAAACCGCATCGTTTGGATCTCTGTAGCTAAAGTTATAGCTGTTTGAGTGCGAAGAGGTCAGGCTGGACAACTTAGCAATTTCTCCAACTTCTTGTATTCCTTCCACTTTTGCATGCTTCCTTTCCATCCTCTGAGCCATTCCTGCCCTGTAATCTCTGAAATCACTTAACACACATATCAAGGCATCTAATGGTAATAAGAGAGGATTATTATTAGCTAAATTAAGACCAAAGAAGCATGTTTTCAATCAGAGCACATAATTAGGAAGGCAAATGTAAAACCATGCAAATAGTATGAATAAGTGGGTAAAGAGTTGATAAAATCCACTCAATTGAGCACAAGATAAACCATAAAATAGTGGTTTATCAACCTCTTCACACTTAAACAATAGCATGTCCTCATGCTAAACTCAAGAGAAACTATAAAGATGAAGAGGAATGATAGAGAGTATGCAATGCAACCTATCTATATGAATGCAACTACATGCAAAAATGATTCTACCTACTTGGTTTAAAAGTAAATAAATTCTCCAAGAATAAATATGAACTGGATTTCACTAATTCAAATCATGAAAATGAAGTACAAATAGACATGAAAGAAGAAAATAGCTCATGAAAGCAGGGAACAAGGAATTGAGCATTGAACCCTCACTGGTAGTGTATACACTCTAATCACTCAAGTGTTTAAGGTTCGATTCTCTCAATTCTCTACTAACCTTACTTTCTAAGGCTTGCCCTTCTTCTACCAATCAACACAAATTTGATGCACAAATACACATATCAAGAGGTCTTTTAAGGGTTGTAATGGGGTTAGGGTCAAGGTAGGATTGTATTTGGCCAAGTGGACTAAAATCTGAATCCTTAATTAACTTAAACTTTTCCACCTAACTTAGACAATCCATGTAATCATAATACAAAACCTAACTGTCCATTAACCATGTTTTTCTACATATTCATGCATTCAAATTTCAAGTACAGTACATATGCATTGCTTTCAACACTTAACTTTGGGGCATTTTGTCCCCTTTTATTATTTGCTCTTTTTTTTCTTTTTTTTCATTCATTCATCATTTTTTTTCTTTATTTTTTATATATTATTGTTTTTTTTTCAATGCATATGATTAATTTATTGAATGCATGAACATGTCCTAAATATTTCTTTCACATTTTCAGAAAATTGTAACATACTCAATTCTCAAACCAGATGTTTCCAAATCCACTTTTCCCCATACTAGTCTAAGCTAACCAAGGATTCAAATTAAGGATATTATTGTTTTCTGCTTAGAGTTAATGATGTGCTAAAGTAAAGAATAAAAGGGTAAAATAGGCTCAAATTGGTTTGCAAAGGATAACAAAAGGTAAGGCCATATGGGTATGTAAGCTCAGTGAAACAAAGGCCTCAATCATATAAATGCATGCATATAACAAACCATGGAAATATAGAATTAAGCAAGACAAAGATCACAATTTTAGAGAGAAAAATACACACCAAAAATAAAATATTGGTTGGTAAAATGCAACCAATTCAAATAGGCTCAAAAATCTTACAGGTTTTGTGTGTTCGAGCTCTAAACCATGTTCCAGTATAATATTTCTTCAAACAAATGTAACATTAAATTTTATTCAAATTAGTGAAATGCTCTAAAAGGTTTCTTGAAAAAGAAAATATCACTTCAACCAAGTGGTAAAATATGCACAAAATCAAATAAATATGCAATCAAACATACAAATGTGATAATGAACTAACAAATAAAGTAAAATATTGGTGTTGAATTAGGAAATGACTAACCCATGGAGATCGGTATCGACCTCCCGACACTTAAAGATTTCACCGTCCTCGGTGCATGCTAAGATGTGCAAGTGGATGGGTGGCTTCAACTGATGCTTTTCTCTATAGATTGTGTAGATTGACTTTCCTGTCTCCCATGTAAACGTCTTCCGGTTCTCTTCCGGGTGGCCATCCTGAAAGAAAAAGGGAAGAAGAGTAACCCAGAAATAAAGATAGGAAAATAAATACAGTATGGGTGGGTTAATGCCAAATAATAAGGGTCTCAATTACATGGTAGCTACAGCATGCAAGTGAGAAAACAATAGAAGCCATGGCATGCCAGTGGTATAAAATTTGTATATGGGATGAGTGTGGGTAATGGAAGTATCAATACAAGCTCATGTCAATGCAAATGGAGTGCAAGTATCATAAAATATTGGCATTGACAGATAATTAATATCATCCCACAGTGTAAAACAAGTTACCAAAATAAATTCAAGAAAAGATGCAACGGTTGAATAACAAATTTTCAACACCAATAAAAAAAAAATTCAGAAAAGAAAATAAAAATATGCACAAATTTAAAATCTAATGAATGAATATATGTAAATAAATTAAGTAAAATAAAATGGAGGTGAAAGAAAATAAGAAAGGAAGAAGAAAGAAATAAGAAAAGATAAGAAAAATAAGGAGTAGAGAAGAAAAGATAAGAAAATTGGCTGATCTTGATATTCTGTGCGCCGCTTGTGACGTGAATGCGTGAGTGACGCGGTCGCGTGGTGGGTAATAAGGTCAGATGACGCGGACGCGTGGGTCACGCGATCGCGTGGCCTGTTTTGTGCGATTGAAGCGAATGCAGCCTCGCGGTCGCACAAGTCTCTGTTCGAAACTTTTTTGCCAAAAATATGGGTGACGCGATCGCGTGGGGCATGCGATCGCGTGAATGGCCATCTTTTAAAAATGACGCGGACGCGTGGGGCACGCGTTCGCGTGGTGAGGCTTGGGCTTCCAGCACGAGTCCAGCCTAACTCCAGCTCAACTTTCTGCCATACACCCATTTACGTCGATTCCACAGAGCCACGCGTTCGCGTGGGTGACGCAGACGCGTGGGGAAGCTATTTTTGTCTAACTAAGCCTATCAAATGCTGTTGTTGCTTAGTCCATCAATCCTCGTGGGATCGACCCTTACTCACGTAAGGTATTACTTGGTACGACCCGGTGCACTTGCCAGTAAGTTTGTGGGTTGTAAAATACCGCACCAAGTTTTTGGCGCCGTTGCCGGGGATTGATTTTGATTAACAACTATTAGTTGTTTGATTGTTTAGATTAGGCATTTTAATTTTAATTTTCGGCGCCAAAAACTTGGTGCGATATTTTACAACCACACTTACTTACCGGCAAGTGCACCGGGTCGTACCAAGTAATACCTTACGTGAGTAAGGGTCGATCCCACGAGGATTGATGGATTAAGCAACAATGGTTAATTGATGTGGCTTAGTTAGACTAGAAGAAAATAGTATTGGAAGTTTAAAAGCATTAAACAATGAAGAAGAGTTTGAAGACAGGCAAGTAAGAATATTGGGAATAAAATATTGAGAAGGCAGTTAAGGCTTCAGAGTTATCTATTTTCATGATTGACTTTTCTTATTAACTATTTTAATCATGCAAGATTTAATTCATGGCAAACTATTTGTGACTAGACCCTAATTCCTTAGACCTTCCTAGTCTCCTCTAAAATTCATCAATTGCCAATTCCTTGGTCAATTGATTCCAATTAGAGGGTGATGATTAAATTCCAGTTTATATGCCACAAGAATCCTAATTATCCAAAAATAAGGGGATTATATGTCACGTATCCCGTTAAATACAAACAATTAGAAATTCAGGATAATATGTTTTCAAGCTATTGTTCAAGTAAAGAGCTTTTCCAAGTTTTACAAGAACTCAAATAGAACATGGGTCATACTTCCGTTCCACCCAAATTCATAAAATAAAGAACAAAAACAATTATTGAAATATAACTCAAAACATGAATTAAAATAGAAAAATAATATTATCAATCCATACAATAGACAGAGCTCCTAACCTTAACAATGGAGGATTAGCTGCTCATGGAATATGAAATGTAAATTTGTATGGATTAATGTTGTGGAATATGTTCTTCTGGAACCACCCTATTGGGATCCCTTTTATAACTAATCCTAATAATTTAAAAATCAAATTTCTAAAATTAAAATTAAAATAATATCTTTTCCTAAAATAAGATTTGAATTTAAATTCGAATTAATTAACAAGTCTTCAGCTGATGAGTGGGACCACTTGATTTGTCCATTCTGCAGCTTCTAATCTGTGATTTCTGGGCTAAGAACTAGGTCAAAACAGCCCAGAAATCGCCCCCAGCGTTTTTCTACATTTTCTGCACGTGGCACATGTGACGCGTCTGCGTCGTCCACGCGTTCACGTCATTTGTGCAGATTCCAGTCCACGCGATCGCGTCATTGCGATCTCCTCCATTCCGCGCGGTCGCGTGAGCCATGCGTCCGCGTCGGTATTCGCTGGTCATCTTCTTGGCTTCTTCTCTTTCTCTGCAGAAACTCCATCAAATTCCGCCAAATGCTACCTAAAATCAATAAAATTGCACAAAATTCAAAATAGCATCCATAGTGGCTAAAATATAATTAATTCTTAATTAAATTCAACAAATTAGATGCAAATTCACTAGGAAAAGATAGACAAGATGCTCACGCATCACAACACCAAACTTAAACTGTTGCTTGTCCTCAAGCAACCAACACTAATATAAGCTTAGGATGTGAATTTGCATGAGAATGAGAGTTCGATTAAGCTCATGTCTCTTCTTTTAGTGGGGTTTACAATTGCAATCCTGAATAGTTTTGGCATCTTACTTTATCCTTTGAAGTTCAGAATGATTGGCATCCATAGGAACTCAGAATTCAGATAGTGTTATTGATTCTCCTAGTTCAGTATGTTGATTCTTGAACACAGCTACTTTATGAGTCTTGGCTGTGACCCTAAGCATTTTGTTTTCCATTATTACCACCGGATACATAAATGCCACAGACACATAACTGGGTGAACCTTTTCAGATTGTGACTCAGCTTTGCTAGAGTCCCTAGTTAGAGGTGCTTAGAGTTCTTAAGCACACTCTTTTTGCTTTAGACCACGACTTTAACCGCTCAGTCTCAAGCTTTTCACTTGACACCTTCACGCCACAAGCACATGGTTAGGGATAGCTTGATTTAGCCGCTTAGGCCAGGATTTTATTCCTTAGGGCCCTCCTATCCATTAATGCTCAAAGTCTTGGATCCTTTTTACCCTTTGCCTTTTAGTTTAAAGGGTTAATGGCTTTTTCTGCTTGCTTTTTCTTTTTCTCTTTTTTTTTGCAAGCTTTGTGTTTTTTTTTCTTTTCACTGCTTTTTCTTGCTTCAAGAATCAATTTTATGATTTTTCAGATTATCAATAACATTTCTCTGTTTTCATCATTCTTTCAAGAGCCAACAATTTTAACATTCATAAATTTCACTATAAAAAATATGCACTGTTCATGTCATGCATTCAGAATCACAGAAAACACCACCACATTTAAGTAAATAAGACTATTCTTCAATATAGACCCACTTTCTCATGCAATATATCACTCCTGTATTTTTGACTTGAAATTAAGCTCAGTGAGTAATGCATGAGACATTTTTTTTATTTTTTTTTTCAGAATTAAAGCAATAGAGAGAACTAAACTAGTCCTAGGATTCTAACTAATAAAGGATCATGCAACAAATAAAGCAAAATAACAGAAAACCAGAACATAACATAGAAAAAGAGGGGAGGAATAAAAAATGAAAGGAACTCAACCACCTTAATTATCCTAGCGGTCGCTTTATTCTTCAGGTTGTGCTCCTTCGCGAAGATGATTCGCCTCCATTTTGTACTAGAAAGCCTATAAGCGCAGCGTCAACACCAAACTTAAAGGTTTGCTTGTCCTCAAGCAAAGAAGAACTGAAAATAGAAGAGACAAATATTAAAATGAAAGAAAAAAATGAAAGGATAAGAGAATAAAAGAGAATTAGGATTGGGAAAGAGAGAGAAAGAAAACTGGGCGGCGCAAGCGACGCGTTCGCGTCAATGACGCGATCGCGTACATCGCAGAACTTCCTTAATGACACGTCAGCGTCAGGCACGCGATTGCGCGTTGGGATTTTTACCAGTAAAGAATTTCATAAAAACAGTCGCGTTGTAGATATAGTCTCTAAACCGACAGAAATCCCTTCGTACAAACGTTTGGTTGTCACAAGTAACAAACCCCTTTTAAAATTGATAACCGAGTATTTAAACCTCGGGTCGTCTTCTCAAGGAATTGCAGGGAGGTATCTTCTTATTATTGGTTATGAGTTTGTAAATTGGGGAAATTTGGAGTTTGGGCAATGGGCACAGGTATATTTTCAAAGCAATAAAAATAAATAAATAACTGAAAAATAAACTTTTGGCAAGGTATGAGAAATTGGAAGTCCAGACTTAGTTATCCTTATCAATAATAATGAAATTTGAATCTTAATTCCACTTAGTTAACCTTCACTAAAGCAAAGGAAAGTCAAGGGACTAATTAGTCAGATCTTTGAATACTAGTTAATTCATAAGAAAAGATTGGGATTATTGATGATCAATTCAATTAGCAGGGATAACAATTATCAATTATGTTATTGAGTTGGATAATTCCTGAGTTACTAATTTCTTAACCAAGACCAAAAGGGAAAATATCTAAATTAAAAGCATTCATATAAATAAAGCAAAGCAAAATTAAGTTTGAAAATACCTCGAATTGCATTCACAAAAGAACTTAAATCTGACATACAAATTAAATTGGAGAAATAAATAAAAAGAACATTGAACCTGGGATTGAGAGTCACTCCTAAAACTAAGAGAAGTCCTAAATCCTAATCCTAAGAGAGAGGAGAGAACCTCTCTCTCTAAACACTACATCTACTCCTAAAATTGTGAATGTGAAAGCCTATTCATGAATGAATGGATTCCCCCACTTTATAGTCTCTAATCTGTGTTTTCTGGGCCGCAAACTGGATCGAAAACATCCCAGAAATCGCTGGAGAAGAATTCAAACACGCTGATTTCCGTCACTGCGACGCGGCCGCATCGATCACGCAGTCGCGTTGCCTAGCTTTAGAGCAACTATGGCATATTATATATCAAATCGAAGCCCCAGACGTTAGCTTTCCAACACAACTAGAACCGCATCGTTTGGACCTATGTAGCTAAAGTTATAGCCATTTGAGTGCAAAGAGGTCAGGCTAGACAGCTTAGCAATTTCTCCAGCTTCTTGTATTCCTTCCACTTTTGCATGCTTCCTTTCCATCCTCTGAGCCATTCCTGCCCTGTAATCTCTGAAATAACTTAACACACATATCAAGGCATCTAATGGTGATAAGAGAGGCTTAATATTAGAAATTATAAGTCCAAAGAAGCATGTTTTCAATCAAAGCACATAATTAGGAAGGAGAATGTAAACTCATACAAATAGTATGAATAAGTGGGTAAAGAGTTGATAAAAACCACTCAATTGAGCACAAGATAAACCATGAAATAGAGGTTTATCAACCTCCCCACACTTAAACATTAGCATGTCCTCATGCTAAGCTCAAGAGAAACTATGAAGATGAAGAGGAATGATAGAGTGTATGCAATGCAACCTATCTATATGAATATAACTACATGCAAAAATGATTCTACCTACTTGGTTAAGAGTAAATAAGTCCTCCAAGAAAAACATAAATCAGATTTCACTAATTCAAATCATATAATAAAAAGCAAGTAAACTTGTAAGAAGATAGCTCATGAAAGCAGGGAACATAGAATCAAGCATTGAACCCTCACTGGTAGTGTATATCACTCTAACTCTAAAGTGTTTAGGGTCAATCACTCTACTCTTCTCTAATCATGCTTTCTAAACTTTGTTCTTCATCTAACCAATCAACAAATAATTAATGTACCAATACAAACATCATGAGGTCTTTTCAAGGTTGTAATGGGGCTGAGGTAAAGGTAAGGATATATGTATGGCCAAGTGAGCTATAATATGAATCTTTAATTAACCTAAGCTCTCACCTAATATACATATACTCTATATACTTTTAAATTCATGCCTAGCTACCCATAATTCCCAATTTTGTATAATTCCCATACTCATGTACCAAATTTTCTTTAATTTTTATCACGTGTGCATTGATCTTTTATTAAACTTAATATTGGGGTAATTTTGTCCCCTTATTTATTTATATTATATTATATTATATATATATATATATATATTTTTTTTTTTCTTTTTCTCTTTCTTTTTTTTTTTGAATCATAAAAGCAAACATAACTTATCAATACACATGGATTCTCCATTATTTTTCTATTTTGGTTTTTCATGAGTAGGTTCCAAATTTCCAATATTCAAATAAATTAGAAACATAATACATTCCCTTATTAACCCATGTTCCCACAGTTTTCCCACACTTAGTTGATACACAATCTCTATCTTAAGCTAACCAAAGATTCAATTGGGGTTTTTTAATTTGTTTTTTTGCTTAAGGCTAGTGATGTGATAAAATATAGAATAAATGAGGATTAAAAGGCTCAAAGTGGCTGACAATGGTGATTTAAAGGGTAGGCTTATTTGGGATAAGTGAGCTAAAATCAAATAATGGCCTCAATCATATGCAAGCATGTAAATATACTAAATATTGGACATATAGATTAGAACAAAATATAGATTACAATCATAGAGAAGTAAACACACAGGAATAATATATTTATGGTTAAATAATGTAACCATATAAATAAGCTCAAATCTCACAAGTTGTGTGTTCTTTAACTCAAAAATCATGTTCCAAATACAACTTCAAACAAGTTTTAATATAAAATTTTTTTTTTCAATTTAAATTAGTGAAAATTTTCAAAGATAGGGTCTTAAAAAGAAACTTATTATTTTAACCAAGTAGTAACTAAATGCATAAAATCAAATAAATATGCAAATGCAACAACTAATTTAACGAAGAAAATTAAAACATTGGTGTTGAGACAGGAATGTACTAACCCACGGAGATCGGTATCGACCTCCCCACACTTAAAGATTGCACCGTCCTCGGTGCATGCTGAGATGTGCAGGTGGACGGGTTGTTTCAACTGTTGCTTTTCTCTAAGGATTGTGCAGATGGACTTGTCTGTCTCCCCATGTAAACGTCTTCCGGTTCTCTTCCTGGTGGCCATCCTGAAAGAAAAAGGGAAGAAAAGTAACCCAATAATAGAGATAAGAAAATAAATGAAGTATGGTTGGGTTAATGCCAAATGAAAAGGGTCTCATTTACATGGTAGCTACAACATGTAAGTGAGAAAACAATAGAAGCCATGGCATACCAGTGGTGCAGAATATGCAACAATGGGGAAGAGAGTGGGGAAGGAAAGATAATATAAATTAAAAATCAATAAAAATAATATAGGTATAAAAGATTGGCATTGATTTAAATACTGTTACCTAACCAGAATAAAACAAGTCATAAGCACCAAGATAATACCAGAAAAGAAATAACAGTTGAATAAGAACATTTGAACACCAATAATTTTAAAAAAAGAAAATAAAAATATGCACAAAATTAAAATGCAATGAATGAAAGTATGCAAATAAATTAAATAAAATAAAATAAAAGATAAGAAGAATGAGAAGGGAAAGAAGGGAAGAAGAAGTAAGTAAGAAAGGAGGGAGGAAAAATTAGGATTGGGGGAGAAAAGATAAGATATTTGGCAAATTAGGATAAGCTGTGCGGCGCAAGCGACGCGGTCGCATGGGGGACGCGGTCGCGCGGCTTGCGCTTAAACTGATTGACGCGGTCACGTCAGTCACGCGGTCGCGTGACCCGTTTTATGCTACTGGCGCGAGGGCAGCCTCGCTCTCGCACAACTCTCTGTTCAAAAATCATTAATTGCCAAATATTGGGTGACGCGGTCTCGTGGGGCATGCGATCGCGTGAGTGGCCTTATTTCCAATATGACGCGGACGTGTGGGCACACGTTCGCGTGGGAGGGCTTGGGCTTCTAGCACGAGTCCAGCCCAACTCCAGCTCAACTCTCTGCCATGCACCCTTTTTACGTCGATTTTCAGGGCACGCGGCCGCGTGGGTGACGCGGTCGCGTGGGAGGCCAAAGATCCCACCTGACGCGGACGCGTCAGCGACGTGGTCACGTGGGGTCAAATAATGCTAAAGGCGCGCCTCCAGCCACGCTTTCGCATGACTCTCTGTTCAATCTTTTTCTTCCCAATGCACTGGCGACGCGGACGCGTCAGCGACGCTGCCGCGTCGCGTGCATTTTTTTTTTTTTTAAATTTGAAAAAAATACAGAATGTAGTGTTAATATGAATGTGATGCAAAAACTCCAGGTTCAATATAATAAAATAAAATAAAAACAAACAACATGAAATAAAATTGAAAAAGAAACGATCATACCATGGTGGGTTGTCTCCCACCTAGCACTTTTAGTTAAAGTCCTTAAGTTGGACATTTGGTGAGCTCCCTGTTATGGTAGCTTGTGCTTGAACTCATCCGGGAATCTCCACCAATGTTTGTGATTCCAGTAACCTCCGGGGTCCCAAACTAGGCGCAGAAAGCCTCCAAGTAAGTTAAAGCAAGTTACAAGGCCCCAAGAGTGTTGATTGCCAGAATGAATTCCGGGGTCCCAAATCTTGCTTTTGCACCCGTCTTCAAGTTGATTATCATGATTCCATCCGGGTGATTCAGCTTTAGAATTCTCACTGAAGCGTCCAAACAACTTCCTAGACCCATTCAATTGAGCTCTACACCAACCTTTGCCTTTAAAGCTTCCAACCATAATGAACCTTGCAGGACAATTCTTACCACTGGCCATCTTCCGCTTACTCTTAATGTCACAAAGAGCTCTAAGTTGACCATCCGTCTCCAGTAGCCCATATTCAAGTGGGATTAGAAAGCTAAGGGATATGAATTTTACCCACTTGAATGTTGTGAAGGATGATGGCAACTTAGGAGGAGGTTTTTTTAATGAAATTGCAAGCTCCACTCCCTTGTGCTCTTCTCTGATAATTACCACCTCTTTGCAAGCTTCTTCAATTTCAACATCTTCCTCTTGGTAGCTTTCTTCCAATTCAATCTCCTCTTCATTGCTCTCCAAGGGCATGGGAGGTTGTGCTTCTTCTTCTTGAATCTCCACCTCATGATCAACCTCTTCCAAGTCTTCAACTGTGATATGCCTTGGAGGTTGTACACCCTCCTCAACATCAATTGCAACCATCTTGGAAGGAGGCTCTATGTTTTGACTTTCCCAAGGAGGTTCAGCATCTCCTAAGTCTTCAACCAATTCTTCTTCTTCAATAATTCCGGCTTCCTCTACTTGTTCCAATACAAAGTCATGCTCCGTACTGTTCACTGGAGTTTCTATTATCTCCTTCATACTACGTTCTTCATTAGATTGTCCACATGAAGCCATGGGAGTTCCTTGAGTGTCCGAACGTCGGGAAGCTAATTGACTCATTATTGCTTGCCCCAATTGATGAATGGTTGCCTGAAATCGATCCACTCTTTCTTTGAAACGATCCTTTGTCTCTTGATGCACTCGGCTTTCATAAATAGGATCATAGTGCTCTTTGATTGATGGATATGGAGATGGTGAATTTTGAAGTGGTGGTTCTTGTGAGTAATTGGGTTGGAATTGGGGTGGTTCTATATATGGTTCATATGGCTCATAAGGTGGTTGGTATGGTGGTTGAGGGTTAGGGTCATATGGTGGTGAATGGTGTAAAGGGGCTTGTGAGTATGGTGGTCCAAAGTCATGTTGAGGAAAGGGTTCATAGGCATATGGTGGTGGTTGTTGATAGTCTATTGGAGGTGGTTGTTGCCATAAGGGTTGATCAAATCCTTGTGGCTCCTCCCATCTTTGATTGTTCCAACCTTGATACCTGTTCTCATTGTAATTTCTTCTTCCTGCAACATTATTGTAACCAGACTCATAGCCAAAGGGGTGAGAGTTCATAGTAGCAAATAAAAATTAAAAATAAAAATAAAAATAAATTTAAATTAAAAGGTTATTTAAATTTTGAAATTTGAAATTTGAAATTTTGAAATTTGAATTTTTGAAATTTGAATTTTAAATTTTTGAAATTTGAATTTTGAAATTTGAGATTTGAAATTTGAAAAAAATTTTTAAAATTAAATTTTTAAATTTTTAAATTTGAATTTTAAAAATTAAAATTTGAAATTTTGAAATTTGAGTTCTAAATTTTGAATTTTTGAATTTAATAAGGAAAGAGAAAAACGATAAAATGACACCAATCTTAAAATTTTTAGATCAAAACGAAGAAAACAACTAAGAACAACTTGAAGGCTAAGATGAACACGAAGAACAACTTGAAGATCAAGATGAACACCAAGAAAAAATTTTTGAAAATATATATTTCTTTAATTAGATAAAAACCAATAACCTCTTAATTTATAAAAAAAAAAAGCAAAAATAATAACAAAAATAAAAATAAATAAATAAGTAAAAGAAAATATTTACAATAACCAATAATAAGGCACACGTTTGCAATTCCCCAGCAACGGCGCCATTTTGATGAGAGAACTTTTGCGTGGTCTAGAAATTTGCGGATAAATCCTCGTTGCAAGTATAGTTTCTAAACCTTCAAAAGTCCTTTCATACAAATGTTTTGGTTGTCACAAGTAACAAACCCCTTTGAAATTGATAACCGAGTATTCAAACCTCGGGTCGTCTTCTCAAGGAATTGCAGGGAAGTATGTTCTTATTATTGGTTATGAGTTTTGTAAATTGGGGGTTTTGGAGCTTGGGCAATGAGAACAGATATATTTAAATGACAAATAAAATAAATAAATAACTGTAAAATAAACTTTTGGCAAGGTATAAGAAATTGGAAGTCCAGTCTAGTTATCCTTATCAATGATGATGAAAACTGAATCTTAATTCCACTTAGTTAACCTTTGCTATAACAAGGGAACGTCAAGCGACTAATTAGTTAGATCTTTGAATCCTAGTTAATTCCTAAGAAAAGATTGGGATTATTGAAGATCAATTCAATTAGCAAGGATAACAATTATCAATTATGCTATTGAGTTGGATAATTCCTGAGTTACTGATTTCTTAACCAAGACCAAAAGGGAAAATATCTAAATTAAATTAAAAGCATTCATATAAAATAAAGCAAAACAAAATTAAGTCTGAAAATACCTCGAATTGCATTCACAAAAGAACTTAAATCTGACATACAAATTAAATTGGAGAAATAAATAAAAAGAACATTGAACCTGGAATTGAGAGTCACTCCTAAAACTAAGAGATGTCCTAAATCCTAAGAGAGAGAGGGGAGAACCTCTCTCAAAACTAATCTAAATCATGAGAAGTGAATTATGAGAGCCTTTCTATGAATGGATGCAATCCCCCACTTTATAGCCTCTAATCTGTGTTCTCTGGGCCGCGAACTGGGTCGATAACAGTCCAGAAATCGCTGGAGAAGAATTCAAACACGCTGATTTCCGTCACTGCGATGCGGCCGCATGAAGCACGCAATCGCGTCACCTAGCGTCAGAGAAACTATGGCATATTATATATCAAATCGAAGCCCCGGACGTTAGCTTTCCAACGCAACTGGAACCGCATCATTTGGACTTCTGTAGCTAAAGTTATAGCCTTTTGAGTGCAAAGAGGTCAGGCTAGACAGCTTAGCAATTTCTCCAACTTCTTGTATTCTTTCCACTTTTGCATGCTTTCTTTCCATCCTCTGAGCCATTCTTGCCCTGTAATCCCTGAAATCACTCAACATACATATCAAGGTATCTAATGGTAATAAGAGAGGATTAATATTAGCAATTATAAGTCCAAAGAAGCATGTTTTCAATCAAAGCACATAATTAGGAAGGCAAATGTAAAACCATGGAAATAGTATGAATAAGTGGGTAAAGAGTAGATAAAAACCACTCAATTAAGCACAAGATAAACCATAAAATAGTGGTTTATCAGTTAGACGACTAGCAAATCTTGGAGAAACATGATTAAAGGAGGGTTGAGTAATTAAACCCTACACACTGAGCGATTATAGTGTAAACACATCCGGTGAGGGTTTCAATTGCTCAATTCTATGTTCCCATTGCTTATCTTATGTCTTCTTGCATGTTGTTGAAATGAATTTTAGAAATTTCAAATCAAATCTTTGGATATTGATCACATTGTTATCTTTGCTTTGTCTTGGCCCTAAGTTTTTACTTTGGATTAATTGAGATTCTTTTGTTTACTTTTGCCAAACTCAATAGGAATCATAGTATAGATATAGATAGATAGTATTTAGTATATTTGCATACATATAAGTAGTTGCATTGAATAAATCATTTACCCCTTCATTCATCTCCTTTGGTTGGTTTAGCATGAGGACATGCTTGGTTTAAGTGTGGGAAAATTGATGAGTCTATATTTTACGATATATTTTGGTTTGATTTGAGTGGACTTCATCACATAAACCCACATTTATTCATCTAAATAGCATGCTTTTGAGATTTCTCTCTAAATTGTGCTTGAAAGTGAAAACATGCTCTTTTGTGCTTAATTTAGTCAATTTTATTCACTTTAATCCCATTTGGTGCCTTGATGTATTTGTTAAGTGATTTTTAGGTTTCCAAGGCAAGTATGGGTTGAAGAAGTGAGGAAAAGAGCATGCAAAAGGGAAGAATTCAAGAAATGAAGGATTTGGAAAGCTGCCAGCCCTGACCTCTCTGTACTAAATTGGTCATAACTTGAGCTACAGAGGTCCAAATAAGGCGGTTCTAGTGTTATTAGAAAGCTAACGTCCGAGACTTCAAAATGATATGCAATTTGCTATAGTGGACATAAGTCTAAGTGTGCATACGCACAGGTACTTGTGCGTACGCACAAGTCGGGATTCAGCATGTGTGCAGACACACATGTCTGTGCATCCGCACAGGTCCCTGCACGTGACCTCATTAATTGCAAGTTACTGGCAGCGATTTCTGGGCCCTCAAAACCCAATCCAACTCATTTTTTGAAGCTATTTAAGGACAAATTGAAGAAGGATGAAAGGGGGCAATTAGGTTTAGTTTTTATTATGTTTTCTCTTAGTTTCTAGTGAGAGAAGCTCCCCCCTCTCTCTAGAATTAGGGTTTTATTTGTTAATTTCCTTTTAATTTCAGCTTTTAATTCTTATTCTAGTGTAGTTTCTTTTATGTTTCCATGTTCTTCTATGTTGTTCTTCTTCATTTCTCTTGTTATTTCTTTTATTTTGTCATTTTTATGCTTATGGATACTCTTTGTTACTTTAATTTTAATTAATGCAAATTTATGTTTCCATGTCATTTATTGCTTTCTCTAGTTGTTATTGTCACTTTCTTGCTTTGGTAGTTTTAGAATTTATTTTATTGCAATTTAATATTATTTTATTCTCATGCACACCAAGTGTTTGATAAAATGCTTGGCTTAGTTTTCACTTAGTTTTTCTCCACTCTTGGCTTGAAATTGTTGACTTTAGTGATCTTTGAGTCATTGATGTCCATTCTTGTTTGATATATTAGAGTAGTTAGTTGATTTGGTTTCCCTTGACTCTATGTGACCCCTTAGTGTTGACATAGGACTTAGGGATTGAAATTAACTATGCCTATTTGACTTATCTTCGATGTAAGGTTGACTAAGTAGCATTAACTCTTCAAAATCATCATGTGTTTGGGGTCAATGTCTAGGATAGGTAGCCTTAGCTCTCAATTACTTGCAAAAATGTTTTCTTGCATTTGAAGTTTCCTTTCCTTACATTTAATTGCTTTGACTTTTATTGCTTTGATGTTTAATTTCTTGCATGTTTAGTTTTCACACTCTTGGTTGAGAAATTGGATGTTTGAATGGAATTGAGTTGTGGATGTCCATTCTACATTGTGTTGGAATAGTTAATTGGTTTGGTTTTCATTGACGCTAGTCTTTCACTAAATAATTAGTGAGTTGACTAGGACTTATGGATTGAGATCAATTATGCTTTTGACTAATTCTCAAGGAGGATTGACTAGTTTGGGTTGATTCCACACAATTGCCATGTTTGTGGTTCACAACTAGGATAGGAAACCTAGATTATCCACTTCTTGGCAATAGTCCTTTTAGCTTTCAATTTCCATTTTTCATTGCCTTTACTTGCTTTCATTTAATTTCTTACATGCTAAGTTACTTCCTTGCTATTTACATTCCCTTGCTCTCTCTTGCTTTCATTCACAAATCCCCATGCTCTTACTCTCTCATAGCCAATAATTGTACACTTAATTGCAACTCCTTGGGAGAACGACCCGGGAGCTAAATACTCTCGGTTTATTTTGTATTGACTTTATTATTTGATGTTGAGAGTTCATTATTAGTTTGGACTATGCTACCAATGAATTGATTCTTGTCTTTGATTGATTCCAAACCATACAATAATTCTCATTATCAAATATGGCGCCGTTGCCAGGGAGTTACAATGGTATTGGTTTTGGCTATTGTATATATGTTAATATGTAAATAGCTTGCTTTTCAATTATCTTTTGTTTTTGTCAATTGTTAGGATTGGGATCCCGGAGGACATTGGAGATTCAAGCATTTGGTGGGAAAGTCAAGCACAAGCCACCATAGCAAGGGCTCTCCCAATTGTCTAACTTAAAGATATTAAATAAAAGTGCTTGGTAACATTGTTCTAACTCTTCTCTTTTGTACATATTTTGACTTGTTTGCTTTTTGTTATGTTTGGTTAGCTTAGAATTATTTTAATTTTGAGTTAGTTATGTTAATTATGGTTTGGATCCTGAATTTATGGTTTCTTGCATGTTTTAGTGTTGAGTTTTGATTGAGCTAAGGCTTGGTGCCTTAGATTTTAAAGAAAAATTTTTGGGAAAAACAGGGCATGTGCGTGCGCACACCCTTGTGCGCACGCACACCACAACAATTTTTCACTTCCTGTGAGTATGCACCCACCTGTGCGTACGCACACAAGCCTTTATGCCCACTGTTCGCAGCACCAGCACGCTTTGTGCACGCGCATTCCTCTGCTTTCTGCGACCTGTACGTGTGTACCTATTTGTGCGTACACACACATGCCCTTTTTTGCACTCTCTGTGCGGCCGCATGATGACAAGTCATCTTAGCCTAGTTTTACTAATCTTTTTCTTTGTTTTTATTAGAATTTATGCACTTTCTTACATTGTAAGTAAGTAATTTGGAGTGGAATTGCATGGTTTCTTAGAATCAATCAACCACCCTTTAATTGATACAAAATCATGAGGTTTAAGCTAAATTTAATTGATAATTAATTGATTTATAAACCTTGTGAATTTTGTGATACTTTGATTGGTTGATTTGATCACTTGTAGGTGAAGAAAGAAGAAAATAAGAAAAGCGTGGCTTAGGGAGCGTGTCCAAAGGAAGCAAAAAGCGTGCCCAAGGGAGGAAAAAGCATAGCAAAAATCAAAGAAGAGTGAAGGCAAAGTTGAGAAAGCAAACTGAGCTTCACAAGGAAAAATGGGAAAGAGCAAAGCACCAAGCTCAGTTCAATTAGTCAACTGAGCACCATAGAAAGCAAGGAAACAACTTGAAGCTCAGTTCACTAAGTGAGCTTTATCGGAGACTTCTCAAAATTAATTCAAGATGAAATTCCAAGGGAGGAAGCCACCAAGTTTCGAACCAATGACCCAAGGGAAGCAAGGAACGCTCCTTGCAAGGAAAATCAAGAAGAATTAGCTAAAATGCTTCTTCCAAGGTTCGAACATGGAACCACACACTACCAAGCTTGCAAGGAAAATAACACAAGATGCTTGGGCTAAGTTTCAAACCTGGGAACTCTTTGGAACATAAGGGAGGAGCGCTACTTAGCTTGCAAGAAAATGAGCCAAGATGCACTCCAAGAGGATCGAACCAGGGAACTCCATGAAAAGCAAGGGAGGAGCGTCCAACTCTTCCAAGAAAAATAGCCTCCACTTGCTTCCACCAGGATTCGAACTTGGGAGACTGAGGTCCTAAGCAAAGCGCTATACATGGGGAGCTCAGTTGGTTTTCCCAACTGAGCACTACATCCCCCCATTCCTCCACATTTTGGCGCACACTTTGACACACCAAGGGTGCTATGATGCGCACAAATGACACGGCCAAGACTAGAGCTCAGTTCAAAATTCCAACTAAATTGGATCTCAGAGAATTGGGAAGGAGAATTGATCTCTCTTCTTCCTTGTTCTTGCTTGAGCATTCTTTACTTCTTGTCTTGAATCTTGGGTGGAGAATTGAAGAACTTCTGTTTCAATCTCACCTTGATCTTGTTTACTTTCAATCTCAATTCTGTTTATTGCTTCCATACTTCTATTTCTTCTGCAATTTACTTTTCTATTTTCATTTTGCAATTGTTCTTGTGGGATCAAAGAAGGATTTGAGATCTAGACTTCTTTTCTAGTCTCTTCCACTCCCGAGATCTTCAACATTTTTTAAATTGCTGCAAATTAAGCATCAGTCATTTTCTGTTTTCATTCTTCAAACACTTTTGCTTTTCTGTTTGAGATCTATTGCAATTTAATTCATCTTTAGTTCTTCTGCTTGTTGCAATTTACTTTGGGTTGTTTAAATTCTGCACTCCCAGCTCCCAATTTCCTTTTATAATTCAAGCAATTTACATTTCTTGCACTTTAAGATTCAGTCATTTACATTTCTTGCAATCTAAATTTCTGCAATTTACATTACTTGTACTTTAAGATTCAGCACTTTTACTCCTTGTTCTCTTTAATTTACTGCAATTCTTCCCTCTCCCTTTACAATTTATGCAATTTAGTTTCTGCCAAATACAAACCACTCAACCAATACTTGATTCGCTTGACTAATTAAACCACTAAACTAAAATTGCTCAATCCTTCAATCCCTGTGGGATCGACCTCACTCATGTGAGTTATTATTACTTGATGCGACCCGGTACACTTGCCGGAGAGTTTGTGTTGGATTGTTTTCCACACATCAAGTTTTTGGAGCCGTTGTCGGGGAATGATTAGATTGATAATGATTAAGTGAAGTGGAGATCTAGATCAAGCACTTTTTCTTTTCTGTTTTTTTATTTCTTAACTAACATGCTAACTGTTTGAATTTTTGCTTAAACTAACTAAAATCTCATTCTAACAATGGATTGAAGTTTTGCTGTCCTTCTGTCTTGTGTGACTTTTATGTGTGGTTTGCATGTCAGGGACAAGAGGAGCCATACCCACCTTTGGTGAACAAGACGAAAGAACCCTCAGGAGACTAAGAAGAGCTGAAAAAGGAAAAAACATTATTGGAGAAGAGGATTCAGAAGAAGAATTTCAAGATATGGAGGAACACTCAACAAACCCAAATAATCCACCAGGAGGAGCTGCCAACAATAATAACAATCCTCCACAGAGAAGAGTTTTGGCTTCCTATACATTTGCAAATCCTAGACATTGTGGGAGCAGCATTCTTACCCCAAATGTTAATGCAAATAACTTTGAACTAAAGCCACAACTCATCACCTTGGTTCAAAACAATTGTTCTTATGGAGGAGGACCACTTGAAGATCCAAACCAACATTTGTCTACCTTCTTGAGGATTTGTGACACTATCAAAACCAATGGAGTGCATCCTGACATCTACAAGCTGTTACTATTTCCATTTTCTCTCAAAGACAAAGCTACTCAATGGTTGGAATCCTTCCAAAGAGAAAGCATCAACAATTGGGATGATCTAGTGAGCAAGTTCCTTACCAAGTTCTACCCACCTCAAAGGGTTATTAGATTGAAGACTGAAGTGCAAACATTCACACAAATGGATGCTGAACCTTTATATGAGGCATGAGAAAGATACAAGGCTCTAATTCGGAAATGTCCTCCTAAAATGTTCAATGAGTGGGACAGATTGCAGAATTTTTATGAAGGCCTGACATTGAAATCTCAAGAGGCGTTGGATCATTCAGCAGGAGGCTCTGTGCAACTCATGAAAACTGCAGAGGAAGCCCAAAATCTCATTGACATGGTAGCTAACAACTAGTATTTCTTTGCTCATCAAAGGCAACGTCACCCATCACAAAGGAAAGGAGTGATGGAGCTGGAAGGAGTGGATTCAATCTTAGCTCAAAACAAAATGATGCAGCAACAAATTCAACAACAATTTGAGCAAATGGCCAATAGGATTGACAATCTCCAAGTTGCAGCAGTCAACACAAGCCAACCATCAACTACATGGGGGACAAATGAAGAAACTCAAGAGGACCAACAGCAGGATCAAGTCCAATATATGCACAACCAAAATTTTGGGCCAAATGAAGTCTATGGTGATACTTACAACCCCTCATGGAAGAACCACCCCAACCTCAGATGGGGAGACAATCACAATCAAACTCAACAACCATGGCAAAGAAACTCAAGCCAAAACAGTTGGAAAAACATAAACCAAAACAACCAGCAAAACAATAACCAAAACACATACAGAAAACCACAGAACACTTACCCCAATCCCAACCATCATCCATCCAATAACTAAGCCACCAATCAAAACACATACCCTCAACCCTCAACACCCCACAATCAACCAACCTCAAAAGACTCTCAGAGGATTACCAACTTGGAGATCTTAATGGATAAAATGATGAAGCACCAAGAAATGACAACAAAGAATCAGTAGGCTTCCATGAAGAATATGGAGAGACAGATTGGACAGCTTTCCAAGCAACTCACCATTGAGAGACCTTTGAACTTACTCCCAAGTGACACCATTCCTAATCCAAAGGAGGAATGTAAAGCTATACAACTAAGGAGTGGAAAAATCGTGGTGAAGAAGGAAGAAGCAACCAAGAAGTCAAAGGAAAATGACAAGAAACAAGGGGAAAAAGAGGAAGCTAATGATGAGGAGGTAACAGCAAGCAAGAAAACTTCATGGCAGGCTCAAGAAAGGGAAGAACAGCCAAAAATTTCAAGAAAAGGGAAGGAAACAATTGAAGAGCCAATTAAGGACCACAGGCAGGAGGCTAACTTCACACCTCCACTACCATATCCTCAAAGGTTCAACAAGGAGACTAAGGACCAACACTTCCCTAAATTTCTTGAAATCTTCAAGAAATTGGAGATAAACATTCTACTAGCTGAGGCACTAGAGCAAATGCCCCTGTATGCCAAATTTTTGAAGGAGCTTATTAACAAGAAGAGAAGTTGGCAAGAAAAGGAGACTATCATGCTTACTGAAGAATGCAGTGCTGTGATCCAGAGGGGTATCCCACCAAAGCTCAAAGACCCTGGAAGTTTTATGGTCTCATGCACTATAGGCAAGATAACATTGGAAAATGCCCTATGTGATTTAGGTGCCAGCATCAACTTGATGCCTCTATCAATGATGAGAAAGCTTGCTATAGAAGAAATCAAACCCACTAGGATGTCACTAGTAATGGCCGACAGATCAATCAAGACACCCAATGGAGTTGTGGAAAATCTACTAGTGAAGGTTGGAAAGTTTATCTTCCCTGTGGACTTTGTAATCTTAGACACAGAAGGGGAAGGAAACAACTCAATCATCTTGGGAAGACCATTTCTAGCTACAACAAGAACCACTATTGATGTGGAGAAGGGAGAAATGACCTTCAGGGTGCATAATGAACAAATGGTAATCAATTTCTTCAAATCAATGCAACACTCCTCTGAGCAAGAAAATTACATGAATGTGGATGTGATAGAAAGCTTGGTAGAAGAAGTGTTTGAGGATAATTATCGAGAGCATCAGGAAGAACAAGGAAAGGAGGTGGTAGAAATATCCATTGAAGACAAGAAAAATGATAAGCCAAAACAAGAGTTGAAGCCTCTCCCTTCTCACCTCAAATATGTGTTTCTTGGGGAAGCAGGAGCCTTACCAGTAATCATAAACTCCTCATTGAACATGGAAGAGGAAGCAAGGTTGATTGAAGTATTAAAAGCTCACAAAACAGCCTTGGGGTGGACAATTGAGGACATCAAAGGCATCAGCCCTGCCATTTGTATGCATAAAATTCTATTGGAGGAAGAGTCAAAACCTGTGGTTTAACCTCAGAGAAGACTCAACCCAACCATTAAAGAAGTGGTTCAAAAAGAAGTGATGAAGCTATGGAATGCTGGGATAATCTTCCTAATCTCAGACAGCTCGTGGGTGAGCCCGGTTTATGTTGTACCAAAAAAAAGGAGGAATGACAGTCATCACCAATGAGAAGAATGAGTTGATCCCCACTAGGACAGTGACTGGATGGAGAATGTGCATAGACTACAGGAGACTAAATGATGCTACAAGAAAAGATCACTTCCCTCTACCCTTCATTGATCAAATGTTGGAAAGATTAGCATGCCATGCTTATTGCTGCTTCTTGGATGGGTACTCTGGGTATAATCAAATAGTGGTGGATCCCAAGAATCAAGAGAAGACTTCCTTCACATGCCCATTTGGAGTTTTTGCCTACAGGAGAATGCTATTTGGGCTATGCAAATCCCCAGCCACTTTTCAAAGGTGTATGCTTTCCATATTTTCTGATATGGCGGAAAAATTTTTAGAAGTCTTCATGGATGATTTTTCTGTCTTTGGGAATTCATTTAACACTTACTTGCATAACTTAACTCTTGTTTTGAAAAGGTGCCAAGAAACTAATTTGGTATTGAATTGGGAAAAGTGCCATTTCATGGTTCCAGAAGGAATAGTTCTTGGACATAAAGTGTCATGTAAGGGTATAGAAGTTGATAGAGCTAAAATAGAAACTATTAAAAAACTCCCTATACCTGTTAATGTGAAAGCAGTAAGGAGTTTTCTTGGACATGCTGGTTTTTACAGAAGGTTCATCAAAGATTTTTCAAAAATAGCAAAACCATATCTACTAATGTTTGATACTCCCTTTATCTTTGATGATAACTGTAAACATGCCTTTGAAACTCTAAAGAGAAAACTCGTTACAGCACCAATTATCACACTCCCTGATTGGAACCTACCTTTTGAACTCATGTGTGATGCAAGTAATCTTGCTATTGGTGCTGTACTGAAGCAAAAGAAAGACAAGTTGCACCATGTCATATACTATGCTAGCAAGGTGTTAAACGAAGCACAGAAAAATTATACCACCACTGAGAAAGAACTTTTAGCAATTGTATATGCATTTGAAAAGTTTAGGCAATACTTAATTGGCTCAAAAGTTATAGTTTATACTGACCATGCTGCTCTCAAGTATTTAATGTCTAAATAAGATTCAAAGCCAAGACTTATTAGCTGGGTGTTGTTGCTACAAGAGTTTGATATTGAAGTGAGAGATAGAAAGGGAAGTGAAAATCAAGTAGCAGATCACTTATCAAGAGTGCCACAAGAAGCCAAGCAAGATGAACCACAGCAAGTAAATGAGAATTTCCCTGATGAGCACCTCTTTCAAGTTCAACAAACGCCTTGGTTTGCTGACATCACAAATTACAAAGTAGGAAGGAAAACCCCTCAAGAATTATCTAAGCAACAAGTGAAGAAGCTACGCAATGAAGCAAGGAAGTTCTTGTGGGATGAACCCTTTCTATTCAAGAGATGCTCTGATGGAATGATTAGGAGATGTGTCCCTGAAAATAAAATGAAGGACATATTGTGGCATTGTCATGGTTCAGCATACGGTGGACACTTTGGACCAGAGAGAACGGCTGCAAAGGTACTGCAAAGTGGTTTTTATTGGCCAACCATCTTTAAAGATGCTAGAGAGTTTGTTCATCAATGCAATGAATGCCAAAGAGCTGGAGGATTGACAAAAAAGAATGAGATGCCTCAAAATTTCATCCTAGAAGTAGAACTATTTGACTTATGGGGCATTGATTTCATGGGACCCTTCCCTCCTTCCTATTCCTTCAGATACATCTTGGTAGTAGTGGAGTATGTCTCAAAGTGGGTGGAAGCTATAGCCACAACCACCTGTGATGCACAGATTGTCCTTCAATTCCTTAAAAAGCACATTTTCACTAAATATGGAGTGCCCAAGGGGCTTATTAGCGATGGTGGTGGTCATTTTTGCAACAAACAGATGGAGAAACTCCTCCACAAATATGGAGTAATCCATAAAGTGGCCACACCATACCATCCTCAAACTAATGGCCAGGCTGAATTGGCAAATAGGGAGTTGAAGAAGATCTTGGAAAAAACAGTGGGAAGCACAAGAAAAGATTGGGCTAGGAAGCTAGAAGATGCACTCTAGGCATACAGAACAGCTTTCAAAACTTCGATTGGAAAGTCCTCCTTTCAGCTATTGTATGGAAAATCATGCCATCTCCCTGTAGAGCTTGAACACAGAGCTTTCTAGGCAACTAAACTCCTCAATCTCGATTCTCAGGCAGCAGGGGAGAAAAGGTTGCTACAATTAAATGAGTTGGATGAATTTAGGCTAGAAGCCTATGAAAATGCTAAGACATACAAGGAAAGAGGCAAAAGGTGGCATGACAGGAAGATCTCAAAGAAAGAATTCAAACTAGGACAGCAAGTAATTCTGTATAATTCACGGCTCAAGATTTTTCTTGGCAAGCTCAAGTCCAAATGGACTGGCCCATATTTAGTAATAAAAGTTTTTTCTTATGGAAGTCTTGAGTTGCTAGATGAAGCTACACAGAGTCATTTCACAGCAAACGGACACAGAGCAAAGCCTTACTTAGGAGGGAAATGGGACAAGGAAAAAGAGGTTCAGAACCTGAGCTAAACAAGAATGGAGGATGTCAAGCTATTGACAATAAAGAAGCGCTTGTTGGGAGGCAACCCAACCTGAGGTAGTTTTCTTTTCATAATTTTTTTTAATAAAAAGGTTAATTAGCTTTATCTATATTGCAAGAAGTTAAGTTTGGTGTTGCACACCAAAACAATAAAAGGGAGAATGAAGTATTCTAAGTTTGGTGTTCCACCAAAGTCTCATTATGAAATGCATTCTCACTTTCTGCCTAGTGCTAGCTTCAAACAATTAGATAAAACTAGTTAACTATTTGCTATTTCATAGTATTTAGTTTTATTACCTTGAGCACGGAAAAAGGGTTCCACATATGGTTAGTTTGCTGCATGAAAAATGTTGGCAAGGAACTAAGTTTGGTGTTCACACACCAAAGTAAGTTCAAGAGCCACAAATAAGCTTTGTGTATTAATCAGTTGCCTAAAGGGCTTGAAAAACAAGCAACTTTTAAGAATCATGCAGGGAAACAGCAAACAATTGAGGACAAGCTGCAGTGTAACTCAAAAGAGACATAACAGAAGGAAGAATGAAAAAGCTGCAACCCAACAGGTTCTACTTATTCTTAATCCTTGTGGTTATGAATTGTTTCAATTCAGAGATTCCTTATGCCCTGCTAGAATAATCATTTAGTTGCAAGTAAAAATACATGCTAACGGAAGCTATCTGAAATTTCTCTTTAGCCTAAAAATTATCTGCATAATAAATGTCATCACTCATCAGCTTGAGTATTTTGCTTTGTTCCCCTTGCTGTTTGAATAAAAGAGAGATGTTTTAATTAGAAAAGTAATTGTTCAATGTTGCAAAAGTTAGAATGGAAGTTAGTGGTGGTATGTGTTTGATTCAATTGTTAGCTCATAGAATAATTGCTGCATAATGACATGTTATTTGAGGCCTAAGCTAGTTTGCTACTATGATCCTTAAATTAATAAAAATCCCTTGAAAATGAATCATAACAAAAAGAAAAAGAAATAGAAAAAGCCAAAGAAAATGGCAAAGAAACAAACAATAAGGCTAGACACCAATAGCTTGGACCCTAGGACACATGCCTGTGGTGTTTTTTATACTAGGATATGCTTGGACAAGTAAGTTCTAAGGAGTATTTCAAAACTTGGCCACTTAGATCAACTGATTTGGGATTGCCAACTGAAAGTCCACAATAAAGAGCAACCTAGATACAAAACACTTAGTTACCCAAAGAGATGCTGGGCATCAATGATCCTAGGAGGAAAAAGGTGAGCCATGTATCTGTGGTGAAGAAATGTTGAGTGAAATTAAGCCAAAGGCCACTGCAACATTTGCCACCAAGCCTTCAATAAGTAATAAGCTCTCTAATGCAAAAGAAAGAAAGAAAAAGCTAACAAGGGAAGTAAGCAAAAAGCAAGGCAGTGTAGCAGCAACCTTAGTGAATCCTTAAGGAAACATTGTTTGTTTTGACAGCAAGTAATAAATGAGCCACTTTTGATCTGCATGAAACCCCATGAACCAAGTTCAACTATTTGCTTAATAAGGACATGTTGATGCCAGGGCATCTTGGCCAGTTTCACTGACCTTTTCTTTACTGTTTTTAGGTTAGTTTCATGCATTTCTTTAGGAAATAAGCTAGTTTTGGGTAAATATTCACTTATGCCTTTACTCAAGCAGACATTGTGCATTTTACATGATTTCATGAGGATTTTGCATAAGTTTAGTGACAAATATTATGTTGCATTACTCATGACTTGGACTGGAGCTTTGATGCACTTTGTTGCTTGATTTCAGGACCAAAAAGGAGCAAGAAAGGGGAGGTAACTTGCAAGGATTAATGAGAAAAGTGATTGCCAATAACATTCTCAAAGAAAGCCATCAATGCCCACGTTAGAGAGTCACGTTAACCAAGTTAACGTGAACTCTAACGTGGAGAAGAGAAGTTGAGCCAACGTTAGTGACACTCAACATTGTCACTAACGTTGGCAATCACTCATAAGTGGCCACGTTAGAAGCCACGTTAACCTAGTTAACGTGGCCTCTAACGTTAAGGGGGAGGGAGAGAAGCCAACGTTAGTGACACTCAACATTGTCACTAACGTTGGCCTATGGTGCTAAGTACCACGTTAACTCTCACGTTAACTTGGTTAACGTGGGAATTAACGTAGAGGATGAAGAGTTGTCGACAACGTTAGTGACACTCCACATTGTCACTAACGTTGAAGCAACCACACAACCCCCAAGAGTCATGTTAACCTCCACGTTAACTTGGTTAACGTGGAAGCTAACGATGAGAAATGAAAGATGAGCCAACGTTAGTGACACTCAACATTGTCACTAATGTTGGGATGGCTAAAAGATGGCCACGTTAGAAGCCACGTTAACCTAGTTAACGTGGACCCTAACGTGAGACCCAGGGGCACATTGGAACGTTAGTGACAATGTTGAGTGTCACTAACGTTCTCGAAGGTTGGCAAGGACCACATTAGAAGCCACGTTAACCTAGTTAACGTGGGTTTTAACGTGAAACAAGAAGGGGCACACTGGAACGTTAGTGACAATGTTGAGTGTCACTAACGTTCTCGAAGGACTAACAAGGCAACGTTAAAAGCCACGTTAACCTAGTTAACGTGGGTTTTAACGTAAGGCAAAGGGGTGCATTGGAACGTTAGTAACAATGTTAAGTGTCACTAACGTTCTCGAACTTATATTCTCGCTAAATATTAACACCCCTAACGTCCTGAGCTGAAGTCTCTACCCACTTAGCACTTTCTCTCTGCAAGTAAAGCCAAGCCCAAATGAAGAAAAGAACTGCTTCAAACTCAAGATCCAAAGGCCCAAGACTTGAAGAGTAAACTAGAAGCTGAGAAGAGTAGTATATATAGGAGTAACTTTGAATTGTAAAGGAGTTCTGGAGGCTGAAGAATTACTCTCTGTATTCACTTTCTTTGCAATTTCTAGTTTTATGATGTATTCTCCATCTTTGTTTTCATTTTCAAGAGCTATGAACAACTAAACCCCTTTCATTGGATTAGGGAGCTCTGTTGTAATTTGATGGATCAATACTAATTTTCATGTTCTTCTTCTATCTTTCCTCTTGATTTTACTTGAAAGCTTTCGATCTTCATCCAATTGAGTAGTTATCTTGGAAGAGAAGCTATTCAAACTTGGATCTCTTTTGAACCTTGGAAGAGGAATAAAGAGATCAAGCTAGAAATGCTTTCTCATGCTGGACCAAATTGGATTTGGATGGGTATGTGACTATAACCCTCTCAATACTTGGTTTGGAAAATGCATGTGGTATAATCAGTGACCATACTTCATCTCTTCTCATGAGCAATTGACCAAGGAATTGGCTATTGATCAAGATTTGAGAGATTGAATTGCAAGGAATTGCAATTCAATCACTTAAGATTGCCAAGGAGACCAATGAGTGCATTGATTGAGGAAGAGATGAAAATGAACTTGATCCGGAGAATTGCAACATCTCCTAAGCCCAATGAATTCCCCATCTCAAATCTTACCCATTCTCTTTAATTTCTGTGATTTACTTTTATGAGCAAATCCCCCATTCCCATTTACAATTCTGCAATTTATTTTCAGTCATTTACTTCCAGTTCTTTAATTCTAGCATTTACTTTTCTGTTATTTACATTCTCGCCATTTTATTTTCTGCAACTCTCAACCCAAATTCTGGATTCGCTCAACTAGAACATTCTTCTAATTAAAGTTGCTTGATCAATCAATCCCTGTGGGATTCGATCTCACTCTAGTGTGAGTTTTTACTTGACGACAACTTCGGTACACTTGCCGAAGGGAGATTTGTTGAGAGACAAGTTTTCCACGCATCAAGTTTATGGCGCCGTTGTCGGGGATTGATTGTGCATCAACAATGATTAGATTGGAAGATCACTAGATTGAGCATTTTATTTTGTGAATTTCAATTTTCTGTTTGATTGATTTGCTTTTTGTTTTAGTAAAACTTCTTCCCTTCTCCATCTACTCTCTTGTTTTTCTTTGTTATTTTCAATTCTGTTTGCTAACCCACTAACTATTTGATATATTGCATCACCCACAACTAACATCAATTCTGACATAAATACTGTCTGCACCTATCTTCTCTGCTTGTACTTGTTAGTTGTATGACAGGGAGAAGAAGCGGGGCTTCAACTTCCTTTGATTCTGAACCAGAGAGAACCTTCCTTAGACTAAGGAAGGAGGCAAGAGGAAAACAAGTAGTTGGTGCTGAAGAAGAGGAAGAACAGTTTGAGGAATACTTTGAACCAAACATGGAAGAAAACATGGAAAATCATCATGAAGAAGAGACTCACAACCATGGCAGAGGAGGTGGAGCAAATCATGCTGGGGAGGATAGAAGAGTTTTGGACTCTTACATTAATCCAAACCCAGGCAATTGTGGAAGTAGCATCCAAAAGCCAACAATCCATGCCAACAACTTTGAACTTAAACCACAGCTCATCACCCTTGTTCAGAACAACTGTTCGTTTGGAGGAGGTGTTCAAGAAGATCCCAACCAACATTTGACCACCTTCCTGAGAATATGTGACACAGTAAAATCTAATGGTGTTCATCCTAACGCCTATAGATTGCTCTTATTTCCCTTCTCACTCAGAGACAAGGCAGCCAAGTGGCTGGAATCCTTCCCAAGGGAGAGCTTGACAACTTGGGAGGATGTGGTGAACAAATTCCTAGCAAGGTTCTACCCTCCTCAACGAATTAATAGGCTGAGAGCTGAGGTTCAAACCTTCAGGCAACAGGATGGTGAGACTCTGTATGAAGCATGGGAGAGGTTCAAAGACTTAACAAGGAGGTGTCCACCTGACATGTTCAACGAATGGGTCCAGCTGCACATTTTCTATGAAGGGCTCTCTTATGAGTCAAAGAAGGCAGTAGATCATTCATCTGGAGGGTCTTTGAACAAGAAGAAGACCATTGAGGAAGCTATAGATGTTATTGAAACAGTAGCAAAAAATGACTACTTCTATACTTCCGAAAGAGGGAACACAAGAGGAGTGATGGAGCTAAACAATGTAGATGCTCTGTTGGCCCAAAACAAGCTCATTACTCAGCAGCTGGCTGACCTCACCAAGAAGATGGAGATGAACCAAGTAGCAGCAATCTCCACTTCATCAACAACACGAGAAGGAGTAAACCAAGAAGCAGAAGGGAGTCAGGAACAAGCCAACTACATTGGGAATTCACCAAGGAAAATCTATGATCCATACTCCAAGACTTACAACCCTGGATGGAGAAATCACCCGAACTTTGGGTGGGGAAGTGAGCAAGATCTAAACCAAGACCAGAGACGTTACAATTCCAACAACAATGCAGCTCACCAACAATTCACCCAGAGGACATCTCAATACCCCCACAACAACAACTCTCCACACACTTATCAAAACCAAAACAGCACATCAGCTCCGAACCACTCATCAATTGATGACAGGCTCTCTAAGATTGAAGCCTTACTTGAAGGAATAAGCCAAGAGATTCAAAAAAATAAGGTGTTCAAAGAGGAGGTGCGAGCCAATATTAAGAACCAGGGAGAAACCATTAGGAAGATGGAATTCCAGGTGGGATATTTAGCTGAGAAGATTCCCAAACCTACTGATAGCTTCCCAAGTGACACTGAGAAAAACCCCAAGGGAGAAGCAAAGAAAGTAAGATGGGAAGATTGCAAAATGGTCACTACAAGCGATCAAGAGATTGAAGACGAGCAAGGAAAAATGTGCAAACAACCTGAAGACAACTCAACAAAGGAGGATGATAGAGATCACAAAGAACCAAAAATCTCACAACAAGAGCTGCTGAAGCTCTATGCACCATTCCCTCAACTGCTCAATGGTCCTGTGGGAAAAAGAATATACTCAAGGTTCCTAAACTTGTTTGCATCTCTGCATGTGAACATACCATTCATCAAGGCAATTCAACAAATGCCTGCATTCATCAAATATATGAAGGAACTTCTTCCCAGGAAAAGCTCACTCAAGGGAGGGCAGACTATAGTGATGAACAAGGAATGTTGTGCCCTTATTCAACCTGAGTTACCTACAAAAAGAAGAGACCCAGGAAGTTTTCATGTCCCTTGTGCCATATGTGAAACTATGTTCGACAGAGCACTATGTGATCTAGGGGCCAGCATCAACTTACTGCCCTTATCCCTGGTGAAGAGGCTGCAGATCAATGAGATAATGCCTACAGATGTCATTATCAGACTGGCTGACAAAACTCAAAAGCAAGCAATAGGAGTGGTGAAAAATGTGTTGCTAAAGGTTGGGAAGTACTTTCTCCCAACAGACTTTATCATTCTGGACATGGAAGAAAGTCACACTCACCCAATCATATTGGGAAGACCATTTCTAGCTACGGCCAAAGCACTTATCGATGTAGAGAAAGGGGAGCTAATATTGAGAATCCATGATGAACGACTCAGCTTCAATGTTTTCAAACTCTCACAAGAAATAGATCAAGAGGACAAGGAACTAAGCACAAATGACAATGAGACACTGAAGGACGAAACAAGCACTGGAGCACAGCCAGTTCACTCTGAGACCCCATTAACTGACAAACAAGGAAAACAGCAATTGCCACAGCTCAAGGAGAAGTTGGAGGAACCAAAACCTCTAGAGGCAGGTGAAGATAGCATCACAACTCCTTGGAGAAAAGAGGTCACCAAGGGGAAGGCAACCTCAAAAGAAATAAAAAAGAAGGTACCAAGGAGATGGAGGAACAAGAAGATCCCTACGGAAGATTTCTCTCCAGGGGATAGAGTTGTCTCAGCTTACTTCCCAGATATTCCCCCTAATCTCCCTACTGTACCATCTCAATTACCCAAGGTCTTCACTATCAACAGAGTTCTTTCTCTGGAACATATGGAGATCATTGATTCAACCAATGGATACAAGTCCACAGCAAGAGGGGAGGACTTTAAGCACTACCAACCACCATGATGAAGGAAAAACGTCAAGCTAGTGACGCTAAAGAAGCGCTTCATGGGAGGCAACCCATGTTTTATATGCTTTTAGATGATAATGAATAAGTCAATCTTTATGAGCTTCAATCCAAACTTAACAAACAATTGGTGAAAATCCTCTTATGCAGAATATAGTGAGGAACAAGTTTGGTGTTCAAAGCAAACCAAGTTGCATGCTAGTCTTGGAAGCTTTGAACACAAAACCTTCATCACAGTGCCTCAAACTAAGTTTGGTGTCACCCCATGGTGCCACCAAAATGCATATAAGGAACCACCAATAGTTAGTTAGCTAGTTGAAATTCATAAACAAACAATCAAATCCTTTCTTTCAATTTATTCTAGCCGTAGAGTTTTAATTTTCTTATATATTAATTCCCTTATTTCAAATCTTTATAGGAAAAGAAAAGAAGCATGAAAAGGGATTGATTGGACAATTAAATGGGGGAGATTTCGCCACTTAATGAAGAGCACTACACACATGTCTCAAGAGGGAACGCATGGGGAAACGCTGCCATGCAAAATTGGAGAAAGAAGAACCTTGGAGACCGAACCAATCACTCTCATTAAAGTGATGATCCTTGTCTTCCCTTCATAAATAGCCCCATCCGTTCATCTAGTAAACATTCATGCAATCTACACCCTTCATCCACTCATGATTTTCTTATATAAGTGAACCGTAGTGCATGCTCACTCCTCACATTCAAATCCCCACTCTCCACACTTCAATTGGCACACTAAACCCTTCATCACAATTTGCTTTAACCAACCATCTCTTCATCTATCCGAAGCCTCAAACCCCCTCAAACAACAATTCAAGTCATGGCATCATCAAGCTCAAAGAGGCAAAAGAGGAAGGGGCCTGTGGAGAGTGCTCCTTTTGATGACAAGAGATTCAAGACTGCCTTTCATGAGCATGAATTTGAGCGGATAAGTGCCAGAAGGATATTGCCAGAATTAATCTTCAAAATCAATGCCAATGAATCACCACAGATTTGGAGAAAAATCGAATTGAGGGGGTGGCAATTGCTCACCAGTCTAGAGGGGAAGATCAATGGAAACCTCATCAAAGAATTCTATGTAAATGCAGTTAGAGAGGATAAGACCCAAGCCCCAACCTTCAAAAGTTATGTGAGAGGAAGGGAGGTGGACTTCAGCCCAAGTGCCATCACAAGAGCTCTTCAATTGAAATCACCTCATTTTGATGAGGAGAGTTATCAGGCAAGGATAAATAGAAACCCCGATAAGGATGAGCTCTCAGATATAGCATCAAATATCTGTGTCATAGCCGCTGACTGGGAGAGGTACTCAGATGGGAGACCAAAATTCATAAAAAGGGGAGACCTTCACCCTGAAGCCAAAGGGTGGTTTGAGCTTGTAAGGAGGTCCATCCTACCAGCCACTAACAATTCGGAAGTTAACATCAATCGAGCCACTAGGGTACAATGCTTAGTACAAGGTGGAGAAATCAAGGTGCATGAGCTCATTGCCGAAGGGATTCAAGAGTCAGCTGAGAAAGCTGACTCAGGAGCCAGACTTTGGTACCCCAGCACCATTTTCCGCTTGTGCAACAAGGCCAAGGTAGTATTTGAGGACAGCAGCCCAGATTGGGTAAACCTAGGGAGGCCAGTCACACTCGAGCGAATGGTCTATACCACACCGGCTCAGCAACTAAGAAGGCCACATATAGGAAGGCAAAGGACCCAGGAAGAAGCTCATCAAGAGGAACACCATCAGGAAGAACATCAACAAGAAGAGTATCATGACCCAACCAACTTGAATATGACTCACCTTCTGAGAGCCATTGAGGATTTAGGACAGAGACATATGGAAGGACAAGAGCAATTACTGAACCGGCTGAACCAACAGGAAGCATGGCAAAAACAACAAATGGAGCAGCAGCAGGAACACTACTCTCAGCTCACTCAAGCCATCAACCAAGTGAATGAAAGACAAGAGCTTGAAAGGGAAGCAATTGGAAGAGCGAAAAGAGGGGAAGATAGGCTAAATGAAAACTTTCAATGAATTCAGTGTACTCAATGAAGGAAGGCAACTACATAGGGAGGAGTTCTATGTAAACACTCAAGCCGAGTTGAACTACATGACCAGTAATATGCATCATCTACACTATGCCATCCCTGCATATGATGAAGTTCAAAAAGAATTTGTAGAACAAGAAGAGAGAAAAGTGAAACAACAAAAGGAGGCACTCAAGAAGAAGATGGAAGATAGTGGTTTCTGGAGAAAGCTGCTTGGAAAAGGCAAAGGAAGTGGAAGTACAAGTACTCAAGAGAGACACAATGAGGATAAACAAGGATGGGAGCATGGACATCCACATGAATGAAAGGTGGTGGAGTTCTTTTTAGTCCATCTTTTCTATGCTTTAAATAAGGAAGATCTTGTATGAAATAGAACATGCTTCCATGTTATGTTCAAATTTTTTTAATTCTGTCTTTTAAGTTTTTCCTTCTGAAGAGGTCCATGATTTCTGGTTTAAATGTCACTGCACCATCACTTAACCTACTTGTAAGCTTATCCCTTTAAATCAAATGAAGAAGAGAATGATTGTTTTCAAAAGACCAGGGTAGAGTTCATATTGTGGAAGTGCATTCATGAATCCTTGGGGTAGTCATAAGTTAGCTAAGTTAGTTCAACCACAAGGTTAGGAGGACAACTATCTATCCTGAATACTTTGCTTTGGATACACTCATGAGACTAAGTTAATAACAAGATCCTAAGAAGAGAAAAGGGAAAGAACAATGGAAGTGAAAAACAAAAGAAAAAGAGTAAGCAATAAGGCTAGGCATCAATGGTTTTAAGCTTGAGGCAAGTGTCTGTGGTGCCCCTGTGTGAGGGATCTACTTGGATGAATAAGCTCTTAGGGGTGCTTTATCACTTGGTAACTTGGGTTAACTAACCCGGGATTATTAACTGAAAATCCACTATCAAGAGTAACCCTCACTACAGAGCATTTAGTAACCCAAAGAGGTGCTGGACACCAAGGTCTCAAGAAAAGAAAACAAATAAACTATGTGCCTGTGGTGTGTATGTATGGGGGAGAGACTTGAGGGAGTAAGTCCTTAGGGGTGCTTCAACACCTAGCACCTTGGACCAACTGGTTCGGGAGTGTTGGCTGAAAGCTTATCTTAAAGAGTTGCCCCCTTACAGAGCACTTAGCCTAAATAACACAAATAACCCTTGAAACAACAATAAAAGGATCAATGAATAAAAGTCTCATGAGATATAAACAAAGTAAGTGTTTAGGGACATGATAAAGGTCTGAAAGCCAGTAATGGAATGAACCTAAGTTGCTATGCATGAAACCACCATAAAATCAGTAATATGACTTCCACAAGAATGACTCATTCCTCTGGATATTCCATTCATCATTCTCTTGTTCCAGTACTTGCTTAGGGACAAGCAAGCTTTAAGTTTGGTGTTGTGATACCAGGGCATCTTGGCCAGTTTCACTGACCTTTTCTTTACTGTTTTTAGGTTAGTTTCATGCATTTCTTTAGGAAATAAGCTAGTTTTGGGTAAATATTCACTTATGCCTTGACTCAAGCACACATTGTGCATTTTACATGATTTCATGAGGATTTTGCATAAGTTTAGTGACAAATATTATGTTGCATTACTCATGACTTGGACTGGAGCTTTAATGCACTTTGTTGCTTGATTTCAGGACCAAAAAGGAGCAAGAAAGGGGAGGTAACTTGCAAGGATTAATGAGAAAAGTGATTGCCAATAACACTCTCAAAGAAAGCCATCAATGCCCAAGTTAACGTGAACTCTAACGTGGAGAAGAGAAGTTGAGCCAACATTTGTGACACTCAACATTGTCACTAACGTTGGCAATCACTCATAAGTGGCAACGTTAGAAGCCACGTTAACCTAGTTAACGTGGCCTCTAACGTTAAGGGGGAGGGAGAGAAGCCAACGTTAGTGACACTCAACATTGTCACTAACGTTGGCCTATGGTGCTAAGTACCACGTTAACTCTCACATTAACTTGGTTAACTTGGGAATTAACGTAGAGGATGAAGAGTTGTCGACAACGTTAGTGACACTCAACATTGTCACTAACGTTGAAGCAACCACACAACCCCCAAGAGTCACGTTAACCTCCACGTTAACTTGGTTAACGTGGAAGCTAACGATGAGAAATGAAAGATGAGCCAACGTTAGTGACACTCAACATTGTCACTAACGTTGGGATGGCTAAAGGATGGCCACGTTAGAAGCCACATTAACCTAGTTAACGTGGACTCTAACGTGAGACCCAGGGGCACATTGGAACGTTAGTGACAATGTTGAGTGTCACTAACGTTCTCGAAGGTTCGCAAGGACCACGTTAGAAGCCACGTTAACCTAGTTAACGTGGGCTTTAACGTGAAACAAGAAGGGGCACACTGGAACGTTAGTGACAATGTTGAGTATCACTAACGTTCTCGAAGGACTAACAAGGCAACATTAAAAGCCACGTTAACCTAGTTAACATGGGTTTTAACGTAAGGCAAAGGGGTATATTGGAACGTTAGTAACAATGTTAAGTGTCACTAACGTTCTCGAACTTATATTCTCACTAAATATTAACACCCCTAACGTCCTGAGCTAAAGTCTCTGCCCACTTAGCACTTTCTCTCTGGAAGTAAAGCCAAGCCCAAATGAAGAAAAGAACTGCTTCAAACTCAAGATCCAAAGGCCCAAGACTTGAAGAGTAAACTAGAAGCTGAGAAGAGTAGTATATATAGGAGTAACTTTGAATTGTAAAGGAGTTCTGGAGGCTGAAGAATTACTCTCTGTATTTACTTTCTTTGCAATTTCTAGTTTTATGATGTATTCTCCATCTTTGTTTTCATTTTCAAGAGCTATGAACAACTAAACCCCTTTCATTGGGTTAGGGAGCTCTGTTGTAATTTGATGGATCAATACTAATTTTCATGTTCTTCTTCTATCTTTCCTCTTGATTTTACTTGAAAGCTTTCGATCTTTATCCAATTGAGTAGTTACCTTGGAAGAGAAGCTATTCAAACTTGGATCTCTTTTGAACCTTGGAAGAGGAATGAAGAGATCAAGCTAGAAATGCTTTCTCATGCTGGACCAAATTGGGTTTGGATGGGTATGTGACTATAACCCTCTCAATACTTGGTTTGGGAAATGCATGTGGTATAATCAGTGACCATACTTCATCTCTTCTCATGAGCAATTGACCAAGGAATTGGCTATTGATCAAGATTTGAGAGATTGAATTGCAGGGAATTGCAATTCAATCACTTAAGATTGCCAAGGAGATCAATGAGTGCATTGATTAAGGAAGATATGAAAATGAACTTGATCCAGAGAATTGCAACATCTCCTAAGCCCAATGAATTCCCTATCTCTAATCTTACCCATTCTCTTTAATTTCTGCGATTTACTTTTATGAGCAAATCCCCCATTCCCATTTAAAATTCTGCAATTTATTTTCAGTCATTTACTTCCAGTTCTTTAATTCTAGCATTTACTTTTCTGTTATTTACATTCTCACCATTTTATTTTCTGCAACTCTCAACCCAAATTCTGGATTCGCTCAACTAGAACATTCTTCTAATTAAAGTTTCTTGATCAATCAATCCCTGTGGGATTCGACCTCACTCTAGTGTGAGTTTTTACTTGACGACAACTTCCCTGCATCACATGTATACTTCTCTCTTCTATTCTATCTTCTCTCATGTTTCATGCTTGCTTGGGGACAAGCAAGTTTTAAGTTTGGTGTTGTGATGACAAGTCATCTTAGCCTAGTTTTACTAGTCTTTTTCTTTGTTTTTATTAGAATTTATTCACTTTCTTGCATTGTAAGTAAGTAATTTGGAGTGGAATTGCATGGTTTTGTAGAATCAATCAACCACCCTTTAATTGATACAAAATCATGAGGTTTAAGCTAAATTTAATTGATAATTAATTGATTTATAAACCTTGTGAATTTTGTGATACTTTGATTGGTTGATTTGATCACTTGTAGAAAATAAGAAAGAAGAAAATAAGAGAAGCATGGCTTAGGGAGCGTGTCCAAAGGAAGCAAAAAGCGTGCCCAAGGGAGGAAAAAGCGTAGCAAAAATCAAAGAAGAGTGAAGGCTAAGTTGAGAAAGCAAACTGAGCTTCACAAGGAAAAATGGGAAAGAGCAAAGCACCAAGCTCAGTTTAATTAGTCAACTGAGCACTATAGAAAGCAAGGAAACAACTTGAAGCTCAGTTCACTAAGTGAGCTTTATCGGGGACTTCTCAAAATTAATTCAAGATGAAATTCCAAGGGAGGGAACCACCAAGTTTCGAACCAATGACCCAAGGGAAGCAAGGAACGCTCCTTGCAAGGAAAATCAAGAAGAATTAGCTAAAATGCTTCTTCCAAGGTTCGAACATGGAACCACACACTACCAAGCTTGCAAGGAAAATAACACAAGATGCTTGGGCCAAGTTTCGAACCTGGGAACTCTTTGGAACATAAGGGAGGAGCGCTACTTAGCTTGCAAGAAAATTAGCCAAGATGCACTCCAAGAGGTTCGAACCAGGAAACTCCATGAAAAGCAAGGGAGGAACGTCCAACTCTTCCAAGAAAAATAGCCTCCACTTGCTTCCACCAGGATTCGAACTTGGGAGACTGAGGTCTCAAGAAAAGTGCTACACATGGGGAGCTCAGTTGGTTTTCTCAACTGAGCACTACATCCCCCCATTCCTCCACATTTTGGCGCACACTTTGACACACCAAGGGGGCTATGATGTGCACAAATGACACGGCCATGACTAGAGCTCAGTTCAAAATTCCAACTGAGCTCTAATGTCAAGCAACACGGCAGGGCTGGGACGCGCACACCAAATTGGACACGGACAGCAACACTTGGGGGCTCAGTTTGGTTTTCTAACTGAGCCATCCTTGGGAGGTGCATTTGGGCCAAAAATTCACTAAAAATCCAATTTAATTCATTTCTTCACCAAATTTTAAAGCCCACTCAAATTCTTAGATCTAAATTAGGAAGTGCATAAATAGGTGTTAGTTTGATTTAGAAAAAAAACTTTAACCTCTAGCATTTTATTCACTTTCACTTTTGGCTTTCTTTTGGATTTCCATTTTTGTAATTTGGAGATTTTACTTTGAATTTGGATCTCAGAGAATTGGGAAGGAGAATTGATCTCTCTTCTTCCTTGTTCTTGCTTGAGCATTCTTTACTTCTTGTCTTGAATCTTGGGTGGAGAATTGAAGAACTTCTGTTTCAATCTCACCTTGATCTTGTTTACTTTCTGCATAATTCTAGAACTTAAATTTCAATTCTGTTTATTACTTCCATACTTCTATTTCTTCTGCAATTTACTTTTCTATTTTCATTTTGCAATTGTTCTTGTGGGATCAAGGAAGGATTTGAGATCTAGACTTGTTTTCTAGTCTCTTCCACTCCCGAGATCTTCAACATTCTTTAAATTACTGCAAATTAAGCATCAGTCATTTTCTGTTTTCATTCTTCAAACACTTTTGCTTTTCTGTTTGAGATCTATTGCAATTTAATTCATCTTTAGTTCTTCTGCTTGTTGCAAATTACTTTGGGTTGTTTAAATTCTGCACTCCCAGCTCCCAATTTCCTTTTATAATTCAAGCAATTTACATTTCTTGCACTTTAAGATTCAATCATTTACATTTCTTGCAATCTAAGTTTCTGCAATTTACATTACTTGTACTTTAAGATTCAGCACTTTTACTCCTTGTTCTCTTTAATTTACTGCAATTCTTCCCTCTCCCTTTACAATTTATGCAATTTAGTTTCTGCCAAATACAAACCACTCAACCAATACTTGATTCGCTTGAAAAAATCAACCACTAAACTAAAATTGCTCAATCCTTCAATCCCTGTGGGATCGACCTCACTCATGTGAGTTATTATTACTTGATGCGACCCGGTACACTTGCCGGTGAGTTTGTGTTGGATCGTTTTCCACACATCACCGCACAGGCTTATGCGTCTGCACGTCAACTTGCAACCACCTTGGTGGGAGCGTTGGCGCAGCCTGTGCATGGGAACCCCTGCCCCTTATGCTCTGTGCGCGCGCACGGACCCGTGTGCGCGCGCACACGTGATCCTTTCCATGTCCTTAAAAAAAGGCCTTCTATGCGAGCGGACAGCCCCGTGCACACGCACACGTCTTGATTCCTCTTCTGCCAGGAGCACTCGCATAGAGTGTGCGCTCACACACCTTCCCTTTTCCGCCTAGTGTGCGTACGCACGTATCTGTGCGCACGCACACCCCTGTTTTCTCACCACTACACTTCTTCTTCCATTCTCTCTACTTCTTCTCTTCTTCTTCCTTTCACTCCCTTCTTCTCTCCCTTTTACCTTCTACTCTACTTGCTCTACTTTGTTTTGTTTGCATTTCATTTTTTATTTTGGTAATTGTATTAGTTTGTGTTTAATTATTTGTTGATTCAATAAGTTGCAAGTGTTTGATTTATGTTGATTGGGTTGCTTCTTGATTGAATTTCATCAATCCACTTGTACTTTACCTTCAATTACTATCACCTAATTAGATTTGCACATTTACATTTTTGTTACATATTAGGTGAAACTTTTATAAGTGCATACGAAATTTAGTGAATTGAATTGAATTGCTTGTTCACCGTGATTTTTAAGTCAATATAATCACATCACAAGGTCCTTGTTTCTTGTTAATGCCTTGCATTTGTTTGAGTTAACTTGGCTTGATTCTATCAAGACTTGTCACTTTTTGTAACAAACACCTTAACCATGTGATTATTTGATTTTTCCTAAGGATGAATAAGTAATTTTCTTTTTATGATTGCATTAGTTATTGTTTATTGTGCTATTTTATATCAATCTTGAGCTTTCACTTGCACAATTTTAATATCCAATATGTCCTACATTCAATTCACTCTTGTTACAATTGCCTAAGCTTGCTTGTGTTTAATGGATGCTCATTTATTGCTTGCATCTTAGGCCATTTAATTGAGGAACTCATGCCTACTTTTTCATTGTGTAGATGCCACGTTAGCCGGCCGTTGATGAGACATGAAGGCAAGGATCCGAGAAAGGAGAAGGACACCGAGGAGGGATATGCCGAGCATACAGTGGAATTGGAAATTTCCACACAACCCAAGCCTCCCATCCGCCAAACGAAGATGGAGGATCTCTTGAGAGACACCCCACAGATCGTGTTTGTGCACGGAAGACCGTGTAACGCTGAAGTATGGGAGAGAATTCGTCAATTTGGGGCGTAAACTTTCTTTTCCGAATACTTTGAACTTTTTTTGCTTTCTTTTATTATGTTTCTTGTAGATATTTAGATATCTTTTGATTGTTACATTGCAATTTTCTTCTAGTATATATATCTTAGCTTATCCATAGTTTGTTTCTAGTTATTGCATGTTGCATTTCTTACATCTTTTCTTTAGTATATATATAGAAGTTGTGATCGGATGATGTGAATAGTATAATGCCTAGGGAATTTTGTCCTAATTGTTCATGTTAATTTTTGCTTGTTGAAAATTACGAATAGAACTAGGAAAGATTTTGAAATTGCATCCATCACAACATACATACATACAGACATACATACATACATACATACATACATACATACATACATACATACATACATACATACATACATACATACATACATATAGTAAATAAGTTTTGGTAAAACAACAAAGAATTTTCAAGAAATCTCTTTTTGGGCATTCCATTGATTAGATTTTAAAATTAATTTTTGAACTTGCTTGAAGTATCTTTTTATGGAACATAGAAAAGAGCTTGAACAAATACCAAGTGAGATTTGAGCTTAAATTGTGTGGTTGCATATTTTCAATCACAAATTTTGTTCTTATATGTTATAAACTCATTTTATGATTGTGATCTTAGATTTGTTTTAGTCTATATGTCCTATATTTTTTGTTTTGGATTGCATTTAGTATGATTGAGGCCATCTTTGTATAGCTCACTAACCCATATGGCCAACCCTTGCATCTATCTTTGTAAACCACTTTTTAAGCCTTTAATTCCCCTTTGTTCTCATTGTAAGCACATCATTCATCCTAAGTGAAAAACCATTGTGTCCATTGATTGTATCTTTGATTAGCTTGGGTTTGAGTGTGTGTGTGTTATTCAAGTGTGGGGGGATTTGTGGGAAACAATGGTAGAAAGTTATTTTGGATGTTCATTGAGAAAATTTGGAAAAATGGGTAAACACTCATGTATTCATTACTTGAAACATATGCATCTCTCTTTGTTGATAAAAAAAGAAAATTTGGTGTATATACCTTTTGGAAAAAAAAAGAAAAAAAAAGAAAAAAAGAGAAATGATAATAAGAATACAAATAAGGGATGCATATGTAGTTGAATTGGAAAGAAAAAAAATGCATGAGTGAATGTGAGAAATGGATAAATGGGTAGTTAGGTTGCTTTGTTATGCATATAGGATGATATAGAATTATGTGGGATACTTGAGCTAATCAAAGATCCAATCTATAAGTCCACTTAACCATATTAATCCTACCCTTACCCTAGCCCCATTACAACCCTCAAAAGTCCTCATGATATTTGCATTCATTCATCAAATATTAGTTGATTGTTAGACGACTTGCAAATCTTGGAGAAACATGATTAAAGGAGGGTTGAGTGATTAAACCCTACACACTGAGCGATTAGAGTGTAAACTATCTGGTGAGGGTTTCAATTGCTCAATTCTATGTTCCCATTGTTTATCTTAAGTCTTCTTGCAAGTTGTTGAAATGAATTTTAGAAATTTCAAATCAAATCTTTGGACATTGATCACATTGTTATCTTTGCTTTGTCTTGGCCTTAAGTTTTACTTTGGATTGATTGAGATTCTTTTGTTTATTTTTGCCAAACTCAATAGAAATCATAGTATAGATATAGATAGATAGCATTTAGTATAGTTGCATACATATAAGTAGTTATATTGAATAAATCATTTACCCCTTCATTCATCTCCTTTGGTTGGTTTAGCATGAGAACATGCTTGGTTTAAGTGTGGGAGAATTGATGAGTCCATATTTCATGATATATTTTGATTTGATTTCAGTGGACTTCATCACATAAACCCACATTTATTCATCTAAATAGCATGCTTTTGAGATTTCTCTCTAAATTGTGCTTGAAAGTGAAAACAAGCTCTTTTGTGCTTAATTTAGTCAATTTTATTCACTTTAATCCCATTTGGTGCCTTGATGTATTTGTTAAGTGATTTTTAGGTTTCCAAGGCAAGTATGGGTTGAAGAAGTGAGTAAAAGAGAATGCAAAAGGGAAGAATTCAAGAAATGAAGGATTTGGAAAGTTGCCAGCCTTGACCTCTCTGTACTAAATTGGTCATAACTTGAACTACAGAGGTTCAAATGAGGCGGTTCTAGTGGCATTAGAAAGCTAACATCCGGGGCTTGAAAATAATATACAATTTGCTATGGTGGACATAAGTCTAAGTGTGCGTACGCACAGGTACTTGTGCGTATGCACAAGTCGGGATTCAGCATGTGTGCAGACACACACGTCTGTGCGTCCGCACAGGTCCCTGCATGTGACCTCATTAATTGCAAGTCGCTGGCAGCGATTTTTGGGCCCCCAAAACCTAATCCAACTAATTTTTTGAAGCTATTTAAGGCCAAATTGAAGAAGGATGACGGGGGCAATTAGGTTTAGTTTTAATTATGTTTTCTCTTATTTTCTAGAGAGAGAAGCTCCCCCCTCTCTCTAGAATTAGGGTTTTATTAGTTAATTTCCTTTTAATTTCAGCTTTTAATTCTTATTCTAGTATAGTTTCTTTTATGTTTCCATGTTCTTCTATCTTGTTCTTCTTCATTTCTCTTGTTATTTCCTTTATTTTGTCATTTTTATGCTTATGGATACTCTTTGTTACTTTAATTTTAATTAATGCAAATTTATGTTTCCATGTCATTTATTGCTTTCTCTAGTTGTTATTGTCACTTTCTTGCTTTGGTAGTTTTAGAATTTATTTTATTGCAATTTAATATTATTTTATTCTCATGCACACCAAGTGTTTGATAAAATGCTTGGCTTAGTTTTCACTTAGTTTTTCTCCACTCTTGGCTTAAAATTGTTAACTTTGGTAATCTTTGAGTCATTGATGTCCATTCTTGTTTGGTATATTAGAGTAGTTAGTTGATTTGGTTTTGCTTGACTCTATGTGACCCCTTAGTGTTGACATAGGACTTAGGGATTGAAATTAACTATGCCTATTTGACTTATCTTCGATGTAAGGTTGACTAAGTAGGATTAACTCTTCATAATCATCATGTGTTTGTGGTCAATATCTAGGATAGGTAGCCTTAGCTCTTAATTACTTGCCAAGATGTTTTCTTGCATTTGAAGTTTCCTTTCCTTACATTTAATTGCTTTGACTTTTATTGCTTTGATGTTTAATTTCTTGCATGTTTAGTTTTCACACTCTTGGTTGAGAAATTGGATGTTTGAGTGGAATTGAGTTGTGGATGTCCATTCCGCATTGTGTGGGAATAGTTAATTGGTTTGGTTTCCATTGACGCTAGTCTTTCACTAAGTAATTAGTGAGTTGACTAGGACTTATAGATTGAGATCAATTATGCTTTTGACTAATTCTCAAGGAGGATCCACTAGTTTGGATTGATTCAACACAATTGCCATGTTTGTGGTCCACAACTAGGATAGGAAACCTAGATTACCCACTTCTTGCCAAGAGTCATTTTTAGCTTTCAATTTCCATTTTTCATTGCCTTTACTTGCTTTCATTTAATTTCTTACATGCTAAGTTACTTCCTTGCTATTTACATTCCCTTGCTCTCTCTTGCTTTCATTCACAAATCCCCATGCTCTTACTCTCTCTCATAGCCAATAATTGTACACTTAATTGCAACTCCTAGGTAGAACGGTCCGGGAGCTAAATACTCTCGATTTATTTTGTATTGACTTTATTATTTGATGTTGAGAGTTCATTGTTGGTTTGGACTATGCTACCAATGAATTGATTCTTGTCTTTGATTGATTCTAAACCATACAATAATTCTCATTATCAACGGCTCATCAAACAAAATCGGGAGTGGCGCAGGCATAATTATAGAGAGTGATCAGGGAACCCAAATCGAGCTATCGTTAAAGTTTGAGTTCCCTGCCTCAAATAACCAAGCTGAATACGAGGCACTACTAGATGGTCTGAAGTTGGCTACGGAGGTGGGAGTTCAAAAAGTTACTATCTTCAGTGTCTCACAGGTAATCATCTCGCAGATAGAAGGGAGCTATCAAACTGAGGATCCCACCATGAAGAAATGCCTGGACAAAACCAGAGAACAGCTCGGACAATTTGAGGGATATGAGGTCCGACATATACCCCGGGAACAAAATGCCCGAGCTGATGCACTTTCAAAACTAGCCAACACCAAACCAGGGGGCAATAATAGAAGTCTCATCCATGAAACACTACAAAGTCCATCGATCTTGGAGGAAGAGAAGATCCTAGCCATATCAGGATAGGATCAAGGATGGATGACTCCTATAATCAACTACCTCAAGTCTGAAATGTTCTCCACAGACAAAAAAGAGGCGAAAAGGCTAGTACGAGAAGCGCAATACTACACCATAGTGGACGACCTCCTATATAGGAGAGGGATCTCAACACCCCTCCTTAAATGTGTCCCGACCTCCGCTACAAGGGACGTCCTAGAGGAAGTCCATGAAGACATGTGTGGCAACCACCTTGGGACAAGAGCTCTTGCCAAAAGGGTACTCCGAGCTGGTTTTTACTGGCCGACCTTGCAAAAAGGAGCAACAGAGTTTGTCAAGAGATGCCCACCATGCCAGAAGCATGTCAACTTCCACATAGCTCCACCCGAAGAGCTCATCTGTGTTACTTCACCCTGGCCATTTGCAAAATAGGGGCTCGACCTCCTCGAACCCTTCCCCTTAGGGATCAGGGCAAGTTAAGTTCCTCATTGTAGGCATAGACTACTTCACAAAATGGATTAAAACAGAGCCATTGGCCACTGCCACCGCCCAAAGAAGTTGGAAATTTCTATATAGAAACATTATGGCAAGGTTTGAGGTTCCTCACTCCATTACCACAGATAATGGCACCTAATTTACCGACACTGGTTTAAGGAACTTGGTAGCTGACTGATAAACCCATATTTTATGATATATTTTGTGCTTAATTTAAATGATTTATTCAATCCTTCACCCACTTATTCATATTAATTGCATGGTTTTACTTCGCCTTCCTTATTATGTGATGTATGTGAAAAACATGTTTCCTATGCTTTAAAAAAATTATTTCAATTACCCTTTACTTCCATTCGATGCCGTGATTCATGTGTTGAGTAGTTTCAGATCTTCTAAGGCAGGAATGACTTAAAGGATGGAAAGGAAACATAAAAAAATAGAAGGAAAGCATAAAACGGAGTTTTTGAAGAAACTGGCAGTGACGCGATCGCATGGACGACGCGGCCGCATGCCAGCACGAAATGGCAGTGACGCGACCGCGTGATTGACGCGACCGCGCGCCATGAGCGAAACGCATATGACGCGGACGCATGACTGAAGCGACCGCGTGACAAGAAAAACTCCAAATGATGCGACGCGTGACCCACGCGGATGCGTGACAGAGGCCACGCACCAGAAATTACAGAAAACGCTCCCAGCGATTTCTAAAGCCCTTTTTGCCCCAAATCCAAGTCCAAAAGGCACAGATCAGAGGTTATGAAGTGGGAGAACGCATCCATTCCAGGGAGAGTCTCCAATTAGTTACTATTCATGATTTAGATGTAGTTTTGAGGGAGAGGTTCTCTCTTCTCTCTTTTAGGATTTAGATTTAGGATTTTATTCGCTTTCAGGATCATCTCTTTCTATCAGGTTCAACATTCTTTTTTTATTTATCTTTTCAATTTAATTTATGAATTCTTCTATGTTACAGATTACTCTTTTGAATTAATGTTATTTGAGGTATTTCAGTTTACAATTGTTTCTTTTATTTATATTACTGTTGCTTCCAATCTGAAGATATTTTTATTCCAGTAGATTTACTTTTTCCTCTTTTGGTCTTGGTTAAGAAATCAGTAACTCAGGAGTTATCAAACTCAAACATGATTGATAATCGTTATCTTTGCTAATTGAATTGAACTTCAATAATCCCAATATTTCCTTAGGGATTAACTAGGATTTGAGGATCTAACTAATTAGTCACTTGACTTTCCCTTGCTCTAGCAAAGGTCAACTAAGTGGAATTAAGGTTCAATTTTCATCATCATTGATAAGGATAACTAGGATAGGACTTTTAATTTCTCATACCTTGCCAAAATTTTATTTTACAGTCATTTACTTATTTTAATTGCAATTTAAATTACTTGTTCCTCATCTTCAAAACCCCGATTTACAATCTCCATAACCGATAATAAGAACATACTTCCCTGCAGTTCCTTGAGAAGACGACCCGAGGTTTGAATACTTCGGTTATCAATTTTTAAGGGGTTTGTTACTTGTGACAACCAAACGTTTGTAGGAAGGGATTTCTGTTGGTTTAGAAACTATATTTACAACGCAACTATTTTTATAAAATTCTTTACTGGCAAAAATCCTAAAGTCAAAATGGCGCTGTTGCCGGGGATTTACAATTGTGTGCCTTATTATTGGTTATTGTAAATATTTTTCTTTAACTTGTTTATTTGTCTTTATTTTTCTCTTTTTATTTCCATTAGCTACTATGAATTCTCACCCCTCTCGCTTTGAGTTTAGTTCTAATATTGTTGAAAGAAGTGAAAGTTATAACAGGAACATGCATCAAGGTCAGAGCAATCAAAGATGGATGGAGCCAAGAGGATCTGATCAACCCTTTAGGCAACAACACCCTCCAAGATATCATGGACAAAGACCATTCTACAATGCATACCAAGCCAATAGATATGGTGGACAAACTTGTAACTACCAACAAGCCCAACCCCATGCCTACAGACCATCCTCTCAACATAACTTTGAACCACCACACTCACAAGCTCCTTTTCACCATTCGCCACCATATGATCCTCATTTACCCCGATTCCAATCCAATTACTCCCAAACACCACCACTTCCCAATGTACCCCGTCCAAATCCATCACCCTGAGAATTAGAGGTTCGCCTCAAGGAAACAGTAGATCAACCTCAAACAACCTTTCATCAACTGGAGCAAGCAATAAGTCAATTATCTTCTAGACGTTCGAACATTCAAGGACCTCCCACAACTCCGTGGGACAATCTAATGAAGAGCGTAGCATGAAGGAGATACTAGAAACTCCAGTGGACAGAACCGAGCATGACTTCGTACTGGAACAAGTAGAGGAAGCTGTCATTGTAAACGAAGAAGAGTTGGTTGAAGACTTAGTAGACACTGAGCCTCCATGGGAATCCAGAGTTGTGGAGAATTCTGTCAAGGACGTTACAACTGATGCTGAGGAGGATAGTGCACAACTCCCTAAGCAAGACTTTTATGAAGAACTAGACGGAATAATCCAAGAAGCAAGTCTCCTTGATGATGATAGTCACAAGTCAAGTTCTCCTAGTAATGAACTTGTATCTGCAAGTGAATTCTCTGAGATCGAAGAATCTTCCTCAAGTGAATATGAGGATGATGCGGAGGTATATTTCTCCCAACCTCCCATTTATGACTTAAGTGACGAGGAAGACATGGAAAGCTTTGATCAGGACATGGATGCATTTGAAGAAGTCTGCAAGGAAGTGAAGAAATTCACCGAAGAGCACAAGGGAGTAGAACTTACAGAACCACTGGAAACACCTATCCCAAGGCCATTACCACCCAATACAAGCTTCAAGTGGGTACAATCCTTAACCTTTATCTTTACTTTTCCACTTGAATATGGTTTGCTTGAAACAGATGGCCAGCTTAGAGCTCTCTGTGGTTTTAAGAGTAAGAGGGAAATGGCTCGTACTCAGAGCTGGTGCACAAGGTTCAATAAGGTTCCACGCTTCAATTCGAAGTGCACGGATTGGCATCATGATCAATCGAATGGATCTTGGAAAATGTTTGGTCATCTTGGTGAGAATCTACTTTTTAAACCGCCCGGATGGAAAAATATAGATCAAGACGGAAGCGGATTTAAAAGCAAAGCTTGGGATCCTGGAATCTATTCTGACATTCGCCACCCTAGGAGCCTGAGAATCTGTTTGAAGCTGCTCAGAAGCTTCACATGCCTAGTTTGGGATCTCGGAGGCTATTGGCATTCCAAGCATTGGTGGAGATTTCTGGACGAATTTAAGCGCAAGCTGCCATAACAGGAAGCTCATCCAATGTCCAACTTAAGGACTTTAACTAAAAGTGCTAGGTGGGAGACAACCCACCATGGTATAGTCGTTTCTTTTTCAGTTTTATTTCGTGTTATTTATTTTTATTTCCTTTTCAATTGAACCTGAATGTTATTCACTCATATTGCATACTGCATAATTGCATACCTGCATAAAAAAAAAGAAAAAAAAGAAGATGTGTGACGCGACCGCATCGTTCACGCGATCGCGTCAGTTGCGTAAAACAACCCCCCACGCATCTGCGTCACCCACGCGGCCGCGTGATCTGGAGATCGGCGTAAATCCCCAACGTCTAGAGAGTTAGGCTGGAATCATGCGGCCATTGTGCGATTCGCACAAAACGACCCACGCGGTCGCATCCCTGACACGATCGCGTCACATGCACAACACCAATCCCACACGATCGCGTGAGCGACGCGATCGTATCGCATGGATTACACAACACCCCAAAAGGAGACAGAAAGTTGCGCTGAAACGACGCTGGAATCGTGCGTTTAGCACAATTTCCAGCGACGCGATCGCATGCCCCAAGCGATTGCGTCATTCACTCTTTTAGCCATTCCATGCGATCGCGCCACCCACGCGATCGCGTCGACCCCCATTTCACCCCAGCCACGCGATCGCGTGCCCCACACGATCGTGTGGATTCAAATTAATAACCTCCAACCATGCGAAACCCTACCCATTCGCGCCCCCCAGCCCCCTCTCCTTCTTCTCTTCTCTCCACAACCACCACCCACAACTCCCAGCTCGCCGCCGCACCGCCAACCACCCCCCGGACCTCACCGTACCACCACCCCCTCCCCCATTCTCCCCCTCTCTCTCCTTCTTTCTTCCTCTTCTACCCTCCACCACCACTGCCACCCCTCCGTGCTGCCCTCAACCGCCGCGCCTCTACCCACCACCCACACCCCCTTCCCTTGCCTCCAACTTAAACCCTAACCCCAATATCCTTCCTAAAGCCCCCTGCCTCCGAACAGCCGCCACCACCGCCATGCCACCCTCAACCGTCGCATCTGCCGCCACCACCGCCATCCCCCAGCCACCTCTCTGCCCCACTCTTTTTTCCTACGCCTTCCAGGTTCCGTCAAACGCCACCCTTCTATCATCCGTAGTTAATTCCATATTTTTCTGATTTTGTTCATCATTAGGCTAGTAGATATGCATGTTGTAGTGGATTTTAGGTTGTTAGGTAGCTTAGGATGTGGTTAGTGGATTTAGGTCTGTTTAATTACGTTGTTCATGTTTCTTGTTTTCTAATTTTCGCAATTCTGCTATTGCTATGTTGTTAATATTGTTCATATGCTGTAATTTCTTGTTCATGCTGCTTTTTACACTGCTTTTCCATGTTCTTATTCCCTTTATGTAATTGCAGCTATATTTTAATTCATATGAGCCATTCTGGTTGCTATTTATTTTCCGGGAACATCCAATTTTAGCCGGGATGCTGCCCAAATTTTTGTAAATTGTTTTGATTTTCATTCCTGTTTTGGTTTTTGGCAAACTTGCACTCTGCTTTACTCAGCTTTTACCAAACCAATTCATGAATGATAGGGCAAGCTTCCTTATTCTTTTTCATTTCCTGGTTTATAAATTGCATCTTGGATGATTCAATTCCACTCTTTGCTATATTCATTTGATTCATCCTTAACTTCCTTGTTTGAACTTGAGTTATCTGTTGCTTTAATTTATGAATTCTCGTTATTTAGGAAATGCTCTTCATGCCACTTACTCTAATCCACTTTTTACTAACTCCCCAATTTTAACTTCCTAAACTCTTTTTCAATTCTAACCAAACCTAACCTTCCAAAACATCTCTTCTGGTTTTTCACTTTCTTTTAACATTCTAACCAAAGCATGATGATACTTTTTCTATTTAACTTGAATGGAAGTACATTTTGGATTGTGACATTTTTCTTCTCAGTATTCTAACTCTTATACAATCCTTAATGCAAATTTACTCAACTCAATTTCCTCTTCTATTGCTCCTTTGCCACTTTGTGTTTCTTTTTATTATTTGCCTATTTGTTTTCCTGTTTTTTTTATATATCCTGGTTTTCTATTTTTCAGGATGTCTGACACCCCAAAGAAAAGGAAAAGAAAATGCAACAACTGGAAAACAGAAAAGAGGAGAAGCCTCCATGTCCATACTGGACCTCAAGCATGATGACTCCTGGCGGGAGAAACACTTTACCCCGCAGGAGAAAGCTGACCAACTACTCCCTGCTACTGATCCCATTAAATTTGCAAACCGATACTACGAGCTGAAGTATCCGGTGTTTGCAAACTCCAGGAACCTGTACCTGGAAAGGACTATGAAGATCCCAGAAGAACTCCAGCAATACACCTCTGATCAGATCAAACAAAGAGGCTGGTTCTTCTTGGAGAGAAACCTGATTGAGGTTAATGCATCATGGGTAAGGGAATTCTACTGCAATTACTTCAAAACTTCCCTAGATGTCGTGAACCTAAGAGGGAAGCAGATTCTGGTTACTGAAGAGGCTATAGAGGATGTTCTAAAGCTTCTGCCTAAATCCAATCAGCCAGATGGATATCAAAAGGCTGAGGAGGACATGCGCTTCATGAAATTTGACTGGGATGCAGTCAAGGCAAGGATAGCCCTTGATCCGACCGTTCCATGGATCATGGGTCAGAACACCACCATGTCAAAGGGAATCAAGCGGATTTACTTAAATGATGAGGCTCGGCTATGGCATCAGATACTTAGCAACTTTATTATGCCAAGTACTCACGAGAAGGAGCTACCTACCGCTATGATTACCCTCCTATGGTGTGTGATGGAGGGTAAGGACCTGTACCTGCCACCTTTTATCCGGTACTACATGGCTAGGGTCCACGTCCGAGGCACTCCCCCCTTTCCTTATTTGATTACACAGCTAGGCCGTCGAGCTGACGTGCCTTGGGAGGATGCTAATGAGAAGCCACCAGCTGCAGAATTCAAGAAGATTATCCCTCACAGTAGGAACTTTCTGGCTTTGGGCTACAGACCTCCATTCCTCACTGCTACTACTGAGACAACCACACCATCTGCCGGCCCCTCTTCCTCTACAGCTACCCCAGCTACCCCTGCTACCACCATTGCACCTCCTGCCTCAGAGCCGGTTTATCACCTAGTGCACCGCCTGTTTCGACAGCTAGACCAGATGGAGCGCCACAACCGGCGTCGATATGAGAGAGCTGAGCGTCGCAGCAAGTGACGCTATGAGCACCTAAAGCTGATGATACGATCTGGCGATATCCCCACCGAGCCTGACACACCATCAGAGCCATCTGAGGAGGAGGCGGATGACCACGAGGCAGAGACCCATCCACAGAGCGAGGCTGCGCAGGCAGGCACAGAGCAGGCTGCTTCACAGCAGGAGACTCTGCATCAGATCCAGGCTGCAGACCCAGAGGTCCCTATTCAGTCAGCACCTCCTCTACAGCAGGTAGATCCTCAGACCGCCACCACAGAGACTCCAGCTACCCATCCTTCCAGTGATGACACTCCTTCACACCCTGCTTGAGTGAGCATCAGGGATGATGCTTCATTTTAAGTGTGGGGAGGTCGCCATCTCTGGCATATTTTGGTGAACCACTACAGACCCTTTTTATTTTATTTTGCTCTTTTTCTGTATTTTGATCTTTATTTTTATTTCTCAGTACTTATACATTGCTATTTTCATGTATTTTTACTCTATTTCTGCATGTTGCACTTTAGTTCATATTTTAGCCATGTAGTTTAGTTGTAATTCTAACTTATTAGTTATAGAAATTGTGGATTGATTAGTATAGTTTACCCTTTTTAGCATAAGATAACTTGGCTTAGATTGAAAAGAAAAAGGAAGTAAACTAGAGACTTTAACAGAATCAAAACAACCCACACCTTGTCTATATAGCATTACATGTTAGTTAGTTAACAACATTTCATCAAGGAGGAACACAAACTTTAAAGCCACTCAAAATAAATTTTACATTGAGAATAATGGGAACTCTTAATTTTTACTTGCTTGACATATATAACTGATATATGATGTTTGAGTTAGAGAACACACAGCCTGTGAGTTTTGAGCTTAATTGTATGGTTACATTTAAACCATAATATTTTATCTCTGTGTGTTCCACCCTTCTTATTTATTCTGGTGTTCTTTACTTTGTTTTAATCTATATGTCCGATTATAAAATATAGATACATATCAAGAAAGTGATTGAGGCCATTGTTTGATTTTAGCTCACTATTGATAGGATATTTTTGTGGAAGAAACGAATTTCTCCAAAACACCCAAAACTAACCGGCAAGTGCACCAGGTCGCATCAAGTAATAAAAGCTCACGGGAGTGAGGTCGATCCCACAGGGATTGAAGGATTGAGCAATTTTAGTTTAGTGGTTGATTTAGTCAAGTGAATCAAGATTTGGTTGAGTGATTTGTGATTTGCAGAATTTAGATTACATGGAAAGTAAAGGGAATGGGTAAATTGCATTGAATTTAAAGAGAACTGAAATTTAAAGTGCTGAATCTTAAAGAACAAGAAATTAAATGGCAGAAACTTAGAACGCAAGAAATGTAAATTGCAGAATGTTAAAGTGCAAGAAATGTAAATGGCTTGAATTGTAAAGGGAATTGGGAATTGGATTTGCAGAAATTAAACAAGGAAAAGTAAAATTTCAACGAGCAGAGAAGTAAAGGATGACTAGAATTGAACCGGATCTTAAAACAGAAATGCAAATGAGCTTGAAAGCAGTAAACAGAGAATGGGAAATGGGAAATCCGGATCTCAGGACCCAAGAGACTAGAAAACCAAGTCTAGATCTCAATGCCTTCCTAGATCCAACAAGAGCAATTGCAAAGAAATTAAAGAAATGTAAAGTGCAGAAAGAGTAGAAACAGAAGCAATTAATAGAAATGGAAATTTAATTGTGTAGTAAAGAAACAGAGAGATCTCAGGATGAGATTGAAACAGATTTCCTTCAATTCTCCAACCCCAGATCCAAGACAATTGTAATTGAAATTAAAAGCAAGAAAACTAAGAGGAAGGGAATTCAATTCTCCTTCCCCGAGACTTAGAAATTAAAATTCACTCAACACCCAAAAGCTCTCCGAAAACTCTATGAAAACTCAAAAGGGAAAGCTCTCTGAAAAACTTAAATCCTATGCTATTTATACACTTTCTTCAAATGGTCTTCAAGCCTTCAATTGGGCCTTTGCTCTTGATGGAATTGGGTTGATAGAGGCCTTGGTTGATTGCTTTTGGAGTTTGGAGAAGAACCGAATTGAACCGGGTTGGAATCATGAAAGCTTGAGTAAAAGTTGGAGTAAAAGTTGGAGGCTAACTTTTACTCCAACTTTTCACATCAGCCACCCTTCCTTGCTGATACCAACGTTGGGGCAAAAGTTAGGGGTCTAACTTTTGCTCCAACGTTGGCCTCCCCTTGCATACTCATGGCGCCAACGTTAGCCAAAAAGTTAGGGGCTAATGTTGGCGCAAACTTTTGCTCATCCAGGGAGAGTTTTTCATGCGCCAACATTAGCCAAAAAGTTAGGGGCTAACGTTGGCGCAAACTTTTTCTCATCCAGGGAGTGTTTTTCATGCCAAAAGTTAGCCAAAAATTTTGAGGCTAACTTTTGCTCCAGCTTTTGCCCAAAAGTTAGCCAAAAAGTTTGAGGCTAACTTTTGGTCCAGCTTTTTGCTTCCTGGTTCATTTTCAATTAATCCAAAAGTTTGAGCTAAAGTTTGAGGCAAACTTTTGCTCAAACTTTTTGTCCTCTCTTCCTCCTAACCATTCCTTCTTGCTTCAACCTTTCTCCAAGCTTTCTTCACCTATCATTAATCAACCAAACACATCAAAGCTATGCTCAAAATCATGAGATATTCATTCTTTCATAATATGTGACAATTATAGCATAAAACCTCATGAAATAGCATGAATTCATACATGGTTGATTAAATCAAAGGAAACATGAAAATCTACCCAATTGGCTTGCTTATGGCTCAAGAAAGTGCATAATTCAGTTGAAAACAAAAGAAAAAGGTTAGTGAAACTAGGCTAAGATGACTTGTCATCACAACACCAAACTTAAAGCTTGCTTCTCCCCAAACAAGAAATGATTTATTCTCAATGGTTCTTTCATTTAAGATGGATTGAAGAACAACTTGTAAAGTCCTGTGAGTGAAGTGATCAAGTAACAGTGGGGTGAACTCTAAATTATATGCTCATACAAGGGCTTCAGTGCTTACTAGTCCTCACATATTGGGAGTCTTAGGTCTTAGGATTTTCATCCAAATGGTATCATGGAGATCTCTTTATATGTAGTCACCTTGAAGCAACTTATAGTTTCTTTGCTTTCGCCTCGACTCTAAGTGTCATGTCTCAAAGCGGCTCTTTAGATAAGCTTTCAATCAATACTCCTAAACCAGTTGGTTTTAAGGTATTAGGTGTTAAAGCACCCCTAAGGATTTACTTGCTCAAGCCTCTTTCTTTGACACAACTCAACCACAAGCATTTTACTAGGCTAACAACTCTTTGAGTTTTGTTTCTTCTTTCTTTTTCTGCCTAGTAATTGATGCTCAGAGCCTTGGGCCATGTTCTTTTTGCTTTTGTATTTTCTTTATTATCTTTTGTTTTGTTTGCTGCTTCTAGGATCAATAGATTTTTGAGAATCTCCACAATACTTCTTTGAACTTCATGTCCTGCCTATGAGCTCCCATGCAAGTTTTCACAAGCATGCAACCTCAATACATAATCATACAACTAGAACCACCACTTCTCCTAATCTTTTGCTTGCCTCAAGATTGTTTGATTCCTCAATCCTTCTTTTCAAAGAACTTTCATGTGATGCATTTTTTTTTGAGATATTGAGTGCAAACAAGTTTTGGAGAGTATAGTGTTGTAAATGATCAAGCATCTTGCTTATTGAATTACAGAAAAACTATGCTATGCAGGCAGGCAGGGGTATTATGTAACTTTCAATTTAGCAGCATCTGATACAAAATAATCACTGAACAATACAACCTTTTGGAGTTCGCTTGCTTTCCTCTTCCTCATCATCATTGCCGATCTTTACATTTCTCTCTCTTCCTTTGATTGGTGATGCTTAATCTTTCCAAAAGCTTGTATGATGCTCTGCAATGATATTGAAAGTTGCTTGTTCCCCAAGCACTTAGAGACAATGGTTAGTCTGCATGATTTATTTGTAGGCCTTTGAACTTACTTTGGTGTGGGAACACCAAACTTAGTACCTTGCCAATGGTTCTCATGCATCAGGTTAACCATGTGTGAAACTCTTTTTCTTTTTCAAAAGTAATAAACTGAAAACTTAGGAAACAGCAGAACAGTTAACTAGTTTATCTAAATGCTTGAAGCTAGCATTATGCAGAAAGTGAGAATGTGTGTTTATGATGGGATTTTGGTTGAACACCAAACTTAGAATTCTTCATTCTCCCTTAGATTGTTTTGGTGTGCAACACCAAACTTAGCTTCTTGCAATATAGATAAAACTAATTAACCTTTTTATTGAAATAGATATGAAAAGAGAACTACCTCAGGTTGGGTTGCCTCCCAACAAGCGCTCTTTTATTGTCACTAGCTTGACATCTTGCTCTTTGATTATGGAGGCTGGAAATCATAATGCCTCAGTTTTTCTCCTCTTGCTGTAGGATTCCTTTCCTCCATGACCTGCACAATCACAAACAATCCAAATGAAAATTGGATATTCTCATGCCAGAATGTAGTCAGAGGATTAGTTGACACCATGTGTCAAACAGTTGGTAAACTTGAGAGATTAATGAACGAAAATCACTTCTCTCATTTATTTATCAAGCTATGAGAATCATATTCAGCAAGATAAACCAAGAAAACTTCACTCTATTGCTAAAGTGAGGTTTCAATTAGCTCAGGCAAAAATTCAAACAGTTAGTGTGTCAATCAAAATTAAAGAAAAAGTGCTTGATCTAAACTACCACCTCACTTAATCATTGTCAATCTAATCAATCCCCAGCAACGGCGCCAAAAACTTGATGGGATATTTTTGTGGAAGAAACAAATTTCTCCAAAACACCCAAAACTAACCGGCAAGTGCACCGGGTCGCATCAAGTAATAAAAACTCATGGGAGTGAGGTCGATCCCACAGGGATTGAAGGATTGAGCAATTTTAGTTTAGTGGTTGATTTAGTCAAGCGAATCAAGATTTGGTTGAGTGATTTGTGATTTGCAGAATTTAGATTGCATGGAAAGTAAAGGGAATGGGTAAATTGCATTGAATTTAAAGAGAACTGAAATTTAAAGTGCTGAATCTTAAAGAACAAGGAATTAAATGGCAGAAACTTAGAACGCAAGAAATGTAAATTGCAGAATCTTAAAGTGCAAGAAATGTAAATGGCTTGAATTGTAAAGGGAATTGGGAATTGGATTTGCAGAAATTAAACAAGGAAAAGTAAAATTTCAACGAGCAGAGAAGTAAAGGATGACTAGAATTGAACCGGATCTTAAAACAGAAATGCAAATGAGCTTGAAAGCAGTAAACAGAGAATGGGAAATGGGAAATCCGGATCTCAGGACCCAAGAGACTAGAAAACCAAGTCTAGATCTCAATGCCTTCCTAGATCCAACAAGAGCAATTGCAAAGAAATTAAAGAAATGTAAAGTGCAGAAAGAGTAGAAACAGAAGCAATTAATAAAAATGGAAATTTAATTGTGTAGTAAAGAAACAGAGAGATCTCAGGATGAGATTGAAACAGATTTCCTTCAATTCTCCAACCCCAGATCCAAGACAATTGTAATTGAAATTAAAAGCAAGAAAACTAATAGGAAGGGAATTCAATTCTCCTTCCCCGAGACTTAGAAATTAAAATTCACTCAACACCCAAAAGCTCTCCGAAAACTCTCTATGAAAACTCAAAAGGGAAAGCTCTCTGAAAAACTTAAATCCTATGCTATTTATACACTTTCTTCAAATGGTCTTCAAGCCTTCAATTGGGCCTTTGCTCTTGATGGAATTGGGTTGATAGAGGTCTTGGTTGATTGCTCTTGGAATTTGGAGAAGAACCGAATTGAACCGGGTTGGAATCATGAAAGCTTGAGTAAAAGTTGGAGTAAAAGTTGGAGGCTAACTTTTACTCCAACTTTTCACATCAGCCACCCTTCCTTGCTGATACCAACGTTGGGGCAAAAGTTAGGGGTCTAACTTTTGCTCCAACGTTGGCCTCCCCTTGCATACTCATGGCGCCAACGTTAGCCAAAAAGTTAGGGGCTAATGTTGGCGCAAACGTTTGCTCATCCAGGGAGAGTTTTTCATGCGCCAACATTAGCCAAAAAGTTAGGGGCTAACGTTGGCGCAAACTTTTTCTCATCCAGGGAGTGTTTTTCATGCCAAAAGTTAGCCAAAAATTTTGAGGCTAACTTTTGCTCCAGATTTTGCCCAAAAGTTAGCCAAAAAGTTTGAGGCTAAGTTTTGGTCCAGCTTTTTGCTTCCTGGTTCATTTTCAATTAATCCAAAAGTTTGAGCTAAAGTTTGAGGCAAACGTTTGCTCAAACTTTTTGTCCTCTCTTCCTCCTAACCATTCCTTCTTGCTTCAACCTTTCTCCAAGCTTTCTTCACCTATCATTAATCAACCAAACACATCAAAGCTATGCTCGAAATCATGAGATATTCATTCTTTCATAATATGTGACAATTATAGCATAAAACCTCATGAAATAGCATGAATTCATACATGGTTGATTAAATCAAAGGAAACATGAAAATCTACCCAATTGGCTTGCTTATGGCTCAAGAAAGTGCATAATTCAGTTGAAAACAAAAGAAAAAGCTTAGTGAAACTAGGCTAAGATGACTTGTCATCAACTATTCCCAAATTAGCCTACCTTTTACATCAGCCTTGTTAGCCCCCTTGAGCCTTTAAAACCCCTCTTGTTTTATAACCATATTACTAGCCTTAAGCAGAAAAACAAAATAAAATCCCAAGTTGAATCCTTGGTTAGCTTAAGTTAGAAATTGTGTAATTATTTAAGTGTGGGGAAACTTTATGGGAACATGGATGATAGAAACAAAGGTAGAATGTTGAAAAGAATAAAGATGTTTCAAAATAAGAATTTTTGGGAAACATGCTCATGTGAAATCAAAGTAATTAAATTACCATGTGCATTAAAAAAAATTTTATATTTCAGTATTTAAATAAAGGGATACAAAAGAATTCCCCAATTGCAAAATAAAATAATGCACATGGGATAAAAAGTTTAAAATTGAGGCATGAGCATGTAACATCAAAAGTGGGAAAATATGGGTAAAATAGGTAAAGAAGCTTTACTTTACAAAGTATGTATGTTAGGTGAGATCATAGACTAATCAAGGATTCGCTCAATTAGCTCACTTAGCCTTGTACATATACTCTTACCTTTACCTTGGCCCCATTACAACCTTAATTAAAGACCTCATGACTTTTGTATGCCTACATTCTAGAATTGTTGATTGGTTAGATGAAGAACAAAGTTATAGAAAGTAAGGATAAAAAGAAGAATAGAGTGATTAACCCAACAAACACTAAGTGACTAGAGAGTAAACACAAAATCCAGTGAGGGTTCAATAGCTCATCAACATATATCTGTGCTTAAATTACTAATTGTCTTGCAAGTTTGTAAACTATTTTTCTTTCCCATCTCAATTGTAAAAGTGCTTTATTATTATCTAAGGTTTGGCTATGCATATACGATTCCTTGAGAATGTGAATTAATTTGACTACATGTAAGCTTTATATACAAGTGAATAAAAATGATTAGAATTGCATGATTCATTTAGATAGTTGCATTTAGAATAGATTGCATTGCATGAGATTCCACCACTTCAACCTTACCTTACTCTTTATCTTGGATTTAGCATGAGGACATGCTATTGTTTAAGTGTGGGGAGGTTGATAAACCCATATTTTATGATATATTTTGTGCTTAATTTAAATGATTTATTCAATCCTTCACCCACTTATTCATATTAATTGCATGGTTTTACTTTTCCTTTCTTATTATGTGATGTATGTAAAAAACATGTTTCCTATGCTTTAAAAATAATTATTTTAATTACCCTTTACTTCCATTCGATGCCGTGATTCGTGTGTTGAGTAGTTTCAGATCTTCTAAGGTAGGAATGACTTAAAGGATGGAAAGAAAACATACAAAAATGGAAGGAAAGCATAAAACAGAGTTTTTGAAGAAACTGGCAGTGACGCGATCGCATGGACGACGCGGTCGCATGCCAGCGCGAAATGGCAGTGACGCGGACGCATGACTGAAGCGACCGTATCACAAGGAAAACTCCAAATGACGCGGCCGCGTGACCCACGCGGATGCGTGACAGAGGCCACGCACCAGAAATTACAGAAAATGCTCCCAGCGATTTCTGAAGCCCTTTTTGGCCCAAATCCAAGTCCAGAAGGCACATATCAGAGATTATGAAGTGGGGGAACGCATTCATTCCAGGGAGAGTCTCCAATTAGTTACTATTCATGATTTAGATGTAGTTTTGAGGGAGAGGTTCTCTCCTCTCTCTTTTAGGATTTAGATTTAGGATTTTATTCGCTTTCAGGATCATCTCTTTCTATCATGTTCAACATTATTTTTTTTATTGATCTTTTCAATTTAATTTATAAATTCTTCTATGTTACAGATTACTCTTTTGAATTAATGTTATTTGAGGTATTTCAGTTTACAATTGTTTCTTTTATTTATATTACTGTTGTTTCCAATCTGAAGACATTTTTATTCCGGTAGATTTACTTTTTCCTCTTTTGGTCTTGGTTAAGAAATCAGTAACTCAGGAGTTATCAAACTCAAACATGATTGATAATCGTTATCTTTGCTAATTGAATTGAACTTCAATAATCCCAATCTTTCCTTAGGGATTAACTAGGATTTGAGGATCTAACTAATTAGTCACTTGACTTTCCCTTGCTCTAGCAAAGGTTAACTAAGTGGAATTAAGGTTCAATTTTCATCATCATTGATAAGGATAACTAGGATAGGACTTCTAATTTCTCATACCTTTCCAAAAGTTTATTTTACAGTCATTTACTTATTTTAATTGCAATTTAAATTACTTGTTCCTCATCTTCAAAACCCCGATTTACAATCTCCATAACCGATAATAAGAACATACTTCCCTGCAGTTCCTTGAGAAGACGACCCGAGGTTTGAATACTTCAGTTATCAATTTTTAAGGGGTTTGTTACTTGTGACAACCAAACGTTTGTAGGAAGGGATTTCTGTTGGTTTAGAAACTATATTTACAACGCAACTATTTTATAAAATTCTTTACTGGCAAAAATCCTAACGTCACTGACTTGAAAATAAAGCACCAATTCACCTCTGTAGAACACCCACAGGCCAATGGACAGGCAGAAGCCGCCAACAAAGGGAGCCTGGGCTGAAGAGCTCCCACAAGTCCTATGGGCATATCGGAAACACCACATTCTACCACTGGATAATCACCCTTTCGACTTACTTATTGAATAGAGGCAATGATTCCCGTGGAAATAAAAGAAAAATCTCATGAAATGATCCTCTACAATGAAGATACCAACTCCCAAACTCAAAGGGAAGAGCTCGACCTACTTCCAGCAGTCCGAGAAAGAGCTCGGATTTGAGAGGAAGCGCTAAAGCGTCGAATGGCTTTAAGGTACAATCAGAAGGTAGTCCAATGAAGCTTCGCCACCAACGACCTCATCTTAATCTGAAATGATATCGGAGCAGGTCAATCAGGAGAAGGGAAGCTAGCAGCCAACTGGAAAGGACCATACCGAATTGCAGAAATACTGGGGAAAGGTTACTACAAGGTGTCCACCCTCAAAGGGCGAAAGCTACCAAGGTCATGGCATGCCTGTAACCTAAGAAGGTACTATAGCTAGAAAATAGTAAAGATCTTAGGTCAAGGAGCACTTTTTTTCCTAAAAAGATTTTTTAATGAGGCGCCAGGCCGAGATCTAAGAAGTTGCCTGACCTAGAAGGGTAAGCACTCTCATGTACATTCTTATTTATGTTTTTATCTCATTATTATTTGAATGAAAGTCGTCAATTTCCTAAAAAGTTTTCTACCATGACGTATTACTCTAAGCTCATAAAACGCAAAATTCATCGCTCGATTAAAATAGGTCGGCAAGGTGAAGCGATAGAAGCAAGATAATGCAATAAGTTATAAAAAATAACCCAGAAAAAGTGGCCTGACGAGGTCTAACTAAAATGGGATTACTAAAAATAGCTTGAGAAGGCCCAACAGAGAAGTCAGACCAGTGAAAGGATTACTAAAAGGGACAAAAAACATCTCGCAAAGGCCAAAGAAAGGTTAATAAACCAAGGCCCGAAATGCTCAGCTATAAAGGTACAAGTCTTGCAAAAAAGACACTACTTAGAAAGTAAAAGCACAAGTTGAAACGGTGCTAAAAAGTCATACAAACAAACTATAAAGAAAAGGTTCCTCATCGGAACACTACCTAGAAAGTTGTTGGAATGTGACTAAAAAGCTTGGGTAACAAAGTCGTACAGGTCAACGTCAGCTAAGAAAAGTCGCGAGTACAATCTCAAAAGGTTGAGAAACAACTTAAGGCTCAAAAGTGCTTAGCTAAAAAAGATACAACTCCGCTCAAAGAAGGCACAATCTCAAAACAGGGCTACAAAAGTCATCTGAGACTAAAAAGGTTCTATATATAGAACACTAAAAAGTTGTCGGACAAGTCATAAAAGCCTGGACACCAAGCCGCAAGGATAATTTCGCCAAAAGCAAAGGGTTAACAAGTACCAACTCAAAGCAAGGCGTGATCTAGAGGGCAAGGGTAGAAAACCCACTCAAAGGAGGTTAGACTGGGAAATACCTAATCTCTATAAATTCGCAAAGGATTGCAAAAAGTAAACCTCCAAACGTTCAGCAAAATTCCGCATTAAAGACTCAAAAGCCGCTTAAAGAGCAGCCCAAGAGTTTAAAGTGTTTTTTTTTTAAGAAAATAAAAGTTGCTAGGAAGCAACCAAGTGTCAAAGTCAGCTACAGAGACTTACAAAAAACAAGTTCAAAAGCCCACAAGTCGGGCTATAACAGTACACAAGCATAAAAAGTTATAGGGGATCTAAATTCACCCCAGTGGCAACATCCTTGGGAGGAGGAGGAGGAGGCATGGTCGAGATAGGGGTAGCATTAACAACTCCATCCACCCCGTTTAGAATCTCCATATCTGGCTCAGGTTCTGGAGGGACCACCTCGGCGGAAGGAGTTGGAGAAGCTGAAGCCGCAGAAGCCTTGGCCGGTGGCACAGGAGGAGGACCCTCATCATCATCATCTGGAGCAGGCACAATCTTTCCATCTTCCACCACATTATCCATGCTAAAAAGGGAGAGATCAGCCTCGGGAGCAAGAACTCGGACTTGAGCCTTCAGGATATCTTACATGTCAGTCACACCATTTACCATATGTCCCTGAAGCTCGGCATAATTGTCTTGGGCAGATTAAAGCCTCTTTTTAGTCTCCAAGAGTTCGCCATAGGTGCGGGTATAACTCTCTTTGTATTTCTTAGCCGCCTCCTCAGCCAGATGTGCAGTCGCCTCTGCAGCAGTAGCCCGGGTCTTTTCCTTCTCCACATCAATCTCTAACTTGGCCACCCTAGCGTCGAGCTCATCCTTTAGACCTTTAATTCTCTCATACTCAGATTTGGCATCCTCTATAAAGGCCTTGGTTTCATGAACCGGGGAGTCCCGGACAACTTGAGATAAGGCTGCACCAAGGTTGGCCATCTGAATACTATTACTTGCAATAAAGTCAAGGAGATGAAGGATCGACACATCATCCAATGGAACCTTACTATAAGGAGCTATCAACTCTGTAGCAAAATGAACGCCATCAAACTCTTTATCATTCAAGTCATAAGTCCCAATAGTCTTTTGCTTCTTGGGAGAGGGCCAGCAACAGGAGTACAGGAAACAGGACTAGTGGTCGCCTGAGGAGGGTAAGAGGGAACTATCTGAAGTCGTGGGGTCGGGATAATCTTCCTCGGCCCCTGGGACTCAGCCACCAGCTTCTTCAGAGGCACCTATGCCAAAGACCCCTCCCCTAAAGTTTTACTTGACAGATTTTGGGTGGCCATCGCTTTCTTGGCCTTCCGGAAAGACTTCATAGAATCCGAAGATTTCACCATCTCTAAAAAGAAGCCAGAAAAACAGTTTCACCATCTCGGCACAGAGGAGAGAAGGATCTCCTAGAAATCTCTTTGTGTCCAGCTGAGGAGGTTACCCCCAATGCTCCTCTGGAACACCCACAAAGGCTTCTTCTACTTCATCTAAACTCTCCCAAGAATACTTGGGAGCTACTATATCTTTTTGCCACTATAAAGGAAAGGTTGGCTCGTCATTCTCATCTAAAAAGAAAGGGTGGACATCCTCAACAGCTCGGATCTTAAAGTAATAGTTCTTATAATCTTGAAAGGACTCATCAAACATAGAAAATACCTTTTCCCTTGGGAAGCTCAGAATGAGATCCAAGAAGCCTTTTTCTTGGCTACTCCATGCTTGGTCAACACAAACAGGTAAAGGAAGAGAGATATGGTAGGTCGAATACCCAACTCTTGGCACAACAGTTGAAAAATATTAATGAAGGCCCAAGAGTTTTGATGAAGCTGGGAAGGGGCCACATTACAAGTCCACAAGAGGCCGGTCTAAAAAGCAGTAAAAGGGATGGTGATATTCAGCTGGCTAAAGAAATAGTCATAAGCATAGAAGAAGGTGCGTTCTCCCTAAGTTAAGGGAGGGAAACTAACCCTCTCCTCAGGGTCGGGTGATGGGTATTTTTGTGGAAAAACGAATTTCTCCAAAACACCCAAAACTAACCGGCAAGTGCACCGGGTCGCATCAAGTAATAATAACTCACGAGAGTGAGGTCGATCCCACAGGGATTGAAGGATTGAGCAATTTTAGCTTAGTGGTTGATTTAGTCAAGTGAATTAAGATTTGGTTGAGAGATTTGTGATTTGCAGAATTTAAATTGCAGAGAAAGTAAAGGGAGTGGGTAAATTGCATGAAAGTAAAGAGAACTGAAATTTAAAGTGCTGAATCTTAAAGAACAAGAAATTAAATGGCAGAAACTTAGAACGCAAGAAATGTAAATGGCTTGAATTGTAAAGGGAATTGGGAATTGGATTTGCAGAATTTAAACAAGGAAAAGTAAATTGCAACGAACAGAGAAGTAGAAGATAACTTGGATTGAATCGGATCTAAAAACAGAAATGTAAATGAGATTGAAAAGCATTAAACAGAGGATGTAAAATGAGAATTCAGATCTCAGGACTCAAGAGACTAGATAACCAAGTCTAGATCTCAATGCCTTCCTAAATCCAACAAGAACAATTGCAAAGGAAACGTAAATTGCAGAGAAAGTAGATGAAGAAGCAATTAACAGAAATTTAAATTCAATTGTGCAGTAGAATTCAACAAAGAGATCTCAGGATGAGATTGAAACAGAATTCCTTCAATTCTCCAACCCAAGATCCAAGATAAGTGTAATTGAAATTGAAAGCAAGAAAACTAAGAGGAAGGGAATTCAATTCTCCTTCCCCGAGACTTAGAAATTAAAATTCACTCAACACCAAAAGCTCTCCGAAAACTCTCTATGAAAAATAAAAGGAAAGCTCCCTTAAAAACTTAAATCCTATGCTATTTATACACTTTCTTCAAATGGTCTTCAAGCCTTCAATTGGGCCTTTGCTCTTGATGGAATTGGGTTGATAGAGGCCTTGGTTGATTGCTCTTGGAGTTTGGAGAAGAACCGAATTGAACCGGATTTGGAATCATGAAAGCTTGAGTAAAAGTTTGAGTAAAAGTTTGAGGCAAACTTTTACTCAAACTTTTCACATCAGCCACCCTCTTTTGCTGATACCAACGTTGGGGCAAAAGTTTGGGGTTAAACTTTTGCTCCAACGTTGGCCTCCCCTTGTACACTCATGGCGCCAACGTTTGCCAAAAAGTTAGAGGCAAACGTTGGCGCAAACTTTTGCTCTCCAGGGTGTGTTGTTCATGCGCCAACGTTTGCCAAAATGTTTGAGGCAAACGTTGGCGCAAACTTTTGCTCTCCAGGGTGTTGATTTGTGATGCCAAAAGTTTGCCAAAAAGTTTGAGGCAAACTTTTGCTCCAGCTTTTTGCTCCCTGGTTCATTTTCACTTATTCCAAAAGTTTGAGCTAAAGTTTGAGGCAAACTTTTGCTCAAACTTTTTGTCCTCTCTTCTTCCTAGCCATTCCTTCTTGCTTCAACCTTTCTCCAAGCTTTCTTCACCTATCATTAATCAACCAAACACATCAAAGCTATGCTCAAAATCATGAGATATTCATTCTTTCATAATATGTGACAATTATAGCATAAAACCTCATGAAATAGCATGAATTCATACATGGTTGATTAAATCAAAGGAAACATGAAAATCTACCCAATTGGCTTGCTTATGGCTCAAGAAAGTGCATAATTTAATTGAAAACAAAAGAAAAAGGCTAGCGAAACTAGGCTAAGATGACTTGTCATCACAACACCAAACTTAAAGCTTGCTTGTCCCCAAGCAAGAAATGATTTATTGAGAAGAAAGAATGAAATGGAAGAGGGTGTTCATGCTAGTAGAGTGTTATTGGTAGTTCATGGGGTTTTATGTGGATATGTAAACATTCACCTCTTATTGACTCTTAAGCCTAGAAAGTCTCCTTCAAGCTTCAAGTAACATACTGCTATGACCTCTCATTATTTCTTTATCCTTGGCTATTATTTTGTTCATAAGCTTTATTTGAGTGTCATGTGTAGCAAGTTAATTTCCTTTTCTTTATACTTAACACATTATTTACTATAGACACTTGGCTCACATTCCTTCTTAGAACATTGATGCCCAGCACCTCTTTGGGCTACTAAATGCCTTGTAGTTAGGTTGCTCTTGATAGTGGACTTTCAGCTGATGATCCCGGGTTAGTTAATCTAAGTCATCAAGTGTTGATGCACTCCAAAGAGCTTAATAATCCAAGCAGATCCTAATACAAAGACACCACAGGTATATATTCTAAGATTCAAGCTATTGGTGTCCAGCTTTGTTTCTTTTTGTTTTTCTTTTGTTCTACCACTCTTTGGCTACCTCTTTTTCTCCCCTTTTTTTTTCTTTCTTTTTGTTTTTCTGTCTAACCAAGGACTTTTATTTGATTGAGATTCATAGACAGTAGGCCACTTTATACTTAGAAGGAGACATCCTAGTTCTTTCATTCACCAAAGTGAGCTATTATACAATCACACACACACACCACCACTTACTTTTATTGTACTTCTATCTAACAGAGAACTATCTCACTTCACATTCAAACATTTATTTTATTGAATTGAAAATGCAGGGGACAAAGCATGCTTTTTGTTCAGTGAAAGTAAACACACAAGCACACACATAGACTAGCTTACTTATTTTAAGAGTGATTCTACTTGTATTAGATGAACACTTTAACAAAACACGAGTCAAAACATTTTTCAACAGTAAGAGTTAAGTGTAAATACAACCTATTAGTTTGCAGTTCCTTTGTCCTTCTTTCTGTTGTGCCCTTTTGAGTTATGATGCATAGTGTCTTCAAATGGTGGTGAATTCCCTGCATAATTCTCAAAAGTTTCTTGCTTCTCAAGCCCTTAGATGACTAGTTAGTATGCATAAATTGATTGTGGCTTGTGGATTCCATTTGGTGTGGAAACACCAAACTTAATTTCTTGCCACTTTTCTGGATACAGCAGGTTAACTCTAGGCAAAATGTTGTGTCCTTGCTAAAGGTTATGAAGTTTAAGAAAAGAAAAAAAAAACAGTTAAGTGGTTGAATAATCTGTTTGATTACTTGGAACTAGCAATGTGCAGGAAGTTAAAATGTGCTTTTGAATGAGGTTTTGGTGGAACACCAAACTTGGAATCCTCCATTCTCCCTTGAGTTGTTTTTGGTGTGCAACACCAAACTTAGCTCCTTGCAATACATATTAATTATTCAACATTTTTATTGAAAAAGCTATGAAAAGAAAACTACCTCAGGTTGGGTTGCCTCCCAACAAGCGCTCTTTTATTGTCACTAGCTTGACATCTTTTAATTCCTTTCAAGAAGGCTGTAGGTTTTGGACCTCTTTTTCCTTATCCCATTGTCCTCCCAAATACAGCTTTGCTCTGTGAACATTTGCTGTGAATTGATTCTTTGTTGCTTCATCTAGCAGTTCAATACTCCCATAAGGAAAAACCTTTGTTACCAAGTATGGACCAGTCCACTTTGACTTCAGTTTGCCAGGGAAAATCTTAAACCTTGAATTATACAGGAGCACTTGCTGTCCTGGCTTGAATTCCTTCTTTGTGATCTTCTTGTCATGCCACCTCTTAGCTCTTTTCTTATATATCTTAGCACTCTCATAAGCTTCTATCCTGAATTCATCTAACTCATTCAGTTGCAACAACCTTTTTTCTCCTGCAGCTTGGGAATCAAGGTTGAGGAGTTTAGTGGCCCAAAAAGCTCTGTGTTCAAGCTCTACAGGGAGGTGGCAGGATTTGCCATACAATAGCTGAAAGGGTGACTTGCCAATAGGAGTTTTGAAAGCTGTCCGATATGCCCATAATGCATCTTCTAGCTTCCTAGCCCAATCTTTTCTTGTGCTTCCCACTGTTTTCTCTAGGATCTTCTTTAATTCCCTGTTTGCTAGTTCAGCCTAGCCATTAGTCTGAGGGTGGTAAGGTGTGGCCACTTTATGGATTACTCCATATTTGTGGAGGAGCTTCTCCATCTGTTTGTTGCAAAAGTGACTACCACCATCACTGACAAGACCCTTGGGCACTCCATATCTTGTGAAAATGTGCTTTTTAAAGAATTGGAGGATAATCTGTGCATCACAGGTGGTCGTGGCTATGGCTTCTACCCACTTTGAGACATACTCCACTGCGACTAAGATATATCTGAAAGAATAGGAAGGGGGAAAGGGCCCCATGAAATCAATTCCCCATAGATCAAATAATTCCAGTTCCAAGATGAAGTTTTGAGGCATCTCATTCCTTCTTGTTAATCCTCCTGCTTTCTGGCATTCATTACATTGGTGAACGTATTCTCTGGCATTCTTGAAGATAGTTGGCCAATAGAAGCCGCTCTGCAATATCTTTGCAGCTGTTTTCTCTGGGCCAAAGTGTCCACCATAAGCTGAACTATGGCAGTGCCACAGGATATCCCTCATTTCACTCTCAGGGACACACCTTCTAATTACTCCATCAGAACATCTCTTGAACAGGAAGGGTTCATCCCATAAGAATTTCTTTCCCTCATGGATTAACTTCTTCACTTGTTGCTTAGAGAACTCTTGAGGTATCTTCCTTCCCACTTTGTAGTTTTCTATGTCAGCAAACCAAGGTGCTTGCTGGATCTGCAAAAGGTGCTCATCTGGGAAGCTTTCGTTCACGGGCTGAGAGGCTTGTTGAATTATTTCATGTGGTAACCTCGACAAATGGTCAGCAACCCGGTTTTCAGTGTCTTTCCTGTCTCTTACCTCAATGTCAAACTCTTGTAGGAGCAATATCCACCTGATAAGTCTAGGTTTAGCATCCTGTTTTGACATCAAATACTTAAGTGCAGCATGGTCAGTATAAACCACAACTTTGGATCCTATCAAGTATGATCTAAACTTATCAAATGCATAAACTACAGCTAGCAACTCCTTCTCTGTTGTGGTGTAATTTTTTTGGGCCTTATTCAACACTTTACTTGCATAGTATATGACATGATGTAAGTTTCCTTTCTTTTGCCCAAGTACAGCACCAATTGCAAGGTCACTTGCATCACACATGAGTTCAAAAGGTAACTCCCAATCTGGAGGTGTGATGATTGGTGCTGTTGTGAGTCTGTTTTACAAAGTTTTAAAGGCATGCTGGCAGTTTTCATCAAAGACAAAAGGGTTATCAAGTACTAACAGATTACTCAAAGGTTTGGCTATTTTTGAAAAATCCTTGATAAACCTTCTGTAGAATCCAGCATGTCCCAAGAAATTTCTAACAGATTTCACATTAATTGGTGGAGGGAGTTTTTCTATGATTTCAACCTTTGCCTTATCAACTTCTATCCCTTTTCTTGAAATTTTATGGCCAAGAACAATCCCTTCGGGTACCATGAAATAGCATTTCTCCCAGTTCAAAACTAAATTAGTTTCTTGGCACCGTTTCAAAACAAGGGTTAAATGGTTTAGGCAAGCATTGAAATTATCACTAAAAACAGAGAAGTCATCCATGAAGACTTCTAAAAACTTTTCGACCATATCAGAGAAAATGGAGAGCATACACCTTTGAAATGTGGCAGGGGCGTTGCAAAGCCCAAAGGGCATCCTCCGGTATGCAAAGACTCCAAATGGACATGTAAAGGCAGTCTTCTCTTGGTCCTTGGGGTCCACCATGATTTGATTATACCCAGAATATCCGTCCAAAAAGCAATAATAGGCATGGCTGGCCAACCTTTCCAGCATCTGATCAATGAATGGGAGAGGGAAATGGTCCTTCCTGGTGGCATCATTCAATCTTATATAGTCTATGCACATCCTCCACCCAGTCACTGTTCTAGTAGGGATCAACTCATTCTTCTCATTAGTGATGACCGTCATTCCTCCTTTCTTTGGTACAACTTGAACCGGGCTTACCCATGGGCTGTCAGATATTGGGAAGATTATCCCTGCATTCCACAACTTCATTACTTCCTTCTGGACAACTTCCTTCATTGTGGGATTTAGCCTTCTTTGTGGTTGAACCACTGGTTTGGAATTATCTTCCAAGAGGATCTTATGCATACACACTACAGGGCTGATTCCCTTCAGGTCATCAATGGTCCATCCTAAAGCATCTTTGTGAGCTTTGAGTACATCAAGAAGTTCTCCTTCTTCCCTCGTTGTCAGGGATGAATTAATGATTACTGGGAAGCTCTCCGATGTGCCAAGGAATGCATATTTGAGATGGGTGGATAATGGTTTCAGTTCTTGTTTTCGTACTTCTTCCTTCTTGTCTTGTTTTTCATCTTGCTCAATAGAAGTCTTAGCTACTTGTTCCTCTGTTGCCTCTTGATTTCCTTCTTGCTCTTGAGGACTTTCTTCCAGCATTTCTTCCACCAAACTCTCTATCATGTCCACTCTCACATAATCCTCTTGCTCGGGAATGTGTTGCATTGACTTGAAGACGTTTATGATCATTTGTTCATTGTGGACCCTGAAGATCATTTCTCCTTTTTCTACATCAATAGTGGCTCTTGCTGTGGCTAGAAATGGCCTTTCCAAAATGATTGAATTGTTTCCTTCCTCTTCAGTATCCAAAATCACAAAATCTGTTGGGAAAATAAACTCCCCAACCTTCACCAACAGATTCTCTACAATTCCAGTGGGTGTTTTGATTGATCTGTCAGCCATGACCAATGACATCCTGGTGGGTTTAAGCTCTTCTATAGCAAGTTTTTTCATCATTGAGAGAGGCATTAAGTTGATGCTGGCACCAAGGTCACAGAGAGCTTTGTTGAGAATTATTCTGCCAATGGTGCATGAGACTACAAAGCTTCCTGGATCCTTGAGTTTTGGTGGAATGCCCCTTTGAATCAAAGCACTGCATTCCTCGGTGAGTAACACGGTTTCCTTCTCAAGCCAACTTCTTTTCTTGTTGATAAGCTCCTTCAAAAACTTGGCATACAGAGGCATTTGCTCAAGTGCTTCAGCTAAGGGAATATTGATTTCCAGCTTTTTGAAAGTCTCAAGGAACTTATGAAAATGTTGGTCCTTAGTCTCTTTGTTCAACCTCTGGGGATATGGCAGTGGAGGTGTGATGCTCTTTCCTATTTGCTGCTATCCCTGAGTTACTTCTTTTGAACCGTGTGGTTGGTTGTCCTTCTCTTTGAGTTTCTCAATGCTCTTGTTTGGCATCACAATTTGATCCTTGGTTTCATCTGCCTTTGTTTGCTTCTCATCTTCTATTGGCCTTTTGCTGCTCTCTGGTTGCTTCTTTGTAGTGTCATTATTGTTCATCAATGTTTTCCCACTCCTTAATTGTATTGCCTTGCATTCTTCCTTAGGATTTGGAATTGTGTCACTCGGCAGAGAGCTTGAAGGTCTCTCAATAGAGATCTGCTTGGAGATTTGCCCCATCTGCCTCTCTAGGCTCTTTATGGAGGCTTCATGGTTCTTGGTAGTCATTTCCTGGTGTTTCAACATTTTATCCATCAAGGTCTCCAAGTTAATGAGTCTTTGAGATTCAGGTGATACTTGAGGTGGGTTATGAGATGTGGGTGGTGGATGGTAGGCATTTTGGTTGGTGGGTTGGTTATTGGATTGGTACTGGTTGGGGTTTGGGGTAGTTGTTTTGAGGTTTTCTGTAGGGGTTCTGATTAGTTTGCTGCTGGTTGTGGTTTTAGTTGCTTCTTGGGTTGTTTTGGTTCGAGTTCCTCTGCCATAGTTGTTGGTTTTGGGTGTGATTATCTCCCCATCTGAGGTTTGGGTGGTTCTTCCAGGATGGATTGTATGTATCACCATACACTTCATTTGGTCCTTGGTTGTGCATATACTGTACTTGCTCCTGTTGTTGTTCTTCTTGAGTTTCTTCATTTTGCCCCCATGTGGATGATGGTTGGCTTGTATTAACTGCTGCAACTTGGAGGCTATCAATCCTCTTGGCCATTTGCTCAAATTGTTGTTGAATTTGCTGCTGCATCATCTTGTTTTGAGCCAAGATTGAGTCCACTCCTTCTAGCTCCATTACTCCTCTCCTTTGTGATGGTTGGCGATTTCTTTGGTGAGCAAAGAAATATTGATTGTTGGCCACCATGTCAATAAGATTTTGAGCTTCTTCTGCTGTTTTCATCAGTTGCAATGATCCTCCAGCTGAGTGGTCAAGTGATTCTTGAGCCTTTAGAGTGAGTCCTTCATAGAAGTTCTGTAGCTTGTCCCACTCAGTGAACATTTCTGGTGGACATTTCCTCAGCAGAGCCTTGTATCTCTCCCATGCTTCATACAGATTTTCAGCATCCAATTGTGTGAATGTTTGCACCTCAGTTTTCAGCCTGATGACTCTTTGGGGTGGATAGAATTTGGCTAGAAATTTAGTCACCAAGTCATCCCAGCTAGTGATGCTTCCTTGAGGAAAAGTTTCAAGCCACTGTGCGGCCTTGTCCCTTAATGAGAACGGGAACAGCAGAAGCTTGTAGGTCTCAGAATTCACGCCATTGGACTTGACAGTGTCACAAATCCTTAAGAAGGTAGATAGATGTTGATTTGGATCCTCCAATGGTCCTCCCCCAAACGAGCAGTTGTTTTGGACCAATGTAATGAGTTGTGGCTTCAATTCAAAGTTATTTGCATTGACATTAGGGGTGAGAATGCTGCTTCCACAATGTCTAGCGTTTGCAAAGGTATAGGAGGCCAAAACTCTCCTCTGGGGTGGGTTGTTATTGTTGTTGTCTGCTCCACCAGGTGGATTGGTTGAATGTTCCTCCATATCTTGGAATTTTTCTTCTGATTCCTCTTCTCCAACAATATTTTTCCCTCTTTCAGCTCTTCTTAACCTCCTGAGAGTTCTTTCGTCTTGTTCATGAAAGGTGGGTGTGGTTCTTCTTGTACCTGACATACAAGCAAAACATAAGAAACACACAAACCAGTGACATTTCAATCTACTGCTAGAATGAAGTTTTAGTTAGCTTAAGCAAAAATTCAAACAGTTAGTGGGTTAATTAAAAATTAAAGGACAGAAAAGAAAAAGTGCTTGATCTAGATCTCCACTTCACTTAATCATTGTCAATCTAATCAATCTCCGGCAACGGCGCCAAAAACTTGATGGGTATTTTTGTGGAAAAACGAATTTCTCCAAAACACCCAAAACTAACCGGCAAGTGCACCGGGTCGCATCAAGTAATAATAACTCACGGGAGTGAGGTCGATCCCACAAGGATTGAAGGATTGAGCAATTTTAGCTTAGTGGTTGATTTAGTCAAGTGAATCAAGATTTGGTTGAGAGATTTGTGGTTTGCAGAATTTAAATTGCAGAGAAAGTAAAGGGAGTGGGTAAATTGCATGAAAGTAAAGAGAACTGAAATTTAAAGTGCTGAATCTTAAAGAACAAGAAATTAAATGGCAGAAACTTAGAACGCAAGAAATGTAAATTGCAGAATCTTAAATTGCAAGAAATGTAAATGGCTTGAATTTTAAAGGGAATTGGGAATTGGATTTGCAGAATTTAAACAAGGAAAAGTAAATTGCAACGAACAGAGAAGTAGAAGATAACTTGGATTGAATCGGATCTAAAAACAGAAATGTAAATGAGATTGAAAAGCATTAAACAGAGGATGTAAAATGAGAATTCAGATCTCAGGACTCAAGAGACTAGATAACCAAGTCTAGATCTCAATGCCTTCCTAGATCCAACAAGAACAATTGCAAAGGAAACGTAAATTGCAGAGAAAGTAGATGAAGAAGCAATTAACAGAAATTTAAATTCAACTGTGCAGTAGAATTCAACAAAGAGATCTCAGGATGAGATTGAAACAGAATTCCTTCAATTCTCCAACCCAAGATCCAAGATAAGTGTAATTGAAATTGAAAGCAAGAAAACTAAGAGGAAGGGAATTCAATTCTCCTTCCCCGAGACTTAGAAATTAAAATTCACTCAACACCAAAAGCTTTCCGAAAACTCTCTATGAAAACTAAAAGGAAAGCTCCCTTAAAAACTTAAATCCTATGCTATTTATACACTTTCTTCAAATGGTCTTCAAGCCTTCAATTGGGCCTTTGCTCTTGATGGAATTGGGTTGATAGAGGCCTTGGTTGATTGCTCTTGGAGTTTGGAGAAGAACCGAATTGAACCGGGTTTGGAATCATGAAAGCTTGAGTAAAAGTTTGAGTAAAAGTTTGAGGCAAACTTTTACTCAAACTTTTCACATCAGCCACCCTCTTTTGCTGATACCAACATTGGGGCAAAAGTTTGGGGTCAAACTTTTGCTCCAACGTTGGCCTCCCCTTGCACACTCATGGCGCCAACGTTTGCCAAAAAGTTAGAGGCAAACGTTGGCGCAAACTTTTGCTCTCCAGGGTGTGTTGTTCATGCGCCAACGTTTGCCAAAAAATTTGAGGCAAACGTTGGCGCAAACTTTTGCTCTCCAGGGTGTTGATTTGTGATGCCAAAAGTTTGCCAAAAAGTTTGAGGCAAACTTTTGCTCCAGCTTTTTGCTCCCTGGTTCATTTTCACTTATTCCAAAAGTTTGAGCTAAAGTTTGAGGCAAACTTTTGCTCAAACTTTTTGTCCTCTCTTCCTCCTAGCCATTCCTTCTTGCTTCAACCTTTCTCCAAGCTTTCTTCACCTATCATTAATCAACCAAACACATCAAAGCTATGCTCAAAATCATGAGATATTCATTCTTTCATAATATGTGATAATTATAGCATAAAACCTCATGAAATAGCATGAATTCATACATGGTTGATTAAATCAAAGGAAACATGAAAATCTACCCAATTGGCTTACTTATGGCTCAAGAAAGTGCATAATTTAATTCAAAACAAAAGAAAAAGGCTAGTGAAACTAGGCTAAGATGACTTGTCATCATCGGGCGACAACAGTTCGTAGTTCTTTTCATCATCCCTATTGCTACAGATCCTATGGAATCTCCTAAGCCTCTCACAGTACTCGAGATCGGCCATAGTAACACGCGTAAGGACTATAGAGTCTAGCCAGTCGGCCATGCCAGCAGGGATTTTTGTGGACATCTCGACAATATTTTTATGAGTAGACATATAGCAACTACACCTACAGTAAGAAGAAAGAAAATGGGTCACTACCGAACAACTCAGACAGTATCGAAAAGAGAAAAAACAACTAACAAACAAGAGGTGTGGAAACAAAAGGGCACCCCAGGATTTACAAAAATAAAAGATTATCAGCACAAGCCTAGGGGCACCCTTTAGAGGCAACAATAGAGCAGAACGCAGAAAAAAGAAACGACGCAAAAGTTAGAACCCTAACCCTCTCAAACAAAAGAAAATACAAGGAGGCAAACAGAAACCTAGATACCAACATTTTTCACATAAACAGCAAGGTAAAAAAGATTGCAACTTTGAAGGAAAACAAAGACATGCAGAAAGCTTCAATCATTTCAAAAAGGAAATCCAGCAAAAATAAAAGCCTTTTCCAAAAAGATAGCATGCAGCAGTTATTAAAAAGCATAAAAAGAAAAGGTATGAAGTAAAATACCAACTTGAAAGGAGGAACAAGGAGATAACAACGGATGCGCAGCAAAGAACACGAATGGTCAAAACAGACTCTTTGGAACTCCCAAAGAAAGAAGAAGGAGCCAGACGAACAAAAGTCTCTCGCAAACAAAGCAGAAGGAAGAAAGAAAACTTCTCTAAATTCAAAATTGAAGGGAGGGAAGGAAACGGCAAAAGAAAAATTAAAAACCCTATTAATGGGCTTTTAAAGCGCTCGCACATTCTAAGGAAGCTAAACGCATCTTAAAAATCACACTGCAGTTAAAAGACTAGAAATGCTTCGTATTTAAAGCAGAAGCAAACGCTAGATTCACCCAAAGAAGAGCTACTCACAACCAACTCAAGCAATGCTCGAGCACGACTTCCTCAAAGGGGTCGAAGTTTTAAAATACGACCTCAAGGGGTAGATCGAGCTCAAGCAGGGGCATTATTCATACCCTAGGTCGAGCTAGGCGATCCGGTTTGAGTGAAGACAAAAATGACCAACCTGATACAAAGGTTGTTCGACACCGATCTCTTCTCAAAGAGCTTGGTCAAAATGGCTATAAGGGCCCAAAAAGGACCAAAGGCAGAAGATAACAGCCCACCTAAAGATGGCTAGCCAAAGATAAGGGGACTTACCCACAAAAGATAAGATAAGATAACCAACTTATCTCAAAGGAGGTCACTCTGAACTACTATAAATACACTAGAGCACCCAGGTATAACTTACATTCTAATTCTACACAAAAAACCTGCCTAAAGCACGTGCTAACTTAAGCATCGGAGTCTCTTGTAGGTACCCCCACCCTCCGGTGATCACAGATCAACAGTACCACCAGATCCAGCAAGTCGGACATGATAGCTCTGGCCACAGCAGCAGATCTCCTCCGAGATCAACCTTCAATTTCAGGTAACCCTTGGAACACTAATGTATGAGTAATCATTGGACTGCCTCCCAACAAAGGGCTTCTTTAATGTCTTTAGCTGAACTTCACTGTACTTAATATAGTAACAGTGTTGAGCCTCCTGGCTCTATATCTCCTTCAAGGTAATGTTTGACCCTCTGTCCATTGATAGTGAACCTTTTTTCTTTAACATGAAGTTCTATGTGCCCAAAAGGCGATACACTAGTAATCACAAATGATCCTATCCAACGGGATTTGAGTTTCTGAGGGAACAGTTTGAGTCTTGAGTTGAAGAGCAGGTCCTTCCGTTTCTCTCTTGCTGCTTTAGCCTCAAGGATGAGGAATCTAGTAACCCAATAGGCCTTGTGTTCTAGTTCCACTGGCAAATGACAGGACTTTCCATATACTAGCTGATATGGTGAAGTTCCAACGATGGTTTTGAAAGCTGTTCTGTATGCCCACAGTGCATCATCAAGCTTTCTAGCCCAATCCTTTCTAGAGATACATACTGTCCTCTCTAAGATTCGGTTAAGTTCTCTATTTGAGAATTTGGCTTGCCCATTTATTTTGGGATGATACGGTATTTCTACTTTATGGTGAACTCCGTAAAAGCTTAAGACAGAATCTAGCTGTCTGTTGCAGAAATGAGTTCCTCCATCACTAATTAGTGTCCTAGGGACACCAAATCTGCTAAAGATGTTCTTTTAGAGGAACTTCATTACTACTCTGGTGTCATTTGTGGGTGTTGCTATTGTTTCAAACTATTTAGACACAAAATCTACAGCCACGAGGATGTAGATATTTGAGTATGAAGGCGGGAAGGGTCCCATGAAATCTATGCCCCATACATCAAACAACTCAATCTCTAAGATTCCTTGCTGAGGCATGCTGTGAACGTGAGGGAGATTGCCAGCCCTTTGGCAACTATCACAGTTACGGATGAACTCTCTAGAATCCTTAAAGTGAGTAGGCCAATAAAAGCTACTTTGGAGTACTTTAGTGGCTGTCCTCTCACCTCTAAAGTGTTCTCCATAGTCAAAGCTACGAAAATGCCATAGAATTCTCTATGCCCCTTCTTCAGACACACAACGTCAGATTATTCCATCCGAGCATCTTTTAAAGAGATATGGCTCATCCCATAGGTAATATTTTGCATCATGCATGAGTCTCTGAGCTTGCTGCTTGGTAAATTCTTTGGGAATGAACCTTATAGCCTTGTAATTTGCGATGTCTGCAAACCAAGGTACTGTCTAGATGGCATAGAGTTCCTCATCTGGAAAGGATTTGGATATGTCAGTGGAGGAAGAAGAAGTCCCTGTGGTACGCGAAATCGTGATTATTCATTCCCTGGCTACAGCACCAAAAACTTGGTGTGGGAGAACGTGATCTCAACTCTTCTTCACAATTCCGTGTAACTGACCAGCAAGTACACTGGGTCGTCCAAGTAATAAACCTTACGTGAGTAAGGTCGATCCCACGGAGATTGTCAGTTTGAAGCAAGCTATGGTCATCTTGTAAATCTTAGTCAGGCAGATTCAAATTATTATGAGGTTTTGATAATTAAAATATAAATAAAATACAAAATAAGATAGAAATACTTATGTAATTCATTGGTGGGATTTCAGATAAGCGTATGGAGATGCTTGTTGCTTCTGAATCTCTGCTTTCCTACTTCTTCATTCAATCATTCATACTCCTTTCCATGGCAAGTTGTATGTTGGGGGATCACCGTTGTCAATGGCTACCATCCGTCCACTCAGGGAAAATAGTCCAAATGCGCTGTCACCGCACGGCTAATCATCTGTTGGTTCTCACCCATGTTGGAATAGGATCCATTGATCCTTTTGCGTCGGTCACTACGCCCAACACTCGCGACTTTGAAGCTCGTCACAATCATCCCATCCTAGATCCTACTCGGAATACCACAGACAAGGTTTAGACTTTTCGGATCTCAAGAATGCTGCCAATTGATTCTAGCTTATACCACGAAGACTCTGATCTCAAGAAATTGACCAGGAATCCAAGAGATATGCATTCAAGCTTGTTTTCATGTAGAACGGAAGTGTTTGTAAGGCACGCGTTCATAAGTGAGAATGGTGATGAGTGTCACTTGATCATCACATTCATCATGTTCTTGTGTGCGAATGAATATCTTAGAAGAAGAATAAGCTTGAGTTGAATAGAAAAACAATAGTACTTTGCATTAATTCATGAGGAACAGCAGAGCTCCACACCTTAATCTATGGGGTGTAGAAACTCCAGCGTTGAAAATACATAAGTGATAATGGTCCAAGCATGGCCGAATGGCCATCCCCCAAAACATGATCAAAGATGAAAAGATAAATTCCAAAATGATCTAAAGATGTGAAATAAATCAATTAAAGTAGTTTTTTATACTAAACTAGTCACTAGGGTTTACAGAAAATGAGTAACTAAGTGCAGATAGTGCAAAAATCCACTTCCGGAGCCCACTTGGTGTGTGCTTGGGCTGAGCATTGAAGCTTTCACATGTAGAGATTCTTCTTGGAGTTAAACGCCAGCTTTGGTACCAGTTTGGGCATTTAACTCCAGCTTTTATGCCAGTTCTGGCATTTAACGCCAGAATAGGGTAGAAAGTGGCTGTTCAAATGCCAGTTTGCGTTATCAAAACTCGGGCAAAGTATGGACTATTATATTGCTGGAAAGCCCAGGATGTCTACTTTCTAATGCAATTGAAAGCGCGCCAATTGGGCTTCTGTATCTCCATAAAATTCATTTCGAGTGTAGGGAGGTCAGAATCCAACAGCATCTGCAGTCCTTTTTCAGCCTCTAAATCAGGTTTTTGCTCAGGTCCCTCATTTTCAGCCAGAAAATTCTTAAAATCATAGAAAAACACACAAACTCATAGTAAAGTCCAAAAATGTGAATTTTGCTTGAAAACTAATAAAAATATACTAAAAAGTAGCTAGATCCTACTAAAAACTACCTAAAAATAATGCCAAAAAGCATATAAATTATCCGCTCATCACAACACCAAACTTAAATTGTTGCTTGTCCCCAAAAAACTGAAAATAGGATAAAAAGAAGAGAATATACTATAAATTCCAAAATATCAATGAAACTTAGCTCCAATTAGATGAGCGGGACTAGTAGCTTTTTGCCTCTGAACAGTTTTGGCATCTCACTTTATCCTTTGAAGTTCAGAATGATTGGCATCTATAGGAACTCAGAATTTAGATAGTGTTATTGATTCTCCTAGTTCAGTATGCTAATTCTTGAACACAGCTACTTTATGAGTCTTGGCCGTGGCCCTAAGCACTTTGTTTTTTGGTATTACCACTGGATACATAAATGCCACAGACACATAATTGGGTGAACCTTTTCAGATTGGGACTCAGCTTTGCTAGAGTCCCCAATTAGAGGTGTTCAGGGTTCTTAAGCACACTCTTTTTGCTTTGGATCACGATTTTAACCGCTCAGTCTTAAACTTTTCACTTGACACCTTCACGCCACAAGCACATGGTTAGGGACAGCTTGGTTTAGCTGCTTAGGCTAGGATTTTATTCCTTTGGGCCCTCCTATCCATTAATGCTCAAAGTCTTGTATCCTTTTTACCCTTGCCTTTTAGTTTAAAGCGTTACTGGCTTTTTGCTCTTGCCTTTTGGTTTAAAGAGCTCTTGGCTTTTTCTGCTTGCTTTTTCTTTTTCTTTCTTTTTTTTCTTTTATTTTTGCCATTTTTTTCTTAAGCCTTGTTTTTCACTGCTTTTTCTTGCTTCAAGAATCAATTTTATGATTTTTTTAGATTATCAATAACATTTCTCCTTTTTCATTATTCTTTCAAGAGCCAACAATTTTAACATTCATAAACTTCACTATAAAAAATATGCACTGTTCAAGCATTCATTCAGAAACCATAAAGTATTGTCACCATATCAAAATAATTAAACTAATCTCAAGGATGAATTTGAAATTTATGTACTTCTTGTTCTTTTGCATTTAGAACAATTTTTTATTTAAGAAAGGTGATGGATTCATAGGACATTCATAGCTTTAAGGCATAGACACTAGACACTAATGATCATGTAATAAAGACACAAACATAAATAAACATAAAGCATAGAGAATGAAAACAGAAAAAAATAAATGGACAAGGAGATTAAGGAACGGGTCCACCTTAGTGAGGGTGGCGTCTTCTTCCTCTTGAAGAACCAATGGTGCTCTTGAGCTCCTCTATGTCTCTTCCTTGCCTTTGTTGCTCCTCCCTCATAGCTCTTTGATCTTCTCTAATCTCATGGAGAATGATGGAGTGCTTTTGGTGCTCCACCCTTAGTTGTCCCATGTTGGAACTTAATTCTCCTAGAGAGGTGTTAATTTGCTCCAAATAGTTTTGTGGAGGAAAGTGCATCCCTTGAGGCATCTCAAGGATTTCATGATGAGGAATTTCCTCATGCTCTTATTGAGGTCCATGAGTGGGCTCTCTTGTTTGCTCCATCCTCTTTTTAGTGATGGGCTTGTCCTCTTCAATGAGGATGTCTCCCTCTATGACAATCCCAGCCGAATTGCAGAGGTGACAAATGAGGTGAGGAAAGACTAACCTTGCCAAAGTGGAGGACTTGTCAGCCACCTTGTAGAGTTCTTGAGGTATAATCTCATGAACTTCCACTTCCTCCCCAATCATGATACTATGGATCATGATGGCCCGATCCACAGTTACTTCGGATCGGTTACTAGTTGGAATGATAGAGCGTTGGATGAACTCCAACCATCCTCTAGCTACAGGCTTAAGGTCTGGTCTTCTCAATTCAACCGGTTTGCTTCTTAAGTCACTTTTCCATTGAGCTCCTTCCACACATATGTCCATGAGGACTTGGTCTAACCTTTGATCAAAGTTGACCCTTCTAGTGTAGGGGCGTGCATTTTCTTGCATCATTGGCAAGTTGTACGCCAACCTTACATTTTCCGGACTGAAATCTAAGTATTTCCCCCGAACCATTGTAAGCCAATTCTTTGGATTCGGGTTCATACTTTGATCATGGTTCCTAGTGATCCATGTGTTTTCATAGAACTCTTGAACCATTAAGATTCGGACTTGTTGAATAGGATTGGAGAGAACTTCCCATCCTCTTCTTCTAATCTCATGTCGGATCTTCGGATACTCACTCCTTTTGAGCTTGAAAGGGACCTCAAGGATCACCTTCTTCTTGGCCACAACTTCATAGAAGTGGTCTTGATGGACCTTTGAGAAGAATCTTTCCATCTCCCATGACTCGGAGGTGGAAGTTTTTACCTTCCCTTTCCTCTTTCTAGAGGTTTCTCCGGCCTTAGGTGCCATAAATAGTTATGGAAAAACAAAAAGCAATGCTTTTACCACACCAAACTTAAAGTGTTTGCTCGTCCTCGAGCAAAGAAGAAAGAATGAAGGAGAAGAAGAAGAAAATAGAGGAGATGGAGGGTGAGGGTGAGTTCGGCCAAGGGGGTATAAGGTGTTTGTGATGTGTGAAATTGAAGGTGTGATGAGGGGTATATATAGGAGTGGGAGGAGGCTTGGTTCGTGTATTTGGGGTTGGGTTTGGGAGGGAAAAAGAGTTTTGAATTTGAAGGTAGGTGGTGTTTTGGGGAAAATTGAATGAGGTGATTGGTGAAGGGTATTTAGGGAAGAGGGTAAGATTTGATAGGTGAAGGGTATTTGGGGAAGAGTGTTATGGAAAGGTGTGAAGAGGAGAGAAGAAGAGGTGGGGGTAGGTGAGGATCCTGTGGGGTTCATAGATCCTGAGGGGTCAAGGACTTTAACATCCCTTCTCTATTTAGGCATGCAAGATGCCCTTAGAGTGCAATTCTGGCATTAAACGCCAGATTACTGCTTGTTTCTGACGTTTAATGCCAGCTTTTCTCCCTTTCTTGGCATTTAACGACTTGGTGCCCTATTCTGGCGTTAAACGCCAGTCTGGTGCCTATTTCTGGCGTTAAACGCCAGTCTGGTGCCTATTTCTGGCGTTAAATGCCAGTCTGGTGCCAGACTAGGCGTTTAACGCCCATTCTGCTACTCTTACTGGCGTTTAAACGCCAGTAAGCTCTTCCTCCAGGGTGAGCTATTTTTAATGCTATTTTTCATTCTATTTTTGATTTTTCAGTTGTTTTTGTGACTTCACATGATCATCAACCTAAAGAAAACATAAAATAACAATGGAAAATAAATAGATATAATTAAATAACATTAGGTTGCCTCCCAAGAAGCGCTTCTTTAATGTCAATAGCTTGACAGTGAGCTCTCATAGAACCTCACAGATAATCCGAGCAGGGTTAGGGCCTCTCAACACCAAACTTAGAGTTTAAATGTGGGGGTTTTATTTGACTCTGTATTGAAGAAGCTTTTCATGCTTCTCCTCCATGGTTATAGAAGGAGAAGCTTGAGTCTTGAATACAAGGTAGTCCTCATTCAACTTAAGGACCAACTCTCCTCTGTCAACATCAATCACAGCTTTTGCTGTGGCTAAGAAGGGTCTGCCAAGGATGATGGATTCATCCTCATCCTTCCCAGTGTCTAGGATTACAAAATCAGCAGGGGTGAAAAGGCCTTCAACCTTCTCTAGCACGTCTTCTACTAGTCTATAAGCCTGTTTCATTGATTTGTCTGCCATTTTTAGTGAGATTCTTACAGCTTGTACCTCAAAGATTCCCAGTTTCTCCATTACAGAGAGTGGCATGAGGTTTATCCCAGGACCCCAGGTCACATAGAGCCTTCTCAAAGGTCATGGTGCCTATGGTACAAGGTATGAAAAATTTTCCGGGATCCAATTTCTTTTGAGGTAATGTCTGCCTCATTAATGCATTCAGTTCATTGGTGAACAAGGGGGGTTCATCCTCCCAAGTCTCAGTACCAAATAACTTGGCATTCAGCTTCATGATTACTCCTAGATATTTAGCAACTTGCTCTTCAGTGATGTCTTCATCCTCTTCAGAGGAAGAATATTCATCAGAGCTCATGAATGGCAGAAGGAAGTTCAATAGAATCTCTATGGTCTCTGTATAAGCCTCAGATTCCTTTGGTTCCTCAAAGGGAAACTCCTTTCTGTCCAAAGGACATCCCATGAGGTTTTTCTCACTGGGACTCACGTCCTCCTCACTCTCTCTAAGTTCGGCCATGTTGGTCATGGTTATGGCCTTGCACTCTCTCTTGGGATTTTCTTCTGTATTGCTTGGGAGAATACTGGGAGGAGTTTCAGTAATCTTCTTACTCAGCTAACCCACATGTGCCTCCAAATTTCTAATGGAGGACCTTGTTTCATTCATGAAACTTAGTGTGGTCTTGGATAGATTAGAAACTATGGTTGCCAGGCCAGAATGGCTCTGTTCAGAATTCTCTGTCTGTTGCTGAGAAGATGATGGAAAAGGCTTGCTATTGCTAAACCTATTTCTTCTACCATTATTATTGAAGCCTTGTTGAGGCTTCTGTTGGTACTTCCATGAGAAATTTGGATGATTTCTCCATGAAGGATTATAGATGTTTCCATAGGGTTCTCCCATGTAATTCACCTCTGCCATTGCAGGGTTCTCAGGATCATAAGCTTCTTCTTCAGAAGATGCTTCTTTAGTACTGTTGGATGCAGCTTGCAATCCATTCAGACTCTGAGAAATCATATTGACTTGCTGAGTCAATATTTTGTTCTGAGCTAATATGGCATTCAGAGTATCAATTTCAAGAACTCCCTTCTTCTAAGGTGTCCCATTGTTCACAGGACTCCTCTCAGAGGTGTACATGAAATGGTTATTTGCAACCATTTCAATGAGTTCCTGAGCTTCTGCAGGGGTTTTTAGATGAAGTGATCCTTCTGCAGAATGGTCCAATGACATTTTTGACAACTCAGACAGACCATCATAGAATATACATATGATGCTCCATTCTGGAAGCTTGTCAGTAGGACACCTTTTGATCAATTGCTTATATCTTTCCCAAGCTTCATAGAGGGACTCATCTTCCTTCTGTCTGAAAGTTTGGATTTCCACTCTAAGCTTGCTCATCTTTTGAAGTGAAAAGAATTTGGCCAGGAAAGCATTGACCAGCTTTTCCCAAGAGTTTAGGCTTTCCTTAGGTTGTGAATCCAACCATGTTCTAGCTCTGTCTCTTACATCAAAAGGGAAAAGTATAAGCCTGTAGACCTCAGGATCAACTCTATTGGTCTTGACAGTGTCACAGTTTTGCAAGAATTCAGCTAAGAACTGATGAGGATCTTCTAATGGAAGTCCATAAAACTTGCAATTCTGTTGCATTAGAGAAACTAATTGAGGCTTAAGCTTAAAGTTGTTTGCTCCAATGGCAGGAATTGAGATGCTTCTTCCATAGAAATTGGAAGTTGGTGTAGTAAAATCACCAAGCACCTTCCTTGCATTGTTGTTGTTGGGTTCGGCCATAGCTGTTTTCTCTGTTTCGAAAATTTCAGTTAGGTCCTCTTCAGAGTATTGTGCTTTAGCTTCTCTTAGTTTCCTCTTAAGAGTCCTTTCAGGTTCAGGATCAGCTTCAACAAGAATGCCTTTATCCTTGTTCCTGCTCATATGAAAGAGAAGAGAACAAAGAAAATATGGAATCCTCTATGTCATAGTATAGAGATTCCTTTATGTGAGTAGACAAAGAGAAGAATAGAAGAATGAGAAGAGAAAAATTCGAACACAGAGAAGAAAAGGGGGTTCGAATTATGAGTAGAAGAGAAGTGTTAGTAGATAAATAAATAAATAGAGAGAGATGAGAGGGAAGATTTTCGAAAATAATTAAAAAGAGAAGGAAAATATTTTTGTTTTTATTTAAAAAAATCAGTTATAATTCGAAAATTAAAAAGAGAAACAAAATAAAATTTAAAAACTAATTAAATTATTTAATTAAAAAGATTTTTGAGAAAATGGTTGGTGATTTTCGAAAATCAGAGAGAGGAAAGTAGTTAGATAGTTTTTAAAAAAAGGATAAGAATTTTTTAAAATCAAACAAAAAGTCAAGTAGTTAATTGAAAAAGATTTGAAAATCAATTTTGAAAAGATAAGAAGTTAGAAAAGATTTTGAAATTAAGTTTTGAAAAAGATATGATTGAAATTTATTTTGAAAAAAATTTGAAAAAGAAATTTAAAAAGATTTGATTTTTGAAATTCAAGTTGATTACTTGACTAACAAGAAACAAAAAGATATGATTCTAAAATTAAAGATTGAACATTTCTTAATACGCAAGTAATAACTTAAAATTTTGAATCAATCACATTAATTGTTAGTAAAGATTTTGGAAAATATGAGATAAAAATAAGAAAAAGATTTTGAAAATCATTTTTTTTTTAAATTTCAAAAAAAATGAAAGAAAAATGAAAAAGATTTGATTTTTGAAAAGATTTTGAAAAGATAGGATTTTTAAATTGAAAATTTGACTTGACTCATAAGAAACAATTAAGTTTTTTTAAAAAAGTTTTGACTAAGTCAACTCAAATATTCGAAATTTATGAGAAGAACAAGGGAAAGATATTTTTTTATTTTTTAATTTTCAATGAGGAAAGAGAGAAACATCAAAATGACTCAAAACATGAAAATTATTAATCAAAACAAGAAAAATATGCAAGAACACTTTGAATGTCAAGATGAACACCAAGAACACTTTGAATGTCAAGATGAACATCAAGAACATGTTTTTGAAAATTTTTAAGAAAAGAAACACATGAAAGACACCAAACTTAGAAATTTTCAATGTTTAGACACTAACAAACTGAAATGCATATGAAAAACAAGAAAAGACACAAAATAAGAAAATGCAAAGATCAAATAAGGAAAACCATCAAGAACAACTTGAAGATTATGAAGAACACATGCACGAATTTTCGAAAATTTTAATAAAAATTAAAAATATGCAATTGACACCAAACTTAAAATTTGACACTCTACTCAAAGATGAAACACAAAATTTTTTGGTTTTTATGATTTTATAAAAAAAATTTTGTATTTTTTTTCGAAAATTAATTGGAAAAAGAGAAAATAAGGAATTCAAAATATCTTTAATTAGAATTCCAGGAATCATGCAATGTTAGCCTAAAATTCCGGTCCAGAAATTAGACATGGCTTACTAGCCAGCCAAGCTTTCAGTGAAAGCTCCGGTCCAAAACACTAAACATGGCCAATGGCCAGCCAAGCTTTAGCATATCATTACATTCAACAGCAAGATTGATAGAAATCAACAAGCTCTTGTGATGATAAGTTGAAACCTCGGTCCAAAAGATTGGACATGGTTTCACAGCCAGCCAGACTTCAACAAATCATCAGAAAACTCTAGAATTCATCCTTAAAAATTCTGAAGACATAGAATAATTTATTTTTTGAAAACTATATTATTATAAAAAAAATTTTGAATTTTTTTCGAAAATAAAAAGCTTAAAAATAAAATAAAATTACCTAATCTGAGCAACAAGATGAACCGTTAGTTGTCCAAACTCGAACAATCCCGGCAACGGCGCCAAAAACTTGGTACGCAAAATCGTGATTATTCATTCCCTGGCTACAGCGCCAAAAACTTGGTGTGGGAGAACGTGATCTCAAATCTTCTTCACAATTCCATGTAACTGACCAGCAAGTACAGTGGGTCGTCCAAGTAATAAACCTTACGTGAGTAAGGGTCAATCCCACGGAGATTGTCGGTTTGAAGCAAGCTATGGTCATCTTGTAAATCTTAGTCAGGCAGATTCAAATAATTATGAGGTTTTGATAATTAAAATATAAATAAAATATAAAATAAGATAGAAATACTTATGTAATTCATTGCTGGAATTTCAGATAAGCGTATGGAGATGCTTGTTGCTTCTGAATCTCTTCTTTCCTACTGTCTTCAATTAATAATTCATACTCCTTTCCATGGCAAGCTGTATGTTGGGGGATCACCGTTGTCAATGGCTACAATCCGTCCACTCAGTGAAAATGGTCCAAATGCGCTGTCACCGCACGGTTAATCATCTGTCGGTTCTCACTCATGTTGGAATATGATCCATTGATCCTTTTGCGTCTGTCACTATGCCCAACACTCGCGAGTTTGAAGCTCGTCACAGTCATCCCATCCCAGATCCTACTCAGAATACCACAGACAAGGTTTAGACTTTCCGGATCTCAAGAATGCTGCAATTGATTCTAGCTTATACCACGAAGACTCTGATCTCAAGGAATTGAAGGCTCTGTTGTCAGGAGAGGTAATCAAACGCATGGACCAGGAATCCAAGAGATATGCATTCAAGCTTGTTTTTATGTAGAACGGAAGTGTTTGTCAGGCACGCGTTCATAAGTGAGAATGGTGATGAGTGTCACTTGATCATCACATTCATCATGTTCTTGTGTGCGAATGAATATCTTAGAAGAAGAATAAGCTTGATTTGAATAGAAAAACAATAGTACTTTGCATTAATTCATGAGGAACAGTAGAGCTCCACACCTTAATCTATGGGGTGTAGAAACTCCACCGTTGAAAATACATAAGTGATAACGGTCCAGGCATGGCCGAATGGCCAGCCCCCAAAACGTGATCAAAGATGAAAAGATAGATTTCAAAATTATCCAAAGATGAGAAATAAATCACTAAAAGTAGTTTTTATACTAAACTAGTCACTAGGGTTTACAAAAAATGAGTAACTAAGTGCAGATAGTGCAGAAATCTACTTCCAGGGCCCACTTGGTGTGTGCTTGGGCTAAGCATTGAAGCTTTCACATGTAGAGACTCTTCTTCGAGTTAAACGCCAGCTTTGGTGCCAGTTTGGGTGTTTAACTCCAGCTTTTATGCCAGTTCTGGCGTTTAACGCCAGAATAGGGTAGAAAGTGGCCGTTCAAACGCAAGTTTGCGTTATCAAAACTCGGGCAAAATATGGACTATTATATATTGCTAGAAAGCCCAGGATGTCTACTTTCCAACGCAATTGAGAGCACACTAATTGGGTTTCTATAGCTCCAGAAAATCCATTTCGAGTGTAGGGAGGTCAGAATCCAACAGCATCTGCAGTCCTTTTTCAGCCTCTGAATCAAATTTTTGCTCAGGTCCCTCAATTTCAGCCAGAAAATAGCTGAAATCACAAAAAAATACACAAACTCATAGTAAAGTCCAGAAATGTGAATTTTGCTTGAAAACTAATAAAAATAAACTAAAAAGTAGCTAGATCCTACTAAAAACTACCTAAAAACAATGCCAAAAAGTGTATAAATTATCCGCTCATCACCCTGCTACTGGGTCAATCCTAGACAAGTGGTCAGCCACTTGATTTTCTGTGCCTTTTTTGTCTCTAATTTCTATATCAAACTCTTACAGGAGTAATACCAATCTTATAAGTTTGGGCTTAAAGTCATGCTTAGTGAGTAGATACTTTAGAGCGGCATGGTCAGTATAGATAATGACCTTAGATCCTACTAGGTAGGATATGAACTTATCAATGGCATAGACCACTACAAATAGCTCCTTTTCTATAGTAGTGTATTGATGACAAGTCATCTTAGGCTAGTTTCACAGGCCTTTTTCATTAGTTTTTACTTGGTTTTCATGCATTTTTAGGCAATAAGTAACTGTTTGAGTGATAATTTCATGCTTGTCTTAATTCAATCAAACATTGGTAATTTTGTGCATTTTCATTAGATTTCTTGCAAGATTTAGTTGATAATATGAATGATGCAATATTTGATGATTATACCAAGGCTTTGATGTAGTTGTTTGGTTGATGACAAGTGAAAAGATGAAGGAAAAGAAGCAGAAAATAAGCTCACAGGAAGAACTCTGGACATATTTTTGAAGTTTGAGCACACTTGGAGCTTTAGGCCACGCTTTAAAAGCGTGGCCCATGATTTAAACAAGGAGAGCGCTCTTGGCGCGAAAACGCTATGACGCGCACACGTACAGAATGCTTACGCGTCAGGGATGAATTTTTGAAGACCCACGCGTACGCGTGCATGACGCGTACGCGTGGAAGTGGTTGGCGCTCGTTTTCAAAGAGAGCGCTACGTTCAGTGAATCAGCATTTTCAAGCAAATCAAAATTTGGAATGGAAGTATAGCCATCGACATGTATGCGTGCGTGACGCGTACGCATGGGTGTGACTTACCTGAAGAAGGACGCGCAAGTGTGGGCTGAGCGGCAGCGTGGAAGTGGCATGTTTGAAGACCCACGCGTACGCGTAAGTGACGCGTACGCGTGGGAAGCGCTCAATTGAAGAATCTTACGATCATTTAGAGAACGCTACAAGGGACCCGTACGCGTGGGTGACGCGTACACGTCGATGTGCCAGATTGCCAAAGCACGCGTACGCGTGGATGAATGAACGCTGCACTCAATTTGAAAACACTCCGTTCCCTGGAAGTGAAACTCTGGCTCAATTAATCTGATTCAAAGCCCATCGAAAACACCAAAGCAAGCAGAGCCCATTGACATCACTCAAAGGCACAAGAAACAATTAGAATAGGAATTTTATTTGAGTTTTAATTTGTTTTCAATTTCAATTTCATTTGTAATTTAGGAATACCTATAAAAAAGCTTTAGTTCTGTTAGAATAGGATCACGCACAGTAGGAGTAGGAGTAGAATAGAAAGCTCAGGCTGGAGGATTAGAGACTCCAGATTTCTCTTGGAGGATTAGAGACTCCAGAGAGCTTAGCATATGTGATACACTTGTATTTTTCTGCACTATTACATTTCAGTATTCAATTTGGCTTATAAAATTTCAGTTTCTGATAATTCTCTTCTGCAAATTTACTTTTTGCAACTTTACATTTTAGTTTGCTGTGATCTGAATTTACTTTTCATGCAATTTAAATCTTCTGCAATTGTTTTGAGTTCTGATTTACTGCTTTCTTTAATTTCTCTGCACCCAATTCTCTTTACATTTGCTGCAATTTACATTTCTTGCTATTTAAGATTCTGTCAATTTACTTTCTGCAATTTAAATTCATTGCAATTTATTTTCTGCTAGTTTAATTTCACCCAATTCACAACTGATAGCTTGACTAAACTAATCACCTTACTAAAGTTGTTTGATCCATCAATCCCTGTGGGATCAACCTCACTCATGTGAGTCATTATTACTTGATGCGACCCGGTACACTTGCCGGTGAGTTTTGTGTGGAATCATTTTTCCCTCATCAAGTTTTTGGCGCCGTTGCCGGGGATTGATAAAGATTGACAATGATTAAGTAGGGTGATAATCTAGATTAAGCATTTTTTCTTTGTTTTTCTTAAGCATACTGATAAACCCCAATTTTTTGGTTTATCTTGTGCTTAATTTGGGGAATTTTATCAACTTTTCTCACATTTATTCAATGAAATAGCATGGTTTTGTAATTCTCCCTTGATTTGTGCTTAAATGTGAAAATATGCTTTTTTAGGCCATAAAATAGCTAAATTTAATCCACTTTAATTCAATTCGATGCCTTGATATGTTTGTTAAGTGATTTTAGGTTTAGAGGGCAAGTATTGGATGGAAGAAGTGAGGAGAAAAGCATGCAAAGTGGGAGAACTCATGAAGAAATGAAAGAACCGTAAAGCTGTCAAGCCTGCCCTCTTCACACTCAATCGACCATAACATGAGCTACAGAGGTCCAAATGAGGCGGTTTTAGTTGCATTAGAAAGCTAACATCCGGGGCTTCGAAATGATATAAAATTTTGCATATGTTGCTTTGCGTTCAGGGGCACACATGCGCCATGTATGCGTGCGCGCCGATGCTGCACATGGCGCATTAAAAGTGAAATCGTGGCCAGCGATTTGTAGCTCATTATGGGTCCAATCCAACTCATTTCTAATGCTATTGAACCCAAGGATTGAGGGGGGGGGAGAATGAATCAAGTAGTCATAGTTTAGTTTTCATCATGTTTTAAGTAGAATTCTAGAGAGAGAAGCTCTCCATTCTCTCTAGAATTTAGGGTAGTTTAAGTTTAATTTTCTTAAATCCCACTTTTAATCCTTGTTTTGATTTAGCTTTCTCTCTTAATTTCTTGTTATTATATCTTAATCTTCTTAGTTTATCTTGTTCATTTCCTTTATTTTGTTACTTTCATGCTTATGAACCCTTGTTGGATCTTAATTTTTTTTAATGCAAATTTATGTTTCCATGTCTCTTTTATGTTGATTTTGATTGTTATTATTGATTTCTTGTTCATGATAGTTATGGGTTCTTTTAATTCTTGCATTTTATGATGTTTATTTTTCTTATTTGGGTAGTTTGTTAAAATGTTTCTTCTAGTTTTTTGAGTAGTTTTCTTTACTCTTGGTCTAGGCTAAGGGAATTGAGTGACCTTGAGTCATTGGGTCTCAATGATTTTGGGATTTGAGAACCCTTGGTGATCAATTTGATACTCATTGACACCAACCCACTACTAATCTAATTAGTAAATAGGTTGGAACTTATGGGTTGATGTGATCAAACCTATTTGACGTACTTCTAGCTTAGGAGTAGATATTACGTACTTAAAGCTTTTGAAAGTAGACTTAATAGGTTGGCCTCTCACAATTATCAATATTTGGTATGTAGACAAGGATGGTGATCTCAATTACCTATGTCTAGCCAAGAGTTCTTTTCCATTTCTTTTGTTAGTTTATTGTTCAATTACTTCTCTTGCCATTTAATTTCTTGCCCTCTTACTAATCAAAATCCCCTTTTACTCCTTCATAGCCAATAGGCATACACTTCATTGCAATTCCTTGTGAGACGATTCGGAGTTTAAATACTTCGGTTAATTCTTATTTGGGGTTTGTACTTGTGACAAAACCAAAATTTTTGATTGGGAGGATTGTTTGTTGGTGTAGAACTATACTTGCAACGAAAATTCATTTTGTGTGAAATTCTATACCGACACGACAATTTTCTCTCATCACATACTAAATATTTGAGGTTTTGTTTAATCTAACCTTAACCTCACTCTAGCAGTAGAATTATTTGTTTTTGGTTTCTGGTTTTGTGTGTGTTTTATGCCAGGAGGAAAAAGAGGTGAGTCAACCTCCTTTGATTCTGAGCTAGAGAGAACATTTTTGAGATTGAGATGAGAAGCAAGAGGGAAGGGAGTTGTCGGAGAAGAAGACACAGAAGATGAAAACCAAGAGATGGAGGGAAATATCCCTAATTTAAGGCACTGTGGGAGTAGCATACTCACTCCAAATGTTCATGCAAATAACTTTGAGTTGAAGTCTCAACTCATTACTCTGGTGCAGAATAATTGTTCCTACGGAGGAGGTCCACTTGAAGATCCAAACCAGCACTTATCCATCTTCCTAAGGATTTGTAAAACTGTCAAAACAAATGGTGTGCATCCTGACATCTATAAGCTGCTGCTGTTTCCATTTTTCCTGAGAGACAAGGCTTCTCAATGGCTAGAAACATTCCCCAAGGAGAGCATCAATAATTGGGAAGATCTAGTGAGCAAATTCCCAGCCAAGTTCTATCCACCCCAAAGAATCATCAGACTGAAGACAGAGGTACAAACATTCACTCAAATGGATGGAGAGTCACTGTATGATGCCTGGGAGAGATACAAGGCCTTAATCAGAAAGTGCCCACCAGAGATGTTCATTGAATGGGATAGACTTCAAAACTTCTATGAAGGATTGACACTGAGAGCTTAAGAGGCCCTTAACTATTCAGCAAGAGGCTCTCTTGAATTTCCTTTAGAATTTTAGAATTGAGATCAGATCTGAGTTTTCTTTTCTGTTTTGTTTTCTCTCGTCTGTAACATTTACCTCCTGTTTTGGGTCTTTTGACTTTGGATTGAAGAATTCTTCTGAATTCCTGCATCTTGGAGTTCTCTTTTACTTTTCTTTTGATAGTTTTATAAGTTGGAGATCTGATCATAGTTTACTTCTTGTTTTACTTTATTTTGCAACTTCTTCATTTCTGTTTTATTGAGAGAGCAATTGAGATCTTAGTTTTCTGTCTATTTTGTTATTTTACTGCAATTGTCAATTTTTCTTTTAGGATTTTAAAGTTGATCTAAGTTTTCATTCTGTTTTGATTCTTCTGCAATTTTACATTTCTGTTTTGGTACTGAAATCCTAATTTGAATTTCTTCATCTGAGAGTTCTTTAGTTTACTACACTTTACATTTTCCAGTTCTATTTTGATTCCCAGCACACAAATTCCTTTACTCTTCATGCAATTTAAGTTTCCTATCAATTTAGATTTAGCAATTTAAATTACTTGCACTTTAAGTTTCAGTTATTTACCTCTTCTTACAATTTAAGTTTTAGCTCTTTTAATTTCTTACACTTTAAGTTTCTGCAATTTACTTCTTCTGCAATTTAAGATTCGGCCAATTTACTTTCTGCATTTTATTTTCATGCAATTTATAGCCTGTTAATCAAAATTTCACCAAATTCATCAAATATTCGCTTAACTAAATTCATCACCATACTAAAGTTGCTCAATCCATTAATCCCTGTGGGATCGACCTCACTCATGTGAGTCATTATTACTTGATGCGACCCGGTACACTTGCCGGTGAGTTTTGTGTGGAATCATTTTTCCCTAATCATGTATTTTTCCTGTGCATCATTTAATACGCGACTAGCATAATAAATAACATACAGAAGCTTGTCATGTCTCTGCCCTAGGACTACGCCAATTGCATCATCACTGGCATCACACATTAGCTCAAAAGGTAAGTTCCAGTTGGGTGCAAAGATGATAGGAGCAGTGACAAGCTTGGCTTTCAGGGTTTCAAAAGCATGCAAGCATTCTTGGTCAAAAACGAATGGAACTTCAATGGCCAACAGATTACACAAGGATTTTGCAATTTTAGAGAAATCTTTTATGAACCTCCTGTAAAATCCTGCATGTCCTAGAAAACTTCTGATTGCCTTGACATTAGTAGGTGGAGGTAAGCGTTCTATTACTTCCACCTTAGCTTGATCCACTTCTATCCCTTTGTTTGAGATCCGATGCCCAAGAACAATGCCTTTAGCCACCATGAAGTGGCATTTCTCCCAGTTTAAAACTAGGTTTGTTTCTTGGTATCTTTTCAGAACTAGGGTCAGATGATCAAGGCAGGAGTCAAATGAGTGTCCAAAAATAGAGAAGTCATCCATGAATACTTCAAGGAACTTCTTTACTATATCAGAGAAGATGGATAACATACATCTCTAAAAGGTGGCAGGTGCATTGCACAGGCCAAATGGCATTCGCCTGTAGGCAAAAATGCCAGATGGGCATATGAATGTTATTTTCTCTTGATTCTGTGGATCTACTGCTATTTGATTATACCCGGAATATCCATCAAGGAAATAATAAAAAGCATGATCTGATAGTCTTTCTAGCATCTGTTCAATGAATGATAAAGGAAAATGATCCTTTTTGGTGGCGTCATTGAGTCTTTTATAATCAATACACATACACCACCCTGTAACTGTCCTTTTTGGGATTAGTTCATTCTTTTCATTAAGAACCACTGTCATGCCTCCCTTCGTTGGAACAACCTGGACAGAGCTCACCTAGGGGCTATCATAAATGGGATAAATAATCCCAGCCTCCCAGAGCTTAGTGACTTCCTTCTGCACTACTTCCTTTATATCCGAATTCAATCGCCTCTGTGGTTGTACCACAGGTTTGGCATTATCCTCCAGCAAGATTTTTTCCATGCATCGGGCTGGGCTAATGCCCTTAAGGTCACTTATGGTCCACCCAAGGGCGGTCCTATGTGTTTTGAGCACTTTAATTAGTGCTTCTTCTTCCTGTGGCTCTAATGCAGAGATTATGATCACAGGATAAGTATCTCCATCTCCTAGAAATGCACATTTCAAGGAGGAATGTAATGGCTTAAGCTTAAACTTTGGAGGCTTTTCCTTTTCCTCAGAGGTTCCTAGAGGTTCCTCTGTATCAGGCTGGATATTATCAAGGATATCATTCAGCCCTTCCTTGAGGCTTTCGGCCATGTTGACCTCTTCCACCAGGGAATCAATGAGGTCAATGCTCATGCATTCCTCAGGGATGTTTGGATGCTGTATAGCTTTGACAGCATTCAGTACAAACTTTTCCTCATTGACTCTTAGGGTTACTTCCCCTTTTTCAACATCAATGAGGGTCCGTCCTGTAACTAGAAAGGGTCTCCCTTGGATAAGGGATGCACTCTTGTGCCCTTCCATGTCCAACACCACAAAGTCAGTGGGAAAAGCAAAGGATCCAACCCTGAAAATCATCTCTTCAATTACTCCTGATGGTATCTTAATAGAACCATCAGCAAGTTGAAGGCATATGCGGGTTGGTTTGACTTCATCAGTCAAACAAAGCTTCTTTATTAATGAAGCAGGTATTAGGTTGATACTTGCTCTAAGGTCACATAGAGTTGTCCTTGTACAAGCATCACCTAGAGTGCATGGTATCATAAAGCTTCCAAGATCCTTAAGCTTCTCTGATAAGCTATTTTAAATGATTGCACTGCACTTTTCAGTGAGGAGGACTGTTTGTGTCTCTCTCCAATCCTTCTTATGACTCAAGATGTCCTTCATGAACTTAGCATAAGAAGGTATCTATTCAAGAGCCTCTGCAAAAGGGATCTTAATCTCTAATGTTCTAAGGTAATATGCAAAGCGGGCAAATTGTTTATCCTTTTTCTCTTGACAGAGTTTCTGAGGAAATAGTATCTTAGCCTTATACTCATCAACCTTGGTTGATGAAGACCGAGTGCCATGTGTGTTGGACGGGGGTTACTAGCTTTCTTAGGAGGGTTGTTATCAGTCTGTGACTGACCTTCATTTCTTGGGCATTCAACACCCATGCTGCTGCCCTCTTTCTGGCATTTGACAGCAGGGGCATCACTCCCTTGTGGGCGTTCGACACCCAGGGTGCCACCTCCCTAGCGTTTGAACGCCCAAAGTTATCCTGTGCAGAGACCTGGTTATCCTCTTCCAGTTGTTCTTTTCCCTTTTTATTGTATTGAGGTTGGGTGTTTAAGGATTTCCCACTTCTCTGTTGAATAGCCTGGGATTCCTCTGTTATCTGCTTAGATAACTGCTGCCTTATTTGACTCAGCTGGGCTTCTATATTTCTGTTAGAAGCCTGAGTTTTTCGTAAAGCCTCTTGCAGTTCCAGTAATTGCTGGGCAAGGGCGTGCAACTGATGAGTCCATGGGCCATCCTATTTTGGAGGGTTAGGTTCGGTAGATACTGCCTTAACCTCTCCTTTTATGGAAGTCTCAGTAGCTGAGTACAGATGCTGATTAATAGCAACTATCTCAATAAGCTCTTGAGCTTCTTCGATGGTCTTTCTCATGTGTATAGAACCACCAGCAGAGTGTTCCAAAGACATTCTAGCCATGTTTGAAAGTCCATAGTAGAAGATGCCTAACTGTACCCATTCTGAAAACATTTTAGTGGGACATTTTCTTAGCATCCGTTTATATCTCTCCCAAGCATCATAAAGAGATTCATTGTCTCCTTGTCTGAAGCCTTGGATGTCTAGCCTCAACTGGGTCATCTTTCTTAGAGGGAAGTATTGGTTTAAAAACTTGTCTACTAATTGTTTCCAAGTTTTCAAGCTAGATTTAAAACCTTTTTGCTTGATCCTTTACAGCAAAAGAAAAGAGAAATAATCTGTAGACATCTTGGTCTACTCCCTCACTGTGTACTGTGTCAGCAATCTTTAAGAAATCTGCCAGGAACTCTGTAGATTCTTCCTGAAGAAGCACAGAATACTCGCAGTTTTGCTGTACTAGAGTGATAAGTTGAGGGTTTAGTTCAAAGCTACTTGCTCTGATATGAGGTATGCTGATACTTCTTCCATAGAAGTCAACAGTGGGATTTGTATAAGATCCCAGAGTTCTTCTGAACTCTTCATTCTCAATTGGGTTCATGATTGAGAAAGGTAGAAGAGGAGAAAGAGGGATGAAGATAGAAGGAATAGAAGAAGAGATAGAAGTAGAAAAGAGAAACAAGAATTAAAATATTTTTGTTTTTAATTTATTTATTTATTAATTTTAAAAAGAAAATTAAGTAATTAAAAGGAATGAAATTCGGAAAAGAAGAAATAAGAGTAAAAGAGGAGATTTCGAAAATCAGGAGAGAGAAGAATTAGTTAGGAAGTTTGAAAAAGAAGAGAGAGAAGGTAAGTAATTAATTAAGAAAAGATTTGAAATTTGAAAATTTAAATTTAAATTTTGAAATTTTAAAATTTTGAATTTTGAAAAAGTCAATAAGATAAGATAGAAATTTGAAAAAAAGACTTGATTTTTTGAAAAGGTTTAATTTTGAAAATTGAATTTTGAAAATTAAAATATTGAATTTTGAATTTGATACTTGAAATTTAAAATGTTGAACTTTGGAAATTTTGAAAGTTGAAATTTGAATTTTGAAATGAAATAAGATAGGATTTTTGAGAAAGATATGATTTTTGAAAAAGATAAGATTTTTAATTTTGAAAAGATTTGATTTTTGAAAATTGAAAACTAAGATAATTTAAGATGAAAAATTAAAAATCAAAATCTGAAGAAGAAACAGTAATACTTTTATTAATTCATAGGACTCAGCAGGGCTCCTTCCCTCAACCTAGGAGGTATAGAAACTCATACTGAAAGGAAATACAATATAAAATGTGTAAAGTGGCTGAAGATGGTAAAAATGTTCGAATAACATGAATCAAATCCCTTAAATACTAAACTAATGACTAGTAAGGGTAAAACAGTCTTTTTAGTGCTAAAATCCACTTCTGAGGCCCACTTGGTGAGTGTTTGGGCTGAGCTTTGATGAGATCCACGTGCTAGGAGGCCTCTAGGGCGTTGAACACTTGCTAGGGGGTCCTCTCTGGGCATTTGGACGCTGGCCTTTGCTCCTTGGGCGCTGGATGCCTAGAAGGGGGCAGGAGGCTGGCGTTGGATGCCAGTTTTGGGCCTTCTAATCCGAAGCAAAGTATGGACTATTATACATTGCTGGAAAGCTCTGAAATTTAGATTTTCATAGCCATTGACACTACAAGAAACATCGTTAAAATCGACAGAAAATTCAATGGCTAAGCCATCGATAATATTAAAAATCGACGGCAAAATGGACGGTGGAGGTGGTCGCTATTAAGCTTATCAATTTTTCAAAATTCGAATAAAATCGACGGCTTGCCTAGCCGTCAATAATAATTTAATAAAATTGACACCATTTTCGTCTATAATATGAGTTTGATAACTTTACCTTCTTACTAAAATCGACAACGTTGCCGTCGATATTATTATATAAAATCGACGCCTTTCTTGTCGATATTTGATTCAATAAAATTGACAACATTGCCATCGATATTATTATTAAAAATCAACGCCATTTCTGTTGATATTTGATTCAATAAAATCGACACAATTGCTGTTGATTTAATTATTTAGATACCGACAAATTCTTTATCTATATTTTGTTTTTTTGTCTATTTTAAATTTAAAAAGTGACAACGTTACCGTCGATTTTATTAGCTATATTTTTTAATTATTTTTTTATTTAAAAAATAGTAAACAATTAATATAGATAAACTTTTAAATATAGAAATAAAGTTTATATAGAATATTAGATAACAAGACAAATAAACTTTTAAATATAAAAACAAATGTATGTGCTCATAACAGCGAGAAAACTGTATCTTGACAGGAAATTAGAGACTAGTCTCTGCATGTCAACCATAAATTACAACAATAATTCAGATATGTTCACAACTGATCTCTCTCTCTCTCTATTTCTCTTTCTCTCTCTCTCTCTCTCTCTCTCTCTCTCTATCTATCTATCTACTTCACCACATTGAAGCATATCTTGCTAACATAGATAAAAGGTCTTCCAGAAATTTAAAGAATGAACTAAACCTATATCTCTTTAGGAAATGTGGCACTGAATAGCATAATTTGTCCTACACCTGGAGGGGGCATATCCATTTGTTCAACAATCTTTCTTATTTGTGGCTCAAAACCCATATCTAGCATCCTATCTGCCTCATCTAGTGAAAGATATCTGATCATCTAAAGTGAAACTCTAGCTCTCTCCAGCAAATCTACCAGTCTTCCAAGAGTTGCGACGAGAATGTCCACCCCCTTCTCAAGATCTCGTAGCTGGAAAATTCATAACTTATTAGTGAGATATATATATCAGATACTAAAGGTTCATACTGCCATTGATAAGTAAGATATTACATTATGGGCTATTGATAAACCCATATTTCATGAGTTCATTTGTGCTTAATTTGAGTGATTTATACAATCCTTCACCTACTTATTCACATTAATTGCATGGTTTTACTCTCCCTTCCTTATTATGTGATGTAAATGAAAAACATGTTTTCTAAGCTTTAAAATTAATTATTTTAATTACCTTTATTTCCATTCGATGCCGTGATTAGTGTGTTAAGTAGTTTCAGATTTTCTAAGGCAGAATGACTTAAAGGATGAAAAAGGAAACATACTAAAATGGAAGGAGAAAGCAAAACGGAGCTTTAAGGAAACTGGTATCCACGTGATCGCATGGATGACGCAATCGCGTGCCAAGCACGAATCAGCAGCGATGCGGCCGCATGACTGACGCGACCGCGCGCCTTAAGCAGAAAGCACATGACGCGATCGCATGACTGACGCGATCGCGTGGCAAGGAAAAGCTCCGAATGATGCGACCGCGTGACGCACGCAGACGTGTGACAGAGGCCACGCACCGGAAATTACAAAATACGCCCCCAGTGAATTCTGAAGCCCTTTTTGGCCCAGATCCAAGTACAGACAGCATAGACCAGAGGTTATAAAGTGTGGGAATGCTCCCATTCAAAGAGAGCTCGCCAATTTCTAGTTTTCATGATTTAGATTTAGTTTAGAGAGAGATTCTCTCTCTCTTAGGATTTAGGACTTCTTCTTGTTTTGGGAGTAACTCTGGATCCAGGTTTGAATGTTCTTTTAATTTAGTTTTACTTTTATTTATTTATCCCAACATTTGAATTGATTATTATAATTTGATTTATGAGTTATTCCATGTTACAGATCTCTATTTGAATTAATGATATTTGAGGTATTTTCAGTTTATGATTATTCTCTTTGAATTAAGTTGCCATTGCTTCCCATCTAAGGACACCTTTATTATTCCAGCAATTTACTTTTTCCCCTTTTGGTCTTGGTTAAGAATTCAGTAACTCAACAGTTATTAAACTCAACGTAATTGATAATCGTTATTTTGCTAATTGAGCTGAACATAAATAATCCCAACCTTTTCTTAGGAAATAATTAGGATTCAAAGGTCAATTTAATTAGTCCCTTGACTTTCCTTTGCCCTGGCAAAGGTTGACCAAGTGGAATTAAAATACAACTTTCATTATTGTTGAGAGGGATAACTAAGTTGGACTTCTAATTTCCCCTATCTTGCCAAAAGTTGTTTTACAGTTATTATTTATTTTTAATTGCCATTTAATTCACTCGCCATTTAAATTACATGCTTCTCACCTTCTAAATCCCGATTACAACCTTTATAACCAATAATAAGAACATACTTCCTCGCAGTTCCTTGAGAAGACGACCCGAGGTTTGAATACTCGGTTAACAATTTTTAAGGGGTTTGTTACTTGTGACAACCAAAACGTTTGTACAAAGGGATTTTTGTCGGTTTAGAGAATATATCTACAACGCGACTGTTTTTATGACATTCTTTACTGGCAAAAACCCTAACGTCAAAAATGGCGCCGTTGCCGGGGAACTGCTAACGTGTGCCTTATTATTGGTTATTGTAAATATTTTTCTTTTGCTTGTTTATTTATTTTTGTTTTTCCTTTTTATCTTTAATTGCTACTATGAACTCTCACCCCTCTCGCTTTAAGTTTGGTTCTAATATTGTTAAAGGAAATAGAAGTTACAACAGGAATGTGCATCAAGGTCAGACCATTCAAGGATGGATGGAACCAAGAGGATTTAATCAACCCTTTTGGCAGCAACACCCTCCGAGATATCCTGGACAAAGACCATTCTACCGTGCATACCCAGCTGAAAGACATGGTGGACAACCTTGTAACTACCAACAAGCCCCACCCCGTGCATATGAACCATCCTTTCAACATAACCTTGAACCACCACACTCACAAGCTTCTCTTCACCATTCGCCATCATATGATCCTTCCTTACCCCAATACCAATCCAATCGTTCCCAATCATCACCACTTTCCTTTGTATCATGTCCAAGTCCGGCAAACCGCGAAGCAGAGGATCGCCTAAAAGAAACAGTAATTAAATTTCAAACAACCATTCAACAACTGGAGCAAGCACTAATTCAATGGGCCACTAGGCGCTCAAATATACAAGGATCAACCACAGCTTCAGGTAGACAGCCCGATGAAGAGCGTAGCATGAAAGAAATACTAGAGACTCCAGTGGACAAGACAGAGAATGAATTCATACTAGAACAAGTGGAAGAAGCTGTCATTGTTCAAGAAGAAGAATTGGTTGAAGATCTAGGAGATGCTGAACTTCCTTGGGAATCCAGAATTGAGGAAAACTCCGTCCAAGATGCTACAGTTGATGCTAAAGAGGATACCGTACAATTTCCAAGGCAAGTCATTTACGAAGAATCAGACGGAATAATCCAAGAAGCAAATTTCCTTGATGATGATAGTCACAAGTCTAGTTCTCCTAGTGATGAACTTGCGTCCGCAAGTGAATTCTCTGAGATCGAAGGATTTTCCCCAAGTGAATATGAAGATGATGCGGAGGTAGATTTCTCTCAACCTCCAATCTATGACTCGAGTGATGAGGAAGACATAGAGGACTTTGACCAGGATACAGATACAACTGAAGATCTTTGCGAGGAAGTGGAAGAATTCACAGAAGAGCACAAGGAAACGGAACTTGCAGAACCACCAAAAACACCAATTCCAAGGCCATTACCACCTAATACAAGCTTCAAGTGGGTACAATCCTTAACTTATAGCTTTACTTATTCACTTGAATATGGTTTGCTTGAAACAAATGGCCAACATAGAGCTCTCTGCGGCTTTAAGAGTAAGAGGGAATTGGCTCGTACTCAGAACTGGTGCACCAGGTTCAATAAGGTTCCGCGCTTCACCTCGAAGTACACGAATTGGTATCATGCTCAATTGCATGGATCATGGAGAACGTTTGGTTACCACGGTGAGATTCTACTTTTTAAACCGCCCGGATGGAGACATGTAGACCAAGACGGAGGCGGATTTAAACGCAAGGCTTGGAATCCTGAGGTTTATTCTGACATTTATTACCCCAGGAGCCTAAAAATTTGTTTGAAGCTGCTCCGAAGCTTCACATGCTTAGTTTGGGAACCCGGAGGCTATTGGCATTCCAAGCACTGGTGGAGATTTTTGGACGAATTTAAACATAAACCACTATAACAGGATACTCCTCAAATGTCCAACTTAAGGACTTTAACTAAAAGTGCTAGGTGGGAGACAACCCACCACGGTATGGTCGCTTCTTTTTCAATTTATTTCTTGTTAATTGCTTTCATTTTTCCTTTTTCATTTTAATTTATTAAACCTGGAATCATGCATAAGCATTCATGATAGTCATTGCATTCTGCATTTTTCATGCATATAAAAAAAAAACAAGGGGTGCACGATGCGACCGCATGCCCTACGCGGCCGCGTGATATATATATCGGCGTAAGGATCCAACGAACAGAAAGTTAGGTTGGAATCATGCGGCCCTTGTGCGTTTCGCACAAATTGGCCCACGCGATCGCATGCCCCATGCGATCGCATCACTTGCACAATATCAATCCCACGCGACCGCGTGAGCGACGCGATCGCGTCGCATGGATTGCATATCACCCCAAAAGGAGACAGAGAGTTGCGCTGAAACGGCGCTGGAGTCGTGCGTTTAGCACGAACTCCATCAACGCAATCGCGCAACCCATGCGATCGCGTCACCCCTATTACCCCTCTCCACCACTGCCAACCGCGAGCACCGCCCAGCCACCGCCGGCCGTCCAGCCGCGCCCCCTCTCCGCCACCCACCCCCTTCAGCCAGCAACAACCACCGCCCTCCCTTCCCCTACCCCCTTCCTCTCTCACTAACCCTATTACCTCCCTCCGCTACTGCCCCCTCAGCCGCCACCGCGACGCCGTCCACCACCACCGCGCCGGACGCCGCCGCAGCCACCTTCTTCCCAGTTCCACCCCCTTTCGCTTACCAGGTTCCGCAACACGCAACCCTTTTTATCCGTTCGTCACTTTTCTGTCTTTTTTATTCCATTTATGTTCATGATTAGGATAGCTAGACTTGCATGTTGTAGTGGATTTTTAGGTTGTTAGGTAGCTTAGGCTGTGGTTAGTGGATCTAGGTCTGTTTACTTGCACTGTTCATACTTTTGTTTTATCCTATGTGCAAATCTGTTGCTGCTATAATCATGATTCATATGCTACTTTCTTGTATGTTGCTGCTGTTTACATTGAGTTTTTATGTTTATTTTATATCTATGTACATGCAGCTTGATCTTTTTAATTCATATGAACTGATATGATTGCTGTTTATTTTCCGGGACAATCCAATTTTAGTCGGAATGCTGCCCAAATTTTTTTTGAAAATTGTTTTCATTCTTGTTTTGGTTTGGCAACTCTGTTTTACTCTGCTTCCCCCAAACCACTTCATGAATGCTAGGGCCACTTTCTTATTCTCTTTGATTTCCTGGTTCATAACCTGCAATTGTGATTCACTAATTCCAATTTCTGATTTCTTTATTTCTATTCGAATCAGCATCACCCTGTTTTCTTTATTCGATTATGAGTACTTCTATTCTTACCTGTGAATCCTTGTTATATGGAATTTTTCTATGCCACTTACTTTCCTAACTCACTAATTTTAATTTACTAATTTCTTTTTACCATACTAACCCTCTTGATCTCTTTTCTGATTACTTTCACTTCCTCTAACTTTCTCACTATGGCATATTGCCTATTTTTTTTCCATTTAACATAAATTCAATCACATTTCATATACTCATTTTCCTTATTTTATTCCCCCTTTGCCGCTTGGAGTTTCCTTTGTTTAATTGCCTATTTGCTTTCCTATTTTTTTTATCCTTTCCTGGTTTTCTGTTTTTCAGGATGTCTGCCTCACAGAGGAAAGGTAAAGGCAAGGCCACTGGCAAGCGCAAGAGAGGAGATTCCTCCCAGTCCATCATTGCTCTAATGCACGATTCATCATGGCGGGAGAAGAACTTCATACAGCAGGAGAAAGCTAACCAGCTGCTTCCTGCAAATGATCCTATAAAATTTGCAAATCGGTACTGTGAACTGAAGTACCCGGCTTTTGCGAACTCCAGAAATCTATACCTGGAACGTACCTTGAAGATTCCAGAAGCCCTCCAGCAGTACACTACTGAGCAAATCAAGCAACGGGGCTGGTTCTTTCTGGAGAGACCACTGACAGAGGTCAATGCATCTTGGGTCCGGGAATTCTATTGCAACTACTACCTTACTACCCTAGATGCAGTGAACCTGAGGGGAAAGCAAATTCTGGTCACTGAGGAGGCCATAGAGACCATTCTCCAGCTCCCAGCCAAGTCCGATCAGCCAGATGGTTTTGCACAGGCTGAGGAGGACATAGGCCAGATGCGGTTTGATTAGGATGCTGTGAAGGCACGAATAGCTCTCAACCCTGCTGTTCCTTGGGAGATGGGTCAGAACACCACTATGCCTAGAGGGATCAAGAGAGTGTACTTGAATGATGCGGCTCGGCTATGGCATCAGATCTTGAGCAACTATGTGATGCCGAGTACTCATGATACTGAGATCCCGGTTACCATGATCACCCTCCTCTGGTGTGTGCTGGAGGGTAAGGACCTGTACTTACCTCGTTTTATCCGGCATTATATGGCCAGGGTCCACGTCCGAGACACCCTCCCCTTTCCTTATCTGGTTACACGGCTAGGCTGTCAGGCTGATGTGCCTTGGGAGGATGCCGATGAGCGATCACCAGCAGCGGACTGCAGGAAGATCATCCCTCACAGCAGGAACTTCCTTGCTTTGGGCTACAGACCACCACCTATCACTGCTACTGATGAGATAGCCCCTCCGTCTACTGGACCCTCTTCATCCACAACTGCCCCTGCTGCCACCACTGCACCTCCACCCGCCTCTGAGCCGGTTTATCGCCTCGTGCACCGTCTGTTCCGCCAGCTTGATCAGATGGAGTGCCGTAACAGGCGCCGGTATGAGAGATTGGAGCACCGCAGCAGGCAACGCTATTCCCATCTGAAGCTGATGATCAGACAGGGCGTCGACATCCCCTCCGAGCCCGATACACCATCAGAGCCATCAGAGGAGGAGGAGGATGAGCACGAGGAGGAGCCTCATTCCCAGGCGGAGACTCATCAACAGGCAGCCACAGTGCATACTGCCCCACATCAGGAGGTTATGCCCCAGATAGAGGCTGCGGATCTGGAGATCCCGATCCAGTCAGTCTCCCCTCTACAGCAGCCGGACTCTCAGCCCACCACCGCCACAGAGACCCCAGCTACCATCCTTACCAGTGATGACACTCCTTCACACCCGGCTTGATTGAGCATCGGGGACGATGCTTCATTTTAAGTGTGGGGAGGTCGCCATCTCTGGCGTTTTATTTTGGTGAACTACTACATACTTTTTCTTTTATTTTGGATATTTTTCTGTATTTTTTCTCTTTTTCTTTTATTGTTATTTTATGAGTACTTATACATTGCTACTTGTGTATTTTACTCTATTTTCTGCATTTTGCATTTTTTTGTTCATATTTTAGTTATTTAGTTCATTTTAGTTATTTAGTTTAGATTGCAATTCTAACTTATTAGTGGATTAATTAGTATAGTTTACCCTTTTACATAAGATAGCTTAGTTATAGCTTAGTTTAAATTGACAAATATAAAAAAGAGTAAGCTAGGAACTTGAACATAATAGATTTAGATCCATAAAACCTTGTATATAGCATTACATGATGTAGTTAAGCTGACAACATTTCATCGAGGAGGAACATTAAAACTTTAAAAGCTACCCTAAATAATTTTTTATGAGAAAAATGGGAATTTTTAACTAAACCTGCATACAATATATAAATGATATATGATGCTTGAGTTAGAAAACACACAGCTTGTGAGTCTTGAGCTTAAGTGTATGGTTACATTCAAACCATAATTTCATTTTTGTGTGTTCCACTTCTTTTTATTCTGATGTTCTTTACTTTGCTTTAATCTATATGTCCAATTATAGAATATAGAATAGATACATACCAAGAGAATGATTGAGGCCATCATTTGATTTTAGCTCACTCACCCTAAATTAGCCTACCTTTTACATCACCCTTGTTAGCCCCCTTGAGCCTTTTAAAACCCCTTTATTCTATTTAGCCAAATTACTAGCCTTAAGCAGAAAAACAAAAGAAAATCCCAAGTGAATCCTTAGTTAGCTTAAGATAGAAAATTATAAATAGAGTAAAATGTGGGAAACCTTTTGGGAACATGGATGATAGAAACAAAAGGTAGAAAAGTTAAAAGGAATAAAATAAAATTTGGGAAGCATGCTCATGAGAAAATCTAAGTGATTCAATTACCATGTGTATTAAAAAAAAAGAGTTATTTTTCAGCATTTAATTAAAAAGGGGATACAAAGGAAATTCCCCAATGCAGAATAAAAACAATGCACATGGGATAAAAATAAAAAGTGAAACATGAGCATGTAACAATAAGTGGGATAATATGGGAGAATAGGTAAAGAAGTTTTATCTTGCTAAATATGTATGTTAGGTGAAATCTTAGTCTAATTAAGGATTCACTTGTTAGCTCACTTAACCCTATACATAAATCCTTACCTTTACCTTGGCCTCATTACAACCTCAATTACAAACCTCATGACTTTTTGGTATGACTGTATTCTATAATTGTGGATTGGTTAGATGAAGAACAAAGCTATAGAAAGTAAGAATAAAAAGAAAAATAGAGTGAATAAACCCAATAAACACTGAGTGACTAGAGAGTAAACACAAAATCCGGTGAGGGTTCTATAACTCATCAACATATATCTGTGCTTATATTTTCTTTCCCATCTCATTTGTTAAAATCCTTTATTACTTAAGGGTTAGTTATATATATATATATATATACATGACTCCTTGAGAATGTGAATTAACTTGACTACATGTAAGCTCTATATATAAGTGAATAAATTAGAGTTGCATGATGCATCATCCATTTAGGTAGTTGCATTTAAATTAGGTTGCATTGCATGACATTCCATCACTTTAACCTTAGTTATTTACCTTGGATTTAGCATGAGGACATGCTAGTGTTTAAGTGTGGGGAGGTTGATAAACCCATATTTCATGAGTTCTTTTGTGCTTAATTTGAGTGATTTATACAATCCTTCACCTACTTATACTCATTAATTGCATGGTTTTACTTTCCCTTCCTTATTATGTGATGTAAATGAAAAACATGTTTTCTAAGCTTTAAAATTAATTATTTTAATTACCTTTATTTCCATTCGATGCCGTGATTAGTGTGTTGAGTAGTTTCAGATTTTCTAAGGCAGAATGACTTAAAGGATGAAAAAGGAAACATACTAAAATGGAAGTAGAAAGCAAAACGGAGCTTTAAGGAAACTGGTATCCATGCGATCGCATGGATGACGCGATCGCGTGCCAAGCACAAATTAGCAGCGATGCAGCCGCATGACTGACGCGACCGCGCGCCTTAAGCAGAACGCACATGACGCGGTCGCATGACTGACGCGACCGCGTGGCAAGGAAAAGCTCCGAATGACGCGACCGCGTGACCCACGCGGACGCGTGACAGAGGCTACGCACCAGAAATTACAGAATACGCCCCCAGCGAATTCTGAAGCCCTTTTTGGCCCAGATCCAAGTACAGACAGCATAGACCAGAGGTTATAAAGTGTGGGAATGCTCCCATTCAAAGAGAGCTCGCCAATTTCTAGTTTTCATGATTTAGATTTAGTTTAGAGAGAGATTCTCTCTCTCTCTCTTAGGATTTAGGACTTCTTCTTATTTTGGGAGTAACTCTGGATCCAGGTTTTAATGTTCTTTTAATTTAGTTTTACTTTTATTTATTTATCCCAACATTTGAATTGATTATTATAATTTGATTTATGAATTATTCCATGTTACAGATCTCTATTTGAATTAATGATATTTGAGGTATTTTTAGTTTATGATTGTTCTCTTTGAATTAAGTTGCTATTGCTTCCCATCTAAGGACACTTTTATTATTCCAACAATTTACTTTTTCCCCTTTTGGTCTTGGTTAAGAATTCAGTAACTCAACAGTTATTAAACTCAACGTAATTGATAATCGTTATTTTGCTAATTGAGCTGAACCTAAATAATCCCAACCTTTTCTTAGGAAATAATTAGGATTCAAAGGTCAATTTAATTAGTCCCTTGACTTTCCTTTGCCCTGGCAAAAGTTGATCAAGTGGAATTAAAATACAACTTTCATTATTGTTGAGAGGGATAACTAAGTCGGACTTCTAATTTCCCCTATCTTGCAAAAAGTTGTTTTACAGTTATTATTTATTTTTAATTGCCATTTAATTCACTCGTCATTTAAATTACTTGCTTCTCACCTTCTAAACCCCGATTACAACCTTTATAACCAATAATAAGAACATACTTCCACTTGTCCCCTGAGAAATCATAGATAAATCATAGATAAATCATAGAAATAGGAACATCAAATTCATGTTCCTTCAGCTTGTCCCCTGAGAAATCATAGATAAATCATGTTACTGCTCAGTCTATTTCCACAACAATATTGTCTAGTTTCATTATCATGGGGAAACATAATCATTATGTGATTTCATTGGCATGCCAAAGTATGAACATGAGGCTTTTGGTACCTAAACCAAAAGCACTACTCCCTAAAGTTAAGAGTACTATGGGATCTATGACTTGGCCAAGTGGCTTTCTTCTTGGATTTCTTGTATGTAATTCAAATTCTAAACCTACAAATTCTGATGAGTCTGAAGATGATGGGAATGAGAGAGATGAGTTTAATGAGTCAACTATCAAATTCTCACATGTTAAGAAAGTTTACACAGATTATTATGTTATAGGTATAAGCTGCACATTATTCTGCCCTATATACAAATGAATTAATAGACTAATAATTAAGAACATAAGCATATACACATTTAATAAAATCAAATTATCTTTGTGTGATAATTTAAGAACATAAGCATATACAAATGAAGTACATAATAAGATTGCTTGCATTTGCAATATATGCTAAGTTCTCCAAAACCTCCATCGCTGTAATTTAATTAATTTCTCATGTATAAAGTATCTATTAATTTTATTAGAAAGACGATATATATTATGACGTCAGCAAAAGTAACTAACCTAAAACGAAGGAAGCTGCAAGCATTCCACTATGAACTCCTCTTATGGCAGGTCTGTTCCTCCAATCTGTGTACCCTTCCCATACTTGCACCTGTGCTTCATCCTAAATAGTTTACAATATATATATATATATATATATATATATATATATATATATATATATATTATATGGTGTTAATTATTATAATAAGAACTAAGATATAAGAGTAAAGGATCGATCAGCGAAGGTTTTGAAGTGTGTTACCATGGCTAATATATAAAGGTTTCAGCTCCATTGAAGTGCATGGAACGATTCATGAATTTGTAACAGGAGATAGAGAACACCCAGAAACACGATGAGAGAAAAGATAGAACACACTGGATACACTCCAAATGTATCTGTTGTTCTGAAGAACATAGATATGGAGGAAAAAGAGAGTGCAGTAAATTATCATAGTGAAAAACTTGCAATGGCTTATGGTTTGATTAGCACAAGTCCTGGAATTCAGCTTCGGATTTTGAATGATCTCATAACTTCAATTGCAGAGAGTAAAATATTTCATATAACAGAGATGCATGATAAGATCATAACGATAAACAGGAAAAGTCTGGAGATAGAATATGTAAATTCTTCTATGAAACTTAACAGTAGCAGATAAAATAGAATATGTAAATTCTTCTATGAAACTTAACAACAGCAGACAAAATAGCCTTGTGATAGTATTTTCTAAAAGAGACAGGTAAATGTTAAAAGAAATATCCTATCCATGCCAGATTACAAAACATACCTTGCTTCATTTCTGTCTCCCTTGTGATAGCATCTCATAACTCCTGTGCTCTATAACTTCTATCATCAAAGTATTATCCATTAACGCTACTAGCTCACAAACCCCTATTTCCAATCCCTAGATTGCTTCATTACATGGCAATACAAAAATAATGAATTGATTGAAGTTAATTTCAAAATACAACCCCAGTAGAACATGCAAAGCAAAATTAACACCAATCCAAACGAACACTTAGAGATTAGAAGAAACAAAAAATTGAAAAAACTAACTACTCGTATTCTTGAGAGGATAATATACTGGCAACATGATCGGAAGCTCACAACGAATCAAGCAACCATTCTCCCACACATTTCTCCGAATGTTCTTCTTCAACAACTGAATCAACCTCTTCGAGGCTATTCGATTTTCCACTCTCTGACACGAAAAATTTCAGCTCGCCGAAACCGGCGGCGACTGTTCCGATCACCGGTCGATTATCCCCTTCCTCTTCACCGTATAGAAGCTTCCTCAGTCTGCGAGCAGCATGAATTGCCGCTTGAGCGTCAGGGCCAGCTCTATAAGCAAGCGCTCCAATTACTTCAAAGCCTTTAGGAATCAATGTCCGAAGCTCCTCTATTTACAAATTCCAAAATGCGAGACAGAGAAAAAGTTGAAGTGAATTTAAGATTTGAAATTGATAAAGAGAGAGAAAGAGAGAGAAAGAGAAGGAAAACCGGATTCTTTGTGGAGATCATTAGAGGAAAGGCGGAGGAGGAGGAAGAGATCATCTTGATGCGACGGCGGCGCGGCGGCAATGGAGAAGGAAGGTTGAAGTATGCAAGGTGAATTCAGGGGTAAAATAAGGGTTGGTGAAAATTGATATGGTGAATTTGGGGAAATGAAGGAAATGCGGGGAGTGAGTTGGGGAAAATTTATTTTATTTATAAAAATCGACAGCATACCCGTCGATTTTAATTTAAAAAAAAAACGACATCTTAGCCGTCGATTTTATACATTAAATCTGTACCATCCATTTAATTTTAAGAAGTGATTAAGACCGTTTAAATTTATCGATGACAAAATGTGTCGATATTTTAAATAATAAAATAGACGCTACGTTCGTCCATTTTAAAATAAAAGTATTTTCCACCCACAACTCGTCGACAATATGTCGATAATGGGAAGATGGTTAAAGGATTACCAAAAAAATTGACGACTTTGCTGTCGATTTTAATATTTTATTTTTAATTATTTTTTTTCATAATATCGACAGCAAGCCGTCGAAAAATATCTACGGGAGAGATAGCCGTCGATTTTTAGCATCGAAAAATACACTTTTTCTTGTAGTGTGAGAACGCTCCATTTAGACTTTGGTAGCTCCAAGAAAGATCTTCCAAGTGCAAGGATGTCAGATTTGGACAGCATCTGCAGTGCTTTCTCTGTCTCTGAATCTGACTTTTGCTCCAGCTCCTCAGTTTTAGCCAGAAATTACCTGAAATTGTACAAAAACACACAAACACACAAACTCAAAGTAGAATCCAAAAATATGAATTTAACACTAAAACCTGCAAAAACTTAAAAAAAAATAAACAAAACATATTAAAAACTATATAAAAACTATGCCAAAAAGTGTATAAAATATCTACTCATCACTAATCCATGAGAGGACAGGAAGGAAGCTCCCAATAAGGAGTAAAGATTTATTCCTCTATGACTATCTTCCTCCTTGAAAGGAGTTGTCCGTTAAGCTAATTACATTAAAGAAGCGCTTGTTGGGAGGCAACCCAACCATAAGTAGAGTATTTCTGTTCTTATTTATTTTGTTTATTTTTATTTGAGTTTATTTGAGTTTATTTTTAGAGTTTTTCCTTTCTTTTTAATGTTTGTGATCATGTACAGTAGTTAGAACAGAAACAGAAACAGTCAGAGATGGAAATAAAACACCCTAGACTAGAAACCTTGCTGGCGTTGAACGCCAGCCAAGGAGCCAGGTTAGGCGTTCAACGCCCAAAAACGCAGAAGACCTGGCGTTGAACGCCAGGAAGGAGTTTCCTCCTGGGCGTTCAACGCCACAAATGGGAGGCAAACTGGCGTTGAACGCCAGCTATGGTGCACAATCTGTACGTTCAATGCCCATACGGAGGGCAGGGAATTTGAATTCCCTAGTCTCTCAAGACTAGTAGGTCCCACAGAATCTCTACCTACCCCACCTTCTTCTACCATATTCTTCTCCATTGTTCATATTTGCTTGAGGACGAGCAAAACTCTTAAGTTTGGTGTTGTAAAAGCTTTGCTTTTTAAATTCTACCACTCCTAAGTATGGCACCAAAGACTGGTTAAACCTCAAGGAAGAGGAAGGGAAAGGCACTTGTCCCCACATCCCTCACCTCATTTGTCATCTATGCAATTCAGCTGGAATTGTCATAGAAAAGGACAAGCCCATCACTAAATGAAGCATGGAGCATGTTAGAGAGCCGGCACATGGACCACAGCAAGAGCATGTGGAGCCGCGCCAATAGAAATCCCTGAGATGCCTTAAGGGATGTATTTTCCTCAATAAAAAAAGAGAAATAAAAAACAGAAAAAGCCAATAGCTCTTTAAACCAAAAGGCAAGAACAAAAAGCTAATAACCCTTTAAACCAAAAGGCAAGGGTAAAATGATCCATGGCTTTGAACATCAATGGTTAGGAGGGCCTACAAGGAATAAAATTCTGGCCTAACCGGCTCAACCAAGCTGTCCCTAACCATATGCTTGTGGTGTGAAGGTGTCAAGTGAAAAGCTTGAGACTGAGTAGTTAAAGTCGTGGTCCAAAGTAAAAAGAGTGTGCTTAAGAACTCTGGACACCTTTATCTAGGGATTCTAGCAAAGCTGAATCACAATCCGAAAGGGTTCACCCAGTTAAGTGTCTGTGGTATTATGTATCCGGTGGTAATACTAGAAAACAAAGTGCTTATGGCCACGACCAAGACTCTAAAAGTTGTGTCCAAGAAATAAAAAGATTCCAACACTTCTAAGTTTCAATAGATAGTGAGATGCCAAAACTATTCAGAAGCAAAAAGCTACTAAGTCCCACTCATCTAAATTGAAACTGAGCTTCATTGAAAACATAGAGATTTATTGTATCTTCCTCTTCTTTCAATCCTAATTTTTTTTGGTTTCTTGGGGACAAATAATAGTTTAAGTTTGGTGTTCTGATGAGCGGATATTTTATATGCTTTTTGGCATTATTTTCATATAGTTTTTAGCATGTTTTGTTAAATTTTTATTAAGTTTTCATAGGTTTTAGTGTAAAATTTATATTTTTGGATTCCACTTTGAGTTTGTATATTTTTATCCAATTTCATGTATTTTCTGGCTAAAATTGAGGAGCTGGAGCAAAAGTTTGATTCAAAGACAGAAAAAGCACTGCAGATGCTGTCTGGATCTGACCTACTTGCACTTGATAGCTCTTTTCTGGAGCTATAGACATCCAAATGGAGCATTCTAAATAGCTACAAAAATCTAACATCCAGAGCTTTCTAGAAATATATAATAGTTTATACTTTTCTTCAGAATTGAAGGCCCAAAGCTGGCGTTCAATGCCAGCCTCCTACCTTCTTCTGGCGTCCAACGCCCATAAAGGACGCCCTAGTAAGCGTTCAATGACCTAGAGGCCTCCTAGCACGTGGATCACAATCAAGCTCAGCCCAAACACTCACCAAGTGGGCCCCAGAAGTGGATTTTAGCACTAAAAGACCGTTTTACCCTTCTTAATGTAGTCCTTAGTCATTAGTTTAGTATTGAAAGACTTTTACACCTCTCATCAAGGTGGGACGCACACTTTACACATTTATCATTGGATTTTCTATTAGTATAAGTTTCTAAACCTCCTAGGTTGAGGGGAGGAGCTCTGCTGAGTTTTATGGATTAATAAAAGTATTACTGTTCTATTTCAATTCGTGTTTGATTCTTTATTCTAAGATGTATCTTCATTCTTCATCAATATGAATGCGTTGAACTGGCATAAGGTTATCACATTCTACATGGGTTCAGAGTGAGTCTTTCATTGGATAATGATGAACCACCAGCTTGATTATACATCTCTTAGACGGCTAATCCACGACTTCATTGGGGACTTCTCGAGACATCAATTCAGCCGAGGTATGGGGAGATTAGAGTCTTTGTGGTAGAGGCTAGAACCAAAGGCGCAGCATCCTCTAATCTAGAAGATTCGACCTTGTCTGTGGTGTTTTGAGTAAGATTACCAAGGAGAATGAACTATAGGAGCTTCACCTTTAATCAGACTGAATCCACACTAACCCTAGGATTTAGATTTAAAGGAGAATTGACAACCTCTCAACAAGCGTCAATCACTACAGCCTGGCATAGAAGAAATCATTCACAGTTGAAGAAGATAATAAGACCAGAATTAATCTAGAAGAACAAAGCATCTCCAAGCCTTAACCATCTTCTTATCACTGATTATAATGAAACCTAGTAATTCCATCTTATTCTAATTTTATGCATTTAAATAAATCGAACAACTCTTCTATCTGCCTGAATAAGATCTACAAGATAACCATAGCTTGCTTCAAATCACAATCCTCGTGGGATCTGTAACACCCTAATTAGCCTAAGCTTTACCTCGCGTCGTAAAGCAAAGGTTACGACAGTTCTAAGCTCATACATCTAATATATAGAAAGAATAATATAATTTAGAAGCTCGATGAAGGATATAGCTCAAAATAAGATTTGAAAAGTGCAAAACGTACTAACGAAGCTTCAAACTTAAAGCACAAGGTGGGTATAATATAACAAAAGATAATAATATAACTTCATGAGAATCTAGCCACGGCTTATGGAGTTTAAGCCGGCTAGCTATATACAGACTATACAGAAACCAGATAGTAAAATTAGCTTATACAAGTTTTTCTCTCTCAATACAAGCCTCTATGCAAAAGCAAGATACAAAAGTGAGAGATACATAAACAAAATAAATAAAAAAGACTCCAAGAGTAACAGGATCCTCTGCTTCTATCACCATCCAAGCAACTCACCGAGGTAGGTTGCGACCTGCATGTGAAAAACACAACAGAAATATGGTATGAGAACCGGAGCTTCCCAGTATGGTAACAGTGCCCATTGATGTAGGATATAAGACCCCAGGACGCCAAAGGCAATCCTAGACTTCATATCCATCACAAGATTCATCTTAGTCATACTAAAACAATAAAACATAATTATATAAATCTTAACATAAATAAATAGGGTACTCTATCTTAGGGCATTTCTATTCTAACCAAACACCGCTGTCCCACAGCCTTCACTAGCCTATCCTCCATGCGATCCCATCGCCACCGCCTTCTGAACCTCCTCAATCCCAGTAGAAAGCACAAGTAATAGCAATTCAAGTAAAACACAAGTAGAAGCATACAAGGCAAGTAATTCAAGTAAGCAAATAGGCATGTTATTCAATTAGGCATACAATTACAAGTCGGCAAAGCAAACAAACAGATAGAAAATACACATGATGAATGCCTGTCCTATTGGCTGTGATATCATATTGTCGGTTCAACTGCCAACCCGACGCATCTCCATTGAGACGTCGTCCTTTGGAATCATCATTTGGGAACCCCCGAGATATGGCACTCGGATCACCGTCCAGGATTTTGTGCCTGCACACTCTATTGATCTGAAGGGATGCGAGCGGGATACTCTTGCCACAGACTTCACATCTCAACGTAAGGGGGATTAACCATCGTCTTTACACCGTTACCGCTACAGGTGGGATTAACCACCGTCCCTGCCGGACGCATAGCATCTCAACAATCTCAGTATAAGTATAAAGCAATAGTTCAATGATTTTCAGAAAACAATTTTCTGTATAACATGGATCCATCATCTCGTCTTGAGTCCTCGACTCATCTCAACCACTGTCAATTCAGCATTTCCTTTTTGAACTCAATAGTTCATCAATTCCTCAATTTATACATCTTTCTTCCTTCTCACTCTATCAAACCCATCCTCAATACACCAGAAACCTAAGCCTCCGTTCTCTAATTTTTCAAATAAAAACCAAATTATTCCTCCTAAGACATTTCTAATGTTTTAATGCCCAAAAATAAGCCCAAGAGTCTTAAAATGGTATCACAGAAGCTTACAATCTTGTTGGAAAGGTGAAATAGTTGAAAACAAAGTTTAAATTCGAGAAACAGGGCGTGTGCGTACGCACAGCGGTGTGCGTGCACACGCCCAGGAAGATTTTTAAAAGTGTGCGTACGCATAGAGGTGTGCGTACGCACAGGTACCAAATTTTGCAAGGTATGTTCGCTCGCACAAGGTGTGCTAGGGCCCTCATCAGACTGCCTTGCCTAACTTGTGCGTGCGCACAAGGCTGTGCGTACGCACAATTTGTAAAACCTCATTGGTTATGTGCGTGCACTAGCTGTGCTAGCATTGTAAACAGAAAGCCTTTTCCTGCCTGTGCGTGTGCATAGGTTTAAAATTTTGCAGATTTGTATGTGCGCACAAGGCTGTGCGTGTGTACATAGCAGAAATCACAAAATTCTGCAACTTTGCAGAATTTCAAATTTTCAACACCAAACTTTGAATGATCATAACTCCTTCTACAGAAATCCAAATTTTGTAAACTTTATATCAATTTGAAGATTTTTCAATGAATTTTAATTGTAAACCAATTTTAACCAATTTTGAAAACTGAAACATAAGTTATGATAAGATAAAGTTCACTGAAAACCAACTTTTACCAACACTCACAAAATCTTAATTTACCAACTTTCACAAACTACATCCAACCGAAACAATACCAAACTTCCAATTACAACACAAACTACCCTTTTGGGTCACCATTAATCATTCACATTAATTTTCCATCACACATTATTTTTCTCAATCCCAATTATCAAACATATAACATTACAAACAATTTTCCCACCAATATATTCACCAATCATCATTCTATCGTTAATTTCAATATCAATCTCCCATATCAAACTACCAACATCAATATAGCCATTTATCAATCATTCCAAATCATCAATTACCATACAACCCTTTCATCAACATAACCAAAGCTCATCAATTCATCATAAATCATCATATCTCAACATTTAACAATTTAACAACCGTTTTAATTCAAACCTATCCTATGGGTCACTAGCGTAAGTGTCCATGAATATTATATACTATATAGAGGAAACCGAAACCATACATTGGCCGATTTCCAATATGTCAAAACTTAAAATTGAGCACAATCTTATGCTTTCAACCATAAGCAAGCCTCCAATTCCACTCCAACAAGCACCAACAAGCTTCAATAGCTTCCAAACACACAATAATCAAGCTATATACACACAAATCATCACTAATCAACCTAGCATTTCATATATACACAAAACCACAAGAGATCAAGTAGGCTCACCTTACCCAATAATGATTGGGGCAAAACCCAATAATAATCAAGTGTTAGAGTGTACCTAAATAATCAAAAACCGAATCTGTAATGGAAGGAAGAACTAGGAAAGAAATTGGAAATTTCTTACCACAAATTCTCATTCTAAATTTTTAGAACCTAATTTAGGCAATATTAATTAACTAATTAGGTAGATTTGCCGCGGTTCTTACAGGATCGACCCAGACTTATTCAGGTATTACTTGGACGACCCAGTGAACTTACTGGTTCAGTGTATGAAGTGTCGGGATTCGTGCGCACCATCCATCAGGAACTTGGAGATACAGGTTGGACAGTTGAGCAAGAGGATTCCAGAGATCCCTTCCAACAGTCTTCCACGTAACACGGAAGTAAATCCAAAGGAAGAGTGCAAGGTCCTCACTGTGGAACCTGAGGCCGAACCCAAAGAGGAGCCTGCTATTGAGGAACTGAAGGAGATCAGGGCTCATGAGGATACTGGGAATGTCACCTTGCATGCTCCTTTGCAGAGAGAAGACGTAACAACCCTGTTGTTTGAGTACGTGATGAGTGGATAGTTTATACACTTCTTGGCATTGTTTTTACATAGTTTTTAGTATGATTTAGTTAGTTTTTAGTATATTTTTATTAGTTTTTAATTAAAAATCACATTTCTGGAATTTACTATGAGTTTGTGTGTTTATCTATGATTTCAGGTATTTTCTTGCTGAAATTGAGGGACTTGAGCAAAAATCAGATTCAGAGGTTGAAGAAGGACTATAGATGCTGTTGGATTCTGACCTTCCTGCACTCAAAGTGGAATTTCTAGAGCTACAGAACTCCAAATGGCGCGCTCTCAATTGCGTTGGAAAGTAGACATCCAGGTCTTTCCAGCAATATATAATAGTCCATACTTTTCCCGAGTTTAGATGACACAAACTGGCGTTCAACGCCAGATCCATGTTGCATTCTGGAGTTAAACGCCAGAAACAGGTTACAAACTGGTGTTCAACTCCAAGAGAAGCCTCTACATGTGTAAAGCTCAATGCTCAGCCCAAGCACACACCAAGTGGGCCCCAGAAGTGGATTTCTGCATCATTTACTCATTTCTGTAAACCCTAGTAACTAGTCTGATATAAATAGGACCTTTTTCTATTGTATTAGATATCTTTGATCAGTTTTATGCTATCTTAGACCTTTATGGGGGCTGGCCATTCGGCCATGCCTGGACCTTGTTCTTATGTATTTTCAACGGTAGAGTTTCTACATACCATAGATTAAGGTGTGGAGCTCTGCTGTTCCACATGAATTAATACAAAGTACTATTGTTTTTCTATTCAATTCAAGCTTATTCCGATTCTAAGATATTCATTTGCACCTCAATATGAATGTGATGATCATGACAGTCATCATCATTCCCAACCTATGAACGCGTGCCTGACACCCACTTCTGTTCTACCTTAGATTGAATGAGTATCTCTGGGATTCCTTAATCAGAGTCTTCGTGGTATAAGTTAGAATCCATGGACAGCCATTCTTGAGATCCGATAAGTCTAAACCTTGTCTGTGGTATTCCGAGTAGGATCTGGGAAGGGATGGCTGCGACGAGCTTCAAACTCACGAGTGCTGGGCGTAGTGACAGACGCAAAAGGAACAATGGATCCTATTCCAGTATGATCGAGAACCGACAGATGATTAGCCATGCAGTGATAGCGCATTGGACCATTTTCACTGAGAGGACAGGATATAGCCATTGACAATGGTGATGCCTAACATACAGCTTGCCATAGAAAGGAGTATGAATGATTGGATGAAGACAATAGGAAAGCAGAGGTTCAGGAGGAACAAGCATCTTTATACGCTTATCTGAAATTCTCACCAATGAATTACATAAGTATCTCTATCTTTAATTTATGTTTTATTTATCTTTTAATTATTAAATCTCCATAATCAATTAAATCTGCCTGACTGAGATTTACAAGGTGACCATAGCTTGCTTCAAGCCGACAATCTCCGTGGGATCGACCCTTACTTAAGTAAGGTTTATTACTTGGACGACCCAGTGCACTTGCTAGTTAGTTGTGCAAAGTTGTAACAAAGAACTAAGATTATGAACGTGCGTATTAAGTTTTTAACGCCGTTACCAAGGAATGAACCGTCACAATTTCTGCGCACCAGTACGCGAGAGCTTTTCTGAAGGCACATATTTCTCTGGAAGAACAGTGAAGAGAACACCTCTGCTGTATCATCAAGCATCTCAATCCCTATGGTCATTATGTCATCCTTAATCTAGAACCTCTTTTGAGGCAAGCTCGATAACGCAATCACGAAGAGCCTAGTTTTTGAACCGAATAGGTTAGGAGTTTTGATTTAGGTTTTCGTAAATAGTCTCTGTTTGACGAACCGGACTCGATTCATGTGAGAAGAGAGATAATTGATAATAGTATAATATTATCATTATATTCGTATTATAATATGCTTGAATGATATTATAAGGTTACCTGGTCTGTTTTAGTTAAAAATAGGAAATCGGTTTAACCGGGTTTACAGTTTACTGGTGCAGCTTAGCACCAGCACTCTCTGATGACTTTAGCAATGCTAAAGGCCTCATTATACATTTTATATTCTCATATTAAATATGTTACTAGTTTCATTTATGCTAGTATCTCAGAAAAGTATTTTTAGAGATGTTTTTACGAGTGTTCCGATACATCTAGTTTTAGTAGTTATACACCTGAGATATTTTAATATTATTTTAATCCACCTGCAAGCCAACCAATCACAACTCACCTTACACCCCCAAGACCTCCAAGGAAGTATCGTTTCTTCATTTTGGCAAAAAATTACAAGAGAGAAAAGAGAGAAACTTTCATGACACTTAAATTTTCAAAGCTTTATTTCTTCTAAACTAAAACTCAAATCAAAACTCGGATTTCACCAAAATGATCCTCTCTGCTTCCTCTTCATAACCATATAACTTATCAAGGCTGGAAATAAGGTTATATGGCTGTCCTTTTCCCCTTTGAATTCAGTTTTCAAGGAAGCATGCTTAAAACAGGTGTTTTCTTGATGTTCTTCCTTAGGAATCATTCTTAACTTGACTTGTGGGGCAAGAAACATTAATTTCTAGCAAGTTTAAGGTGAGAAATCCCTTCCTAACATGCTGAATGAGATTTGGTCAGTTGAGGGCTTGTGGATTTAAAGTTGTTCTTGATGTGTTTTAGGAGGAAAAAGTGCAAAAAGAACATCTAAAAGCATAACCAGATTTGAGGCAGCAAATCAAGGTATGGTTTGGTAAAATTAATCTTGATTAATTGTGTTTGAGTTGTGTGATTATGATATGGTTTGGTTATGCTTGAAATTGATTGTTTATATGAGTGATTCTTGTTGAAATTTTGGTCAAAATTTGATAAAATTAGATGATATTCAGCTTTGAATTTGTATTCTTCATGGCTGATGGAAAAAAGAAAACCTAGACCCTAAATTGGGGTTCAATTTGTGTTAAAATCATGTAGAAAATATGGGGTTTTAGTGGGTGGAAATTTATTATGAATAATGGTAAAAATCGGTTGCTGAAAAGACTGAAAAATGGGTGAAAACAGAGAAAGAATTTGAAGAATTTACGAAGAACACGAAGAACACTTTGAGTGTGATGAAGAACATTGAAGAACACCATTTAGATCTTAAAAAGGGCAGGAAAATAAATATTTTGATGTTTGGGGGGGTTATTTTGTAATTTCTGAAAGTTAAGATGGTTAAAGTAGAAATATTAAAAGTTATAGGTGGTAAAAAGTAAATTTTAAAGGTTAAAAGTTAAAGTAAGGTAATTTTCGAAAATTTAATGATAAAATAATAAATAATAATAAAATATTAAATAATAATATTTAATTAAAAATAATATTTTAATAAAAATAATAAAATAATACGGAAAAGGTAGTTTTCTGTAAAAGTTTTAGAAAGACAACTTTAAGCACAGAATCTCATAATTACCTTCATAAAATATTTAGAGAGTGGTAAGAACATATTAGTGAGGCTAAGATAAAGAAAAGATAAAAACCAAAGAAAAGTCTGTAAAGTTTTAATGACAGAAAAACAGACAGGGATTAGGGAACGAACTAGGGCAACATAGTTAGTCCTTGAGTTGTGGCTAGGGTTAGGTATAGTATGAAATGTTAAAGTATTTCAGTATAGACTTAATAAACTTATACTTGGGACAGGCTAACTATTCATACCGAAATTTACATAAGCTTTAAATACAAACGTTAAGCAGAGAAATCAGAGCAGAGTAAAGAGATATAGAGAAAAGAGTAATCAGAGCAGAGTAAAAAGACAAAAAGAATAGAGTAATATGATTAAGAGATTAGAGAACAAGCAGAGGGCATGTTGAGAGGTCAATTGTTGCATTAAGGCAACTCCAAAGATAATTGTATGTTCATCTGCTGGATTGAGGCAGTCAGATAGATGGTGGTACGACCACTGAGAACGTTTTCCTGGGATACCTTGCTATAATGATTTGCTATAAGACAGAGGTTGCTTACAGAGGTATCGAGATCAGTGTGCTCCTGTAAAACAGAGGTTGCTTACAGTGAGTGTGCTGTTGCTCCTGTAAGACAGAGGTTGCTTATAGTGAGTGTGTTCTACTCATGTAAGATAGAGGTTGCTTATAGTGAGTGTGTTGAAGACTTAGAACGTACTTTCCCTCGCTTTAGTAGTTTAGAAGGACTAGGTGAGTATAGAGTCTAGGCTAACCTGGGTGCCAGCTTAGGGACTTCTTGAACAGGTCAGGGCCTGGGATGTTGTAACTATATATATGTATATAAATATTATTTAGCTATATCTAGGGGTATTCTGACTAAATATCTTTACTCTAATAAAGGCTGGATAACTGAGTGTTGTTAACTGTTTGAGATGTATATAAATGTGGTTGTTTATAACTGTTGTATTTATTATTATTTACAAGTTGATTGTGAATGATTCTGTTTATTAGTCCAAACATTTCAAAAAAAAAAAGGTACCTCACTAAATAAGTACACTTTTAACAACGAATCAGGCTCATATAATAAATAATAGATAATAATTAGGAAGACAAGTTAGTAGCGCTCAGTTTCCGGTATGATCTAGACACACTAAAAATTGGGCCTTACAATTTGGTATCAGAGCAGTTCGTTCCCAATAGAGCCTGGGGACTGGACTGACTATGCTTTACTGCATAGTCTACTTGTGTGTCTCATGCTGTTAGCATATCTTTAAAATACATTTGGCATGAATGTCTATAAGCACTCATTTGAAAATGTTCGTGCCTTACTTGAGATATTAAGACTGATCACCTTAATGTTGATTGTTTGGTGCAGATAAGACCTTAATGACTGCGAATAGGCATAGTTTAATCGAGTTCTGAACGACAAATCGACGTGAGCCACAGCTATCTTCATAGTTGTTATGATCTTCATTGCTATGGCTGTGTGAGATTTAGATGCTGTAAGGAATGGACCGATCTCTTCGACAGGATGGCTTGAAGGAAATACACAGCTTGAAGATAGATTTTGCACGTGGCTGAAATTTTGAGGGCAAAATTTTCTTTTAGGAGGGTAGAATGTAACAACCCTATTTTTCGAGTACGCGAGATCTTTTCTGAAGGCACAGATTTCTCTGGAAGAACAGTGAAGGGAACACCTCTACTATATCATCAATCATCTCAATCTTCATTGTCATTATGTCATTCTTAAGCTAGAACCTCTTATGAGGCAAACTCGATAACGCAATCATGAAGAACCTAGTTTTTGAACCTTATCGGTTAGGAGTTTTGATTCTGGTTTTCGTAAATAGTCTCTGTTTGATGAACCGAACTCGATTCATGAGAGAAGAGAGATAATAGTATAATATTATCATTATATTAGTATTAGAATATTCTTGAATGATATTATAAGGTTACCTGGTCTGTTTTAGTTAAAAATAGGAAATCGGTTCAACCGGGTTTATAGTTTATTGGTGCAGCTTAGCATCAGCACTCTCTGATGACTTTAGCAATGCTAAAGGCATCATCATACATGTTCTATTCTCATATTAAATATGTTACTAGTGTCATTTATACTAGTAGCTCAGAAAAAAATTTTTAGAGATGTTTTTACGAGTGTTCCGATACATCTAATTTTAGTAGTTATACACCTGAGATATTTTAATATTATTTTAATGCACCTTCAATCCAACCAATCACAACTCACCTTACACCCCCAAGACATCCAAGGCTGTCTCATTTCTTCATTTTGGCCAAAAATTACAAGAGGAAAAAGAGAGAAACTTTCATGACACTTATATCTTCAAAGCTTGATTTCTTCTGAACTAAAACTCAAATTGAAACTCCAATTTCACCAAAATGATCCTCTCTTCTTCCTCTACATAATCATCTAACTTATCAAGGCTAGAAATAAGGTTAGATGGCTGTCCCTTTCCCCTTTAAATTCGGTTTTCAAGGAAGCATGCTTAAAACAGGTGTTTTCTTGATGTTCTGCCTTAGGAATCATGCTTAACTTAACTTGTGGGCTAAGAAATGTTGATTTCCAGCAATTTTAAGGTGAGAAATCCCTTCCTAACATGCTGAATGAGATTTGGTCAGTTGAGGGTTTGTGGATTTAAAGTTGTTCTCGATGTGTTTTACGAGAAAAAAGTGCAAAAAGAACATCTAAAAGCATAACCAGATTTGAGGCAGCAAATCAAGGTAGGGTTTGGTAAAATTAATCTTGATTAATTGTGTTTGAGTTGTGTGATTATGATATGATTTGTTTATGCTTAAAATTGATTGTTTATATGTGTTATTCTTGTTGAGATTTTGGTAAAATTTTGATGAAATTTGATGATATTCAACTTTGAATTTGTGTTCTTCGTGGCTACTGAAAAAATGAAACCCTAGGCCCTAAATTGGGATTCAATTTGTTTTAAAATTATGTAGAAAATATGGGGTTTTAGTGGCTGTGAATTTATTATGAATTGTGATAAAAAACGGTTGCTGAAAAGACTAAAAACGGGTGAAAACAGAGAAAGACTTTGTAGAATTTACGAAGAATACGAAGAACACTTTGAGTGTGATAAAGAACATTGAAGAACACCTTTTAGATCTTAAAAAGGGCAAGGAAGTAAATATTTTGATGTTTGGGGGTTATTTTGTAATTTATGAAAGTTAGGATAGTTAAAGTAGAAATATTAAAAGTTACGGGTGGTAAAAAGTAAATTTTAAAGGTTAAAAGTTAAATTAAGGTAATTTTCGAAAATTTAATGATAAAATAATAAATAATAAAAAATATTAAATAATAATATTTAATTAAAAATAATATTTTAATATAAATAATAAAATAATACGAAAAAGGCAGTTTTTTGTAAAAGGTTTAGAAAGACAACTTTAAGCACAGAATCTCATAATTACATTCATAAAATACTTAAGGAGTGGTAAAAACATATTAGTGAGGCTAAGATAAAGGAAAGATAAAAGTTAAAGAAAAGATAAAAACCAAAGAAAAGTCTGTAAAGTTTTAATGATAGAAAAACAGACTGGGATTAGTAAACGAACTAGGGCAACATAGTTAGTCCTTGAGTTGCGGCTAGGGTTAGGTATAATATGAAAGGTTAAACTGTTTCAATATAGACTTAATGAACCTATACTTGGGACAGGCTAACTATTCATACCGAAATTTACATAAGCTTTAAATACAAATGTTAAGCAGAGAAATCAGAGCAAAGTAAAGAGATACAAAGAAAAGAGTAATCAGAGCAGAGTAAAAAGACAAAAAAGAATAGAGTAATATGATAAAGAGATTAGAGAACAAGTAGAGGGCTTGTTGAAAGGTCACTTGTTGCATTAAGGAAACTCCAAAGATATTTGTATGTTCATCTGCTGCATTGAGGCAGTCAGATAGATGGTGGTACGACCACTGAGAACGCTTTCCTGGGATACCTTGCTATAATGCTTCATTGTAAGATAGAGGTTGCTTACAGAGGTATCGAGATCAATGTGCTCCTATAAGATAGAGGTTGCTTACGGTGAGTGTGTTGTTGCTCCTGTAAAATAGAGGTTGCTTACAGTGAGTGTATTGTATTCATGTAAGACAGAGGTTGCTTACACTGAGTGTGTTGTGTTCCTGTAAGACAGAGGTTGCTTACAGCGAGTGTGTTGGGCGTATATCGGCTAATAAGTACTGCCCTCAAGACAAAAGTTGCTTGTAATGAGTATTGCCAACAGGAAAGCCTTATCCAGACAAAGGTTGCTGGGTAACGTCGGGAGCGGGCAAATGAGCTCATTACCTGTACTAGAGCTAGACATGCATCATACATGGTTGCACAGTTCCTCTATTATGATTGTTGTTTGAATGTATGCTTTCTTTGTTTGTATTCTATTCACTATGTCTGTGTTTTGTTTTCTTGTATTCTTTTGTTTGTGTTTTGCTTTCTATTTTCTCTATTTTCTCTATTTATCTGTTTCTTCTGTTTACTACTTTTCGGTATTCTGCTATTTATCTGCTAAACAACACGAAATTATTGAACTTAACTAATAACCCTGGCCCTACTAAGAACTCCCCAGTTCTTACCCTTTCTCTTTCCCTTTCCCCTCTAGATAGAAGCATGAATACCCTTCCATAGTTCACTGATGATTGTTGGCAAAGAGGATTTCGCTCTCGGTAGTCTTCTGATTCTAGGGTGAATCTCATCCTCTGTTTATATGTATATACTGTGAGGCCAGCCGACATCTACACCCCGTCTACCTATGAACTTTAGCCTAGGCCCTTTTGTACGATGTTGCTATTTTGTGGACACTCAATAAAGTACCAGTGAGATGTTCTTTGACGACATATGATCATGCAGAGGAGTAGTAGACGATCTTCTGCCTTTGATGACTTTTCACTTGACTTGAGTTTTGAAGACTTAGAACGTACTTTCCCTCGCTTTAGTAGTTTAGAGGGACTAGGTGAGTATAGAGTCTAGGCTAGCCTGGGTGCCAGCTTAAGGACTTCTTGAACAGGCCAGGGCCTTGGATGTTGTAGGTATATATATGTATATAGATATTATTTAGCTATATCTAGGGGTGTTCTAACTAAAAATCTTTACTCTAATAAAGGCTGGATAACTGAGTGTTGTTAACTGTTTGAGATGTATATAAGTGTGGTTGTTTATAACTATTTTATCTGTTATTATTTGCAAGTTGATTGTGAATGATTCCGTTTATTAGTCCAAACATTTAAAAAAAAGGTACCTCGCTAAATAGCTACGCTTTTAACAATGAATCAGGCTCATATAATAAATAATAGATAATAATTAGGAAGACAAGTTGGTAGCGCTCAGTTTCCGGTATGATCTAGACATACTAAAAATTGGGTCATTATAGAAGAGCCTGAAGAATACCCCTCTTTAGATGTGAAAGAGGAGCCTAAGATGGAGCAAATTGCTCGGTTCTTGGCAATCCTCAGGAAGCTAAAAGCCAATTCCTCTTATGCAGAGGCGTTGGAGAAGAAACCTCCTACCATGGCGTATTTGCAGAGAGATGCAAATGTGGTACTGACCAAGGAGTGCAGTACATTAGTCCAAAAGAAGCACCCTCAAAAGCTGCCTGACCCCGGAAGTTTTCTTATTCCCTGTACTATAGGGACTATCACTTTCGAGAAGGCATTGTGCGACCTTTGCTCAAGCATCAATCTTATTCCTCTCTTTGTGATGAAGAGGTTGGGAATTCAAGACGTGAAGCCTACCAAGATCTCATTGGAGATGGAAGACAAGTCCCTGAAAAAGGCATATGGCATAGTAGAAGATGTCCTTGTGAAGGTTGAAGACCTTTACTTCCCTGCGAATTTTTTGATCCTAGACAATAAGGAGGACAGAGATGACTCCATCATCCTTGGAAGGCCTTTCCTAGCCACTGATAAGGCATTGATAGATGTGGAAAGAGGAGAGCTAGTCCTAAGGTTGTGGGAGGATCACATCTTGTTCAAGATCCCCAATCCTCAGTCTCCCTCTGACAAAGGAGGTACCATGGTACAACATTTAGTGTTTCAATCTTCTGTTTCAGTACAAAGTTATACAGATCCCCAAATATCAATTCAAAGTTTAGTGTTGGACATCCATCATCAACTATTGGAGAAGGAGGTACCAAGAAGAAGGTACCCAAAGGCTGGAGGAACAAGAAGATTCCAACTGAAGACTTCTCACCTGGCATGAGAGTTGTCTTCACTAAAAGTCTAGTCATTCCACATACAGTGAACGTGATCCTGTCTCTAGAGCATGTGGATCTCATTCATGAGAACACAGGAAGGAAGTTCACCATGAGGGGTGAAGATCTGATCCCCTATCAACCTCCGTAAAAGGAGCTGTCTGTCAAGCTAATGACAGTAAAGAAGCGCTTGTTAGTAGACAACCCAACCATAAGTAGAGTACTATTGTTTTCTTTCTTTTATTTATTTTCATTTAATTTTATTTTAGTTTACTTTCTATAGTTTTCACTTGTTTTGTAACGTTTGTGATCATGTGTAGTACTTAGAATAGAGACAGAGCCGCTTGAGATGGAAAATAGAATACCTCAGGGAGAGCCCCTTGCTGGCATTAAATGCCAGACAAGAAGGAAGATGGGTGTTCAACACCCATTCAAGAGCTGAGAAGAGCCACTCCTTGATCCCCTTTGGGCGTTCCACGCCCATTAAGGAGTAATTGCTGGCGTTGAACGCTAGAATAGAAAGGGAGATGGGCGTTCAACGCCCATGGAGGAGTACTAGCTGCCGTTGAACACCATAATAGGAACAGTCTGGGCATTCAACACCCTTGAAGGAGTAGCTAGGGCCAGTATTTTGGCCCCCAATAGGCGTTCAACGCCCATTTCTGGCATTGAAGGCCAGGTAAGGGGCAGGGAACTCGAAGATTCAAAGCTTCTCAAGCCAGTGGGTCCCACACAAACCCCACCCACTACAAAAAAAAGAGGTTAAAATGGCATTTATATTATGGTAGTTTTGAAGAACCGCCATAATAATTGGATATTCTGGCATTTTTCATCGATTCCATAATTTACTTTTGGATTTGTGGCGGTATTTATAATTAGGGCGGTTTTGAACTGCCATTATCACCTTAGTATAAAATAAGAATTATTAATCTCTAATTTCAGAAACCCTTACTTCATTGAAACACTACGCGTGACACTGTTCTCCTGGATGGCCTCTGCGACGATCTCTGATCCTCTTGCGTTCTCCGACGACCTTCTCGGGTGAAATCTCCTCTGGCATCGATCTGCATCAACGACATCTCCTACAGTGGTGATTTCCTCCAATGGCGTCTCCTCCAGCTTCCTCTCCTTGTCATCCTTTGTGTCTTCTCTGCCAAAATTGTCAACGCCTTCCTCTACGATGATCCAGGTCAGCTTCCTTTCCTTCCTTTCCTCTCCTTTCCTTCCTTACCATTCAGATCCGCCACTAGGAATTGCGTTCCGCAGGAGAGGAATTCCTTTGTTAACTTCCAAGCCAAAACTGGTGTAGAGGTTCATTCCTCCTCTTACTGTATCGCAATACATAATTTGGACGTTTTGTCTGATTTTTTAAGGTTCGGAAGAAACTTTTGAAAGTGACGAGCAGCAATTTGATTAAGAAAATAGTTAAAGGAAAATAATGCTCCTAAACTGTAGATGGTTATCGAATATCAAATGCTTTAAACTGGTAAACATTGTGTTTCACTGGTTGATAAATTAGCAAATCACCATTTCTTTTTTGTGCTTGTCATTGTGGGGAAGAAAAGTATTTTTGAATGGTTATTGGGTTGATCAGTTTATCACATTGGCAAGAATAAGATTGTTTTTTGATGTTGCAGAATACAGAACTGTGTCTGGTGTTGCTGGACTGTTGGTTATTCTTGATAAAGTTAAGGTAATGACTAGTTTTGATGCTATGCTTATTGCATATTCTAGAATTTTGAACTTTTCTCAATGAGATGTATCACTTTCTATGCGGTGTGACTGAATTTTATATTGATCAACTGCAATAGGGACCAAAATTTCAAGAGATTGTTAAACTAGAAATTAAACTTTCTATTTCTTGTGTAATTATTTGAACTAGAAATTAAACTTTCTATTTCTTGTGCAGTAATCTTAGCAACAAGCACATTCGAGGGCCATTCCATTCACTGTGTAATAAACATTGTGAATATACTGCTTAAAAAATAAATTATAAACATTATGAATATACTGCTTTTGTGTTGTGTGCAGACTGCCATTGTGAATTCATAGACCCTTGAAGAAGTTGCAAGACTTAAAAAGGTCCTTGCTTTTCTAGATCTGATGTTCACTTATTCAATTTTGATTTTTGCTCTCTGCTGTTTACTTCTTAGATGATCCTTTCTTCTGATTGCTCATTTTTGTAAAGAGAATTTGTTGTTCTTTGTATTCCTCCTCTGCTGTCTAATTTTCTCTTTAATCCCAAAACAAAAAAATCATTGAAAAGCCTTGTTATAATATTTCCTTTGGCTGTTATCTTCGTTGAGGATTTCTTTTCATCTAACTTCAATTTCTTATCTATGGTTAAAAATATAAACATATATATATATATATATATATATATGCAGGACAAGTGACTCAAATCTTAGCAAGCTAAGCTAAGCTAAGGTGTCACTCTAAAAATCACGTGTCATCCATAAATACACATACACACACACATATATGCTGCTTAATTAATTAGCTTCTTCTCCAATTTTTCAAAAGGTCAAATTAAATACATTACAAACGTGATATATCATTATATTCATTCTACCCTTTGCTTCTTAGCTTGCAATGCATGTTCATCTCTTAAAACCCTTAAATTAGTTATTATTGGATATAGGTGATCATCCATCCTGTAGTAGCTTTCAATCTACTCTTAAATAATTAATTAATTTATATAGTTCAAATAAGATGATCGGTTTAGTCTTCACTTACCACAACAGTGTTGAATTTCGGTATTTTCAAAAACATGATGCCATTAATAGTAGTTCTTTTAATTTGGTTTCCCATTCGTAATAATATACATAGTATCAAAATTTTCATGCAAGCATGTGCATATATTGAAACTTTGCAGGACATAACTACTGTGACACGAAAACAGTTGCAATTGGCTGGAAATAAAGAGTTGAGTCACGTGTCCTACATATATATATATATATATATATATATATATATATATGTATGTATATATTTATATAGTTATGCTTAATTAGTATTGGTAATTTAATTTGACTTTCACTGAATGAGTGTGATGAGTGGCAGCAGAACATAAAACTTTGGCTCAACTTCATATAAATCTTTCTATTATGACTAGGGGTGGCAAACAGGCCTAAACCTGCCGAGTTGGACCGCGTAACCCACTGGAAAAGGCGGGCTGGGCTGGAAAATTGGGACCGCCAAATAGCAAAAGTCCGCTTAACCCGCACCGCTTAAACCGCGGGCTTTGGCGGGGTAGGGTGGGCTTCCCCGCCGGGCTTAGTATTTTTTTGGCAAGGGGTATTTTTACAATTTTTTTTGCCAAAATCCAACTTTCCCAAACCCAACTTACAAGAGAATGAAGATGAAAATTGATTGTTTTGGATTATGTTTATTTTGTTTTAGAGACAATATTTATAATTATGTCTTGGATTATGTTTATTTTGCTTTGGGAACAATATTTATAATTATGTTTTGGATGAAAACTTGGTTTACAATTATTTTTATTATATATTTATAATTACAAAGACTTTAATGTTTGTGAATATAAAAATTATAATTTGTTTATACTTTTAGAAATTATAATAGTTTAAAGTAAAAAAAAAGAGGATATTTGGTGGGTTTAGCCCGCCGACCCGCCAGCCCGCCGTTAGGTGGGGCGGGCTGGGATTCTGGGATCGCCTCACTAGGCGGGGCGGGCAGGCCAGCCCGCCAAAGGGTGGCTGATAAACCACTATTTCATCGTTTATCTTATGCTAATTTGAGTGGTTTTTATCAACTCTTTACTCACTTATTCATATGATTTGTATGGTTTTACATTTTCCTTCCTAATTTTGTTCTATAATTGAAAACTTGCTTCCCAAATTACCAAAAATTAATTTCCCTTTACCATTTGATGCCTTGATATGTGCGTTAAGTGTTTTCAAGAAAAAAAGCATGCAAAAGTGGAAGGAATACAAGAAGTTGAAGAAATTGCTAAGCTGTCCAGCCTGACCCTCTCGCACTAAAATAGTCATAACTTGAGCTACAGAGGTCTAAATGAGGCGGTTCCAGTTGGGTTGGAAAGCTAACATCCGGGGCTTCTAAATGACATATAATTCACTATAGTGGCCATATAGAAAAATGACGTGCACGCGTGGATCACGCGGACGCGTCGTTCTGCAGAAAAACCAGCGTGGCAGATTTCGTCCCCAGCAATTTCTGGGCTGTTTCTGGCCCAGTTCTCGACCCAGAACACACAGATTAGAGGCTATAAAGTGGGGGAATCCATCCATTCACAAAATATACAACTTTTTATACATACAATTTTAGGTTTTAGATGTAGTTTCTAGAGAGAGAGGCTCTCTCCTCTCTCTTAGGATTTAGGATTAGGATTAGGATTTAGGATTTCTATTATGGTTAGGCTACTTCTCGTCATTCCAGGTTCAATGTTCCTTTAATTAATGTTTCTCTTCTACTTTTATTTATTCTAATTCTTTTACTTTTATTTGACTTATGTTGCCAAATTGGCTTATGAACCTTCTCATGTTATATTTGAATATTCTATTTAATGCATATTGAGGTATTTCAGATTTAGGATTATTTTCTTCTATTTATGATATAAATAATTTAGATTTTCCCCCTTTACTTTGGTTGAGTAATTGGTGACACTTGAGTTATCAAACTCAGTTGTTGATTGAAAATTGGAATTCGCTGATTGATTTGGATCGCTCTAAAGCTAGTCTTTCCACAGGAGTTGACTAGGACTTGAGGATCAAATTGATTAGTCCACTTGACTTTCCTTTATTTAGTAAGGGTTAACTAAGTGGGAGCGATAAACGATTCTCATCACACCTGATAAGGATAACTAGGATGGGATTTCTAGTTTTCATTCCTTGTAATGGTTTTTATGATAATTAATTTACTTTATTGTCAATTTATTTTCCTAATCCTTATTTCAAAAACCAAAAAATATACATTTTTCCATAACCATAATAAATCATACTTCCCTGCAATTCCTTGAGATACGACCCGAGGTTTAAATACTTCGGTTATAAATTTTATTGGGTTTGTTTAAGTGACAACCAAAACTTTTGTACGAAAGGATTCTCTGTTGGTTTAGAAACTATACCTACAACGTGATTATTTTTAAAAATTCTTTACCGACATAAATTAGTTCGTCAGCAGCCTTCTGGCGGGGCAGGGTGGGCTTCCCAGCTTGCCACCCCTAATTATGACACTCTGTTTAGTCCTTTATAGAGAAACCAAATGGGACCCCAAGCCATAAGTTTGTTTGCACCAAATAGGACTAGATGCTTTTCTCATTTGTTCTACAACAATTAGCAATACAACATTTCTGACAAATTTCAAAGCTAGTAAATAGTATAATTAGATATGATAAATTCTAGCTCTAGGCAAATGTGGTTGATTAGTACTAAATGCACAAAAATACTAAAACTTCTGAAAACACCTTAATTATTAATTGCAACTAACATGAAAGATGCATTTTTATGTTATAATAAAAAGTATTTTTCAATAATAAAAGTTTACTTCCATTTCATTCTTACTCTCTGTCATACCTTCTTTGGTTTAGTATACAGTCTGGTAGTTAACTTGTTGATTTGCAGGTTAGGGACTTAAGCTCTCATCTGAATGCTTGATGCCAGGGCATTTTGGCCAGTTTCACTGACTTTTTTCTTTACTTTTTTAGGATAGTTTCATGCATTTTCTTAGTAAATAAGCAAGTTTTGGGTGAATATACACTTACATCTTGATTCAAGCAAATATCGTGAACTTTACATGATTTCATGAGAATTATGCATGAATTGAATGATAATATGGATGATGCATGATCTCATGACTTGAAACAAAGCTTTGATGCACCTTATTTGTTTGATTTCAAGACAAAGGAAGCAAAGAAGAACCACGTTAGCAGCCACGTTAGCTTCACTAACGTGACCACTAACGTGGAATGGGAGCGAGCTTGCAACGTTAGTGGTAAAGTTACCACCAATAATGCCTTCGAATGAAATCTTAACCCACGTTAGTTGCCACGTTAGTTACACTAACGTGGGAACTAACGTGGAAGAACGGGAGAGCTCCAACGTTAGTGGTAAAAGTGAACACCACTAACGTTCCGAAATGCCATACTAAGCCACGTTAAGAGCCACGTTAGTCCAATTAACGTGGACTCTAATGTGGAGTAAAGAGGAAGTCGCAAGCGTTAGTGACACTCACCTTTGTCACTAACGCTAGACCAAGCCTAAATTGCCTACATTAGTGGTCACGTGAAGACCACTAACGTGAAGGGTAACGTAGAGCAATGAATGATAAGCCAACGTTAGTGACAATCGCCTTTGTCACTAACGTTGGAGATGGCTAATACACCCACATTAGTGGTCACGTTAATGCCATTAACGTGAAGCACTAATGTGGAAGGAAGGGGCATTTTGACGCGTTAGTGACAAAGGTAAGTGTCAATAACGCTCTCGAGCCTTGGCATGCCCACGTTAAGGGCCACGTTAGTTACACTAACGTGGACCATTAACGTGGAAGAAAGGGACAAAGAGCAACGTTATTGGAAAAGGTGAATGCCAATAAGATTTGCGAAAGGCTAAGAGGCTACGTTAGTGGTTACGTTAGTATCACTAACATTGAAGTTAACGTGGATCAATTGGTTGGGAACGTTAGTGACAAAGTTATCGTCACTAACACTTTTGACCCCAAGTTTACACTTAACGTTAACACCACTAACGTCCTAACTAAACGTCCTACCATTCCTGACTCACATTTTGTTTGCAAGCAAAGCTGAGCCCACTGAAGACTATAACTGCTTCAACTAAAGATCAAAGGCCCATATCCAAGACTTGAAGAGCTCAACTAGAAGATCAGAAGAGTAGTATATATAGGGATAGTTTTGAATTGAAAAGGGATCTGGAACTTGAGAACTACACTTTGTATATTTTACTTTCTCTGCAACTTCTAGTTTAACTTTGAGAATGCATTCTTCTTTATCATCTTCCATTTCTAGAGCTATGAACAACTAAAGCCATTTTCATTGGGTTAGGGAGCTCTATTGTAATTTGATGGGTCAATTATAGTTTTCATTCTTCTTCTTCTTTCTTTTCTCTTGATTTTACTAGAAAGATTTCGATCTTAATCCAAATTGGTTAGTTGTCTTGGAAAAGAAACTTTCCATAATTGGATCTCCTCTGAGCCTTGGAAAAGGGATGAGGAGATCATGCTAGAATTGCTTTCTCATGTTGGACCAAATTGGGGTTTGGATGGATATAGTGACATATAATCCTACCAACACTTTGATTTGGAAATACATGTGGTATAATCAGTGACCACACTTCATCTCTTCCCATGAGCAATTAAATCAAGGAATTGGGCAATTGTTCAAGCTTAGAGAGATTGGGTTGCCAAGGAATTGGGATCCAATCACTTAAGATTTCCAAGGAGATCAATGAATGCATTGATTGAGGAAGAGAGGAGAATGAACTTGATCCGGAGAATGCAATATCTCCTAAGCCCAATGAATCCCCAATTTCTGATCTTACCCATTCTCTTTATTTTCTGCCATTTACTTTTATGCTCATCTTCCCAAATCCCCATTTAAGATTCTACAATTTACTTTCCGCCATTTACATTCAGCCATTTATTTCCAGTATTTACATTTTCCGTTGTTTACTTTCCCGCCATTTAATTTTCTGCAATTCCTCAACTCAATTTCTGCTTAGCTCAACTAGAACATTCTTCTAATTAAAGTTGCTTGACCAATCAATCCCTGTGGGATTCGACCTCACTCTATTGTGAGTTTTTACTTGACGACAATTCGGTATACTTGCCAAAGTAAAATTTGTTGAGAGACAAGTTTCCGTACATCAAGTTTATGGCACCGTTGCCGGGGATTGATTTTGTTTTGACAATGATTAAGTTAGAGAATAACTAGATTGAGCATTTTTCTTTTATTTTGTTTAATTCTATTTGAGTGATTTACTTTCAGTTTTAGTTATTTTCTTTCCTTTATCCCTTACCCGTTTGTTGTGTTTTTGTCATTGTTTACAATTCAGTTCACTAACCCACTAACTGTTTGATATATTGCATCACTCACACTAATAGCTATTCTAACAAGTGTAATTTTTTCATTCATTTCCTTTCTTGATTTTTGCTTTGTTGGTTTTATGACAGGTAGAAGAAGCGGGGTCTCAACGTTCTTTGATTCTGAACCTGAGAGGACCCTTCTTAGAGTAAGGAGGGAAGCAAGAGGGAAGATAGTTGTTGGTGCTAAGGAAGAGGAAGAGTATTTTGAAACAGACATGGAGGAGAATATAGAGAACCACCATGAAGAAGAAGCTCACAACCATGCCAGGGAAGGCCCAATAAATCATGCTGGGCAAGAGAGAAGAGTACTAGGCTCTTACATCAATCCAAACCCAGGAAATTGTGGAAGTAGCATCCAAAAGCCAACCATACATGCCAATAACTTTTAACTAAAGCCCCAGCTCATCACTCTCGTTCAGAACAACTGTGCATTCGGAGGAAGTGCCCAAGAAGACCCCAATCAACATCTAACTACCTTCCTAAGGATATGTGATACTGTGAAGTCTAATGATGTTCATCCTGACACTTATAGACTACTTCTGTTCCCCTTTTCACTCAAGGATAAGGCATCTAAATGGCTGGAATCCTTCCCGAAGGAGAGTTTAACAACCTGGGAAGATGTGGTGAATAGATTCTTGGCGAGATTTTACCCTCATCAAAGAATCAATAGGTTGAGAGCTGAGGTACAAACCTTCAGGCAATAAGATGGTGACACTCTCTATGAAGCATGGGAGAGGTTTAAGGACTTAACAAGAAGGTGCCCGCCAGATATGTTCAATGAATGGGTACAACTACACATTTTCTATGAAGGTCTTTCTTATGAATCAAAGAAGGCAGTGGACCACTCATCCAGGGGATCTCTGAACAAGAAGAAGACCATTGAAGAAGTCATAGATGTCATCGAGACTGTAGCTGAGAATGACTACTTCTATGCTTCTGAAAGGGGAAATACTCGAGGAGTAATGAAGCTGAACAATATGGACGCTCTGTTGGCTCAAACAAGATGATCACCAAGTAGCTGGCTGACCTTACCAAGAAGATGGAAAGAAACCAAGTTGCAGCAGTCACCACCTCATCAGCAGCTCAAGAAGGAGTGAATGCAGAGGAAGAGGGTGACCAGGAACAAGCCAACTATATTGGGAACTCACCTAGGCAGACCCATGATCCATACTCCAAAACTTATAATCCTGGTTGGAGGAACCACCCAAACTTTGGGTGGGAAAATCAACAAGATCAAGGCTAAGATCAGAGACGTCACAACCCCAACAACAATACAACTCACCAAAATTCCACACAGAGATCATATCAATACCCCTCCAACCTCAACTCACCATCACCATCTGAAGATAGACTCTCCAGGATTGAGACTCTACTTGAAGGAATATGTAAGGAAATCCAAGACAACAGAGTGTTCAAGGATGAGGTGCGAGCTAATATCAAAACCCAAGGAGACACCATTAAGAGGCTAGAGTCTCAAGTGGGATATCTCTCTCAGTAGATTCATAAACCCACTGATAGCTTCCCAAGTGATACAAAGAAAAATCTGAGAGGTGAAGCAAAGAAAGTAAGATGGGAGGAATGCAAGATGGTCACTATAAGAGATAAGGGGAGTGAGGAAAAATTGAACAAACCATTAGAACACTCTCGAGATATTCCAGCAGAGAAGCAGGAAAAGGGTGACCAAGAAACCAACTCCACACAGAAGAAGGGGCTAAGGGAGAAGGAGATTCTGAACCCATATGCACCTTTTCCCCATAGACTCAAGGGTGGTGTAGAAAGGAAAGTGTACTCAAAGTTTCTCGACATGTTTGCATCCTTCCATGTAAACATTTCATTCATCAAGGCCCTCCAACAAATGCCCTCATACATTAGTGTATGAAAGAGCTGCTAACCAAGAAAAACTCACTAAAAGGAGGACAAACAATAGTGATGAATAAAAAGTGCAATACTCTCATTCAACCAGAGTTACCTACAAAAAGGAAGGATCCCGGGAGTTTTCACATCCCCTGTGCTATAGGAGAAACAAGGATTGATAAAGGACTCTGTGACCTGGGGGCAAGTATCAACTTAATGCCTTTATCTCTCATAAAGAAGCTTCAGATCAATGAGCTAATGCCCATAGACGTAATCATCAAGTTGGCTGACAAAACTCAAAAACAAGCAATAGGAGTAGTTGAAAACGTGTTGGTGAAGGTTGGGAACTACTTCCTTCCCACAGACTTTGTTATCTTGGAGATGGAAGAGAGTCACCTCCATCCAATCATATTGGGAAGGCCATTCCTAGCCACAGCCAGAGCACTCATAGATGTGGAATGAGGAGAGCTAATATTGAGGATACATGATGAACAACTTACCTTCAATGTCTTCAAACCCTCACAAGAAACAGATCAAGAAAATAAGGAATCAAGGGGAGATCACAATAAGGCAATGGTGGAAGAAACAAGCACTGAAGCACAAACGGTACACCTGGGAATCTCTTTGGTTGGTAAATAATACAGTTAGAAGGTACAACAGCTAAAGAAAACCCAAGAAGAGCTAAACCCACCAGAGTCATATGAGACTAGCAACAAAATTTTCCTGGAGAAAGAGGCCACAAGGAGCAGGATAGCATTAAAAGAAACAAGGAAGAAGGCGCCAAGGGGATGGAGGAACAAAAAGATCCCTACAGATGATTTCTCTCCAGGGGATAAAGTAATCTCTGCTCATTTCCCAGCTATCCCATCTCATCTCCCCACCATTCCATTTCAGCTGCCTAAAGTTTTCACCATCAGTAGACTTCTCTCCTTGGAACATGTGGATGTTTTTAATGAAGCCAACGGAGATAGATTCACTGCAAGAGGGGAAGATTTGAAGCACTACCAACCACCCTGACAAGGGCAGAAAGTCAAGCTAATGACGCTAAAGAAGCACTTCATGGGAGGCAACCCATATTTTAATTTTTTTTAGGATGTCTGAAGTAGTTAATAAAGCAATGTTCATGAATTCCAAATCAACTTTGACAAACACTTAGATGAATCCTTATATGCAACATATAGTGAACAACAAGTTTGGTGTTCCAGGTAAACTAAGAGGACAAGAACACAATTCACACTGTGTTACTCTTAGAGCCTTAATCAACTCTTTTTACACCACATGGTCACAAGCTAAGTTTGGTGTCACCAATGTTGCATATATGAACAATTAATCTGTCAGTTGGGTTGTATTCATGAATAGCACTTAGTTATTTAAAAATAAAAAAATTTTAAAAAGTAGTTATTCCACTTTCTAATTTTGCCGCCATTATCCAAACTCATTAGTTCCTTTTATCTTGCAGGAGAAATGAAGGGAAGATTGGATGAAATTTATGGGACAAATGAAGATGGGGGTTCGGCCACTTCACAAAGAGGGACTATACACATGTCTTCAAAGGGAATGCATTGGGAAATGTTGCCATGCAACATTGGAAGAATGATACCCTTGGAAACCGAACCAACCCTATCATAAAAGTAGTGATCCTTATGCCCATCATATGTCAAATCCCAACCGTCCACCATTGGTTCTTACTATCAATCCACACCCTTCGATCACCTATCATCTTCCTATATAAATGAACCCTACTCTATACCCTTCCATATTCAAATGCCCTTTCGTTTCATTCTTTTCTCTTTCGAAACACACACCTAACACTCCTTCCTTCATCCAAACACAATCCTATAGCTACACCCTATCTTAACTCGGTCGAGTTCCATCATCAATCCATAATTTTCAACACCTTCGCATACTAACTTCGACTCATGGCATCATCAAGCTCTAAGAGGCGAAAGGGAAAGGGACCGGTGGAGAGCATCCCTTTTGATGAAGGGAGGTTCAAGACCGCCTTCCATGAGCTTCAATTTGAACGGATAAAACACAAGAAAATATTGCCAGAATTGACATTCCAGTTCAACGATGATGAGTGCCGACAGATTAGAGAGAAGATTGAACAAAGGGGTTGGCAAGAGCTCATGAACCCAGACACAAAGATAAATGCAAATCTCATTAAGGAGTTCTATGCCAATGTGGCCAGAGAAGACACTACCAAGGCACCTACCTTCAATAGCTATGTGAGAGGAACAGAGGTAGACTTCAGTCCCAATGCCATAATGAGGACTCTTCATCTGAGATCACAACCTTCTGACAAGCCCAGTTATCAAGCAAGAATAAGTAATGGCCCCAACAATGATGAGCTTGAAGAAATTATGAATGATATGTGTGTTATAGGATCAGATTAGGAAAGGTATTCAGATAAGAGGCCGTGGTTCATTAGAAGAGGAGATCTCATTCTAGAAGCCAAGGGATGGTTTGAGCTCGTGAGAAGATCTATCTTTCCAGCCTCAAACAATTCTGAGGTCAACATTGCTCGAGCTACTCTAGTACATTGCATTATGAGGGGTGGAGATATCAATGTACATAAAATTATAGCTGAGGGGATCCAAGAAGCAGCCAAAAAGATTGACCCGAGTGCTCGGCTTTGCTACCCCAGTACCATCTTGAGATTATGTATGAAAGCCAAGGTAGTCTTCGAAGATAGCAATCCAAATTGGATAAACCCTGGAAGGTTAGTTACGCTCTAGCGCATAACATATGTGGCACCTGCTCAACAACAAAGAAGGCCTCAGATAAGGAAAAGAACATCACAAGAAGAACCTCATCAAGAATAACCTCAACAAACAAAATACCAGCAAGAAGAGCAATACGATCCAACCAACATAAATCTGGTTCACATTCAAGGAGCCATTGAGGATTTGGCAAGGAGATACATGGAAGGACAAGAACAATAACTACACTTTCAATCCCAAAGGATGGATAGTCAGGAAGAACTACTTTCTAATTGGATGAATCAACAAGAGGAATGGCAGAAACAACAAATGGAGCAACAACAGGAACACTACTCCCAGCTCACCCAAGCCATCAATCAAGTAACTGAAAGGTAAGAGTGTCAAGATAAACGCCTTCAAGAACTCAACCAACATCAGTTAGCTCAGATGAAAGCATTCAACGAGTTCAGCGTGCTTAATGAGGGATGGAAACTACACAGGGAAGAATTCAACATAAACACTCAGGCCAAGTTGACTTATATGGCTGGGCATATGCATAATTTGCACTCTACGATCCCAAGATATGAGATAGTCCACAAGGACCTAACAGAACAAGAGGAGGGGAAGGTGAAACAGTAGAAGGAAGCATTGAAGAAGAAGATGGAAGATGCTGGCTTCTGGAAAAAGCTGATTGGGAAGCGCAAAGGAAATGAAAATTCGAGCACTCAAGAAGGACACAAAGAGGACAAACAAGAGAGAAAGTATGGGCACCCTCATGAGTAAAAGGTGGCGGAGTTCCTTTTCATTTTCTCCCTTTAAATGTCTAAATAAGGAAAATCATGTATGAAATAGAACATGCTTCCATAGTAGCTTAGGAAGTTTCAATTCTGCCTTTAAATTTTCTTTGCCTAAGTCCATGTGTGCTAGTCTAAGTCCCCTGTTATCATTTTCATCCTATTTAAATGTATGCTTGCCCTTTAGGTTAAATAAAAGAAAATGTTATGAAAAACCAGAGTGGGGTTCATCTTGTGAAGTTCTTAATGTTTGTGGTGTAGTAATTGGTTAGCTAAGTTGGTTCACCAACAAGGTATACAGGCAACTAGATGTTCTAAATCCTATGCTTGAAGCACATTCTATGAGACTAGTTAAACAATAAGGTCCTAATAAGAAAAAGAGAAAAGAACAGTGAGAGTTGAAAAAGAAATAAAAAGAAATAAGGCTAGGTACCAAGGGTTTGAATCTTGAAGCATGTGTTTGTGGTGTTCTTGTGCAAAGGATCTGCTTGGATGAATAAGTTCTTTGGAGTGCCTCATCACTTAGTAACTTGGGTTAACTAACCCGGGATTATCAACTGAAAATCCACTATCAAGAGCAACCTTACTACAGAATACTTAGTAACCCAAAGAGGTGCTGGACACCAAGGCCTCAAGGAAGGAAAATAACAAACCATATGCCTGTGGTGTGCATGTGTGGGGGAGAGAGACTTGAGGGAGTAAGTCCGTAGGGGTGTTTCAACACCTAGCACCTTGAACCAACTGGTTCGAGAGTGTTGGCTGAAAACTTATTTTAAAGAGTTGCCCCCTCACAGAGCACTTAGCCTAAGAATGCAATAAACCCTAAAAAGAAAGGGGGGATCAAGGAATAAGGATCTCATAGGATGCAATCAAGCAAGTATTCAATAGCATGATAAGGACCTGGAAGTAAAGGAATAAACCTAAGATGCTATGCATGAAACCCCATAAACCAAGAATTTTACTTCTATAATAAGAACTTGTTTCTCTTGTTCTTTCATTCATCATTCTTATGTTTCAGTACTTGCTTAGGGACAAGCAAGCTTTAAGTTTGGTGTTGTGATGCCAGGGCATTTTGGCCAGTTTCACTGACCTTTTTCTTTACTTTTTTAGGATAGTTTCATGCATTTTCTTAGTAAATAAGCACATTTTGGATGAATATACACTTACATCTTGATTCAAGCAAACATCGTGAACTTTACATGATTTCATGAGAATTATGCATGAATTGAATGATAATATAGATGATGCATGATCTCATGACATGAAACAAAGCTTTGATGCACCTTGTTTGTTTGATTTCAGGATAAAGGAAGCAAAGAAGAACCACGTTAGCAGCCACGTTAGCTTCACTAACGTGACCACTAACGTGGAATGGGAGCAAGCTTGCAACGTTATTGGTAAAGTTACCACAAATAACGCCTTCGAATGCCATCTTAACCCACGTTAGTTGCCACGTTAGTTACACTAACGTGGGAACTAACGTGGAAGAACGAGGGACCTCCAACATTAGTGGTAAAAGTGAACACCACTAACGTTCCAAAATGCCACACTAAGCCACGTTAAGAGCCACATTAATCCAATTAACGTGGACTCTAACATGGAGTAAAGAGGAAGTCGCAAGCGTTAGTGACACTCACCTTTGTCACTAACGCTAGACCAAGCCTAAATTGCCTACGTTAGTGGTCATGTTAAGTGATGGGATATTTTAGCGGAAAAACGAATTTCTCCAAAACACCCAAAACTAACCAGCAAGTTCTCGGGTCGCATCAAGTAATAATAACTCACGGGAGTGAGGTCGATCCCACAGGGATTGAAGGATTGAGCAATTTTAGTTTAGTGGTTGATTTAGTCAAGCGAATCAAGATTTGGTTGAGTGATTTGTGATTTGCAGAATTTAAATTGCATGGAAAGTAAAGGGAATGGGTAATTGACATGAAATTAAAGAGAACAGGAATTTAAATGCTGAATCTTAAAGAACAAGAAATTAAATGGCAGAAACTTAGAACGCAAGAAATGGAAATTGTAGAATCTTAAAGTGCAAGAAATGTAAATAGCTTGAATTGTAAAGGGAATTGGGAGTTGGATTTACAGAAATTAAACGAGGGAAAGTAAATTGCATCCAACAGAGAAGTAAAAGAACACTAGGATTGAACCGGATCTAAAAACAGAATTGTAAATAAGCATGTAAATAGTAAACAGGGAATGCGAAATGGGGAATCCGGATCTCAGGACCCAAGAGACTAGATAACCAAGTCTAGATCTCAATGCCTTCCTAGATCCAACAAGAACAATTGCAAAGGAATTGTAAATTGCAAAGAAAGTAGATGAAGAACAATTAACAGAAATTAAATTCAATAAGCAGTAGAAGAAACAGAGAGATCTTCGGATGAGATTGAAACAGAATTCCTTCAATTCTCCAACCTAAGATCCAAGACAATTGAAATTGAAATTGAAAGCAATAAAACTAAGAGGAAGAGAGTGGAATTCTCCTTCCCCGAAACTAAGAAATTAAAGATCACTCAATATCCAAAGCTCTCCGAAAACTATTATGAAAACTCAAAAGGAAAGCTCCCGAAAAACTTGAATTCTATCCTATTTATACACTTTCTTCAAATGATCTTCAAGCCTTGAGTTGGGCCTTTGCTCTTGGTGGAATTGGGTTGAGAGAGGCCTTGGTTGATTGCTCTTGGAGTTTGGAGAGGAACCAAAGTAAACCAATTGAACCGGGTTGGAGTTTTGCAAAAGTTTGAGTAAAAGTTTGAGGCTAACTTTTACTCTAACTTTTACTATCAGCCTCCATGCTTTGTTGCTATCCACGTTGGGGCAAAAGTTAGGGGTCTAACTTTTGCTCCAACGTTGGCCTCCTTATGTGTACTTATGGCGCCAACGTTAGCCCAAAAGTTAGAGGCTAACGTTGGCGCAAACTTTTGCTCCCCCTTTGTATTGTTCATGTGCCAACGTTAGCCCAAAAGTTAGAGGCTAACGTTGGCGCAAACTTTTGGTGGCCAGGGGGTGTTTTTCTCATGCCAACGTTAGCCACAAAGTTAGGGGCTAACGTTGGCGCAAACTTTTGGTGCCCAGGGGGTGTTTTTCTCATGCCAACGTTAGCCACAAAGTTAGGGGCTAACGTTGGCGCAAACTTTTGGTGCCCAGGGAGTAACTTTCATGTGCCAACGTTAGCCCAAAAGTTAGGGGCTAACGTTGGGACTAACTTTTCACCCAAAAGTTTGTGCAAAAGTTTGAGGCTAACTTTTGGTCCAGCTTTTTGCTTCCTGGTTCAACCAAACATGAGATATTCATTTTATCATAATATGTGACAATTATAGCATAAAACCTCATGAAATAGCATGAATTCATACATGGTTGATTAAATCAAAGGAAACATGAAAATCTACCCAATTGGCTTGCTTTTGGCTCAAGAAAGTGCATAATTCAATTGAAAACAAAAGAAAAAGGCTAGTGAAACTAGGCTAAGATGACTTGTCATCACAACACCAAACTTAAAGCTTGCTTGACCCCAAGCAAGAAATGAATTATGCTCAATGGTTCTTTCATTTAAGATGGATTGAAGAACAACTTGTCAGGTCCTGTGAGTGAAGTGATCAAGTGTCAGTGGGGTGAACTCTAAATCATATGCTCATGCAAGGGTTTCAGTGCTCACTAGTCCTCACATATTGGGAGTCTTAGGTCTTAGGATTTTCATCCAAATGGTATCATGGAGATCTCTTTATATGTAGTCACCTTGAAGCAGCTTATAGTTTCTGTGCTTTGGCCTCGACTCTAAGTGTCATGTCTCAAAGCGGCTCTTTAGATAAGCTTTCAATCAATACTCCTAAACCAGTTGGTTTTAAGGTATTAGGTGTTAAAGCACCCCTAAAGATTTACTTGCTCAAGCCTCTTTCCTTGACACAGCTCAACCACAAGCATTTACTAGGCTAACAACTCTTTGAGTTTTGTTTCTTTTTTTTTTCTCTTTTTCTGCCTAGTAATTGATGCTCAGAGCCTTGGGCCATGTTCTTTTTGTTTTTGTATTTTCTTTTCTTTCTTTTGTTTTGTTTGCTGCTTCTTGGATCAATAAATTTTTGAGAATCTCCACAATACTTCTTTGAACTTCATGTCCCGCCTATGAGCTCCCATGCAAGTTTTCACAAGATGCAACCTCAATACATAATCATACAACTAGAACCACCACTTCTCCTAATCTTTTGCTTGCCTCAAAATTGTTTAATTCCTCAATCCTTCTTTTCAAAGAACTTTCATGTGATGCATTTTTGAACATTGAGTGCAAACAAGTTTTGAAGAGAAAAATGTTGTGAATGATCAAGCATCTTGCTTATTGAATTACAGAAAAACTATGCTATGCAGATAGATAATCAGGGAAACTAAACCACTCTCAATCATAGCAGTGTTTGATGTAAGATAATCACTTAACGATACAACCTTTTGGAGTTCGCTTGCTTCACTCCTCATCATCATCATTACTGATCCACACGTTCCTCTTTCATTTTTTTTGGGTGATGATGCTTAATCCTTCCAAAAGCTTGTATGACACTCTGCAATGATATTGAAAGTTGCTTGTTCTCCAAGCACTTGAAAAATGGTTAGCATGCATGATTTATTTGTGGGCTTTTGTACTTACTTTGGTGTGGGAACACCAAACTTAGTACCTTGCTAATGGTTTTCATGCATCAAATTAACCATGTGTGAAACTCTTTTTTTCTTTTTCAACAGTAACAAAACTGAAAACTAAACTAGCAAAACAGTTAATTAGTTTATCTAACTGCTTGAAGCTAGCATTATGCAAAAGGTGAGAATATGTTTTTAAATGAGATTTTGGTGGAACACCAAACTTAGAATCCTTCATTCTCCCTTATATTGTTTTGGTGTGCAACACCAAACTTAGCTTCTTGCAATATAGGTAAAGCTAACTAACCTTTTATTAAAAGAGCTATGAAAAGAAAACTACCTCCGGTTGGGTTGCCTCCCAACAAGCGCCCTTTTATTGTCACTAGCTTGACATCTTGCTCTTTGATTATGGAGGCTGGAAATCATAATGCCTCAGTTTTTCTCCTCTTGCTGTAGGATTCTTTTCCTCCATGACCTGCACAATCACAAACAATTCAAGTGATGATTGAATATTTTCAAGCTCAGAATGTGATTCAGAAGGTTAGCTGGCACAAAGTATCAAACAGTTGATGGACTTGGGAGATTAGTGGCAGAAATTGCTTCTCTTGTGTAAGCAAGAGCATTGCATAGAGCCAGAAATTTTCAGGAAAACTTCACCTTGTTGCTAGAGCGAAGTTTCAGTTATCTCAGGCAAAATTTCAAACAGTTAGTGGGTTAATTGAAAATTAAAGGAACAGAAAATAAAAATGCCAGATCTAGATCACCACCTCACCTAATCATTGTCAATCTAATCAATCCCCGGCAACGGCACCAAAAACTTAATGGGATATTTTAGCGGAAAAACGAATTTCTCCAAAACACCCAAAACTAACCGGCAAGTGCACCGGGTCGCATCAAGTAATAATAACTCACGGGAGTGAGGTCGATCCCACAGGGATTGAAGTATTGAGCAATTTTAGTTTAGTGGTTGATTTAGTCAAGCAAATCAAGATTTGGTTGAGTGATTTGTGATTTGCAGAATTTAAATTGCATGGAAAGTAAAGGGAATGGGTAATTGACATGAAATTAAAGAGAACAGGAATTTAAATGCTGAATCTTAAAGAACAAGAAATTAAATGGCAGAAACTTAGAACGCAAGAAATGGAAATTGCAGAATCTTAAAGTGCAAGAAATGTAAATAGCTTGAATTGTAAAGGGAATTGGGAGTTGGATTTGCAGAAATTAAACAAGGGAAAGTAAATTGCAACCAACAGAGAAGTAAAAGAACACTTGGATTGAACCGGATCTAAAAACAGAATTGTAAATAAGCATGAAAACAGTAAACAGGGAATGGGAAATGGGGAATCCGGATCTCAGGACCCAAGAGACTAGATAACCAAGTCTAGATCTCAATGCCTTCCTAGATTCAACAAGAACAATTGCAAAGGAATTGTAAATTGCAAAGAAAGTAGATGAAGAACAATTAACAGAAATTAAATTCAATAAGCAGTAGAAGAAACAGAGAGATCTTCGGATGAGATTGAAACAGAATTCCTTCAATTCTCCAACCCAAGATCCAAGACAATTGCAATTGAAATTGAAAGCAATAAAACTAAGAGGAAGAGAGTGGAATTCTCCTTCCCCGAAACTAAGAAATTAAAGATCACTCAATATCCAAAGCTCTCCGAAAACTATTATGAAAACTCAAAAGGAAAGCTCCCGAAAAACTTGAATTCTATCCTATTTATACACTTTCTTCAAATGATCTTCAAGCCTTGAGTTGGGCCTTTGCTCTTGGTGGAATTGGGTTGAGAGAGGCCTTGGTTGATTGCTCTTGGAGTTTGGAGAGGAACCAAAGTAAACCAATTGAACCGGGTTGGAGTTTTGCAAAAGTTTGAGTAAAAGTTTGAGGCTAACTTTTACTCTAACTTTTACTATCAGCCTCCATGCTTTGCTGCTATCCACGTTGGGGCAAAAGTTAGGGGTCTAACTTTTGCTCCAACGTTGGCCTCCTTATGTGTACTTATGGCGCCAACGTTAGCCCAAAAGTTAGAGGCTAACGTTGGCGCAAACTTTTGCTCCCCCTTTGTATTGTTCATGTGCCAACGTTAGCCCAAAAGTTAGAGGCTAACGTTGGCGCAAACTTTTGGTGGCCAGGGGGTGTTTTTCTCATGCCAACGTTAGCCACAAAGTTAGGGGCTAACGTTGGCGCAAACTTTTGGTGCCCAGGGGGTGTTTTTCTCATGCCAACGTTAGCCACAAAGTTAGGGGCTAACGTTGGCACAAACTTTTGGTGCCCAGGGAGTAACTTTCATGTGCCAACGTTAGCCCAAAAGTTAGGGGCTAACGTTGGGACTAACTTTTCACCCAAAAGTTTGTGCAAAAGTTTGAGGCTAACTTTTGGTCCAGCTTTTTGCTTCCTGGTTCATTTTCACTTATTCCATTGTCCTCTCTTTACTCCTATCCATTCCTTCTTGCTTCATCCTTTCTCCAAGCTTTCTTCACCTATCATTAATCAACCAAACACATCAAAGCTATGCTTAAAATCATGAGATATTCATTTTATCATAATATGTGACAATTATAGCATAAAACCTCATGAAATAGCATGAATTCATACATGGTTGATTAAATCAAAGGAAACATGAAAATCTACCCAATTGGCTTGCTTTTGGCTCAAGAAAGTGCATAATTCAATTGAAAACAAAAGAAAAAGGCTAGTGAAACTAGGCTAAGATGACTTGTCATCATTAAGCCCACTAACGTGAAGGGTAACGTGGAGCAATGAATGATAAGCCAACGTTAGTGACAATCACCTTTGTCACTAATGTTGGAGATGGCTAATACACCCATGTTAATGGTCACGTTAATGCCATTAACGTGAAGTACTAACATGGAAGGAAAGGGCATTTTGAAGCGTTAGTGACAAAGGTAAGTGTCACTAACGCTCTCGAGCCTTGGCATGCCCACGTTAAGGGCCACGTTAGTTACACTAATGTGGACCATTAACGTGGAAGAAAGTGACAAAGAGCAACGTAATTGGTAAAAGTGAATGCCAATAACGTTTGCGAAAGGCTAAGAGGCTACGTTAGTGGTTATGTTAGTATCACTAACATTGAAGTTAACGTGGATCAATTGGTTGGGAACGTTAGTGACAAAGTTATCGTCACTAACACTTTCGACCCCAAGTTTACACGTAACGTTAACACCACTAACGTCCTAACTAAACGTCCTACCATGCCTGACTCACATTCTGTCTGCAAGCAAAGCTGAGCCTACTGAAGACTGTAACTGCTTCAACTAAAGATCAAAGGCCTATATCCAAGACTTGAAGAGCTCAACTAGAAGATCAGAAGAGTAGTATATATAGGGATAGTTTTGAATTGAAAAGGGATCTGGAACTTGAGAACTACACTTTGTATATTTTACTTTCTCTGCAACTTCTAGTTTAACTTTCAAAATGCATTCTTCTTTATCATCTTCCATTTCCAGAGCTATGAATAACTAAACCCCTTTTCATTGGGTTAGGGAGCTCTTTTGTAATTTGATGGATCAATTATAGTTTTCATTCTTCTTCTTCTTTCTGTTCTCTTGATTTTACTAGAAAGCTTTCGATCTTAATCCAATTGGTTAGTTATCTTGGAAAAGAAACTTTCCATAATTGGATCTCCTCTGAGCCTTGGAAAAGGGATGAGGAGATCATGCTAGAATTACTTTCTCATGTTGGACCAAATTGGGGTTCGGATGGATATAGTGACATATAATCCTACCAACACTTTGATTTGGAAATACATGTAGTATAATCGGTGACCACACTTCATCTCTTCCCATGAGCAATTAAATCAAGGAATTGGGTAATTGTTCAAGCTCAGAGAGATTGGGTTGCCAAGGAATTCGGATCCAATCACTTAAGTTTGCCAAGGAGATCAATGAATGCATTGATTGAGGAAGAGATGAGAATGAACTTGATCCGGAGAATGCAACATCTCCTAAGCCTAATGAATCCCCCATTTCTGATCTTACCCATTCTCTTTATTTTCTGCCATTTACTTTTATGCTCATCTTCCCAAATCCCCGTTTAAGATTCTGCAATTTACTTTTCGCCATTTACATTCAACCATTTATTTCCAGCATTTACATTTTCTGTTGTTTACTTTCCCGCCATTTAATTTTTTGCAATTCCTCAACTCAATTTCTGCGTAGCTCAACTAGAACATTCCTCTAATTAAAGTTGCTTGATCAATCAATCCATGTGGGATTCGACCTCACTCTATTGTGAGTTTTTACTTGACGACAATTTGGTATACTTGCCGAAGGAAAATTTGTTGAGAGACAAGTTTTCGTGCATCAATGCTCTAGCAGAGTGAGAAACAGAGGGTGTCCAAAGAGCTGCTGTGATTTTTAATAAGAAATAGAGTATTGTGGTATATGCTTCGAGGTGGGATCTATTTCTTTATATTTGAGTTAGATAAGTGAATAATAACCACTGTAAAAAAATACCTAAAAAATTGAAATAAGTCATTCAATAAATAAAAATTTCCAATTTTAAATTTCTTGTAAGAATTGGGATCGTAAGATTCATTTTCATGACATGCATGTCATAGTAGGAAGTATCAGCCTTTGGCCCTTTCACTTACCTGTGCTGACCCTAGTAACATTCAAATAGAGCAAGGACTTACAAACATGAACTATCATCATTTGCTTTGCCAACTAGCAATCATTCTTAATATAAATGAATGCGGTTGTTGGATATAAATTTAGGTGACTATTTACATAAAAAAAAGTTTAAGTAGTCTTTTTATCTAAAAATTATTAGATAATTTGATATATCTAAAAGTTTAAGTTCTATTGTTCTTCTTGGGGCTTTTCTTTTTTAAATATTATTATTTACCTATACTTAAATTTTATTATTAAGAATTTGATTAATTAAATTTTCTAAAATGATTAAGTTTCTATTTCTTTTGAGAAGGAGTCTTTTTATCTAAGTTAAGAAAATATAGTTGTTTTTGGGATATGTGATGCCAAGGCATCATAGGCTAGTTTCACTAGCATTTTTCTGTTAGTTTTAGTTGTTTTATGCATTTTCTTGAGCTTTAAGTAACCAAGAAGGGTTAAAAGAGTAACAAAGCAATGAACCATCAAAACAGTATGATTTTGATGCAAATTCCATGAGTTTTTAGTTATATTACTTGAATGCTATGAATGGAAGATTTCTCATGAAATTTTGCAAGACTTTGATGCAATTGTTTGGATGATTTCAGGGAAGAAGAGGCTAGGCAAGGAAGCAACAAAATCAATAAAGGAAGCTTGAATATCACATGTGGAGTTTAAGTTCCAGTTTAAGCCTAAACTGGAGCTTAAACGCCAAAAATCATGAAGGATAAGAAATGCTGGAATTGAAGTTTAACCTCCAGTTTGACCTCAAACTGGAGGTTAAACGCCAGAATGGAAGGTCTCACCAAAGAAGCATTTCCACGTTTAACCTCCAGTTTGACCTCAAACTGGAGGTTAAACGCCAGAATGAGTATGCCACCCAGGGAGGAGTTCCACGTTTAACCTCCAGTTTGACCTCAAACTGGAGGTTAAACGCCAGGAGTGGGAAGAGCACCAGGGAGCCATTACCACGTTTAAGCTCCAGTTTGACCTTAAACTGGAGCTTAAACGTGTTCGACCAAGAACTTTCCTCCAGGGTTGCTTTCTCCATTTCCACGTTTAACCTCCAGTTTGACCTCAAACTGGAGGTTAAACGTGTTCGACACCTCCAGGGCTACCATTCTAAGCTTCCACGTTTAACCTCCAGTTTGACCTCAAACTGGAGGTTAAACGTGTTCGACCTCCAGGATGCCTCCTTCCTTTTCCACGTTTAACCTCCAGTTTAACCTTAAACTGGAGGTTAAACGTGTTCGACCTCCAGGGCTGCCCTTCCTATCTCCACGTTTAAGCTTCAGTTTAACCTTAAACTGAAGCTTAAACGTGTTCGACTACATGACTCTCCAGGGCTACCTTCTTCCATTTCCACGTTTAAGCTTCAGTTTAACCTTAAACTGAAGCTTAAACGTGCTTCTACAAAAGGCCTCACTGGAAGTGTCTGGCGTTTAAGCTGCAGTTTAAGCTTAAACTGCAACTTAAACGCCACTCTTGGAAAAGGTTTCTGGGCCAAAAATATTGTGATTTAAGTTAGTCTTTGAGCACAAATATTAACTTAAACTTACTTTGGTATGAAACCCAATTGAATATCATGGTTTATGGGATTGGGCCTGAAGGATTGATGAGTTTGAAATCTCAATTTATTGAGTCATGTGTCATTATTTGATTATCACTAAGTTGGCTCAATAAATGTTACAGAATTTGGATCAACAGCCTCATCAAGATTATGGATCATAAACCCAAGGCAAAAGGAAAGCATGGAGAGGCCTCAAAGCCCAAGAAACTCAACAGAAGCTCAATATAGAAAGTGTATAAATAGGATAGAATTTAAGTTAGGGAGGACCTTTTACCTTTTCATTGAGCTAGTTTTCATTTCTTTGTAATTGAATTCAGAGCTATGACTCACTAAACCCCCTTTCATTGGGTTAGGGAGCTCTATTGTAATTCAATGAATCAATAATAGTTTATCTTCTTCTTCAATCTTTTCTCTTGAATTTTGTTAGAAAGCTTCTCGATCTAATTCCATTGGGTAGTTGTCTTGGGAAAGAAACTACCCATAATTGGAATCCTTCGGAACCTTGGGAAAGGAATGGAGGATTCATGCTAGAGAAGCTTTCTCACAATGAATTGGATTGGGGTTTGGATGGATATTGTGACATGTAATCCTACCAAATTGTGGTTCATGAAATTGTGTGGTATAATCAGTGATAGAGCATCATCTCTTCTTATGAACATTTAAACCAAGGGATTGGGAATTTGTTCATTTTTAGAGAGAATTGGTGAGCCAAGGGATTGGGATCCAATCATATAAGATTGCCAAGCAAAATTCAATGAATGCATTGCTTGAGGAAGAGATAAACATGTTTTGATTCGGAGATCTCAATATCTCCTTTAACCCAATGAATCCCCCAATTCTGATTTCCACTTTCTCTTTACATCCTGCAATTAAATTCATGCAATCACCCCCATTCCCTTTAATTTCAGCAATTTAGTTTCTGCTCTTTAATTCATGCAATTTAAGATTCCGCCATTTTAATTTCTTGTCATTTACTTTTCCCGCCAACTTTACATTCCGCAAATTCTCATCTCAATCTTGATTCCGCTCAACTAGAACACACTTCTAATCCGAATTGCTCACTCAACCAATCCTTGTGGGATTCGACCTCACTCTATTGTGAGTTTTTACTTGACGATAACCGGTGCACTTGCCGGAAGGAATTTTGCCGATCGTGCAATTTCCTAAATCGTAGCATAACTAGTTTATGTGCATCAAGTTTATGGCGCCGTTGCCGGGGATTGGTTTTCGATTGACAATTCTCCAATTGGAAGTTAACTAGATTGAGCATTTTTTTTGTTTTGATTAATTCAGTACAAGTTACTTGTTGAATTTTAATTTCTGCACCTTGTTACATGCTTTCTTTCTTTATGCCTTTAAAATTCAAGCAACTAACTCACTGACTCACTAACTGTTTGAATTAATTCCTCAATTGCTCTAACCATACTCTTCCATTAACCAAGAGTATTTCACTTGTTTGTTGCTTGTGCTGTGTTTTTATATGACAGGTAGGAGAGGAGAGACATCAACTCCTCCATATACTGAACCAGAGAGGACCCTTCATAGACTGAGAAGGGAAGCAAGAGGGAAGAGAGTACTGGGAGAAGAAGAATCTGAAGGAGAATCTGAGGACAATTTTGAGGAAGCTCTAGATCTCAACATGGATAGAGAAGTTCACAACCATGAGAGAGCTGATGGAAACCATGCCATTCCTGAGAGGAGGGTTCTTAGTTCATACATAAACCCAACCTCTGGGAATTGTGGTAGTAGCATCCAGAAACCACCCATTCAGGCCAACAATTTTGAGCTCAAGCCACAGCTAATATCACTTGTGGAGAATCATTGTTCCTTTGGTGGAAGTGCTAATGAAGACCCAAACCAACATCTCACAAAATTCCTGAGAATTTGTGACACTGTGAAGTCCAATGGAGTCCAGGAAGATGCCTATAAACTGCTTTTGTTCCCATTTTCACTTAGGGACAAAGCAGCTAAGTGGCTGGAATCATTCCCAAGGGGGAGTCTAACAACATGGGATGAGGTGGAAAGCAAGTTTCTGGCACGTTTCTACCCTCCGCAAAAGGTCAATAGGCTTCGATCTGAGGTTCAGACTTTTAGACAACAAGATGGTGAAACTCTCTACGAGGCATGGGAGAGATTCAAGGACTTGACAAGGAAATGCCCACCAGACATGTTCCATGATTGGGTGCAATTGCATATTTTCTATGATGGACTCTCTTATGAATCAAGGAAGGCTGTAGACCATTCATCAGGAGGTTCTTTGAACAGGAAAAAGACTGTGGAAGAAGCCATTGAAGTGATTGAGACAGTGGCTGAGAATGAGTACTACTATGCATCAGAGAGGCACAACACTAAGGGAGTCATGGAGCTGAACCATGTTGATACAATTCTAGCCCAAAACAAGGTGTTTGCCAAGCAACTAGTAGAGCTTACCAGGCAATTAGAAACAAAGCAAGTAGCTGCAATACACACACAAGATCAAGAGGAAGTAAGCATTGAAGGAGGTGATTGGGATGAGGCCAATTATGTGGGAAACCAACAAAGGCAATCATATGATCCACATTCCAACACTTACAACCCAGGCTGGAAAAACCACCCAAACTTTGGGTGGGGAAACCAACAAACCCAACCACAAAACCACAAACCTTACAACCACAACCAACATAACAATCCCACATACCAAAACTCCAACCAAAGATCATACCAAGCCACACAAAACACTTACCCTCAACCACCATATCATGGCCAAAATAATCAACCTACCCAACCTAATCCGAACCAACAATTTCAAGATCAATTAAACCGAATTGAAGGAATGATGGCAACCATGAGTCAAGACATAATTGAATTGAAAAGCTTCAGGGATGATGTGAGAACTACCTTAAGAAACCATGGTGAAAAACTCAAGAGGATGGAATCTCAAGTAGGAGAGCTATCTCAACAGGCCCCCAAATCAACTGCAGTGTTCCCTAGTGACACAGAAAAGAATCCTAAAGGGGAACAAAAGAGAGTAAGATGGGAAGAATACAAGGCCATCACCATATTGAAGGAAGTCTCAGAAGAAGAAAGAATCAGGGCCTCAGAACAGGAGCCAGAAATCTTGAAGGAAGGTGTGGAGGAAGCTAAGCAGGAAAGTGAAACTGAGCAAGCCAAGGAACTGCAAAAGGGCACAATGGAAACATACCAACCAAAAGCACCATTTCCTCAGAGGTTAGGAGGAGGTGAAAAAGGGAAAACATATTCAAGGTTTTTGGAGACATTTAACTCTCTCCATATCAATATCCCCTTTCTTGAGATTCTCCATCAAATGCCTACACACATCAAGTATTTAAAGGAATTGTTGAGCAAGAAAAGAGTTTTGAAGGGAGGACAAACGGTAATAATGAACAAAGAATGCAGTGCTCTCATCAAGAAGGACACACTCTCTAAGAAAACGGACCCAGGAAGTTTTCATATCCCTTGCATCATAGGGGAAACAAAAATTGACAGAGGATTCTGTGATCTAGGAGCGAGCATAAATGTGATGCCTCTAACTCTTATGAAGAGGCTACAACTGAATGAAGTGAGATCCACTGATGTAATCATACAACTGGCTGACAAAACTCAGAAGCAAGCTGAAGGGGTAGTTGAAAATGTGCTGGTGAAAGTGGGGGATTATTACTTCCCCACAGACTTTGTCATTGTGGACATGGAGGAAAGCTACTTACACCCTATCATTCTGGGCAGACCATTTCTAGCCACTACTAGAGCGCTCATAGATGTAGAACAAGGAGAGCTAATTCTGAGAATACATGATGAACAGCTCATTTTCAAAGTTTTCAAACCTGCATCTGAGCCTGAACCAGAACCTGAAAAGCCTAAGGATGATAGTAGCCATCTGTGTTTGGAGGAAAGTAATCCAGCAGCTGAAACTCTAAAACAGTCCTTGGAAGGCAAACAAGAGTTGCAAGAGTTAGAGCCACAAGAATCAGTGGAAACAGATCAGAAGGATCCTCCTGACATAAGGGTCAATGAAGAAATCCTCAAGAGAAAGGGAAGAGTGATAGGGAGATTGCCAAGAGGATGGAGAAACAAGAAAATTCCCACTGAAGGTTTTTCTCCGGGAGATAACGTGATATCAAGTCATTATCTGCCAATCCCACCTGGCCTCAAAACCATTCCTTCCCAGCTCCCTCAAGTGTTCACAATCAGGAAAGTTCTTTCTATGGAACATTTAGAGGTCATGAATGAATCAAGTGGGGACGTTTTCATAGTGAGAGGAGAAGACGTCAAGCACTACAATCCACCCTAACAAGGGACAACCGTCAAGCTAGTGACGTTAAAGAAGCGCTTCATGGGAGGCAACCCATGTTTTTAGTATCCTTAATCTTTAGTGCTTTGCTTTACATCAAATAAAGCATGGTTTCTTATGCATGAACTTGAGTCCTCAGGACAACTATTGATTAAGTGCACTAAACCTTGCATGTAAATTACAATTGGTCTCTAAGTTTGGTGTGCCTGATGGCACTCCCAAATCTTACTCAAATTGAATTCCATCTTTCATTCAAGGTGCACAACCAAACATTAAGTTTGGTGTTCTTTTTGAACACAGTTTATGAAAAGCAAGAAGTTCCTCTGGATTTCAAAATTCATGACAAGTATACCATTCACATGTTTTAATACTTTGGTTTCAATTACTTAGGGTAGTAACTTTGTTTAGAATCAAAGAGCCAAGGTGACTATGATTTATTAGAATTATGCACACTCATTAAGGACAACCAATATGGATTTCATGTCATCAGGAGACTTGACCAAACACTAAGTTTGGTGTCCAAATAATAAGTGTGCATACATGTAGAAGTCACGGCTATAAGCTCATAAAGACAAGCATTGATTTACATGTGCAAATACTATTCATAATTCACATGGACCGAAAAATGATAGCAAACTTGTTTGTTTGTGCAGGTACAAAAGAAAAGACAAAAATGGAGGAAAAAGACAAGGGGAGGTACGTGCTTGGTCAAAAAGAAAGTTCACAAGTCTTTGAAGCTAACACATGGGAAAAGGAAGTTCTGCAAGAAAAGATTGGTACATGTACAACCTAATGGACCCAGAATACTTCCAAGAAAATGAAAAGCAATTTGTCCTTCTCCATAATTCATATATTTACCATCAAGCCACCCTTCACAAACCACCCTAGCCGTCCATTTTTCACTTATGGGCACTATAAAGAACCACTTGGGGAACGAGCCCCACACCACCAACTCTCCTTCATACACATTTTCCTTCATCATAGCATAACTATCTCTTGCCGAAAACAACCTCACCACACTTCCAACAACACTTCTTACTTCACCTTGTCAACTTTAGCTTGTCACTTACCAAAACTAAAGAACCAATGGCAGCTTCATCTAGCCACAAAAGAAGAAAAGACAAGCAGCCAATGGAGGAAAACAGGGAATTCGATGCATGGAGATACAGATCAGTTTTCCATGAGATTCAAGCCGAATGGATGAGACCTAAAACGGTACTAGCTGAGGTTCCCTTTGACCTTGAAAAGGATGAGTTCCCAGGTGTTTGGGAAAAGATCAAAAAGAGGAAGTGGGAGCTCCTGACTAAGCCAATCACAAAAATCAACATCAACCTGGTGAAAGAGTTTTATGCAAATGCAGTAAGGGAGGATCCAACCAAGAAACCCACATACAAAAGCTATGTGAGAGGGGTGGAAGTTGACTTCAGTCCCAAAGCAATCATGAAAACTCTTGGCCTGAAAAACATACATTTCAGCCAAGCAAGTTATGAAGAAAGGATGATAGGAGAACCTGACTATGCAACTATTGCTGAGGACCTTTGTGCCATCAGAGCTGAATGGGTGAGAAAAACAAGAGGGGCTCCAAGAGTCTTGAGAAGGGGAGACCTAACACCTGAAGCTAAAGGGTGGTATGCAATAGTTAGGAGATCCATCCTACCCACTGCAAACTCTTCAGAAATAGTCCCTAAAAGAGCCATCTTGCTACATTGCATTATGGTGGGAGGGGAGATCAAAGTTCATAAACTCATTGCTGAACAGATACAAGAGTTTAGTGAGAAAAGTGACCCTGAATCCTGGCTCCACTTCCCTAGCACTATCATTAGACTATGCATCGATGCCCAAGTACCACTTGAGGATGAAAGACCTAATTAGCTATATCCTGGATTGGCCATAACTGCGCACAGAATGACTCTTGGCCCAACTCCTCCAAGACATACAAGAAGAAGAAATGAAGAAGGGCAACAAGTGGAAGCCGAGCAAGAAGCAGAACAAGAAAGACAGGAAGGAGAAGACAGAGAAGAAGAGCAAGAAGAGCAAACAACTCCTGAAAGAAGACAACAAATTCCCAGAGACCCCATGGATATGAGCAGAATGCAGGAAATCATGGAAGGAATGTCTCAACAATACATGAGGTCTCAGGAGAGACAAGAGGACTTTCATCTAAAAATGATGGATATGCAAAGGAACTTTGAATCAAGATTCTTCGATCTGCAAAGGGAACAGAATTTACACTTACAGGAATCCTTCAGCCACATATGCCAACACCAAGATGCCAATGTCTTTGCAATCAAGGAAGCCACCACTTTACAGAATGCAAGATACTCAGTCCAAGCTGATTACAACATCAGTTCGCAAATCAAGCTTAACTACATAGGGGAACATCTACACAAGATGGACCCAGCATTCCCAGCTTATGATGAGTATTTCAAAGGGAGGAAAGAAGGAGAAATAAACAAGGCAATGATCCTTGAAAAAGGAGTGGAAGAAACGATGAAAAATGCTGGATTCTGGAAAAATCTCATAAGAAAAGACAAAGGAAGCACAAGTGGTCAAAAAGAGGCAGGAAGCAAGAAGAAGCAGGATCCCAAGAATTAAGAAGAACCAAGCAATAAATAAGAGGTGGTCTCGTTCCTTAATAATCAAATGATAATTGGTGAATTGTCTTTATGAACTTGTTTTCATCATAAGTCATTTAAGTGTTATGTGGAGTTTTTTTTTTAGTATGAGTTTTTTTTTTTAGTATGAGTGTCTGTTTATTGCTTTGAATAAAGTGAATGCCTAGATGTTTGGATATAACTTCACCTTCTTAAACAAGTGCTTGCCATGCTTGTTCTGTTTCCAAAAAAATAAAAGAAAAGTTGAACAAAAGTAACTTGGCTAAATTAGTGACAAATCAAGTAGAATTAAGTGGTGGTATGCATGCTTGATTGTTTAGTCAGATCACTGGAATTAGAGTGTAGAATTATCATTCTTTGTGTAGAAATTGAAAACTGTCTATGGATCTTGATGAATAAATGTCTTTGGCCATGAAAAAGAAAGAAAAAGAAGAAGAAAAAGCCACTGAAAAAGGGCAACCAAAAAGCAAGAAAATTGAGAAAATAAGCTAGGCACCAATGGTTTGAACTTCTGAGACAAATGCCTGTGGTGTTTATGTATTAAGGATATGCTTGGATGAATAGGTTCTGAGGAGTGTTTCAACACTTGGTAACTTGGGTTAACTAACCCGGGATTATCAACCAAAAGTCCATTATCAAGAGCAACCTAAATACAAAACATTTAGTCACACAAAGAGGTGCTGGGCACCAATGTCTCAAGAAGAAATGTGAACTAAAATGCCTAAAGTGGATATGTGTAGTGCACTGATAAGAAAAAGAAAATGCCAAAGGCTTGTGCAACACATGACACTAAGCAAACAAGGAGCAAAGGAGCTCTAAGAAAAAGAAAAGAAAAACAAAGAAGAGAAAAGTGCCAAAGACATAAGAATAACAAGAGGCCATAGCAGTGTTTGATGGATGCAATGAAAAAGTGATAATCTTACCTGATAAGTATGAAAAAGTGATGCTGCAACTTTCTGCATAAAACCCTTCTGATGAACTTCAAATGCTTGCTAATATAGCCAATGTAATTGCTTTCTGTTTCCTACTTTCTTCTCAAATAATTCAGGACTTGCTTAGGGACAAGCAAGTATTAAGTTTGGTGTTGTGATGCCAAGGCATCATAGGCTAGTTTCACTAGCATTTTTCTGTTAGTTTTAGTTGTTTTATGCATTTTCTTGAGCTTTAAGTAACCAAGAAGGGTTAAAAGAGTAACAAAGCAATGAACCATCCAAACAGTATGATTTTGATGCAAATTCCATGAGTTTTTAGTTATATTACTTGAATGCTATGAATGGAAGATTTCTCATGAAATTTTGCAAGACTTTGATGCAATTGTTTGGATGATTTCAGGGAAGAAGAGGCTAGGCAAGGAAGCAACAAAATCAATAAAGGAAGCTTGAATATCACATGTGGAGTTTAAGTTCCAGTTTAAGCCTAAACTGGAGCTTAAACGCCAAAAATCATGAAGGATAAGAAATGCTGGAATTGAAGTTTAACCTCCAGTTTGACCTCAAACTGGAGGTTAAACGCCAGAATGGAAGGTCTCACCAAAGAAGCATTTCCACGTTTAACCTCCAGTTTGACCTCAAACTGGAGGTTAAACGCCAGAATGAGTATGCCACCCAGGGAGGAGTTCCACGTTTAACCTCCAGTTTGACCTCAAACTGGAGGTTAAACGCCAGGAGTGGGAAGAGCACCAGGGAGCCATTTCCACGTTTAAGCTCCAGTTTGACCTTAAACTGGAGCTTAAACGTGTTCGACCAAGAACTTTTCTCCAGGGTTGCTTTCTCCATTTCCACGTTTAACCTCCAGTTTGACCTCAAACTGGAGGTTAAACGTGTTCGACACCTCCAGGGCTACCATTCTAAGCTTCCACGTTTAACCTCCAGTTTGACCTCAAACTGGAGGTTAAACGTGTTCGACCTCCAGGATGCCTCCTTCCTTTTCCACGTTTAACCTCCAGTTTAACCTTAAACTGGAGGTTAAACGTGTTCGACCTCCAGGGCTGCCCTTCCTATCTCCACGTTTAAGCTTCAGTTTAACCTTAAACTGAAGCTTAAACGTGTTCAACTACATGACTCTCCAGGGCTACCTTCTTCCATTTCCACGTTTAAGCTTCAGTTTAACCTTAAACTGAAGCTTAAACGTGCTTCTACAAAAGGCCTCACTGGAAGTGTCTGGCGTTTAAGCTGCAGTTTAAGCTTAAACTGCAACTTAAACGCCACTCTTGGAAAAGGTTTCTGGGCCAAAAATATTGTGATTTAAGTTAGTCTTTGAGCACAAATATTAACTTAAACCTACTTTGGTATGAAACCCAATTGAATATCATGGTTTATGGGATTGGGCCTGAAGGATTGATGAGTTTGAAATCTCAATTTATTGAGTCATGTGTCATTATTTGATTATCACTAAGTTGGCTCAATAAATGTTACAGAATTTGGATCAACAGCCTCATCAAGATTATGGATCATAAACCCAAGGCAAAAGGAAAGCATGGAGAGGCCTCAAAGCCCAAGAAACTCAACAGAAGCTCAATATAGAAAGTGTATAAATAGGATAGAATTTAAGTTAGGGAGGACCTTTTACCTTTTCATTGAGCTAGTTTTCATTTCTTTGTAATTGAATTCAGAGCTATGACTCACTAAACCCCCTTTCATTGGGTTAGGGAGCTCTATTGTAATTCAATGAATCAATAATAGTTTATCTTCTTCTTCAATCTTTTCTCTTGAATTTTGTTAGAAAGCTTCTCGATCTAATTCCATTGGGTAGTTGTCTTGGGAAAGAAACTACCCATAATTGGAATCCTTCGGAACCTTGGGAAAGGAATGGAGGATTCATGCTAGAGAAGCTTTCTCACAATGAATTGGATTGGGGTTTGGATGGATATTGTGACATGTAATCCTACCAAATTGTGGTTCATGAAATTGTGTGGTATAATCAGTGATAGAGCATCATCTCTTCTTATGAACATTTAAACCAAGGGATTGGGAATTTGTTCATTTTTAGAGAGAATTGGTGAGCCAAGGGATTGGGATCCAATCATATAAGATTGCCAAGCAAAATTCAATGAATGCATTGCTTGAGGAAGAGATAAACATGTTTTGATTCGGAGATCTCAATATCTCCTTTAACCCAATGAATCCCCCAATTCTGATTTCCACTTTCTCTTTACATCCTGCAATTAAATTCATGCAATCACCCCCATTCCCTTTAATTTCAGCAATTTAGTTTCTGCTCTTTAATTCATGCAATTTAAGATTCCGCCATTTTAATTTCTTGTCATTTACTTTTCCCGCCAACTTTACATTCCGCAAATTCTCATCTCAATCTTGATTCCGCTCAACTAGAACACACTTCTAATCCGAATTGCTCACTCAACCAATCCTTGTGGGATTCGACCTCACTCTATTGTGAGTTTTTACTTGACGATAACCGGTGCACTTGCCGGAAGGAATTTTGCCGATCGTGCAATTTCCTAAATCGTAGCATAACTAGTTTATGTGCATCAATAGGTAGAAATGGGATGAATTTATTTAGTACTTAACCAACTTGATATTAATTGAAGTGAAAAGGAAAATACCTACGACTGCTGCAACATGGAATATTGACAATACTTCATTTGTTGGGCATACTGCTAGTGTTGAAGATCTGCAAGTTATATTGGGGGTTTATGAGACCTCTTAACTATCAAATAGAAAAAGCACATGTTCTTTATGATTTCATTGTAATTTCTAGTAATGAGAAGAACCGTGTTTCCCTAATTTCTTATTAACTTCACTTTGATATATATATATAGCCATTTAACTAACAGCAAAATTGAGCAGTGTTTTCTCTGAACTTGTGTCTCTTTCTCTCTGTTTCAAATTCCAATTATTTAGCTTCCTTTGAATTGTAGTTTTCATCATCTATTTTTTTAATTAAAAATAAATAATAATCTCAAGTGGGATGAAGATTTCTAATAAATAATTTGAAGCTCTAACTTTTTTGCATCTTTGAATCTCCAGTGGGTAGTGACAACAAGTGGCACGAGGATTGTTTGTACAAGATATTTTACTTCAAAGTTTAAATTGATGAGCTCGTTCAATTATTTTATTGAAGACTAAATCTGCTGAAAGGTTCACAGTTGGAATCTAAAACAGGTTTAGGCTTAAATAAGTGCAACAGATCAAATTTATTTAAACATGGTTTCTTTGATTTTTAACAAAATAGTATCTCTTGTTTTTAAGATTTTGTAAAACCAAAAGTTGAAATCATTAAATCTGTTTTTATTATGCTTTTCTAAATCTTGTAAAAGTAAGAAACATTAAGAAGAAATCAAGAGATGATAACAGAAAGCAAATCCTAAAGTTTCTTATGGCTGGTTTTTGTCTTTGAAGGCTTTTCTTTTTAAGTTTTAACAGACTTAACTGCTTAGTCTTGCCTGTTATGTAAAAAAAAAGAGAGGAATGATTATTGATATTTCATCTAATGAGTTTTTTTTTTTAAGAAAACTTCAAACATTATAATAATGATCAGATAAAGGAAACTTCAAACATTATATAAATCATGAACCTACTCTTAGCCATAGCTAATAAATTAAACCTTCCCTCATATAAATACTTGACATATAGTTTCACTCATTCATTCACACACACCTCAAATTCAAAAAAAAAATATTAAAGTGCCTTTTATTTTTCTCTTAATACTTGAAGAATCTCCTCTTGAAAGATAAAAACATGAGGATAGAAGTAATAAGACCCTCTTTTTATGCAATTTTTTTATTAAACTTTACTATATATTTTTATTTTTATATTTTATTATTTTATTACATATTTGATTTTGCAGGGTATGAGACTAGTTTGTGGTTTGATTGTGGTGATTGTGTTGCTGAATTCAAAGAAAGGTGAGAGTAGAAGATCAAAGAGTGGTTCTAGAAGTAATTCATTTGAGTACAATGCTATAAACTGCAAAGCACACAATGCATCATTGGCTGATTATGGAGGAGTTGGTGATGGAAACACATCAAACACAAAGGCATTTGAAAATGCAATTAAAAACCTGAGTCAGTATGAATCAAAAGGTGGTGTTCAGCTCTATGTTCCTGCTGGCAAATGGCTCACTGGAAGCTTCAATCTCATTGGAGTTCTAAGAAAAACTTAATTTGCATATATACAACTACTTTGATACTTTGTTTTTGAATTATGACATTTCAATTATGACTTGGATTATGACTTTTGGATCATGTATGAATTAAAAATCATCTTATGATATTTGATTTATGGCTATGCCTTTTCGTTATTACGAGATTTTTAAGTGAATTTCGAAAATATCACTATAAATTGATAGTTTCAATCTTATTTTAAAATGCATAAAATTGTCATCATAATTAGGTACAAACGGCGGTTAGAAACCCCCATTTTAAATGAAAATGATGCCATTATATGCTAGTAGAAATGGTGGTTAAAAATTGTCATTTTAAACGAAAATGATGCCATTATATTTTGGTAAAAACGGCGGTTGGAAACTGCCATTTTAAATACAAAAGATGCCATTATAATTTTATAAAAATGGTGGTTATAATGGTAAAAATGGCGGTTAGAAACCGCCATTTTAAACAGAAATGATGCCACAACATCCTGGTAAAAAGGGCTGTTATAGCCACCATTTTAAACAACTCAAAAACCGCCATTTTATGTGTAAATAATGGCGGTTACAAACCGCCATTTTAACCTTTAAAAAACCGCCGTATTATCCACAGGTAATTGTTGCGGTTATCTGAAAATCGCCGTAATAATCAGAATGGCGCCCAGAATAACGGCGTTTCTTGGAGGTGCCAATTTTGGTAATAATGGCGGTTCTAACTGCCATAATTTCCAAAAATAACCGCCGTTTTAACCCTACTTTTTTGTAGTGACCTATCTCACTTTCCCTTCTCTCTCCTACTTTCTCAACCCTGATTCCCACACCTAACTTTCCCTATTCCCAACACCCTTCATAAATCCCATCAATTCCTTTCCCCCTAACCCCTCCCACTTCAAAATTTAAATCTTCCCCCCATTCTTTCCCTCCCATATAGCCGAACCCTACCCCATCCCAACCCTATAAATACCCCCTCATCCCCCCCATCAATCTCACACCTACACAATCCTCTTACCTTCCCCCACATTACCCTTCATACACTTCTCTTCTTCCTTTTTTTTTCCCACTTTGCCAAAGCCTTCTTCCCTTTCCTCTCTATATTTTTTTCTTTCTTCTACTACTCTCTTTTTCTTTTGTTATTATTTGTTCGAGGATGAGCAAAGTTCTTAAGTTTGGTGTTGCAAGAGCTCAGCTTTTTGCCTCTACTCTTCCTGTATGGCACTAAAAGCCGGTGAATCTTCAAAGAAGAGAAAGGGAAAAGTTTCTGCTTCTACCTCTGAACCTTGGGAATCATTGAGATTCTTCACCAAGGTTCATCAAGACCACTTCTATGATGTGGTGAGGCATAGAAAGGTAATACCTGAGGTCACCTTTAAGCCCAAAGAAGAGGAATATCTAGAGATCCAACATGAAATCTAGAGAAGGGATTGGAAAACTCTGACCAATCTTATTACTGGAGTTGGAACTCTCATGGTGCAAGAATTTTACGTCAATGCTTGGGTCACCGAAAAGCATGACACGAGTGTAAACCTAAGATCTAAAAATTAGCAAACCATGGTGAGAGAGAAATTCTTGGATTTTAGCCCGAAAAGTGTAAGGTTGGCGCTATAATTGCCTCAGATGCTAGGAGACCCACACTCTTACACTCGAAGGGTCAACTCCAACCAACGGCTGGAGCAAGTTCTTGCAGATATCTGTGTGGAAGGAGCTCAGTGGAGAAAGGACGCACAAGGCAAGCCCTACCAACTGGATAGGCTTGACCTCAAGCCTGTGGCTAGATAGTGGTTAGAGTTTATCCAATGCTCCATCATCACCACAAGTAACCGATCTGAGGTTACCATAGACCGAGCAATAATGATTCACTGCATTATGCTCAAAAATGAGGTGGAAGTGCACGAGGTAATACCTCAAGAGATCTACAAGGTAGCTGGAAAAGCCTCCACCCAAGCATGGCTAGCGTTTCCTCACCTCATCTATTGCCTATGCCAGTCAGCTGGAATAGGCGTAGCCAGAGATACCCTGATTGATGACAATAAGCCCATCACCAAGAGGAGGATGGAGCATGTCAGGGAGTAGGCACACAGACCACAGCATGAGCCTATTCAGCCACCTGCACCTGAGATTCCGGAGATCCCTCAGGAAATGTACTTCCCTCCCCTTGACTATTAGAACCAACTGAACACATCTCTAGGGGAACTAACTTCTTCTGTGGATCAGCTGAGAATTGAGCACCAAGATCAAGCTGCCACCCTCCATCAGATAAAGGATGATCAGAGGATCATGAGGGAGGAGCATCAAAGACAAGGGCGAGACATAGAGGAGCTTAAACGCCCTATCGGGTTCTATGGAGGGAGAAGCAATCGCTGTTACTGAGGTGGTTGAGCTCCATTATTCCCTATACTTGTGTTCATTTTGTTTCCATTGTACTTTATTCTTTTCTTTGTTTTCTATTCTAATGCATGATCACAAGTAATATTTTTTCTTCTAGTTTTATTTACTTTTCTTTTTTTTTGTTCTGGTTATAAGATATCCTATGTATCCATCACCATGCTTAAAAGAAAAAAAATTTATTGAAAAGGAATAGAGAGATACATAAGTTTCAAGTATATCATGAGCTATTTCAATTAATTAGATGTGGTGGCCTTGTATTTACTTTCTGAATGTATGAATTAACTGTGCATAATTGATATTGAAGTTGAGCATATTGACTCTTGAAGAACAGTGAATTTAGAGAAGTATTATCGATTCTCTGAAAAATAAAAAATATTGATTCTTGAAGCAAGAAAAAGCAGCAAAAAGAAAAAAAAAGAAAAATAAAAGAAAAAGGAAAATAAAAAGCTCAAAAGAAAAAGAAAAGAGCAAGGATCCAAGACTTTGAGCATCAATGGTTAGGAGTTGCTATCCCTAACTAAATACTTGTGGTGTAAATGTGTCAAGTAAAAATCTTGAGACTGAGCAGTTAAAGTCGTGATCCAAAGCTAAAGAGTACGCTTAGTAACTCTGGGCACTAATGTCTGTGGCGTTTATGTATCCGGTGGCAATACGGAAAAACAAAACTCTTAGAGTCATGGCTAGGCTCAAAGGTGTAAAGCACCAAAAAGAAGCTGTGTTCAAGAATCAAGAAAAGCTAAAAGAAGAGAATCAGTAATATCATCCGGATTCCAGTTCCAAGGGATGTCAATATTTCTAAGCTTCAAAGGAAAGTGAGATGCCAAAACTGTTTATAAGTAAAGAACTAATAGTCCCATTCAATATTTGGAACTGAGCTTCATTTACAACTCTGAGACCTATTGTATTTTTCTCTTCCAATTTTCCTATCTTGTTTTTGGTTCTTGAGGACAAGCAATAGTTTAAGTTTGGTGTTATGATGAGTGGATATTTTATACCTTTTTTAGTACCATTTCCTTAGTATTTTTTATTACAATTTAGCAAGTTTTATTATGTTTTAGTAGGTTTCTGTGCAAAATTCACCTTTTGGATGCTACTTTGAGTTTTTGTGTTTTTATTATGATCTCAGGTGATTTTTGGGTGAAAATGGCAAGTTTTGGAAAAGTCTGATTCAGAGGCAAAAGAAAGGATAGCAGATGTTGTCAAATCCTGACCGCCGTTCATTCCAATGAGCATATCTTGAGCTACGAAAGTCCGATTGATGCGTTCTAAATGGAGTTGGAAAGCTAACTTCTAGAGCTTTCCAACAACATATCATAGTCTATATCTTTCTTTGGAAATGACAGCCCAAAATAGGCGTTGAACGCCCAACTTATCCCCTTTCTGGCGTTCAACGCCCCAAAAGGACTAAGGCCAGCCTTGAATGCCCAAAACTTGCATTCAATGCCACCAAAGGAGCAAGGAAGCAGTGTGGACACTCCCTAATGGGCATTCAATACCCACTCTTCCAAGCTAAAGGCTAACTCAGCTCAAACACTCACCAAGTGGGCCCAGAAGTGGATTTTTGCACCTTTTGCTTTGTTGATCTCTTTTTTGTAATTTTTAATTATTAGATTAGTATATATAGGAGAAGAATACCCATGTTTAGGATTTTCAGCTTCTCAGAACTTGTCACACATTATTTTTTGTAAAGTATGAGTGGCTAAACCTCTTAAGTTAAGGATAGGAGCTCTGCTCATTCCTATGGATTAATATTGTTACTTCTTCTACCTTAATACATGTTTGATTCCATTCTATGATGTATTTTCGTTCTTCATCTTTATGAGTCTGGGGTGGAACGAGAGTATGACTCCTTATTCTACATGAGCTCTTGCAAAGCCTTAGCCAGATAATACTGAACTGTAGCTTGAGAGTACATCACAGGTCCAAGAGAGTACATGGGTTAATTGGGATATGTGACATGAAATCTCGTTAGTCATGGGTAATTGAGGTCTCTGTGGCATTAAGGCTAGAATACAGAGCGTCATTCTCCGATCCGGAAGATCTGACCTTGTCTGTGACGTTTTGATTAAGATCACCAGAGATTGAATTACGTAAGCTTCACCTTCATTCAGATTGGATGACCATTAGCACTGGCATGTGATCTGGATCAAAGGAGATTAATGACCAGTAGCCCCGACTTTAATCACTTACAGCCTTGCTATTGAATGAATCACTTATTGTTAAAGTAGTCAATAAGAAGTATTAATCCAGAAGAACAAGCATCCCCAAGGCCTTAACTGATTCCCCATCATTGTTTCTATGCCAATTCAGTATTGTTTTCTTTATTGTTTTATTTTATATGCCTACAATAACAATTACCTTTTCTATTTGCCTGACTAAGATCTGCAAGATAACCACAGCTTGCTTAATCTAACAATCCTCGTGGGATCGACCCTCAGTCACCGGAGGTACTACTTGGACGACCCGGTGTACTTGTCGGTTCAGTTGTGCGAGTTCTAATTTTGCGCACCAAGTTTTTGGTGCCGTTGCCGGGAATTGTTCGAGATTCACAAACTACCGGCTGTCTTGCTCCTTAGATTAGGTACTTTTTACTATCTTTCTTTTAATTTCTTTTCTTGTTAATTTTCGAAAAGTCTTTAAAAACCTTTTTCAAAAATTTATCTTTAGTCATCTTTTTCTTTTGTTTGAGTCTTGTGTCAAATATTAAGTTTGGTGTCACTTTGGTTTTTGTTTCTTTTCTTGGGTTTTTGAAACTTGTTCATGTTGTCCTTCTTCGTGCACGAATTTTTCTTTATATTTTTCCTTGTTTGATTTCAAATTTTTAAGTTTGGTGTCTTTTAGTGTTTTTCTTTTCCAAAATTTTCGAAATTTGTGTTATTTGATTTCAAATTTGTAAGTTTGGTGTTTTGTTAGTATTTGTTTTTTCTTTTAAATTTTTCAAAAAAAAGAAAGAAAAACTAAATATAATTTCAAATTTTCGAAAACTTTTGGATCTTTGTTTCTATCTTGTTTTAAATTTTAAGTTTGTTGTCTCATTAGTTATCTTTTTGTTTTTGTTTAATTTTCTTGTTTATCTTTTGCCTTTAAATCTTTATCTCATCTTTTTCTTTGATTTTCAAAATTTTGTTATCTTATCTTATTTTAAATTTTAAATTTTAAATTTTTAGTATCTTGTTAGTTTTGCTTTCTTTTAAAAAAAATTTTGAATTTTTAAACTTATCTTTAACTTAAATTCAAATTTCAAAAGTTTAGTATTTGGTTAGTTTTTATTTCTTTAAAATTTGAATTTCAAAATCTTTCTTTGACTTTCTCTTTTTAATTTCAAAATTTTTCAAAATCAAATCCACTATCTTAAAATTTTTAAAATCTTATCTTATCTTATTTGACTTTTTCCTTCTAATTTAAATTTTAAAATCTTTGATTGACTCTTTCTTTTTAAATTTCAAAAATTTTGAAAATCAAATCTTTTATTTTATTTTCAAATCTTGTTAGTTAGTTATTTGTTTGTTTTATTTTAATTTTAAAAGTTTGGTATCTATTTAATTCTTCTTTCTCTCTACTCTTTTTTGAAAATCTCCTACCTTTTTCTATCTCTTTTTTTCGAAAAATTTCAACTCTTCTCTCTCTCTCTCTCTCTATTTTCAAAAATTTTTTTCAATAAAAGACACCTGTATTTTCTTTTTCTCTTTATCTAAGTCTCTGACAAGGAGCTCTCTATACTTTGACATAGAGACTCCTTTCTTTTTCTCTTCTCGGTTTCTTTCTTTTTTATGACCAGGGATAGGGATAAAGAACCCCTTGTTGACCCAGATCCTGAACTTGAAAGGACCTTAAGGTGGCATTTGCAACAAGCTCAGGCTAGCATAGCCTTAAGAAATCTCACAGAAGCTCTTGAACGAGAAGCTGAAAATACAACAATGGCTGCTAATCCAGAAGCTGGAAGAGACGCAAGAAAGGTCCTTGGATCTTATACTGCACCCAATTCTGACTTCTATGGGTGCAGCATCTCCATACCTGCCATTGGTGCAAATAACTTTGAGCTGAAGCCTCAACTGGTCACCCTAGTACAACAGAATTGCCAGTTTTACGGACTCCCACAGGAAGATCACAATAAATTCATCTCTACAGATCTGTGACACTGTCAAGACTAATGGAGTAGATCCATAAGTTTACAAGCTCGTGCTCTTCCCTTTTGCTGTAAGGGATAGAGCAAGGCTATGGCTGGATTCTCAGCCTAAAGAAAGCTTAGAAGCCTGGGAGAAGGTGGTCAATGGATTTTTGACCAAGTTCTTTCCATCTCAGAAGCTGAGCAAGCTTAGGGTGGAAGTTCAGACCTTCAGACAGAAAGAAGATGAATCCCTCTATGAAGCTTGGGAAAGATACAAGCAACTGATAAGGAGATGTCCTATTGACATGATATCAGAGTGGACCATGTTAGAGATCTTCTATAATGGCCTTTTTGAGATGTCCAAGATGTCATTGGACCACTCTACTAGTGGCTCCCTTTACATAAAGAAGATACCTGAAGAGGCACAGGAGCTTATTGACATGGTTGCCAACAACCAGTACATGTACACTTCTAAAAGGAAACCAGTGAACAATGTGATGCCAGGGCATTTTGGCCAGTTTCACTGACCTTTTTCTTACTATTTTTAAGGTAGTTTCATGCATTTCCTTAGAAAATAAGCTAGTTTTGGGTAGATATTCACTTACATCTTGATTCAAGCATACATTGTGCACTTTACATGATTTCATGAGGATTTTGCATGAAATTAATGACAAATTGGATGTTGCATTTCCCATGACTTGGACTAGAACTTTGATGCACTTTATTGCTTGATTTCAGGACAAAGGAAGCAAGGAAGAACCACGTTAGTAGCCACGTTAGTCTCACTAACATGACTTCTAACGTAGGAATGGGAGCTAGCTTGCAAAGTTATTGAGAAAAGTAATCACCAATAACGTCCTCAAAGCCATCATAGCCCATGTTAAGAGTCACGTTAACTAAGTTAACGTGAACTCTAACGTGGAGGAAAGAAAATGGAGCCAACATTAGTGACACTTACCTTTGTCATTAACGTTGGGCCAAGCTCATAAGTGGCCACGTTAGTTGCCGCGTTAACTTATTTAACGTGGCTTCTAACGTTAAGAAGCAAAAGAGAAGCCAACGTTAGTGACATTCATCTTTGTCACTAACGTTGGCCAAGCCTCCACAAGCCACGTTAACTTAGTTAACGTGGAAGCCAACGTGGAGAAAGTATATGATCGCCAACGTTAGTGACATCTAACTTTGTCACTAACGTTGGAATGAACCACACAAGCCACAATGAGCCACGTTAACTCCCACGTTAACTTAGTTAACGTGGAAGCTAACATGAAGAAGATAGATGATGAGCCAACGTTAGTGACATTCACCTTTGTCATTAACGTTGGAGATGGCTAGCATTGCTACGTTAGAGGCCACGTTAACCTAGTTAACGTGGACTCTAACGTGGGAGATAGGGGCACATTGGAACGTTAGTGACAAAGGTAAGTGTCACTAACATTCTCGAAGGTTGGCAAGCTAACGTTAAGAGCCACGTTAACTAAGTTAACATGGACTTTAACGTAAGAAAGGGGGAGGCTTCTCAACGTTATTGGGAAAGGTAAGTCCCAATAACGTGTGTGAAGGACCAAGAGGCAACATTAGTGGCAACATTTGTGCCACTAACGTTGAGGTTAACGTGGCTCTAACTTGGGTAAGGAACGTTAGTGAAAAAGGTGATTGTCACTAACGTTCTCGAACCCACATTTTCACTTAACGTTAACACCACTAACGTCCTGAGCTAAAGTCCCTGCCCACTTCACACTTTCTCTCTGCAAGTAAAGCTAAGCCCAATGAAGAAGATAACTGCTTCAAACTCAAGATCCAAAGGCCCATACCCAAGACTTGAAGAGCCAACTAGAAGATCAGAAGAGTAGTATATATAGGAGTAGCTTTGAATTGATAAAGGAGATTGGAAATTGGGGGAAAACTACTCAAGGGTGCTGCTGAGATTTTTTGACTTGTTTGCATCTCTGCATGTCAACATACCATTCATCAAGACCATCCAACAAATGCCTGCATACATCAAATACATGAAGGAACTGCTCCCTAGGAAAGGCTCACTCAAAAGAGGCCAAACTATAGTAATGAACAAGGAGTGCAGCGCCCTCATTCAACCAGAGTTGCCTACAAAAAGAAAGGACCCAGGTAGTTTTCACATCCCCTGTACCATAGGAGAAACAATGTTTGATAGAGCACTCTGCGATTTGGGAACAAGCATCAACTTAATGCCCTTATCCCTGATGAAGAGGCTGCAGATCAATGAGATAATGCCCACAGATGTAGTCATCAAGCTGGCTGACAAAACTCAAAAACAAGCAATAGGAGTGGTGGAAAATGTGATGGTAAAGGTTGGGAAATACTTTCTTCCCACAGACTTCATCATCCTGGACATGGAAGAGAGTCACACTCACCCAATCATATTGGGAAGACCATTCCTAGCTACAGCCATAGCACTCATAGATGTTGAGCGAAGGGAGCTAATATTGAGGATCCATGATGAACGACTCAGTTTTAATGTCTTCAAACTCTCACAAGAAGCAGACCAAGAGAACAAAGAACCAAGCAAAGATCATAATGAGATACTAAAAGAGGAAGCAAACACTGAAGCACAACCAGCCCAGCTGGGAAAGCCCTTGCTTGATGAACAAGGAAATAAGCAGTTGTCACAGCTCAAGGAAAAGCTGGAGGAACCTAAACCACCAGAGACATGTGAAGACAACAACAAAATTCCCTTAAAAGAAGAAGTCACAAAGAGCAAGGCAACATCAAAAGGAACAAAGAAGAAGGTACCAAGGAAGTGGAGGAACAAGAAGATCCCTACCGAGGACTTCTCTCCAGGGGATAAAGTGATCTCAGCTTACTTCCCAGATATCCCCCCTGATCTCCCCACTGTACCATCTCAGTTACCTAAGGTCTTCACTATCAACAGAGTTCTCTCCTTAGAACATGTATAGATCATTGATACAACCAATGGATATAAGTCCAAGGCAAGAGGGGAAGACTTGAAGCATTATCACCCTCCCTGATGAAGAAGAAACGTCAAGCTAGTGACGCTAAAAAAGCGCTTCATGGGAGGCAACCCATGTTTTATATGCTTTTAATAGTGAATAAGTCAATATTCATGAATTCCAACCCAAACTTGACGAACACTTGGTGAAATCCTTATTATGCAGTATATAGTGAAGAACAAGTTTGGTGTTCAAAGCATGCCAAGAAAGCATGGATGCAACTCAGAGCATGCTAGTCTTGGAGCTTTGAACAAAACTTTTCATCACAGTGCTCCAAACTAAGTTTGGTGTCACCCCAGGGTGCCACGAATATGCATACAAGGACGCACAGTTAGTTAGTTAGTTGGTGTTCATGAATAAACAACCTAATCCTTTTTTTTTTACTGTACTAGCCGTAAAGTTTAATTTTTATGATATTGAATTTTCTTATTTTATTTTTATAGGGAAAATGATGCCAGGGCATTTTGGCCAGTTTCACTGACCTTTTCTTTACTGTTTTTAGGGTAGTTTCATGCATTTCCTTAGGAAATAAGCTAGTTTTGGGTAGATATTCACTTACATCTTGATTCAAGCATACATTGTGCACTTTATATGATTTCATGAGGATTTTGCATGAATTTAATGATAAATTGGATGTTGCATTTCCCATGACTTGGACTAGAACTTTGATGCACTTTATTGCTTGATTTCAGGACAAAGGAAGCAAAGAAGAACCACATTAGTGGCTACGGTAGTTAAACTAACGTTAACACTAACGTGGAACGGGAGTAACTTGCAAAGTTAATGAGAAAAGTAATTGCCAATAACGCTCTCGAAGCCATCATTGCCCACGTTAAGAGTCACGTTAACTAAGTTAACGTGAACTCTAACGTGGAAGAAAGGAAATGGAGCCAACGTTAGTGACACTTAACATTATCACTAACGTTGGACCAAGCTCATAAGTGGCCACGTTAGTTGCCACGTTAACTTAGTTCACGTGGCCTCTAACGTTAAGAAGTAAAGGGGAAGCCAACGTTAGTGACATTCAACATTGTCACTAACGTTGGCCAAGTCACAATAAGCCACGTTAACTCCCACGTTAACCTAGTTAACGTGGAAGCTAACATGAAGAAACAAGGTGGTCGACAACGTTAGTGACACCAAACATTGTCACCAACGTTGGAAGGAACCCACACAAGCCCCAATAAGCCACGTTAACTCCCACGTTAACTTAGTTAAAGTGGAAGTTAACGTGAAGAAGTGAGGTGATCACCAACGTTAGTGACACCCAACATTGTCACTAACGTTGGAATGAGCCCACACAAGCCACTATGAGCCACGTTAACTCCCACGTTAACTTAGTTAACGTGGAAGCTAACGTGGATAAGGGAATGATGAACCAACGTTAGTGACACTCAACTTTGTCACTAACGTTGGAGATGGCTAGCATGGCCACATTAGAAGCCATGTTAACCTAGTTAACGTGAACTCTAACGTGAATAGGGGCACATTGGAACGTTAGTGACAATGGTAAGTGTCACTAACGTTCTTGAAGGTTGGCAAGCTTACATTAAAAGAGCCACGTTAACTAAGTTAACGTGGACTCTAACGTAAGGAAAAGGGAGACTTCTCAACGTTACTGGGAAAGGTAAGTCCCAGTAACGTGTGCGAAGGGCATAGAGGCAACGTTAGTGGCAACGTTTGTGCCACTAAACATTGAAGTTAACGTGGCTCTTACTTTTGAGAGGAACGTTAGTGAAAAAGGTGATTGTCACTAACGTTCTCAAACCCATATTTTCACCGAACGTTAACACCACTAACGTCCTGAGCCAAAGTCTCTGCCCACTTCACACTTTCTCTCTGCAAGTAAAGCCAAGCCCAATGAAGAAGAGAAGTGCTTCAAACTCAAGATCCAAAGGCCCATACCCAAGACTTGAAGAGCCAACTAGAAGAACAGAAAAGTAGTATATATAGGAGTAGCTTTGAATTAAATGGGAGTTGGAAATTATAGGGAGCCTCTTGGCATAGAACTACTCTCTGTATTTTACTTTCTCTGCACTTCTAGTTTCATCATGTATTCTCCATCTTTGTTTTCATTTTCCAGAGCTATGAACAACTAAACCCCTTTCATTGGGTTAGGGAGCTCTGTTGTAATTTGATGGATCAATACTAGTTTTCATAATTCTTCTTCTATCTTTTCTCTTGATTTTACTTGAAAGCTTTCGATCTTCATCCAATTGGGTAGTTATCTTGGAAAAGAAGCTATTCAAACTTGGATCTCTTTTGAACCTTGAAAGAGGAATGAAGAGATCATGCTAGAAATGCTTTCTCATGCTGGACCAAATTGGGTTTGGATGGATATGTGACTATAATCCTCTCAACACTTGATTTGGGAAATGCATGTGGTATAATCAGTGACCATACTTCATCTCTTCTCATGAGCAATTGACCAAGGAATTGGCTATTGATCAAGATTTGAGAGATTGAATTACAAGGAATTGTAATTCGATCACTTAAGATTGCCACGGTGATCAATGAGTGCATTGATTGAGGAAGAGATGAAAATGAAATTGATCCGGAGAATGCAACATCTCTAGAGCCCAATGAACTCCCCATTTCTGATCTTACCCATTCTTTTTAATTTCTGTCATTTACTTTTATGAGCAATTACCCCATTCCCATTTAAGATTTTGCAATTTACTTTCCGTCATCTACATTCAGCTCTTTATTTCCAGCATTTACTTTTCTGCCATTTCATTTTCTGCAATTCTCTACTCAAATTCTGATTCGCTCAACTAGAACATTCCTCTAGTTAAAGTTGCTTGATCAATCAATCCTTGTGGGATTCGACCTCACTCTATTGTGAGTTTTTACTTGACGACGAATTCGGTACACTTGCCGAAGGAAATTTGTCACGAGACGAGTTTTCCGTGGATCAAGTTTATGGCGCCGTTGCCGGGGATTGATTGTGCATCAACAATTATTAAATTGGAGGATTACTAGATTGAGCATTTTATTTTTGTTTGATTTAATTTTCTGTTTGAGTCATTTACTTTCTGTTTTAGTTAATTTCTTCCCTTCCCCCTACTTTTTCTTTGTTATTTACCATTCATTTCACTAACCCACTAACTGTTTGATATATTGCATCACTCACACTAACAGTAATCCTGACAAATATACTTTCTGCACCCACTCTCTTTGCTTGTGCTTGTTGGTTGTATGACAGGGAGAAGAAGCGGGGCTTCAACTTCCTTTGATTCTGAACCTGAGAGAACCTTCCTTAGACTAAGGAGGGAGGCAAGAGAAAAACGTGTAGTTAGTGCTGAAGAAGAGGAGGAACACTTTGAGGAATACTTTGAACCAAACATGGAAGAAAACATGGAAAACTATCGTGAAGAAGAAGCTCACAACCATGGCGGAGGAGGACGAGCAAATCATGCTGGGGAGGATAGAAGAGTTTTAAGCTCTTACATCAATCCAAACCCAGGAAACTATGGAAGTAGCATTCAAAAGCCAACCATCCATGCCAACAATTTTGAACTAAAACCACAACTCATCACCCTTGTTCAGAACAACTGTTCGTTCGGAGGAAGTGTCCAAGAAGACCCCAATCAACATCTAACTACCTTCCTGAGAATTTGTGACACAGTGAAGTCTAATGGTGTTCATCCTGACGCCTATAGACTTCTCTTGTTTCCATTCTCACTCAAGGATAAGGCAGCCAAGTGGATGGAGTTTTTCCCAAAGGAGAGTCTGACAACTTGGGAAGATGTGGTGAACAAATTTTTAGCAAGATACTACCCCTCTCAATGAATCAATAAGCTAAGAGCTGAGGTCCAAACTTTCAGGCAACAAGATGGTGAGACTCTTTATGAAGCATGGAAGAGGTTTAAGGACCTGACAAGGAGGTGTCCACCTGACATGTTCAACGAATGGGTGCAGCTGCACATTTTCTATGAAGGCCTGTCATATGAATCAAAGAAGGCTGTAGACCATTCATCAGGAGGATCTTTGAACAAGAAGAAGACTATTGAGGAAGCCATAGATGTCATTGAAACAGTAGCAGAGAATGACTATTTCTATGCTTCTGAAAGAGGCAACACTAGAGGAGTAATGGAGCTAAACAATGTAGATGCTCTGCTGGCCCAAAACAAGCTCATTACCCAGCAGTTGGCTGACCTCACCAAGAAGATGGAGAGGAACCAAGTAGCAGCAATCACTACTTCATCAACAACCCAAGAAGGAGTGAATGAAGAAGCAGAGGGTAGTCAAGAGCAAGCCAACTACATTGGGAATTCACCTAGGCAAAACCATGATCCATACTCTAAGACCTATATCCCTGGATGGAGGAATCACCCAAACTTTGGGTGGGGAAATCAACAAGACCAAGGCATAGATCAAAGACGTTCAAATCCCAACAACAATGCAGCCCACCAACATTTCACATCTAGACCATATCAGCACCCACATAACCAACCCTCTCAACACATTTACCAAGGCCAAAATAACCCTCCTCATTCTTCCACCTCTAATCCCAATCTACCATCATTTGATGACAGACTCTCAAGGATTGAGAATCTACTTGAAGGCATAGGCAAAGAGATTCAAGACAACAAGGCATTCAAGGAGGAAGTGCGAGCCAATTTCAAGAACCAGGGAGACACAATCAAGAGGTTGGAATCCCAAGTGGGGTATCTCTCTGAGCAGATTCCCAAACCTACAGATGGATTCCCAAGTGACACAGAGAAGAATCCGAGAGGTGAAACAAAGAAAGTAAGATGGGAAGATTACAAAATGGTCACTATAAGTGATAAAGAGACTGAGGACAAGCCAAACAAGTCGGCAGAACAACCTGAAGACACCTCAACAGAGAAGGAGGAAAAAGATCACCAAGAACCAGAAATCTCACAACAGGAGCTGCTGAGACTTTATGCACCCTTTCCCCAATTACTCAAGGGTGCTGTTGAGAAGAGAATATACTCAAGATTTCTTGACTTGTTTGCATCTCTGCATGTCAACATACCATTCATCAAGACCATCCAACAAATGCCTGCATACATCAAATACATGAAGGAACTGCTCCCTAGAAAAGGCTCACTCAAAAGAGGCCAAACTATAGTAATGAACAAGGAGTGCAGCGCCCTCATTCAACCAGAGTTGCCTACAAAAAGAAAGGACCCAGGGAGTTTTCACATCCCCTGTGCCATAGGAGAAACAATGTTTGATAGAGCACTCTGCGATTTGGGAGCAAGCATAAACTTAATGCCCTTATCCCTGGTGAAGAGGCTGCAGATCAATGAGATAATGCCCACAGATGTAGTCATCAGGCTGGCTGACAAAACTCAAAAACAAGTAATAGGAGTGGTGGAAAATGTGTTGGTAAAGGTTGGGAAATACTTTCTTCTCACAGACTTCGTCATCCTGGACATGGAAGAGAGTCACACTCACCCAATCATATTGGAAAGACCATTCCTAGCTACAGCCAGAGCACTCATAGATGTTGAGCGAGGGGAGCTAATATTGAAGATCCATGATGAACGACTCAGTTTTAATGTCTTCAAACTCTCACAAGAAGCAGACCAAGAGAACAAAGAACCAAGCAAAGATCATAATGAGATACTGAAAGAGGAAGTAAACACTGAAGCACAACCAGCCCAGTTGGGAAAGCCCTTGCTTGATGAACAAGGAAATAAGTAGTTGTCACAGCTTAAGGAAAAGCTGGAGGAACCTAAACCACCAGAGACATGTGAAGACAACAACAAAATTCCCTTAGAAGAAGTAGTCACAAAGAGCAAGGCAACATCAAAAGGAACAAAGAAGAAGGTACCAAGGAGGTGGAGGAACAAGAAGATCCCTACCGAGGACTTCTCTCCAGGGGATAAAGTGATCTCAGCTTACTTCCCAGATATCCCCCCTTATCTCCCCACTGTACCATCTCAGTTACCTAAGGTCTTTACTATCGACAGTGTTCTCTCCTTGGAACATGTATAGATCATTGACACAACCAATGGATATAAGTCCAAGGCAAGAGGGGAGGACTTAAAGCATTATCAACCTCCCTGATGAAGAAGAAACATCAAGCTAGTGACGCTAAAGAAGCGCTTCATGGGAGGCAACCCATGTTTTATATGCTTTTAATAGTGAATAAGTCAATATTCATGAATTCCAACCCAAACTTGACGAACACTTGGTGAAATCCGTATTATGCAGTATATAGTGAAGAACAAGATTGGTGTTCAAAGCATGCCAAGAAAGTATGGATACAACTCAGAGCATGCTAGTCTTGGAGCTTTGAACAAAACTTTTCATCACAGTGCTCCAAACTAAGTTTGGTGTCACCCCAGGGTGCCACGAATATGCATACAAGGACGCACAGTTAGTTAGTTAGTTGGTGTTTATGAATAAACAACCTAATCCTTTTTTCTTTACTATACTAGCCGTAAAGTTTAATTTTTATGATATTGAATTTTCTTATTTTATTTTTATAGGGAAAATGATGCCAGGGCATTTTGGCCAGTTTCACTGACATTTTCTTTACTGTTTTTAGGGTAGTTTCATGCATTTCCTTAGAAAATAAGCTAGTTTTGGGTAGATATTCACTTACATCTTGATTCAAGCATACATTGTGCACTTTATATAATTTCATGAGGATTTTGCATGAATTTAATGACAAATTGGATGTTGCATTTCGCATGACTTGGACTAGAACTTTGATGCACTTTATTGCTTGATTTCAGGACAAAGGAAGCAAAGAAGAACCACATTAGTGGCTACGTTAGTTAGACTAACGTTAACACTAACGTGGAACGGGAGTAACTTGTAAAGTTAATGAGAAAAGTAATTACCAATAACGCTCTCGAAGCCATCATTTCCCACGTTAAGAGTCACGTTAACTATGTTAACTTGAACTCTAACGTGGAAGAAAGGAAATGGAGCCAACGTTAGTGACACTTAATATTATCACTAACGTTGGACCAAGCTCATAAGTGGCCAGGTTAGTTGCCACGTTAACTTAGTTAACGTGGCCTCTAACGTTAAGAAGTAAAGGGGAAGCCAACGTTAGTGACATTCAACATTGTCACTAACGTTGGCCAAGTCACAATAAGCCACGTTAACTCCCACGTTAACCTAGTTAACGTGGAAGCTAACGTGAAGAAACAAGGTGGTCGACAACGTTAGTGACACCAAACATTGTCACTAACGTTGGTAGGAACCCACACAAGCCCGAATAAGCCACGTTAACTCCCACGTTAACTTAGTTAAAGTGGAAGTTAACGTGAAGAAGTGAGGTGATCGCCAACGTCAGTGACACCCAACATTGTCACTAACGTTGGAATGAGCCCACACAAGCCACTATGAGCCACGTTAACTCCCACGCTAACTTAGTTAACGTGGAAGCTAACGTGGATAAGGGAATGATGAACCAACGTTAGTGACACTCAACTTTGTCACTAACGTTGGAGATGGCTAGCATGGCCACATTAGAAGCCACGTTAACCTAGTTAACGTGAACTCTAACGTGAATAGGGGCACATTGGAATGTTAGTGACAATGGTAAGTGTCACTAACGTTCTCGAAGGTTGGCAAGCTTACGTTAAAAGAGCCACGTTAACTAAGTTAACGTGGACTCTAACGTAAGAAAGGGGGAGACTTCTCAACGTTACTGGGAAAGGTAAGTCCCAGTAACGTGTGCGAAGGGCATAGAGGCAACGTTAGTGGCAACGTTTGTGCCACTAAACGTTGAAGTTAACATGGCTCTTACTTTGGTGAGGAACGTTAGTGAAAAAGGTGATTGTCACTAACGTTCTCGAACCCATATTTTCACCGAACGTTAACACCACTAACGTCCTGAGCCAAAGTCTCTGCCCACTTCACACTTTCTCTCTGCAAGTAAAGCCAAGCCCAATGAAGAAGAGAAGTGCTTCAAACTCAAGATCCAAAGGCCCATACCCAAGACTTGAAGACCCAACTAGAAGAACAGAAGAGTAGTATATATAGGAGTAGCTTTGAATTAAATGGGAGTTGGAAATTATAGGGAGCCTCTTGGCATAGAACTACTCTCTGTATTTTACTTTCTCTGCACTTCTAGTTTCATCATGTATTCTCCATCTTTGTTTTCATTTTCCAGAGCTATGAACAACTAAACCCCTTTCATTGGGTTAGGGAGCTCTGTTGTAATTTGATGGATCAATACTAGTTTTCATAATTATTCTTCTATCTTTTCTCTTGATTTTACTTGAAAGCTTTCGATCTTCATCCAGTTGCGTAGTATCTTGGAAAAGAAGCTATTCAAACTTGGATCTCTTTTGAACCTTGAAAGAGGAATGAAGAGATCATGCTAGAAATGCTTTCTCATGCTGGACCAAATTGGGTTTGGATGGATATGTGACTATAATCCTCTCAACACTTGATTTGGGAAATGCATGTGGTATAATCAGTGACCATACTTCATCTCTTCTCATGAGCAATTGACCAAGGAATTGGCTATTGTTCAAGATTAGAGAGATTGAATTACAAGGAATTATAATTCGATCACTTAAGATTTCCAAGGAGATCAATGAGTGCATTGATTGAGGAAGAGATGAAAATGAAATTGATCCGGAGAATGCAACATCTCCTGAGCCCAATGAACTCCCCATTTCTGATCTTACCCATTCTCTTTAATTTCTGTCATTTACTTTTATAAGCAATTACCCCATTCCCATTTAAGATTCTGCAATTTACTTTCCGTCATCTACATTCAGCTCTTTATTTCCAGCATTTACTTTTCTGTTATTTACTTTCCCGCCATTTAATTTTCTGCAATTCTCAACTCAAATTCTGATTCGCTCAACTAGAACATTCCTCTAGTTAAATTTGCTTGATCAATCAATCCTTGTGGGATTCGACCTCACTCTATTGTGAGTTTTTACTTGACGACGAATTCGGTACACTTGCCGAAGGAAATTTGTCACGAGACGAGTTTTCCGTGCATCAGAAAAGGAGAGGAGCATTGAAGGGGATTGATTGGACAATTAAATGAGAAAGGTTCGGCCACTCCATGATGAGAAACTACACCCTTGTCTCAAGAAGGAATGCATTGGAAATTGTTGCCATGCAACATTGAAAAAAAGAGACCCTTGGAGACCGAACCAATAATCTTCATAAAGTGATGATCCTTGTTCTTTCTCCATGCATAACCCCAACCGTCCATCAAGCAACCATTCCATCAATCCACACCCTCCACTCACTCATAATCTCCCTATATAAATGAGTCCTAGTGCATACTTACCCCTCACATTCAAATTCCCACTCTCCACACTTCACACTTTCGGCATCCAAAACCCCTTCATCACACCTCATCTTAACCAACCAAATTCCTCATCTATCCTTACCTTCCAATCCCCTCACATAGCAACTCAAATTCATGGCATCATCAAGTTCAAAGAGGCAAAAGAGGAAGGAACCAATGGAGAACATTTCTTTCGATAAGAAGAGATTCAAAACTGCCTTCCATGAACAAGAATTTGAAAGGATCAAGATCAAGAAGATACTGCCTGAGTTAACCTTCCAAATCAATGAAGACGAGTGCCCACAGATTTGGCAGAAAATTGAACAAAGAGGGTGGCAAAGGCTCACTAATCCAGAGGGGAAGATCAATGCAAACCTCATCAAAGAGTTCTACGAAAATGTGGTTAGAGAAGACAAAACCAGGGCCCCAACCTTCAAAAGCTATGTAAGAGGAAAGGAGGTGGACTGATGCGGGTGGAAACTGTCTCTCAACAAATTTCCGTCAGCAAGTGTACCGAATTTGTCGTCAAGTAAAAACTCACAATAGAGTGAGGTCGAATCCCACAGGGATTGATTGATCAAGCAACTTTAATTAGAAGAATGTTCTAGTTGAGCGAATCCAGAATTTTGGTTGAGAGTTGCAGAAAATAAAATGGCGGAATGTAAATAACAGAAAAGTAAATGCTAGAATTAAAGGACTAGAAGTAAATGACTGAAAGTAAATTGCAGAATTGTAAATGGGAGTGGGGGATTTGCTCATAAAAGTAAATGGCAGAAATTAAAGAGAATGGGTAAGATCAGAGATGGGGAGTTCATTGGGCTCAGGAGATATTGCAATTCTCCGGATCAAGTTCATTTTCTTCTCTTCCTCAATCAATGCACTCATTGATCTCCTTGGCAATCTTAATTGATTGAATTACAATTTCTTGCAATTCAATCTCTCAAATCTTGATCAATAGCCAATTCCTTGGTCAATTGCTCATGAGAAGAGATGAAGTATGGTCACTGATTATACCACATGTATTTCCCAAATCAAGTATTGAGAGGGTTATAGTCATATACCCATCCAAACCCAATTTGGTCCAGCATGAGAAAGCATTTCTAGCTTGATCTCTTCATTCCTCTTTCAAGGTTCAGAAGAGATCCAAGTTTGAATAGCTTCTTTTCCAAGATAACTACCCAATTGGATGAAGATCGAAAGCTTTCAAGTAAAATCAAGAGAAAAGATAGAAGAAGAATAATGAAAATTAGTATTGATCCATCAAATTACAACAGAGCTCCCTTACCCAATGAAAGGGGTTTAGTTGTTCATAGCTTTGGAAAGTGAAAACAAAGATGGAGAATACATCATAAAACTAGAAAAATGTAGAGAAGGTAAAATACAGAGAGTAGTTCTCTTTTCCAACTTCCAAGACCCTAAACAATTCAAAGCTACTCCTATATATAATACTTTTCTCAGCTTCTAGTTGGCTCTTCAAGTCTTGGGCCTTTGGATCTTGAGTTTGAAGCAGTTCTCTTCTTCATTTGGGCTTGGCTTTACTTGCAGAGAGAAAGTGTGAAGTGGGCAGAGACTTTAGCTCAGGACGTTAGGGGTGTTAACGTTTAGTGAAAATATGAGTTCGAGAACGTTAGTGACAATTAACTTTCTCACTAACGTTCCTAAGTAAAAGCCACGTTAACTTCAACGTTAGTGGCACAAACATTGCCACTAACGTTGCCTCTAAGTCCTTCGCACACGTTATTGAGACTTAACATTCCCAATAACTTTGAAAAGCCCCCTTTGTTCCCACGTTAGAGCCAACGTTAACTTAGTTAACGTGGCTCTTTAACGTGGGCTTGCCATCCTTCGAGAACGTTAGTGACACTCAACATTGTCACTAACGTTCCAAGATGCTCCTATGTCTCACGTTAGAGTCCATGTTAGCTAGGTTAACGTGGCTTCTAACGTGGCCATGCTTAGCCATCCTCAACGTTAGTGACAATGTTGAATGTCACTAACGTTGGCGTTTCTTTCACTCATCAACGTTAGCTTCCACGTTAACTAAGTTAACGTGGAAGTTAACGTGGCTCCTTGGGGGGTTATGTAGTTGCTTCCAATGTTAGTGACAATGTTGGGTGTCACTAACGTTGTCGACCACTCTTGCTTCTTACGTTAGCTCCCACGTTAACCAAGTTAACGTGGGAGTTAACGTGGTATGTTTCTCCTTAGGCCAACGTTAGTGACAATGTTGAATGTCACTAACGTTGGCGTTTCTTCCCCCTTTTAACGTTAGAGGCCACGTTAACTAAGTTAACGTGGACTCTAACGTGGCCACTTATGAGAATTTGCCAACGTTAGTGACAATGTTAAGTGTCACTAACGTTGGCTCAACTTCCCCTTTCCACGTTAGAGTTCACGTTAACTTAGTTAACGTGACTCTTAACGTGGTCAATGATGGCTTCGAGAGCGTTATTGGCAATCACATTTCTCATTAACTTTGCAAGTTACCTCTCATTCCTTGCTTCCTTTGGTCCTGAAATCAAGCAATAGAGCGCATCAAAGTTCTAGTCCAAGTCATGGGTAATGCAGCATATAATTTGTCACTAAACTCATGCAAAATCCTCATGAAATAATGTAAAATGCACAATGTATGCTTGAATCAAGGTGTAAGTGAATATCTACCCAAAACTAGCTTATTTCCTAAGGGAATGCATGAAACTAACCTAAAAACAGTAAAGAAAAGGTCAGTGAAACTGGCCAAGATGCCCTGGCATCACAACACCAAACTTAAAGCTTGCTTGTCCCTAAGCAAGTACTGGAACAAAAGAATGATGAATGGAATGCCAAGAGAGATGAGTCATTCTTGTGGAAGTCATATCACTGATTTTATGGTGGTTTCATGCATAGCAACTTAGGTTCCTCCCTTTACTGGCTTTCAGACCTTTATCATGTGCTAAAAACTCGCTTTGCTTACATCCCATGAGACTTTTATTCATTGATCCCTTTATTGTCATTTCAGAGCTTATTGGTGTTCTTAGGCTAAGTGCTCTGGGAGGGGGCAACTTTTTAAGATAAGCTTTCAGCCAACACTCCCGAACCAGTTGGTTCAAGGTGTTAGGTGTTGAAGCACCCCTAAGTACTTACTCCCTCAAGTCTCTCCCCATACATACACACCACAAGCATATAGTTCATTTATTTTCCTTCTTGAGACCTTGGTGTCCAGCACCTCTTTGGGTTACTAAATGCTCTATGGTGAGGGTTACTCTTGATAATGGACTTTCGGCTGATAATCCCGGGTTAGTTAACCCAAGTTACCAAGTGATAAAGCACCCCTAAGAGCTTATTCATCCAAGTAGATCCCTCACACAGGAACACCACAGACACATATCTTAAGATCAAAACCATTGGTGCCTAGCCTTATTGCTTACTATTTTTCTTTTGTTTTTCCACTTTCATTATTCTTTTCTCTTTCTCTTATTAGGATCTTGTCATATACTTAATCTCATGAGTATATTCAAAGCAAAGTATTCAGGCCAGATAGTTGTCATCCCACCTTATGGTTGAACCAACTTAGCTAACTTATGATCATACCACAAACTCATGAATGTACTCCATAGTATGAACTCTACTCTGGTCTTTTGAAACACAAACATTCTCTCTTCATTTGATTTAAAGGGACAAGCATACAAGTAAGTTAAGGAGGATGCAGTGACATAAAGACTAGCACACAGAGATCTTCTTCAATACCAAAGACTTAAAAGACAGAATTGAAAAAGGTTTCAACTACGCGTAACTACAAATCAAAAGTGCATTCGGACTTCCAACTTTCAACAATTCTGAGTACAATGGAATTAAGTAACAATACAACCTTCGGGTGATGATTTCTGGTTGCCCTCTCTCTTTGTCATCATCCTAGTTTTTGCTGCCTCGCTTCTTTTGGTGAAGGTGCACCATTTCCTTATAAGATTCCTGCAAGGTTACTGGAAGTTGCTTGTTCCCAAAGCACTTGAGACATAGTTAGCTTGCATGTATGCTTGTGCCTCTTGAACTCAATTTGGTGTGTGAATACCAAACTTAGTTCTTTGCCCAGTACAAAACATTGCATATATGCAGAGAACCTCATATCTTGTTATCAACAAAGCAATGATCACCTATAGTCTAACTACATCTAAGTGGTTTCTCTTGATTGGATAGAGCTAGCAATGTTCTTTTGGAGTGGAGTGTAATTCTAACCAATGTCCTTTGGTGGAACACCAAACTTAGAATTACACTATCACTCTTGGATTGTTCTGGTGTGGAACACCAAACTTAGCTCCTTACAATACAGGGGAAACAACTTGTGATTTTTATTGAAATAAAGATGAAAGTGAAACTACATGAGGTTGGGTTGCCTCCCAACAGAGCGCTCTTTTATCGTCGCTAGCTCGACGAGTCCTTAATTACTTGAGATGGTACTTTACTCTAGGGTTTTCCCACATGTTGCCCAGATAATGCTTGAGTCTTTGTCCATTCACTGTAAAAGTGCTCTCTGAACCTTCATCCGTGATTTTGATGTGGCCATATAGTGATACTTTTGTAACCATGAAAGGTCCGGACCACCTTGACTTGAGTTTTCTTGGGAACAGCCTTAATTTAGAATTGTAAAGGAGTACTCGCTACCCCTTTTCGAAACTCCTGGGTGCAAGATGCATGTCATGTTTTCTCTTTGCCTTTTCTTTATACATCTTAGTGTTTTCATAAGCTTGTGACCTGAATTCCTCCATCTCTTGCAACTGCAAGATCCTTTTTGCACCAGCAGCAATGCTGTCAAAATTTAGTATCTTGATAGCCCAGAGAGCTTTGTGTTCCAGCTCCAGTGGTAAATGACAAGCCTTCCCATAGACCAGTTGATATGGAGACATTCCAAGTGGAGTCTTGAATGCTGTTCTGTATGCCCAAAGAGCATCATCCAGCTTCTTCGACCAATCCTTTCTAGATGCACCCACAGTCTTTTCCAGGATCCTCTTCAGCTTTCTGTTGGATATCTCAGTTTGCCCACTTGTTTAAGGATGGTAAGGTGTGGCTACCTTGTATTTTACCCCATATCGTAGGAGGAGAGCTTCTAGTGGTTTGTTACAAAAGTGGCTCCCTCCATCACTGATGAGGGCTCTTGGGACTCCAAACCGGCTAAAGATATTCTTCCTGAGGAAGTTCATGACTACCTTGTTATCATTAGTTGGTGTTGCAATAGCCTCTACCCACTTGGAAACATAATTCACTGCTACCAAGATGTACTTGTTTGCATATGAGGTTGGGAATGGTCCCATGAAATCTATTCCCCACACATCAAACAGTTCCAGTTCCAAGATGAAATTTTGTGGCATGGCATTTCTTTTGGGCAAGTTTCCAGATCTTTGGCATTCATTGCAGCTTTTTACTAGTTCCTTGGCATCCTTGGAAAGGGTGGGCCAAAAGAATCCGCTTTGTAACACCTTTGCTGTAGTTCTGTCCCCTCCAAAGTGGCCTCCATAACATGAACTGTGGCAATTCCACAGGACTTCTCTTCCTTCTTCTTCCGAAACACATTTTCTAAGGATTCCATCTGAACACTTCTTGAAGAGATATGGCTCGTCCCAGACAAAGTATTTTGCATCATTCATGATCTTCCTTTTTTGATGTTTATTGATCCCTGGGGGTAATGCCCCAGTTGCCTTAAAATTTGCAATAACTGCAAACCATGGTGCTTTGTGAACTGTCATCAAATGCTCATCAGGGAAGAGCGCGTTCACATTTGTATCATTTCCTCCACCTTGATCATGAGGGATTCTGGATAGGTGATCTGCCACCTTGTTCTCCACTCCTTTCTTGTCTCTAATTTCAATATTGAATTCCTGCAACAGTAAGATCCACCTTATTAGTCTTGGCTTTGATTCTTGCTTGGCAAACAAATATTTAAGTGCTGTGTGATCTGTAAAGACAATCACTTTAGCACCAATGAGGTATGATCTAAATTTGTCAAATGCAAAAACTATTGCTAGCAACTCCTTTTCAGTAGTGGTATAATTTCTTTGAGTTTTATTAAGGACTTTGCTAGCATAGTATATCACATGAACTAAGTTATCTTTCCTTTGTCCTAACACTGCCCCAACTGCAAAATCAGATGCATCACACATCAATTCAAATGGTAGGTTCCAATCAGGTGGGGAAATGATAGGAGTAGAGGACAACCTCATTTTCAAATGTGCAAATGCTAGCATGCATGTTTCATCAAAGATAAATGGTGTATCAGATACAAGGAGATTGCTTAAGGGCTTGGCTATCTTTGAAAAATCTTTAATGAACCTTCTGTAAAAACCAGCATGCCCTAAAAAACTCCTAATTGCCTTGACATCACTGGGTGGGGGTAGTTTTTCAATAAGCTCTACTTTAGCTCTATCAACCTCAATGCCTTGGTGGGAGACCTTGTGACCAAGGACTATTCCTCTTGTCACCATAAAGTGACATTTTTCCCAGTTCAAGACCAAATTGGTCTCTTGGCATCTTTTCAATACCAAGGCGAAGTGATGTAGGCAACTAGGAAAGGAATCTCCGAATACCGAGAAATCATCCATAAAAACTTCAATGAATTTTTCTATCATATCTGAAAAGATAGAAAGCATGCAGCGTTGGAAAGTTGCAGGTGCATTACATAGCCCAAATGGCATGCGCCTATAGGCAAACACTCCATACGGACAAGTAAATGAGGTTTTCTCTTGGTCTCTGGGATCAACCACTATTTGGTTATATCCTGAATAACCGTCAAGAAAATAATAATATGCGTGCCCTGCAAGTCTTTCCAACATCTGATCCATGAATGGAAGGGGAAAATGATTTTTTCGTGTAGCCTCATTGAGTTTTCTGTAGTCTATGCACATCCTCCATCCTGTGACGGTCCTTGTAGGTATGAGTTTGTTATTCTCATTGGGAACCACAGTGATTCCTCCCTTCTTTGGCACAACATGTACGGGGCTAACCCAAGGGCTGTCCGAAATTGGGTATATTACCCCTCCTTGCCAAAGCTTCATAACCTCTTTCTGTACCACTTCCTTCATGATTGGGTTCAGCCATCTTTGGGATTGAATGGATGGCTTAGCATCATCTTCCAACAGTATTTTATGCATGCATATGGCTGAACTAATTCCCTTCAAGTTAGCAAGGGTCCATCCAATGGCATCCTTATGCTCCCGCAGCACTTTGAGTAGCTCGTCCTCTTGATCTTGACTGAGGGATGAATTTATGATCACTGGATAGTTTTCATTTTCTCCTATATATGCATATTTGAGAGTGGGTGGCAGTGCTTTGAGTTCAAGTTTGGGTGCTTCTGACTTTTTGTTCCCTTCCTTTGGTGCATTTGGTGTATGAATTTCTGCTGTGGCCACCTCTTCACTTGATTCAGATTCTTTCTCCACCAATCTCTCGTCCTCTTCAGGTTCTTCTTCTTCAAAATTCTCCTGCACTTCATCCTCAAGTGCATCTAACCTCATGCATTCCCCCAATTGTTCTGGTGGGTAACTCATGGCCTTGAACACATTGAATGTCATCTTTTCATTGTGTAATCTAAGGGTGAGGTCACCCTTCTGAACATCAATGACAGCCCCAGCAGTGGCCAAGAATGGCCTTTCCAGGATGATGGAGGTCTTGGCGTCCTCCTGCATGTCCAGCACCACAAAATCTGCTGGAAATATGAAATCTCCCACTTTTACCAGCAAATCCTCTACTACCCCATGAGGGAATTCTAACGATCGGTCTGCTAGTTGTAGGGTGATGAGCGGATAATTTATACGCTTTTTGGCATTATTTTTAGTATGTTTTTAGTAGAATCTAGTTACTTTTAGGGATGTTTTCATTAGTTTTTATGTTAAATTCACATTTCTGGACTTTACTATGAGTTTGTGTGTTTTTCTGTGATTTCAGGTATTTTCTGGCTGAAATTGAGGGACTTGAGCAAAAATCAGATTCAGAGGTTGAAGAAGGACTACTGATGCTGTTGGATTCTGATCTCCCTGCACTCAAAGTGGATTTTCTGGAGCTACAGAACTCAAAATGGTGCGCTTCCAATTGCATTGGAAAGTAGACATCCAGGGCTTTCCAGCAATATATAATAGTCCATACTTTGCCCAATTTTAGACGACGCAAACTGGCGTTCAACGCCAGTTCTCTGCCCAATTCTGGCGTCCAGCGCCAGAAACAAGTTGCAAAGTGGAGTTCAACGCCCAAAATGGCACAAAAGGTGGCGTTCAACTCCAAGAAGGACCTCTACACGTGCAACACTCAAGCTCAGCCCAAGCACACACCAAATGGGCCCCGGAAGTGGATTTATGCATCAATTACTTACTTCTGTAAACCCTAGTAGCTAGTTTATTATAAATAGGACCTTTTACTATTGTATTAGACATCTTTGGTATCTTTGGATTATCTTTTGATCTATTGATCACGTTTTGAAGGGTGGCCTCTCGGCCATGCCTGGACCTTCACTTATGTATTTTCAACGGTAGAGCTTCTACACTCCATAGATTAAGGTGTGGAGCTCTGCTGTTCCTCAAAGATTAATGCAAAGTACTACTGTTTTCTATTCAATTCAACTTATTCCACTTCTAAGATATTCATTCGCACTTCAACCTGAATGTGATGAACGTGACAATCATCATCATTCCCTATGAACGCGTGCCTGACAACCACTCCCGTTCTACCTTCGATTGAACGAGTATCTCTTAGATTACTAATACAGGGGACCGAGTCCGAGATATTGGGATCTTCGTGGTATAAGCTAGATTGATGGTGGCATTCATGAGAATCCGGAAAGTCTAAACCTTGTCCGTGGTATTCCGAGTAGGATTCTGGGATTGAATGACTGTGACGAGCTTTAAACTCGTGAGTGCTGGGCGTAGTGACACACGCAAAAGGATAGTAAATCCTATTCCAGCATGATCGAGAACCTCCAGATGATTAGCCATGCAGTGACAGCGCATCGGACCATTTTCACAGGGAGGAATAGGATGCAACCAACGACAAAGGTGATGCCTCCAGACGATTAGCCGTGCTGTGACAGAGCATTTGGATCATTTTCCCGAGAGAGATCAAAAGTAGCCATTGGCACCGGTGACATCCTTACATAATGCCAGCCATAGAAAGGAGTAAGATTGATTGGATGAAGACAGCAGGAAAGCAGTGGTTCAGAGGAACGAAAGCATCTCTACACGCTTATCTGAAATTCTAACCAATGAATTACATAAGTATTTCTATCCTTATTTTAATATTATTTTCGAAAACCCCATTACTATTTTATATCTGCCTGACTGAGATTTACAAGGTGACCATAGCTTGCATCATACCAACAATCTCCGTGGGATTCGACCCTTACTCACGTAAGGTATTACTTGGACGACCCAGTGCACTTGCTGGTTAGTTGTGCGAAGTTGTGAACCATGGTATTGGCATCGTGTTTTTGGTGCCATTGCCAGGAAAAGAAAGAGCAATGAATTTTACATAATCAAAGTGTATCACAATTTCTGCGCACCAAGTTTTTGGCGCCGTTGCTGGGGATTGTTCGAGTTTGGACAACTGACGGTTCATCTTGTTGCTCAGATTGGGTAACTTTCTTTTCGTTTTATTTTCAAAATTTTTTTCAAAAATCTTTAAAAAATTTCTCCTTTGTTTTCGAAAAAAAAAATGTTTTCAAAAATCTATTTTTCTTCAGAATTTTTAAGAACGAATTCTAGTGTTTCATGAAGCATGTTGAAGCCTGGCTGGCTCTAAAGCCATGTCTGAATTCTTTTGGACTGAAGTTTTGGCTTAAAATTGAATGAATTAAACTCATATTTTGACTAAAGCTTGGCTGGCTATTAAGCCATGTCTGACCCTTTGATTGGAACTTTAGACTAACATGGCAAGATTCCTGGAATTCATATTAAAAATTTTGGAATCCTTATTTTTCTTTTTCAAAATGATTTTCGAAAAAAAAAATTTTATTAAAAGAAAATACAAAAAAAAAATCACAAAATCATAAAAATCAAAAAATATTTTTTATGTTTCTTATTCGAGTCTTGAGTCATGTTATAAGTTTGGTGTCAATTGCATGTGCATCTTGCATTTTTTTCGAAAATTTCATGCATTCATGGTGTTCTTCATGATCTTCAAGTTGTTCTTGGTAAGTCTTCTTGTCTGATCTTTGCATTTGCATGTTTTGTGTCTTTTCTTGTTTTTCATATGCATTCTTGAATTCTTAGTGTCTAAGCATTAAAGAATTCTAAGTTTGGTGTCTTGCATGTTTTCTTTGCATTAAAAATTTTTCAAAAATGTGTTCTTGATGTTCATCATGATCTTCAAAGTGTTCTTGGTGTTCATCTTGACATTCATAGCATTCTTGCATGCATTCATTGTTTTGATCCATAACTTTCATGCATTGCATCTTTTTCATGTTTTTCTCTCTCATCATTAAAAATTCAAAAATCAAAAAAATATCTTTCCCTTTTTCTCTCTTAAAATTTTGAAAATTAGATTTGACTTTTTCAAAAATTTTTAAAATCTAGTTGTTTTCATGAGTCAAATCAAATTTTCAATTTAAAAATCTTATCTTTTTCAAAATCTTTTTCAAAAAATCAAATCTTTTTCAAAACTAATTTCAATCATATCTTTTCAAAAATATCTTCTTATCTTATCTTTTTCAAAAATTTGATTTCAAAATATCTTTCCTAACTTCCTAACTTCTCATCTTTTTAAAAATTCTTTTCAATTAACTCATTATTTTTTTGAAAACTACTAACCTTTTTCAAAAACCATTTTCGAAAATCACTAACTCTTTTTCAAAAAGAAAAATTAATTTTCGAAAATTCTCCTTCTCTCTCATCTCCTTCTATTTTATTTATTCATCTACTAACAATAAGGAACCTCTTTACTGTGACATAGAGGATTCCTCTTCTTTTTTTGTTCTCTTCTCTTTCTTATGAGCAGGAACAAGGAAAAAGGCATTCTTGTTGAAGCTGATCCAGAACCTGAAAGGACTCTGAAGAGGAAACTAAGAGAAGCTAAATTACAACAATCCAGAGACAACCTTATTGAAAATTTCGAACAAGTAAAGGAGATGGCAGCCGAACCCAACAACAATAATGCAAGGAGAATGCTTGGTGACTTCACTGCACCTAATTCCAATTTACATGGAAGAAGCATCTCCATTCCTGCCATTGGAGCAAACAACTTTGAGCTGAAACCTCAATTAGTTTCTCTGATGCAGCAGAACTGCAAGTTTCATGGACTTCCATCTGAAGATCCTTTTCAGTTCTTAACTGAATTCTTGCAGATATGTGATACTGTTAAGACTAATGGAGTAGATCCTGAAGTCTACAGGCTCATGCTTTTCCCTTTTGCTGTAAGAGACAAAGCTAGAATATGGTTAGACTCTCAACCTAAGGATAGCCTGAACTCTTGGGATAAGCTGGTCAAGGCTTTCTTAGCCAAGTTCTTTCCTCCTCAAAAGCTGAGTAAGCTTAGAGTGGATGTTCAGACCTTCAGACAGAAAGAAGGTGAATCCCTCTATGAAGCTTGGGAGAGATACAAAGAACTGACCAAAAAGTGTCCTTCTGACATGCTTTCAAAATGGACCATCCTTGATATATTCTATGATGGTTTATCTGAGCTATCAAAGATGTCATTGGATACTTCTGCAGGTGGATCCATTCCACTAAAGAAAACGCCTGCAGAAGCTCAAGAACTCATTGACATGGTTGCTAATAACCAGTTCATGTACACTTCTGAAAGGAATCCTGTGAGTAATGGGACGCCTATGAAGAAGGGAGTTCTTGAAATTGATACTCTGAATGCCATACTGGCTCAGAATAAAATATTGACTCAGCAAGTCAATATGATTTCTCAGAATCTGAATGGAATGCAAGCTGCATCCAATAGTACTCAAGAGGCATCTTCTGAAGAAGAAGCTTATGATCCTGAAAACCCTGCAATAGCAGAGGTAAATTACATGGGTGAACCTTATGGAAACACATATAATCCATCATGGAGAAATCACCCAAATCTCTCATGGAAGGATCAAAAGCCTCAACAAGGCTTTAATAATGGTAGAAGAAACAGGTTTAACAATAATAAACCATTTCCATCATCCACTCAGCAACAGACAGAGAACTCCGAACAAAACACTTCTAATTTAGCAAACTTAGTCTCTAATCTATCTAAGACCACTGTGAGTTTCATGAATGAAATAAGGTCTTCCATTAGAAATTTGGAAGCACAAGTGGGCCAGCTGAGTAAAAGGATCACTGAAATCCCTCCTAGTACTCTCCCAAGCAATACAGAAGAGAATCCAAAAGGAGAGTGCAAGGCCATTGACATAAGCACCATGGCTGAACCTGTAAAGGAAGGAGAGGACGTGAATCCCAAGAAGGAAGACCTCCTAGGACGTCCAGTGATCAATAAGGAGTTTCCCTTTGAGGAACAAAAGGAATCTGAGGCTCATCTAGAGACCATAGAGATTCCATTAAACCTCCTTATGCCATTCATGAGCTCTGATGAGTATTCCTCTTCTGAAGAGAATGAGGATGTCACTGAAGAGCAAGCTGCCAAGTTTCTTGGTGCAATCATGAAACTGAATGCCAAATTATTTGGTATTGAAACTTGGGAAGATGAACCTCCCTTGTTCACCAATGAACTAAGTGATCTGGATCAACTGACATTGCCTCAGAAGAGACAGGATCCTGGAAAGTTCATAATACCTTGCACCATAGGCACCATGATCTTTAAGGCTCTGTGTGACCTTGGTTCAGGGATAAACCTCATGCCCCTCTCTGTAATAGAGAAACTGGGAATCTATGGGGTCCAAGCTGCTAAAATCTTATTAGAGATGGCAGATAATTCCAGAAAACAGGCTTATGGACAAGTAGAGGACGTGTTAGTAAAGGTTGAAGGCCTTTACATCCCTGCTGATTTCATAGTCTTAGATACTGGAAAGGAAGAGGATGAATCCATCATCCTAGGAAGACCTTTCCTAGCCACAGCAAGAGCTGTGATTGATGTGGACAAAGGAGAATTGATCCTTCAATTAAATAAGGACAACCTTGTGTTTACAACCCAAGGATCTCTCTCTGCATCCATTGAGAGGAAGCATAAAGAGCTTCTCTCAAAGCAGAGTCCCACAAAGCCCCCACAGTCAAACTCTAAGTTTGGTGTTGGGAGGCCACAACCAAACTCTAAGTTTGGTGTTGAACTCCCATATCCAAACTCTAAGTTTGGTGTTGGGAGGTCTCAACAAAGCTCTGCACATCTGAGAGGCTCCATGAGAGCCCACTGTCAAGCTATTGACATTAAAGAAGCGCTTATTGGGAGGCAACCCAATTTTTATTTATCTAACTATATTTCTCTTAGTTATATGTCTTTATAGGTTCATGATCATGTGGAGCCACAAAATAAATATAAAAATTGAAAACGGAATCAAAAACAGCAGAAGAAAAATCGCACCCTGGAGGAAGGCCTTACTGGCGTTTAAACGCCAGTAAGAAGCATGTTTTGGGAGTTCAACGCCAGAACAGAGCATGGTTCTGGCGCTGAACGCCAGAAATGGGCAGCATCTGGGCGTTTGAATGCCAGAAATGTAGCCTGGAGAAGAGCTGGCGCTGAACGCCCAGAACAAGCATGGTTCTGGCGTTCAACGCCAGAAATGGGCAACAAATGGGCGTTGAACGCCCAAAATGGGCACCAACCTGGCGCTGAACGCTCAGAGTTGTGTGCAAGGGCATTTTACATGCCTAATTTGGTGCAAGGTTGTAATTCCTTGAACACCTCAGGATCTGTGGACCCCACAGGATCACCTCAGGATCTGTGGACCCCACATGATCCCCACCTACCTCCACTCACTTCTTCTCACCCCTCTTTCACACAATCCCATAAACACTCTTTCCCAAAACCCTTCACCAATCACCTCAATCTCTCTTCCCCATCACCTCTTCACCATTCACATCCATCCACTCTTCCCCATAAACCTACCTCATAAACTCCACCTACCTTCAAAATTCAAAATCAATTTCCCACCCAAACCCACCCTAAATGGCCGAACCTTCACCCCCCTCCCTCCTCCACTTCTTCTTCTTCTTCATCCATTCTTTCTTCTCTTCCTCGAGGGCGAGCAAAGGTTCATCTCCAAAGCCCATCAAGACCACTTCTATGATGTTGTAGCCAAGAAGAAGGTAATCCCCGAGGTCCCTTTCAAAATCAAAAGAAATGAGTATCCAAAGATCCGACATGAAATTCAAAGAAGAGGTTGGGAAGTTCTAACAAATCCCATCACTAAGAAAAAATGGTGCAAACAAGAGAGCACATTCATGGATCTCAACAGGCACATGAAGAAGCTCATCATCAAGAAATCCCGGAGATGCCTCAAATGCATTTTCCTCCACAAAACCATTGGGAGCAAATCAACACCTCCCTAGGAGAATTAAGTTCCAACATGGGACAATTAAGGGTGGAACATCAAGAGCACTCCATCATCCTTCATGAAATAAGAGAAGATCAAAAAGCAATGAGGGAGGAGCAACAAAGACAAAGAAGAGACATAGAAGAGCTCAAGGACATCATTGGTTCCTCAAGAAGGAAACGCCACCATCACTAAGGTGGATTCATTCCTTGTTCTTATTTCTTCTGTTTTTCGTTTTCTATGTTATGTGCCTATCTATGTTTGTGTCTTCATTACATGATCATTAGTAGTTAGTAACTATGTCTTAAAGTTATGAATGTCCTATGAATCCATCACCTCTCTTAAATAAAAAATGTTTTAATTCAAAAGAACAAGAAGTACATGAGTTTTGAATATATCCTTGAACTTAGCTTAATTATATTGATGTGGTGACAATGCTTCTTGTTTTCTGAATGAATGCTTGAACAGTGCATATGTCTTTTGAAGTTGTTGTTTAAGAATGTTAAATATGTTGGCTCTTGAAAGAATGATGACTAGGAGACATGTTATTTGATAAACTGAAAAATCATAAAAATGATTCTTGAAGCAAGAAAAAGCAGCAAAGAACAAAGCTTGCAGAAAAAAAAAATAGGCGAAAAAAAAATAGAAAGAAAAAGAAAAAGAAAAAGCAAGCAGAAAAAGCCAAAAGCTCTTAAAACCAAGAGGCAAGAGCAAAAAGCCAATAACCCTTAAAACCAAAAGGCAAGGGCAAATAAAAAGGATCCCAAGGCTTTGAGCATCAGTGGATAGGAGGGCCTAAAGGAATAAAATCCTGGTCTAAGCGGCTAAACCAAGCTGTCCCTAACCATGTGCTTGTGGCGTGAAGGTATCAAGTGAAAACTTGAGACTGAGCGGTTAAATTCAAGGTCCAAAGCAAAAAAAGAGTGTGCTTAAGAACCCTAGACACCTCTAATTGGGGACTTTAGCAAAGCTGAGTCACAATCTGAAAAGGTTCACCCAATTATGTGTCTGTGGCATTTATGTATCCGGTGGTAATACTGGAAAACAAAGTGCTTAGGGCCACGGCCAAGACTCATAAAGAAGCTGTGTTCAACAATCATCATACTGAACTAGGAGAATCAATAACACTATCTGAACTTTGAGTTCCTATAGATGCCAATCATTCTGAACCTCAATGGATAAAGTGAGATGCCAAAACTATTCAAGAGGCAAAAAGCTACAAGTCCCGCTCATCTGATTGAAGCTATGTTTCATTGATAGTTTGGAATTTATAGTATATTCTCTTCTTTTTATCCTATTTGATTTTCAGTTGCTTGGGGACAAGCAACAATTTAAGTTTGGTGTTGTGATGAGCGGATAATTTATACGCTTTTTGGCATTATTTTTAGTATGTTTTTAGTAGAATCTAGTTACTTTTAGGGATGTTTTCATTAGTTTTTATGTTAAATTCACATTTCTGGACTTTACTATGAGTTTGTGTGTTTTTCTGTGATTTCATGTATTTTCTGGCTGAAATTGAGGGACTTGAGCAAAAATCAGATTCAGAGGTTGAAGAAGGACTGCTGATGCTGTTGGATTCTGACCTCCCTGCACTCAAAGTGGATTTTCTGGAGCTACAGAACTCAAAATGGCGCGCTTCCAATTGCATTGGAAAGTAGACATCCCGTGCTTTCCAGAAATATATAATAGTCCATACTTTGCCCAAGTTTAGACGACGCAAACTGGCGTTCAACGCCAGTTCTCTGCCCAATTCTGGCGTCCAGCGCCAGAAACAAGTTGCAAAGTGGAGTTCAACGCCCAAAATGGCACAAAAGGTGGCGTTCAACTCCAAGAAGGACCTCTACACGTGCAAAACTCAAGCTCAGCCCAAGCACACACCAAATGGGCCCCGAAAGTGGATTTATGCATCAATTACTTACTTCTGTAAACCCTAGTAGCTAGTTTATTATAAATAGGACCTTTTACTATTGTATTAGACATCTTTGGTATCTTTGGATTATCTTTTGATCTATTGATCACGTTTTGAGGGCTGGCCTCTCGACCATGCCTAGACCTTCACTTATGTATTTTCAACGGTAGAGCTTCTACACTCCATAGATTAAGGTGTGGAGCTCTGCTGTTCCTCAAAGATTAATGCAAAGTACTACTGTTTTCTATTCAATTCAACTTATTCCACTTCAAAGATATTCATTCGCACTTCAACCTGAATGTGATGAACGTGACAATCATCATCATTCCCTATGAACGCGTGCCTGACAACCACTCCCGTTCTACCTTCGATTGAACGAGTATCTCTTAGATTACTAATACAGGGGACCGAGTCCGAGATATTGGGATCTTCGTGGTATAAGCTAGATTGATGGCGGCATTCATGAGAATCCGGAAAGTCTAAACCTTGTCCGTGGTATTCCGAGTAGGATTCTGGGATTGAATGACTGTGACGAGCTTCAAACTCGCGAGTGCTGGGCGTAGTGACAGACGCAAAAGGATAGTAAATCCTATTCCAGCATGATCGAGAACCTCCAGATGATTAGCCATGCAGTGACAGCGCATCGGACCATTTTCACAGGGAGGAATAGGATGCAACCAACGACAAAGGTGATGCCTCCGGACGATTAGCCGTGCTGTGACAGAGCATTTGGATCATTTTCCCGAGAGAGATCGAAAGTAGCCATTTGCACCGGTGAAATCCTTACATAAAGCCAGCCATAGAAAGGAGTAAGATTGATTAGATGAAGACAGCAGGAAAGCAGTGGTTCAGAGGAATGAAAGCATCTCTACACGCTTATCTGAAATTCTAACCAATGAATTACATAAGTATTTCTATCATTATTTTAGTATTAGTTTCGAAAACCCCATTACTATTTTATATCTGCCTGACTGAGATTTACAAGGTGACCATAGCTTGCTTCATACCAACAATCTCCGTGGGATTCGACCCTTACTCACGTAAGGTATTACTTGGACGACCCAGTGCACTTGCTGGTTAGTTGTGCGAAGTTGTGAACCATGGTATTGGCATCGTGTTTTTGGTGCCATTGCCAGGGAAAGAAAGAGCAATGAATTTTACATAATCAAAGTGTAATCACAATTTCTGCGCACCATAGGGCCATTTTTGTTGGTTTAGCCTCCTCAATTTTCATCTTCCTCATCATAGCTACTGACATCAAATTGATGCTGGCCCCTAAGTCACAAAGAGCCTTCTCTACTGTGATTTCCCTATAATATAAGGGATCTGAAAACTCCCAGGATCCTTCAGTTTCTGGGGTAGTTTGTGCTGAATGATAGCACTACACTCTTCGGTTAGTATCACAGTCTCATTGTTCTTCCAGCTTCTCTTATTAGTCATTAGCTCCTTCAAAAACTTGGCGTAGATTGGCATTTGTTCTATGGCTTCAGCAAAGGGTATGTTGATTTGTAGTTTCTTGAAGATTTCCAAAAATCTCAAGAACTGGTTGTCATCTTCCTTTTTCTTCAATAGCTGGGGGTATGGAGCTCTTGCGATGTTCAGTTGTGGCATCCCTTTTTCTTTCTGCGGACTTGGCGTGGGAGGTTGAACTCCGTCTTGCTCTTCTCCCTTTTCATTTGAGCCTTCTTCTTGTGGTTTTTGGGGCAGTTCCTTCAGTTCCTTCCAACTCCTAAGTGTGATAGCTTGACACTCCTCCCTTTTGCTTGAATTGGCATCATTGCAAAGGTTGTGGTTAGGAAGCTGCTTAAATAGATAGCTGATTTGTGTCTCCAGTTTCTTGATGGTAGCATTTTGATTCTGCATGTTTGACTGCACTTCCTCTCAGAATGCTTTACTGTTTCGAATGTCTTTGCATACTCCTTCAAGTAAGGTTTCAATCTTAGAGAGCTTGTCATCAATTGATGGTTGATTCGGAGCAGATGTGCTGTTTTGGTTTTGATAGGCATGTGGAGAAGTGTTGTTGTGCGGGTGTTGAGATGTCCTTTGTGTAAATTGTTGGTGAGCTGCATTGTTGTTGGAGTTGTAACGTCTCTGGTCTTGGTTTTGATCTTGCTGACATCCCCACCCAAAGTTTGGGTGGTTTCTCCATCCAGGGTTGTAGGTATTGGAGTATGGATCATAGTTTTGCCTTGGTGAATTCCCAATGTAGTTGGCTTGCTCCTGACTACCCTCTACTTCTTCATTCACTCCTTCTTGGGTTGTTGATGAAGTGGAGATTGCTGCTACTTGGTTCCTCTCCATCTTCTTGGTGAGGTCAGCCAGCTGCTGGGTAATAAGCTTGTTTTGGGCCAACAGAGCATCTACATTGTTTAGCTCCATTACTCCTCTTGTGTTCCCTCTTTCGGAAGCATAGAAGTAGTCGTTCTCTGCTACTGTTTCAATAACATCTATGGCTTCCTCAACAGTCTTCTTCTTGTTCAAAGATCCTCCGGATGAATGGTCTACGGCCTTCTTTGACTCATAAGAGAGCCCTTCATAGAAAATGTGCAGCTGCACCCATTCATTGAACATATCTTGTGGGCACCTCCTTGTTAGGTCTTTAAACCTCTCCCATGCTTCATATAGAGTCTCACCATCTTGTTGCCTGAAAGTTTGGACCTCAGCTCTTAGCCTATTGATTCGTTGGGGAGGGTAAAATCTTGCTAAGAATTTGTTCACCACGTCTTCCCAAGTTGTCAAGCTTTCCCTTGGGAAAGATTCCAGCCACTTGGCTGCCTTATCCCTGAGTGAGAATGGAAATAAGAGCAGTCTATAGGCGTCAGGATGAACACCATTAGACTTCACTGTGTCACATATCCTCAGGAAGGTGGTTAGATGTTGATTGGGGTCTTCTTGGACACCTCCTCCAAACGAACAGTTGTTCTGAACAAGGGTGATGAGCTGTGGTTTAAGTTCAAAGTTGTTGGCATGGATTGTTGGCTTTTGGATGCTACTTCCACAATTGCCTGGGTTTGGATTGATGTAAGAGCCCAAAACTCTTCTATCCTCCCCAGCATGATTTGCTCTACCTCCTCCCCCATGGTTGTGATCCTCTTCTTCATGATGGTTTTCCATGTTGTCTTCCATGTTTGGTTCAAAGAATTCCTCTTCTTCCTCAGCACCAACCACTTTCTTTCCTCTTGCCTCCCTCCTTAATCTAAGGAAGGTCCTCTTAGGTTCAGAATCGAAGGAAGTTGAAGCCCTGCTTCTTCTCCCTGTCATACAACCATCAAGTGCAAGCAAGAAAAGATAGGTGTAGAAAGTATTTTTGTCAGAATTACTGTTAGTTGTGGGTGATGCAATATATCAAACAGTTAGTGGGTTAGCAAACAAAATTGAAAATAACAAAGAAAAACAAAAGAGTAGAGGGGGAAGGGAAGAAGTTTAACTAAAACAGAAAGTAAATCACTCAAACAGAAAATGAAATTCACAAAATAAAAATGCTCAATCTAGTGATCTTCCAATTTAATCATTGTTGATGCACAATCAATCCCCGGCAACGGCGCCATAAACTTGATGCGGGTGGAAACTGTCTCTCAACAAATTTCCGTCGGCAAGTGTACCGAATTTGTCGTCAAGTAAAAGCTCACAATAGAGTGAGGTCGAATCCCACAGGGATTGATTGATCAAGCAACTTTAATTAGAAGAATGTTCTAGTTGAGCGAATCCAGAATTTGGGTTGAGAGTTGCAGAAAATAAAATGGCGGGAATGTAAATAACAGAAAAGTAAATGCTAGAATTAAAGGACTGGAAGTAAATGACTGAAAGTAAATTGCAGAATTGTAAATGGGAGTGGGGGATTTGCTCATAAAAGTAAATGGCAGAAATTAAAGAGAATGGGTAAGATCAGAGATGGGGAGTTCATTGGGCTCAGGAGATGTTGCAATTCTCCGAATCAAGTTCATTTTCATCTCTTCCTCAATCAATGCACTCATTGATCTCCTTGGCAATCTTAATTGATTGAATTACAATTTCTTGCAATTCAATCTCTCAAATCTTGATCAATAGCCAATTCCTTGGTCAATTGCTCATGAGAAGAGATGAAGTATGGTCACTGATTATACCACATGCATTTCCCAAATCAAGTATTGAGAGGGTTATAGTCACATACCCATCCAAACCCAATTTGGTCCAGCATGAGAAAGCATTTCTAGCTTGATCTCTTCATTCCTCTTTCAAGGTTCAGAAGAGATCCAAGTTTGAATAGCTTCTTTTCCAAGATAACTACCCAATTGGATGAAGATCGAAAGCTTTCAAGTAAAATCAAGAGAAAAGATAGAAGAAGAATAATGAAAATTAGTATTGATCCATCAAATTACAACAGAGCTCCCTTACCCAATGAAAGGGGTTTAGTTGTTCATAGCTCTGGAAAGTGAAAACATAGATGGAGAATACATCATAAAACTAGAAAAATGTAGGGAAGGTAAAATACAGAGAGTAGTTCTCTTTTCCAACTTCCAAGCCCCTAAACAATTCAAAGCTACTCCTATATATACTACTTTTCTCAGCTTCTAGTTGGCTCTTCAAGTCTTGGGCCATTGGATCTTGAGTTTGAAGCAGTTCTCTTCTTCATTTGGGCTTGGCTTACTTGCAGAGAGAAAGTGTGAAGTGGGCAGAGACTTTAGGTCAGGACGTTAGGGGTGTTAACGTTTAGTGAAAATATGAGTTCGAGAACGTTAGTGACAATCAACTTTCTCACTAACGTTCCTAAGTAAAAGCCACGCTAACTTCAACGTTAGTGGCACAAACGTTGCCACTAACGTTGCCTCTAAGTCCTTCGCACACGTTATTGAGACTTAACATTCCCAATAACTTTGAAAAGCCCCTTTGTTCCCACGTTAGAGCCCACGTTAACTTAGTTAACGTGGCTCTTTAACGTGGGCTTGCCATCCTTCGAGAACGTTAGTGACACTCAACATTGTCACTAACGTTCCAAGGTTCCCCTATGTCTCACGTTAGAGTCCACGTTAATTAGGTTAACGTGGCTTCTAACGTGGCCATGCTTAGCCATCCTCAACGTTAGTGACAATGTTTAATGTCACTAACATTGGCGTTTCTTTCACTCATCAACGTTAGCTTCCACGTTAACTAAGTTAACATGGAAGTTAACGTGGCTCCTTGGGGGTTGTGTGGTTGCTTCCAACGTTAGTGACAATGTTGGGTGTCACTAACGTTGTCGACTACTCTTGCTTCTTATGTTAGCTCCCACGTTAACCAAGTTAACGTGGGAGTTAACGTGGTATGTTTCTCCTGAGGGCAACGTTAGTGACAATGTTGAATGTCACTAACGTTGGCATTTCTTCCCCCTTTTAACATTAGAGGCCACGTTAACTAAGTTAACGTGGACTCTAACGTGGCCACTTATGAGCATTTGCCAACGTTAGTGACAATGTTAAGTGTCACTAACGTTGGCTCAACTTCCCCTCTCCACGTTAGAGTTCACGTTAACTTAGTTAACGTGACTTTTAACGTGGTCAATGATGGCTTCGAGAGCGTTATTGGCAATCACATTTCTCATTAACTTTGCAAGTTACCTCCCTGATGCCAAGGCATCTTAGGCTAGTTTCACTAGCCTTTTTCTTTTATTTTTAGTTGTTTTATGCATTTTCTTGAGCCTTAAGTAATCATTTTGGCCAAATAGTCATGCTTGTCTTAAATCATTCAAACATGAAGATTTTTATGCAAATTCCATGAGTTTTTAGTTATATTCCTTGAATGCTATGAATGGAAGAATTCTCATGAATTTTAGCAAGACTTTGATGCAACTGTTTGGATGATTTCAGGGAAGAAGAGGCTAGGCAAGGAAGCAACAAAATCAATAAAGGAAGCTTGAATATCACATGTGGAGTTTAAGTTCCAGTTTAAGCCTAAACTGGAGCTTAAACGCCAAAAATCATGAAGGATAAGAAATGCTGGAAATGAAGTTTAACCTCCAGTTTGACCTCAAACTGGAGGTTAAACGCCAGAATGGAAGGTCTCACCAAAGAAGCATTTCCACGTTTAACCTCCAGTTTGACCTCAAACTGGAGGTTAAACGCCAGAATAATAATGCCACTCAGGAAGGAGTTCCACGTTTAACCTCCAGTTTGACCTCAAACTGGAGGTTAAACGTGTTCGACACCTCCAGGGCTACCATTCTAAGCTTCCACGTTTAACCTCCAGTTTGACCTCAAACTGGAGGTTAAACGTGTTCGACCTCCAGGGCTGCCCTTCCTTTATCCACGTTTAAGCTTCAGTTTAACCTTAAACTGAAGCTTAAACGTGTTATATGGAACAGCTTGACCATGCCTTCTTCAAACATAAATAACTTGAGCTACAAAACTCCAAATGAGGTGATTCAAAATGCATTGGAAAGAAGACATCTAGAGCTTTCCAAGCATATATGGCATGCATGGTGGATACTAAAAATTGAGGGAGAAAACAGCCCCGTAATGTGCATAGAAGAGCATAGTACCAACATGCAATCAGGCCAGCTGACCTCTTCACCTTCCATGGAGTATAACTCGAGTTGTAGAGATCCAATTGAGGTGCTTCCAGTTGCGTTAGAAAGCTGACATCCATAGCTTTCCAACGAGGTATAATAGTCTATATTTGGCATCAAATTGGCAAGGTTGACAAGAGAACAAAGTGACGACTCAAGAAAGGGGGTGCAACATTTGAGTGTAGTTTAATGGATCATTATCCTTTTTGGATCAATTATGTCGCTCAGCCCTTCAAGCAAGCAAGGCCCATCAACAACACCAAATCAAGGCCACAAGAATCATCTAGAATAGTTTATTTTCATTTGATTGTAATTTGCTTTGAATTTCATTTTCATTTTGTAATTTAGGGAGCCTATTTAAAGGCCTTAGTTTTTGCATTAGGGGGGGATTGAAGGGGAATCCAGCCCCTGATGGGGACTTGGACTTTTACTTTCACTTTTAGCTAGTTTTCCTTTTCTTTGTAATTGAATTCAGAGCTATGATTCACTAAACCCCCTTTCATTGGGTTAGGGAGCTCTATTGTAATTCAATGAATCAATAATAGTTTATCTTCTTCTTCAATCTTTTCTCTTGAATTTTGTTAGAAAGCTTCTCGATCTAATTCCATTGAGTAGTTGTCTTGGGAAAGAAACTACTCATACTTGGAATCCTTCGGAGCCTTGGGAAAGGAATGGAGGATTCATGCTAGAGAAGCTTTCTCACAGTGGATTGGATTGGGGTTTGGATGGATATTGTGACATGTAATCCTACCAAATTGTGGTTCATGAAATTGTGTGGTATAATCAGTGATCAAGCATCATCTCTTCTTATGAACATTTAAACCAAGGGATTGGGAATTTGTTTGTTTTTAGAGAGCATTGGTGAGCCAAGGAATTGGGATCCAATCATATAAGATTGCCAAGCAAAATTCAATGAACGCATTGGTTGAGGAAGAGATAAACATGTTTTGATTCGGAGATCTCAATATCTCCTATAACCCAATGAATTCCCCAATTCTGATTTTCACTTTTTCTTTACATCCTGCAATTAAATTCATGCAATCACCCCCATCCCCTTTAATTTCAGCAATTTAGTTTCTGCTCTTTAATTCATGCAATTTAAGATTCAGCCATTTTAATTTCTTGTCATTTACTTTTCCCGCCAATTTTACATTCCGCAATACTCATCTCAACCTTGATTCCGCTCAACTAGAACACACTTCTAATCCGAATTGCTCATTCAACCAATCCTTGTGGGATTCGACCTCACTCTATTGTGAGTTTTTACTTGACGATAACCGGTGCACTTGCCGGAAGGAATTTTGCCGATCGTGCAATTTCCTAAATCGTAGCATAACTAGTTTATGCGCATCAAGTTTATGGCGCCGTTGCCGGGGATTGGTTTTCGATTGACAATTCTCAAATTGGAAGTTAACTAGATTGAGCAATTTTTCTTTTCTTTTGTTAATAGTTTTTGTTTCAGTTTATTACTGCTAATTTCTGCAGATTTTAATTTGTTTTCTTTGCTTATTCACTTGTTAGCATACTAACCACTAGCTGTTTGTGATATTGCCTCACTATGGGATTTCCACTATCTTTGGATGAGTATTGTTTGAGACTAAGCACATTGCAAAAAAGAAAGGAGTATCCATCATCTTTTGGTCAATCAAAATCCATGAGAAACTCTCCACCACCACAGAATGATTCATGTTATTATGCTCATGGTGGGTGGGAGTATCAGGAACAGGAAACGGGGTACTTCCCAGAGCCACAAAATGGTCCATGTTTTGGTGAATTTGATCACTACTCAAGTTGTGGCTGGGAAGATCAAAACCAAAGAGATTTCACTTATTCACACCCCATTCATCAAGAGCCATCACCTCTGAATTATCCAACCTCACCTCCTAGTTTTACATATCCAAATTCTTCATCACTTGAGCATTTCTCAGCACAAAATTCCTTCTCAAATTCATACAATTCATTTCACTATCCACAAGACTCATTCCACTACACACAAGAGTCATACCACTACCAACACGCCAACCAAAGACTCTATCAACCCACACAAAACACATACTCCCAGCCACCATATCACAGCCAAGATAATCAACCTCATCAACCTAATCCGAACCAACAATTTCAAGATCAATTAAACAGGATAGAAGGAATGCTTGCAACCATGAGTCAAGACATAACCGATTTGAAAGGCTTTAAGGAAGAATTGATATCCAACTTACAAAATCAAGGTGCTGCCATTCAAAAGCTAGAAGCACAAATTGGATATCTATCAAAGCAAATCCCTACCCACAATTCTTCTAGTGAGACCATGGCAAACCCAAGGGAGGAATCAGAAGAACAAGAAAGGGAGAAAGTCAATCAAGGGAGATCACACTCCAATGACACAGAGAGTTGCAAAGAGGAAGGGTTCATTGAACCACAAATTCAGGAAGCTTTTGATGAACAGGATACTCCAACTATCCAACAACAACCAAGTTCTGAGATCAAGGATGTGAAGGCAGTAGAAACAAGCACCAAAATGAGGATTGTGACCGAGAAACAAAGGACCATATCCATGAAGAAGAGAAGGTCGAAGAACAATCCAACTCCTGAGCCAACAAGCAAGTTCACTCAAGCCAATCACAAGGGAAAGCTTGCTGGAAAGAAGCATTCACAACAAGGGGCACTAACTAGCTCCTTTATCCACTTGAAGTCATTCCTCTTAACAAACTGGAGGAAGAGGAAGAAAGTCAAGAACAACATGTCAAGCTAATGACGTTAAAGAAGCGCTTGTTGGGAGGCAACCCAACCAAAGGTAGTTTTTCTTTTCTAGTTATTTCAATAAAAGAGTTAAGTAGATTTATCTGTATTGCAAGGAGCTAAGTTTGGTGTTGCACACCAAAACAATTCAAGGGTGAATGTGAGATTCTAAGTTTGGTGTTCCACCAAAAACTTCATTAAAAGCACATTTCTACCTCAGCATGACTAGTCACTAGCTCCAACCAATCAGGGAAACTACTTAAACAATAGTTCAATTTCTAGTTCATAGTTTCTTTTTCTAGTTCATAGTTATTTTCTTAATAAAAGCACATGAGGTTTTCTGCATATGATCCAAATTGCTGCATATGGCAAGGAACTAAGTTTGGTGTTCACACACCAATCTAAGTTCAGAGGCCTACAAACATACATGCATGCTAACCAAAGTGCTTGGGGAACAAGCAACTTCTAATAGCTTTGCAGGAAGACAATCAATCTCATGGAAGGAATATACATCATCATCAAAGAGAACACCAAGGCTAGGAAGGATGATGAACAACAAAGAAGATGCTAAAAGGTTGTATTGTCACTTAATTGCTTGTACTTTGAATTGCTGATATTGGAAGTTTGCATGCACCCCTGCTTTAAGTTTGAGTCATTGCAGTTTTTGTTTGTCTGTTTGTTTAATTTCCAAATAAGTGATAGTCTAAGTGTCTGGATAAACTTCACTTGCTTAAATGTATGCTTGCCATGCTTGTTCTGTTTCCATAAAATAAAAGAAATGTTTGAACAAAAGTAACTCAATTCCATTTGGTAAGAAATCAAATAAGATTAAGTGGTGGTATGCATGTTTGATTGAATAGTCAGCTCACTAAGAAATAAAGTTAGAATTGTCACTTTTAGTGGAAATTAGGATGCTGTCTATGGATCTTGATGAATAAATGTCTTTGGCCATGAAAAAGAAAGAAAAAGAAGAAGAAAAAGCCACTGAAAAAGGGCAACCAAAAAGCAAAAAATTGAGAAAATAAGCTAGGCACCAATGGTTTGAACTTCTGAGACAAATGCCTGTGGTGTTTATGTATTAAGGATATGCTTGGATGAATAGGTTCTGAGGAGTGTTTCAACACTTGGTAACTTGGGTTAACTAACCCGGGATTATCAACCAAAAGTCCATTATCAAGAGCAACCTAAATACAAAACATTTAGTCACACAAAGAGGTGCTGGGCACCAATGTCTCAAGAAGAAATGTGAACTAAAATGCCTGTAGTGGATATGTGTAGTGCACTAATAAGAAAAAGAAAATGCCAAAGGCTTGAGCAACACATGACACTGAGCAACAAGGAGCAAATAAGCTCAAATAAAAAGAAAAACAAAGAAAAGAAACTTGCCAAGGATATGTGAATAACAAGAGGCCATAAGCAGTGTTTTAGTGGAAACATAAAAAGTGACTTTCTTACCTAAGAAACAATAAAGTGATGCTGCAACAACTTTCTGCATGAACACCCCATTAATCAATGTCAATTACTTACTGATATGGCTAATGAATTTACTTTCTGTTTCATTCTTTCTTCTCAATAATTCAGAACTTGCTTGGGGACAAGCAAGGATTAAGTTTGGTGTTGTGATGCCAAGGCATCTTAGGCTAGTTTCACTAGCCTTTTTCTTTTATTTTTAGTTGTTTTATGCATTTTCTTGAGCCTTAAGTAATCATTTTGGCCAAATAGTCATGCTTGTCTTAAATCATTCAAACATGAAGATTTTTATGCAAATTCCATGAGTTTTTAGTTATATTCCTTGAATGCTATGAATGGAAGAATTCTCATGAATTTTAGCAAGACTTTGATGCAACTGTTTGGATGATTTCAGGGAAGAAGAGGCTAGGCAAGGAAGCAACAAAATCAATAAAGGAAGCTTGAATATCACATGTGGAGTTTAAGTTCCAGTTTAAGCCTAAACTGGAGCTTAAACGCCAAAAATCATGAAGGATAAGAAATGCTGGAAATGAAGTTTAACCTCCAGTTTGACCTCAAACTGGAGGTTAAACGCCAGAATGGAAGGTCTCACCAAAGAAGCATTTCCACGTTTAACCTCCAGTTTGACCTCAAACTGGAGGTTAAACGCCAGAATAATAATGCCACTCAGGAAGGAGTTCCACGTTTAACCTCCAGTTTGACCTCAAACTGGAGGTTAAACGTGTTCGACACCTCCAGGGCTACCATTCTAAGCTTCCACGTTTAACCTCCAGTTTGACCTCAAACTGGAGGTTAAACGTGTTCGACCTCCAGGGCTGCCCTTCCTTTATCCACGTTTAAGCTTCAGTTTAACCTTAAACTGAAGCTTAAACGTGTTATATGGAACAGCTTGACCATGCCTTCTTCAAACATAAATAACTTGAGCTACAAAACTCCAAATGAGGTGATTCAAAATGCATTGGAAAGAAGACATCTAGAGCTTTCCAAGCATATATGGCATGCATGGTGGATACTAAAAATTGAGGGAGAAAACAGCCCCGTAATGTGCATAGAAGAGCATAGTACCAACATGCAATCAGGCCAGCTGACCTCTTCACCTTCCATGGAGTATAACTCGAGTTGTAGAGATCCAATTGAGGTGCTTCCAGTTGCGTTAGAAATCTGACATCCATAGCTTTCCAACGAGGTATAATAGTCTATATTTGGCATCAAATTGGCAAGGTTGACAAGAGAACAAAGTGACGACTCAAGAAAGGGGGTGCAACATTTGAGTGTAGTTTAATGGATCATTATCCTTTTTGGATCAATTATGTCACTCAGCCCTTCAAGCAAGCAAGGCCCATCAACAACACCAAATCAAGGCCACAAGAATCATCTAGAATAGTTTAGTTTCATTTGATTGTAATTTGCTTTGAATTTCATTTTCATTTTGTAATTTAGGGAGCCTATTTAAAGGCCTTAGTTTTTGCATTAGGGGGGGGATTGAAGGGGAATCCAGCCCCTGATGGGGACTTGGACTTTTACTTTCACTTTTAGCTAGTTTTCCTTTTCTTTGTAATTGAATTCAGAGCTATGATTCACTAAACCCCCTTTCATTGGGTTAGGGAGCTCTATTGTAATTCAATGAATCAATAATAGTTTATCTTCTTCTTCAATCTTTTCTCTTGAATTTTGTTAGAAAGCTTCTCGATCTAATTCCATTGAGTAGTTGTCTTGGGAAAGAAACTACTCATACTTGGAATCCTTCGGAGCCTTGGGAAAGGAATGGAGGATTCATGCTAGAGAAGCTTTCTCACAGTGGATTGGATTGGGGTTTGGATGGATATTGTGACATGTAATCCTACCAAATTGTGGTTCATGAAATTGTGTGGTATAATCAGTGATCAAGCATCATCTCTTCTTATGAACATTTAAACCAAGGGATTGGGAATTTGTTTGTTTTTAGAGAGCATTGGTGAGCCAAGGAATTGGGATCCAATCATATAAGATTGCCAAGCAAAATTCAATGAACGCATTGGTTGAGGAAGAGATAAACATGTTTTGATTCGGAGATCTCAATATCTCCTATAACCCAATGAATTCCCCAATTCTGATTTCCACTTTTTCTTTACATCCTGCAATTAAATTCATGCAATCACCCCCATCCCCTTTAATTTCAGCAATTTAGTTTCTGCTCTTTAATTCATGCAATTTAAGATTCAGCCATTTTAATTTCTTGTCATTTACTTTTCCCGCCAATTTTACATTCCGCAATACTCATCTCAACCTTGATTCCGCTCAACTAGAACACACTTCTAATCCGAATTGCTCATTCAACCAATCCTTGTGGGATTCGACCTCACTCTATTGTGAGTTTTTACTTGACGATAACCGGTGCACTTGCCGGAAGGAATTTTGCCGATCGTGCAATTTCCTAAATCGTAGCATAACTAGTTTATGCGCATCACTCCCATTCCTTGCTTCCTTTGGCCTTGAAATCAAGCAATAGAGCTCATCAAAGTTCTAGTCCAAGTCATGGGTAATGCAGCATATAATTTGTCACTAAACTCATGCAAAATCCTCATGAAATAATGTAAAATGCACAATGTATACTTGAATCAAGGTGTAAGTGAATATCTACCCAAAACTAGCTTATTTCCTAAGGGAATGATGAATCTAACCTAAAAACAGTAAAGAAAAGGTCAGTGAAACTGGCCAAGATGCCCTGGCATCATCAGCCCAAATGCTATAACAAGAACTCTTCACTTGAAATCACCACATTTTGATGAGCCCAGTTATCATGCAAGGATAAGTAAGAGCCCTGACAATGATGAGCTCACAGAAATCGTGACTGACATCTGTGTTATAGCAGCTGATTGGGAGAGGTATGCAGATGGAAGACCCCGGTTCAACAAGAGAGGAGACCTTAGCCCGGAAGCCAAAGGGTGGTTTGAACTCGTAAGGAGGTCCATCCTCCCAGTTGCAAATAATTCAGAGGTCAATATTAATCGAGCGACTATGGTACATTGCCTAGTATAGGGTGGAGAAATCAATGTGCATGAACTCATAGCTGAGGGGATTCAAGAGTCAGCTGAGAAGGCTGATTCGGGTGCCAGGCTTTGGTACCCCAGCACTATTCTCAGACTATGTACAAAGGCTAAGGTGGTCTTCGAGGATAGCAATCCAGACTGGGTGAACCCTGGGAGGCTAGTTACAATCCAGCGTCTTGTTTATACTACACCTGCTCAGCAACAAAGGAGGCCACAAATAGGGAAGCTAAAAGCGAAAGAAGGAGCTCACCAAGAGGAGCCTCATCAAGAAGAATATCAACAAGAAGAGCATCATGACCCAGCCAACATGAATATGAATCACCTTCTAAGGGCCATTGAAGATCTGGGGATGAGACATATGGAAGGACAAGAGCAAATACTAAACCTTCAGTCCAACTGGATGAGCCAATAAGAAGAGTGGCAGAAACAACAAATAGAGCAATAATAGGAACAATACTCCCAGCTCACTCAAGCCATCCACCAAGTTACTGAGAGGCAAAAATGTCAAGATAAGCATTTGCAGTAACTCAATCAGCGGCAAATAGCTTAGATGAAAACATTCAATGAGTTCACTATACTTAATGAAGGACGGCAACTACATAGGGAGGAGTTCAACGTAAACACTCAAGCCAAGTTGAACTACATGTCTAGTAATACGCATCATCTACACTATGCCATCCCTACATATGATGAGGTCCAAAAAGATTTTGTAGAACAAGAAGAGAGGAAGGTGAAACAGCAGAAGGAAACACTCAAGAAGAAGATGGAAGATGGTGGTTTCTGGAAGAAGCTGATTGGAAAAAGCAAAGGGAGTGGGAGTACGAGCAATCAAGAGGGACACATGGAGGATTAGCAAGGAGGAGAGCATGGGCAACCACATGAGTAAAAGGTGGTGGAGTTCCTTCTTTGGTTCATCCCTTTCTAGGTTTTAAATAAGGAAGATCTTGTATGAAATAGAACATGCTTCCATGATAGTTTGAACCTTTTAAATGTTGTCTTTTAAGTTCTTGGTTGAATAAGTCTATGATTGCTAGCGTTTATGTCACTGCATCCTTACTTTGCTTACTTGTATGCTTGTCCCTTTGAATCAAATGAAAAGAGAATGAGTGTTTTGCAAAAGACCAGAGTGGAGTTCATACTATGGAGTAAGTTCCTTAGTTTGTGGTGCGGTCATAAGTTAGCTAAGTTGGTTCAATCATAAGGTGGGAAGACAACTATCTGTCACAAATACTATGCAATAAGGCTAGGCAATAAGATGGGAAGACAACTATCTGTCACAAATGTTGCCACTAACGTTGCCTCTTGGTCCTTCGCACACGTTATTGGGACTTACCTTTCCCAATAACGTTGAGAAGCCTCCCCCTTTCTTACGTTAGAGTCCATGTTAACTTAGTTAACGTGGCTCTTAACGTTAGCTTGCCAACCTTCGAGAATGTTAGTGACACTTACCTTTGTCACTAACGTTCCAATGTGCCCCTATCTCCCACGTTAACTAGGTTAACGTGGCCTCTAACGTAGCAATGCTAGCCATCTCCAACGTTAGTGACAAAGGTGAATGTCACTAACGTTGGCTCATCATCTCTCTTCTTCACGTTAGCTTCCACGTTAACTAAGTTAACGTGGGAGTTAACGTGGCTCATTGTGGCTTGTGTGGTTCATTCCAACATTAGTGACAAAGTTAGATGTCACTAACGTTGGCGATCATATACTTTCTCCACGTTGGCTTCCACGTTAACTAAGTTAACGTGGAAGTTAACGTGGCTTGTGGAGGCTTGGCCAACGTTAGTGACAAAGATGAATGTCACTAACGTTGGCTTCTCTTTTGCTTCTTAACGTTAGAAGCCACGTTAACTAAGTTAACGTGGTAACTAACGTGGCCACTTATTAGCTTGGCCCAACGTTAGTGACAAAGGTAAGTGTCACTAACGTTGGCTCCATTTTCTTTCCTCCACGTTAGAGTTCACGTTAACTTAGTTAACGTGACTCTTAATGTGGGCTATGATGGATTCGAGGACGTTATTGGTGATTACTTTTTTCATTAACTTTGCAAGCTAGCTCCCATTCCTACATTAGAAGTCACGTTAGTGAGAATAACGTGGCTGCTAACGTGGTTCTTCCTTGCTTCCTTTGTCCTAAAATCAAGCAATAAAGTGCATCAAAGTTCTAGTCCAAGTCATGGGAAATGCAACATCCAATTTGTCATTAATTTCATGCAAAATCCTCATGAAATCATGTAAAGTGCACAATGTATGCTTGAATCAAGATGTAAGTGAATATCTACCCAAAACTAGCTTATTTTCTAAGGAAATGCATGAAACTACCTTAAAAACAGTAAGGAAAAGGTTAGTGAAACTGGCCAAAATGCCTTGGCATCACAACACCAAACTTAAAGCTTGCTTGTCCCTAAGCAAGTACTGGAACAAGAGAATGATGAATGGATTGCCAAGAGAAATGAGTCATTCTTGTGGAGGTCATGTCTCTGGTTTTATGGTGGTTTCATGCATAGCAACTTAGGTTCATTCTTGTCTTTCAAACCTTTATCATGTCCTATAATACTCACTGTGATTGCATCCCATGAGACTTTTATTCATTGATCCTTTTGTTGTCATTTCAGGGCTTATTTGTGTTCTTAAGCTAAGTGCTCTGTAAGGGGGCAACTCTTTAAAATAAGCTTTCAGCCAACACTCCCGAAACAGTTGGTTCAAGGTGCTAGGTGTTGAAGCACCCCTAAGGACTTACTTCCTCAAGTCTCTCCCCCATACATACACACCACAGGCATATGGTTTATTTATTTTCTTTTCTTGAGACCTTGGTGTCCAGGACCTCTTTGGGTTACTAAATGCTCTGTAGTGAGGGTTACTCTTGATAGTGGACTTTCAGCTGATAATCCCGAGTTAGTTAACCCAAGTTACCAAGTGATAAGGCACCCCTAAGAGCTTATTCATCCAAGTAAATCCCTTACACAGGAACACCACAGACACATGCCTCAAGATTAAAACCATTGGTGCCTAGCCTTATTGCTTACACTTTTTCTTTTATTTATTTTTTTTTCACTTTCATTTTTCTTTTCCCCTTTTTCTTATCAGGATCTTGTTATTTAGTTAGTCTTAAGGGGGCAACTCTTTAAGATAAGCTTTCAGCCAACACTCCTGAACCAGTTGGTTCAAGGTACTAGGTGTTGAGACACCCCTAAGGACTTACTCCCTCAAGCCTATCCCCCATACATACACACTACAGGCATTTAGTTTATTTATTTTATTTTCTTGAGACCTTGGTGTCTAGCACCTCTTTGGTTACTAAGTGTTCTGTAGTGAAGGTTACTCTTGATAGTGGACTTTCAGCTAATAATCCCGAGTTAGTTAACCCAAGTTACCAAGTGATAAGGCACCCCTAAGAGCTTATTCATCCAAGTAGATCCCTCACACAGGAGCACCACAGACACTTGCCTCAAGCTTAAAACCATTGATGCCTAGCCTTTTTGCTTACTCTTTTTCTTTTGTTTTTCACTTCCATTGTTCTTTTCCTTTTCTCTTATTAGGATCTTGTTATTAACTTAGTCTCATGAGTGTATCCAAAGCAAAGTATTCAGGATAGATAGTTGTCCTCCTAGCCTTGTGGTTGAACCAACTTAGCTAACTTATCACTACCCCAAAGATTCATGAATGCACTTCCACAATATGAACTCTACCCTGGTCTTTTTAAAAACATAAACATTCTCTTCTTCATTTGATAAAAAGGGACAAGCTTACAAGTAAATAAGAGAATGATGTAGTGACATAAAGACCAGTGCACATAGACTCTCTTCAATACTAAAAACTAAAAATAACATGATTTGAAAAAGGTTTAAACATAACATGGAAGCAAGTTCTATTTCATACAAGATCTTCCTTATTTAAAACACAGAGAAAGATGGAACAAAGAAGGAATTCCACCACCTTTTACTGTTGTGGGTGTCCACGCTCTTTTCCTTGCTTGTCCTCCTTGTTTCCTCTTGCATTTCCTCGCATCCGTGCCAATCTTGCTTGCTTCCAATCCTCGAGTGCCTTCCTCACTGACTCATGACTCTCTTCCACCCTTTGTCTTTCCTTTCGTGCTAATTCATCCTTCATTTCATCATACTTGGCTATTCCTGGATGCAATATTGGCAGTTGTCCCACTAAGTAGCCGAGCCTGGCTTGAGTATTTATCTGATGTCCTGTTTGACTCATGTAAACTCCTTCTGCGAATGCCCTTTGCTCGTCCAATAGTTCTGCCTGTTCTATTTGTCTTCGATGCATCTCATGTATGTGTGCCCCTTGATGTGCTTGGATGTTGATTAGCCTCTGGGTGGATTCTTGTTGCTGGTTTTGCCTTTGTTCCATCCTGTTGAATGCTTCTCCCCATTGTTGTCCTTGGCTTACTTGTTGTTCCATCATTTGCCTTTGCCACTCATCTTGCTACCCCATCATCTGTAGTTGAAGCTCTTTCTATGCTCCTTGGCTTTCCAAATATTTTCTAGATAAGCCATCAATGGCTTCCTGTAATTGGTGCATGTCCAAGGTCTGTGGTGCTTGTCCCTCTAAGACCTGTCCTTCAACTACTGGAGGGGCTGTCCTCTTTCTTTGCTTCCGTTGAGGCAGGGGAAGTGCTACAGCATTCATCCTTCGGACCGTTATTGGAATGCCTTCCTTTATCCAAACGGGGTCCTCATCTTCAAAAACCACCCTAGCTTTCTTGCATATTCGGTAAATAGTGCTGGGGTAACCTAATGTTCCTCTTGAGTCGCTTTTCTCTGCCATCTTTCTAATTCCTTGAGCTATGATCTCATGAACTTTGATTTCTCCTCCCTTGAGTATACAATGCAACATTGTTGCTCTCTCGAGATTCACCTCCGAGTTGTTTGCAGCTGGGAGAATAGACCTCCTCACTAGCTCGAACCACCCCTTAGCTTCAGGAGTGAGATCTGTTCTCTTAATGAACTTTAGTTTATTTCCTGCACCCCTTTCCCAGTCAGCTCTTGGTACACAAAGGTCTAGTAAAAGCTGGTCATAATTGGGGTTGTTGTCCAATCTTGAGTGGTAACTTTCTTCTTCAAATGGTATAGACCGTAGCTTCAATGCCCTCATTACACTCATGGGACCAAAATCCACCATTGTTCCTCTCACAAAGCTTGTATATGACTCATCTTTTTTATCATACCTGACTGCATTTGCATAAAATTCTCTTATGAGATTTGCATTCACCTTAGTGACCGGGTCAGTGAGGAGCTCCCATCTTCTCCTTTCTACCTTCTCTGTGATTTCGGGGCATTCAGTCTTCTTAACTTGAAATCCCAGCTCATAAATGATTTCTTTATCAACCATCCACCCGTATTGCAATGCATGATGCAAGCTTCTAAATATCTTCTCATCATATGGGTGTTCTTCCATGGGTTCCTTCCCTTCCCTTCTCTTAGAACTTGAAGATGCCATGAATGATGATTTAATATATGAAGGTGGTAATGTTGTGGAGACTTTTGGTTGTTTAGGGTTTTATGGCAATGAGGAGAGTGAGGGGAGGAATGTTTATAATTAGGTAGGGGGTGTATTGTACCGAAATAAAGAGTGGTGAAGGTGTGTGATGACAATGAAGGGTGGTATGGACAAGGGTTGTTTATATAGAGAAATTGTGAGAGAATGGAGGGTGTAGATTGATGAAGAGGTCACTTGATGGATGGTTGGGGTTATGCATGGCTAGAAGACAAGGATCATCACTTTATGATGGGGATTGCTCGGTCTTCTAAGGGTCCCTTTTTTTCAATGTTGCATGGCAACATTTTCCAACGTATTCCCTCTTTAGAACAAGTGTGTAGCCCCTCTTCTTTAAGTGGAAAAATTTCCCCCATTTAAGTGTCCAATCAATCCCTTTTCATGCTTCTTTTCCTTTCCTATAAAGATTTGAAATAAGGGAATTAATATATAAGAAAATTAAAACTCTACGGCTAGAATAAATTGAAAGAAAGGATTTGATTGTTTGTTTATGAATTTCAACTAACTAACTAACTATTGGTGGTTCCTTATATGCATTTTGGTGGCACCATGGGGTGACACCAAACTTAGTTTGAAGCACTGTGATGAAAGTTTTGTGTTAAAAGCTCCCAAGACTAGCATGCAACTTGGTTTGCTTTGAACACCAAACTTGTTCCTCACTATACTCTGCATAAGAAGATTTTCACCAATTGTTTGTTAAGTTTGGATTGAAGCTCATAAAGATTGACTTATTCATTATCATCTGAAAGCATATAAAACATGGGTTGCCTCCCATAAAGCGCTTCTTTAGCGTCACTAGCTTGACCTTTTTCTTTTATCACGGTGGTTGGTAGTGCTTAAAGTCCTCCCCTCTTGCTGTGGACTTGTATCCATTGGTTGGATCAATGATTTCCACATGTTCCAGGGAAAGAACTCTGTTGATAGTGAAGACCTTGGGTAATTGAGATGGCACAGTAGGGAGATTAGGGGGAATATCTAGGAAGTAGGCTGAGACAACTCTATCCCCTGGAGAAAAGTCTTCCGTAGGGATCTTCTTGTTCCTCCATCTCCTTGGTACCTTCTTCTTTGTTTCTTTTGAGGTTGCCTTCCCCTTGGTGGCCTCTTTTCTCCAAGGAGTTGTGATGCTGTCTTCACCTGCCTCTAGAAGTTTGGGTTCCTCCAATTTTTCCTTGAGCTGTGGCAGTTGCTGTTTTCCTTGTTTATCAATTGAGGGGTTTCAGAATGAACTAGCTGTGCTTCAGTGCTTGTCTCCTCCTTCAGTGTCTCCTTATCATTTGTGCTTAGTTCCTTGTCCTCTTGATCTGTCTCTTGTGAGAAGTTGAAAACATTGAAGCTGAGTTGTTCATCATGGATTCTCAATATTAGCTGCCCTTTCTCTACATCGATAAGTGCTCTGGCCGTAGCTAGAAATGGTCTTCCCAATATGATTGGGTGAGTGTGACTTTCTTCCATGTCCAGAATGATAAAGTCTGTTGGGAGAAAGTACTTCCCAACCTTTAGCAACACATTTTCCACCACTCCTATTGCTTGCTTTTGAGTTTTGTCAGCCAGTCTGATAATGACATCTGTGGGCATTATCTCATTGATCTGCAGACTCTTCACCAGGGATAAGGGCAGTAAGTTGATGCTGGCCCCTAAATCACATAGTGCTCTGTCGAACATGTTTTCTCCTATGGCACAAGGTATATGAAAACTTCCTGGGTCTCTTCTTTTTGTAGGCAACTCAGGTTGAATAAGGGCATTACATTCCTTGTTCATCACTATAGTCTGCCCTCCCTTGAGTGAGCTTTTCCTGGGAAGAAGTTCCTTCATATATTTGATGAATGCAGGCATTTGTTGAATTGCCTTGATGAATGGTATGTTCACATGCAGTGATGCAAACAAGTCTAGGAACCTTGAGTATATTCTTTATCCCACAGCACCATTGAGCAGTTGAGGGAATGGTGCATAGAGCTTCAGCAGCTCTTGTTGTGAGATTTCTGGTTCTTTGTGATCTCTATCCTCCTCCTTAGTTTAGTTGTCTTTAGGTTGTTTGCACATTCTGCCTTGCTTGTCTTCAATCTCTTGATCACTTGTAGTGACCATTTTGCAATTTTCCCATCTTACTTTCTTTGCTTCTCCCTTGGGGTTTTTCTCAGTGTCACTTGGGAAGCTATCAGTAGGTTTGGGAATCTTCTCAGCTAAATATCCCACTTGGAATTCCAGCTTCCTAATGGTCTCTCCCTGGTTCTTGATATTGGCTCGCACCTCCTCCTTGAACACCTTATTTTCTTGAATCTCTTGGCTTATTCCTTCCAGTAAGGTTTCAATCTTAGAGAGCCTGTCATCAATTGATGAGTGGTTCGGAGCAAATGTGCTATTTTGGTTTTGATAAGTATGTGGAGAAGTGTTGTTGTGGGGGTGTTGAGATGTCCTCTGGGTGAATTGTTGGTGAGCTGCATTGTTGTTGGAGTTGTAACGTCTCTGGTCTTGGTTTTGATCTTGCTCACTTCCCCACCCAAAGTTCGGGTGATTTCTCCATCCAGGGTTGTAAGTCTTAGAGTATGGATCATAGTTTTTCCTTGGTGAATTCCGAATGTAGTTGGCTTGCTCCTGACTCCCTTCTGCTTCTTGGTTTACTCCTTCTTGTGTTGTTGATGAAGTGGAGATTGCTGCTACTTAGTTCATCTCCATCTTCTTGGTGAGGTCAGCAAGCTGCTGGGTAATTGATGGGATATTTTTGTGGAAAAACGAATTTCTCCAAAACACCTAAACTTAACTGGCAAGTGCACCGGGTCGCATCAAGTAATAATAACTCACGGGAGTGAGGTCGATCCCACAGGGATTGAAGAATTGAGCAATTTTAGTTTAGTGGTTGATTTAGTCAAGCGAATCAAGATTTGGTTGAGAGATTTGTGATTTGCAGAATTTAAATTGCATAGAAAGTAAAGGGAATGGGTAATTGGCATGAAATTAAAGAGAACAGGAATTAAAGTGCTGAATCTTAAAGAACAAGAAATTAAATGGCAGAAACTTAGAACGCAAGAAATGTAAATTGCAAAATCTTAAAGTGCAAGAAATGTAAATGGCTTGAATTGTAAAGGGAATGGGGAGTTGGATTTGCAGAAATTAAACAAGGAAATGTAAAATTGCAACAAACAGAGAAGTAAAGAAAGACTTGAATCGAACCGGATCTTAAAACAAAAATGTAAATGAGCATGAAAACAGTAAACAGGGAATGGGAAATGGAAATTCCGGATCTCAGGACCCAAGAGACTAGAAAGCCAAGTCTAGATCTCAATGCCTTCCTAGATCCAACAAGAACAATTGCAAAGAAAATGTAAATTGCAAAGAAAGTAGATGAAAAGCAATTAACCGAAACTGAATTCAATTGTGCAGTAAAATAAAGCAAGATCCTAAGGTGAGATTGAAACAGAATTTTTTCAATTCTCCACCCAAAATCCAAGACAAGAAAAGTAAAGAGTGCTGGGCAAGAACAAGGAAGAAGAGAGATCAATTCTCCTCCCAAATTCTCTTGAATTAAAACAACAGTGCTAAGAAATGTAAAGGTGAGCTCTCAATCAAACCAGAAAAGAAAGCTCTCTGAAAACTAAAAGGGAAGCTCCCCTAAAACTTAAATTCTAATCTATTTATACACTTTCTTCAAATGGTCTTCAAGCCTTCAATTGGGCCTTTGCTCTTGGTGGAATTGGGTTGAGAGAGGCCTTGGTTGATTGCTCTTGGAGTTTGGAGAAGAACCGAATTGAACCGGGTTGGAATCATGAAAGCTTGAGTAAAAGTTGGAGTAAAAGTTAGGGTCTAACTTTTGCTCCAACTTTTCACATCAGCACCCTTGTTTTGCTGATACCAACGTTAGGGCAAAAGTTAGGGGTCTAACTTTTGCTCCAACGTTGGCCTCCCCTTAGTTATTCATGGCGCCAACGTTAGCCAGAAAGTTAGGGGCTAACGTTGGCGCAAACTTTTGCTAGCCCAGGGAGCTTTTCAGGCGCCAACGTTAGCCAAAAAGTTAGGGGTTAACGTTGGCGCAAACTTTTGGTGCATCCAGGGAGTGTTTTTCATGCCAAAAGTTAGCCAAAAAGTTAGGGGCTAACTTTCGGTCCAGCTTTTGCTTCCTGGTTCATAATTAATCCAAGACTCAAGTCATTCCTCCTAGCCATTCCTTCTTGCATCAACCTTTCTCCAAGCTTTCTTCACCTATCATTAATCAACCAAACACATCAAAGCTATGCTCAAAATCATGAGATATTCATTCTTTCATAATATGTGACAATTATAGCATAAAACCTCATGAAATAGCATGAATTCATACATGGTTGATTAAATCAAAGGAAACATGAAAATCTACCCAATTGGCCTGCTTTTGGCTCAAGAAAGTGCATAATTCAATTGAAAACAAAAGAAAAAGGCTAGTGAAACTAGGCTAAGATGACATGTCATCACAACACCAAACTTAAATCTTGCTTGTCCCCAAGCAAGAAATGAATTATGCTTATAGGTTCTTTCACTTAAGACGGATTGAAGAATAAATTGTAAGGTCCTGTGAGTGAAGTGATTAAGTGTCAGTGGGGTGAACTCTAAATCATATGCTCATGCAAGGGTTTCAGTGCTCACTAGTCCTCACATATTGGGAGTCTTAGGTCTTAGGATTTTCATCCAAATGGTATCATGGAGATCTCTTTATATGTAGTCACCTTGAAGCAGCTTATAGTTTCTGTGCTTTGGCCTTGACTCTAAGTGTCATGTCTCAAAGCGGCTCTTTAGATAAGCTTTCAATCAATACTCCTAAACCAGTTGGTTTTAAGGTATTAGGTGTTAAAGCACCCCTAAGGATTTACTTGCTCAAGCCTCTTTCCTTGACACAGCTCAACCACAAGCATTTACTAGGCTAACAACTCTTTGAGTTTTGTTTCTTCTTTCTTTTTCTGCCTGGTAATTGATGCTTAGAGCCTTGGGCCATGTTCTTTTTGCTTTTGTATTTTCTTTATTTTCTTTTGTTTTGTTTGCTGCTTCTTGGATCAATAGATTTTTGAGAATCTCCACAATACTTCTTTGAACTTCATGTCCTGCCTATGAGCTCCCATGCAAGTTTTCACAAGCATGCAACCTCAATACATAATCATACAACTAGAACCGCCACTTCTCCTAATCTTTTGCTTGCCTCAAAATTGTTTGATTTCTCAATCCTTCTTTTCAAAGAACTTTCATGTGATGCATTTTTGAAATATTGAGTGCAAACAAGTGTGAAAAGTGTAGTGTTGTGAATAGTCAAGCATCTTAGTTATTGAATTACAGAAAAACTATGCTATGCAGGCAGGCAGGGGTATTATGTAACTTTCAATTTAGCAGCATCTGATCAATGAATGGGAGAGGAAAATGGTCCTTCCTGGTGGCATCATTCAATCTTCTATAGTCTATGCACATCCTCCACCCAGTCACTGTTCTAGTAGGGATCAACTCATTCTTCTCATTAGTGATGATCGTCATTCCTCCTTTCTTTGGTACAACTTGAACCGGGCTTACCCATGGGCTGTCAGATATTGGGAAGATTATCCCCGCATTCCACAACTTCATTACTTCCTTCTGGACAACTTCCTTCATTGTGGGATTTAGCCTTCTTTGTGGTTGAACCACTGGTTTGGAATTATCTTCCAAGAGGATCTTATGCATACATACTGCAGGGCTGATTCCCTTCAGGTCATCAATGGTCCATCCTAAAGCATCTTTGTGAGCTTTGAGTACATCAAGAAGTTCTCCTTCTTCCTTCTTTGTCAGGGATGAATTAATGATTACTGGGAAGCTCTCCGATGTGCCAAGGAATGCATATTTGAGATGGGTGGGTAATGGTTTCAGTTCTTGTTTTCGTACTTCTTCCTTCTTGTCTTGTTTTTCATCTTGCTCAGTGGAAGTCTCAGCTACTTGTTCCTCTGTTGCCCCTTGATTTCCTTCTTGCTCTTGAGGACTTTCTTCCAGCATTTCTTCCACCAAACTCTCTATCATGTCCACTCTCACATAATCCTCTTGCTCAGGAATGTGTTGCATTGACTTGAAGACGTTTATGACCATTTGTTCATTGTGGACCCTGAAGATCATTTCTCCTTTTTCTACATCGATAGTGGCTCTTGCTGTGGCTAGAAATGGCCTTCCCAAAATGATTGAATTATTTCCTTCCTCTTCAGTATCCAAAATCACAAAATCTGCTGGGAAAATAAACTCCCCAACCATTACCAATAGATTTTCCACAATTCCAGTGGGTGTTTTGATTGATCTGTCAGCCATGACCAATGACATCCTGGTGGGTTTAAGCTCTTCTATAGCAAGTTTTCTCATCATTGAGAGAGGCATTAAGTTGATGCTGGCACCAAGGTCACAGAGAGCTTTGTTGAGAATTATTCTGCCAATGGTGCATGAGACTACAAAGCTTCCTGGATCCTTGAGTTTTGGTGGAATGCCCCTTTGAATCAAAGCACTGCATTCCTCGGTGAGTAACACGGTTTCCTTCTCAAGCCAACTTCTTTTCTTGTTGATAAGCTCCTTCAAAAACTTGGCATACAGAGGCATTTGCTCAAGTGCTTCAGCAAAAGGAATATTGATTTCCAGCTTTTTGAAAGTTTCCAGGAACTTGTGAAAATGCTAGTCCTTGGTTTCTTTGTTGAACCTCTGGGGATATGCAGTGGAGGTACAAAGGTTTTCTCTGCTTGTTGCTTTTGATTCTTGGTTGGCTTTTCAACTGCTTCATTCCCTTTTTTTGGAATTTTTGATTGTTCTTCCTTTGCTTGAGTTTACTTTGAAGCTTCCTTGCTTGCCATTGCATCATCATCATTGGCTTCTTCTGTGTGTGTTGGCTATTCATCTTCTATTGGTCTTTTGCTGCTCTCTACTTGCTTCTTAATAGTGTCATTGTTACTCATCAATGTTCTCCCACTCCTTAATTGTATCGCCTTGCATTCTTCCTTAGGATTTGGAATCGTGTCACTCGGCAGAGAGCTTGAGGGTCTCTCAAGAGAAATCTGCTTGGAGATTTGCCCCATCTGTCTCTCTAGGCTCTTCAGGGATGCTTCCTGATTCTTGGTTGTCATTTCCTGGTGTTTCAACATTTTATCTATCACGGCCTCCAAGTTAGTGATTCTCTGGGCTTCAGGTGATACTTGAGGTGGGTTATGAGATGTGGGTGGTGGATGGTAGGCATTTTGGTTGGGGTTGGGATAGTTATTTTGAGTTTTTCTATAGGGGTTCTGGTTAGTTTGCTGCTGGTTGTGGTTTTGGTTGCTTCTTGGGTTGTTTTGGTTCGAGTTCCTCTGCCATGGTTGCTGGTTTTGGGTCTGATTATCTCCCCATCTAAGGTTTGGGTGGTTCTTCCAAGATGGATTGTATGTATCACCATACACTTCATTTGGTCCTTGGTTGTGCATATACTGTACTTGCTCTTGTTGTTGTTCTTCTTAAGTTTCTTCATTCTGTCCCCATGTGGTTGATGGTTGGCTAGTGTTAACTGCTGCAACTTGGAGACTATCAATCCTCTTGGCCATTTGTTCAAATTGTTGTTGAATTTGCTGCTGCATCATCTTGTTTTGAGCCAAGATTGGGTCCACTCCTTCTAGCTCCATTACTCCTCTTCTTTGTGATGGTTGGCGGTTTCTTTGATGAGCAAAGAAATATTGGTTGTTAGCCACCATATCAATGAGATTTTGAGCTTCCTTTGCAGTTTTCATGAGTTGCAAGGAACCTCCAGCTGAATGATCCAAAGCTTCTTGAGATTTCAATGTTAAGCCCTCATAGAAATTCTACAGCTTATCCCACTCAGTGAACATTTCAGGAGGACATTTCCTGATTAGAGCCTTGTATCTCTCCCAAGCCTCATGGATGGGTTCAGCCTCCATTTGTGTAAATGTTTGTACCTCAGTCTTCAACCTTATGATCCTTTGAGGTGGGTAAAATTTGGCAAGAAACTTGGTTACCAAATCATCCCAATTGTTGATGCTGTCTCTTGGAAAGGATTCCAACCATTGAGTGGCCTTGTCTCGGAGAGAAAATGGGAATAGCAATAGCTTGTAGCTGTCAGGAGGCACACCATTAGTTTTAACAGTGTTACAAATCCTCAAGAAGGTGGATAAGTGTTGGTTCGGATCTTCAAGTGGTCCTCCACCAAAAGAGCAATTGTTTTGAACCAAAGTGATGAGTTGTGGCTTTAGTTCAAAATTGTTTGCATTGAAATTTGGAGTTAAGATGCTACTTCCACAATGTCTAGGATTTGCAAAAGTATAGAAAGCTAAAACTCTCCTCTGGGGTGGATTGTTATTGTTGTTGTCTGCTCCACCTGGTGGATTAGTTGAATATTCCTCCATATCTTGGAATTCTTCTTCTGATTCCTCTTCTCCAACAATATTTTTCCCTCTTTCAGCTCTTCTTAACCTTCTAAGAGTTCTTTCGTCTTGTTCATGAAAGATGGGTGTATTTCTTCTTGTACCTGACATACAAGCAGAACATAAGAAACACACAAACCAGTGACACTTCAATCTATTGCTAGAATGAAGTTTTAGTTAGCTTAAGCAAAAATTCAAACAGTTAGTGGGTTAATTGAAAATTAAAGGAACAGAAAATAAAAATGCTAGATCTAGATCACCACCTCACTTAATCATTGTCAATCTAATCAATCCCCGGCAACGGCGCCAAAAACTTGATGGGATATTTTCGTGGAAAAACGAATTTCTCCAAAACACCCAAACTTAACCGGCAAGTGCACCGGGTAGCATCAAGTAATAATAACTCACGGGAGTGAGGTCGATCCCACAGGGATTGAAGGATTGAGCAATTTTAGTTTAGTGGTTGATTTAGTCAAGCGAATCAAGATTTGGTTGAGAGATTTGTGATTTGCAGAATTTAAATTGCATAAAAAGTAAAGGGAATGGGTAATTGGCATGAAATTAAAGAGAACAGGAATTAAAGTGCTGAATCTTAAAGAACAAGAAATTAAATGGCAGAAACTTAGAACGCAAGAAATGTAAATTGCAAAATCTTAAAGTGCAAGAAATATAAATGGCTTGAATTGTAAAGGGAATGGGGAGTTGGATTTGCATAAATTAAACAAGGAAATGTAAAATTGCAACAAACAGAGAAGTAAAGAAAGACTTGAGTCGAACCGGATCTTAAAACAAAAATGTAAATGAGCATGAAAACAGTAAACAGGGAATGGGAAATGGAAATTCCGGATCTCAGGACCCAAGAGACTAGAAAGCCAAGTCTAGATCTCAATGCCTTCCTAGATCCAACAAGAACAATTGCAAAGAAAATGTAAATTGCAAAGAAAGTAGATGAAAAGCAATTAACCGAAACTGAATTCAATTGTGCAGTAAAATAAAGCAAGATCCTAAGGTGAGATTGAAACAGAATTTTTTCAATTCTCCACCCAAAATCCAAGACAAGAAAAGTAAAGAGTGCTGGGCAAGAACAAGGAAGAAGAGAGATCAATTCTCCTCCCAAATTCTCTTGAATTAAAACAATAGTGCTAAGAAATGTAAAGGTGAGCTCTCAATCAAACCAGAAAAGAAAGCTCTCTGAAAACTAAAAGGGAAGCTTCCCTAAAACTTAAATTCTAATCTATTTATACACTTTCTTCAAATGGTCTTCAAGCCTTCAATTGGGCCTTTGCTCTTGGTGGAATTGGGTTGAGAGAGGCCTTGGTTGATTGCTCTTGGAGTTTGGAGAAGAACCGAATTGAATCGGGTTGGAATCATGAAAGCTTGAGTAAAAGTTGGAGTAAAAGTTAGGGTCTAACTTTTGCTCTAACTTTTCACATCAGCACCCTTGTTTTGCTGATACCAACGTTGGGGCAAAAGTTAGGGGTCTAACTTTTGCTCCAACGTTGGCCTCCCCTTAGTTATTCATGGCGCCAACGTTAGCCAGAAAGTTAGGGGCTAACGTTGGTGCAAACTTTTGCTAGCCTAGGGAGTTTTTCAGGCGCCAACGTTAGCCAAAAAGTTAGGGGCTAACGTTGGCGCAAACTTTTGGTGCATCCAGGGAGTGTTTTTCATGCCAAAAGTTAGCCAAAAAGTTAGGGGCTAACTTTTGGTCCAGCTTTTGCTTCCTGGTTCATAATTAATCCAAGACTCAAGTCATTCCTCCTAGCCATTCCTTCTTGCATCAACCTTTCTCCAAGCTTTCTTCACCTATCATTAATCAACCAAACACATCAAAGCTATGCTCAAAATCATGAGATACTCATTCTTTCATAATATGTGACAATTATAGCATAAAACCTCATGAAATAGCATGAATTCATACATGGTTGATTAAATCAAAGGAAACATGAAAATCTACCCAATTGGCTTGCTTTTGGCTCAAGAAAGTGCATAATTCAATTGAAAACAAAAGAAAAAGGCTAGTGAAACTAGGCTAAGATGACATGTCATCAGTAATGAGCTTGTTTTGGGCCAACAGAGCGTCTACATTGTTTAGCTCCATCACTCCTCTTGTGTTCCCTCTTTCGGAAGCATAGAAGTAGTCGTTTTCTGCTACTGTTTCAATAACATCTATGGCTTCCTCAATGGTCTTCTTCTTGTTTATGGACCCTCCAGATGAATGGTCTACTGCCTTCTTTGACTCATAAGAGAGCCCTTCATAGAAAATGTGCAGCTGGACCCATTCGTTGAACATGTCAGGTGGACACCTCCTTGTTAAGTCTTTGAACCTCTCCCATGCTTCATACAGAGTCTCACCATCCTGTTGCCTAAAGGTTTGAACCTCAGCTCTCAGCCTATTGATTCATTGAGGAGGGTAGAATCTTGCTAAGAATTTGTTCACCACATCCTCCCACGTTGTCAAGCTCTCCCTTGGGAAGGATTCCAGCCACTTGGCTGCCTTGTCTTTGAGTGAGAAGGGAAATAAGAGCAATCTATAGGCGTCAGGATGAACACCATTAGATTTCACTGTGTCACATATTCTCAGGAAGGTGGTCAAATGTTGGTTGGGATCTTCTTGAACACCTCCTCCAAATGAACAGTTGTTCTGAATAAGGGTGATGAGCTGTGGTTTAAGTTCAAAGTTGTTGGCATGGATTGTTGGTTTTTGGATGCTACTTCCACAATTGCCTGGGTTTGGATTAATGTAAGAGCCCAAAACTCTTCTATCCTCCCCAGCATGATTTGCTCCACCTCCTCTGCCATGGTTGTGAATCTCTTTTTCATGATGATTTTCCATGTTTTCTTCCATGTTTGGTTCAAAGTATTCCCCAAACTGTTCCTCTTCTTCTTCAGCACCAACTACTCGTTTTCCTTTTGCCTCCCTCCTTAGTCTAAGGAAGGTTCTCTTTGGTTCAGAATCAAAGGAAGTTGAAGCCCCGCTTCTTCTCCCTGTCATACAACCAACAAGTACAAGCAGAGAATATAGGTGCAGACAGTACTTGTGTCAGAATTGATGTTAGTTGTGGGTGATGCAATATACCAAACAGTTAGTGGGTTAGCAAATAGAATTGAAAATAACAAATAAAAACAAAAGAGTAGAGGGAGAAGAGAAGAAGTTTAACTAAAATAAAAAGTAAATCACTCAAACAGAAAATGAAATACACAAAATAAAATGCCCAATCTAGTGATCTTTCAATCTAATCATTGTTGATGCACAATCAATCCCGGCAACGGCGCCATAAACTTGATGCACGGAAAACTTGTCTCTCAACAAATCTCCCTTTGGCAAGTGTACCGAAGTTGTCGTCAAGTAAAAACTCACAATAGAGTGAGGTCGAATCCCACAGGGATTGATTGATCAAGCAACTTTAATTAGAAGAATGTTCTAGTTGAGCGAATCCAGAATTTGGGTTGAGAGTTGCAGAAAATAAAATGGCGGGAATGTAAATAACAGAAAAGTAAATGCTAGAATTAAAGGACTGGAAGTAAATGGCTGAAAATAAATTGCAGAATTGTAAATGGGAATGGGGGATTTGCTCATAAAAGTAAATCGCAGAAATTAAAGAGAATGGGTGAGATTAGAGATGGGGAGTTCATTGGGCTTAGGAGATGTTGCAATTCTCCAGATCAAGTTCATTTTCATCTCTTCCTCAATCAATGCACTCATTGATCTCCTTGGCAATCTTAAGTGATTGAATTACAATTCCTTGCAATTCAATCTCTCAAATCTTGATCAATAGCCAATTCCTTGGTCAATTGCTCATGAGAAGAGAAGAAGTATGGTCACTGATTATACCACATGCATTTGCCAAACCAAGTATTGAGAGGGTTACAGTCACATACCCATCCAAACCCAATTTGGTCCAGCATGAGAAAGCATTTCTAGCTTGATCTCTTCATTCCTCTTCCAAGGTTCAAAAGAGATCCAAGTTTGAATAGCTTCTCTTCCAAGATAACTACTCAATTGGATGAAGATCAAAAGCTTTCAAGTAAAATCAAGAGGAAAGATAGAAGAAGAACAATGAAAATTAGTATTGATCCATCAAATTACAACAGAGCTCCCTAACCCAATGAAAGGGGTTTAGTTGTTCATAGCTCTTGAAAATGAAAACAAAGATGGAGAATACATCATAAAACTAGAAATTGCAAAGAAAGTAAATACAGAGAGTGGTTCTTCAGCCTCTCCAGCTATTTTACAATTCAAAGCTACTCCTATATATACTACTCTTCTCAGCTTCTAGTTCACTCTTCAAGTCTTGGGCCTTTGGATCTTGAGTTTGAAGTAGTTCCTTTCTTTATTTGGGCTTGGCTTTACTTGCAGAGAGAAAGTGCAGAGTGAGCAGAGACTTAAGCTCAGGGCGTAAGGAGTGTTAATCATTTAATGAAAGTCCAAGTTCGGGAACGTTAGTGACACTTAACATTGTCACTAACGTTCCAATGCACCCCTTTTGCCTTTCGTTAAAACCCACGTTAACTAAGTTAACGTGGCTTTTAACGTTGCCTTGTCAACCTTCGAGAACGTTAGTGACACTCAACATTGTCACCAACGTTCCAGTGTGCCCCTTCTTGATTCACGTTAAAGCTCACGTTAACTAGGTTAACGTGGCTTCTAACGTGGCCTTTGCCATCCTTCGAGAACGTTAGTGACATTCAACATTGTCACTAACGTTCCAATGTGCCCCTAGGTCTCACGTTAGAGTCCACGTTAACTAGGTTAACGTGGCTTCTAACGTGGCCATCTTTTAGCCATCCCAACGTTAGTGACAATGTTGAGTGTCACTAACGTTGGCTCATCTTTCATTTTTCATCGTTAGTTTCCACGTTAACCAAGTTAACGTGACTCTTGGGGGTTGTGTGGTTGCTTCAACGTTAGTGACAATGTTGGGTGTCACTAACGTTGTCGACAACTCTTCATTCTCTACGTTAGTTCCCACGTTAACCAAGTTAACGTGGGAGTTAACGTGGTACTTAGCACCATAGGCCAACGTTAGTGACAATGTTGAGTGTCACTAACGTTGGCTTCTCTCCCTCCCCCTTAACGTTAGAGGCCACGTTAACTAGGTTAACGTGGCTTCTAACGTGGCCACTTATGAGTAAGTGCCAACGTTAGTGACAATGTTGAGTGTCACTAACGTTGGCTCAACTTCTTTTCTCCACGTTAGAGTTCACGTTAACTTGGTTAACGTGACTCTCTAACGTGGGTATTGATGGCTTTTTGAGAGTGTTATTGGCAATCACTTTTCTCATTAATCTTTGCAAGTTACCTCTCCTTTTCTTGCTTCTTTTTGGTCCTGAAATCAAGCAACAAAGTGCATCAAAGCTCTAGTCCAAGTCATGAGTAATGCAACATAATATTTGTCACTAAACTTATGCAAAATCCTCATGAAATCATGTAAAATGCACAATGTATGCTTGAGTCAAGGCATAAGTGAATATTTACCCAAAACTAGCTTATTTCCTAAAGAAATGCATGAAACTATCCTAAAACCAGTAAAGAAAAGGTCAGTGAAACTGGCCAAAATACCCTGGCATCAGTAGGTAGAAATATTTTGGCATGTAGTTAGATTCATATAGATAGGTTGCATTGCATAAGTTCCACCATTTTGCCTTCACTCTTATAGTTTCTCTTGAGCTTAGCATGAGGACATGCTAATGTTTAAGTGTGGGAAGATTTGATGCACCACTATTTCGTGGTACATCTTGTGCTTAGTTGAGTGGATTTTATCCATTATTCTTACATTTATTCATAGAATTCGCATGTTTTGCATTTTCCTTCCTAATTTTGTGCTATGATTGAAAACATGCTTCTTTGGCCTTAAATTTGCTAATTTTAAATCTCTCTTATTATCATTCGATGCCTTGATATGTGTGTTAAGTGATTTCAAGGTTTATAAGGCAGGAATGGCTTAGAGGATGGAAAGGAAGCATGCAAAAGTGGAAGGAATACAAGAAACAGAAGGAATTGCTAAGCTGTCCAGCCTGACCTCTTCGTATTTAACTGACCATAACTTGAGCTACAGACGTCCAAATGAGGCGGTTCTAGTTGCGTTGGAAAGCTAACATCCGAGGCTTAGAAATATTGTATAATTTGTTATAGTTGCTTTGAATATAAGTGACACACACGTGTGCATCACGTGCACGCGTGCATCTGCAAAAATTCAGCGTATCAGAATTAGCCCCCAACAATTTCTGCGCTATTTTTGACCCAGTTCTCGGCCCAAAAAACACATATTAGAGGCTGCAGAGTGGAGGAATCAAGAGACACTTCTCATTATTCACAATTTAGGTTTTAGATATAGTTTCTAGAGAGAGAGGCTCTCTCTTCTCTCTTAGGTTTTAGGACTTTAGGATTAGATTTTCAATTTCAGATTTCTATTTTAGTTTAATTATTTTCTCTTCTACTCTTATTTATTCTAGCACTTCAGTTATCTATTTCTCTTGTTGGTTTGTTAATTTCCCCAATTTAGTTTATGAACTCCTTGTTAGATTTGATTTTCTATTTAATGCAATTTGAGGTATTTCAGATTTATGATTGCTTTCTGAAATTTATGTTATTGATGCTTCCAATTTAATTTAGATTTCTCTACTTTTGGCTTTGGTTGAGTAATTAGAGACTCTTGAGTTATCAAAATCCTTTGTTGATTGATAATTGGATTTTGCTGGTTAATTTGGATCCTTCTAAAGCTAGTCTTTCCTTAGGAGTTGACTAGGACTTGAGGAGTCAAATTGAATGCTCCACTTGACTTTCCTTCATAGTTAGAGGTTAACTAAGTGGGAGCAATAAGCAATTCTCATTACAATTGATAAGGATAACTAGGATAGGACGTCCAGTTCTCATATCTTGCCAAGAGCTTTTCTAGTTATTAATTTACCTTCTTGTTATTTTACTTTCTTGTTCCTTATTTCAAAACCCAAAAAGATAAAATCCCATAACCAATAATAACTACACTTCCCTGCGATTCCTTGAGAGATGACCCGAGGTTTAAATACTTCAGTTATTAATTTTTATTGGGTTTGCTTTAGTGACAAACAAAACTTTTGTATGAAAGGATTCTTGTTGGTTTAGAAACTATACTTCAAAGGAAACTTTATTTGTGAAATTCTTTACTAGCAAAAATCTGTTCATCAAAATGGACCAGAAAAATTAAGGCATACATATGATTGAGGCCATCAATTGTTATTAGCTCACTTATCCCAAATAGCCTACCACTCCATTTACCTTTGTTAGCCACCTTGAGCCTTTTAATCTCCATTTGTTCTATATTTTACCACATCACTAGCCTTAAGTGGAAAAACAATTAATTACCTGATTTTAATCTTTTGTTAGCTTAAGTTAGAGATTGTGTATCAATTAAGTGTGGGGAACTGTGGGAACTTCGGTTGATGAAAGTGTGTTGTGTTTTATTAGCAAAAGTATTGGTAATTTGGGTGAATACTCATATGAGACCAGAAAAATTAAAATCTCATGTGCATTGATATGTTATGTTTACTTTTATATTTAAAAAAAAAAACCAAAAATATTATTAGAATATAAATAAATAAATAGGGGACAAAAATTACCCCAATGCTAAGTCTAATAAAAGATCAATGCATATGTGGTAAAATTAAAGAAAGTTGATACATGAGTATGTGAAATATACAAAAGGGAAATTTTGGGTAGCTCGGCATGATTTTAGAAGTATATAGTGTGTGTGTGTGTGTGTGTAGGTGAGAACTTAGGTTAGTCAAAAATTCATATTATAGCTCACTTGGCCATACATGTATCCTCACACTTACCTTAGCGCCATTACAACCCTGAAAAGACCATACGATGTTTACATTAGTATACTAAATATTTGTTGATTGGATAGATGAAGAACAAAGTTTAGAAAGCATCATTAGAGAAGAGTAGAGTGATTCACCCTAGACACCTGAGAGATTAGAGTGTATATACACTTCCTGTGAGGGTTCAATGCTTGTTTCTATGTTCCCTGCTTTCATGAGCTACCTGCTTACAAGATTACTTGTCTTTTATTGTATGATTTGAATTAGTGAAATCTGATTTATGTTTGTCTTGAAGAACTTGTTTACTTTTAACCAAGTAGGTAGAAATACTTTTGCATGTAGTTGGATTCATATAGATAGGTTGCATTGCATAAGTTCCACCATTTTGCCTTCACTCTTATAGTTTCTCTTGAGCTTAGAATGAGGACATGCTAATGTTTAAGTGTGGGGAGATTTGATGCACCACTATTTCGTGGTACATCTTGTGCTTAATTGGGTGAATTTCATCCACTATTCTTACATTTATTCATAGAATTCACATGTTTTGCATTTTCCTTTCTAATTTTGTGCTATGATTAAAAACATGCTTCTTTGGCCTTAAATTTACTAATTTTAAACCTCTCTTATTACCATTCAATGCCTTGATATGTGTGTTAAGTGATTTAAAGGTTTATAGGGCAGGAATTGGTTAGATGATGGAAAGGAAGCATGCAAAAGTGGAAGGAATACAAGAAACTGAAGGAATTGCTAAACTGTCCAGCCTGACCTCTTCGTACTTAACTGACCATAACTCGAGCTACAGAGGTCCAAATGAGGCAGTTCCAGTTGCGTTGGAAAGCTAACATCCAGACTTCAAAAAGATATATAATTTGTCATAGTTTCCCTGAAGATAGGCGATGTGAACATGTGCATCTGTGAAAATTCAGCGTATCAGAATTCGCCCCCAGTAATTTCTAGGCTATTTTTGACCCAGTTTTTGGCCTGGAAAATACAGATTAGAGGCTGCAAAATGGAAGAATCAAGAGACACTTCTCATTATTCACAATTTAGGTTTTAGATGTAGTTTCTAGAGAGAGAGGCTCTCTCCTCTCTCTTAGGTTTTAGGATTTTAGGATTAGCTTTTCAATTTCAGATTTCTATTTTAGTTTAATTAGTTTCTCTTCTACTCTTATTTATTCTAGCACTACATTTATCTATTTCTCTTATTGGTTTGTTTATTTTCTCCAATTTAGTATATAAACTCCTTGTTAGTTTTGATTTTCTATTTAATGCAATTTGAGGTATTTCAGATTTATGATTGCTTTCTTCAATTTATGTTATTGATGCTTCCAATTTAATTTAGATTTTTCTCCTTTTGGCTTTGGTTGAGTAATTGGAGACTCTTGAGTTATCAAACTCCTTTGTTGATTGATAATTGAAATTTGCTGGTTGATTTAGATCCCTCTAAAACTAGTCTTTCTTTAGGAGTTGACTAAGACTTGAGGAGTCAAATTGATTGGTCGACTTGACTTTCCTTCATAGTTAGAAGTTAACTAAGTGGGAGCAATAAGCAATTCTCATCACAATTGATAAGGATAACTAGGATAGGACGTCCAGTTCTCATACCTTGCCAAGAGCTTTTCTAGTTATTAATTTACCTTCTTGTTATTTTACTTTCTTATTCCTTATTTCAAAACCCAAAAGATAAAATCCCATAACCAATAATAACTACACTTCCCTGCAATTCCTTGAGAGTCGACCCAAGGTTTAAATACTTCGGTTATTAATTTTTATTGGATTTGCTTTAGTGACAAACAAAACTTTTGTATGAGAGGATTCTTGTTGGTTTAGAAACTATACTTTCAACGAGCCTTTATTTGTGAAATTCTTTACTAGGAAAAATCCGTTCCACAAAATGGCGCCATTGCCGGGGAATTGACGTGATAGAAATTGGCCGATTAAGAAATTAATATAAGAAATACGTTGCAAGTACAGTTCTTAACCAGCAAAAATCCGCTTATCAATTTAGAAAGGTTGTCACAAATTTAGAATGTAAATACTAGGAGTATGAATCCCAGGTCGTCTCCCAACGAGTTGACAAAAGAGTGCTATCTTATTAATCAGGAGTTTTCCGAAAGGTTTTAAGAGTTAGAGAACAGAAAAGTAAATAATTGTAAATTAAAACAATAAAAATTAGCGAGAGAATTTATATAATCAAATAAAAGCCTTGACCGGGGGTAGATTAATTGGAAGTTCTATCCTTGTTGGATTTCCTCAAGTGCAGTATCAAGAGGCTGTTGTTTTCACTTAGTAAACCCTTACTAAATAAAGGAAAGTTAAATGATTGAGCTAACTCTTATTCGCAAGTCCTAATCCTCTCCATTGGGAAGGATTAGCGTTAGTAAATAGAGAATTAGCCAACAACTTCCAATTTAACTAATCACTTGAGCATTCCAACTCTAGAGTCTCCTTTTAATCAACCCCCAAGTCAAGTTAGGAGTCTACTCCATTGACATAAAAATTACTTGCATAGAATTAAAAAGGCAATAAAAGGAAGACATGATAAATAATAACTGAAAATTAATTAAAAGTAAAAATAGTTCTTTGCATTAATAAATCCCAATATTTATCCAAACAGGTTTAATGGGCAATAAAAGAGTAAAGGAATAGGAAAACAAACTAGAATAATGAAACTTCAACGGAGGTAGTGATTCTTCTCAATATCCAAAGCAAAAGCATAAAACTCGAAATCTATGAATGTGAAGAAAAACTAGAGGAAGTAGTAATTTTCTCTCTAAGATTCCAAACTAAAACTAAAACTATGCTAATGAGAATATGTGTTGAGTTTCTACCTGTCCCCTGGCTCTAGTCTATGTTTTTGGGCCGAAAACTGGGTCCAAACTCAGCCCAAAATTGCGCCCAGCATTTTTCGCATTTTCTGCAGGTTGCGCATGTCACACGTACGCGTTAGTCATGCGTACGCGTCGCTGGTCATCTTCGCGTGTCACGCGTACGTGTCAGGCACACACACACACGTCATCGTGCAAACTCCAATCCACGCGTACACGTCAGATACGCGCACGCGTCGCTGTAAATTTCTCCAAATCGCGCGCACGCGGTAGCCATGCATACGCGTCGATGCTCGCTAGTTATCTCGTTAGTTTCTTGTGTTCCTTTCATTTTTTCAAGCTTCCTCTCCATCCTCTAAGCCATTCCTGCCCTATAAAGCCTGAAACACTTAACACACGGATCACGGCATCGAATGGTACAAAGGGGAATTAAAATACACAAATTAAAGGCTTAAGGAAGCAAGTTTTCAATCATAGAAAAAACTAGGAAGGAATTGTAAAATCATGCAAATAGTATGAATAAGTGTGTACAGACCTGATAAAAACCACTCAAATCAGCACAAGATAAACCATAAAATAGTGGTTTATTAAACTCCCCACACTTAAACATTAGCATGTCCTCATGCTAAGCTCAAGGAGATAAAATAAGTGAATGGGGAAAGTAAGACTCATGAGATGCAACCTATGAATGCAACTATATGCTAAGATGGTTCTACAAACTTGGTTGAAAATAAACAAGGTCACCAAGACAATCATAAATCAGATTCCACTAATTCAAATCATACAGTAAAGACAAGGAAAATTGTAAGAAGATAGCTCATGAAAGCAGGAAACATAGAATCAAGCATTGAACCCTCACTGGTAGTGTATATCACTCTATCTCTCAAGTGTCTAGGGTTAATCGCTCTACTCTTCTCTAGTCATTCTTTCTAAACCTTATTCTTCATCTAACCAATCAACAAATATTTAGTATACAAATGCAAACATCATGAGGTCTTTTCAAGGTTGTAATGGGGCTAAGGTAAGGGTGAGAATATATGTATGGCCAAGTGAGCTATAATATGAATCTTTGACTAACCTAAGCTCTCACCTAACACACACACACTCTATATAATTCTAAAATCATGCCTAGCTACCCAAAATTCCCACTTTTGTATCACATACTCATGCACCAAATTTTCTTTAGTTTTATCACATATGCATTGATCTTTTATTAAACTTAACATTGGGGTAATTTTGTCCCCCTTATTCACTTATTTACTTAATTATTTGAATATTTTTGGTTTTTTTATTTATTTATGAAAGCAAACATAACATATCAATGCACATGAGTTTTTAATTTTTCTGGTCTCACATGAGTATATACCCAAATTCCCAATACTTTTGTCACTAAACACAACACACTTTCATCAACCCAAGTTCCCACAGTTCCCCACACTTAATTTATGCATAATCTCCATCTTAAGCTAACTAAAGATTCAAATCAGGTAATTACTTATTTTTCCGCTTAAGGCTAGTGATGTGGTAGAATATAGAACAAATGGGGATTAAAAAAGGCTCAAGGTGGCTAACAAAGGTGATTGAAAGGGTAGGCTATTTGGGATAAGTGAGCTAATAACAAATGATGGCCTCAATCATATGCAAGCATGTAAATACACTAAATAATGGACATATAGAATGGAACAAAGTAAAGATTGCAATCATAGGGAAGAAAATACACAAGAAAAAATATTATGGTTAAATAATGTAACCATATAAATAAGCTCAAAACTCATGGGTTGTGTGTTCTTAGCTATGATTCATGTTCCAAATTACAATCCTCAAACAAGTTTAACACAAATTTTCAATTTAAATTAGTGAAATGCTATAGAAAAGAGGTTTTGAAAAGGAACTCATTATTTTAACCAAGCAAAACATACATATTACTACCATGTAATCTATCCTATCTAACAAAAGAAAAACTAAAAATGTTGGTGTTAAGAGAGAGAAGTTACCTCCGGAAGTCAAGGATTAACCTCCCACACTTAAGGCTTGGCACGGTCCTCCGTACCATCAGTAAGGAGCAAGGGAGGGCTGAAAGTGTCGCCTCCAGTGTCTGGTTTGCCTTGGCTGCCTATGCTACTGGATGAAGGGGAGTCTGGGGTGTCCTTTGGTTCTGGAGGTGGGTGTGTACCAAGTATGCGTTCCTTCAGGTAGTCGTATCGACGCTTGTTACGGCGCTCCATTTGCTATATTCGCCGATCTTGCCAGTCGAGCCTCTCAATGATCTGAAGGAACATCTGATGGGTAGATGGTGCTTATGGTATAGATGATGGTGGAGTCGAAGAAGGAGGAGTATCAAAAGATGGACCTGCAGGCTGGCTCGCAGAAGAAACTGGCGGCCTGATGTACTTCCCATTCGGGACATACTGGTCGGCTCTAGGGATCATGACCTTCGTGTCGCCTGCCCGAGAGGACACACCTGCTGCGGAGACCAAATCTAAAACCAAGGCGGGAAAAGGTAGGTTACCCGCTATCTGTACGTGTCCCATGGCAGCCTGGATGTGTCAGGGCAGGTGATGAGGCACAGAAGTTGGTGAATTAAAAATTATGAAAATAGTTACGTTGCAAGTATAGTTCTTAACTCACCGAAAATATACCTATCAATTTATAAATATATCACAGAGAGTTTAAATTAAAAATTACTGGGAGTTGGAGTCCCAGGTCGTCTCCCAACGAGTTGTAGAAAAGTGTGCTATTTTATTAATCAGATATTCCAAAAAGTTGAGTTAAGTAGATGGGAATTTAAATTGAGAAAGTTTAAATAATATGAATAAAAACCTTGACTGGGAGTTGATTAGTTGGAATCTCTATTATTGATGGGATGATTTCAAGATTAATTTATAATTAATAGTTGTTCTGTTTAGTTATCCTTTACTAGGTAAAGGAAAGTCAAACAAGTTGGAATGCTAGATCTGTTCACGAGTTGCAACCCACTTAGTTCAAAGGGATTGGTGTTAGTGACTGGATAGCAATCCAACAGTTAACCCAATTACAAATTCTCTTTCAATCCTTCCAACTCAAGAGTTCCTTTCAATCAACTCCCCATCAAGTGAAGGAACTACTCGCTCATTGCAAATAATAAATCCATAACATATGAAGGAGAATTAAAAGAAGACATGATTATTGGAATGGAAAATAAATTAAAATGGAAGAAATAATCCTTGTATTAAATAATCATGAAAGTATTTAAATGACAGAATTGAACAAAGCAGAGAACATGGAAGAATAAAACCAAGTTAAGAGAACGAACTAGAATGACGAAGTCTTGATGAGGAAATAACTCTTCTCAATGTTCCAATGCTAAGACCAATTGAAAAATTAAAAATTCTAAAACCTAGAGAGAAAAACCTTAAGGAGTAAAACTAGATCTAAAAACTGAAAAACTGTCTAGAATGAATGTTGTTCTTTGTTTCTGCATATTCTCTGGCTCTAGTCTGCTGTTCCGGGCCAAAAACTGGGTCAAAATAAGGTCCAAAATCGCCCCCAGCGAATCCTGCAGATTATGCAGATCGCACAAGTCACGCGATCGCGTCATCCATGCGGACGCGTCATTCGCGCTTTTCCTTGCCACGCGTTCGCGTCGTCCATGCTACCCTGTCGCTTGAGCTTTTCCAATCCGCACGGCCGCGTGAGCCATGCGGCCGCGTCACTGCGATTTGCTCTCCTTCGCGCGGTCGCGTGAGCCATGCGACCACGTCACTTCTCGCTGGTTATCTTCTCAAATTCTTGTGTTCCTTCCATTTTTGCTAGCTTCCTTTCCAATCTCTAACTCATTCATGCCCTATAGAGTCTGAAACACTCAACACACAGATCACGGCATCGAATGGAATAAAGGAGAATTAAAAATACATAATTAAAGTCTCTAGGAAGCAGTTTTCAAACATGTTATAAATTCAGGAAGGAATTATAATTTCATGCTAATTTAATGAATAAGTGGGTAAGGATCATGATAAAACCACACAATTAAACACAATATAAACCATAAAATAGTGGTTTATCAACCTCCCCACACTTAAACATTAGCATGTCCTCATGCTTAGTTGAAGGAGATAAGGAAATAAGTATGAACATGTAGAAACTCATGAAATGCAATGCAAGCCTATATATATATAAATAAATGCAACTATATGATTCTTGCCCACTTGATCAAAAGTAAATAAGCTCTTCAAAACAATTACAAATCAAATTCTACTAATTCTATCATTTAACAATAAAACAGATAAAAGTGCAAGAAGATAGCTCATGAAAGCAGGGAACATGAAAATTCAAGCATTGAACCCTCACTGATAATGTATGTACGCTCTAATCTCTAGTGTATAGGGTAATCACTCTATCCTTCTCTAATCATGCTTTCTAACTTTTATTTTTCTCCTAACCAATCAACAACAGTTAATATACCAATACAAACATCATGAGGTCTTTTCAAGGTTGTAATGGGGCTAAGGTACAGGTAGGGGTATACATTTGGTCAAGTGAGCTAATAAATTGAATCTTTAATTAACCCAAGCTCCAACCCAACTTGTATATTTTTAATGTAATCTTAAAGTTCATACCTAGCTACCCAGAATTCCCTTTTTCAATCCATACTCATGTATCAACTTTGTATTTGATTCTATCATATGTGCATTAATCTTTGAATTCTGAATTTAACATTGGGGTAATTTTGTCCCCTTATTTATATATATATATATATATATATATATATATATATATATATATATTTATTTATTTATTTATTTATTTATTTTTGTCATTAAAATAAATATAGCTTATCAATGCAGATACATTTTTAATTCTTATAGTTTCACATGAGTAGGTATCCAAATTTTCATTAAATTCTCATGACACATTCCCTTAATAACTTTTGTTCCCACAATTTCCCATACTTAACTAGCACACACAATTCTATCCTAAGCTAACCAAAGATTTAATTTGGGATATACAATTGTTTTTTAGCTTAAGGTTAGTAATGTGGTAAAATATAGAACAAATGGGATTTAAGGGCTCAAAGTAGTTAACAAAGGTAATTGAAAAGGGTAGGCTTAATTTGGATAAGTGAGTTTAAACAAATAATGGCCTCAATCATGTGCAAGCATGCAAATATAATAAATATTGGACATATAAGATAAAACAAAATATAGATTACAATCATAGAGAAGTAAACACACAAGAATGAAATAATTATGGTTAAATAATGTAACCATACATGAAGGCTCAAATCTTTCACAGGTTGTGTGTTCTTTAGCTCAAATATCATGTTCCAAATACAACTCAAGCAAATTTATCATAAAAATTTTGAAAAATTAGTGAAATTTTGTTCCAAAGATAGAGTCTTAAAAGAAACTTATTGTCTTTTCAATCAAGTAGAACATGCAAGCAACTATCCTAACCTATGCAATTTATTCTATTCTATAAAAGAAAGAAAATCTAACTAAAATATCTTAATTATTGGTGCTAGTGAAAAGAAATTACCTCCGGAAGTCAGGAACTGACCGACCTCCCCACACTTAAGGCTTTGCACCGTCCTCGGTGCCGTCTGTCAGGAACAGGGGTGGGCTGGTAGCAGTATCTCCACAGTCGGGACCATTATGGCTCCCTGTGCTGGTAAAAGAAGTGGAGTCCGGGGTATCCGAGTCCCTGAAGTGTCCCTTGAGTAGTTCCTTGAGGTGTTTGAATCGGCGCTCGTTATGGCGCTCTCTCATCTTTGCTTTCTGTGTTTGCCGATCCAACCTTTCGATTATCTGCTGGAGCAATTCATTAGTTGTAGGTGCTTGTGGTGTTGAAGAAGGATAATCTTCAACTGGAGTAGTAGGATGGCTTGTAGTGGCTGCTGGGAGTCTGAGGTATTTCCCGTTAGGGATATACTGATCATCCCGTGGAAGCGTGGCCTTGGTGTCCCCAGCTCTGTAGGAGACTCCGGCTGCTGAGACAAGATCTGAGACCAAGGCAGGGAAAGGTAAGTTGCCCGCAATTTGTACGTGTCCCATAGCATTCCGGATATGTCTTGAGAGATGCAGAGGTTGGTCTGTAAGGATGCACCATAGTAGAACAGCCATGTCCGCAGTGAAGGAGAACTTATGAGTGCTCGGAAAGACGTAATGGGACATGATCTGTGCCCAGACGCGAGCCTCTAAGGTAAGTGCTGAAGCCAAGATTCCCTTAGGGCGGGTACGGTGGTATTCGTAGATCCAACGGCTGCCAGGTAATGCGATAACTCTGAGAACGGAGTCCCAGTCAAATTGGTACCTCTGGCGCTTAAGTGCGACTTCTTGGAAGGCGTCCATTCCTTCAGGAATAGGGGGAAGACTCAGAGCTTGCTGAATGGCCTCTTCTGTGATGGAGACTTGCTTCTGCCGGACATAAACAGACTGCAGGGTTGGCATGTAGAAGTTAGAGTAGAACTCAACTACCCAAGAAAGATTGACCTGCCTTGGCTGTCTCCGTAGGAAACTCCATTATCTTTGTTCAATTTGCGGCTCAACAAAGGTAGCAATATTGGACGGGAGGATAAGAAGGTATTCATTGTTATAGTTCCTTTCTGCCAGGATAGGGAACATCTGCTCACAGTAGCGATTGGGAAATCGCGCAGTGTCCTTTGCTGGAAAGGCTTTCTCCTTTTCATCAACCTTTATTATCCTCTTAACTCTTTTTGTTGAGGGCTTGACTGCGGTTGAAGAGGGCTCTGCCACTAATGCTCTTTTAGTGCCTCTTCTTGCTGGGGGTTTAGGAGTCGCTTTCTCCTTTCCTTTCTTGGTGGCCATCCTGAAAAGAGAGGAGAAAGTAAATTAAATTCAAATAGATATATAGCAAGGAAGAGAACGGAAGAGTGGTGATGGATGCACATTAGGATGTAGATGACATTAACACATGCTCTCGAGTACATGTGAAAAGCCAACAATGGAAAATAGCTAGTGCATAGAAAGACAAGTGACTGCAAGGTGTTTATTGGCATGCCGGCAAAGGGCATGAGTAGCATAGACCAAGCAATACTTTGTAACAAACCATCACGTTTGTATTGACAATTAAATTTAATTAATACAATGGTAAAGGAAAGTTGTGAAAAGCAAGCATTGAATAGTATAACAACATAGAGAAGTGCATAATGCCATTTGAGCTTTTTCACAAACACATAGCATGCATGATGAATAAGGTATAGAAAGTATGAAGGTGAACATGCAAGCAATTCCTTAAATAGAATAAAAATAATTGTCAAACAATTTGCAACAATCCACAAGCATATAATGAGGGATAATGACTCAAAAAAAAATTTCTAACACCATGTAAAAAGAAAAAGAAGAAGAAAGAAAACATGAATAATGAAAAGAAAAAGAATATATAAAATAATATATAAAATGATAGAAAAGATAAGAAGGAAGAAGAAAATAGAACCTTGGTAATGGAGGTGAGAGAGAGAGAGAATGATAGGTGAGATAGAAGGAAGAAGGGAAAAGGAAGAAATAAGGAGAGAAAAGGAAAATTAGGATTTGGAGGAGAGAAAGATAAGATATGTTGCAATTTTAGGTTGAGCTGTGCGGCGCATGCGACGCGGCCGCGTGAGGCACGCGTTCGCGTGGATGCGCTTCAAGTATGGTGACGCGATCGCGTCGGTCACGTGGTCGCATGACCCATGTTATGCTTCTGGCGCGAGTGCAGCCTCGCAGCAACACAACTCTCTGTTCAAATTAATTTATTTGCCCAAAATTGGGACGACGCGATCGCGTGGGTCACGCGATCGCGTGAGTGTGCGCCAGAAAATGGATGACGCGGTCACGTCGGCGACGCGGTCGCATGATAAGGATTGTGCTTCAAGCACCAATCCAGCATCACTCTCGCACAATATTTTATTGTGCACCCTTTTTCGTCGAAAACTCAGGGCACGCGGCCGCGTGGGGCACGCGGTCGCGTGGGAGGCCATGATTCCCATGCGACGCGAATGCATCAGCTACGCGGTCGCGTGGGTTGATTTGTGCTATTGGCACGCCTCCAGCCACGCTCCAGCGTGACTTTCTGTTCATCTTTATTTTTCTTTACTCTCCTTACGACGCGGACGCGTCGCTGATGCGATCGCGTCGCGTAGCGAAAAATATTTTTTTTTTATGGAAATAAAAACATGTAAATGCAGATGCACGAAAGTACTAAGAAAGAGAAGAGTTATTGAATAGGAAAAATTAAAAATAAAGAAAAGAACGATCATACCATGGTGGGTTGTCTCCCACCTAGCACTTTGCTTTAACGTCCGTAAGTTGGATGCTCCACAAGCTCAATCTTATGCTCTGTGGGGATCTTCCAAGAGGAAGATCACAAGCTCCTTGTCTCTCTGCATCTTCTCGCCATGGTATAGCTTCAGGCGTTGTCCATTAACCTTAATGAGTTCAGAGCTTGAGGGATGGCTCAGGTGATAAACTCCGTACGGTTCGGCCTTCTCTAATCTGTATGGACCTTCCCATCTTGATCTTAACTTACCTGGCATGAGCCTTAGTCGAGATTTGTAAAGGAGGACTAAATCCCCAGGTTGGAACTCTTTCCTCTTGATGTTTTGATCATGTACAGCCTTCATCTTCTCCTTGTATATTCTTGAGTTCTCATAAGCTTCTAGGCGAAGGCTCTCTAGTTCCTGCAGTTGCAACTTCCTTTCAGCTCCGGCTTTCTCAATTCCCATGTTGCACTCCTTAACTGCCCAAAAAGCTCTGTGTTCTACTTCAACTGGGAGATGACAAGCTTTTCCATTAACCAAGCGGAAAGGACTCATCCCAATGGGTGTCTTGTATGCTGTTCTATATGCCCAGAGTGCATCTTGTAGCCTGGTGCTCCAGTCTTTTCTATGAGGCTTTACTATCTTTTGCAAGATACGCTTAATTTCTCTATTTGACACCTCGGCTTGCCCATTAGTTTCGGGATGGTAAGTTGTTGCAACTTTATGAATTATCCCATACTTCTTCATTAATCCTGTTAGTCTCCTGTTACAAAAATGGGTGCCTTGGTCGCTCACGATTGCTCGAGGTGATCCGAAGCGACATACAATATGGTTTCTCACAAAGGAAACAATAGTGTTAGCATCATCAGTGCGTGTAGGAATTGCTTCCACCCATTTGGAAACATAATCCACAGCTAACAATATATAAAAATATCCATTAGAATTTAGGAATGGACCCATGAAGTCAATGTCCCAAACATAAAAAATTTCACAGAAAAGCATAATTTGTTGAGGCATCTCATCCCTCCTAGATATATTACCAAATTTCTGGCATGGGAGATAAGATTTTCAAAACTCAGCAGCATCTCTAAAAAGAGTAGGCCACCAGAATCCACAGTCTAAGATCTTTCTAGCTGTTCTTTGAGGGCCAAAATGTCCTCCACTCTCAGATGAGTGACAGGCCTCTAAAATGGATTGGAATTCTGATTGAGGCACACAACATCTAATTACTTGATCAGCGCCACATCTCGATAAAGATGGGTCATCCCATATATAATATTTAGACTCGCTTTTCAGCTTGTCTCTTTGATGCTTAGAAAAATTTGGAGGAAATGTGCGGCTAACTAAATAATTAGCAACAGATACATACCAAGGAACTACCTCAGATACTGCTTGCAGGTTATCAAAAGGAAAATTATCATCTATAGGAGTAGAATCATCCTTAATATGCTCAAGGCGACTCAAGTGGTCTGCAACTAAATTTTGATTACCATCCCTATCCTTTATTTCTAAATCAAATTCTTGTAACAGCAGTATCCAACGTATAAGTCTTGGTTTGGACTTCTTTTTAGCTAATAGATACTTTAAAGCTGCATGGTTCGAATACACTACTACTCTAGTACCAAGTAAATAAGCCCGGAATTTATCCAGAGCAAAAACAATAGCAAGAAGCTCTTTTTCAGTAGTAGTATAGGTGGACTGGGGCAGTGTCTAAAGTCTTAGACGCATAAGCAATAACGAAAGGATCCTTACCTTCACGCTAAGTCAGCGCTGCTCCTACTGCATAGTTGGAAGCATCGCACATGATTTCAAATGGCTGGCACCAGTCTGGTCCTCTCACAATTGGAGCATGAGTCAGAGCAGTCTTCAGCTTATCAAATGCTTGTTTGCAATCCTCACTAAACTCGAACTCAATATCCTTCTGCAGTAATCTGGATAAGGGAAGTGCGACCTTACTAAAGTCCTTAATAAATCTCCTGTAAAAACCTGCATGGCCAAGGAACGAACGGACTTTCCTCACGGAAGAGGGGTAAGGTAGACTAGAAATAACATTCACCTTTGCTGGGTCTACAGAAATGCCATTATTAGATACCACATGTCCTAATACAATCCCTTGTTTTACCATAAAGTGACATTTTTTGAAGTTTAATACAAGGTTTGTATTAACACATCTATCTAATAATCTAGATAATCCATCTAAGCAAAGGTTAAAAGAATCACCATAAACGCTAAAATCGTCCATAAAAACTTCCATACAGTCCTTAATAAGATCGGAGAAAAGACTCATCATGCACCTTTGGAAAGTAGCTGGTGCATTGCACAAGCCAAAGGGCATTCTCTTGTAAGTATAAGTCCCAAAAGGACATGTAAAAGTAGTCTTTTCCTGATCCTCAGGAGCTATATGAATCTGGAAATAACCTGTGTAACCATCTAAAAAGCAATAATGTGATTTACCTGACAGGCGATCCAACATTTGATCAACGAATGGAAGTGGGTAGTGATCCTTACGGGTAGCTTGGTTGAGATGCCTGTAATCAATGCAGACTCTCCAAGCATTTTGAACTCAAGTTGCTATGAGCTCTCCATGCTCATTCTTCACTGTAGTGACTCCAGACTTCTTGGGCACCACTTGTACTGGGCTTACCCATTCACTGTCTGAAATGGGATATATGATACCTGCTTCCAATAGTCTGGTCACTTCCTTTTTGACAACTTCCAAGATGGTGGAATTCAATCTTCTTTGGGGTTGACGGACAGATCTTGCTCCCTCTTCTAAAAATATTCTGTGCTCACATACTTGAGGGTTGATACCTACTAAGTTTGCCAAGCTCCACCCAATTGCCTTCTTATGCTTCCTCAGCACATCAAGTAACTGCTCTTCTTGTTGAGAAGTAAGTTCCCTTGCAATAATAACTGGAAACCTCTGCTCATCTTCAAGATAAGCATATTTAAGATGTGAAGGGAGGGGTTTCAATTCTAACTTTTGATCATGGGCAAGCTCTGGATTATCTGGAGCTTGTGAAAATGACGAAGTGCCCTCATTGTCAGTTAAGAGGGTCCCCACACTTGGACCTTGTCCAGTGTACCTCTCTTCTAACTCTTCCTTGTGAACTTCAGCTACACTTTCATCTATGACATCACACTGAAAGATAGAGCAATCTTCTGGGGGGTTGTCAATGACTCCATTCAGATTGAAGATTACTATGCGGCCATCTATTTCAAAGGAGTATGTTCCTGAAAAAGCATCCAATTTGAATTTTGATGTCTTCAGGAATGGTCTTCCAAGTAGGATTGATGATGGCTTATCTGAATCATTATGGGGCATCTCCAAGATATAAAAATCAGTGGGAAATGTAAGCCCTTTAATGTTCACCAAAACATCTTCAGCAACTCCAGCGACTGTAATAATGCTTTTATCTGCTAACACAAAATGAGCTGCCGACCTTTTTAAGGGAGGGAGCCTCAAAATATCATATATAGACAAAGGCATTATACTGACACATGCTCCTAAATCACACATGCAATCATAAATTACTACACTACCAATAGTACAGCTAACTATACAAGGACCTGGATCACTACATTTTTCAGGTAATCCTCCCATTAAAGCAGATATAGAACTACCTAAAGGAATAGTTTCTAATTCATTAATTTTATCTTTATGGATACATAAGTCTTTTAGAAACTTTGCATATTTAGGTACCTGCTGAATAACATGAAAAAGAGGAACAGTTACCTCAACCTTTTTGAATATTTCTACCATTTTGGGGTCGGGTTCCAGCTGCTTTCTGGGCTTCCTTGCAAGTTGTGGAAATGGAATAGGAATAGTATTTTCTGTGGTGTCTGCGCCTTTTGGTGCTTCCTCCTGTGGTTGAGCTATTTCTTCTTCAGCTATGTCTTGTATGTCCTCTTCCTCTTCAACATCTTCTATTTCTACTACCTCTTCAGCTGAGGTGTGTTCTAGTGGGCTTGGTTCCTCCTGATTCCTCTCCTGCAGTGTGGTTCCAGACCTTAGGGTGATGGCATTAATGCCTCCCTTTGGATTGGGTAATGGTTGAGAGGGGATTCCAGTGAAACTTGAAGGTTGGTTACTAGAATTTTGTGTTGATCCAATCTGTGACATAAGAGCTTGCAAAGTAGAGGTCAGACCGTTCAGACTGGCATTAATACTATTCATGATGTAATTTTCCATGGTCTGTTGTCTTCACTCAAAAGATTGTAGTAACTCTTCATTAGGAGATGAAGAAGAGTGAGTGAATTGAGATGTCTGCTGTTGATTATTCTGTAGTCCTTGGTTTTGCCTCAGGTGAGGTGCTCTGTAAGGTTGATTCTGCTGCCTGTTGTTATTATTATTCCACCTCTGATTTTCTTGATTATCTTGGCCTCCTTTGTTATTGTTGTCCCTCCAATTTTGGTTAGAATTGTCCTGCCATCCATGGTTATTATTTCCACTTTGATTGTACCCTTGGTTGGGGCAGTCATAGAAGTTATGAGTAGATGCCACCATGTTGTCTTCTTGTTGGAGCTGCGGGCATTCATCAGTGTAATGGCTATAATCAGCACAGATTCCACAAATTCTTTATGGGACTAGTTGTTGGTTTTGCTGTGGTGGAGGAGCTTGCTGAGCTTGTTGTTGATTCAATTGCATCTGCTTCAGCAAGTTGGTTATCTCACATATACTCTGAGCTAGAGCAGCAGTCTCTCTGTTAGAGGATACTTCTGCAACGTCTTTTGAACGGCCTTGCTTTTTCCTGTGGTTCCTAGTAGATTCAGCTAAATCATTGATCAATTGCCAAGCCTCATCAGTGGTCTTGTACTTCTTCATAGACCCATTGCTAGCACTTTCCAATGTGGTCTTATCTTGGGGCCTCATGCCCTGTGTGATATAGCTAAGTAACAATATCTTGTCAATTATGTGGTGGGGGCATGCTTCCAGAAGATTATTGAAGCGCTCCCAGTATTCAAAGAGAGTCTCATTGTCATCCTGAACAATTGTGGAAATATCCCTCCTCAGTTTATCAATAACTTCAGATGGAAAGAATTTCTCCAAAAACTCATTTCTGAGTGTATCCCAGTTGGATACATTTGCTATAGGTTGAGTGTAGTACCACTCTATTGCTTTTCCCTCAAGAGAAAACGGGAAAGCTTTCAGCAAAATTGAAGTTTCATCAGTACCATCACGCCTGACAGAAGAACAGGCTGCCTGGAAATCTCTCAAGTGCTTGATAGGCTCTTGAGCAGGTAGGCCATGAAACTTGGGCATCAAATTTAGCAGTGCGGTCTTTATTTCAAAATCTGTAGCTACCACTGGATGATGCGCTTGAAACGGTTGCATTGTAAAATCAGGGGCTCCTTCCTCTTGGATGGTAACTCTCCTAGCTGCCATGTCTTCTGCACGTAAAATAACCGAATCAGTAGAACGGGGGCTGGTTTCTTCCTCAAGTTCACTTTCAGATCTGCCCTCAGAGCGGACTAACCGATGCTGTTATCGCCTTATTCGTGAAATAGTCCTTTCAATTTCAGGATCGAATATTAGCAAGCGCGGATCAGGAAGTGAACGCGTCATTTGACGAAAGAAACATGTAGCTCATAGTAGCAAAATAAAATAAAATGCAAATAAATAAATTCTAATTAATAACTTTAGCACTCAATTGCAACTCCCCGACAACGGCGCCAAAAATTGATGAGGCACAGAAGTTGGTGAATTAAAAATTATTAAAATAGTTACGTTGCAAGTATAGTTCTTAACTCACTGAAAATCTGCCTATCAATTTAGAAATATATCACAGAGAGTTTAAATTAAAAATTACTGGGAGTTGGAGTCCCAGGTCGTCTCCCAACGAGTTGCAGAAAAGTGTGCTATTTTATTAATCAGATGTTCCAAAAAGTTGAGTTAAGTAGATGGGAATTTAAATTGAGAAAGTTTAAATAATATGAATAAAAACCTTGACTGGGAGTTGATTAGTTGGAATCTCTATTATTGATGGGATGATTTCAAGATTAATTTATAATTAATGGTTGTTTTATTTAGTTATCCTTTACTAGGTAAAGGAAAGTCAAACAAGTTGGAATGCTAGATCTGTTCACGAGTTGCAACCCACTTAGTTCAAAAGGATTGGTGTTAGTGACTGGATAGCTATCCAACAGTTAACCCAATTACAAATTCTCTTTCAATCCTTCCAACTCAAGAGTTCCTTTCAATCAACTCCCCATCAAGTGAAGGAACTACTCGCTCATTGCAAATAATAAATCCATAACATATGAAAGAGAATTAAAAGAAGACATGATTATTGGAATGGAAAATAAATTAAAATGGAAGAAATAATCCTTGTATTAAATAATCATGAAAGTATTCAAATGACAGAATTGAACAAAGCAGAGAACATGGAAGAATAAAACCAAGTTAAGAGAACGAACTAGAATGACGAAGTCTTGATGAGGAAATAACTCTTCTCAATGTTCCAATGCTAAGACCAATTGAAAAATTAAAAATTCTAAAACCTAGAGAGAAAAACCTAAAGGAGTAAAACTTGATCTAAAAACTGAAAAACTGTCTAGAATGAATGTTGTTCTTTGTTTCTGCATATTCTCTGGCTCTAGTCTGCTGTTTTGGGCCGAAAACTGGGTCGAAATAATGTCCAAAATCGCCCCCAGCGAATCCTGCAGATTATGCAGATCGCACATGTCACGCGATCGCGTAATCCATATGGACGCGTCATTCGCGCTTTTCCTTGCCACGCGTTCGCGTCGTTCATGCTACCGCGTCGCTTGAGCTTTTCTAATCCGCGCGGCCGCGTGAGCCATGCGGCCGCGTCACTACGATTTGCTCTCCTTCGCGCGGTCGCGTGAGCCATGCGACCGCGTCACTTCTCGCTGGTTATCTTCTCAAATTCTTGTGTTCCTTCCATTTTTGCTAGCTTCCTTTCCAATCTCCAACTCATTCATGCCCTATAGAGTCTGAAACACTCAACACACAGATCACGGCATCGAATGGAATAAAGGAGAATTAAAAATACATAATTAAAGTCTCTAGGAAGCAGTTTTCAAACATGTTATAAATTCAGGAAGGAATTATAATTTCATGCTAATTTAATGAATAAGTGGGTAAGGATCATGATAAAACCACACAATTAAACACAATATAAACCATAAAATAGTGGTTTATCAGCAGGTTGAGGGGTTGCTCTGTCAGGATGCACCAGAGGAGGACTGCCATGTCTGCTGTGAAGGCCGACTCGTGAGTGCTCGGAAAGACATAGTGGGACATGATTTGTGCCCACACGCGAGCCTCCAGGGTGAGTGACTGAGTTAAGATGCTCTTAGGACGAGTCCTATGCTGTCCGTAGATCCACTTGCTGCCAGGTTGTGCTTTGACACCAAGGACGCTATTCCAGTCGAATTGGTATGTCTGGCGCTTGAAAGAGGCCTCTTGATAGGCGTTCCATCCCTCTGGACTAGGTGGAAGGTCCAGTGCTCTCTGTATGGCACTCTCGGAGACAGGGACTTGCTGATGACGAACGTAGAGAGTCTGCAGAGTAGGCGAGTGGAAGTTTGAGTAGAATTTAACTACCCATGATAAGTTGGCTTCTCGCGGCTGCCTTCTCAAAAATTCCCACTGTCTCCTCTCTATGCGGGGCTCCACAAAATCGAAAATGTGTGTTCGGACAATGAGCAGATGCTCATTGTTGTAGTTCCTCTCAGCAAGGATGGGGAACATCTGTTCGCAATAACGGTTAGCAAACCGTGTGGAGTCTCGGGCAGGAAAGGCTTTCTTTGATTCATCAACCTTAATGATCCTCTTCACCCGCTTTGTTGGTGGCTTGACACTGGTAGATGGAAGTGCCTTTGCCAGTGTTCGCTTGGTTCCATTCCTTGCTGGTGTTTTGTCCGTGGGCTTCTCTTTTCCTTTCTTGGTACCCATGCCAAAGGAAGAAGAAAAAGGAAGAGTGTGAGATATAGATAACTAAGACCGAAAGGGAGAAAATTTCAAGTGATAATGAATGCCAAAGGAAAGATGATAGCCCAACTACATGGTAGCTACAACATATATGTAAGACATCAATAAGGATAAAAAAGGCAATTCATAAACTTAGATGCAAGATGGTAAAAGCATGCAAGTAATAGGCATGAGAAGCATAATTCAAGCATCAAGTAATAAATGTCTAAATAAAAGAGCATTCATAATGATGACAATTGTGAATGATAATCTCAAATACATGTGGAGTACAAGTGTTGTGAAAAAGAGGCATACAAGTAAAAGAGTAAAAGAAAATAGGAGTCAAAGTGCCATAAAGGCTTTTTCACAAACATGTGGTGTGCAAGGTGTAATAGGAATGAAAATAATGTAATCCAAATGTATAAGAGAGCCAAATAAAAAATATCAATTGTCAAATCACTCCTCATAATATCCACAAGCTTCATTATAGTAAGGTAAGACCCAAATAAAATTCCAATACCAACATAAAAATGCATGGAAGAAGAAAGAAAAAGAAACCATAGGTAATGAAATTAAAAGAAAAAGAAGAAGAAAACATAAATTAAAGTAATAATGAAAGAGTAAAAGGGGAAGAAGAAAAGAACCTTGATGAAGAAGATGAAGAAGAAAAGAGGAAAGTAATAGAAAGTAAGTAGGAATAAAGAAGAAAGAAGGGAGAAGAAAGAAGAAAGAATGATAATAGAAAGATAATTAGGATTGGGGGATGGAAGATTTGAAATCAGGCGCTGAGGTGTTTTAGTTGTGCGTCGCATGCGACGCGTACGCGTGCATCACGCGTACGCGTAGGGCGTGCTATTTTCAATCGACGTGTACACGTCAGGGACGCGTACGCATGACATGGGTTGTGAAAATGGCGCCAAGGCAGCCTCGCGCACGCACAACTCTCTGTCCAATACGCACATTTGCAAAAATTTTAAACGATGCGTGCGCGTCAGGGACGTGCACGCGTGGATGGCCTAGATCGGAAAATGATGCGTACGCATCAGGGACGCGTATGCGTGATAGAACATGTGCTCCCAGCACAGTTCCAGCCCCACACGATCTTAAAACTCGGGCCATACACCCATTTACGCCGATTTGAAGGGTCACGCGTACGCGTGAGTGACGCGTACGTGTGGAGGGCTGAACTTGCAAGTGACGCGTAAGCGTCATGGACGCGTACACGTGGGTGTGTTTGTGCCTAAAGCACGCTTCCAGCCCTGCTCCCACGCAACTCTCTGTTAAATTCCTCTTCATCTCGCACGCACTTATGACACGTACGCGTCAGCGATGCCTGCGCGTCGTGTGCCCCTTTTTTTATGCAGAATGCAAAATGCAGCATGCAGATGAATATGTAGAAATTATGAATGACTACTGCGAAAATTAAAAGAAAATGAACTAGGAATGAGAAAAAAATGATCATACCATGGTAGGTTATCTCCCACCTAGCACTTTGCCTTTACGTCCTTAAGTTGGACGGTCCATAAGCTCAATCTGCTTCTGTTGGTGGGTCTTCCAAGAGGAAGACCTCTAGCTCTTTATTTTCCTTCATCTTCTCACCATGATACGGCTTTAAGCGATGTCCATTGACCTTGATGAAATTGGAACTTGAAGGATAACTCAGGTGGAAGACTCCGTATGGCTCTGCCTTCTCTACTCTATAGGGGCCTTCCTATCTTGAGCGCAGCCTGGCATGAGCCTCAACCTTGAGTTGTATAGGAGAGCTAGCTCCCCAGGTCTGAACTCTCTTCTCTTGATATGCTTGTCATGCACAGCCTTCACCTTCTCTTTATATAGTCTGGAGTCGTCATATGCTTTAAGTCGAAGAGTCTCCAGTTCTGCCAGTTGCAGCTTCCTCTCAGTGCTAGCCTTCTCAAATCCCATGTTACACTCCCTCACAGCCCAGAATGCCTTGTGTTCTACCTCCACTGGGAGGTTTCAAGCCTTTCCGTATACTAGGCGGAAGGGGCTCATCCCAATGGGTGTCTTGTACGATGTCCGATATGCTCATAGCGCATCAACAAGTCTGGTGCTCGAGTCCTTCCTATGAGGCTTAACTATCTTTTCCAGAATGCGCTTTATTTCTCTATTAGACACCTTCGCTTGTCCATTGGTCTGGGATGGTAGGCTGTTGCTACCTTGTGAACAATTCCATGCTTCTTCAGTAGTCCTGCTAATCTCCTGTTACAAAAGTGGGTGCCTTGATCACTCACGATTGCTCGTGGTGATCTAAAGTGACAGATAATATGGTTTCTAACAAAGGAGACAACAGTGTTAGCATCATCAGTACGAGTAGGAATTGCTTCCACCCATTTAGAAACATAATCTACAGCTAATAGTATATATAAGAAACCACTAGAATTTGGGAATGGACCCATGAAGTCAATGCCCCAAACATCAAAATTTTCACAAAACAACATAAGCTATTAGGGCATCTCATACTTATTGGATATATTACCAAATATTTGGCATGGGGAACAAGATTTACAGAAGGTAGTGGCATCTTTAAAAAGAGTAGGCCACCAGAATCTACAGTCTAATATTTTTCTAGCTGTCTTTTGAGGACCAAAATGTCCACCACTCTCAGATGAGTGGTAGGCCTCTAAAATGGACTGGAATTCTGATTAAGGCACATACCTCCTAATTACCTGGTCAGCACCATGCCTCCATAAATATGGGTCATCCCATATATAATATTTTGACTCGCTTTTCAGCTTGTCCTTCTGATGCTTAGTAAAATTAGGAGGGAAGGTATGACTAACTAGATAATTAGCTACAGGTGCATACCAAGGAACTACTTCAGATACTGCATGCAAGCTATTGAATGGAAAAGCATCATTGATAGGAGTGGAGTCACTCTTAATGTGCTCTAGGCGACTCAAGTGGTCCGCCACTAAATTCGGAGAACTACTCCTATCCTTAATTTCTAAATCAAATTCTTGCAGCAGCAGTATCCAATGTATTAGCCTTGGTTTGGACTCTTTTTTAGCTAATAAATATTTTAGAGCTGCATGGTCTGAGTACACTACCACCTTAGTACCAAGTAAGTAGGCTCGGAATTTATCCAGAGCAAAAACAATAGCCAGAAGCTCTTTTTCAGTGGTAGTGTAATTAGACTGAGTAGTGATGAACCCCCTTTGTAGGGTTTATCTTGTGTTGAATTTAGAGCATTTTGATAACCTTTCCTCACATTTATTCAATGAAATAGCATGGTTTTGTGATTGTATCTATACTTGTGCTTAGATGTGAAAATATGCTTTTTAGACCTTTAATTTGATAATTTTGATTCACCTTTGATATCCACTAGATGCCTTGATGTGTTTGCTAGTGATTTCAGGTTGAAAAAGGGCCAAGAAGGGATCAAATGAGTGAAAGGAAAGCATACAAAGTGGAGAAATCATGAAAATCCAAAGATTTGAAAAAGCCCATGGGCGCGCGCGCGTACTGTACGCATCCGCGCGGATTGCGAAATACCCCAGGGGTGCGTACGCGTGTTGTGCGCGCATGCGCCGAAGGCCGCACATGAGCTTTTAAGAGGAACACATGCCTAGCGATTTTGGAGGGTTTCTAGCCCCATTTGGAGCTGAGTTTTTGGAGGGAAAAGACTAAAAAGACCAAGGAATGAAGGGGGGAAGATATATCATAGATTCACACACACATTAGGCTAGTTTTAGTTTAGTTTTAGAGAGAGAAGCTCCCACTTCTCTCTAGGATTAGGATTATGATTAGGTTTAGTTCTTAGATCTAGGTTTTAATTCATGCTCTCTTCTACTTCTTCTTCTTAATTCTTTATTGTTATATGCATCATTCTTCTATTGTTTGTTATAATTTCTTCTACCTTGTTTGTAGATCTACTTTTGTTCATTTTATTTTCTTTCAATTCAATTTAAGGTAATTCATGATAATTGTGTTTCTTTTGATTTTTGTTATCAATTCCTTGCAATAATTGTTGTTAGATCTCGTTGTTGATACCAATTTACTATGCTTTTCTTTTGTGCCTTCCAAGTGTTTAATGAAATGCTTGGTTAGATTCTAGTATAGATTTTGTTCCTCTTGGCCTAGGTGGAGTAATTAGTGACGCTTGAGTTATCTAAGTCCTTTGTTGATTGATAATTAGAAGTTGCTAATTGATTTGGATACCACTAAAGCTAGTCTTTCTGTTGGGAGTTGGCTAGGACTTGTGGAATCAAGTTGATTCATCCACTTGACTTTCCTCCATGATTAGAGGTTAACTAAGTGGTAGCAATGAATAATTATGGTCACAATTGAGGAGGATAACTAGGATGGGACTTCTAATTCTCATAACCTTGCCAAGAGCTTTTCATAGTTGTTAGTTTATTTTCATTGTATCTTACATTTCTTGACTCCTATCTCAAAAACCCCAAAACACACCTCATAACCAATAACAAGACACTTCATTGCAATTCCTAGGGAGAACGACCCGAGGTTTCAATACTTCGATTTATAGATTTTAGGGGTTTGTTACTTGTGACAAACAAATTTTTGTATGAAAGGATTATTGTTGGTTTAGGAACTATATTTTACAACGAGATTTTATTATGAATTCTAAACCACACAAAAGTCCTCTCATCAAGCAGTGTCTAATGTCTTTGAAGCATATACAATTACAAAAGGATCCTTACCTGCGCGCTGAGCCAGCACCGCTCCTACTGCATGGTTAGAGGCATCACACATAATTTCGAAAGGCTGGCTCCAGTCTGGTCCTCTCACAATTGGAGCTTGAGTCAAGGCAATTTTTAGCTTATCAAACACTTCTATGTAATCCGCATTTAGCTCGAACTCAATATCCTTCTGCAGCAGTCTGGATAAAGGTAGTGCTACCTTACTGAAGTCCATGATGAATCTCCGGTAGAAACCTGCATGACCAAGGAACGAACAGACTTCCCTCACGGTGGAGGGGTAAGGTAAACTAGAAATGACATCTACCTTTGCTGGATCCAGTGAAATACCAGTATTAGAGACAACATGTCCTAGAATAATACCTTGTTTAACCATAAAATAACATTTTTCAAAATTTAAAACAAGGTTTGAACTAACATACCTGTCTAATACTCTAGCTAAACTATCCAAGCTAAGGTTGAAAGAATCACCATATACGCTAAAATCATCCATAAAAACTTTCATACAGCTCTCAGTAAGATCAGAGAAAAGATTCATCATGCACTTTTGGAAGGTAGCTGGTGCATTACATAAACCAAAAGGCATCCTCTTGTAAGCATATGTTCCAAAGAGACATGTAAAAGTAGTCTTTTCCTGATCTTCAGGAGTTATATGGACCTAGAAATAACCTGTGTAACCATCTAAGAAGCAATAATGTGATTTACCTGACAGGCGATCCAACATTTGATCAATGAATGGTAGGGGGTAGTGATCCTTACGAGTGGCTTGGTTGAGGCACCTACAATCAATGCAAACCCTCCAGGAATTCTGCACTCTAGTTGCTATGAGCTCTCTATGTTCATTCTTCACTGTTGTGACTCCAGACTTCTTGGGCACCACTTGCACTGGGCTAACCCAGTCACTATCTGAGATGGGATAGATAATATCTGCTTCAAGCAGTCTAGTCACTTCCTTCTTGACAACCTCCAAGATGGTGGGATTCAGTCTTCTTTGGAGTTGACGGACAGGCCTTGCTCCTTCTTCTAAAAATATCTGGTGTTCGCAAACTTGAGGGCAGATGCCTACTATATCCACCAAGCTCCACCTAATAGCCTTCTTGTGTCTTCTCAGCACACTATGCAGCTGCTCCTCTTGTTGGGAAGTGAGTTCCCTTGCGATGATAACTGGGAGCTTCTGATTATCCTCAAGGTACGCATACTTGAGGTGGGGTGGAAGGGGCTTTAACTCCAATTTCTGCTCATGGCTAGGCACTTGGTCCTCTGGAGCTAGTGATGATGGCAAAGTGTCCTCATTGTGTTCAGAGGGATTCCCCACACTTGTATCTTGCTCCATGTACAGCTCTTCTACTTCTTCTTGGTGAACTGCAGCTGCAGTCTCATCAATGATGTCGCACTGGAAGATGGAATGATCTTCAGAGGGATGCTTCATAGCTTCATCCAGATTGAAGCTCATTGCCCTGCCATCTATCTCAAAGGAGTAAGTTCCTGAGAATGCATCTAATTTGAACTTTGAAGTCTTCAGGAATGGCCTTCCAAGCAGGATGGATGATGGTCTTCCTGAGTCAGTAAGGGGCATCTCCAAAATATAGAAATCAATGGGAAATGTGAGCCCCTTAATGCTCACTAGCACGTCCTCAGTAATTCCAACCACTGTGATGATGCTTTTATCTGCTAAAACAAAGTGAGCTGCCGAGCTTTTTAAGGGAGGGAGCCTCAAAGCATCATATATAGACAAAGACATAATACTCACGCACGCTCCTAAATCACATATGCAGTCAGAAAATATTACACCCCAATGGTACAGTTAACCATGCATGGACTTGGGTCACTACATTTTTCATGTATACCCCCCATTAAAGCAGATATAAAACTACCTAAAGGAATAGTTTCTAACTCATTAATTTTATCCTTATGCATGCACAAATCTTTTAGAAATTTTGCATATTTAGGTACTTGCTGAATAACATCAAAAAGGGAAACAGTTACCTCAACCTTTTTGAAGATTTCTACCATTTTGGGATCGAGTTTCATCTGCTTTCTGGACTTCCTTGAAAGGTGTGGAAATGGAATAGGAAGGACGTCTCCTGCAGCTTCTACGTCCCTTGGTGCTCCATTCCTGGGGTGAGATGCTTCTTCTTCAACCAAGTCTTGTACTACATCTTCTTCTTCAGCATCCTCTACCTCTATAGTACTTTCAACTGGAGTGTCTTCTTGTATGCTTGGCTCTGCATGACTCCTTTCTGGTAGTGTAGTCTCGGACCTCAAAGTAATGGTGTTGATTCCTCCTTTGGGGTTGGGTACAGGCTGAAATGGAAGTGTACTGGAGCTTACAGGTTGAGTGTTGGAAGTACTCGACGATCCCATCTGAGAGACGAGAGCTTATATAGCAGAGGTCAGACCAGTAAGTGTATTTTCCATGGTCATTTGTCTTTGTGCAAGAGAGTGAAGCAACTCGTCATTGGGAGAGGAAGATGGGTAAGTGATTTGGGGGACCTACTGTTGGTTGTTCTGAGGCCCTTGGGATTGTCTTAGGTGAGGCGCTCTGTAAGGCTGGTTCTGGTTCTGCTTTCTGTTGTTGTTGTTCCACCTCTGATTTCCATTGTTGTCTCTGCCTCCTCTGTTGTAGTTGTCCTTCCATCCTTAGTTGGAATTATCTCTCCATCCTTGGTTGGAGTTATCTTTCCAACCTTGATTGTAGTTTCCAACTTGGTTGTAATTGCCACCTTGTTGATTGTATCCTTGAGTCGGGCTATCATAGAAATTATGAGTAGCTACCAAGGTGTTGTCTTCTTGTTGGAGCTACGAACACTTATCAGTGTAATGAGTGTAATTAGCACATATTCCGCATACTCTTTGAGGAACCAACTATTGACTTTGTTGTGATGGGGGAGGCTGAGATTGTTGTTGATTCAGCTGTATCTGCTTCAGTAGGTTGGTCATCTCACATATAGCCTGTGTGAAAGCAGTAGTCTCACTGCTAAGGGAAATCTCTGCAATAGCTCTGGGATGGTTGTTCATGTGTCTAGCATTCCGAGTGGACTCAGCTAGCTCACTGATCAGTTGCCACACTTCATCTGTGGTCTTGTACTTTTTCAGAGAACCATTACTCGCACCATCCAATGTAGTCTTATCCTAGGGCTTCATGCCTTGAGTGAAGTAGCTGATCAACACCAAGTTGTCAATCATGTGGTGGGGGCATGCATCCAGAAGATTCTTGAAACGTTCCCAATACTCATAAAGAGTTTCTGATTCTTCTTGAATGATGCAGGAAATCTCCTTCCTCAGTCTGTCTGTAACTTCAGCCGGAAAGTATTTTTCCAAGAATTCTCTCTTGAGCGTGTCCCAGTTAGTAACAACTGCCTCAGGTTGAGTGTAGTACCACTCCCTCGCCTTTCCATCAAGAGAAAATGGGAAGGCGATTAGCAGAATAGAAGTTTCATCTGCACCATGACGCCTAACAGTAGAACAGGCTGTCTGAAAGTCCCTGAGGTGCTTTATAGGCTCTTGAGCAGGTAAGCCATGAAACTTAGGTATCAAGTTGATTAGCGCTGTCTTCAGTTCAAAATTTGCAGCCAGATTTAGGTGACGCGCTTGATACGGTTGCAGTGTAAAGTCTGGGGCTCCAACTTCCTGGAGAGTAATCCTCCTGGGCTCCGCCATATTACCTGCACGTAAATCAACCGAATCAGTAGTAGAGGAGCTTGTTTCTTCCTCAAATGCGGCTAAGCTCGGATCAGGCAGTGAACGCGTCATTCAACGAAAGAAACATACAGCTCATGGTAATAAAAGAAAATAAAATATGCAATTAAATAAAATTAAAAATATTTACACCAATTAATAATTTAGCACGCCATTGCAACTCCTCGGCAATGGCGCCAAAAATTGACGTGACAAAAATTGGCCGATTAAGAAATTAATATAAGAAATACGTTGCAAGTACAGTTCTTAACCAGCAAAAATCTGCTTATCAATTTAGAAAGGTTGTCACAAATATAAAATGAAAATACTGGGAGTATAAATCCCAGGTCATCTCCCAACGAGTTGACAAAAGAGTGCTATCCTATTAATCAGGAGTTTTCCAAAAGGTTTTAAGAGTTGGAGAACAGAAAAGTAAATAATTGTAAATTAAAACAATAAAAATCAGTGAGAGAATTTATATAATCAAATAAAAGCCTTGACCGGGAGTAGATTAATTGGAAGTTCTATCCTTGTTGGATTTTCTCAAGTGCAGTATCAAGAGGCTGTTGTTTTTACTTAGTTAACCCTTACTAAATAAAGGAAAGTCAAGTGATTGAGCTAACTCTTATTCGCAAGTCCTAATCCTCTCCCTTGGGAAGGATTAGCATTACTAAATAGAGAATTAGCCAATAGCTTCCAATTTAACTAATCACTTGAGCATTCCAACTCTAGGGTCTGCTTTTAATCAACCCCCTAGTCAAGTTAGGAGTCTACTCCATTGACATGAAAATTACTTGCTTAGAATTAAAAAGGGAATAAAAGGAAAAAATGATAAAGAATAACTGAAAATTAATTAAAAGTAAAAATAGTTCTTTGCATTAATAAATCCCAAAATCATAAACATACTTATCCAAACAGGATTAATGGGCAATAAAAGAGTAAAGGAATAGGAAAACAAACTAAAATAATGAAACTTCAACGGAGGTAGTGATTCTTCTCAATATCCAAAGCAAAAGCATAAAATTCGAAATCTATGAATGTGAAGAAAACCTAGAGGAAGTAGTGATTTTATTTCTATGATTCCAAACTAAAACTTAAACTATGCTAATGAGAATGTGTGTTGAGCCTCTGCCTTCCCCTGGCTCTAGTCTGTGTTTCTGGGCCGAAAATTGGGTCCAAACTCAGCCCAAAATCACCCCCAGTGTTTTCTGCGTTATCTGCAGGTCGTGCATGTCACGCGTACGTGTCAGTCACGCGTACGCGTCAATGGTCATCTTCGCGTGTTACGCATATGCGTCAGGTACACGCATGCATCGACGTGCAAACTCCAATCCACGCGTACGCGTCAGGTATGCGCACGCGTCGCTGTAAATTTCTCCAAATCACGCGCACACGTGAGCCATGCGTGCGCATCGATGCTCGCTGGTTATCTCCTTAGTTTCTTGTGTTCCTTCCATTTTTGCAAGCTTCCTCTCCATCCTCTAAACCATTCTTGCCCTATAAAGCCTGAAACACTTAACACACGGATCACGTCATCAAATGGTACAAAGGGGAATTAAAATACACAAATTAAAGGCTTAGGAAGCAAGTTTTCAATCATAGAACAAAACTAGGAAGAAATTGTAAAATCATGCAAATAGTATGAATAAGTGTGCAAAGACTTGATAAAAACCACTCAAATCAGCACAAGATAAACCATAAAATAGTGGTTTATCAAACTCCCCCGATTCTTGTTGGTTTAGAAACTATACTTTCAACGAGACTTTATTTTTGAAATTCTTTACTAGCAAAAATCCGTTCATCAAAATGGCGCCGTTGCCAAGGAATTGCAAACGTGTGCCTTATTATTGGTTATTGTGAATATTGTGAATAATTTTACATTTTCGTTTCTTTGTTAGTGTTTCTAGTTTTAGGAGTTTATTTTCATTAATTTTTTTATTAGTTTTTTTTTTACTTGCTACTATGAATTCTCACCCCTTTCGCTATGAGTTTGGTTCAAATAATGTTGTAGGGAATGGAAGCTATAATGAGAACATGCATCGAGGTCGGAACAATCAAAGATGGGAGGCACCACAAGGATTTGATCGACCCTTTCAGCAACAACCTCCTCCAAAGTGCCATGGGCAACGACCATTCTACGATGCATCCCAAGACAATAGTTATGGTGGACCCTTTCGTGACAACCAACCTCCACCAACATACTATAATCAAGAGCCATTCCAAGAAGCATACCAAGATAACGACTATGGTGAGCATTCTTTTGATTATCAACAACCACCACCATACGCCTATGAACCCTCTCCTCAACATAATTTTGAGCCATCATACTCACAAGCACCTTACCACCAAACACCTCCATGTGACCCTAATCCTTACCCACCATACCAAGAGCCTTATGAGCCATACACAGAACCACCTCAACTCCAAAACAATTACCCCCTTCCTCTTCCAATGACGAGTTGCTTCACTCTATTGAACAAAGACAAACAACCATGGAAAGCACACTTACCGGTCTAACCTCTGCATTACAAGCTCTCGTCTTCCATATCGGATCATTGACGACCTCCAATATTCAACCCTCAAGCTCTAGTGCACTTCCTTTTCAACCACATAATGATCTCTCCATCCCATCACCGCCCTCCATGGAAGAACACTCACATCCATCAATCCAAGAGCAACACGATCCCAATTATGCTATTGACATGGAACAAGAGAGAAGGGATCGTCTTCACGAATTCATACTTCATAAGAAGCTAGAGGAGGCCCTAAAGGGGGAGGTAGCAGAGACCCTTGAAGATGATAGAGTAGTTGAAGAATTAGTGAAGGACGACATCAAGGAGGAGTTTGATTTTGCATTAGAACAAGTGGAGGGAGCCGTAATGGTTGAAGAGGAGGAAGTGGTTGAAGACTTAGGAGATGCGGAACCTCCATGGGAAAGTCCAGTCATAGAGCCTCCTTCTAAGGTGTTTGATGTTGATGTTGAGGAGGGTGTACAACCTCCAAAGTATACCATGGTTGAAGACTTTGAAGAGGTTGATCAAGAGAGGGAGATTAAAGAAGAAGAGGCACAACATCCCATGCCGTTGGTAAGTAATGAAGAAGAAATTGAATTGAAAGAAAGCTACCAAGAGGAAGAGGTTGAAATTGAAGAAGCTTGCAAAGAGGTGAAAGTTGTCAAGGAAGACCTCAAGGGAATGGAGCTAGAAATCACCTTACCAAAGTTGTTGGAGACCTCTTCCCCAAAGCCATCATCATCCATTCCTTCATTCAAGTGGGTAAATCTTTCATCTCTAAGCTTAATTAGCCCACTTGAGTATGCTTTGCTTGAGACGGATGGGCAATTTAGAGCTCTTTGTGGCTATAAGAGTAAGAGGGAGATGGTTAGTGGTAAGAGTTATCCTGCAAGGTTCAATATGGTTGCACGCTCCAAGTTGAAGTGCCAGGATTGGTGTAGAGCTCGATTGAATGGGTCTAGGAAGTCGTTTGGGTACTTCATTGAGAATTTAAATTGCTTGCCACTCGGTTGGAACAATGATGATCAACACAAAGATGGGTGCAAAAGCAAGGTTTTGGACCCCAGAATTCAGTCTAGAAATCAACACTGTTGGGGCCTTGTCACTTGCTTTAACTTGCTTGAAGGCTTTGTGCGCCTAGTTTGGGACCCCGGAGGCTTTTGGGAGTACAAACATTGGTGGGGATTCCTGGATGAGTTTAAGCACAAGCCACCATGACAAGGAGCTCACCAAATGTCCAATTTAAAGACTTTAACTAAAAGTGCTAGGTGGGAGACGACCCACCATGGTATGATCTTTCATTTTTATTTTAGTTTTAATTTATTTTATTTTATTTTTATTAGTGTTCATTCATACTTTCTACATCATGACCTGTATTTTGCATAAAAAAAAGGGGAGGGATTGACGCGCAAGCATCCACGACGCCCACGCGTCGTATGTGTATGTGCAAATAGGCAGAGAGTTCTGCAGGAATGACGCGGAAGGCATGCCTAGCGCACAAGCTAACCCACGCGTACACGTGCTGCACATGTACGCGTCCCCTGCGTTTTTTCCAATCCACGCGGAAGCGTCCCTGACGCGTACGCGTGGGATTGCAAATCGGTGTAAAAATGTGCTTGAACAGAGAGTTATGATGCCATGGTGCTGGAGTCGCGCGGGTACTCACGCGTACGCGTCCCTGACGCGTGCGCGTCCTTTCGCTTTCAGACCACCCACGCATACGCATGGGCGACGCGTACGCGTCGCATGGCTAGTACAGTTTTAACGCGCCCTGCGCGCGCATCACGTACCGCTTTTCATTCCTTTCTCCTTTCTTCTCTCCTTTCTCCTTTTTCCTTCCTTCTTTCTTACTTTCTTCTTTTCCACTTCTTTAACTTCTCATCCTCATTCTTTTTCATTCTATTTTCTCTATTACATTTGCATACTCTCATTCATTGCATTTTAATTTTGTGCATGTTTTATTTTCTTTCCTAAGTTTATTATTTTACCATTGGTGTTAAATGTTCCTATTCACCTGTTGCGTCTTTTCCTAAAATATTTTGGTGCTTCGTGACTTGTTCTTAACTGTTGGGTGTTATTACTTATAAGTCAATGTTAATTTTTCTGATACTGGTATTCCTTTTGCATTGACATGAACTTATACTATCTTGCCTTACCCACACCCTCTTTCCCATTATTGCAATTTCTGTACTTTTGATATGTCATTTGATGCTATTGTCTTCTCACTTGCATGTTGTAGCTACCATGTACTTGAGACCCTCATTATTTGGCATTAACCCAACCATATTCTGGGTTACTTTTCTTCTTTTTTTTCTTTTTTCAGGATGGCCACCAGGAAGAGAACCGGAAGACGTTTATATGGGGCAACAGACAAGTCCATCTGCACAATATTTGGAGAAAAGCGTCAGTTGGAACCACCCGTCCACTTGCACATCTTAGCATGCACCGAGGACGGTGAAATCTTTAAGTGTGGGGAGGTTGACACCGACTTCCGTGGGTTAGTTATTCTCTTCTCAACACCAATGGTTTATTTTTTTCCTTGTTAGTGTTGCATTTGCATGTTTGATTTCATGTTGTTTGATTTTTGTGCATATTTTACCACTGCTTGGTTAAAGTAATGAGTTTCTTTTCAAGACCCTTTTTATAGAATTTCACTAATTTAAATTAAAACATTTGTGTTAAACTTGTTTGAGGATTGTAATTTGGAACATGAATTATAGCTAAGAACACACAACCTGTGAGATTTGAGCTTAATTACATGGTTACACTATTTAACCATAATAGTTTTTCTTGTGTGTTTCTGACGTTAGAATTTTTGCCAGTAAAGAATTTCATAAAAACATTTGCGTTGTAGATATAGTCTCTAAACCGACAAAAATCCCTTCGTACAAATTTTTTGGTTGTCACAAGTAACATACCCCTTAAAAATTGTTAACCGAGTATTCAAACCTCGGGTCGTCTTCTCAAGGAACTGCAAGGAAGTATGTTCTTATTATTGGCTATAAAGGTTGTAATCGGGGTTTAGAAGGTGAGAAGCAAGTGATTTGAATGACAAGTAAAGTAAATGGAAATTAAAATAAATAAAACTGTAAAGCAAACTTTTGGCAAGGTAAGAGAAATTGGAAGTCCAACTTAGTTATCCCTCTCAACAATAATGAAAGTTGAATCTAAATTCCACTTAGTTAACCTTTACTAGAGCAAAGGAAAGTCAAGGGACTAATTAGTTTGACCTTCGAATCCTATTTATTTCCTAAGAAAAAGTTGGGATTATTGAAGTTCAGTTCAATTAGCAAGATAACGATATCAATTATGCTGAGTTTAATAATTGATGCGTGGAAAACTTGTCTCTCAACAAATCTCCCTTCGGCAAGTGTACCGAAGTTGTCGTCAAGTAAAAACTCACAATAGATTGAGGTCGAATCCCACAGGGATTGATTGATCAAGCAACTTTAATTAGAAGAATGTTCTAGTTGAGCGAATCCAGAATTTGGGTTGAGAGTTGCAGAAAATAAAATGGTGAGAATGTAAATAACAGAAAAGTAAATGCTAGAATTAAAGAACTAGAAGTAAATGACTGAAAATAAATTGCAGAATTGTAAATGGGAATGGGGGATTTGCTCATAAAAGTAAATCGCAGAAATTAAAGAGAATGGGTAAGATTAGAGATGGGGAATTCATTGGGCTTAGGAGATGTTGCAATTCTCCGGATCAAGTTCATTTTCATCTCTTCCTCAATCAATGCACTCATTGATCTCCTTGGCAATCTTAAGTGATTGAATTGCAATTCCTTGCAATTCAATCTCTCAAATCTTGATCAATAGCCAATTCCTTGGTCAATTGCTCATGAGAAGAGATGAAGTATGGTCACTGATTATACCACATGCATTTCCCAAACCAAGTATTGAGAGGGTTATAGACACATACCCATCCAAACCCAATTTGGTCCAGCATGAGAAAGCATTTCTAGCTTGATCTCTTCATTCCTCTTCCAAGGTTCAAAAGAGATCCAAGTTTGAATAGCTTCTCTTCCAAGATAACTACTCAATTGGATGAAGATCGAAAGCTTTCAAGTAAAATCAAGAGGAAAGATAGAAGAAGAACATGAAAATTAGTATTGATCCATCAAATTACAACAGAGCTCCCTAACCCAATGAAAGGGGTTTAGTTATTCATAGCTCTTGAAAATGAAAACAAAGATGGAGAATACATCATAAAACTAAATATTGCAAAGAAAGTAAATACAGAGAGTAATTCTTCAGCCTCCAGAACTCCTTTACAATTCAAAGTTACTCCTATGTATACTACTCTTCTCAGCTTCTAGTTTACTCTTCAAGTCTTGGGCCTTTGGATCTTGAGTTTGAAGCAGTTCTTTTCTTCATTTGGGCTTGGCTTTACTTGCAGAGAGAAAGTGCTAAGTGGGTAGAGACTTCAGCTCAGGACGTTAGGGGTGTTAATATTTAGTGAGAATATAAGTTCGAGAACGTTAGTGACACTTAACATTGTCACTAACGTTCCAATGCACCCCTTTGCCTTACGTTAAAACCCACGTTAACTAGGTTAACGTGGCTTTTAACGTTGCCTTGTTAGTCCTTCGAGAACGTTAGTGACACTCAACATTGTCACTAACGTTCCAGTGTGCCCCTTCTTGTTTCACGTTAAAGCCCACGTTAACTAGGTTAACGTGGCTTCTAACGTGGTCCTTGCCAACCTTCGAGAACGTTAGTGACACTCAACATTGTCACTAACGTTCCAATGTGCCCCTGGGTCTCACGTTAGAGTCCACGTTAACTAGGTTAACGTGGCTTCTAACGTGGCCATCTTTTAACCATCCCAACGTTAGTGACAATGTTGAGTGTCACTAACGTTGTCTCATCTTTCATTTCTCATCGTTAGCTTCCATGTTAACCAAGTTAACGTGGAGGTTAACGTGACTCTTGGGGGTTGTGTGGTTGCTTCAACGTTAGTGACAATGTTGAGTGTCACTAACGTTGTCGACAACTCTTCATCCTCTACGTTAATTCCCACGTTAACCAAGTTAACGTGGGAGTTAACGTGGTACTTAGCACCATAGGCCAACATTAGTGACAATGTTGAGTGTCACTAACGTTGGCTTCTCTCCCTCCCCCTTAACGTTAGAGGCCACGTTAACTAGGTTAACGTGGCTTCTAACGTGGCCACTTATGAGTGATTGCCAACGTTAGTGACGATGTTGAGTGTCACTAACATTGGCTCAACTTCTCTTCTCCACGTTAAAGTTCACGTTAACTTGGTTAACGTGACTCTCTAACGTGGGTATTGATGGCTTTCTTTGAGAGTGTTATTGGCAATCACTTTTTTCATTAATCCTTGCAAGTTACCTCCCCTTTCTTGCTCCTTTTTGGTCCTGAAATCAAGCAACAAAGTGCATCAAAGCTCCAGTCTAAGTCATGAGTAATGCAACATAATATTTGTCACTAAACTTATGCAAAATCCTCATGAAATCATGTAAAATGCACAATGTGTGCTTGAGTCAAGGCATAAGTGAATATTTACCCAAAACTAGCTTATTTCCTAAAGAAATGCATGAAACTAACCTAAAAAGAGTAAAGAAAAGGTCAGTAAAACTGGCCAAGATGCCCTGGCATCACAACACCAAACTTAAAGCTTGCTTGTCCCTAAGCAAGTACTGGAACAAGAGAATGATGAATGGAATATCCAGAGGAATGAGTCATTCTTGTGGAAGTCATATTACTGATTTTATGGTAGTTTCTTGCATAGCAACTTAGGTTCATTCCATTACTGGTTTTCAGACCTTTATCATGTCCCTAAACACTTACTTTGTTTATATCTCATGAGACTTTTATTCATTGATCCTTTTATTGTTGTTTCAAGGGTTATTTGTGTTATTTAGGCTAAGTGCTCTGTAAGGGGGCAACTCTTTAAGATAAGCTTTCAGCCAACACTCCCGAACCAGTTGGTTCAAGGTGCTAGGTGTTGAACCACCCCTAAGGACTTACTCCCTCAAGTCTCTCCCCCATACATATACACCACAGGCATATAGTTTATTTGTTTTCTTTTCTTGATACCTTGGTGTCCAGCACCTCTTTGGGTTACTAAATGCTCTGTAGTGAGGGTTACTCTTGATAGTGGATTTTCAGCTGATAATCCCGGGTTAGTTAACCCAAGTTACCAAGTGATAAAGCACCCCTAAGAGCTTATTCATCCAAGTAGATCCCTCACACAGGGGCACCACAGACACTTGCCTCAAGCTTAAAACCATTGATGCCTAGCCTTATTGCTTACTCTTTTTCTTTTGTTTTTCACTTCCATTGTTCTTTCCCTTTTCTCTTCTTAGGATCTTGTTATTAACTTAGTCTCATGAGTGTATCTAAAGCAAAGTATTCAGGATAGATAGTTGTCCTCCTAACCTTGTGGTTGAACCAACTTAGCTAACTTATAACTACCCCAAGGATTCATGAATGCACTTCCACAATATAAACTCCACTCTGGTCTTTTAAAAACATAAACATTCTCTTCTTCATTTGATAAAAAGGGATAAACTTACAAGTAGATAAGGGAATGATGCAGTGACATAAAGACCAGTGCACATAGACTCTCTTCCATACCAAAAACTAAAAATAACATGATTTGAAAAAGGTTTAAACATAACATGGAAGCAAGTTCTATTTCATACAAGATCTTCCTTATTTAAAACACAGAGAAAGATGGAACAAAGAAGGAATTCCACCACCTTTTACTGTTGTGGGTGTCCACGCTCTTTTCCTTGCTTGTCCTCCTTATTTTTGTTGCCTCGCTTCTTTGGGTGAAAGTGCACCATTTCCTTATAAGATTCCTACAAGGTCACTGGAAGTTGCTTGTTCCCAAAGCACTTGAGACATAGTTAGCTTATATGTATGCTTGTGCCTCTTGAACTCAGTTTGGTGTGTGAACACCAAACTTAGTTCTTTGCCCAGTACACAATATTGCATATATGCAGAAACCCTCATATCTTATTATCAACAAAGCAATGATCACCTATAGTCTAACTACACCTAAGTGGTTTCTCTTGGTTGAATGGAGCTAGCAATGTTCTTTTGGGAGTGGGATGTAATTCTAACCAATGTCCTTTAGTGGAACACCAAACTTAGAATTACACCATCACTCTTGGATTGTTCTGGTGTGGAACACCAAACTTAGTTCCTTTCAATACAGGGGAAACCACTTGTGACTTTTATTGAAATAAGGATGAAATTGAAACTACATGAGGTTGGGTTGCCTCCCAACAGAGCGCTCTTTTATCGTCGCTAGCTCGACGAGTTTCCTTCATCATGGTGGTTGGTAATGCTTAAAGTCCTCCCCTCTTGCTGTGGACTTGTATCCATTGGTTGGATCAATGATCTCCATATGTTCCAGAGAAAGAACTCTGTTGATAGTGAAGACCTTGGGTAATTGAGATGGTACAGTAGGGAGATTAGGGGGAATATCTGGGAAGTAAGCTGAGACAACTCTATCCCCTGGAGAGAAATCTTCCGTAGGGATCTTCTTATTCCTCCATCTCCTTGGTACCTTCTTTTTTATTTCTTTTGAGGTTGCCTTCCCCTTGGTGACCTCTTTTCTCCAAGGAGTTGTGATGCTGTCTTCACCTGCCTCTAGAGGTTTTGGTTCCTCCAACTTCTCCTTGAGCTGTGGCAATTGCTGTTTTCCTTGTTTGTCAGTTAATGGGGTCTCAGAGTGAACTGGCTGTGCTTCAGTGCTTGTTTCGTCCTTCAGTGTCTCATTGTCATTCGTGCTTAGTTCCTTGTCCTCTTGATCTGTTTCTTGTGAGAGTTTGAAAACATTGAAGCTGAGTCGTTCATCATGGATTCTCAATATTAGCTCCCCTTTCTCTACATCGATAAGTGCTCTGGCCGTAGCTAGAAATGGTCTTCCCAATATGATTGGGTGAGTGTGACTTTCTTCCATGTCCAGAATGACAAAGTCTGTTGGGAGAAAGTACTTCCCAACCTTTAGCAACACATTTTCCACCACTCCTATTGCCTGCTTTTGAGTTTTCTCAGCCAGTCTGATAATGACATCTGTAGGCATTATCTCATTGATCTGCAGCCTCTTCACCAGGGATAAGGGCAGTAAGTTGATGCTGGCCCCTAGATCACATAGTGCTCTGTCGAACATAGTTTCACCTATGGCACAAGGGATATGAAAACTTCCTGGGTCTCTTCTTTTTGTAGGTAACTCAGGTTGAATAAGGGCACTACATTCCTTGTTCATCACTATAGTCTGCCCTCCCTTGAGTGAGCTTTTCCTGGGAAGAAGTTCCTTCATATATTTGATGAATGCAGGCATTTGTTGAATTGCCTTGATGAATGGTATGTTCACATGCAGAGATGCAAACAAGTCTAGGAACCTTGAGTATATTCTTTTTCCCACAGTACCATTGAGCAGTTGAGGGAATGGTGCATAGAGCTTCAGCAGCTCTTGTTGTGAGATTTCTGGTTCTTTGTGATCTCTATCCGCCTCCTTTGTTGAGTTGTCTTCAGGTTGTTTGCACATTTTGCCTTGCTTGTCTTCAATCTCTTGATCGCTTGTAGTGACCATTTTGCAATCTTCCCATCTTACTTTCTTTGCTTCTCCCTTGGGGTTTTTCTCAGTGTCACTTGGGAAGCTATCAGTAGGTTTGGGAATTTTCTCAGCTAAATATCCCACCTGGAATTCTATCTTCCTAATGGTTTCTCCCTGGTTCTTAATATTGGCTCACACCTCCTCTTTGAACACCTTATTTTCTTGAATCTCTTGGCTTATTCCTTCAAGTAAGGTTTCAATCTTAGAGAGCCTGTCATCAATTGATGAGTGGTTCGGAGCTGATGTGCTGTTTTGGTTTTGATAAGTGTGTGGAGAGTTGTTGTTGTGGGGGTGTTGAGATGTCTTCTGGGTGAATTGTTGGTGAGCTGCATTGTTGTTGGGATTGTAACGTCTCTGGTCTTGGTTTTGATCTTGCTCACTTCCCCACCCAAAGTTCGGGTGATTTCTCCATCCAGGGTTGTAAGTCTTGGAGTATGGATCATAGTTTTTCCTTGGTGAATTCCCAATGTAGTTGGCTTGCTCCTGACTCCCTTCTGCTTCTTGGTTTACTCCTTCTTGTGTTGTTGATGAAGTGGAGATTGCTGCTACTTGGTTCATCTCCATCTTCTTGGTGAGGTCAGCCAGCTGCTGAGTAATGAGCTTGTTTTGGGCCAACAGAGCATCTACATTGTTTAGCTCCATCACTCCTCTTGTGTTCCCTCTTTCGGAAGCATAGAAGTAGTCATTTTCTGCTACTGTTTCAATAACATATATAGCTTCCTCAATGGTCTTCTTCTTGTTCAAAGACCCTCCAGATGAATGATCTACTGCCTTCCTTGACTCATAAGAGTGCCCTTCATAGAAAATGTGCAGCTGGACCCATTCGTTGAACATGTTAGGTGGACACCTCCTTGTTAAGTCTTTGAACCTCTCCCATGCTTCATACAGAGTCTCACCATCCTGTTGCCTGAAGGTTTGAACCTCAGCTCTCAGCCTATTGATTCATTGAGGAGGGTAGAATCTTGCTAAGAATTTGTTCACCACATCCTCCCAAGTTGTCAAGCTCTCCCTTGGGAAGGATTCCAGCCACTTGGTTGCCTTGTCTCTGAGTGAGAAGGGAAATAAGAGCAATCTATAGGCGTCAGGATGAACACCATTAGATTTCACTGTGTCACATATTCTCAGGAAGGTGGTCAAATGTTGGTTGGGATCTTCTTGAACACCTCCTCCAAACGAACAGTTGTTCTGAACAAGGGTGATGAGCTGTGGTTTAAGTTCAAAGTTGTTGGCATGGATTGTTGGCTTTTGGATGCTACTTCCACAATTGCCTGGGTTTGGATTAATGTAAGAGCCCAAAACTCTTCTATCCTCCCCAGCATGATTTGCTCCACCTCCTCTGCCATGGTTGTGAGTCTCTTCTTCATGATGATTTTCCATGTTTTCTTCCATGTTTGGTTCAAAGTATTCCTCAAATTGTTCCTCCTCTTCTTCAGCACCAACTACTCGTTTTCCTCTTGCCTCCCTCCTTAGTCTAAGGAAGGTTCTCTCTGGTTCAGAATCAAAGGAAGTTGAAGTCCCGCTTCTTCTCCCTGTCATACAACCAACAAGTACAAGCAGAGAAGATAGGTGCAGACAGTATTTATGTCAGAATTGATGTTAGTTGTGGGTGATGCAATATATCAAACAGTTAGTGGGTTAGCAAACAGAATTGAAAATAACAAAGAAAAACAAGAGAGTAGATGGAGAAGGGAAGAAGTTTTACTAAAGCAAAAAGCAAATCAATCAAACAGAAAATGAAATACACAAAATAAAATGCTCAATCTAGTGATCTTCCAATCTAATCATTGTTGATGCACAATCAATCCCCGGCAACGGCACCATAAACTTGATGCGTGGAAAACTTGTCTCTCAACAAATCTCCCTTCGGCAAGTGTACCGAAGTTGTCGTCAAGTAAAAACTCACAATAGAGTGAGGTCGAATCCCACAGGGATTGATTGATCAAGCAACTTTAATTAGAAGAATGTTCTAGTTGAGCGAATCCAGAATTTGGGTTGAGAGTTGCAGAAAATAAAATGGCGAGAATGTAAATAACAGAAAAGTAAATGCTAGAATTAAAGAACTGGAAGTAAATGACTGAAAATAAATTGCAGAATTGTAAATGGGAATGAGGGATTTGCTCATAAAAGTAAATCGCAGAAATTAAAGAGAATGGGTAAGATTAGAGATGGGGAATTCATTGGGCTTAGGAGATGTTGCAATTCTCCGGATTAAGTTCATTTTCATCTCTTCCTCAATCAATGCACTCATTGATCTCCTTGGCAATCTTAAGTAATTGAATTGCAATTTCTTGCAATTCAATCTCTCAAATCTTGATCAATAGCCAATTCCTTGGTCAATTGCTCATGAGAAGAGATGAAGTATGGTCACTGATTATACCACATGCATTTCCCAAACCAAGTATTGAGAGGGTTATAGTCACATACCCATCCAAACCCAATATGGTCCAGCATGAGAAAGCATTTCTAGCTTGATCTCTTCATTCCTCTTCCAAGGTTCAAAAGAGATTCAAGTTTGAATAGCTTCTCTTCCAAGATAACTACTCAATTGGATGAAGATCGAAAGCTTTCAAGTAAAATCAAGAGGAAAGATAGAAGAAGAACATGAAAATTAGTATTGATCCATCAAATTACAACAGAGCTCCCTAACCCAATGAAAGGGGTTTAGCTGTTCATAGCTCTTGAAAATGAAAACAAAGATGGAGAATACATCATAAAACTAGAAATTACAAAGAAAGTAAATACAGAGAGTAATTCTTCAGCCTCCAGAACTCCTTTACAATTCAAAGTTACTCCTATATATACTACTCTTCTCAGCTTCTAGTTTACTTTTCAAGTATTGGGCCTTTGGATCTTGAGTTTGAAGCAGTTCTTTTCTTCATTTGGGCTTGGCTTTACTTGCAGAGAGAAAGTGCTAAGTGAGCAGAGACTTCAGCTCAGGACGTTAGGGGTGTTAATATTTAGTGAGAATATAAGTTCGAGAACGTTAGTGACACTTAACATTGTCACTAACGTTCCAATGCACCCCTTTGCCTTACGTCAAAACCCACGTTAACTAGGTTAACGTGGCTTTTAACGTTGCCTTGTTAGTCCTTCGAGAATGTTAGTGACACTCAACATTGTCATTAACGTTCCAGTGTGCCCCTTCTTGTTTCACGTTAAAGCCCACGTTAACTAGGTTAACGTGGCTTCTAACGTGGTCTTTGCCAACCTTCGAGAACGTTAGTGACACTCAACATTGTCACTAACGTTCCAATGTGCCCCTAGGTCTCACGTTAGAGTCCACGTTAACTAGGTTAACGTGGCTTCTAACGTGGCCATCTTTTAGCCATCCCAACCTTAGTGACAATGTTGAGTGTCGCTAACGTTGGCTCATCTTTCATTTCTCATCGTTAGCTTCCACGTTAACCAAGTTAACGTGGAGGTTAACGTGACTCTTGGGGGTTGTGTGGTTGCTTCAACGTTAGTGACAATGTTGAGTGTCACTAACGTTGTCGACAACTCTTCATCCTCTACGTTAATTCCCACGTTAACCAAGTTAATGTGGGAGTTAACGTGGTACTTAGCACCATAGGCCAACGTTAGTGACAATGTTGAGTGTCACTAACGTTGGCTTCTCTCCCTCCCCCTTAACGTTAGAGGCAACGTTAACTATGTTAACGTGGCTTCTAACGTGGCCACTTATGAGTTATTGCCAACGTTAGTGACAATGTTGAGTGTCACTAACGTTGGCTCAACTTCTCTTCTCCACGTTAGAGTTCACGTTAACTTGGTTAACGTGACTCTCTAACGTGGGCATTGATGGCTTTCTTTGAGAGTGTTATTGGCAATCACTTTTCTCATTAATCCTTGCAAGTTACCTCCCCTTTCTTGCTCCTTTTTGGTCCTGAAATCAAGCAACAAAGTGCATCAAAGCTCCAGTCCAAGTCATGAGTAATGCAACATAATATTTTTCACTAAACTTATGCAAAATCCTCATGAAATCATGTAAAATGCACAATGTGTGCTTGAGTCAAGGCATAAGTGAATATTTACCCAAAACTAGCTTATTTCCTAAAGAAATGCATGAAACTAACCTAAAAACAGTAAAGAAAAGGTCAATGAAACTGGCCAAGATGCCCTGGCATCAATAATGTTGAGTTACTGATTTCTTAACAAAGACCAAAGAGGGAAAAAGTAAATTGCTAGAATAAAATATCTTCAGATTGGAAACAATGATAACATAAATCAAAAGGAGCAATGATAAACTAAAAATACCTCAATTATCATTAATTCAAATAATACTCTGTAACATGGAATAATTCATAAATTAAATTATAAAAGTAAATAATCAACTCAAGTGCTAGAATAAATAAATAAAAGTGAAAAGGGAAGCTTAAAACAAAGGAACATAAAACCTGAATCGAGAGTCACTCTTAAAAACTAAGAGAAGTCCTAAATCCTAATCCTAAGAGAGAGAGGAGAGAACATCTCTCAAACTAAATCTAAATCATGGGAAGTAAAAATTGGCGAGCTCTCCCTAAATGGATGCGTTCCCCCACTTTATAACCTTTGGTCTATGCCTTCTGGACTTGGATTTTGGCCAAAAAGGGCTTCAGAATTCGCTATGAGCGTTTTCTGCAATTTCTGGTGCGTGGCCTCTGTCACGCGGTCGCGTCATTCGGAGCTTTTCTTGCCACGCGGTCACGTCAGTCATGCGACCGCATCATGTGTGTTCTGCTTAAGGCGCGCGGTCGCGTCAGTCATGCGGCCGCGTCGCTGCTGATTCGCGCTTGGCACGCGATCGCTTCGTCCATGCGATCGTGTGGATGCTAGTTTCTTCAGAAGCTCCGTTTTGTGCTTTCCTTCCATTTTTGTATGTTTCCTTTCCATCCTTTAAGTCATTCCTACCTTAGAAGATCTAAAACTACTCAACACACTAATCACAGCATCGAATGGAAATAAAGGTAATTAAAATAATTAATATTAAAGCATAGGAAACATGTTTTTCACATACATCACATAATAAAGAAGGGAAAGTAAAACCATGCAATTAATATGAATAAGTGGGTGAAGGATTGAATAAATCACTCAAATTAAGCACAAAATATATCATAAAATATGGGTTTATCAGTTTCCTTCTCTATAATTGTAATCTATATTTTGTTCCATTCTATATGTCCATTGTTTAGTGTATTTACATGCATACATATGATTGAGGCCATCAATTGTTATTAGCTCACTTATCCCAAATAGCCTACCACTCTATTTACCTTTGTTAGCCATCTTGAGCCTTTTAATCCCCATTTGTTCTATATTTTACCACATCACTAGCCTTAAGTGAAAAAAAAATTAATTACCTGATTTGAATCTTTGGTTAGCTTAAGTTAGAGATTGTGTATTAATTAAGTGTGGGGAACTATGGGAACTTGGATTGATGAAAGTGTGTTGTGTTTTATTAGCAAAAGTATTGGGAATTTGGGTGCATACTCATATGAGACCAGAAAAATTAAAAACTCATGTGCATTGATATGTTATGTTTACTTTTATATTTTCAAAAAAAAACCCAAAAATATTATTACAATATAAATAAATAAATAGGGGACAAAAATTATCCCAATGCTAAGTCTAATAAAAGATCAATGCATATGTGGAGAAATTAAAGAAAGTTGATACATGAGTATGTGAAAAATACAAAAGGGAAATTTTGGGGTAGCTAGGCATGATTTTAGAAGTATATAGCGTGTATATGTGTGTGTGTAGGTGAGAACTTAGGTTAGTCAAAAATTCATATTATAGCTCACTTGGCCATACATATATCCTCACACTTACCTTAGCCCCATTACAACCCTGAAAAGACCTCATGATGTTTGCATTGGTATACTAAATATTTGTTGATTAGATAGATGAAGAACAAAGTTTAGAAAGCAAGATTAGAGAAGAGTAGAGTGATTCACCCTAGACACCTGAGAGATTAGAGTATACACTTCCTGTGAGGGTTCAATGCTTGATTCTATGTTCCCAACTTTCATGAGCTACCTTCTTACAAGTTTACTTATCTTTTATTGTATGATTTGAGTTAGTGAAATCTGATTTGTTTTTGTCTTGAAGAACTTGTTTACTTTTAACCAAGTAGGTATAAATATTTTTGCATGTAGTTGGATTCATATAGATAGGTTGCATTGCATAAATTCCACCATTTTGCCTTCACTCTTATAGTTTCTCTTGAGCTTAGCATGAGGACATGCTAATGTTTAAGTCTGGAGAGATTTGATGCACCACTATTTCGTGGTACATCTTGTGCTTAATTGAGTGGATTTTATCCACTATTCTTACATTTATTCATAGAATTCGCATGTTTTGCATTTTCCTTCCTAATTTTGTGCTATGATTGAAAACATGCTTCTTTGGCCTTAAATTTGCTAATTTTAAACCTCTCTTATTACCATTCGATGCCTTGATATGTGTATTAAGTGATTTCAAGGTTTATAGGACAGGAATGGCTTAGAGGATGGAAATGAAGCATGCAAAAGTGGAAGGAATACAAGAAACTGAAGGAATTGCTAAGTTGTCCAGCCTGACCTCTTCGTACTTAACTGACCATAACTTGAGCTACAGAGATCCAAATGAAGCATTTTCAGTTGCGTTGGAAAGCTAACATCAGGGGCTTCGAAATGATATATAATTTGTCATAGTTTCCCTGAAGATAAGTGACGCGCTCACGTGCATCACGCACACGCCTGCATCTGCAAAAATTCAGCATATCAGAATTCGCACCCACCGATTTCTGGGCTATTTTTGACCCAGTTCTCGACCCAGAAAACACAAATTAGAAGCTACAGAGTGGAGGAAAGGAATCAAGAGATACTTCTTATTATTCTCAACTTAGATTTTAGATGTAGTTTCTAGAGAGAGAGGCTTTCTCCTCTCTCTTAGGTTTTAGGATTTTAGGATTAGCTTTTATATTTCAGATTTATATTTTAGTTTAATTAGTTTTTCTTCTACTTTTATTTATTCTAGCACTTCAGTTATCTATTTCTCTTGTTGATTTGTTTATTTTTCCCAATTTAGTTTATGAACTCCTTGTTAGATTTGATTTTCTATTTAATGCAATTTGAGGTATTTCAGATTTATGATTGCTTTCTTCAATTTATGTTATTGATACATCCAATTTTATTTAGATTTCTCTCATTTTGGCTTTTATTGAGTAATTGGAGACTCTTGAGTTATCAAACTCCTTTGTTGATTGATAATTAGAATTTGCTGGTTGATTTGGATCCCTCTAAAGCTAGTCTTTCCTTAGGAGTTGACTAGGACTTGAGGAGTTAAATTGATTGGTCCACTTGACTTTCCTTCATAGTTAGAGGTTAACTAAGTGGGATTAATAAGCAATTCTCATCACAATTGATAAGGATAACTAGGATAGGACGTCCAGTTCTCATACCTTGCCAAGAGCTTTTCTAGTTATTAATTTACCTTCTTGTTATTTTACTTTCTTGTTCCTTATTTCAAAACCCAAAAAGATAAAATCCCATAACCAATAATAACTACACTTCCCTGTGATTCCTTGAGAGACGACCCGAGGTTTAAATACTTCGGTTATTAATTTTTATTGGGTTTGCTTTAGTGGCAAACAAAAATTTTGTATGAAAGGATTCTTGTTGGTTTAGAAGCTATACTTTCAATGAAACTTTATTTGTGAAATTCTTTACTAGCAAAAATCCGTTCATCAACTTCCAATAGACAAGAAGCACGTCTTTAAAGTCAGAAGTATAGAAAGGATAGGAAAATAGAAAAGAAATAAAAGAAGTAAAAGAAAAATACCTTAGATATAGTAGATAAGAGTAGATAAAGAAAGGAAATCACAAGAAAGCTTTTTGTGCCAATTGGCAAGAAGCTCCAAGTGAGATGTGAAGAACAAAGGAAAGAAGATAAAGAATTGTAGGTAAAAAATAGAAAGAAGTAGAGTTGAATGAATTGAGATGAGAAGAGAAGAGGTCTAAATAGAAAAAGTAAATAAGAAAAATATTTTTAATTTATTTATTTATTTAATTAATTTTTGAAAATAAGTTAATTAATTTAAAAAGAATTTAAAATTTAATTGTTAAATTTTTGAAAAATAGAAGGGAGAGAAGAGAGAGAAATTTTCGAAAATTAAGAGAGATGAGAGTTAGTTACGTGGTTTTGAAAAAAAAAAGAGAGAGAAGAAGATATTATTTTCAAAATTTAAGGAAGAGTTAGTTAGGTGGTTTTGAAAAATAAGAGAGAGAAGATGAGAAGTGGTTTTCAAAAATTAAGAAGAGAGAGTTAGTTAGGTGGTTTTGAAAAAGATAAGAGAGAAGATAAGATATTAGTTAAGAAAAGATAAAATAAGATAAGAAAAGATTTAAATTTTAAAAATAAGATAGAAGATAAGATAAGAAAAATTTTACAATTAAAATTTGAAAATAGAAAAAGATAAGATTTTTGAAATTTGATTTTGAAAAAGATATGATTTTAAAAATTGAAATTTGAAAAAGATAAGATAAGATTTTTAAATTTTGAAAAAGATATGATAATATTTTGAAAAAAGATGAGATTTTTGAAAAAGATATGATTTTTAATTTTGAAAATTTTGATTTTTGAAAAGTTGACAACTAAGATATGATAAGATAAAATTTTAAAATTGAAATATGAATTTTTATTTTAAATTTTAAAAAAATTAGTTAAAATTAACTTAGAAAATATATTATTTGATTTTTTGAATTTCATGATGAAAGAGAAAAACACAAAAAAGACACAAGACTTAAAATTTTTAGATCTAGCACCTTTGTTTTTCGAAAATTTTTGGAGGGAAACACCAAGGGACACCAAACTTAGAAATTTTAAGATCAAGACACATACAAGACTCAAGAACACTTTGAAGACTTACAAGAACACAAAGAACAAAATTTAAAGACTCAACGAACACAAGATCATAACCAGAACAGCAAACTTAAAATTTTAGAAAATTAAAATAAAATTTTCGAAAAACACAAGAAAAATAATAAGAAAATACCAAACTTTAAAATTGAAACAAGATTTGAATAAAGAAAAATTATTTTTTGAAAAGTTTTTAGAAAGAAGGAGTCAAAGAGAATGCTTAAGGATGCCAAAAATAAACTATATGAAAAAGGTTTTCGAAAAAATTTTAAAATTTTTGTAATGGAAAAGCATGAACATGCACGACTCAAACCAAGAATAAGAATTAAGCAAAGAAAAGAAAAATATTTTTGAAAAGGGTTTTGAAATTTTCAAAAATTTGAAGAAGAAGAAAATATAAATAAAAAACTCAAATTAAAGTTATACTCTTGTAAAAATCAAAAACTCAACAAAAACATAAATTGAACAAAGAAAAGAAAAATATTTTTGAAAAAGTTTTTTATGATTTTCAAAAATTGAGAAGAAGAAAATAAAAATAAAAGACTCAATTAAAATAATGTAAAATAAATTACCTTATCTAGGGAGCAAGACAATCCGGCAGTTTGTCCAAACTCAACAATCCCTGGTAACGACATGAAAAATTTGGTACATACGAACCCCACACTTTCGTACAGCAATACCAGCAAGTGCACTGGGTCGTCCAACTAATACCTGAGTGAGTCAGGGTCGATTCCACGAGGATTGTGGTTTGAAGCAAGCTATGGTTTTCTTGCAGGTCTTAGTCAAGCGAATCAGAAGGTTATTGAGTTTATGTTGAAAGTGGTAAAATCAATTGGATTAAATGATAGGAATATGGTTAAGGGTTGCAGTTACTTTATCTTTCTGAATTAACTTTGGTATTACTGCTCCCTTTTCTTGTGAGTGATTTCTTCAATGGCAGGCTGTATGTGATTGACATTGGTTTGAGCAGCTGCCAATACACCTCCAGATCTGAAACCCAGGTTTAGTGCGGATCCATCTCTACTTGAGGGTGAAGCACGTATAGTCCATTCTCCTTTATGATCCTACTCAAAACGCCATAGACAAGACCCTAATCTCCTGGGAAATTGGCTGAGCTGATTGCTCGAGAAGTCTCCAACGAAGTTGTGGATTAGCCATCTGAGAGATGTATATTCAAGCTGTTGGTCGTCCTTGTCCGGTGAAAGACACATTCTGACCCAAGTAGACGCGGGTGTTTGTCAAGCACATTCATCTTAATGTGATGAACAGAGCTAATTGGTTAGATCGTCATATTCACCACGATGAAGTACGAATATACATCTTAGAATTAATCAAACACAGATCGAAGAGAAAGAGTAGTACTTTTATTAATTCATAGGACTCAGCAGGTCTCCTCCCCTCGACCTAGGAGGTTTAGAAACTCATACTGAAGTAAGAACACAATGATGAATTCAAAAAATAGCATGAAGAGTTCTGAATTACATAAATTTAATCCCTTAAATACTAAACAGATGACTACTTAGGGTAAAACAGTCTATTTAGTACTAAAATCCACTTTTGGGGCCCACTTGGTGAGCGTTTGGGCTGAGCTTTGATGAGATCCACGTGCTATGAGGTCTCTTAGGCGTGGAACGCCAAATAGGGTTCCTCTTTGGGCGTTTGTACATTGGTCTCTGCTCTTTGGGCGCTGGATGGAAAGGGGCAGGAAGCTGGCGTTGGATGCCAGTTTTTGGCTTTCTAATCCGAAGTAAAGTATAAACTATTACATATTGTTGAAAATATCTAGAAGTCAGCTTTCCATAGCCGTTGAGAGCACTCCATTTGGACTTCTGTAGCTCTAGAAAAGCTCTTCTGAATACAGGTAGGTCAGATTTGGAAAACATCTGCAGTGCTTTCTCTGTCTCTAAATCAGACTTCTGCTCCAGCTCCTTAATTTCAGCCAGAAAATACCTGAAATTGTACAAAAATACAAAAACTCATAGTAGAATTCAAAAATGTGAATTTAACATTAAAACCTATAAAAGCTTAATAAAAACTACTAAAAACTATATGAAAATGATGTTAAAAAGTGTATAAAATATCCGCTCATCAGTGAACACCTTAGACGCCATCTTGGCTCAAAACAAGCTCATGTCCCATCAGATCAACATGATCTCTCAGCACTTGAGTGGGACGCAAAGCTCAGATGCTTACTGTCCAGAGATAGCTTATGAAGTGGATGCTGGTGATAACGCTTGGACCACAATAAAGGAGGTGAACTACATGGAAAAAGCCTGGAACTACCCTAACTTTGGGTGGAGAGATCAGCAGAAGCCTCAACAAGGCTTCAACAACAATCAAGGTGAAATGAACCAGAACCGGTTCAACAACAGACCATTCTTACCCTCTCAGCAACAAACAAAGACTCCCATACATAGCCTCTCTGACCTGGCTACTATACTCTCTAACCTCTCCAAAACCACTCACAGTTTCATGGCAGAAACTAGGTCATCCATCAGGAACTTGGAGATACAGGTTGGACAGCTGAGCAAGAGGATTCTAGAGATCCCTTCCAATAGTCTTCCAAGTAACACAGAAGTAAATCCAAAGGAAGAGTGCAAGGTCCTCACTATGGAAGCTGAGGCCGAACCCAAAGAGGAGCCTGCTACTGAGGAACTAAAGGAGATCAGGGCTCATGAGAAGACTGGGAATGTCACCTTGCATGCCCCTTTACAGAGAGAAGAGCCTGAAGAATACCCCTCTTCAAACGTGCAAGAGGAGCCTAAGGAGGAGCAACTTGCTCGGTTCTTGGCGATCCTCAAGAAGATGAAAGCCAATTCCTCTTATGCAGAGGTGTTGGAGAAGAATCCTCCTACCATGGCCCATTTGTAGAGCATGATATCTGACAAGAAGGCTCTGAGGGGAGATGAAACTGTGGTACTGACCAAGAAGTGCAGTGCCTTAGTCCAAAAGAAGCTCTTTAAAAAGCTGCCTGACCTCGAAAGCTTCCTTATTCCCTGTACTATAGGGACTATCACTTTTGAGAAGGCATTGTGCGACCTTAGCTCAAGCATCAATCTTATTCCTCTCTTTGTGATGAAGAGGCTGGGAATTCAAGACATGCAGCCTGCTAAGATCTCATTGAAGATGGCAGACAAGTCCCTGAAAAGGGCATATGGCATGGTGGAAGATGTCCTTGTGAAGGTTGAAAGCATTTGCCTCCCTGTGGATTTTGTGATCCTAGACACTGGGGAGGACAGAGATGACTCCATCATCCTTGGAAGGCCTTTTCTAGCCACTGCTAAGGCCTTGATAGATGTGGAAAGAGGAGAGCTAGCCTTGAGGTTGTGGGAGGATCAAATCTTGTTCAAGATCCCTAATCCTCAGTCTCCCTCTGACAAAGGAGGTACCATGGTACAACATTTAGTGTTTTAACCTTCCATTTCAGTACAAAGTTATACAGAGTGTATCATGAGCTATTTCAATTAATTAAATGTGGTGGCCTTGCATTTACTTTCTGAATGTAAGAATTAACTGTTCATAATTGATATTGAAGTTGAGCATATTGACTCTTGAAGAACAATGAATTTAGAGAAGTATTATCGATTCTCTGAAAAATAAAAATATTAATTCTTAAAGCAAGAAAAAGCAGCAAAAAGAAAAAGAAAAGAATAAGAAAAATAAAAAAGCTCAAAAGAAAAAGAAAGAGCAAGGATCCAAGGCTTTGAGCATCAATGGTTAGGAGGGTCAAAATTGGCCTAAAAAGCTCAAATGAGTTGATATCCCTAACTAAATGCTTGTGGTGTGAAGGTGTCAAGTAAAAAGCTTGAGTCTGAGCAGTTAAAGTCATGATTCAAAGCTGACGAGTACACTTAAGAACTCTGGGCACCACTGTCTGGGAATTTAAGCAAAGCTAAATTTGAATCCAAAGGGTTCCCCACAGTTAAGTGCATGTAGCGTTTATGTATCCGGTGGTAATATGGGAAAACAAAATTCTTAGAGTCACAGCTAGGCTCAAAGGTGCAAAGCACCAAAAAGAAGCTGTGTTCAAGAATCAAGAAAAGCTAAAAGAAGAGAATCAATAATATCATCCGGATTCCAATTCTAAGGGATGTCAATATTTCTAAGCTTCAAAGGAAAGTGAGATGCCAAAACTGTTTAGAAGTAAAGAGCTAATAGTCCCATTCAATATTTGGAACTGAGCTTCATTGGCAACTCTAAGACCTATTGTATTTTTCTCTTCCAATTGTGCTATCTTGTTTTTGGTTACTTGAGGACAAGCAACAGTTTAAGTTTGGTATTATGATGAGTGGATATTTTATACCCTTTTTATACAAAGGGGGTTTATCAACCTCCCCAAACTTAAACCAAGCATGTCCTCATGCTAAACCAAGGATGAAGCAAAGGGTATGACATTTATTCAATGCAACTAAATCATCTAAATGCAACTATCTAAATGAATGCAAATGCTTAGTCAAAACAAATCAAATTCCAAGAGAATACATGTAAGCACAAAGGCTCAAACTATGGGAATCAAACCGAACCCACAATTTCATGGAGTTATCATAAGGGTTTACAAACTTGCATGAACATAGATGATAGTGGTGAATACATGTGATTGAGCAATCGAACCCTCACCAGATGTGTATCCGCTCCATTCACTCAAGTGTTTAGGGGTTGATTCACTCAATTCTCTCCTAATCATGTTTTCCAAAGTTTGTTCTCCATCTAACAATCAACAATCATTCAATGCATGCATACAAATATCATGAGGTCTTTCCCGAAGGTTGTAATGGGACTAGGGTCAAGGTAGGATCATGTATGGTTAAGTGGACTAGAATTTGAATCTTTGATTAGTCTAGACCTTTGATGAGACGCAGAAGCTGGTGAATTAAAAATTATTAAAATGGTTACGTTGCAAGTATAATTCTTAACTCACCGAAAATCTGCCTATCAATTTAGAAGTATGTCACAGAGAGTTTGAATTAAAAATTACTGGGAGTTTTGAGTCCCAGGTCATCTCCCAACGAGTTACAGAAAAGTGTGCTATCTTAGTAATCAGATGTTCCAAGAAGTTGAGCTAAGTAAATTGGAATTTAAATTGAGAAAATTTAAATAATATGAATAAAAGCCTTGACTGGGAGTTGATTAGTTGGAATCTCTATTATAGATGGAATGATTTTAAGATTGATTTATAGTTAATGGTTGCTCTGTTTGGTTATCCTTTACTATGTAAGGGAAAGTCAAACAAGTTGGAATGCTAGATCTGTTCACAAGTTGCAACCCACTTAGTTCAAAGGGATTGGCGTTAGTGACAGGGTAACAATCCAACAATTAACCCAATTACAAATTTTATTTTGATCCTTCCAACTCAAGAGTTCCTTTTTAATCAATTCCTCATCAAGTAAAGAAACTACTCACGCATTGTAAATAATAAATCCATAACACATGAAAGGGGATTAAAAGAAGACATGATTATTGGAATTGAAATTGAATTAAAAAGAAATAATCCTTGCATTAAATAATCATAAAAGTATCTGAATGACAAAATTGAACAAAGCAAAGGACATGGAAGAATGAAACCAAGTTAAGAAAACAAACTAGAATGACGAAGTCTTGATGAGGAAACAACTCTTCTCAATGTTCCAATGCTAAGATCAATTGAAAATTTAAAATTCTAAAACCCAGAGAGAAAAAAACCTAAGAGAGTAAAACTAGATCTAAAACTGTCTCTGAATGAATGTGTTATTTGTTTCTGCATATTCTCTTACTCTAGTCTGCTGTTCCGGGCCAAGAACTGGGTCGAAATAGGGTCCAAAATCGCCCCCAGCGAATTCTGCAGATTATGCAGATCGCACATGTCACGCGATCGCGTCATCCATGCAGACGCGTCATTCGCGCTTTTCCTTGCCACGCGTTCGCGTTGTCCACGCTACCGCATCGCCAGAGCTTTTCCAATCTGCGCGGCCGCGTCACTGCGATTTGCTCTCCTTCGCGCGGTCGCGTGAGCCATGCGACCGCGTCACTTCTCGCTGGTTATCTCCTCAAATTCTTGTGTTCCGTCTATTTTTGCTTGCTTCCTTTCCAATCTCCAACTCATTTATGCCCTGTAAGGTCTGAAACACTCAACACACAGATCACGGCATCGAATGGAATAAAAGAGAATTAAAAATAAATAATTAAAGTCTCTAGGAAGCAGTTTTCAAACATGTAATAAATTCAGGAAGGAAATCTAAATGCATGCTAATTTAATGAATAAGTGGGTAAGGATCATGATAAACCCACACAATTAAACACAATATAAATCATAAAATAGTGGTTTATCATCCTCTCCACACTTAAACATTAGCATGTCCTCATGCTTAATTGAAGGAGATAAGGAAATGAGCATGAACATGTAGAAACTCATGAAATGCAATGCAAGCCTATATGTATATAAATAAATGTAACTATATGATTCTTGTCCACTTGATCAAAAGTAAATAAGCTCTTTAAAACAATTACAAATCAAATTCCACTAATTTTATCATTACACAATAAAACAGATAAAAGTGCAAGAAGATAGCTCGTGAAAGTAGGGAACATGAAAATTCAAGCATTGAACCCTCACTGATAATGTATGTACGCTCTAATCTCTAGTGTATAGGGTGATCACTCTATCCTTCTCTAATCATGCTTTCTAACTTTTGTTCTTCTCCTAAGCAATCAACAACAGTTAATATACCAATGCAAACATCATGAGGTCTTTTCAAGGTCGTAATGGGGCTAAGGTAAAGGTAAGGATGTATATATATATATAAGGCTAAGTTAGCTAACAAAGTGAATCTTTGATTAGTCTAAGATCTCACCTAACATATACATACTCTATACAAGTTTAAAATCATACCTAGCTACCCATAATTCCCACTTTTGTATGATTCCCATACTCATGTACCAAATTTTTTTCTTTTTGATTTATCACATGTGCATTGATTAACATTAACATTGGGATAATTTTTGTCCCCTTATTTATTTTATATAATTTTTATTATTTATTTTATTTTATTTTATTTTATTTTATTTTATTTTTTTTATAAAAGCAAACATAACGTATCAATGCACATAGATTCTTCATTATTTTCTAATTTGGTTTTTCTTTTCATGAGTAGGTTCCCAAATTCCCAATATTCAAATAAATTAAATACATTCCCTTATTACCCAATGTTCCCACACTTTAGCTGATACACAATTTCTATCTTAAGCTAACCAAAGATTCACTTGGGATTTTTGATTTATTTTTCTACTTAAGGCTAGTAATGTGGTTATAGAACAAGAGGGGATTAAAAGCTCAAGGGGCTAACAAAGGTGATGTAAAAGGTAGGCTTATTTGGGATAAGTGAGTTAATAACAAATAATGGCCTCAATCATGTGCAAGCATGTGAATATAATAAATATTGGACATATAAGATAAAACAAAATATAGATTACAATCATAGAGAAGTAAACACACAAGAATGAATAATTATGGTTAAATAATGTAACCATACATAAAGGCTCAAATCTTTCACAGGTTGTGTGTTCTTTAACTCAAATATCATGTTCCAAATACAACTCAAGCAAATTTATCATAAGAATTTTGAAAAATTAGTGAAATTTATTTCCAAAGATAGATTTTAAAAGAAACTTATTGTCTTTTCAGTCAAGTAGAACATGCATGCAACTATCCTAACCTATGCAATTTATTCTATTCTATAAAGGAAAGAAAATCTAACTAAAATATCCTGATAATTGGTGCTAGCAAAGAGAAATTACCTCCAGAAGTCAGGTACTGACCGACCTCCCCACACTTAAGGCTTTGCACCGTCCTCGGTGCCATCTATCAGGAACAGGGGTGGGCTGGTAGCAGTATCTCCATCATCGGGACCGTCATGGCTCCCTGTGATAGTAAAGGAAGTGGAATCCGGGGTATCTGAGTCTCTGAAGTGTCCCTTGAGTAGCTCCTTGAGGTGTTTGAATCGGCGCTCGATACGGCGCTCTCTCATCTTTGCTTTCTGTTCTTGCCGATCCAACCGTTTGATTATCTGCTGGAGCAATTTCTCAATTGTAGATGCTTGTGGTGTTGAAGAAGGATTATCTTCAACTGGAGCAGTAGGAAGGCTTGCAGTGGCTGCTGAGAGTCTGAGGTATTTCCCATTAGGGACATCCTGATCATCTCGTGGAAGCACGACTTTGGTGTCCCCAGCTCTGTAGGAGACTCCGGCTGCTGAGACAATATCTGAGACCAAGGCGGGGAAAGGTAAGTTGCCCGCAATTTGTACGTATTCCATAGCATTCCGGATATTTCTTGAGAGATTCAGAGGTTGGTCTGTAAGGATGCACCATAGTAGAACAGCCATGTCCGCAGTGAAGGAGGACTCATGAGTGCTCAGAAAGACGTTATGGGACATGATCTGTGCCCATACGCGAGCCTCCAAGGTAAGTGCTGAAGCCAAGATTCCCTTAAGGCGAGTACGGTGGTATCCGTAGATCCAACGGCTACCAGGTGCTACGATGATTCCGAGAATGGAGTCCCAGTCAAATTGGTATCTCTGGCGCTGAGGGTGGCTTCTTGAAAAGCTTCTATTCCGGCTGGAATAGGGGGAAGACTCAGAGCTTGCTGAATGGCCTCTTCTGTGATGGGGACTTGCTTCTGCTGGACATAAACAGACTGCAGGGTCGGCATGTAGAAGTTGGAGTAGAACTCAACTACCCAAGAAAGATTGACCTGCCTTGGCTGTCTCCGTAGAAAACCCCATTGTCTTCGCTCAATTTGCGGCTCAACAATGGTGGCAATATTGGACGGGAGGATAAGAAGGTATTCATTGTTATAGTTTCTTTCTGCCAGGATAGGGAACATCTGCTCACAGTAGCGATTGGAAAATCGCACAGCATCCTTTGCTGGAAAGGCTTTCTCCTTTTCGTCAACCTTTATTATCCTCTTGACTCGTTTTGTTAAGGGCTTGACTGCGGTGGAAGAAGGCTCTGCCACTAATGCTCTTTTGGTTCCTCTACTTGCTGGTGGTTTGGAAGTTGCTTTCTCCTTTCCTTTCTTGGTGGCCATCCTGAAAGAAGGGAAGCGAAAGAAAATTAAATTTAAAGAGATATACAACAAGGAAGGAAATGGAAAAGAGGGTGATGGATGCACATTAAGATATGCTGACATTATCACATGCTCGCGAGTACGTGTGAGAAGCCAACAATGGAAAATAGCTAGTGCATATAAAGACAATTGAATGCAAGGTGTTTATTGGCATGCTGGCAAAGGGCATGAGTGGCATAGACCAAGCAATACTTTGTAACAAACCATCACGTTTGTATTGACAATTAAATTCAATTAATATAATAATAAGGAGAATTTGTGAAAAGCAAGCATTGAATAGTAGAGTAAAGTAATGTAGAAAAGTGAATAGGGCTATATAGGCTTTTTCACAAACACATGTCATGCATGGTAAATAAGATATAAAAAGTATGAAATTGAACATGCAAGCAATCCCTTAAAAATAATAATAATTGTCAAATAAATTGTAACAAGTCACAAGCATATAATGAGGGATAATGACTCAAAAAAAAAGTTTCTAGCACCATGTAAAAAGAGAAAGAAGAATATGAAAAATAAAATAAAAAAAATGAAAAGAAAGAGAAAAGAAAAAGAAAATAAAAATATATATAATATAATAAGAATGATGGAAAAGAGAAGAAGGAAGAAGAAAGTAAAACCTTGTTAATGGTGGTGAGATAGAAGGGGGAAGGGGGAAGGAAGAAATAAGGAGGGAAAAGAAAAATTAGGATTTGGGGGAGAGGAAGATAAGATATATGGCAATTTTTGGTTGAGCTGTGCGGCGCATGCGACGCGGCCGCGTGGAGCACGCGTTCGCATGGGTGCGCGTCAGGTAAGGGGACGCGATCGCGTCGGTCACGCGGTCACGTGACCCATGTTACGCTGCTGGCGCGAGTGCAGCCTCGCTCCAGCACGACTCTCTGTTCATTTTAATTTAATTGCCAAATTGGGGGTGGCGCGATCGCGTGGGTCACGCGACCGCGTGAGGGTGCGTCAGAAAATAGATGACGCGGCCGCGTCGGCAACGCAGTCGCGTGACAAGGATTGTGCCTCCAGTACCAATCCAGCATCACGCTCGCACAAAATGTTGATGTGCACCCTTTTACGTCGAAAACTCAGGGCACGCGGCCGCGTGGGGCACGCGGTCGCGTGGGAGGCCATGATTCCCATGCGACGTGAACGCATCAGGGACGTGATGCGCATAAACTAGTTATGCTACGATTTAGGAAATTGCACGATCGGCAAAATTCCTTCCGGCAAGTGCACTGGTTATCGTCAAGTAAAAACTCACAATAGAGTGAGGTCGAATCCCACAAGGATTGGTTGAGTGAGCAATTCGGATTAGAAGTATGTTCTAGTTGAGCGGAATCAAGATTTAGATGAGAATTGCGGAATGTAAAATTGGCGGGAAACGTAAATGACAAGAAATTTAAATGGCGGAATCTTAAATTGCATGAATTAAAGAGCAGAAGCTAAATTGCTGAAATTAAAAGGGAATGGGGGTGATTGCATGAATTGAGTTGCAGAATGTAAAGAGAAAGTGGAAATCAGAAATGGGGAATTCATTGGGTTATAGGAGATATTGAGATCTCCGAATCAAAACATGTTTATCTCTTCCTCAACCAATTCGTTCATTGAATTTTGCTTGGCAATCTTATATGATTGGATCCCAATCCCTTGGCTCACCAATTCTCTCTAAAAACAAACAAATTCCCAATCCCTTGGTTTAAATGTTCATAAGAAGAGATGATGCTCGATCACTGATTATACCACACAGTTTCATGAACCACAATTTGGTAGGATTACATGTCACAATATCCATCCAAACCCCAATCCAATTCACTGTGAGAAAGCTTCTCTAGCATGAATCCTCCATTCCTTTCCCAAGGTTCCGAAGGATTCCAATTATGGGTAGTTTCTTTCCCAAGACAACTACCCAATGGAATTAGATCGAGAAGCTTTCTAACAAAATTCAAGAGAAAAGATTGAAGAAGAAGATAAACTATTATTGATTCATTGAATTACAATAGAGCTCCCTAACCCAATGAAAGGGGGTTTAGTGAGTCATAGCTCTGAATTCAATTACAAAGATATGAAAACTAGCAAAATGAAAAGGTCCAAAGTCCTTCCTAACTTAAATTCTATCCTATTTATACACTTTCTATATTGAGCTTCTGTTGTGTTTCTTGGGCTTTGAGGCCTCTCCCTGCTTTCCTTTTGCTTTGGGTTTATGATCCATAATCTTGATGAGGCTGCTGATCCAAATTCTGTAACATTCATTGAGCCAACTTAGTGATAATCAAGTAATGACACATGACTCAACAAATTGAAATTCCAGACTCATCAATCCTTCAGGCCCAATCCATAAACCATGATATTCAATTGGGTTTCATACCAGAATAAGTTTAAGTTAATGTTTGTGCTCAAATGCTAACTTAAACTGCAATATTTTTGGCCCAGAAACCTTTTCTAATAGTGGCGTTTAAGTTGCAGTTTAAGCTTAAACTGCAGCTTAAACGCCAGACACTTCCAGTGATGCCTTTTGTGGAAGCACGTTTAAGCTTCAGTTTAAGGTTAAACTGAAGCTTAAACGTGGAAATGGAAGAAGGCAGCCCTGGAGGGTTACTTAGTCGAACACGTTTAAGCTTCAGTTTAAGGTTAAACTGAAGCTTAAACGTGGAGATAGGAAAGGCAGCCCTGGAGGTCGAACACGTTTAAGCTCCAGTTTAAGGTTAAACTGGAGCTTAAACGTGGAAGTGGAGAAAGGTAGCCCTGGAGGTGTCGAACACGTTTAAGCTCCAGTTTAAGGTTAAACTGGAGCTTAAACGTGGAAATGGAGAAAGCAACCCTGGAGGAGAAACTTGGTCAAACACGTTTAAGCTCCAGTTTAAGGTTAAACTGGAGCTTAAACGTGGAAATGGCTCCCTGGTGCCTTTCTTACTTCTGGCGTTTAACCTCCAGTTTAAGGTTAAACTGGAGGTTAAACGTGGAAATGCCCCTTGGTGCCTTTCTCACTTCTGGCGTTTAACCTCCAGTTTAAGGTTAAACTGGAGGTTAAACGTGGAAATGCTTCCTGATTGGAATTCTCATTCTGGCGTTTAACCTCCAGTTTAAGGTTAAACTGGAGGTTAAACTTCAATTCCAGCATTTCTTAGCCTTCATGATTCTGGCGTTTAAGCTCCAGTTTAGGCTTAAACTGGAACTTAAACTCCACATGTGATATTCAAGCTTCCTTTATTGATTTTGTTGCTTCCTTGCTTAGCCTCTTCTTCCCTGAAATCATCCAAACAATTGCATCAAAGTCTTGCAAAATTTCATGAGAAATCTTCCATTCATAGCATTCAAGTAATATAACTAAAAACTCATGGAATTTGCATCAAAATCTTCATGTTTGAAGGATTTAAGACAAGTATGACTATTTGGCCCAAATGATTACTTAAGGCTCAAGAAAATGCATAAAACAACTAAAACTAACAAAAAAATGCTAGTGAAACTAGCCTAAGATGCCTTGGCATCACAACACCAAACTTAATACTTGCTTGTCCCTAAGCAAGTCCTGAGTTATTTGAGAAGAAAGCATGAAACAGAAAGTAATGACATTGGCTATATTAGTACACACTTGAAGTTCATCAGAAGGGTTTTATGCAGAAAGTTGCAGCATCACTTTTTCATTCTTATCAGGTAAGATTATCACTTTTTCATTGCATTCATCAAACACTGCTATGGCCTCTTGTTATTCTTATGTCCTTGGCACTTTTCTCTTCTTTGTTTTTCTTTTCTTTTTCTTTGAGCTCCTTTGCTCCTTGTTTGCTTAGTGTCACGTGTTGCACACGCCTTTGGCATTTTCTTTTTCTTATCAGTGTACTACACATATCCACTGCAGGCATTTTAGTTCACATTTCTTCTTCAGACATTGGTGCCCAGCACCTCTTTGTGTGACTAAATGTTTTGTATTTAGGTTGCTCTTGATAATGGACTTTTGGTTGATAATCCCGGGTTAGTTAACCCAAGTTACCAAGTGTTGAAACACTCCTCAGAACCTATTCATCCAAGCATATCCTTAATACATAAACACCACAGGCATTTGTCTCAGAAGTTCAAACCATTGGTGCCTAGCTTATTTTCTCAATTTTTTTTGCTTTTTGGTTGCCCTTTTTCAGTGGCTTTTTCTTCTTCTTTTTCTTTCTTTTTCGTGGCCAAAGACATTTATTCATCAAGATCCATAGACAGTTTTCAATTTCTACACAAAAAATGATAATTCTACACTCTATTTCCAGTGATCTGACTAAACAATCAAGCATGCATACCACCACTTAATTCTACTTGATTTGTCACTAATTGAGCCAAGTTACTTTTGTTCAAACTTTTCTTTTATTTTAGGAAACAGAACAAGCATGGCAAGCATTTGTTTAAGAAGGTGAAGTTATATCCAAACATCTAGGCATTCACTTTATTCAAAGCAATAAACAGACAAACATACTAGAGACTTCACATTAAAACTTAAATGACTTATAATGAAAGAAAGCTCATAAAGACAATTCACCAATTATCATTTGATTATTAAGGAGAGAGACCACCTCTCATTTATTGCTTGGTTCTTCTTGATTCTTGGGATCCTGCTTCTTCTTGCTTCCTACCCCTTTTTGACCACTTGAACCCCCTTTGTCTTTTTCCTCCATTCTTATCTTTCCTTTTGTACCTGCACAAACAAACAAATTTGCTATCATTTTTCGGTCATGTGAATAATGAATAGTACTTGTACATGTTTTTCCTTCTTTTTGAATTGTAAATCAATGATTGACTTCCTAAGCTTATAGCCGTGACCTTTGTATGTATGCACACTCATTACTGGACACCAAACTTAGTGTTTGGTAATGTCTCCTGATGACATGAAATCCATGTTGGTTGTCCTTAATGAATGTGCATAATTCTAATAAATCCTAGTCACTTTGGCGCTTTGATCCTAAACAATTTTACCACCTAAAGTAATTGAAATCAAAGTATTAAAACATGCAAATGGTATACTTGTCATGAATTTCTAAATCCAGAGGAACTTCTTGCTTTTTATAAACTGTGTTCAAAAGGAACACCAAACTTAATGTTTGGTCGTGCACCTTGAATGAAAGATGGAATACAATTTGAGTAAGATTTGGGAGTGCCTTCAGGCACACCAAACTTAGAGACCAATTGTAATTTACATGCAATGTTTAGTGCACTTTATCAATAGTTGTCCTGAGGATTCAAGTTCATGCATAAGAAACCATGCTTTATTAGATGTAAAGCAAAGCAATAAAGAGTAAGGATACTAAAACATGGGTTGCCTCCCATGAAGCGCTTCTTTAACGTCACTAGCTTGACGGTTGTCCCTTGTTAGGGTGGATTGTAGTGCTTGATGTCTTCTCCTCTCACTATGAAAACGTCCCCATTTGATTCCTTCATGACTTCTAAATGTTCCATAGAAAGAACTTTCCTGATTGTGAACACTTGAGGGAGCTGGGAAGGAATGGTTTTGAGGCCAGGTGGAATTGGCAGATAATGACTTGATATCACTTCATCTCCCGGAGAGAAACCTTCAGTGGGAATTTTCTTGTTTCTCCACCCTCTTGGCAATTTCTTTACAATTCTTCCCTTTCTCTTGAAGCTTTCTTCATTGACCCTTATGTCAGGAGGATCCTTCTGATCTGTTTCTATTGATTCTTGTGGCTTTAACTCTTGCAATTCTTGTTTGCTTTCCAAGGACTGTTTCAGAATTTCAGCTGCTGGATTGCTTTCCTCCAAACACGGATGGCTACTCTCATCCTTAGGTTTTTCATGTTCTGGTTCAGGCTCAGATGCAGGTTTGAAAACATTGAAAATGAGCTGTTCATCATGTATTCTCAAAATTAGCTCTCCTTGTTCTACATCTATGAGTGCTCTAGCAGTGGCTAGAAATGGCCTTCCCAGAATGATGGGGTGTAGGTAATTTTCTTCCATGTCCAAAATGACAAAGTCTGTGGGGAAGAAATAATTTCCCACTTTCACCAGCACATTCTCAACTACCCCCTCAGCTTGCTTCTGAGTTTTGTCAGCCAGTTGTATGATTACATCAGTGGATCTCACCTCATTCAGTTGTAGCCTCTTCATAAGAGTCAGAGGCATCACATTTATGCTAGCTCCTAGATCACAGAATCCTCTGTCAATTTTTGTTTCCCCTATGATGCAGGGGATATGAAAACTTCCTGGGTCTGTTTTCTTAGAGATTATATCCTTTTTGATGAGGGCACTGCATTCTTTGTTCATTATTACAGTTTGTCCTCCCTTCAAAACTCTTTTCTTGCTCAGCAATTCCTTTAAATACTTGATATGTGTAGGCATCTGCTGGAGAATCTCAAGAAAGGGAATATTGATATGGAGAGACTTAAATGTCTCTAAAAACCTTGAATAGGTTTTCCCTTTTTCACCTCCTCCTAACCTCTGAGGAAATGGTGCTTTTGGTTGGTATATTTCCAGCATGCTTTTTTGCAGTTCCTTGGCTTGCTCAGTTTCACTTTCCTGCTTAGCTTCTTCCACACCTTCCTTCAAGATTTCTGGCTCCTGCTCTGAGGGTCTGATTCCTTCTTCTTCTGAGACTTCCTTCAATATGGTGATGGCCTTGCATTCTTCCCATCTCACTCTCTTTTGTTCCCCTTTAGGATTCTTTTCTGTGTCACTAGGGAACACTGCAGTTGATTTGGGGGCCTGTTGAGATAGCTCTCCTACTTGAGACTCCATCCTCTTGAGTTTTTCACCATGGTTTCTTAAGGTAGCTCTCACATCATCCCTGAAGCTTTTCAACTCAATTATGTCCTGACCCATGTGTGCCAGCATTCCTTCTATCCGGTTTAATTGATCTTGAAATTGTTGGTTCGGATTAGGTTGGGTAGGTTGATTATTTTGGCCTTGATATGATGGTTGTGAGTAAGTGTTTTGTGTGGCTTGGTATGATCTTTGGTTGGAATTTTGGTATGTGGAATTGTTATGTTGGTTGTGGTTGTAAGGTTTGTGGTTTTGTGGTTGGGTTTGTTGGTTCCCCCACCCAAAGTTTGGGTGGTTTTTCCATCCTGGGTTGTAAGTGTTGGAATGTGGATCATATGATTGCCTTTGTTGGTTTCCCACATAGTTGGCCTCTTCCCAATCACCTTCTTCAATGCTTACTTCCTCTTGATCTTGTGTGTGTATTGCAGCCACTTACTTTGTTTCTAATTGCCTGGTAAGCTCTGCTAGTTGCTTGGCAAACACCTTGTTTTGGGCTAAAATTGTATCAACATGGTTCAGCTCCATGACTCCCTTAGTGTTGTGTCTCTCTGAAGCATAGTAGTACTCATTCTCAGCCACTGTCTCGATCACTTCAATGGCTTCTTCCACAGTCTTTTTCCTGTTCAATGAACCTCCTGATGAATGGTCTACAGCCTTCCTTGATTCATAAGAAAGTCCATCATAGAAAATATGCAATTGCACCCAGTCATGGAACATTTCTGGTGGGCATTTCCTTGTCAAATCCTTGAACCTCTCCCATGCCTCGTAGAGAGTTTCACCATCTTGTTGTCTAAAAGTCTGAACCTCAGATCGAAGCCTATTGACCTTTTGTGGGGGGTAGAAACGTGCCAGAAACTTGCTTTCCACCTCATCCCAGGTTGTTAGGCTCCCCCTTGGGAATGATTCCAGCCACTTAGCTGCCTTGTCCCTAAGTGAAAATGGGAACAAAAGCAGTTTATAGGCATCTTCCTGGACTCCATTGGACTTCACAGTGTCGCAAATTCTCAGGAATTTTGTGAGATGTTGGTTTGGATCTTCATTAGCACTCCCACCAAATGAACAATGATTCTCCACAAGTGATATTAGCTGTGGTTTGAGTTCAAAATTGTTGGCCTGAATGGGTGGTTTCTGAATGCTGCTACCATAATTCCCAGAGGTTGGGTTTATGTATGAACTAAGAACCCTCCTCTCAGGAATGGCATTGTTTCCATCAGCTCTCTCATGGTTGTGTACTTCTCTATCCATGTTGAGATCTAAAGCTTCCTCAAAATTGTCCTCAGATTCTCCTTCAGATTCTTCTTCTCCCAGTACTCTCTTCCCTCTTGCTTCCCTTCTAAGTCTATGAAGGGTCCTCTCTGGTTCGGTATATGGAGGAGTTGATGTCTCTCCTCTCCTACCTGTCATACAAGAACACAGCACAGGCAATAAACAAGTGAAATACTCTTGGTTAATGGAAGAGTATGGTTAGAGCAGTTGAGGAATTAATTCAAACAGTTAGTGAGTCAGTGAGTTAGTTGCTTGAATTTAAAGGCATAAAGAAAGAAAGCATGTAACAGAGTGCAGAAATTAAAATTCAACAAGTAACTTGAACTGAATTAACAAAGCAAGAAAAATGCTCAATCTAGTTAACTTCCAATTTGAGAATTGTCAATCGAAAACCAATCCCCGGCAACGACGCCATAAACTTGATGCGCATAAACTAGTTATGCTACGATTTAGGAAATTGCACGATCGGCAAAATTCCTTCCGGCAAGTGCACCGGTTATCGTCAAGTAAAAACTCACAATAGAGTGAGGTCGAATCCCACAAGGATTGGTTGAGTGAGCAATTCGGATTAGAAGTATGTTCTAGTTGAGCGGAATCAAGATTTAGATGAGAATTGCGGAATGTAAAATTGGCGGGAAACGTAAATGACAAGAAATTTAAATGGCGGAATCTTAAATTGCATGAATTAAAGAGCAGAAGCTAAATTGCTGAAATTAAAAGGGAATGGGGGTGATTGCATGAATTGAGTTGCAGAATGTAAAGAGAAAGTGGAAATCAGAAATGGGGAATTCATTGGGTTATAGGAGATATTGAGATCTCCGAATCAAAACATGTTTATCTCTTCCTCAACCAATGCCTTCATTGAATTTTGCTTGGCAATCTTATATGATTGGATCCCAATCCCTTGGCTCACCAATTCTCTCTAAAAACAAACAAATTCCCAATCCCTTGGTTTAAATGTTCATAAGAAGAGATGATGCTCGATCACTGATTATACCACACAGTTTCATGAACCACAATTTGGTAGGATTACATGTCACAATATCCATCCAAACCCCAATCCAATTCACTGTGAGAAAGCTTCTCTAGCATGAATCCTCCATTCCTTTCCCAAGGTTCCGAAGGATTCCAATTATGGGTAGTTTCTTTCCCAAGACAACTACCCAATGGAATTAGATCGAGAAGCTTTCTAACAAAATTCAAGAGAAAAGATTGAAGAAGAAGATAAACTATTATTGATTCATTGAATTACAATAGAGCTCCCTAACCCAATGAAAGGGGGTTTAGTGAGTCATAGCTCTGAATTCAATTACAAAGATATGAAAACTAGCAAAATGAAAAGGTCCAAAGTCCTTCCTAACTTAAATTCTATCCTATTTATACACTTTCTATATTGAGCTTCTGTTGTGTTTCTTGGGCTTTGAGGCCTCTCCCTGCTTTCCTTTTGCTTTGGGTTTATGATCCATAATCTTGATGAGGCTGCTGATCCAAATTCTGTAACATTCATTGAGCCAACTTAGTGATAATCAAGTAATGACACATGACTCAACAAATTGAAATTCCAGACTCATCAATCCTTCAGGCCCAATCCATAAACCATGATATTCAATTGGGTTTCATACCAGAATAAGTTTAAGTTAATGTTTGTGCTCAAATGCTAACTTAAACTGCAATATTTTTGGCCCAGAAACCTTTTCTAATAGTGGCGTTTAAGTTGCAGTTTAAGCTTAAACTGCAGCTTAAACGCCAGACACTTCCAGTGATGCCTTTTGTGGAAGCACGTTTAAGCTTCAGTTTAAGGTTAAACTGAAGCTTAAACGTGGAAATGGAAGAAGGCAGCCCTGGAGGGTTACTTAGTCGAACACGTTTAAGCTTCAGTTTAAGGTTAAACTGAAGCTTAAACGTGGAGATAGGAAAGGCAGCCCTGGAGGTCGAACACGTTTAAGCTCCAGTTTAAGGTTAAACTGGAGCTTAAACGTGGAAGTGGAGAAAGGTAGCCCTGGAGGTGTCGAACACGTTTAAGCTCCAGTTTAAGGTTAAACTGGAGCTTAAACGTGGAAATGGAGAAAGCAACCCTGGAGGAGAAACTTGGTCAAACACGTTTAAGCTCCAGTTTAAGGTTAAACTGGAGCTTAAACGTGGAAATGGCTCCCTGGTGCCTTTCTTACTTCTGGCGTTTAACCTCCAGTTTAAGGTTAAACTGGAGGTTAAACGTGGAAATGCCCCTTGGTGCCTTTCTCACTTCTGGCGTTTAACCTCCAGTTTAAGGTTAAACTGGAGGTTAAACGTGGAAATGCTTCCTGATTGGAATTCTCATTCTGGCGTTTAACCTCCAGTTTAAGGTTAAACTGGAGGTTAAACTTCAATTCCAGCATTTCTTAGCCTTCATGATTCTGGCGTTTAAGCTCCAGTTTAGGCTTAAACTGGAACTTAAACTCCACATGTGATATTCAAGCTTCCTTTATTGATTTTGTTGCTTCCTTGCTTAGCCTCTTCTTCCCTGAAATCATCCAAACAATTGCATCAAAGTCTTGCAAAATTTCATGAGAAATCTTCCATTCATAGCATTCAAGTAATATAACTAAAAACTCATGGAATTTGCATCAAAATCTTCATGTTTGAAGGATTTAAGACAAGTATGACTATTTGGCCCAAATGATTACTTAAGGCTCAAGAAAATGCATAAAACAACTAAAACTAACAAAAAAATGCTAGTGAAACTAGCCTAAGATGCCTTGGCATCAGGACGCGGTCGCGTGGGTCAATTTGTGCCATTGGCACGCCTCCAGCCACACTCCAGCCGGACTCTCTGTTCATTTATTTGTTTTCTCCACCCCCTTTGCGACGCGGACGCGCCTCTCATGCGATTGCGTCGCGTGGCAAAAAAAATTTTTTTTTGATGAAATATAAAGACATGTAAATGAAAGAGCACGAAAGCACTAATAAAGAGAAGAGTTATGGAAGAAGAAAAACTAAAAGTGAAGAAAAGAACAATCATACCGCGGTGGGTTGTCTCCCACCAAGCACTTTGCTTTAACGTCCGTAAGTTGGACGCTCCACTAGCTCAATCTGCTGCGATGTGGGGATCTTCCAAGCGGAAGATCTCCAGCTCTTTATTTTTCTGCACCTTCTCACCATGGTACAGCTTCAAGTGTTGGCCATTAACCTTAATAAGTTCAGAGCTTGAAGGATGGCTTAGGTGATAAACTCCGTACGGTTCAGCATTCTCTATTCTGTGTGGACCTTCCCATTTTGATCTCAACTTACCGGGCATGAGCCTTAGTCGAGATTTATAAAGGAGGACAAAATCTCCAGGTTGGAACTCTTTCTTTTTGATGTTTTGATCATTCATAGCCTTCATCTTTTCCTTGTATATTCTGGAGTTCTCATAAGATTCTAGGCGAAGGTTCTCCAGTTCCTGCAGTTGCAACTTCCTTTCAGCTCCGGCATTCTCAATTCCCATGTTGCACTCCTTAACTGCCCAGAAGGCTATGTGTTCTATTTCAACTGGGAGATGACAAGCTTTTCCATAAACCAAGCGGAAGGGACTCATCCCAATGGGTGTCTTGTATGCTGTTCTATATGCCCACAGTGCATCTTGTAGCCTGGTGCTCCAGTCTTTTCTATGAGGCTTTACTATCTTTTGCAAGATACGCTTAATTTCTCTGTTCGACACCTCGGCTTGCCCATTAGTTTGGGGATGGTAAGCGGTTGCAACTTTATGGATTATCCCATGCTTCTTCATCAATCCTGTTAGTCTCCTATTACAAAAATGGGTGCCTTGATCGCTCACGATCGCTCGTGGTGATCCAAAGCGACATATAATATGGTTTCTCACAAAGGAAACAACAGTGTTAGCATCATCAGTGCGGGTAGGAATTGCTTCCACCCATTTGGAAACATAATCCACAGCTAACAATATATAAAAATATCTATTAGAATTTGGAAATGGACCCATGAAGTCAATGCCCCAAACATCAAAAATTTCACAGAAGAGCATATATTATTGAGGCATCTCATCCCTTCTGGATATATTACCAAATTTCTGGCATGGGGGGCAAGATTTACAAAACTCAGCAGCGTCTCTAAAAAGAGTAGGCCACCAGAATTCGCAGTCTAAGATCTTTCTAGCTGTTCTTTGAGGGCCAAAATGTCCTCCACTCTCAGATGAGTGACAGGCCTCTAAAATGGACTGGAATTCTGATTGAGGCACACAACGTCTAATTATCTGGTCAGCGCCACATCTCCATAAATATGGGTCATCCCATATATAATATTTAGACTCGCTTTTCAGCTTGTCTCTTTGATGTTTAGAAAAATGTGGAGGAAATGTGCGGCTAACTAAATAATTAGCAACAGGTGCATACCAAGGGATTACCTCAGATACTGCTTGCAGGTTGTCAAAAGGAAAATTATCATCTATAGGAGTAGAATCATTCTTAATATGTTCAAGGCGACTCAAGTGGTCTGCTACTAAATTCTTATTACCACTCATATCCTTTATTTCTAAATCAAATTCTTGTAACAGCAGTATCCAACGTATAAGTCTTGGTTTGGATTCCTTTTTAGCTAATAGATACTTTAGAGCTGCATGGTCCGAATACACTACTACTCTAGTACCAAGTAAATAAGCTCGGAATTTATCCAGAGCAAAAACAATAGCAAGAAGCTCTTTCTCAGTAGTAGTATAATTAGACTGGGCAGTGTCTAAAGTCTTAGACGCATAGGCAATAACAAAAGGATCCTTACCTTCACGCTGAGCCAGCACTGCTCCTACTGCTGGTTGGAAGCATCGCACATGATTTCAAACGGCTGACTCCAGTCTGGTCCTCTCACAATTGGGGCTTGAGTTAGAGCAATCTTCAGCTTATCAAAGGCTTGTTTGCAATCCTCACTGAACTCGAACTCAATATCCTTCTGTAGTAATCTGGATAAGAGAAGTGCCACCTTACTAAAGTCCTTAATAAATCTCCTGTAGAAACCTGCATGGCCAAGGAACGAACGGACTTCCCTCACAGAAGAGGGGTAAGGTAAACTAGAAATAACATTCACCTTTGCTGGGTCTACAGAAATGCCATTATTAGATACCACATGTCCTAATACAATCCCTTGTTTTACCATAAAGTGGCATTTTTCGAAATTCAATACAAGGTTTGTATTAACACATCTATCTAATACTCGAGATAATCCATCTAAGCAAAGGCTAAAAGAATCACCATAAACGCTAAAATCGTCCATAAAAACTTCCATACAGTCCTCAATAAGATCAGAGAAAAGACTCATCATGCACCTTTGGAAGGTAGCTGGTACATTGCACAAGCCAAAGGGCATTCTCTTATAAGCATAGGTCCCAAAAGGACATGTAAAAGTAGTCTTTTCCTGATCCTCCAGAGCTATATGAATCTGGAAATAACCTGTGTAACCATCTAAAAAGCAATAATGTGATTTTCCTGACAGGCGATCCAACATTTGATCAATGAATGGAAGTGGGTAGTGATCCTTACGGGTAGCTTGGTTGAGACACCTGTAATCAACGCAGACTCTCCAAGCATTCTAAACTCTAGTTGCTATGAGCTCTCCATGCTCACTCTTCACTATAGTGACTCCAGATTTCTTGGGCACCACTTGTACTGGGCTTACCCATTCACTGTCTGAAATGGGATATATGATACCTGCTTCCAATAGTCTGGTCACTTCCTTTTTGACAACTTCCAAGATGGTGGGATTCAATCTTCTTTGGGGTTGACAGACAGGTCTTGCTCCCTCTTCTAAAAATATTCTGTGCTCACATACTTGAGGGTTGATTCCCACTATGTCTGCCAAACTCCACCCAATTGCCTTCTTATGCTTCCTCAGTACATCAAGTTACTGCTCTTCTTGTTGAGAAGTCAGTTCCCTTGCAATAATAACTGGAAGCTTCTGCTCATCCTCAAGATAAGCATATTTGAGATGTGGAGGGAGAGGTTTCAATTCTAACTTTTGATCATGGGCGGGCTCTGGATTATCTGGGGCTTGTGAAAATGGCGAAGTGCTCCCATTGTCTGTTCAGAGGGTCCCCACACTTGGACCTTGTCCAGTGTGCCTCTCTTCAAACTCTTCCTTTTGAACTTCAGCCACACTTTCGTCTATGACATCACACTGGAAGATAGAACAATCTTTTGGGGGGTTGTCAATGACTCCATTCAGATTGAAGATTACTATGCGGCCATCTATTTCAAAGGAGTATGTTCCTGAAAAAGCATCCAATTTGAATTTTGATGTCTTCAGGAATGGTCTTCCAAGTAGGATTGATGATGGCTTATCTGAATCATTGTGGGGCATCTCCAAGATATAAAAATCAGTGGGAAATGTGAGCCCTTTAATGTTCACCAAAACATCTTCAGCAACTCCAGCCACTGTAATAATGCTTTTATCTGCTAACACAAAACGAGCTGCTGACCTTTTTAAGGGAGGGAGCCTCAAAACATCATATATAGACAAAGGCATTATACTGACACATGCTCCTAAATCACACATGCAATCATAAATTATTATACCACCAATAGTACAACTAACTATGCAAGGACCTGGATCACTACATTTTTCAGGTAATCCTCCCATTAAAGCAGTTATAGAACTACCTAAGGGAATAGTTTCTAATTCGTTAATTTTGTCTTTATGGATACATAAGTCTTTTAGAAACTTTGCATATTTAGGTACCTGCTGAATAACATCAAAAAGGAGAACAGTTACCTCAACCTTTTTGAATATCTCTACCATTTTAGGATCGGGTTCCAGCTGCTTCCTGGGCTTCCTTGCAAGTTGTGGAAATGGAATGGGAGTGGTGTTTTCTGTGGTGCATGCGCTTTTTGGTGCTTCCTCCTGTGGTTGAGCTATCTCTTCTTCAGCTATGTCCTGTATATCCTCTTCCTCTTCAACATCTTCGATTTCTACCACCTCTTCAGCTGAGGCGTATTCTGGTGAGCTTGGTTCCTCCTGATTCCTCTCCTGCAGTGTGGTTCCGGACCTCAGAGTGATGGCATTAATGCCTCCCTTTGGGTTGGGTAATGGTTGAGAGGGGATTCCAGTGGTGCTTGAAGGTTGGTTATTGGAATTTTGTGCTGATCCAAACTGTGTCATAAAAGCTTGCATAGTAGAGGTAAGACCATTCAGACTGGCATTAATACTATTCATGATGTTGTTTCCCATGGTCTGTTGTCTTTTCTCAAAAGATTGTAGTAGATCTTTATTAGAAGATAACGAAGAATGAGTAAATTGAGAGGTCTGCTGCTGATTGTTCTGTGGTCCTTGGTTCTGCCTCAGGTGAGGTGCTCTGTAAGGTTGATTTTGCTGCCTGTTATTGTTATTGTTCCACTTCTGATTTCCCTGATTATCTCTGCCTCCTCTGTTATTGTTGTCCCTCCAATTCTGGTTTGAATTGTCCTGCCATCCATGGTTATTATTTCCACTTTGATTGTACCCTGGGTTGGGATGGTCATAGAAGTTGTGAGTGGATGCCACCATGTTGTCTTCTTGTTGGAGCTGCGGGCATTCATCAGTGTAATGGCTATAATCAGCACAGATTCCGCAAATTCTTTGTGGGACTAGTTGTTGGTTTTGCTGTGGTGGAGGAGGTTGAGCTTGCTGAGCTTGTTGATTCAACTGCATTTGTTTCAGCAAGTTGGTCATTTCATAGATGCTTTGAGTTAGAGCAGCAGTCTCTCTGCTAGAAGATACTTCTGCAACAGCTTTTGAACGGCCTTGCTTTTGTTTGTGGTTCCTAGTGGATTCAGCTAAATCACTGATCAATTGCCAAGCTTCATCAGTGGTCTTGTACTTCTTCATAGACCCATTGCTGGCACTTTCCAGTATGGTCTTATCTTGGGGCCTCATACCCTGTGTAATATAGCTGAGTAGCACGATCTTGTCAATCATGTGGTGGGGGTATGCTTCCAGAAGATTATTGAAGCGCTCCCAATATTCAAAGAGAGTCTCATTGTCATCCTAAACAATTGTGGAGATATCCTTCCTTAGCTTATCAGTAACTTCAGATGGAAAGAATTTCTCCAGAAACTCCTTTCTGAGTGTATCCCAGTTGGATACATTTGCTAGAGGTTGAGTGTAGTACCACTCTCTTGCTTTTCCCTCAAGAGAAAACGGAAAAGCTTTCAGCAGAATTGAAGTTTCATCAGTGCCATCACGCCTGACAGTAGAACAGGCTGCCTGGAAATCTCTCAAGTGCTTGATAGGCTCTTGAGCAGGTAGGCCATGAAACTTGGGCATCAAATTTAGCAGTGCGGGCTTTATTTCAAAATCTGTAGCTACCGCCGGATGATGCGCTTGAAATGGTTGCATTGTAAAATCAGGGGCTCCTTCCTCCTGGATGGTAACTCTCCTAGCTGCCATGTTTTCTGCACGTAAAACAACCGAATCAGTAGAATGGGGGCTGGTTTCTTCCTTAGATTCACTTTCAGATCCGCCCTCAGAGCGGGCTAACTGGCGCTGTTCTCAAGCGCGGATCAGGAAGTGAACGCGTCATTTGACGGAAGAAACATGCAGCTCATAGTAGCAAAATAAAATAAAATGCAAATAAATAAATTCTAATTAATAAAATTAACACTCTATTGCAACTCTCCGGCAACGGCGCCAAAAATTGATGAGACGCAGAAGCTGGTGAATTAAAAATTATTAAAATGGTTACGTTGCAAGTATAGTTCTTAACTCACCGAAAATCTGCCTATCAATTTAGAAGTATGTCACAGAGAGTTTGAATTAAAAATTACCGGGAGTTTTAAGTCCCCGGTCGTCTCCCAACGAGTTGCAGAAAAGTGTGCTATCTTATTAATCAGATGTTCCAAGAAGTTGAGCTAAGTAAATTGGAATTTAAATTGAGGAAATTTAAATAATATGAATAAAAGCCTTGATTGGGAGTTGATTAGTTGGAATCTTTATTATGGATGGAATGATTTTAAGATTGATTTATAATTAATGGTTGCTCTGTTTGGTTATCCTTTACTATGTAAGGGAAAGTCAAACAAGTTGGAATGCTAGATCTGTTTACAAGTTGTAACCCACTTAGTTCAAAGGGATTGGCGTTGGTGACAGGGTAACAATCCAACAATTAACCCAATTACAAATTTTCTTTCGATCCTTCCAACTCAAGAGTTCCTTTTTAATCAACTCCCCATCAAGTAAAGAAACTACTCACGCATTGTAAATAATAAATCCATAACACATGAAAGGGGATTAAAAGAAGACATGATTATTGGAATTGAAATTGAATTAAAAAGAAATAATCCTTGCATTAAATAATCATAAAAGTATCTGAATGACAAAATTGAACAAAGCAAAGGACATAGAAGAATGAAACCAAGTTAAGAAAGCAAACTAGAATGACGAAGTCTTGATGAGGAAACAACTCTTCTCAATGTTCCAATGCTAAGATCAATTGAAAATTTAAAATTCTAAAACCCAGAGAGAAAAAAACCCAAGAAAGTAAAACTAGATCTAAAACTGTCTCTGAATGAATGTGTTATTTGTTTCTGCATATTCTCTGACTCTAGTCTGCTGTTCCGGGCCGAGAACTGGGTCGAAATAGGGTCCAAAATCGCCCCCAGCGAATTCTGCAGATTATGCAGATCGCACATGTCATGCGATCGCGTAATCCATGCGGACGCGTCATTCGCGCTTTTCCTTTGCCACGCGTTCGCGTCGTCCACGCTACCGCGTCGCCAGAGCTTTTCCAATCCGCACGGCCGCGTGAGCCAGGCGGCCGCGTCACTGTGATTTGCTCTCCTTTGCGCGGTCGCGTGAGCCATGCGACCGCGTCACTTCTCGCTGGTTATCTCCTCAAATTCTTGTGTTCCTTCCATTTTTGCTAGCTTCCTTTCCAATCTCTAACTCATTTATGCCCTGTAAAGTCTGAAACACTCAACACATAGATCACAGCATCGAATGGAATAAAGGAGAATTTAAAATAAATAATTAAAGTCTCTAGGAAGCAGTTTTCAAACATGTAATAAATTCAGGAAGGAAATCTAAATGCATGCTAATTTAATGAATAAGTGGGTAAGTATCATGATAAAACCACACAATTAAACACAATATAAATCATAAAATAGTGGTTTATCAACCTTCCCACCTAACCTATGTAATGACCTATACAATTAAGCACTAATCTAACTACCCATCCTCTTCACTTTTTACATACTCATGCATTTTTCTTTTGATTATGACACATATGCATTGATCTTTATTGAGCTCCACTTTGGGATATTTTGTCCCCTTTTTATTTTTTTTCTTTTTCTATATATTTATTATTTTTTATTATTTTTATTTTTTTTATTTTTATTATTTTTATTTTTTTTAACTACATACAAGAGCATCAATGCATAAGGTTTATATATTTAATCAATTATATGAGTATGCACCCAATTCCCAAATATAGAAATACAAAACACTCTTTTATCCCAACCAATGTTCCCAATCTCCCAAACTTGAATATAAAACACTCTCACTAGCCTAAGCTAATCAAAGATCCAAACAAGAGACTTTATTGTTTTCCGCTTTAGGCTTGTAATGTGCTAAAATAAAGAACAATTGGGTTAAGCATAGGCTCAAAATTGGTTAACAATAGAAAGTAAAAAGTAGGCTATTTAGGTAAATGAGCTAATGAAATAATGGCCTCAATCATATGAACGCATATATACAAGGAATAATTGGACATATAGAATTAAACAAATCAAGGATCACAATCATTGGAGAAGAACAATTTCACACAAGAAGGAAAAATAAGTAGCTATAAGATGTAACCACACCAATAGGCTCAAAACTCACAAGCTTGTTCTTAGCTCAAAAACATGATTCACAAAAGTATGAATTCAATCAAGTTCCACAAAAAATTTTCCAATCAGTTGGGGTGGTGGCCTCTAAATAAATTCTTTATTGGAAATTCTATCATTTTGACTAAGCCTATCCTAAATGCAATGTTGTGATTAAGAATTTCTCAAATTCCTTAGTTTACCCTCTTTTCCAATCAAAATAACTTCTTTTATGCACAAAAGGGGTTAGCTAAGTTTTCAATAATTCAAAACATTTCCAAATCACAACCACAATGCTAAAATGCAATATATACAATAAAAGTGTGCAACAACCAAAATAAAAGTATCCATGCTAGCAAGTATATACAATAATCCCAAAATAGTGCAAAATAAAGTAAAATAAGAGGAACTAAGTGATAATGTCCAAAAAAAATGTTCACCAAATCCACTGACGGCGATGTCGGTGACGTTCCCATACTTAAGATGAAGCATCGTCCTCGATGCTACTGATCAAGCTCATGGTGAGTGTCAACGATCGTATCTGTCTCCTGCTGTATCTCAGACTGAGACACCGGCTCCTCGGCATGCTGCGGAGTATCCTGGGTAATCTGTGTCTCTGGAGGTGTCTGCTACCGCACTGGCTCCTCAACATGCTCCTCCGTGTGCTCAACCTCATGCTCTGCCCCGTGCTCCTCCTCATGATCTAGCTCATCGGAAGCAGGAGAGTCGGGGAGAGGGGGTAGCTCAATGCCCTGGGAGACAAACACCTGGTCGATGCGATCGAGACGTTGCAGGATACGACGCTCGCTGCGCTCCATAAAGCGAAATAGGTGCTGTACTATCATGTAAGTCGGCTCGGGTGCTGGTGGTGGTAGAGGTACTGCTGCTGGTGCTGTAGAAGAAGATGGTTCTGCTGCTACTGTGGAAGATGAAGGTCTGGTTGCCTCCACTACTGATCTAGCCCGAGAGCGGCGCCTGGATGGGGGCTTCTTGTGCACCTATGTACCCCAAGGAATAGTAACCTCCTTGTCATCCTCGTCTAGGGGTGGCAGAATTGCATCATCATCCCTTCATGGGACGCCAGCCAACTCAACCATCCTAGTGACCATGGTGGAAAATGGTAGAAGGCCACGAATGTGAGCTCGCCACATGCTTCTCCTGATCAGCCGGGGGAAATATACCTCCTTCCCCTCCATGACACAGCCAATCAGAAGAAGCATATCCATCGAAATCTCAAAAAAGTGTGTGGTGGGCAGGACATAGTGGGAGAATATCTGCTGTCAGGTCCTATCCTCTCTAGAGAGATAAGTAAACAACATCCCCTTGGGCCTTGTGTTGGTAGACTCCATCACCCAAGGGGTGTCCGGGGTGGCAATAATGCTCTTCAGTGCCTCATAATCAAAAGTCATAGTATTTATTGCTATATCTGCCGGCTGGTATGCACATGTATCACCAGTCTGAGGTAAACACTGCAATACTCCCTCAATAGCTACCTCAGTAATCAGGATCTGCCCACCCCGTAGGTGCACTGAATCCAGAGTCTCCCAAAAGAAGTTGCAATAAAACTCCTTGACCCATGAAATATTGATCCGTCCCAAATCCCTATCAATAAAGTCAAGGCCCAATCCCTGAATACGGGCCTCAATGGGTTCCTTCAGGTCGTCAGGTAGGGCCAATTTCTTCTCAATATTCAGGTTTGTCTTCCAATAAGTGGGAAAACGGAGCTCACAATAAAGATTTGGGAACATATATGTATCAGTGGGTGGTAGTAGCTGATTTACTTTGTCCACTTTATTTAGTAGATATTTGGCATAGTGGGCATAAGGAGAGAGGGTAAGGGCTTGAGACTTCTTCCTCTTTTTTGAGGTGGTAGCCTTTTCTTTCCTTTATCGGCCATACTGAAAAACAATTACGATATATAAGCACTTAGCCAAGTAGAGAGATAGCAAGCAAGTAATGGCATAGTCATGAAGTGAGGTAAAAGAATGAAAACATGGAATGCACGTAACCACAGGCCAAAGAAGGAGAAAAAGTCACAAACCAAGAATTCCAACATTAAACACATCATGCTTGTTTATGTAGTACAATGAGCATCATACTCAAAAGAATGGTCAATGTGTTAGCTTAAACCAAAAAGAAAGTTAGTCAGGTAAAACAAGTTAGAAGTCCAAAGGTTAGGGGTATGATTGGCATTGTCTCAATTCAAGAGAAATTCAAAAAAAAAAAAAAGAGAACAAGCATGTTCACAAACATGAGGAGGAAGCAGTCATTGATGATGAAATATGAAATTGCAAAAGAAGCAATTAGTTGAAAGTAAGTCATCAATCAAAGCCACGGTCATTGGTAATGCAATAATTGGTGGTGACAAAATGAAAGTCCATTTTGTGTAACTAGACAAGGTGAAAATCAGTTAGAGTGAGAAGGAGTTACACAAGTTAAAAGAACCAATTGTTGCAAAGCCATGAACCATATTCAACAAAATTGCAAGTTAGATCAAATGATGAGTGAAGCACAAGTTAAAAACATTTGATTATGTTGAAAAGTGTAAGCATGGAATGGTTCAAGGCAAGTTTCGGGAAACATAAGAAACACGGAAAAGCCAACCCAAAGGCACCTAAGAATTGAACTTGATGTAACTAAGTGAATGTTCAGTTCCAAAGGCCCAAGGTCAATTGTGGGTGACATGTCTAAAAGCAAAGCAATTTCTAGAAAATTGGGCAGCATTTCGACAGCAATTTGGAAGTTCTCGGATAGCAAATAGCAGCAGAAATAAGTCATATGAGTATACATATCAATATTTAAGCAATCAAAGAATGCGCATGGCTCGGGCAAAATCAATCTAGCAAGGCAGCAGTGAAACTGAATACAAAACAAAGCACACCATGCATCACTCAGCATGTAACATCCAAACAAATAAACACAAACGAAGCAATTATCAGGCCTAGAATCCTCTAACCACAACTTAACTACCTAACCGCAGTTATATCTAGTTATCCTAACATGCAAAATATTCAACTAACTAACTAAAACTAATTAACAAAAATTAATAAAAGCAGTAAATAAAACAGAGCAGTGGCTCAGGCTATGAAACCTGGGAACAGAGGTGCAGAAATGGCAAAGGAAGACAAGGGAGGACTATACGTAGCACTGCCCGGAATGGTAGCAACGCCACTCAGCAGTGGTGGCGGCACAGAGGGCTTTGAGTGGCGGGGCGGGAAACAGAGCAAAGGTGTGAGCGGTGAAGAGAGAGAGAGAGAGATAGAAGGATAGTGGCGACGGGAGAGGAAACGGTGGAGGGGGTAGGGTGGGCGATGGCTGAGGGTTCGCTGGCGACAATGGTCGTTACGGTGGTTGATGGCGGTCACGGGCTAAAGTAGAGCAGGGAGATGAGAGTGGGAGCAGAGGAGAGGGAACGGTGAAAGAAAAGAGGAAAAGGGTAAACGGAGAGGGTGGTGGCGACGGCAGGGCGGTCAGCGCGGTGGTGCGAGGGTGAGGGAGAAGAGAGAACGTTGGGGGGGAAGAAGGGGGTTCTGTGAGTGAGAGTGTTCTCGCGTCCTTTGGAGTTAAAAATTTTGAATCTGCGCACATGCGGCTGGATGAAAAGAGTGAATAATGCGGCAGCGCAAAGTGTGCGTTTGCGTGGGTGGAAAAATAGGTGAAGTGCTCGGAAGCGGCAAGTGCGCCATCGCACATATGAAAGATATGGGTATGGGCGCAGGCGCTGCAGTACGTGTCCGCGCGAATGGGAGCTGGGCTGTGGTGTGACTGGGAAAAAGAGTGAAGGCGCGAAAGCGTACCGTGTGCCTGCGCGCGGATAGGAGGAAAGGGCGTGGGCGCGGACGCGTATCGTGAGCATCCGCACGAGGTGAGTTGGGCTAAAGGCTCATAGCCAGCCCAGAGCTAGCACAAGTCTCGGGTCCTTGGCCTGGAAATAGTTTTGGCAAATCGGCGCGCACGAGGCATGTGTGCGGGCGCGCGCATATACAAACCAAGGACATGGACGCGTCAGCGCGCAGTGCGCGCACGCGTACATGCAGTTGTTCAATTGGCCCAGCTTTTGCGCGAGATTGGCCTAACTCTCTAGAAAGAGTATGGGCCTGCATATACGTATGAACGCGGACACGCACAGCGTGCGTATGCATCCGTGGCACTTTTTTCTGGTCAATTTTCAAATATAACAAGGGTTACTTGCCCCACAAGCAACCTACAACCAATTTATTGAAACAAATATATGGAAAGATAACTATCTACAATAGTAACTCAATTCACTTTTTAATCAGAAAATGTAAGAGGGTGAAAAGAGTTTACCATGGTGGGGTCTCTCCCACCTAGCACTTTTAGTTTAAGTCCTTAAGTCGGACATTTTGGGAAGCTCTTGTCATGGTGGCTTATGTTTGTACTGATGCAAGGAGAAATTGGCGAATTAAAAATTGTTAAAATATATACGTTGCAAGTATAGTTCTTAACCCGCCAGAAATCCACTTATCAATTTAGAAAGGTGTCACAGAAATTTAAAATTAAAATACTGGGAGTATGAATCCCAGGTCGTCTCCCAACGAGTTGCAGAAAAGTGTGCTATTTTATTAGTCAGAGGTTTTCAAAAAGGTTTGAGTTGAGTAAGTAGGAAATTAAATTGGAAAATTTGAATAATGTAAATAAAAGCCTTGACTGGAAGTTGATTAGTTGGAATCCGTATTATTGCTGGAATACTCTCAAGATTAATTGACAATTAAAGGTTGTCCTGTTTAGTTATCCTTTACTAGGTAAGGGAAAGTCAAACAAGTTGGAAGGCTACGTCTGTTCACAAGTTGCAATCCACTTATTTAAAAGAGTTTGATGTTAGTGACTAGAAGGCAATCCAACCATAAACCCAATTACAATCTTTCTTTTAAGCTTTCCAACTCAAGGGTTCCTTTCAATCAACTCCCCATCAAGTTAGGGAACTACTCGCTCATTGTGAATGTAAAATTCATAGCATATGAAAAGGAATTAAAGAAAGACATTGTAAATAAAAATCAAAATAGTCAATTAAAAATAAAAGTGATCCTTGTATTAAATAATCCTAAAAATATTCCAATGGTAAAATTAAACAAAGCAAAGGACATGGAAGAGTAAAGCCAAGTAAAGAAAACGAACTAGAATGACGAAGTCTTGATGAGGTAATAGCTCTTCTCAATATCCCAATGCAAAAAGAAAGAGAAAATTCAAATCCTAAGAACTATGAATGTGTAGAGAGAAAAAACCTAGAGGAGAAGTAAAAACTTGATCTAAAAACTAAAAAGTGTGTAGAATGAATGTTGTTTTTGGTTTCTGCATGTTCTCTGGCTCTAGTCTGCTGTTCTGGGCCGAAAACTGGGTCAAAATAGGGTCCAAAAATCGCCCCCAGCGTATTCTGTAGATTATGCAGATCGCGCATGTCACGCGATCGCGTCATCCATGCGGACGCGTCATTCGCGTTTTTCCCTGTCACGCGTTCGCGTCGTCCACGCCTCTGCGTCGCTTGTGCTTTTCCAATCCGCATGTTCACGTGAGCCATGCGGCCGCGCCACTGCGAATTCTCCTCTTTCGCGCGGTCGCATGAGCCATGCGGCCGCGTCACTTCTTGCTGGTTATCTCCTCAATTTCTTGTGTTCCTTCCATTTTTGCTAGCTTCCTTTCCAATCTCCAACTCATTCATGCCCTATAAAGCCTGAAACGCTTAACACACAGATCACGGCATCGAATGGAATAAAGGAGAATTAAAATACATAATTTAAAAGTCTCTAGGAAGCAGTTTTCAATCATGCAATAATTTCAGGAAGGAAATATAAATGCATGCTAAATTAATGAATAAGTGGGTAAGGATCATGATAAAACCACACAATTAAACACAATATAAACCATAAAATAGTGGTTTATCAACCTCCCTACACTTAAACATTAGCATGTCCTCATGCTTAATTGAAGGAGATAAAATAAATAAGTATGAACATGTAGAAACTCCTGCAATGCAATGCAATCCTATATATATGAATGCAACTATATGATTCTTGCCCACTTGATCAAAAGTAAATAAGCTCTTCAAAACAATTACAAATTAAATTCCACTAATTCTATCATTATACAGTAAGACAGATAAAAGTGCAAGAAGATAGCTCATGAAAGCAGGGAACATGGAAATTCAAGCATTGAACCCTCACTGATAATGTATGTACGCTCTAATCTCTCTAGTGTATAGGGTAATCACTCTATCCTTCTCTAATCATGCTCTCTAACTTTTGTTCTTCTCCTAACCAATCAACAATAGTTAATATACTAATGCAAACATCATGAGGTCTTTTCAAGGTTGTAATGGGGCCAAGGTAGGGGTAAGGATACATATATGGTTAAGTGAGCTTATAAATTGAATCTTTAATTAACCCAAGCTTTAACCCAACCTATATATATTCAGTGTAACCTTAGAATTCATACCTAGCTACCCAGAATTCCCTTTTACACTACATACTCATGTATCAACTTTTTATTTTAATTTTATCATATGTGCATTGATCTTTGAATTCTTAATTCATCATTGGGGTAATTTTTGTCCCCTTATTTATTTATTGATTGAAATTTTTTTTTAGAAATAAAAATAAACATAGCTTATCAATGCACATAGATTTTTTTTTTAATTCTTATAGTTTCACATGAGTAGGTATCCAAATTCCCATTGTATTATCATGACACATTCCCTTAATAACTTTTGTTCCCACAATTTCCCATACTTAACTAGCACACACAATTCTATCTTAAGCTAACCAAAGATTCAATTTGGGATATACAATTGTTTTTCCGCTTAAGGCTAGTAATGTAGTGAAATATAGAACAAATGGGATTTAAAGGCTCAAAGTGGTTAACAAAGGTAATTGAAAAGGGTAGGCTTAATTTGGATAAGTGAGTTTAAACAAATAATATCCTCAATCATATGCAAGCATACAAACATAATAAATATTGGACATATAGGATGAAACAAAATATAGATTACAATCATAGAGAAGTAAACACACAAGAATAAAATAATTATGGTTAAATAATGTAACCATAAATAAAGGCTCAAATCTTCACAGGTTGTGTGTTCTTTAGCTCAAAAATCATGTTCCAAATACAACTTCAAGCAGATTTATCATAAAAATTTTTAAAACTTAGTGAAATTTTGTTCCAAAGATAGAGTCTTAGAAGAAACTTATTGTCTTTTCAATCAAGTAGAATATACATGCAACTAACCTATTATTATGCAATTTATCCTATTCTATAAAAAAAAGAAAATCTAACTAAAATATCCTAATTTATTGGTGCTAGGGAAGAGAAATTACCTCTGGAAGTCAGGTACTAACTGACCTCCCCACACTTAAGGCTTTGCACCGTCATCGGTGCCATCTGTCAAGAACAGAGGTGGGCTGGTAGCAGTATCTCCATAGTCAGGATCATCAGGGCTCCCTGTGCTGGTAAAAGAAGTGGAGTCCGGGGTGTCTGAGTCCGTGAATTTTCCCATGATCAGCTCCTTGAGGTATGTGAATCGGCGCTTGTTACGGCGCTTTCTCAGCTTAGCTTTCTATTCATGCCGATCCAACTTTTCAAGTATCTACTGGAGTAGTTGGGCTGTTGTAGGTGCTTGTGGTGTTGAAGAAGGAATATCTTCAACTGGTTCAGTAGGCTGGCTAATAGTGGCTGCTGGAAGTCTAAGGTACTTCCCGTTGGGAACATACTGATCATCCCGTGGAAGCATGACTTTGGTGTCCCCAGCTCTGTAGGAGACTCTGGCTGCTGAGACGAGATCTGAGACCAGGGCTGGAAAAGGTACATTGCCACCAATTTGTACGTGTCCCATGGCATTCCGGATATGTCTTGGTAGATTCAGAGGTTGGTCTGTAAGGATGCACCATAGTAGAACGGCCATGTCCGCAGTGAAGGAGGACTCGTGAGTGCTCGGAAAGACGTAATGGGACATGATCTGTGCCCATACGCGAGCCTCCAAGGTAAGTGCTGAAGCCGATAATCCCTTAGGGCGGGTACGATGAGAACAGCGTCCCAGTCAAATTGGTACATTTGGCGCTTTAGTGCGGCTTCTTGAAAGGCGTCCAATCCTTCTGGAATAGTGGGAAGACTTAGAGCTTTCTGAATAGCTTCTTCTATAATGGGAACTTGCTTCTGACGAACATAGACAGACTGCAGGGTTGGCAAATGGAAGTTGGAGTAGAACGCGACTACCCAAGAAAGATTGACCTGCCTTGGATGTCTCTGTAGGAAACCCCATTGTCTTCGGGCAATTTGCGGCTCAACGAAGGTTGCAATATTGGGCGGGAGGAGAAGAAGGTATTCGTTGTTGTAATTCCTTTCTGCCAGGATGGGGAACATCTGCTCACAGTAGCGATTGGGAAATCGCGCAGTGTCCTTTGCTGGGAAAGCTTTCTCTTTTTCATCAACCTTTATAATCCTCTTAAATCTCTTTGTTGAGGGCTTTACTGCAGTTGAAGAGGGTTCTGCCACTAATGCTCTTTTTGTACCTCTTCTTGCTGGTTGTTTGGGAGTAGCTTTCTCCTTTCCTTTCTTGGTGGCCATCCTGAAAAAGGGAAGAGAAAGTAAAATAAATTGAAAGGAATAGAGCAAGGAAGAGGGTGGTGTAAGTGATAAGCAATGCACAATAAAGAAGAATGACGTTAACACATGGTCCGGACGACATGGAAAAAGTCATCAATGGAAACATAGCAAGGGCATATAGGGACAAGTAAATGCAAGGGGTTTATTGGCATGCAGGCAAAGGCATGAGTAGCGTAGACCAAGCATTCAATGTCCAATTTAAATATGTTATCACTCGTAACTAACTATCACGTTTGTATTGACAATTAAATTCAATTAATAAAGTAGTAAAGGGATTTTGTGAAAAGCAAGCATTGAATATTAGAGTAGAAAAATGTAGAGAAGTTCATAATGCCATATGGGCTTTTTTACAAACACATAGCATGCATGTAGAATAAGCTCTTGAAAATAATAATTTGAACATGTAAGTAATGCCGTAAAAAGTAATAATTGTCAAACAAATTTACAACAGTCCACAAGCATATAATTATAAATAATGACTCAATTAAATTTATAAGACCAAGTAAAAAGGGAAAGAAGAAGAAAGAAAATATGTATAATGAAAAGAAAAAGGAAAGAAAAGAAAATGACATATAAAATAAGAAGAATGATAGAAAAGGAAGGATGGAAGAAGAAAATAAAACCTTGTTAATGGAGGTGAGAGAGAGAGAGAGTGAAGGGGAGATAGAAGGAAGAAGGGAGAAGGAAGAAATAAGGAGGGAAAAGAAAAATTAGGATTGGAGAGGAGAAGGATAAGATATTTTGGCAATTTAGGTTGAGCTGTGCGGTGCAAGCGACGCGGCCGCGTGGGGCACGCGTTTGCATGATTGCGCTTTAGTTCAGTTGACCCGGTCGCGTCGGGCACGCGGTCGCGTGACCCATGTTATGCTTCTGGCGCGAGTGCAGCCTCGCGCCTGCGCAACTCTCTGTTCAAATGTATTTATTTGCGAAATTTGGGGTGACGCGATCGCGTGGGGCATGCGATCGCGTGAGTGGGCTTCAGAAAGGAATGACGCGGACGCGTGAGCCATGCGTCCACGTGGATAGAATTGTGCATTTAGCACCAATCCAGCACCACTATCGCACAATAATTCGTTGTGCACCCTTTTTACGTCGAAAATCAGAGGACGCGGCCGCGTGGGTCACGCGGTCGCGTGGGAGGCCATTATTCCTATGTGACACGAATGCGTCGGAGACGCGGTCGCGTGGGTCGATTTGTGCCACTAGCACGCCTCCAGCCACGCTCCAGCGTGAGTCTCTATTCGTTTTTATTTTCTCCCCTCTCCTTGCAACGCGGATGCATCGCTGATGCGGTCGCGTCGCGTGGCATTTTTTTTATATAAAGGTATGCAAATGCAGATGCACGAAATGTACTGATAAAGGGAAGAGTTATTGAATAGAAAAACTAAAAAGAAAGAGAAGAACGATCATACCATGGTGGGTTGTCTCCCACCTAGCACTTTGCTTTAACGTCTGTAAGTTGGACGCTCCACTAGCTCAATCTTCTGCTATGTGGGGATCTTCCAAGAGGAAGATCTCAAGCTCCTTGTTTTTCTGCATCTTCTCGCCATGGTATAGCTGATAAACCCATATTTCATGAGTTCTTTTGTGCTTAATTAGAGTGATATATTCAACTCTTCACATACTTATTCACATTAATTACATGGTTTTACTTTCCCTTCCTTATTATGTCATATTGTGAAAAACATGTTTCCTAAGCTTTAAAAAAATTAATTATTTTAATTACCTTTATTTCCATTCGATGCCGTGATTAGTGTGTTGAGTAGCTTTAGGTTTCCTAAGGCTGAATGACTTAAAGGATGAAAAAAGGAAACATACAAAAATGGAAGGAGAATGCAAAACGGAGCTTTAAGGAAATTAGTATCCACGCGATCGCATGGACGACGCGATCGCGTGCCAGAAACAAAAAAGCAGCGATGCGGCCGCATGACTGACGTGACCGCGCGCCTTGAGTAGAACACCCACGACACGGACGCGTGACTGACGCGACCGCATGGAAAGGAAAAGCTCCAGATGACGCGACCGCGTGACCCAAGCGGACGCCTGACAGAGGCTACATATCAGAATTTACAGAATACGCCCCCAGCAATTTTTGAAGCCCTTTTTGGCCCAGATCCAAGTACAGAAAGCATAGATTAGAGGTTATAAAGTGGAGGAATGCATCCATTCAAAGAGAGCTCGCCAATTTCTAGTTTTCATGATTTAGATTTAGTTTAGAGAGAGATTCTCTCTCTCTCTTAGGAATTAGGACTTCTTCTTGTTTTAGGAGTAACTCTGGATCCAGGTTTTAATGTTCTTTTATTTCAATTTTACTTTTATTTATTTGATTCCAATATTTGAATTGATTATTATAATTTAAATTATGAATTATTCCATGTTACAGATTTCTATTTGAATTAATGATATTTAAGGTATTTTTCAGTTTATGATTGTTCTCTTTGATTTATGTTGCCATTGCTTCCCATCTAAGGACACTTTTATTATTCCAGCAATTTACTTTTTCCCCTTTTGGTCTTGGTTAAGAAATTAGTGACTCAACATTATCGAACTCAGCATAATTGATAATCGTTATCTTGCTAATTGATCTGAACTTCAATAATCCCAACTTTTTCCTAGGAAATAAATAGGATTCGAAGGTCAAACTAATTAGTCCCTTGACTTACCTTTGCTTCATAGGTTAACTAAGTGGAATTAAGATACAACTTTCATTATTGTTGAGAGGGATAACTAAGTTGGACTTCTAATTTCCCTTATCTTGCCAAAAGTTGTTTTACAGTTATTATTTATTTTTAATTGCCATTTAATTCACTCGTCATTTAAATTACTTGCTTCTCACCTTCTAAACCCCGATTACAACCTTTATAACCGATAATAAGAACATACTTCCTCGCAGTTCCTTGAGAAGACGACCCGAGGTTTGAATACTCGGTTAACAATTTTTAAGGGGTTTGTTACTTGTGACACCCAAAATGTTTGTACGAAAGGGATTTTTGTCAGTTTAGAGACTATATCTATAACGCGACTGTTTTTATGACATTCTTTACTGGCAGAAATCATGTTCATCAAAATGGCGCCGTTGCCGGGGAGCTGCTAACGTGTGCCTTATTATTGTTATTGTAAATATTTTTCTTTTGCTTGTTTATTTATTTTTGTTTTTCCTTTTTATCTTTATTTGCTACTATGAACTCTCACCCCTCTCGCTTTGAGTTTGGTTCTAATATTGTTAAAGGAAATAGAAGTTACAGCAGGAATGTGCATCAAGGTCAGACCAATCAAGGATGGATGGAACCAAGAGGATCTAATCAACCCTTTTGGCAGCAACACCCTCCGAGATATCCTGGACAAAGACCATTCTACCGTGCATACCCAGCTGAAAGACATGTTGGACAACCTTGTAACTACCAACAAGCCCCAACCCGTGCATATGAACCATCCTTTCAACATAACCTCGAACCACCACACTCACAAGCTTCTCTTCACCATTCGCCATCATATGATCCTTCCTTACCCCAATACCAATCCAGTCGTTCCCAATCATCACCACTTTCCTTTGTATCATGTCCAAGTCCGGCAAACCCCGAAGCAGAGGATCGCCTAAAAGAAACAGTAATTAAATTTCAAACAACCATTCAACAACTGGAGCAAGCACTAATTCAATGGGCCACTAGGCGCTCAAATATACAAGGATCAACCACAGCTCCATGTGGACAGCCCGATGAAGAGCGTAGCATGAAAGAAATACTAGAGACTCCAGTGGACAAGACAGAGAATGAATTCGTACTAGAACAAGTGGAAGAAGCTATCATTGTTCAAGAAGAAGAGTTGGTTGAAGATCTAGGAGATGCTGAACTTCCTTGGGAATCCAGAATTGAGGAAAACTCCGTCCAAGATGCTACAGTTGATGCTAAGGAGCATACCGTACAATCTCCAAGGCAAGTCATTTACGAAGAATCAGAGGGAATAATCCAAGAAGCAAATTTCCCTGATGATGATAGTCACAAGTCTAGTTCTCCTAGTGATGAACTTGCGTCCGCAAGTGAATTCTCTGAGATCGAAGAATTTTCTCCAAGTGAATATGAAGATGATGCGGAGGTAGATTTCTCTCAACCTCCAATCTATGACTCGAGTGATGAGGAAGACATAGAAGACTTTGACTAGGATACAGATACAATTGAAGATCTTTGCAAGGAAGTGGAAGAATTCACAGAAGAGCACAAGGAAACGGAACTTGCAGAACCACCAAAAACACCTATCCCAAGGCCATTACCACTTAATACAAGCTTCAAGTGGGTACAATCCTTAACTTATAATTTTACTTATTCACTTGAATATGGTTTGCTTGAAACAGATGGCCAACTTAGAGCTCTCTGCGGCTTTAAGAGTAAGAGGGAATTGGCTCGTACTCAGAACTGGTGCACCAGGTTCAATAAGGTTCCAAGCATCACCTCGAAGTACACGGATTGGTATCATGCTCAATTGCATGGATCACGGAGAACGTTTGGTCACCACGGTGAGATTCTACTTTTTAACCCGCCCGAATGGAAACTTACAAAACAAAACGGAGGCGGATCTAAAAACACAGCTTGGGATCATGGATTATATTCTGACATTCGTCATCTTGGGAGGCTGAATATCTGTTTGAAGCTGCTCAGAAGCTTTACATGCCTAGTTTGGGACCCCGGAGGCTATTGGCATTCCAAGCACTGGTGGAAATTTTTGGACGAATTTAAACATAAGCCACCATAACAGGATACTCTTCCAATGTCCAACTTAAGGACTTTAACTAAAAGTGCTAGGTGGGAGACAACCCACCATGGTATGGTCGCTTCTTTCTCAATCTATTTCTTATTTATTGTTTTCAATTTACCCTTTTTTTTAGTTTAACATTAACCTGGAATCATGCATAGCATTCATGTTAATCACTGCATCCTGCATTTTTCAGATAAAAAAAAAAAGGGTTGCACGATGCGACCGCATGCCCCATGCGATCGCGTCATATCGCGAAAAACACCACCCATGCGACCGCGTGACCCACGAAGCCGCGTGATATATATATCGGCGTAAGGATCCAACGAACAGAAAGTTGGGCTGGAATCGTGCGGCTCTTGTGCGTTTTGCACAAATTGGCCCACGCGATCGCATGCCCCATGCGATCGCGTCACTTACCCAATACCAATCCCACGCGACCGCGTGAGCGACGCGATCGCGTCGCATGGATTGCATATCACCCCAAAAGGAGACAGAGAGTTGTGCCGAAACATCGCTGGAGTCGTGCGTTTAGCACGAATTCCAGCGACGCGATCGCGCGACCCACGCGATCGCGTCACCCCTCTTTCCCCCCCCCCCCCTCATGCGATCGCGCGCCCTACGCGATCGCGTCTCCCCCATTTTCACCCCAACCATGCGACCGCGTGCCCCACGCGGCCACGAGGATTCGAAAATATAACCCCCCCAGCCACACGAACCATATCAGTCGCACAGCCCTCCTTCACCCCCAACCCTCTTCTCCTTCTCTGTTCTTCTTCCCCCAGCCACCGCCGGCCAGCCACCACGCCACCACCCCGACGCCGCCACCGCCCAGATGCCGCCGCCGTACCATCCCCTCTCTTTCTCTCTTCTTCCTTCTTCCTCTCTCACTAACCCTAATACCTCCCTCCGCCACTGCCGCCTCAGCCGCCACCGCGACGCCGTTCACCACCACCGCGCCGGACGCCGCCGCAGCCACCTTCTTCCCTGTTCCACCCCTTCCGCTTACCAGTTTCCGCAACACGCAACCCTTTTTATCCGTTCATCACTTTTCTGTTTTTTTTTCGTTTATGTTCATGATTAGGATAGCTAGACTTGCATGTTGTAGTGGATTTTTAGGTTGTTAGGTAGCTTAGACTGTGGTTTGTGGATCTAGGTCTGTTTCCTTGCACTGTTCTTACTTCTGTTTTATCCTATGTGCAAATTTGTTGCTGCTATAATCATGATTCATATGCTGCTTTCTTGTATGTTGCTGCTGTTTACATTGAGTTTTTATGTTTATTTTATATCTCTGTACATGTAGCTTGCTTTCTTTTAATTCATATGAACTGATATGATTGCTGTTTATTTTCCGGGACAATCCAATTTTAGCCGGAATGCTGCCCAAATTTTTTGAAAATTGTTTTCATTCTTGTTTTGGTTTGGCAACTCTGTTTTACTCTGCTCCCCCCAAACCATTTCATGAATGCTAGGGCCACTTTCTTATCCTCTTTGATTTCCTGGTTCATAACCTGCATTTGTGATTCACTGATTCCAATTTCTGATTTCTTTATTTCTATTCGAATCAGCATCACCCTATTTTCTTTATTCGATTATGAGTACTTCTATTCTTACCTGTGAATCCTTGTTATATGGAATTTTTTCTATGCCACTTACTTTCCTAACTCACTAATTTTAATTTACTAATTTCTTTTTACCATACTAACCCTCTTGATCTCTTTTCTGATCACTTTCACTTCCTCTAATTTTCTCACTATGGCATATTGATTTTTTTCTTTCCATTTAACATTAATTTAATCACATTTCAATTACTCATTTTCCTTATTCTATTTCTCCCTTACTACTTTGAGTTTCCTTTGTTTAAATTGCCTATTTGCTTTCTTATTTTATCCATTTTCTGGTTTTCTGTTTTTCAGGATGTTTGCCTCACAAAGGAAAGGCAAAGGCAAGGCTACTGGCAAGCGCAAGCGAGGAGATTCCTCCCAATCCATCATTGCCCTAATGCACGATTCCTCATGGCGGGAGAAGAACTTCACACAGCAGGAAAAAGCTGACCAGCTGCTCCCTTCGACTGATCCTATAAAATTTGCAAACCGGTACTGTGAGCTGAAGTACCCGACTTTTGCAAACTCCAGAAATCTATACCTGGAACGTACCTTGAAGATTCCAGAAGCCCTCCAGCAATACACCACTGAGCAAATCAAGCAAAGGGGCTGGTTCTTTCTGGAGAGACCACTGACAGAGGTCAATGCATCTTGGGTCCGGGAATTCTATTGCAACTACTACCTTACTACCCTAGATGCAGTGAACCTGAGGGGAAAGCAAATTCTGGTCACTGAGGAGGCCATAGAGACCGTTCTTCAGCTCCCAGCCAAGTCCGATCAGTCAGATGGTTATGCACAGGCTGAGGAGGACATGGGCCAGATGCAGTTTGATTGGGATGCTGTAAAGGCACGAATAGCTCTCGACCCTGCTGTTCCTTGGGAGATGGGTCAGGACACCACTATGCCTAGAGGGATCAAGAGAGTGTACTTGAATGATGAGGCTCGGCTATGGCATCAGATCTTGAGCAACTATGTGATGCCGAGTACTCATGAGACTGAGATCCCGGCTACCATGATCACCCTCCTCTGGTGTGTGCTGGAGGGTAAGGACATGTACTTGCTTCGTTTTATCCGGCATTATATGGCCAGGGTCCACATCCGAGGCACCCTCCCCTTTCCTTATCTGGTTACACGGCTAGGCCGTCAGACTGATGTGCCTTGGGAGGATGCCGATGAGCGACCACCAGCAGCGGACTACAGGAAGATCATCCCTCACAGCAGGAACTTCCTTGCTTTGGGCTACAGACCACCACCTGTCACTGCTACTGATGAGACAGCCCCTCCGTCTGCTGGACCCTTTTCATCCACAGCTGCCCCAGCTGCCCCTGCTGCCACCACTGCACCTCCACCCGCCTCTGAGCCGGTTTATCGCCTCGTGCACCGTCTATTCCACCAGCTTGATCAGATGGAGCGCCGTAACAGGCGCCGGTATGAGAGATTGGAGCGCCGCAGCAGGCGACGCTATTCCCATCTGAAGCTGATGATCAGACAGGGCGCCGACATCCCCTTCAAGCCCGACACACCATCAGAGCCATCCGAGGAGGAGGAGGATGAGCACGAGGAGGAGCCTCATTCCCAGGCGGAGACTCATCAGCAGGCAGGCACAGAGCACGCTACACTACAGCAGGAGGCCCCACATCAGCTTGAGGCTGCAGATCTGGAGATCCCGATCTAGTCAGTCCCCCCTCTACAGCAGCCAGACTCTCAGCCCACTACCGTCACAGAGACCCCAGCTACCATCCCTACCAGTGATGACACTCCTTCACACCCGGCTTGATTGAGCATTGGGGACGATGCTTCATTTTAAGTGTGGGGAGGTCGCCATCTCTGGCGTTTATTTTGGTGAACTACTACATACTTTTTCTTTTATTTTGGATATTTTTCTGTATTTTTCTCTTTTTCTTTTATTATTATTTTCTGAGTACTTATACATTGCTACTTGTGTATTTTACTCTATTTTCTGCATTTTGCATTTTTTGTTCATATTTTAGTTATTTAGTTCATTTTAGTTATTTAGTTTAGTTTGCAATTCTAACTTATTAGTGGATCAATTAGTATAGTTTACCCTTTTACATAAGACAGCTTAGTTATAGCTTAGTTTAAATTGACAAATATAAAAAAAAAAGAGTAAGCTAGGAACTTGAACATAATAGATTTAGATCCATAAAACCTTGTATATATAGCATTACATGATGTAGTTAAACTGACAACATTTCATCAAGGAGAAACATTAAAACTTCAAAGGCTACCCTAAATTACTTTTTAAGAGAATAATGAGAATTTTTAACTAAACCTGCATGACATACATAAGTGATAAATGATTTTTCAGCTAGAGAACACATAGCCTGTGAGTTTTGAGCTTAACTGTATGGTTACATTCAAACCATAATTTTTATTTCTGTGTGTTCCAACCTTCTTTCTTATTCTGGTGTTCTTTACTTTGTTTTAGTCTATATGTTCGATTATAGAATATAGGTACATCTCAAAATAATGATTGAGGCCATCATTTGATTTTAGCTCACTTATCCCAAATTAGCTTACCTTTTACATCACATTTGTTAGCCCCCTTTGAGCTTTTTTAAAAAAAAAACCCCTTATTCTATTTTAGCCAAATTACTAGCCTTAAGCAGAAAAACAAAAAAAAATCCCAAGTGAATCCTTGGTTAGCTTAAGATAGAAAATTATAAATAGAGTAAAATGTGGGAAACTTATTGGGAACATAGTTGATAAAGACAGAAGGTAGAAAAATTAAAAAGAATAAAGCAACTCAAAATTTTGGGAAGCAGGCTCAGTGATGACAAGTCATCTTAGCCTATTTAACTAGTCTTTTTCTTTTGTTTTCATTAGAATTATGCACTTTCTTGAGCTACAAGCAAGCTAATTGAGTAGATTTTCATGTTTCCCTTGATTGAACCAACCATATATGAATTCATGCCATTTCATGAGGTTTTATGCTATATTTGTTGCATATTATGAAAGATTGAATATCTCATGATTTTGAGCATAGCTTTGATGAGTTTGGTTGATTAATGATAGGTGAAGAAAGCTTGGAGAAAGGTTGAAGCAAGAAGGAATAGCTAGCAGTAAAGAGAAGACAATGGAATAAGTGAAATTGAACCAGGAAGCAAGAAGCTGGACCTAAAGTTAGCATCAAACTTTTGCACAAACTTTTGGTTGAAAAGTTAGCCCCAACGTTAGCCCCCTAACTTGGAGGCTAACGTTGGAACTTGAAAATTCTCCCCTGGGCTCCAAAAGTTTGCGCCAACGTTAGCCCCCTAACTTTGAGGCTAACGTTGGCACATGAATTTCTCCCCTGGGCACCAAAAGTTTGCGCCAACGTTAGCCCCCTAACTTTGAGGCTAACGTTGGCACATGAATTTCTCCCCTGGGCACCAACGTTTGCGCCAACGTTAGACCCCTAACTTGGAGGCTAACGTTGGCACATGAAAATTCAAGGAAGAGGAGCAAAAGTTTGCGCCAACGTTAGCCCCCTAACTTTGAGGCTAACGTTGGCACATGAATTCCTCCCTGGCCATCCAACGTTTGCGCCAACGTTAGACCCCTAACTTGGAGGCTAACGTTGGCACATGAAAATACAAGGGAGAGGGGCAAAAGTTTGCGCCAACGTTAGCCCCCTAACTTGGTGGCTAACATTGGCGCCACTAGCACACAAGGCAAGGCCAACGTTAGGGTCAAAGTTAGACCCCTAACGTTGGCACCAACATTCATACCAGTAAATTGTGCTAGCTGATATGAAAACTTGGAGCCAAAGTTAGACCCCTAACTTTAGCTCCAACTTTTGGTCCAACTTTTGCTAACCTCAAAACCGGTTCAATTGGTTCACTTTGGTTCTTCTCCAAACTTCAAGAGCAATCAACCAAGGCCTCTTTCAACCCAATTCCACCAAGAGCAAAAGCCCAACTCAAGGCTTGAAGATCATTTGAAGAAAGTGTATAAATAGGATAGAATTCAAGTTCTTCGGAGAGCTTTCCTTTTGAAATTTTCATAATAGTTTTCGGAGAGCTTTTCTTATTGAGTGAACTTTAATTTCTTTGTTTTCATTGCTTTCAATTTCATTTACACTTGTCTTGGATCTTGGATTGGAGAATTGAAGAAATTCTGTTTCAATCTCAATCTTGGATCTCTCTGTTTCTTTACTGTTAATTAAATTTCATTTCCGGTTAATTGCTCTTCATCTCTTTTCTCTGCAATTTACAGTTTCTTTGCAATTGTTCTTGTTGGATCTAGGAAGGCATTGAGATCTAGACTTGGTTTTCTAGTCTCTGGGCCCTGAGATCTCAATTTTACATTCTCTGTTTCTTGCTTTTAATGTTCATTTACTTTACTGCTTCAAGATCCGTTTCAATCCCCATTCCCTTTTTCTCTTTTGTCTGATGCAATTTAACTTTTCCTTGTTTAATTTCTGCAAATCCACATCCCAATCCCCTTTACATTTTAAGCAATTTACATTCCTTGCACTTTAAGATTCCGCAATTTACATTTCTTGCACTCTAAGTTTCTGCCATTTAATTTCTTGTTCCTTAAGATTCAGCAATTTAATTTCCTGCACTCTTTACTTTCATGCAATTTACATTTTGCAAATCACAAATCACCCAACCAACACTCGATTCGCTTGACTAAATTAACCACTAAACAAAAATTGCTCAATCCTTCAATCCCTGTGGGATCGACCTCACTCCCGTGAGTTTTTATTACTTGATGCGACCCGGTACACTTGCCGGTTAGATTTGTGTGTTTTGGGGGAAATTTATTTTTCACCAAAATACTCATCACTCATGAAAATTCAAATTAATTAAAATTACCATGTGTATTAAAAAAAATGGTTCGTTTTCAAGCATGTAAATAAGGGGATACAAAAAGAACTCCCTAATGCAAAATATAAAGCAATGCACATGGGATAAAAACAAGAATTGAAACATGAGCATGTGACATCAAAAGCGAGAAAATAGGGAGAATAGGTAAAGAAGCATTGTTTTACTAAGTATGTATGTTAGGTGAGGTCTTAGTCTAATTAAGGATTCACTTATTAGCTCACTTAGCCTTATACATATATCCTTACCCTTTGCCTTGACCCCATTACAACCTTAATTAAAGACCTCATGAGTTTTGGTATGACTATGTTCTATAATTGTTGATTGGTTAGACGAAAAACAAAGTTATAGAAAGGAAGAATGAAAAGAAGAATAGAGTGATTAACCCAATAAACACTGAGTGATTAGAGAAAAAACACAAAATCCAGTGAGGGTTCAAAAGCTCATTAAACATTTATCTCTGATTGCCTTGCAAGTTTTTTTCTCTCATCTGATTTGAAAAAAAATGCTTTATTATTTGAGGGTTAGCCATATATGTATATATATCTCCTTGAGAATGTGAAATAATTTGACTACATGTAGGCTTTATATATGAGTGGATGAATTAGAATTGCATGACTCATTAGGTAGATGCATTTAGCATAGGTTGCATTTCATAACATTCCATCACTTTAACCTTAATTATTTACCTTGGATTTAGCATGAGGGCATGCTAGTGTTTAAGTGTGGGGAGGTTGATAAACCCATATTTCATGAGTTTTTTTGTGCTTAATTAGAGTGATTTATTCAACTCTTCACCTACTTATTCACATTAATTGCATGGTTTTACTTTCCCTTCCTTATTATGTCATATTGTGAAAAACATGTTTCTTAAGATTTAAAAAAATTAATTATTTTAATTACCTTTATTTCCATTTGATGCCGTGATTAGTGTGTTGAGTAGCTTCAGGTTTCCTAAGGCTGAATAACTTAAAGGATGAAAAAAGGAAACATACAAAAATGGAAGGAGAAGGCAAAACGGATCTTTAAGGAAACTGGTATCAACGCGATCGCATGGACGACGCGATCGCGTGCCAGAAGCAAAGAAGCAGCGACGCGGCCACATGACTGACGCGACCGCGCGCCTTGAGTAGAACACCCACGACGCGGATGCGTGACTGACGCGACCGCATGGAAAGGAGAAGCTCCAGATGACGCGACCGCGTGACCCACGCGGACGCGTGACAGAGGCCACGTATCAGAATTTACAGAATACGCCCCTAGCAATTTTTGAAGCCCTTTTTGGCCCAGATCCAAGTACAAAAAGCATAGATTAGAGGTTATAAAGTGGAGGAATGCATCCATTCAGAGGGAGCTTGCCAATTTCTAGTTTTCATGATTTAGATTTAGTTTAGAGAGAGATTCTCTCTCTCTCTTAGGAATTAGGACTTCTTCTTGTTTTGGGAGTAACTCTGGATCCAAGTTTTAATGTTCTTTTATTTCAATTTTACTTTTATTTATTTGATTCCAATATTTGAATTGATTATTATAATTTAAATTATGAATTATACCATGTTACAGATTTCTATTTGAATTAATGATATCTAAGGTATTTTTCAGTTTATGATTGTTCTCTTTGATTTAAGTTGCCATTGCTTCCCATCTAAGGACACTTTTATTATTCCAGCAATTTACTTTTTCCCCTTTTGGTCTTGGTTAAGAAATCAGTGACTCAACATTATGGAATTCAGCATAATTGATAATCGTTGTCTTGCTAATTGATCTGAACTTCAATAATCCCAACTTTTTCCTAGGAAATAAATAGGATTCGAAGGTCAAACTAATTAGTCCCTTGACTTACCTTTGCTTCATAGGTTAACTAGGTGGAATTAAGATACAACTTTCATTATTGTTGAGAGGGATAACTAAGTTGGACTTCTAATTTCCCTTATCTTGCCAAAAGTTGTTTTACAGTTATTATTTATTTTTAATTGCCATTTAATTCACTCGTCATTTAAATTACTTGCTTCTCACCTTCTAAACCCCGATTACAACCTTTATAACCGATAATAAGAACATACTTCCTCGCAGTTCCTTGAGAAGACGACCCGAGGTTTGAATACTCGGTTAACAATTTTTAAGGGGTTTGTTACTTGTGACACCCAAAACGTTTGTACAAAAGGGATTTTTGTCGGTTTAGAGACTATATCTACAACGCGACTGTTTTTATGACATTCTTTACTGGCAGAAATCACGATCGTCAATAGCTTCAGACGTTGTCCATTAACCTTGATAAGTTCAGAGCTTGAAGGATGGCTTAGGTGATAAACTCCGTACGGTTCGGCCTTCTCTGCTCTATATGGACCTTCCCATCGTGATCTCAACTTGCCTGGCATGAGCCTCAGTCGAGATTTGTAAAGGAGGACTAAATCCCCAGGTTGGAAGTCTTTTCTCTTGATGTGCTGATCATGTACAGCCTTCATCTTCTCCTTGTATATTCTTGAGTTCTCATAAGCTTCTAGGCGAAGGCTCTCCAGTTCTTGCAGTTGTAACTTCCTTTCAGCTCTGGCTTTCTCGATTCCCATGATGCACTCCTTGACTGCCCAAAAGGCTTTGTGCTCTACTTCAACTGGGAGATGGCAAGCTTTCCCATAAACTAAGCGGAAAGGACTCATCCCAATGGGTGTTTTGTATGCTGTTCTATATGCCCAGAGTGCATCTTGTAGCCTGGTGCTCCAGTCTTTTCTATGAGGTTTGACTATCTTCTGTAAGATACGCTTTATCTCTCTGTTTGACACCTCGGCTTGCCCATTGGTCTGAGGATGGTATGCTGTTGCAACCTTATGAATTATCCCAAGCTTCTTCATTAATCCTGTTAGTCTCCTGTTACAAAAATGGGTGCCTTGATGGCTCATGATTGCTCGTGGTGATCCAAAGCGACAAATAATATGGTTTCTCATAAAGGAAACAACAGTGTTAGCATCATCAGTGCGGGTAGGAATTGCTTCCACCCATTTGGAAACGTAATCCACGGCTAACAATATATAAAAATAACCATTAGAATTTGGAAATGGACCCATGAAGTCAATGCCCCAAACATAAAAAATTTCACAGAAAAGCATAATTTGTTAAGGCATTTCATCCCTCCTGGATATATTACCAAATTTTTGGCATGGGAGACAAGATTTACAAAACTCAGCAGCATCTTTAAAAAGAGTAGGCCACCAGAATCTACAGTCTAAGATCTTTCTAGCTGTTCTCTGAGGGCCAAAATGTCCTTCACTCTCAGATGAGTGACAGGCCTCTAAAATAGACTGGAATTCTGATTGAGACACACAACGTCTAATTACCTGATCAGCGCGACATCTCCATAAGTATGGGTCATCCTATATATAATATTTAGACTCGCTTTTCAGCTTGTCTCTTTGATGCTTAGAAAAGTTTGGAGGAAATGTGCGGCTAACTAGATAATTAGCTACAGGTGCATACCAAGGGACTACCTCAGATACTGCTTGCAGGTTATCAAATGGAAAATTATCATCTATAGGAGTAGAATCATCCTTAATGTGCTCAAGGCGACTCAAATGGTCTGCCACTAAATTCTGGTTACCACTCCTATCCTTTATTTCTAAATCAAATTCTTGTAATAGCAGTATCCAACGTATAAGCCTTGGTTTGGACTCCTTTTTAGCTAATAGATACTTTAAAGCTGCATGGTCTGAATACACTACTACTCTAGTACTAAGAAAATAAGCTCAGAATTTATCCAGAGCAAAAATAATAGCAAGAAGCTCTTTCTCAGTAGTAGTATAATTGGACTGGGCAGCGTCTAAAGTCTTAGACGCATAAGCGATAACAAAAGGATCCTTACCTTCACGCTGAGCCAGTGCTGCTCCTACTGCATGGTTGGAAGCATCGCACATGATTTCAAATGGCTGGCTCCAGTCTGGTCCTCTCACAATTGGAGCTTGAGTCAGGGCGGTCTTCATCTTATCAAATGCTTGTTTGCAATCCTCACTGAACTCAAACTCAATATCTTTCTGCAGTAATTTGGACAAGGGAAGTGCTACCTTACTGAAGTCCTTTATGAATCTCCTGTAAAAACCTGCATGGCCAAGGAACGAACGGACCTCCCTCATAGAGGAGGGGTAAGGTAAACTAGAAATAACATTCACCTTTGCTGGGTCTACAGAAATGCCATTATTAGATACCACATGTCCTAGTACAATCCCTTGTTTTACCATAAAGTGACATTTTTCAAAATTTAATACAAGGTTTGTATTAACACATCTATCTAATACTCTAGATAATCCATCTAAGCAAAGGCTAAAAGAATCACCATAAATGCTAAAATCATCCATAAAAACCTCCATACAGTCCTCAATAAGATCAGAGAAAAGACTCATCATGCACCTTTGGAAAGTAGCTGGTGCATTGCACAAGCCAAAGGGTATTCTCTTGTAAGCATAAGTCCCAAAAGGACATGTAAAAGTGGTCTTTTCCTGATCCTCAGGAGCTATATGAATCTGGAAATAACCTGTGTAACCATCTAAAAAACAATAATGTGATTTACCTGACAGGCGATCCAGCATTTGATCAATGAATGGAAGTGGGTAGTGATCCTTACGGGTGGCTTAGTTGAGATGCCTGTAATCAATGCAGACTCTCCAAGCATTCTGAACTCTAGTTGCTATGAGCTCTCCATGCTCATTCTTCACTTTAGTGACTCCAGACTTCTTGGGTACCACTTGTACTGGGCTAACCCATTCACTGTCTGAAATGGGATAGATGATACTTGCTTCCAACAGTCTGGTCACACTACAAGAAAAACACCCATTCAGGTACACTTAAAAAGTGTAGCCAAAAGTGAAAAAAAAATGATGCCTTAGGCTACGGCTACGCTTTTTGGGCTACGGCTACGCTTTTTGGGGTGATTCCTATTCGGCCGTTGCCTATTTTCAAAGGCTACGCTTTTCTGCACCAAGGGCTACGCTTTTGGCGTTTGAGAATAGGCTACGCTTTTCAAGTGATGCTGTCCAGGACCAAAGGCTACGCTTTTCAGCTTCCATTTTTACCAGAATAGGCTACGCTTTTCAACGCTACTGCATCACTTGTAAAACGTAGCCGCATTGTATATTATAGCTACTCTATATAAGTGTAGCCCTAGGTCCCTTTTTTTTTAATTTTCTGTATAACCATAGCTACTCTATATAAGTGTAGCCTTAGGTCCCTCATTGTTTTTTTTTTATTTTTTATATGTATATAATATTCTAATAATTTTTTATACAACATAATATTTAATAATATTATTACATATATAATTTTACATTTTTAATTAAATGAGTTAAATATTATCAAATAAAATTAAACACATAATTATACTAAATAATTTTTTTAAATAATAAAAATCATCCTTACACAATTCAAAGACATAATCTTAAAAAGAGATAATTTAAGTCACATGAAACTTGTATCACATATCAATTAAAATGCAAAGTTTGCACTCTATATCCGAAAAGAACTTAACAAACAAAAAAGCATTAATCTTCTAATCTTGGCATAATGACTAAAAAATATTCTGAAGCACCTTCAAATTCTTCTCAAACACATCTTTTTCATACTGATCTTCATCACCATCAAGAAAACTCTTAACAATTGTATCAGTGTTCATTCCCTTGTTCATTCCCAGCAAGAACTAATTTCCAAGCAGTTACTGCCCTGCTTACAGCTGCAGATTATCATAATTCAAAAAGAGAAGCATGTAAGGATTTTGCATACTGATTCACCACCATACGCAATCAATACAAGATTATGTTGAAGGAAATGACCGGGCTACTTACAAATATTCTTTTGACCATTCTCGCGACACATGAAGAAAACAAAATCATAGAACCAAATGAATTCTGAAAAGTCTGCCTGGCAAGGACAAATAGCATACACATTTAAATTTTAGGAGACATGCCCCAGACATGATCCTCACCTATTGTCGTCTAAACACTTTGTTCTTGTTCTCCCTCATAAATTAAATTAACATAAATTCAAAATATATGGTCTGGTGGCAGCGATAATAACCAAAGCTGCTATTCTATTCAAAGACTTTGCATTCTTCGTCAGTTGGGTTTGTCTCACAAAACTCTTCCAATGGGTCTCCACCTCCCTTTGCAGCAGCTACTCCGGGCCACTTGTTTGCCACCAAATGTGCCAAATCCACAACCCTTTGGCTGCAATCACCCCGTATTTTAACTATCAATAATCTGATCCTTTGTAACAATATTCACCCTCTGTTCTAAAATATATATCACTGATAATTCAATGTACTAAATTTCTATAGTTGCCGATTTTAATTATATATGATAATTTCTATAGCACATGCTAATTCAATGTACTACTACATGTGCATGTTCTATCTCAAGGATTCATTAAGTGAGAAAGACAAAACAAAAGTAGCTGCTATATGTGGAGAGTGGCCTAACCTGTAACCCCATTCATTGTCATACCAAGCAACAACCTTAACCATATCATCTCCCATGACCATAGTGAGTGAAGAGTCAATAGTAGAAGAAACATCGGTGCAGCGGAAGTCCACAAACATAAGAAGGAGCATCACACACGTCCAATACACCCTTCAACGGCCCCTCAGCTGCCTTTCTGAAAGCTGCATTGACTTCTTCAGCCGTAACACCCTTCTTCTCAACATTGATAACAAGGTTAACTACTGAGACATTAGGAGTAGGCACTCGCAGCGCAATTCCATTGAGCTTTCCCTTCAGTTTTGGCAGCATTAAGGACACAGCCTTGGCTGCTCCGGTGCTTGTAGGAACAATGTTCAATGCTGCAGCTCTTGCTCTTCTTAAATCCCTGTGTGAAGCATCCAAAAGCCTCTGCACAAGCACAATTCAGTTGAACAAATTGGTAAAACAGCACTGAAGAGTAAACACTAGACTAGTTAAAGAGATAAACAAGAGCAAAATTGTAGCTAATTTTGTACCTGGTCTCCTGTGTAGGAGTGTGTAGTTGTCATTGTTCCTTTCACAATGCCTGGAAAATATAGAGCAAATCAAAGTAACTCTCTAAGCTCTCAAACATTAAGTAACATCATCATGTGTTCGACGTTTCGGCTTACCAAATTCTTCATCCAAGATCTTCACAAACGGAGCAAGACAGTTTGTGGTGCAAGAAGCATTACTAAATTGAAGAAAAAAAAGAAAGAATTCAAAATCAACCACTTAGCTATACTAATGATAATTAATCATTTATTTTTACTTAGTAAAGAAGAGTGTTAATGTTTCAAGGACCTTATAATGTTGGCAACTTCATGGCCGTAGTCTTGTTCGTTGACTCCGAGGACGTAGGTTGGAATATCAGCACCCTTAGCAGGAGCAGTGATGATGACTTTCTTGGCACCGGCTTTGATGTGTTTTCCAGCACCAGGCCCATCCACAAACACTCTAGTTCCCTGAATATCATCCAATCAAATCGAATCAAATCAAATCAAATCAAATCAAAGGAAGCACAGAATCCAAAAGGTCAAGACTTACCTCAATAACAATGTCAACTCCAAGCTCAGCCCAAGGAAGTTTAAGAGGATCCCTGTTTAAGACAACCTTAATGGGCTTACCATCCACGGAAATGGTTTAGTCATCCACTATTTTCACATCTGCTTTGAAAGTTCCCAGCATAGAATCATATTTAAGCAAGTGTGAGGCCTGCTTATGCAAATTAAATCACCATATGTTACTTACGTACGTGCTAATTACTGTCATTCATTTCATCTGGAAATGGCATTGTAATGCGAATACTTACATTCTTGACACCACCGCTGTCATTCACAACAACCACATCAAGGGGTGAGTCCTTGCGACCGTGCCAGCAGCGCAAGAAGTTTCTACCGATGCGTCCAAAGCCATTGATAGCTACCTTCAACTTGGCCACTGTCTCTCCCCTCACAGGCCTTGATCCCGTCGTCTACTTTCAACTCACAATATTTAAAAAAAAAACGGAAAGAAAAAAAATTCCTTAAATAAAAAGCTCAAATGGTTGATTAAGAAATGAACCTTGGGAGTGAGTTGAGAAGCCAGAACATCAAAGAAGGAAGAATCTCTAGCATTAATGGCATGGGTAACACATGAACTTGATTTCAGCCCTGAGAACTCCATCACCTCAAGCCTTTGCTCATAATGAATCAAAGTGATGAATAAGAATAATAATTAAGATCGAACTAATTAAATAAATAAGATACAATACCACAGTATCTATTTGATTGATCACTTACTTTTTCTCTTCTCAACTTGTTGGTTTTTTATTATTCTCATTAAAGCTGAATGCAAAATTCACAAAATCATGCCAATTAGCTTAATTTTAAGTGCAAAAGGGGAAAATGGCATTGCTTCAAACAGTAAAATGAGAATTATCAACCTAAATTGTAAATTAAAAATGAATTGAGACATATATCAATTTTGCACCAATATCACCAATGCAATTGATGGACCAAACATGAATCCCCTGGCTTAATCTATTTTTGGCGAATCAGAACCCAAAAAAGAACCTATAACCCTAAAACCCCCAAATTTGAATTTCTTTTCAAATAAATTTCTTTTCAAATAAATGTCTAGTTCTTCCATGATCAAAGCTGCATATTCTTCAGCCTGCTGCTGTATGTTTGAGAGTTTGTTTGTTGTGGCACTAAGGCAGATGATCTGAAAACAGAATTGATCATTTGTGATCAAGTAAACTCCTATTCTCATGGGAACAAAATGCAAAGCTAGGAAAGGAAAAAAGGTTGCCGATAAAAACTACTTCATTATCTTCATTCTAATTTTTCTGTTGATGAATTTAAAAAGAAAATTCATATAAACCTCTTTAGTTTCTTCCTCGGTGATTCTTCCATCTGCATCTTTATCAACCCTGCATTATTCCAAATGAAGGTTAACATACTTAATGGTGGGAATTAAAGAAAATACCAACCAATTTCTTTTCCTAGTTCTAAAATTAAGTAAAGGGGTAATGAATTAGTTACATGTCAAAGACGGTTCTGAGCCTGGAATCAAAACTCCGGTCAGAAATCTGGTCCCAATAGTCCTTCAATTGAGCCTTGTTAATTGAATCCCCATGAATATCCCTCCTCCTAGCCAAAGAATCAAAAAGTACACCAGCATGCCTCAGATTCCTTGCTCATCCCTACATACAAACAATTCAACAAATTCGAACCATAGTTATCCAAACACTTCCTAAAAGAAAACTACTCAGAACAAGTCCTTATTTCACTCACTCACACACACACACACAAACAATTTCACAAATAAAAACCCTAAATCAGAACCCCAAACCTCTCAAATTTCATAGAACCAACTGAAAATTGATACATACCACCGTTCTGAAGCTAAAACCCCCCAATTCCTAGTGGCCCAAATAAAAACCCCTAAATCGAAACCCTAAACCTCTCAAATTTCACAGAACCAACTGAAAATTGATACATACCACTAGCCATTGTTGTTCATCATCATCAGCACAGCCACACACACCTTCTACATTGAAAGAACAGGGCCGAAGGAAACTCACCTGGGATCGACAGTGAAGAAAGCTGACCAACTGAATTAATGGCCGAAACAAGAAGACGAAGAAGACCGCCACCCGAGGGACAAGATGCTGGTTCCGTCTTCTTCTGCCACCGGCGAAGTGAGCGCAGGGAAGGCGGCGACTGAGTGCGACATGGTGACAACGCAAACCGCAACGACGAGCTTGAGTCTGAGATAGTGAGTGCGCGCACGAGACCGAGAGAGAAGTGAGCTAGAGACCGGAGACGAGAGGTGAGAGCGACGAGAGAACAGAGAAGAGAGTGACGAGAGAGAACAGAGAAGAGAGACGAAGGGGGATATGACACCGTTTCTGATTTGGTGAAAAGGTGAAAAAAAATTTCCCTTTACATTCAACGGCGACGGTGAGAAGGGGAAGGTGATGAGTGTTGAAAGGTGAGAATGGCGAAGGTGAGGGTTGTTGTGCGCGAAAGGTTAGCGAAGGTGAGGGTCTCACTTTTCGAATTGAAGGTGTGACTTGTGAGGTTTAGTTGTTGCGGGAGAAAGGGTTCGTGTGTGCTTTTGGAGGGAATTGAAAGTGGAATAAAAAATTTACCAAGTGTTGTTAGGACTTGGCCATGCATATATTAGGAATCACTTTTGAAAGGCACCCAAAACTTAACAAATAGGTTACTCTCTAAAAGCGTTCCCTTAGATATGAAAAATGAACCCATAGATATCAACATACGGCTACGCTTTATAAGTGATTTCTATAATACCTAAGGCTACACTTTTTAAATGATGCTGCAATTGTGTATCCTTTTCTCTTATAAAAAGGCAACACGGAGAAAAGCGTAGCCTATTCATAGAATAGGCTACGCTTTTCAAATGTAGCTTAAAAAAAGTGTGGCTGAATGGGTATTTTTCTTGTAGTGTCACTTTTTTTTTTGACAACTTCCAAGATAGTGGGATTCAATCTTCTTTGGGGTTGACGGACAGGTCTTGCTCCCTCTTCTAAAAATATTCTGTGCTCACATACTTGAGGGTTGATGCCTACTATGTCTGCCAAACTCCACCCAATTGCCTTCTTGTGCCTCCTCAGCACATCAAGTAACTGCTCTTCTTGTTGAGAAGTGAGTTTCCTTGCAATGATAACTGGAAACTTCTGCTCATCTTCAAGATAAGCATATTTGAGATGTGGAAGGAGGGGTTTTAATTCCAACTTCTGATCATGTGCAGGTTCTGGATTGTCTGGAGCTTGTGAAAATACCGGAGTGTCCTCATTGTCAGTCAAGAGGATCCCCACACTTGGCCCTTGTCCAGTGTGCCTCTCTTCTAACTCTTCTTTGTGAACTTCAGCTACAGTTTCATCTATGACATCACACCGGAAGATAGAATGATCTTCTGGAGGATTGTCAATGACTCCATTCAGATTGAAGATTACTATTCGGCCATCTATTTTAAAAGAGTATGTTCCTGAAAAAGCATCCAATTTGAATTTTGATGTCTTCAGGAATGGTCTTCCAAGTAGGATTGATGATGGCTTATCTGAGTCATTATGGGGCATCTCCAAGATATAAAATCAGTGGGGAATGTAAGCCCTTTAATGTTCACTAAAATATCTTCAGCAACTCCAGCCACTGTAATAATGCTTTTATCTGCTAACACAAAATGAGCTGCCGACCTTTTTAAGGGAGGGAGCCTCAAAATATCATATATAGACAAAGGCATTATACTAACACATGCTCCTAAATCACACATGCAATCATAAATTACTACACCGCCAATAGTACAACTAACTATACAAGGACCTGGGTCACTACACTTTTCAGGAAATCCTCCCATTAAAGCAGATATGGAACTACCTAAAGGAATAGTTTCTAATTCATTAATTTTGTCTTTGTGTATACATAAATCTTTTAGAAACTTTGCATATTTAGGTACTTGTTGAATAACATCATAAAGAGGAACAGTTACCTCAACCTTTTTGAATATTTCTACCATCTTGAAATCGGGTTCCAGCTGCTGCCTGGGTCTCCTTGCAAGTTGTGGAAATGGAATGGGAGTGGTGTTTTCTGCAGTGTCTACGCCTTTTGGTGCTTCCTCCTATGGTTGAGCTTCTTCTTTTTCAGCTATGTCCTGTATGTCCTCTTCCTCTTCAACATCTTCTATCTCTACTACCTCTTCAGTTGAGGCGTGTTCTGGTGAGCTTGGCTCCTCCTGATTCCTCTCTTGCAGTGTAGTTCCGGACCTTAGGGTGATGGCATTAATGCCTCCCTTGGGATTGGGTAATGGTTGAGAGGGGATTCTAGTGGAGCTTGAAGGTTGGTTATTGGAATTTTGCATTGATCCAATCTGTGAGACAAGAGCTTGCAAAGTAGAGGTCAGACCATTCTGACTGGCATTAATGTTATTCATAATGTTATTTTCCATGGTCTGTTGTCTCTGCTCAAAAGATTGTAGTAACTCTTCATTAGAAGATGAAGAAGGATGAGTAAATTGAGAGGTCTGCTGTTGGGTATTCTGTGGTCCTTGGGATTGCCTTAAGTGAGGTGCTCTGTAAGGTTGATTCTGCTGCTTGTTGTTGTTATTATTCCACCTCTGATTTCCCTGATTATCTTTGCCTCCTCTGTTATTGTTGTCCCTCTAATTCTGGTTAGAATTGTCCTACCATCCATGGTTATGATTTCCACCTTGATTGTACCCTTGGTTGGGACGGTCATAGAAGTTATGAGTGGATGCCACCATGTTGTCTTCCTGCTGGAGCTGCGGGCATTCATCAGTATAGTGGCTATAATCATCACAGATTCTGCAAACTCTTTGTGGGAACTAATTGTTGACTTTGCTGTGGTGGAGGATGTTGAGCTTGCTGAACTTGTTGTTGATTCAATTGCATCTGCTTCAGCAAGTTAGTCATTTCACAGATAGTCTAAGCTAGAGCAGCAGTCTCTCTGCTAGAGGATACTTCTGCAACGGCTTTTGAATGGCCTTGTTTCTGCCTGTGGTTCCTAGTAGATTCAGCTAAGTCGCTGACTAATTGCCATGCCTCATCAGTGGTCTTGTACTTCTTCATAGACCCATTGCTAGCACTTTCCAATGTGGTCTTATCTTGGGGCCTCATGCCCTGTGTGATATAGCTGAGTAACACTATCTTGTCAATCCTGTGGTGGGGACATGCTTCCAGAAGAGTATTGAAGCGCTCCCAGTATTCAAAGAGAATCTCGTTGTCGTCTTCAACAATCGTGGAAATGTCTTTCCTCAGTTTATTAGTAACTTCAGATGGAAAGAATTTTTCCAAAAATTCTTTTCTGAGTGTATCCCAGTTGGATACATTTGCTAGGGGTTAAGTGTAGTACCACTCTCTTGCTTTTCCCTCAAGAGAAAATGGGAAAGCTTTCAGCAAAATTGAAATTTCATCTGCACCATCACGCCTGACAGTAGAACAGGCTGCTTGGAAATCTCTCAGGTGCTTGATAGGCTCTTAAGCAGGTAAGCCATGAAACTTGGGCATCAAATTAAGCAGTGCGGTCTTTATTTCAACATCTGTAGCCACCGCTGGGTGATACGCTTAAAACGGTTGCATTGTAAAATCAGGGGCTCCTTCCTCCTGGATAGTAATTCTCCTAGGTTCTACCATGTCGCCTGCGCGTGAATCAACCGAATCAGTAGAACGGGGGCTGGTTTCTTCTTCAACTGACGTTTCAGGTCTGCCCTCAGAGAGGACTAACCGACGCCGAGCTCGCCTTATTCGTGAAATAGTCCTTTCAATTTCAGGATCGAATATTGGCAAGCTTGGATCAAGAAGTGAACGCGTCATTTGACGAAAGAAACATGATGCTCATAGTAGCAAAATAAAATAAAATGTGAATAAATAAATTCTAATTAATAACTTTAGCACTCTATTGCAACTCCCCGGCAACGGCTCCAAAAATTGATGCAAGCAGAAATTTGCGAATTAAAAATTGTTAAAATATATACGTTGCAAGTATAGTTCTTAACTCGCTAGAAATCCATTAATCAATTTAGAAAGGTGTCACAGAAATTTAAAATTAAAATACTGGGAGTATGAATCCCAGGTCGTCTCCCAACGAGTTGCAGAAAAGTGTGCTATTTTATTAATCAGAGGTTTTCAAAAAGGTTTGAGTTGAGTAAGCAGGAAATTAAATTGGAGAATTTGAATAATGTAAATAAAAGCCTTGGCTGAAAGTTGATTAGTTGGAATCCCTATTATTGTTGGAATACTCTCAAGATTAATTGACAATTAAAGGTTGTCCTGTTTAGTTATCCTTTACTAGGTAAGGGAAAGTCAAACAAGTTGTAAGGCTACGTCTGTTCAAAAGTTGCAATCCACTTATTTAAAAGAGATTGGTGTTAGTGACTAGAAGGCAATCCAACCATAAACCCAATTACAATCTTTCTTTTAAGCTTTCCAACTCAAGGGTTCCTTTCAATCAACTCCCCATCAAGTTAGGGAACTACTCGCTCATTGTGAATGTAAAATTCATAGCATATGAAAAGGAATTAAAGAAAGACATTGTAAATAAAAATCAAAATAGTCAATTAAAAATAAAAGTGATCCTTGTATTAAATAATCCTAAAAATATTCCAATGGTAAAATTAAACAAAGCAAAGGACATGGAAGAGTAAAGCCAAGCAAAGAAAACGAACTAGAATGACGAAGTCTTGATGAGGTAATAGCTCTTTTCAATATCCCAATGCAAAAAGAAAGAGAAAATTCAAATCCTAAGAACTATGAATGTGTAGAGAGAGAAAACCTAGAGGAGAAGTAAAAACTCGATCTAAAAACTAAAAATTGTGTAGAATGAATGTTGATTTTGGTTTCTGCATGTTCTCTGGCTCTAGTCTGCTGTTCTGGGCCGAAAACTGGGTTAAAATAGGGTCCAAAAATCGCCCCCAGCGAATTCTATAGATTATGTAGATCGCGCATGTCACGCGATCGCGTCATCCATGCGGACACGTCATTCGCGTTTTTCCCTGCCACGCGTTCGCGTCATCCACGCCTCCGCGTCGCTTGTGCATTTCCAATCCGCGCGGTCGCGTGAGCCATGCGGCCGCGCCACTGCGAATTCTCCTCTTTCGCGCGGTCGCGTGAGCCATGTGGCCGCGTCACTTCTCGCTGGTTATCTCCTCAATTTCTTGTGTTCCTTCCATTTTTGCTAGCTTCCTTTCCAATCTCCAACTCATTCATGCCCTATAAAGCCTGAAACGCTTAACACACAGATCATGGCATCAAATGGAATAAAGGAGAATTAAAATGCATAATTTAAAAGTCTCTAGGAAGCAGTTTTCAATCATGTAATAATTTAAGGAAGGAAATATAAATGCATGCTAAATTAATGAATAAGTGGGTAAGGATCATGATAAAACCACACAATTAAACACAATATAAACCATAAAATAGTGGTTTATCATGTACTCATCCTTGAATCTCCAAGGATCCTTGCTTCTCGAATGGTTGACAGAAGTTCCAATCATCTTCACCAAGTCTGGATGGAGTTCCTCCCAAGATATGAGCTCCCTTAGTTGGTCCTCATGCTTCGATCCAGGATCTGATAGACAATTGTCCCCAAGGGTGTATTGGTAAAGATTTTCTTCAATAAATTGCGTTGCAAGTATAGCTCTACCAACAACAATCCTCGGGTGTCAAATTTAGAAGAGGGAATTGGTTGTCACAAGTTCAACCCCAATAGAAATAACCGAAGTATTCAAACCTCGGGTTGTCCGATGAGCGGATAATTTATACACTTTTTGGCATTGTTTTTACATAGTTTTTAGTATGATTTAGTTATTTTTAATATATTTTTATTAGTTTTTAAATAAATTCACAATTCTGGACTTTATTATGAGTTTGTGTATTTTTCTATGATTTCAGGTAATTTCTGGCTGAAATTGAGGGACCTGAGCAAAATCTGATTCAGAGGCTGACAAAGGACTGTAGATGCTGTTGGATTCTGACCTCCCTGCACTCAAAGTGGATTTTATGGAGCTACAGAACTCCAAATGGTGCACTCTTAATTGCATTAGAAAGTAGACATCCAGGGCTTTTCAGAAATATATAATAGTCCATACTTTGCCCGAGTTTAGATGACGCAAACTGGCGTTCAACGCCAGCTCCCTGCCCTATTCTGGAGTCAAACGCCAGAAACAGGTTGCAAAGTGGAGTTAAACGCCAGAAACACGTTACAGACTGGCGTTCAACTCTAAGAGAAGCCTCTACACGTGTAAAGCTCAATGCTCAGCCCAAGCACACACCAAGTGGGCCCCGGAAGTGGATTTCTGCATCAATTACTCATTTCTGTAAACCCTAGTAACTAGTTTAGTATAAATAGGACTTTTTACTATTGTATTTACATCTTTGGATCATCTTGGGATCATCTTTGGATTGTCTTTTGATCCTTTGATCATGTTTTGGAGGCTGGCCATTCGGCTATGCCTAGACTTTGTTCTTATGTATTTTCAACGGTAGAGTTTCTACACACCATAGATTAAGGTGCGGAGCTCTGCTGTTCCTCATGAATTAATACAAAGTACTATTGTTTTTCCATTCAATTCAAGCATATTCCTATTCTAAGATATTCATTCGCACCTCAATATGAATGTGATGATCGTGACACTCATCATCATTCCCTATGAACGCGTGCCTGACAACTACTTCTGTTCTACCTTAGATTGAATGAGTATCTCTGGGATTCCTTAATCAGAGTCTTCGTGGTATAAGTTAGAATCCATGGACGGCCATTCTTGAGATCTGGAAAGTCTAAACCTTGTCTGTGGTATTCCGAGTAGGATCTGGGAAGGGATGGCTGTGACGAGCTTCAAACTCACGAGTGCTGGGCGTAGTGACAGACGCAAAAGGATAGTAAATCCTATTCCAGCATGATCGAGAACCGACAGATGATTAGCTATACAGAGACAGCGCATTGGACCATTTTCACTGAGAGGACAGGATGTAGCCATTGACAACGGTGATGCCTAACATACAGCTTGCCATAGAACGGAGTATGAATGATTGGATGAAGACAGCAGGAAAGCAAAGGTTCAGGAGGAACGAAAGCATCTCTATACGCTTATCTGAAATTCTCACCAATGAATTACATAAGTACCTCTATCTTTATTTTACGTTTTATTTATCTTCTTATTATTAAATCTCCATAACCATTTGAATCCACCTGACTGAGATTTACAAGGTGACCATAGCTTGCTTCAAGCCGACAATCTCCGTGGGATCGACCCTTACTCATGTAAGGTTTATTACTTGGACGACCCAGTGCACTTGCTGGTTAGTTGTGCGAAGTTGTGACAAAGTGTGATTCACGTTTGAGAGCGCCAAGTCTTTGGCACCATTGTTGATGATCACAATTTCGTGCACCAAGTTTTTGGCGCCGTTGTTGGGGATTGTTCGAGTTTGGACAACTGACGGTTCATCTTGTTGCTCAGATTAGGTAAATTTATTTTAATTTTAAGCTTTTTTATTCTTAATTTCGAAAAAAATATATTTTCAAAAACATATTTTTCTTCAGAATTTTTAAGAATGAATTCTAGAGTTTCATGAAGCACGTTGAAGCCTGGCTGGCTGTAAAGCCATGTCTAATTCATTTGGACTGAGGCTTCCACTTATCAGCATAGAATGAAGTTGGATGAAGTATCAGCTGTTGTATGTCTGATTTGTATCTGCTAAAGCTTGGCTGGCCATTGGCCATGTCTAGTGTTTTGGACTGGAGCTTTCGTTGAAAGCTTGGCTGGCTAGTGAGCCATGTCTAATTCCTGGACTGGAGTTTTAGACTAACATTGCAAGATTCCTGGAATTCCTATTAAAAATTTTGAAATCCTTGTTTTTCTTTTTCAAATTAATTTTCGAAAAATCCAAAAACATTATAAAATCATAAAAACCAAAAAATTTTTGTGTTTCTTGTTTGAGTCTTGAGTCAAATTTTAAGTTTGGTGTCAATTGCATGTTTATCTCTTTCTTGCATTTTTCGAAAATTCATGCATTGCATCCTTCATGATCTTCAAGTTGTTCTTGATGAATCCTCTTGTTTGACTTCATATTTTCTTATTTTGTGTCTTTTCTTGTTTTTCATATGCATTCTTGCATTCATAGTGTCTAAACATGAAAAATCTCTAAGTTTGGTGTCTTGCATGTTTTTCTTTTCTTGAAAATTTTTCAAAATAAGTTCTTGGTGTTCATCTTGACATTCAAAGTGTTCTTGGTGTTCATCTTGACATTCATAGTGTTCTTGAATGCATAATTTGTTTTGATCCAAAATTTTCATGCATTGAGTCTTTTTGGTGTTTTTCTCTCTCATAATTAAAAATTCAAAAATCAAAAAAATATCTTTCTCTTATTTCACCCATAAATTTCGAAAATTTGAGTTGACTTTTTCAAAACTTTTTAAAATTTAGTTGTTTCTTATGAGTCAAGTCAAATTTTCAATTTAAAAATCCTATCTTTTTCAAATCTTTTTCAAAAATCAAACTTTTTTTATTTGTCTTTCATATTTTCGAAAATTTCAAATTAATTTTCAAAATCTTTTTCTTATTTTTATTCCATATTTTCGAATTCAATGCTAACAATTAATGTGATTGATTCAAAAATATTAAATTTGTTACTTGCCTAATAAGAAAGGTTCAATCATTAAATTTTAAAATCAAATCTTTTTGTTTCTTGTTAGTCAAGTAATCAACTTTAATTTTCAAAATCAAATCTTTTTAAAATTCTTTTTCAAATCTTTTTCAAAATAAATTTCAATCACATCTTTTTCAAAATTTAATTTCAAAATCTTTTCTAACTTCTTATCTTTTCAAATTTGATTTTCAAATCTTTTTCAATTAACCACTTTACTTTTTGTTTGATTCTTATCTTTTTCAAAACTACCTAACTAACTCTCTCTATAATTTTCGAAAATCCCTTTCCTCTTCTTTTTTTCAAATTTCTTTCTTTTTCAAATTTCCTTTTTAATTAACTAATTGTTTTAATTTCAATTTAATTTGATTTCAATTTTAATTTTTGAATTTTAACTTTAATTTTAAAATATTTTTATTTTATTTTATTTAAATTTTCGAATTCTTCTCTTCCTCACCTCCTTCTATTTATTTATTCATCTACTAACACTTCTCCTCCACCCAAAAATTCTAACCCTATCCCCGTCTCTGTGTTCGAATTTTTCCTCTTCTCCTTCTTACATTCTTCTCTTCTCATACTTGCATAAGGAATCTCTATACTGTGACATAGAGGATTCCTCTTCTTTTCTGTTTTCTTCTTTTTCATATGAGCAGGAGCAAGGATAAGAACATTCTTGTTAAAGCTGATCCCGAACCTAAAAGAACTCTGAAGAGGAAGCTAAGGGAAGCTAAAGCACAACTCTCTGGAAAAAATCTGACAGAAATTTTCGAAAAAGAAGGAAACATGGCCAAAAATAATAACAATGCAAGGAAGATGCTTGGTGACTTTACTGCACCAAATTCCAATTTACATGGAAGAAGCATCTCCATCCCTACCATTGGAGCAAACAATTTTGAGCTTAAACCTCAACTAGTTTCTCTGATGCAACAAAACTGCAAGTTTTATGGACTTCCATCTGAAGATCCTTTTCAGTTATTAACTGAATTCTTGCAGATATATGATACTGTTAAGACCAATGGCATTGATCCCGAGGTCTACAAGCTTATGCTTTTCCCATTTGCTGTAAGAGACAGAGCTAGAATATGGTTGGACTCTCAACCTAAAGATAGCCTGAACTCTTGGCATAAGCTGGTCACTACTTTGATAGCCAAGTTCTTTCCTCCTCAAAAGCTTAGCAAGCTTAGAGTGGATGCTCAAACCTTCAAACAAAAAGAAGGTGAATCCCTCTATGAAGTTTGGGAGAGATACAAGGAACTGACCAAAAAGTGTCCTTCTGACATGCTTTCAGAATGGACCATCCTGGATATATTCTATGATGGTCTGTTTGAGCTATCAAAGATGTCATTAGACCACTCTGCAGGCAGATCCATTCACCTAAAGAAAATGCCTGCAGAAGCTCAAGAACTCATTGACATGGTTGCTAACAACCAGTTTATGTACACTTCTGAGAGGAATCCTGTAAGTAATAGGACGCCTCAGAGGAAAGGAGTTCTTAAAATTGATGCTCTGAATGCCATATTGGCTCAGAACAAAATATTGACTCAGCAAGTCAATATGATCTCTCAGAGTCTGAATGGATTGAAGGAATCATCCAAGAGTACTATAGAAGCATCTTCTGAAGAAGTAGCTTATGATCCTGAGAACCCTGCAATAGCAGAGGTGAATTACATGGGTGAACCCTATGGAAACACCTATAATCCCTCATGGAGAAATCATCCAAATTTCTCATGGAAGGATCAACAAAAGCCTCAACAAGGCTTTAATAATGGTGGAAGAAATAGGTTTAACAATAGTAAACCTTTTCCATCATCTACTCAGCAACAGACAGACAATTCTGAGCAGAATCTATCTAGCTTGGCAAATATAGTCTCTGATCTATCTAAGGCCACTTTGAGTTTCATGAATGAAACAAGGTCCTCCATTAGAAATTTGGAGGCACAAGTAGGCCAACTGAGTAAAAAGGTCACTGAAACTCCTCCTAGTACTCTCCCAAGCAATACAGAAGAAGATCCAAAGAGAGAGTGCAAGGCCATTGATATAACCAAAATGGCCGAACCTACAAGAGAGGAGGAGGACATGAATCCTAGTGAAGAAGACCTCCTAGGATGTTCAATGATCAATAAGGAGTTTCCCTTAGAGGAACCAAAGGAATCTGAGGCTCATCTAGAGACCATAGAGATTCCAATGAACCTCCCTTACTCACCAATGAACTGAATGCATTGGATAGGCAGAAATTACCTCAAAAGAAGCAAGATCCTAGTAAATTCTTAATACCCTGTAACATAGGCACCATGACCTTTGAGAAGGCTCTATGTGATTTGGGGTCAGGAATAAACTTAATGCCACTCTCTGTAATGGAGAAACTGGGAATCTTTGAGGTATAGGCTGCCAATTTCTCATTAGAGATGGCAGACAAATCTATGAAAATGGCTTATGGACAAGTAGAGGACGTGTTAGTGAAGGTTGAAGACCTTTACATCCCTGCTGATTTCATAATCCTGGACACTAGGAAGGATGAGGATGAATCCATCATCCTTGGAAGACCCTTCCTAGCCATAGCAAATGCTGTGATTGATGTGGATAGAGGAGAGTTGGTCCTTCAACTGAATGAAGACTACCTTGTGTTCAAGACTCAAGGTTCTCCTTTTGTGACCATGGAGAGGAAGCATGAAAAGCTTCTCTCACTGCAGAGTCAAGCAAAGCTCCCATATCCAAACTCTAAGTTTGGTGTTGGGAAGTCTCAACATTGCTCTGAACATCTGTGAGGCTCCATGAGAGCTCACTGTCAAGCTATTGACATTAAAAAAGTGCTTGTTGGGAGGCAACCCAATATATTTAATTATATCTATATTATTTTTATTTTCATGCTTATTTCGTGTTTTATTAGGTTGATGATCATGTGGAGTCACAAAAACTACAAAAAATTCAAAAACAAAATAAAAACAGAATGAAAAACTGCACACCCTGGAGGAAGAACTTACTGGCGTTTAAATGCCAGTAAGGGTAGCAAAATGGGCGTTAAACGCCCAGTCTGGCACCATTCTGGGCATTTAGCGCTAGAAACAAGCGCCAGACTGGCGTTTAATGCCAGAACAGAGCATGAAACTGGTGTTAAACGCCAGAAACAAGCAGCAGTCTGGCGTTTAAACGCCAGGATTGGACCCAGAGGAAGGCTGGCGTTAAACGCCAGAAACAAGCATAGAGCTGGCGTTTAAAGCCAGAAACAAGCTACATTTGGGCGTTTAACGCCAGAACCAAGCATGGAAGTGGCGTTAAACGCCAAGATTGCATGCATAGGGCATTTTACACGCCTAAAAGGTGCAGGGATGTGAAATCCTTGACACCTCAAGATCTGTGGACCCCACAGGATCCCCACCTACCTCAACTCACCTTCTCCCTCTTCTTCACACAATCCAATAACTCTCTTCTCCCCTTGGCCGAAACACACACATCTCTCCCTCTCCTCCACCTCTTCTTCTTCTTCTCCTTCTTTCTTTCTTCTGTTGCTCGAGGACAAGCAACATTCTAAGTTTGGTGTGGTAAAAAGCATAGCTTTTTATTTTTTCCATAACCATCAATGGCACCTAAGGCCAGAAAATCCTCAAGAATGAGGAAAGGGAAGTCAATTGCTTCCACCTCTAAGTCATGGGAGATGGAGAGATTCATCTCAAAAGTTCATCAAGACCACTTCTATGAAGTTGTGGCCAAGAAGAAAATGATCCCCGAGGTTCCTTTCAAGCTAAAGAAGAATGAGTATTCGGAGATCCGACTTGAACACCAAGAGCACTCCATCATCCTCCATGAGATTAGAGAAGATCAAAGAGCTATGAGGGAGGAGCAACAAAGGCAAGGAAGAGACATAGAGGAGCTCAAAAGCACCATTGGTTCTTTAAGAAGAGGAAGACGCCACCCTCACTAAGGTGGACTCATTCCTTAATCTTCTTGTCTAGTTATTTTACTATTTTTTCAATTTTTGAGCTTTATGCTTTATTTATGTTTGTGTCTTTACTATATGATCACTAGTGTCTACGTGTCTATGCCTTAAAGTTATTAATATGAATCCATCACCTCTATTAAATGAAAAAATGTTCTAAAAATAAAAGAACAAGAAGTACATGGTTTCGAATTTATCCTTGAAACTAGTTTAATTATTTTGATGTGGTGACAATACTTTTTGTTTTCTGAATGAATGCTTGAACAGTGCATATGTCTTTTGAAGTTGATGTTTATGAATGTTAAATATGTTGTCTCTTGAAAGAATGATGAAAAGGAGAAATGTTATTTGATAATCTGAAAAATCATAAAAATAATTCTTGAAGCAAGAAAAAGCAGTGAATACAAAAGCTTGCAGAAAAAAATAGAAAAAAAATAGCAAAAAAAAAAAAGAAAATAGAAATAGAAAAAGCAAGCAGAAAAAGCCAAAAGCTCTTAAAACCAAAAGGCAAGAGCAAAAAGCCAATAGCCCTTAAAACTAAAAGGCAAGGGTAATAAAAAGGATCCAAGGCTTTGAGCATCAGTGGATAGGAGGGCCTAAAGGAATAAAATCCTGGCCTAAGCGGCTAAACCAAGCTGTCCCTAACCATGTGCTTATGGCGTGAAGGTGTCAAGTGAAAACTTGAGAATGAGCGGTTAAAGTCAAGGTCCAAAGCAAAAAAAAAGAGTGTGCTTAAGAACCCTGGACACCTCTAATTGGGGACTCTAGCAAAGCTGAGTCACAATCTGAAAAGGTTCACCTAGTTATATGTCTGTGGCATTTATATATCCGGTGGTAATACTGGAAAACAAAGTGCTTAGGGCCACGGCCAAGACTCATAAAGTAACTGTGTTCAAGAATCAACATACTGAACTAGGACAATCAATAACACTATCTGAACTCTGAGTTCCTATAGATGCCAATCATTCTGAACTTCAATGGATAAAGTGAGATGCCAAAACTATTCAAGAGGCAAAAAGCTACAAGTCAGGCTCATCTAATTGGAGCTAAGTTTCATTGATATTTTGGAATTTATAGTATATTCTCTTCTTTTTATCCTATTTGATTTTCAGTTGCTTGGGGACAAGCAACAGTTTAAGTTTGGTGTTGTGATGAGCCGATAATTTATACGCTTTTTGGCATTGTTTTTACATAGTTTTTAGTATGATTTAGTTAGTTTTTAATATATTTTTATTAGTTTTTAAATAAAATTCACAATTCTGGACATTACTATGAGTTTGTGTGTTTTTCTGTGATTTTAGATAATTTCTGGCTGAAATTGAGGGACCTGAGCAAAATCTGATTCAGAGGCAGACAAAGGACTCCAGATGCTATTGGATTCTGACCTCCCTGCACTCAAAGTAGATTTTCTGGAGCTACAAAACTCCAAATGGCGCGCTGTTAACTGCGTTGAAAAGTAGACATCTAGGGCTTTCCAGCAATATATAATAGTTGACACTTTGCCCGAGTTTAGACGACGCAAACTGGCATTCAACGCCAGCTCACTACCCTATTCTGGAGTCAAACGCCAGAAACAGGTTGCAAAGTGGAGTTAAAAGCCAGAAACACGTTACAGACTGGCGTTCAACTCCAAGAGAAGCCTCTACACGTGTAAAGCTCAATGCTCAGCCCAAGCACACACCAAGTGGGCCCCGGAAGTGGATTTCTGCATCAATTACTCATTTCTGTAAACCCTAGTAACTAGTTTAGTATAAATAGGACTTTTTACTATTGTTTTTACATCTTTGGATCATCTTGGGATCATCTTTGGATTGTCTTTTGATCCTTTGATCATGTTTTGGAGGCTGGCCATTCGGCCATGCCTAGACCTTGTTCTTATGTATTTTCAACGGTAGAGTTTCTACACACCATAGATTAAGGTGTGGAGCTCTGCTGTTCCTCATGAATTAATACAATGTATTATTGTTTTTCCATTCAATTCAAGCTTATTCCTATTCTAAGATATTCATTCGCACCTCAATATAAATGTAATGATCATGACACTCATCATCATTCCCTATGAACGCGTGCCTGACAACCACTTCCGTTCTACCTTAGATTGAATGAGTATCTCTGGGATTCCTTAATCAGAGTCTTCATGGTATAAGTTAGAATCCATGGACGGCCATTCTTGAGATCTGGAAAGTCTAAACCTTGTCTGTGGTATTCCGAGTAGGATCTGGGAAGGGATGGCTGTGACGAGCTTCAAACTCGCGAGTGCTGGGCGTAGTGACAGACGCAAAAGGATAGTAAATCCTATTCCAACATGATCGAGAACCGACAGATGATTAGCCATGCAGTGACAGTGCATTGGACCATTTTCACTGAGAAGACAGGATGTAGCCATTGACAACGGTGATTCCTAACATACAGCTTGCCATAGAACGGAGTATGAATGATTGGATGAAGACAGCAGGAAAGCAGAGGTTCAGGAGGAACGAAAGCATCTCTATACGCTTATCTGAAATTCTCACCAATGAATTACATAAGTACCTCTATCTTTATTTTACGTTTTATTTATCTTCTTATTATTAAATCTCCATAACCATTTGAATCCGCCTGATTGAGACTTACAAGGTGACCATAGCTTGCTTCAAGCCGACAATCTCCGTGGGATCGAACCTTACTCATGTAAAGTTTATTACATGGACGACCCAGTGCACTTGCTGGTTAGTTGTGCGAAGTTGTGACAAAGTGTGATTCATGTTTGAGAGCACCAAGTATTTGGCGCCATTGTTGATGATCACAATTTCGTGCACCATCATCTCATAAGGAATGGGCAAACATATGCTTCAACATTAGTTAGAAATCTGGGGTTGTGAGTTATGAGCTTGAAAATAAATGGGAATCTTAACAAGCAAGTAATCTTAAATTGCAACAAACTAATTCAATTAACTAAGCAAAACATGAGTAATTCTAATGAATAAGTAACATTCCACTTAATTCTATTGTAAACCAAACAAGTAACTATAACTAAAGCAAATAATTGAGAAAGTTGGTTTTCAATTATGAATAATAAAAGCAACTCTTGGCTAGGCATGGGAATTGGGATCACCATCCTTGTCTAACAACCATATCTTGACAATTATAAGGAACCAAGCTCATTAAGTCTACCTCAAAGTCTTAAGTCTGTGATATCTACTCCTAGACTTGAAGTACGTCAAATGGCTTTGATCACATCAACACATAAGTCCCAACCTACCTACTAATTAGATTAGTAGTGGGTTGGCGTCAATGAGTATCAAATTGACCACCAAGGGTTCCCAAATCATCAAATCTATTAGACCCAATGACTCAAGTTACCCAATTCCCTTGACCTAGGCCAAGAGTAAAGAAGACTACTCCATAATCAAAGTAAACAATTCATCGAACACATGGTAAGCATTAACAAAAGACATGTTCAAAATAGCAATTAAATTAGAATCTACAAATATCCACTAACAATATAAAGATATAATCATCAAAACAACAAGACTAAACATAGAAATCATCAATGTAACATCAACAAGTCAAGAATCACAACATTCATGAAATGGGTATAAAATGACAAGTAACAAGGATTCATAAACTATCACAAGATATAAGCAAAATTGTAGCAAGGAATTCAAATTGAACAATTAAAACTAGCAAATTAAAACTAGATCTAGAGAGGAACAAGGGTTTCTCTCTCTAGAATCACCCAAGAACCAAAAACTAGGTAAAAATTATGTCCTAATGTAAAATGATTGATCCCCCCTTTCCCCCTAGCATCCTTGGGTCTTTTCCATGCAGAAACAGCTTGGAATTGGGCCTCATGAGCCTCAGAAATCGCCAGGCATGATTTCCTTTAATGAGGTCACGTGCAGCTTCCCACGCGTGTGCGCCATGCGTGCGTGCGCATCGATAGGAATCTTCTGATCCGCGCGGATGCGTCCATCCTTGCGCGCCGCTTCCAGCCAACCTCATCCATGCATGCGCATGGAGTGCGCGGGCGTGCTGATGCTGCTTTTTCCAAGATCTCAATTCTTCATGTTCCTCCCTTTTTGTACATGCTTTCTCCCTCTCTTCTAAGTCATTCCTACCCTATAACTCCTGAAATTACTCAACAAATACATCACGGCATCGAATGGCATTAGAAGAAGATTAGAATATGGCAATTTTAAGGCAAAATAAGCATGTTTTCCATCATGGAGCAATATTGGGAAGTAAACACAAAACCATGCATTTCTTGCGAATAAGTGTGAGAATTGTTGATAAAATCCCCCAAAATAAGCATAAGATAAACCACAAAATCGGGGTTTATCAAATCTCGCCACACTTAAACCAAGCATGTCCTCATGCTTAAAATAAAAGACCAAAGATCATGATGAGAAAGGGTTTATGAAATGCAAACTACCTAAGTGGATGCATGCAACTAATGTAAAATCATCTACCTACTTGGTCAAGAGTGAATCTATCCTCCAAGAATACGTGTGAACATATAGGGTGAAAATAGTATGTAATTAATGAATCCTACCAAATTGAATATCACTAAGGAGTGCATATGACTTGCTAAGCAAACGCTTGTGAAAGCCGGGAACAAGCATTGAGTATCGAACCCTCACCGGAAGTGTATCCGCTCTATTCGCTCAAGTGTATAGGGCTCGTCACTCAATCTTCTCCTAATCATTCTTTCCAAGATTTGTCTTTCATCTAACAATCAACAATTACTCAATGCATGCTTACAAGTATCATGAGGTCTTATTCATGGGTTGTAACGGGGCTAGGGTGAAGGTAAGGATGTATATGGCCAAGTGGGCTTAAAATTTGAGTCCTTGATCAACCTAGGATCCACTAGACACATAGAACAACCTATACAACTACAATACATTACCTAGCTACCCTTGAGTTTTACTCTTTTTGCATACTCATGCATTCTTTTCAATTCACACCCATATGCATTGTTTTTCTTTTGTTGCTTTATCTTGGGGCATCTTTGTCCCCTTTCATTGCTTTCTCTCTTTTCTTTTCTCTTCTCTTTTTTTTTTTTATTTTATCCCCTTTTCTTGGGGTTTCTTTGTGAACAAAAGTTTCAATGCATACAGTTTAATCATTCAACACATGAGTATGTTCCCAAATTCTATAATTTTCAATTACACTACAATTACACACCTATATATCTACCCAAATTTCCCAAGTATACCCTCCTATTTGAATGATACACATCCTAACTTACCTAAGCTAATCAAGGGTTCAAATTTAGGGACATTCATGGTTTTTCACTTAGGGTTGTTGATGTGCTCTTTTCAAAAACAAAGAGGGTTCATCATAGGCTCAAAATGGGTTAGCAATGGTAGATGAAAGGGTTAAGGCCATTTGGGAAAAGTGACTATTGAAATAATGGCCTCAATCATGTAAATGTATTCATACACAAAGCAATGGACATATAGAATCAGACAAAGCAAGGATCGTAATCATAGAGAGAGATATGCACACAAGAATGGAAATAATGGTTAGAAGATGTAACCATGCAATAGGCTCAAAACTTTCATGCTTGTGTTCTTAGCTCAATCACTATGTTCCAAATACATTCTTAAAGCAAGTTCACTGCAAAATTTTTTTAGAATATTGGTAGGTCACCCAAAACACAGTTTCTTGAAAAGGAAGTTATTGTTTTGACCAAGTAACTCTATAGAAACTAACTATCATGCAAAGGATAAATCCATGGGTATTGAAGGGAAGAGATTGTTACCCATGGAGATCGGTCAAACGACCTCCCCACACTTTAGAAATTAGCACGGTCCTCCGTGCTATGAATAATATGCAAGGGACGGTCGGGACCGGAACCTTCACCATCCCCTTCATCAGAGCTCCCATCACTTGGGTTTGAGGTGGATGTGAATATTTCGGGTTCCTCCATGCTAGGGGTAACACAACCTAGAAGCTTCTTGATGTAAGTGTATCAGCGGTGGTTGTGCCGCTCATATCTATCAAGCTTCCGGTGAAGATCTTCTATCCTTTGATGTATGGATCTCAGTGGTGGTGATGATGAGCTAGAAGGAAAAAGAAGTGGCGGGGTGGTGCACAAATTGCAAATCACACTTTTTACAACTCGTACCATTAACCAGCAAGTACACTGGGTCGTCCAAGTAATACCTTACGTGAGTAAGGGTCGAATCCCACAGAGATTGTTAGTTTGAAGCAAGCTATGGTTATCTTATTATTCTTAGTCAGGATGCCAACAACAGTGTTTATCAAGTTCAATTGTAAAAGGTGAAAGGGCATAAATATATATACTTATTGTGCAATGATGGAGAATATGTTGGAGTTTTAGAGATGCTTTGTCTTCCAAATCTCTGCTTCCCTCTGTCTTCTTGTTCACGCACGCACGTTCCTCCTATGGCAAGCTGTGTATTGGTGGGTCACCGTCGTCAATGGCTACCATCCATCCTCTCAGTGAAAATAATCCAGGTGCACTGTCACCGCACGGCTAATCATCTATCGGTTCTCGACCATACCGGAATAGGAACTGCTGTCCTTTTGGGTCTGTCACTACACCCAGCACTCGCGAGTTTGAAGCTCATCACAGTCATCCAATCCTGGAATCCTACTCGGAATACCACAGACAAGGTTTAGACTTTCCGGATTCTCAAGGATGCTGCCAATGGATTCTAGCTTATACCACGAAGATCCTGATTAAGAAATCTAAGAGATACTCATTCAATCTCATGTAGAACGGAAGTGGTTGTCAGGCACACGTTCATGGGTTGAGAATGATGATGAGTTTCATGGATCATCACCTTCGTCATAATGAAGCGCGAATGAACATCTTAGATAGGAACAAACGTATTTGAATAGAAAACAGAAATACTTGCATTAATTCATCGAGACACAGCAGAGCTCCTCACCCCCAACAATGGAGTTTAGAGACTCATGCCATCAAAGAGTACAAAGTTCATATCTAAAATGTCATGAGATACAAAATAAATCTCTAAAAGTTGTTTAAATACTAAACTAGTAACCTAGGTTTACAGAAAATGAGTAAACTATGATAGATAATGCAAAAATCCACTTCTGGAGCCCACTTGGTGTGTGCTGGGGCTGAGACTAAATCTTCTCACGTGCCTGGGCTGTTTTGGGCGTTCAACGCCAGGTTGTAACCTGTTTCTGGCATTGAACTCCAACTTGTAACTTGTTTCTAGCGCTGGACGCCAGACTGCAACATGGAACTGGCGTTGAACGCCAGTTTACGTCATCTATACTTGAGCAAAGTATGGACTATTATATATTTCTGGAAATCCCTGGATGTCTACTTTCCAAAGCAATTGGAAGCGCATCAATTGGACTCCTGTAGCTCCAGAAATTCCATTCCGAGTGCAGAGAGGTCAGGATCCAACAGCATCAGCAGTCCTTTTTCAGCCTGAATCAGATTTTTGCTCAGCTCCCTCAATTTCAGCCAGAAAATACCTAAAATTACAGAAAAACACACAAACTCATAGTAAAGTCCATAAATATGAAATTTTCCTAGAAACTAATGAAAATAAACTAAAAACTAACTAAAACATACTAAATACTATATGAAATTAACCCCAAAAAGCGTATAAAATATCAGCTCATCACAACACCAAACTTAAACTGTTGCTTGTCCCCAAGCAACTAGACAAATAAAATAGAATACAAATAAGTCAAGAAGCAATAATATCTCAGAGTTTTTGAGTGAAGCTCAGATTCTAATTAAATGAGCGGGACTAGTAGCTTTTTGCTTCCGAACAGTTTTGGCATCTCACTTTATCCATTGAAGTTCAGAATGATTGGCATCTATAGGAACTTAGAAATCAGATAGTGTTATTGATTCTCCTAGTTTAGTATGTTGATTCTTGAACACAGCTACTTTTATGAGTCTTGGCCGTGGCCCTAAGCACTTTGTTTTCTAGTATTACCACCGGATACATAAATGCCACAGACACATAATTGGGTGAACCTTTTCAGATTGTGACTCAGCTTTGCTAAAGTCCCCAATTAGAGGTGTCCAGGGTTCTTAAGCACACTCTTCTTTTTGCTTTGGACCTTGACTTTAACCGCTCAGTCTCAAGTTTTCACTTGACACCTTCACGCCACAAGCACATGGTTAGGGACAGCTTGGTTTAGCCGCTTAGACCAAGATTTGGTTTCCTCAGGTCCTCCTATCCACTGATGCTCAAAGCCTTGGATCCTTTTTATCACCCTTGCCTTTTGGTTTTAAGGGGCTATTGGTTTTTTCTGCTTGCTTCTTTTTTTTTTTTTTGCAAGCTTTGTATTCACTGCTTTTTCTTGCTTCAAGAATTATTTTTATAATTTTTCAGATTACCAATAACATGTCTCATGTTTATCATTCTTTCAAGAGCCAACATATTTAACATTCAAGAACATCAAATTCCAAAGACATATGCACTGTTCAAGCATTCATTCAGAAGGCAGAAAGCATTGCCATCACATGTAATTAATCAGAATTTCTTGTATTAAAAACTCGAAAAATATTGCCTCCTTATCCTAAAGAAAATCTTCTATTTTATTCATGTTTAATGATGATGAGAAAAATAAATTATGGCTTAATTGGAGATAAAATAACTACTAATTACTACTATAACTACTAAGGTAGAACTTAAATAAGAACAATTATCACAGAGTTAAGGCTAAGATTAGGGCTCAACAACCTTGAGTTTGGGATGTGGATGTTCCTCTAGTCTGTGGAGTGCTTGGTCCTTCAAGAGATAACTTCTGACGCTTCAGTTCCTTGAAGTCACGCCCTTGCTCTTCTTGTTCCCTGAGCAGTTTGCAGAGCATACTGTTTTGATTTTGCTGTTCTTCCTTTATTTTGTCCATAGATTCTTGCAACTTGCTAACAGATGCTTCAAGCTGTTCCCAATATTCAAATTGAGGGACTTCTGGGAGGAATTCTTGCGCCCTCCTCTTGGTGGGTTCATCCTGCATTTGTTGTTTTTCCATTGTGATTTTAGTGATTGGTTGCTCCACTGAGATATACTCTGTTATTCCCATCTTTACTCCAGCATCTTTGCAGAGCATAGAGATTAAGCTTGGATAAGCCAACCTGGCATCCTCAGAGTTCTTGTTAGCAAGTATGTAAAATTCAGATGGGATCAGTTGATGAACTTCTACTTCTTTTCCCAACATAATGCAATGGATCATCACTGCTCTTTTAACAGTGACTTCAGAACGGTTGCTAGTGGGCAATATAGAACGCCCAATGAAGTCCAGCCATCCTCTGGCGACTGGTTTGAGATCTTCTCTCTTGAGTTGATTTCGAACACCCTTGCTGCTGGTGGTCCACCTGGCTCCAGGGATGCATATATCCTCTAGAATCTTATCCAGACCGTTGTTTGTTCTCATCATTCTCCTATTGAAGGAGTCTGGGTCATCTTTCAGCTGAGGTAGCTTAAAGATCTCCCTGATTTTGTCTGGGTGGATGTGAACAATCTTTCCTCTGACCAAAGTTCGATAGTCATAGAGGGCAGTTCCAGATATTCTCTGCCTATCTGTTTGCCACAGATTAGCGTAGAATTCCTGAACCATATTCCTTCCCACTTTCGTTTCAGGATTAGCTAGGACTTCCCAGTTCCTGTTTCGAATCTGCTCTTGGATCTCCGGATATTCATCTTCTTTCAGATCGAACTTGACTTCCGGGATCACTGATCTTAGACCCATTATTTTGTAGTAATGGTCTGAATGTTCTTTGGTTAAGAACCTCCCTTGATTCCAGAGTAGTTTTGGAATGCTCTCTTTCTTGCCTCTTGGAGTGGGTTGTTTTCCTTTGGGAGCCATGATCTTAGTGGTATGGTTTAGTGATCACGGATAAACACACCAAACTTAGAGGTTTGCTTGTCCTCAAGCAAAAGAAAGGAAAGGAGATGGGTAGAAGGAGAGCTTGTGTCGAATGGTGGATGAGAGGGGAGGGGCCGAATGTGGTTTTAAAAAGGGAAGGGGTGGGATTTTCGAAAATATTAAAAAGATAAGATAGAAGATATGATTTAAAAAAGATATGATATGAAAAGATGTGATTTAAAATTGAAAAGATATGAAAGATATTTGAAAAAGATAAATTTGGATTTTGAAAAAGATAATGTGGAGATTTGAAAAAGATATTGATGAGTTGAAAAGATTTTAGAAGGAAAAGAGATAAATTTGTTTTGGAAAATTTGAAAAAAGAATTTGTGCTTATGGATTAAGATACATTTGATATTTTTAAAGTAGGGTTTTTAGAAATTAAGGTTCTTAGAAATCAGGGTTTGTAACATGTTTATGCAAGAAATCATGAATTGAAACATGAAAATTAAGATTAAAATGAAAAATAAGAAGTAAAAACGAATTTACCTCCTCCCCACCATCCTGGCATTAAACGCCCAAACGCTGCATGTTTTGGGCGTTTAACGCCCAATTGCTGCTTCTCCTGGGCGTTCAACGCCCAGCTGCTGCTTCTTTCTGGCGTTGAACGCCAGGAACTCCTTTGTCACTGGGCATTTTTCTGAACGCCCAGGACGGTGTAAATCTGGCGTTAAATGCCCAGAAGGAGCTTCTTTCTGGCGTTCAATGCCAAGAAGATGCTTCTTTCTGGCGTTTAACGCCCAGGTAGCTATCCTTACTGGCGTTCAACGCCTAGTGGATGCTTCTTTTGGGCGTTGAACGCCCAATTGTGCCTCTTACTGGCGTTTTCTTGCTAGTGAGCTCTTTTTCTCTGTTTTGTGTGCTGAATCCTTCTGTAACCCTGTAAACTTATGCAATTGACTCTTTACCTTAGTATCAATGAACTTTATATAAACAAATAAAATCAAGAATAGGGAAAAATGCTTAGAGGAAGTGATGCCAATGGCTGGGTTGCCTCCCAGCAAGCGCTTCTTTATTGTCTTTAGCTGGACCTTGCTGAGCTTTTTAGTCTAGCTTCAGCCTTGAGCATTCTTGCTCAACATTACCTTCAAGATAATGCTTGATTCTCTGTCCATTAACAATGAACTTCCTATCCGAGTCAATGTCTTGAAGATCCACATAACCATATGGTGATACACTTGTAATCACATATGGTCCCCTCCACCGGGACTTCAGTTTCCCGGGGAATAGCCTGAGCCTAGAGTTAAACAATAGAACCTTTTGTCCTTGTTCAAAGATTCAAGAAGATAGCTTTTTGTCATGCCATCTTTTCGATTTCTCTTTATAAAGCTTGGCATTTTCGAAAGCAGTGAATCTGAATTCCTCTAGCTCATTCAGCTGGAGCAATCTCTTTTCTCTAGCTAGTTTGGCATCAAAGTTTAGGAATCTGGTTGCCCAGTAGGCCTTATGTTCCAGTTCCACGGGCAGGTGACAAGCCTTACCATACACAAGTTGGTACGGAGAGGTCCCTATAGGAGTCTTGAATGCTGTTCTGTAAGCCCACAGAGCATCATCCAAGCTTCGTGCCCAATCCTTTCTATGGGTACTTACAGTCCGTTCCAGGATTCTTTTCAATTCTCTGTTAGAAACTTCAGCTTGCCCATTTGTCTGTGAATGATATGGAGTCGCCACCTTGTGGCGAATCCCATACCGGACCATGGCGGAGTAAAGCTGTTTGTTGCAAAAGTGAGTGCCCTCATCACTGATTAATACCCTAGGGACACCAAATCTACTGAATATATGTTTCTGGAGGAACTTTAGTACTGTTTTAGTATCATTGGTGGGTGTGGCAATGGCCTCTACCCATTTTGATACATAGTCAACTGCCACCATAATATAAGTGTTTGAGTATGATGGTGGGAAAGGCCCCATGAAATCAATTCCCCATACATCAAACAACTCAATCTCCAAGATTCCTTGTTGAGGTATGGCGTAACTATGAGGCAAATTACCAGCTCTCTGGCAACTGTCACAGTTACGTACAAACTCTCGGGAATCTCTGTAGAGTGTAGGCCAGTAGAAACCACATTGGAGGACCTTGGTGGCTGTTCGCTCACCTCTGAAATGGCCTCCATATTGTGATCCATGGCAATGCCATAGGATCCTCTGTGCTTCTTCTCTAGGCACACACCTACGGATTATTCCGTCTGTACATCTCTTAAAGAGATAGGGTTCATCCCACAAGTAGTACTTTGCATCAGATATTAATTTTTTCTTTTGTTGCCTACTGTACGCCTTGGGTATGAACCTTGCAACTTTATAGTTTGCAATGTCTGTAAACCATGGTGTTTCCTGGATGGCGAACAAATGCTCATCTGGAAAGGTTTCAGAGATCTCAATAGAGGGAGAGGGCGCCCCTTCTACTGGCTCTATTCGGGACAGATGATCAGCCACTTGGTTTTCTGTCCCTTTTCTGTCTCTTATTTCTATATCAAACTCTTACAGAAGCAATACCCATCTTATAATCCTGGGTTTTGAATCCTGCTTTATAAGTAGATATTTAAGAGCAGCATGGTCAGTGTACACAATCACTTTTGATCCTACTAAGTATGATCTAAACTTGTCGATGGCATAGACCACTGCAAGCAATTCCTTTTCTATGGTTGTGTAATTTTTCTGGGCATCATTTAAAACACGGCTAGCATAATAAATGACATGCAGAAGTTTGTCATGCCTCTACCCCAGTACTGCACCAATAGCGTGATCACTGGCATCACACATTAATTCGAATGGTAATGTCCAGTCTGGTGCAGAGATAACTGGTGCTGTGACCAGCTTAGCTTTCAGAGTTTCAAACGCCTGCAGGGACTCTGTGTCAAACAAAAATGGCATGTCAGCAGCTAGCAGGTTGCTTAGAGGTTTTGCAATTTTTGAAAAATCCTTTATAAATCTCCTATAGAATCCTGCATGCCCCAAAAAGCTTCTGATTGCCTTAACATTGGCAGGTGGTGGTAATTTTTCAATTACCTCTATTTTAGCTTGATCCACCTCTATTCCCTTGTTTGAAATTTTATGCCCAAGGACAATCCCTTCAGTCACCACAAATTGACATTTTTCCCAGTTTAAAACCAGGTTGGTCTCTTGGCATCTTTTCAAAACTAGTGTCAGGTGATCAAGACAGGAGCTGAATGAGTCTCCATATACTGAGAAGTCATCCATGAAGACTTCCAGAAAATTTTCCACCATATCAGAGAAAATAGAGAGCATGCATCTCTGAAAGGTTGCAGGTGCATTACACAGCCCAAATTGCATCCTTTTGTAAGCAAATACTCCAGATGGACATGAGAATGCTGTTTTCTCTTGATCCTGAGGATCTACTGCAATTTGATTGTAGCCTGAATAGCCGTCCAAAAAGCAGTAATAATTATGACCTGCTAGTCTTTCTAGCATCTGGTCTATGAATGGTAAAGGAAAATGATCCTTCTTAGTGGTTGTATTGAGCCTTCTGTAATCAATACACATGCGCCACCCTGTAACTATTCTTGTAGGAACCAGTTCATTTTTTTCATTATGAACCACTGTCATGCCTCCCTTTTTAGGGACAACTTGAACAGGACTCACCCAGGAGCTATCAGAAATAGGATAAATAATTCCAGCCTCCAGTAATTTAGTGACCTCTTTCTGCATCACTTCCTTCATGGCTGGATTTAGCCGCATCTATGGTTGAACCACTGGCTTAGCATCATCCTCCAATAGGATTTTGTGCATGCATCTATTGGTTCAACTCCAAGATTCACCTCTACACGTGTAACATTCAAGCTCAGCCCAAGCACACACCAAGTGGGCCCCGGAAGTGGATTTATGCATCACTTACTTACTTCTGTAAACCCTAGTAGCTAGTTTATTATAAATAGAACTTTTTACTATTGTATTAGAAATCTTTTGATCATTTTTAGATCTCTAGACCTCCATGGGAGGCTGGCCACTCGGCCATGCTTACCCTGTATTCACTTATGTATTTTTCAACGGTAGAGTTTTTGCACTCCATAGATTAAGGTGTGGAGCTCTGCTGTTCCTCAAAGATTAATGCAAAGTACTACTGTTTTTCTATTCAATTCAACTTATTCCGCTTCTAAGATATTCATTCGCACTTCAACCTGAATGTGATGAACGTGACAATCATCATCATTCCACCACGAATGCGTGCCTGACAACCACTTCCGTTCCACCTTAGATTGAATGAGTATCTCTTGGATCTCTTAATCAGAATCTTCGTGGTATAAGCTAGATTGATGGCGGCATTCATGAGAGTCCGAAAAGTCTAAACCTTGTCTGTGGTATTCCGAGTAGGACTCTGGGATTGAATGACTGTGACGAACTTCAAACTCGTGAGTGCTGGGCGTAGTGACAGACGCAAAAGGAGGGTGAATCCTATTCCAGTATGATCGAGAACCTCAGATGATTAGCCGTGCTGTGACAGAGCATTTGGACCATTTTCACAAGAGGATGGGATGCAGCCATTGACAAGGGTGATGCCTCCAGACGATTAGCCATGCAGTGACAGCGCATCGGACCATTTTTCAGAGAGGATAAAAAGTAGCCATTGACAACGGTGATGTCCTTAAATAAAGCCAGCCATGGAAAGGAGTAAGACTGATTGGATGAAGACAGCAGGAAAGCAAAGGTTCAGAGGAACGAAAGCATCTCTATACCTTTATCTGAAATTCTCACCAATGATATACATAAGTATTTCTATCTTTATTTTCTGTTTATTTATTATTATTATTATTCGAAAACTCCATAACTATTTGATATCCGCCTGACTGAGATTTACAAGGTGACCATAGCTTGCTTCATACCAACAATCTCTGTGGGATCGACCCTTACTCACGTAAGGTTTATTACTTGGACGACCCAGTGCACTTGCTGGTTAGTTGTATCGAAGTTGTGAATGAAAAACAATTTATTAAGACGTGCGTACAGAGTTTTTGGCGCCGTTACCATGAGATCACAATTTCGTGCACCAAGTTTTTGGCACCGTTGCCGGGGATTGTTCGAGTTTGGACAACTGACGGTTCATCCTGTTTCTCAGATTAGGTAATTTTCTTTTTGTTTTCTTTTCAAAAAAAAATTTTTTCAAAAATCTTTCAAAAATTTCTCATCTGTTTTCGTAAAAAATATATATATACATATAAAAATATTTTCAAAAATATATTTTTCTTCAGAATTTTTAAGAATGAATTCTAGAGTTTCATGAAAAATGTTGGAGCCTGGCTGGCTGTAAAGCCATGCCTAATTCTTTTAGGATAGGGGCTTCCAACCATCAGCATAGAGGCACGTTAATTGGAATGTCAGCCGTGGCATGTCTGAGTTACATACTAAAGCTTGGCTGGCTATTAAGCCATGCGTAACCCTAAATTTGGAGCTTTAGACTAAAGAGCACAAGATTCCTAGAATTCATATTAAAAATTTTGGAATCCTTATTTTTCTTTTTCAAATAATTTTCAAAAAATACAAAAAAAATTAGAAAATTATAAAATTCAATATATATATATATATATATATATATATATATATATATATATATATATATATTTCGTGTTTCTTGTTTGAGTCTTGAGTCAGATTTTAAGTTTGGTGTCAATTGCATGCTCATCTTGCATTTTTCGAAAAAATTCATGCATTCATGCATTGCATTCATCATGATCTTCAAGTTGTTCTTGATAAACCTTCTTGATTGATCTTCATATTTTATTGTTTTGTGTCTTTTCTTGTTTTTCATATGCATTTTTGCATTCATAGTGTCTAAACATGAAAGACTTCTAAGTTTGGTGTCTTGTATGTTTTCTTTGCATTAAAAATTTTTCAAATATGTGTTCTTGATGTTCATCATGATCTTCATAGTGTTCTTGGTGTTCATCTTGACATTCATAGCATTCTTGCATGCATTCATTGTTTTGATCCAAAATTTTCATGCATTGCATCATTTTCATGTTTTTCTCTCTCATCATAAAAATTGAAAAATAAAAAAAATATCTTTCCTTTTTTCTCTCATAAATTTCGAAAATTTGATTGACTTTTTCAAAAAAATTTTTAAAATCTAGTTGTTTCTTATGAGTCAAATCAAAATTTCAATTTGAAAATCTTATCTTTTTCAAAATCTTTTTTAAAAATCATATCTTTTTCACTTTTCTTATTTATTTTCGAAAATTTTTAAAATATTTTTCAAAAATCTTTTTCTTATCTTTATCTCCTAATTTTCGAAAATAACATCATCAATTAATGTTTTGATTCAAAAATTTCAAGTTTGTTACTTACTTGTTAAGAAAGATTCAAACTTTAAGTTCTAGAATCATATTTTATGATTTCTTGTGAATCAAGTCATTAATTGTGATTTTAAAAATCAAATCTTTTTCAAAACTAATTTCAATCATATCTTTTCAAAAATATCTTTTTATCTTATCTTTTTTTTAAAAACATATCTTTTTCAAAAATTTAATTTTTAAAAAATATCTTTTCTAACTTCCTATCTTCTTATCTTCTCAAAATTGATTTTCAAATTTGTTTCAACTAACTAACCAACTTTTTATTTGTTTCTTATCTTTTTCAAAACTACCTAACTAACTCTCTCTCTCTCTAATTTTCGAAAATATCTTCCCTCTTTTTCAAAAATTCTTTTTAATTAACTAATTATTTTAATTTTTGATTTTAATTTTCGAAAATTACTAACCTTTTTCAAAAACAATTTTCGAAAATCACTAACTCTTTTTCAAAAATAATTTTCGAAAATTTTCTCTCTCTCTCATCTCCTTTTATTTATTTATTTATTTACTAACATCTCATAGAAAAGTTCCATGGACTTCCTCACTCACCAAAAATCCGAACTCTCTCTCTCTCTCTCTCTGAGTTCAGATTTTCTCTTCTTTTTTTCTACTCACATAAGGGAACCTCTCCACTTGGGCAAAAAGGATCCCTATTATTATTATTTTTCTGTTCCTTATTTTTCATATGAGCAGGAGCAAGGACAAGAACATTCTTGTTGAAGCAGATCCAGAACCTGAAAGGACTCTGAAGAGGAAACTAAAAGAAGCTAAATTACAACAAGCCAGCAAGCACCTTTCAGAAATTTTTGAACAAGAAGAGGACATGGCAGCCAAAAATAATAATAATGCAAGGAGGATGCTGGGTGACTTTACTGCACCTAATTCCAATTTACATGGAAGAAGCATCTCTATCCCTACCATTGGAGCAAACAATTTTGAGCTGAAACCTCAGCTAGTTTCTCTGATGCAGCAAAACTGCAAGTTTCATGGACTTCCATCTGAAGATCCCTTTCAGTTCTTAACTGAATTCTTGTAGATCTGTGATACTGTTAAGACTAATGGAGTAGATCCTGAAGTCTACAGGCTCATGCTTTTCCCCTTTGCTGTAAGAGACAGAGCTAGAGTATGGTTGGACTCTCAACCCAAAGATAGCCTGAACTCTTGGGATAAGCTGGTCAATGCTTTCTTAGCCAAGTTTTTTCCTCCTCAAAAGCTGAGCAAGCTTAGAGTGGATGTTCAAACCTTCAGATAGAAAGAAGGTGAATCCCTCTATGAAGCTTAGGAGAGATACAAGCAACTGACCAAAAAGTGTCCTTCTGACATGCTTTCAGAATGGACCATCCTGGATATATTCTATGATGGTCTGTCTGAATTAGCTAAGATGTCATTGGATACTTCTGCAGGTGGATCCATTCACCTAAAGAAAACGCCTGCAGAAGCTCAAGAACTCATTGACATGGTTGCTAATAACCAGTTCATGTACACTTCTGAGAGGAATCCTGTGAGTAATGGGACACCTCAGAAAAAGAGAGTTCTTGAAATTGATACTCTGAATGCCATATTGGCTCAGAATAAAATATTGACTCAGCAAGTCAATATGATTTCTCAGAGTCTGAATGGAATGCAAGCTGCATCCAACAGTACTCAGGAGGCATCTTTTGAAGAAGAAGCTTATGATCCTAAAAACCCTGCAATAGCAGAGGTGAATTACATGGGTGAACCTTATGGAAACACCTATAACCCCTCATGGAGAAACCACCCAAATCTCTCATGCAAGGATCAACAAAGGCCTCAACAAGGCTTTAATAATGGTGAAAGATATAGGTTTAACAATAGTAAACCTTTTCCATCATCCACTCAGCAACAGACAGAGAACTCTGAACAAAATACATCTAATTTAGCAAACTTAGTCTCTGATCTATCTAAGGCCACTGTAAGTTTCATGAATGAAACAAGGTCCTCCATTAGAAATTTGGAGGCAAAGTGGGCCAGCTGAGTAAAAGAGTCACTGAAGTCCCTTCTAGTACTCTCCCAAGCAATACAGAAGAAAATCCAAAAGGAGAGTGCAAGGCCATTGAAATGACCATCATGGCCGAAACCACAAAAGAGGAGGAGGACGTGAATCCCAAGGAGGAAGACCTCCTGGGACGTCCAGTGATCAATAAGGAGTTTCCCTCTGAGGAACCAAAGGAATCTGAGGCTCATCTAGAGACCATAGAGATTCCATTAAACCTCCTTATGCCATTCATGAGCTCTGATAAGTATTCCTTTTCTGAAGAGAATGAGGATGTTACTGAGGAGCAAGTTACCAAGTACCTTGGTGCAATCATGAAGCTGAATGCCAAATTATTTGGTATTGAGACTTGGGGAGATGAACCTCCCCTGTTCACCAATGAACTGAGTGATCTAGATCAACTGACATTGCCTCAGAAGAAATAGGATCCTGAAAAGTTCGTAATACCTTGTACCATAGGCAACATGATCTTTGAAAAGGCTCTGTGTGACCTTGGTTCAGGGATAAACCTCATGCCCCTCTCTGTAATAGAGAAACTGGGAATCTTTGGGGTGCAAGCTACTAAAATCTCATTAGAGATGGCAGACAATTCAAGAAAATAGGCTTATGGACAAGTAGAGGACATGTTCATGATCATGTGGAGTCACAAAATAAATATAAAAATTGAAAACGGAATCAAAAACAACAGAATAAAAATCACACCCTGGAGGAGGATCTCACTGGTGTTTAAACGCCAGTAAGAAGCATCTGGCTGGCGTTCAACACCAGAAATGGGCAACAAATGGGCGTTCAACGCCCAGAACAAGCACCAATCTGGCGCTGAACGCCCAGAGTTGTGTGCAAGGGCATTTTGCATGCCTAATTTGGTGCAAGATTGTAAATCTTTGAACACCTCAGGATCTGTGGATCCCACAGGATCACCTCAGGATCTGTGGACCCCACAGGATCCCCACCTACCTCCACTCACTTCTTCTCACCACTCTTTCACACAATCCCATAAACACTCTTCCCCAAAACTCTTTACCAATCACTCTTCCCTATCACCACTTCACCACTCACATCCATCCACTCTTCCCTATAAACCTACCTCATAAACTGCACCTACCTTCAAAATTCAAAATCGATTTCCCACCCAAAACCCACCCTTATGGCCGAACCTTACCCCCCCTCCCTTCCCTATATATAACCCTCCATTCTTCCTCATTTTCACACAACACAACCCTCTCTTCTCTTCTTGGCCGAATACACCCCTTCCCCCTCTCCTCCATATTTTCTTCTTCTTCATCATCTATTCTTTCTTCTCTTGCTCAAGGGTGAGCAATATTCTAAGTTTGGTGTGGTAAAAGCATAAGCTTTTTGTTTTTCCATTACCATTGATGGCACCCAAGACCGGAGAATCCTCTAGAAAAGGGAAAGGGAAGACAAAAGCTTCCACCTCCGAGTCATGGATGATGGAAAGATTCATCTCCAAAGCTCATCAAGACCACTTCTATGATGTTGTGGTCAAGAAGAAGGTGATCCCCGAGGTCCCTTTCAAGCTCAAGAAGAATGAGTATCTGGAGATCCGACATGAAATCCAAAGAAGAGGTTGGGAAGTTCTAACAAACCCCATCCAACAAGTCGGCATCCTAATGGTTCAAGAGTTCTATGCCAATGCATGGATCACTAGGAACCATGATCAAAGTAAGAACCCAAACCCAAAGAATTATATTACAATGGTTCGGGGGAAATACTTAGATTTTAGTCCAGAAAATGTGAGGTTGGCATTCAACTTGCCTATGATGCAAGGAGATGCACGCCCCTACACTAGAAGGGTCAACTTTAATCAAAGGTTGGACCAAGTCCTCATGGACATATGTGTGGAAGGAGCTCAATGGAAGATTGACTCCAAAGGCAAGCCGGTTCAATTAAGAAGAATAGACCTCAAGCCTGTGGCTAGAGGATGGTTGGAGTTCATCCAACGCTCCATCATCCCCACTTGCAACCGATCTGAAGTTACTGTGGATCGGGCCATCATGATTCATAGCATCATGATTGGAGAGGAAGTAGAAGTTCATGAAGTCATCTCCCTTGAATTCTACAAAATAGTCGAAAAGCCCTCTCCTGGGGCAAGGCTAGCTTTCCTTCATCTTATTTGCCATCTATGTTACTCAGCTGGAGCTTTTATAGAAGGAGACATTCCCATTGAGGAAGAGAAGCCCATCACTAAGAAAAGGATGGAGCAAGCAAGAGAGCCCATTCATGGATCTCAAGAGATGCATGAAGCTCATCACCATGAGATCCCGGAGATGCCTCAAATGCATTTTCTTCCACAAAACTATTGGGAGCAAATCAACACCTCCCTAGGAGAATTAAGTTCCAACATGGGACAATTAAGGGTGGAACATCAAGAGCACTCCATCATCCTTCATGAAATAAGAGAAGATTAAAAAGCAATGAGGGAGGAGGAACAAAGACAAGGAAGAGACATAGAAGAGCTCAAGGACATCATTGGTTCCTCAAGGAGAAAACGCCACCATAACTAAGGTGGACTCATTCCTTGTTCTTACATTCTCTGTTTTTCATTTTCTATGTTAAGTGTTATCTAAGTTTGTGTCTCATTACATGATCATTAGTAGTTAGTAACTTTGTCTTAAAGTTATGAATGTCCTATGAATCCATCACCTCTCTTAAATGAAAAATGTTTTTAATTCAAAAGAACAAGAAGTACATGAGTTTCGAATTTATCCCTGAACTTATTTTAATTATATTGATGTGGTGACAATGCTTCTTGTTTTCTGAATGAATGCTTGAACAGTGCATATGTCTTTTGAAGTTGTTGTTTAAGAATGTTAAATATGTTGGCTCTTGAAAGAATGATGACAAGGAGACATGTTATTTGATAATCTAAAAAATCATAAAAATGATTCTTGAAGCAAGAAAAAGCAGCAAAGAACAAAGCTTGCAGAAGAAAAAAAAATGGCAAAAAAAATAGAAAAAAAAAAGAGAAAAAGCAAGCAGAAAAAGCCAAAAGCTCTTAAAACCAAGAGGTAAGAGCAAAAAGCCAGTAACCCTTAAAACCAAAAGGCAAGGGCAATAAAAAGGATCCCAAGGCTTTGAGCATCAGTGGATAGGAGGGCCTAAAGGAATAAAATTCTGGCCTAAGCGGCTAAACCAAGCTGTCCCTAACCATGTGCTTGTGGCGTGAAGGTGTCAAGTAAAAACTTGAGACTGAGCGGTTAAAGTCAAGGTCCAAAGCAAAAGAAGAATGTGCTTAAGAACCTTGGACACCTCTAATTGGGGACTTTAGCAAAGCTGAGTCATAATTTGAAAAGGTTCACCCAATTATGTGTCTGTGGCATTTATGTATCCGGTGGTAATATTGGAAAACAAAGTGCTTAGGGCCACGGCCAAGACTCATAAAGTAGCTGTGTTCAAGAATCAACATACTGAACTAGGAGAATCAATAACACTATCTAAACTCTGAGTTCCTATAGATGCCAATCATTCTGAACCTCAATGGATAAAGTGAGAGGCCAAAACTATTCAAGAGGCAAAAAGCTACAAGTCCCGCTCATCTGATTGGAGCTATGTTTCATTGATAGTTTGGAATTTATAGTATATTCTCTTCTTTTTATCCTATTTGATCATCATCATTCCACCACGAATGCGTGCCTGACAACCACTTCTGTTCCACCTTAGATTGAATGAGTATCTCTTGGATCTCTTAATCAGAATCTTCGTGGTATAAGCTAGATTGATGGCGGCATTCATGAGAGTCCGGAAAGTCTAAACCTTGTCTGTGGTATTCTGAGTAGGACTCTGGGATTGAATGACTGTGACGAACTTCAAACTCGCGAGTGCTGGGCGTAGTGACAGACGCAAAAGGAGGGTGAATCCTATTCCAGTATAATCGAGAACCTCAGATGATTAGCCGTGCTGTGACAGAGCATTTGGACCATTTTCACAAGAGGATGGGATGCAGCCATTGACAAGGGTGATGCCTCCAGACGATTAGCCATGCAGTGACAGCACATCGGACCATTTTCCAGAGAGGATAAAAAGTAGCCATTGACAACGGTGATGTCCTTACATAAAGCCAGCCATGGAAAGGAGTAAGACTGATTGGATGAAGACAGCAGGAAAGTAGAGGTTCAGAGGAACGAAAGCATCTCTATACCTTTATCTGAAATTCTCACCAATGATATACATAAGTATTTTTATCTTTATTTTCTGTTTATTTATTATTATTATTCGAAAACTCCATAACTATTTGATATCCGCCTGACTGAGATTTACAAGGTGATCATAGCTTGTTTCATAACAACAATCTCCGTGGGATCGACCCTTACTCACGTAAGGTTTATTACTTGGACGACCCAGTGCACTTGCTGGTTAGTTGTATCGAAGTTGTGAATGAAAAACAATTTATTAAGACGTGCGTACAGAGTTTTTGGCGCCGTTACCATGAGATCACAATTTCGTGCACCAACGAGCAAATTGCTTATCCTGCTCTTCTTGGCGGAGTTTTTGAGGATAAGGTATCTTGGCTTTATATTCCTCAACCTTAGTTGCTGCAGGTTTATTTCCTGCAGAGGTGGTTGGAGAAGCCTTTTTAGAGGGGTTGTTATCAGCACTTGTGTATGTCTGATCCCTCATTGGCATTTGAATGCCAGGGTTGGAAGCTGGAGTGACGTTAGATGCCAACTCCTCAGCTGTTCCTGGCGTCTGAACGCCGGAACTGTGCTTCCTTTGGGCATTCAACGCCAGTTCCTTGCTTGTTTCTGGCATTGAACGCCAATCCTGAACATGGTTTGGGCATTCAGTGCCAGCCTTCCACCCAATTTCTGGCGTTTTAGCGCCAGAATTGTTTTTTCCTGGGCTCTTACTGTCCTCAGATGAAATTTGGGTAGTTTTCTCATTTCTTGGCTTCCTGCTGCCTTGAGGTGGGGTATTTAATATTTTCCCACTTCTTAATTGAACTGCTTGGCATTCTTCTGTTATTTGTTTTGATAGCTGCTGCTTTGTTTGCTTTAATTGTTCTTCCATATTTATATTAGCCATCCTTGTCTCTTGTAGCCTCTCCTTGAATTCGGCTAACTGTTTTGTTAGAAAATCTAATTGTTGATTGAATTCAGTAGCCACTGTTTTAGCCTCTTCTTTCATGGAAGGTTCGCTACTTAAGTACAGATGCTGATTTCTGGCAACTGTATCAATGAGCTCTTGAGCTTCTTCAATTGTCTTCCTCATGTGGATAGATCCACCAGCTGAGTAGTCTAGAGACATCTGAGCTCTTTCTGTAAGCCCATAATAGAAGATGTCTAGCTAAACCCACTCTGAAAACATTTCAGAGGGGCATTTTCTTAGCATCTCTCTGTATCTCTCCCAGGCATCATAAAGAGATTCATTATCTCCTTGTTTAAAGCCTTGGATGTCTAGCCTTAGCTGTGTCATCCGTTTTGGAGGAAAGTATTGATTCAGGAATTTTTCTGTCAACTGTTTTCATGTCTTTATGCTAGCCTTAGGTTGGTTATTTAACCACCTCTTAGCTTGGTCTTTTACAGCAAATGGGAACAGTAATAATCTGTAGACATCCTGATCCACTTCCTTATCATGTACTGTGTCAGCAATTTGTAAAAACTGTGCCAGAAACTCTGTATGTTCTTCCTGTGGAAGACCGGAATACTGGCAACTTTGCTACACCATGATAATGAGCTGAGGATTCAGCTCAAAGCTACTGACTCCAATGGAGGGTATACTGATACTACTCCCATATGAAGCAGTAGTGGGGTTAGCATAAGACCCCAGAGTCCTTCTGGACTGTTCATTTCCACTTAGATCCATGATGGAGAAAGGGAGATGATGTAAAATAGAGAAAAAAATTTTTTATTTATTTATTTATTATTTATTTCGAAAATAGAATAAATTAAAATAAAATAAATAAAAATGGGTGAAGATTTTCGAAAAAATGGAGAGAGAGAAAAAAAATGGTTAGGGAGTTTTGAAAAAGATATGATTTGAAAAAGATTTTAAAATTTGAAATAAAAATCTGAATTTTAAAAGTAAATTTCGAAAATTTGTTTTAAAATAGAGAGAAAAGATATTTTTGAATTTAAAGAGGAAAGAGAAAAATAATAAGATAGCACAAGATTTAAAATTTTTAGATCTAATGCTCCTTGTTTTCAAAAATTTTGGAGGGAAAACACCAAGGAACACCAAACTTAAAAATTTTAAGACCAAGACACAAGGAAAACTCAAGAACACTTTGAAGACTCACAAGAACACAAGAACATGAAGAAAGAATACCAAACTTAAAATTTTTAGAAAACCAAAATAAGATTTTCGAAAACCAAAGAAAAATCAACAAGAAAACACCAAACTTAAAGTTTGGCACAAGATTTAATGTAAAAATTATTTTTGAAAAAGAATTTTAAAAAGAAGGTACCCAATTACCAAGAACACAGACCAACGCTCTAGCCAATTGGGCAGTAAATGTAACATTTGTTTTGAAAAAGTATTTTTAAAAACTAAGAATAAAATTTTTTAAAAATTAAAAAAAAGGATTTTAAAAAGAAAATTTTAACCAAAAACAATATTAGAAGACTCTAAACCAAAAAGAAAAATTTTTCCTAATCTAAGCAACAAAATAAACCGTCAGTTGTCCAAACTCGAACAATCCCCGGCAACGGCACCAAAAACTTGGTGCACAAATTGTAAATCACACTTTTTACAACTCATACCACTAACCAGCAAGTGCACTGGGTCGTCCAAGTAATACCTTGCGTGAGTAAGGGTCGAATCCCACAGAGATTGTTGGTTTGAAGCAAGCTATGGTTATCTTATTATTCTTAGTCAGGATGCCAACAACAGTGTTTATCAAGTTCAATTGTAAAAGGTGAAAGGGCATAAATATAAATACTTATTGTGCAATGACGGAGAATATGTTGGAGTTTTGGAGATGCTTTGTCTTCCAAATCTCTGCTTTCCTCTGTCTTCTTGTTCACGCACGCACGTTCCTCCTATGGCAAGCTGTGTATTGGTGGGTCACCGTCGTCAATGGCTTCCATCCATCCTCTCAGTGAAAATAATCCAGTTGTGCTGTCACCGCACGGCTAATCATCTGTCAGTTCTCGATCATACCGGAATAGGAACTGCTGTCCTTTTGCGTCTGTCACTACGCCCAGCACTCGCGAGTTTGAAGCTCGTCACAGTCATCCAATCCTGGAATCCTACTCGGAATACCACAGACAAGGTTTAGACTTTCCAGATTCTCAAGGATGCTGCCAATAGATTCTAGCTTATACCACGAAGATCCTGATTAAGAAATCTAAGAGAAACTTATTCAATCTCATGTAGAATGGAAGTGGTTGTCAGGCACACGTTCATGGGTTGAGAATGATGATGAGTGTCATGGATTATCACCTTCATCATAATGAAGCGCGAATGAACATCTTAGATAGGAACAAACGTATTTGAATAGAAAACATAAATACTTGCATTAATTCATCGAGACACAGCAGAGCTCCTCACCCCCAACAATGGAGTTTAGAGACTCATGCCATCAAAGAGTACAAAGTTCAGATCTAAAATGTCATGAGATACAAAATAAATCTCTAAAAGTTGTTTAAAGTTGTTTAAACTCACGCGCCTTAGAGTTTGACCTTTGGGGTGCCCTTTCTGCGGCCGGTTTCCTCGAAGCTATCTCCTTGCCTTTCTTGGTGGCCATCCTAAGAATGAAGGGAAGAAGGAAAACATTAAACCCAATAATCAATTTTGACAAAAACATGCAAGTGACTTGTAGTGCCCATGGTGAAAGTAAAAGCAAGGGTCATAACACTTGGCATGGGATGCAAGAGGAAGTAAAGCATGCAATGGCATGAGAAGAGTGATCTCAAGCATCCATAATAAAGAGCAAGTCATGTTCAATCAATATCTAATTGGCAAGTATGAACTTGAGGCACACAAATTAGACTCAATGCATTTAAGAGAAAGCAAGTGAATGAGGAGGGAGCACCAATTTGAAAATCTTCGACTAAAATGAACCAAAATGGTATGTGTGCATTTCCTCGAACACTTGGCGTGCAATAATCAAGCAATGAGCAATTATGAGATACTAAACCAATTCAAAGTCCAAAATTGAACATCAATCATCACATAAACATCACACAATGGCAAAGATTAGAAAAAGAATGACAAAAGATCTATTAATGCAAATTAAGCTCAAATTCAACATCTATGGAGAAATAAGGAAAAAGGAAAAGTAAGCAAACAAGAAGTAAGAAACATCATCATGCAAGTGAGAGAGAAACTAAGTAAAGCAATAAGAAGCATCTAACTAGAAGAAATAATGCAAGAGAAAATAAAGAAGAGAAGTAGAAGAAGTGAAACCTTGAAAAGTAAGAAGGAACAAGGTTGAATCTTCTTTTGTGAAGATGAGAAAGAAAATAGAAGAAGTGTAGTGCCACCAGAAAAGGAGGTTGTCGCTGGTGAGTGGCCGGAGACAGTGGTGGTGAATTATGGAGAAAGGAGAAGAAGAGGAGGGAAAAGATGGAGGAAGAAGGAAAAGAAACTAAGAAAGAAAAGGGGTTGAGATAAAGAAAAACAGGGCAAGGCGCGAAGGTATTAAACTGACTCGCGCAACCGGCGCGCGCGCGCAAGGTGTGCTGGCGCGTCGGTGAGGGTGCTAGCAGAGGACGCGTGCGCGTCAGTGGCGCGCGCGCACGAGGGAAGTTGTGCTTCAGGCACAAAAGTGGCACAAAGTTGGCTCTGATGCGGGGGAAACTTGTCTCTCAACAAATCTCCCTTCAGCAAGTGTACCGAAGTTATCGTCAAGTAAAAACTCACAATAGAGTGAGGTCGAATCCCACAGGGATTGATTGATCAAGCAACTTTAATTAGAAGAATGTTCTAGTTGAGCTAATCCATAAATTGGGTTGAGAGTTGCAAAAAATAAAATGGCGGGAATGTAAATAACAGAAAAGTAAATGCTAGAATTAAAGGACTGGAAGTAAATGACTGAAAATAAATTGCAGAATTGTAAATGGGAATGGGGGATTTGCTCATAAAAGTAAATGGCAGAAATTAAAGAGAATGGGTAAGATCAGAGATGGGGAGTTCATTGGGCTTAGGAGATGTTGCAATTCTCCGGATCAAGTTCATTTTCATCTCTTCCTCAATCAATGCACTCATTGATCTCCTTGGCAATCTTAAGTGATTGAATTGCAATTTCTTGCAATTCAATCTCTCAAATCTTGATCAATAGCCAATTCCTTAGTCAATTGCTCATGAGAAGAGATGAAGTATGGTCATTGATTATACTACATGCATTTCCCAAACCAAGTATTGAGAGGGTTATAGTCACATACCCATCCAAAACCAATTTGGTCCAGCATGAGAAAGCATTTCTAGCTTGATCTCTTCATTCCTCTTCCAAGGTTTAAAAGAGATCCAAGTTTGAATAGCTTTTCTTCCAAGATAACTACTCAATTGGATGAAGATCGAAAGCTTTCAAGTAAAATCAAGAGGAAAGATAGAAGAAGAATAATGAAGATTAGTATTGATCCATCAAATTATAACAGAGCTCCCTAACCCAATGAAAGGGGTTTAGTTGTTCATATTTCTTGAAAATGAAAATAAAGATGGAGAATACATCATAAAACTAGAAATTTGCAAAGAAAGTAAAATACAGAGAGTAATTCTCCTTTTTCCCAACTTTCCGAACTTCTTTACAATTCAAAGCTACTCCTATATATACTACTCTTCTCAGCTTCTAGTTTACTCTTCAAGTATTGGGCCTTTGGATCTTGAGTTTGAAGCAGTTCCTTTCTTTATTTGGGCTTGGCTTTACTTGCAGAGAGAAAGTGCAAAGTGGGCAGAGACTTCAACTCAGGGCGTAAGGAGTGTTAATCATTTAGTGAAAGTCTAAGTTCGGGAACGTTAGTGACACTTAACATTGTCACTAACGTTCCAATGCACCCCTTTGCCTCACGTTAAAACCCACATTAACTAGGTTAACGTGGCTTTTAACGTTGCCTTGTCAACCTTCGAGAACATTAGTGACACTCAACATTGTCACTAACGTTCCAGTGTGCCCCTTCTTGCTTCACGTTAAAGCTCACATTAACTAGGTTAACGTGGCTTCTAACGTGGCCTTTGCCATCCTTCGAGAACGTTAGTGACATTCATCATTTTCACTAACGTTCCAATGTTCCCCTAGGTCTCACGTTGGAGTCCACGTTAACTAGGTTAACGTGGCTTCTAACGTGGCCATCTTTTAGCCATCCCAACGTTAGTGACAATGTTGAGTGTCACTAACGTTGGCTCATCCTTCATTTCTCATCGTTAGCTTCCACGTTAACCAAGTTAACGTGGAAGTTAACGTGACTCTTGGGGTTTGTGTGGTTGCTTCAACGTTAGTGACAATGTTGAGTGTCACTAACGTTGTCGACAACTCTTCATCCTCTACGTTAGTTCCCACGTTAACCAAGTTAACGTGGGAGTTAACGTGGTACTTTGCACCAAAGGCCAACGTTAGTGACAATGTTGAGTGTCACTAACGTTGGCTTCTCTTCCCCCCTTTAACATTAGAGGCCACGTTAACTAGGTTAACGTGGCTTCTAACGTGGCCACTTATGAGTAATTGCCAACGTTAGTGACAATGTTGAGTGTCACTAACGTTGGCTCAACTTCTCTTCTCCACGTTAGAGTTCACATTAACTTGGTTAACGTGACTCTCTAACGTGGGCATTGATGGCTTTTTGAGAGTGTTATTGGCAATCACTTTTCTCATTAATCTTGCAAGTTACCTCCCCTTTTCTTGCTTTTTTTTGGTCCTGAAATCAAGCAACAAAGTGCATCAAAGCTCTAGTCCAAGTCATGAGTAATGCAACATAATATTTGTCACTAAACTTATGCAAAATCCTCATGAAATTATGTAAAATGCACAATGTATGCTTGAGTCAAGGCATAAGTGAATATTTACCCAAAACTAGCTTATTTCCTAAAGAAATTCATGAAACTAACCTAAAAACAGTAAAGAAAAGGTCAGTGAAACTGGCCAAGATGCCCTGGCATCACAACACCAAACTTAAAGCTTGCTTGTCCCTAAGCAAGTACTGGAACAAGAGAATGATGAATGGAATATCCAGAGGAATGAGTCATCCTTGTGGAAGTCATATTACTGATTTTATGGTAGTTTTATGCATAGCAACTTAGGTTCATTCCATTACTGGCTTTCAGACCTTTATTCTGTCCTAAAACACCCACTTTGTTCATATCCCATGAGACTTTTATTCATTGATCCTTTTATTGTTATTACAAGGGTTGTTTGTGTTATTTAGGCTAAGTGCTCTGTAAGGGGGCAACTCTTTAAGATAAGCTTTCAGCCAACACTCCCGAACCAGTTGGTTCAAGGTGCTAGGTGTTGAGACACCCCTAAGGACTTACTCCCTCAAGCCTATCCCCCATACATACACACTACAGGCATTTAGTTTATTTATTTTCTTTTCTTGAGACCTTGGTGTCCAGCACCTCTTTGGGTTACTAAGTGTTCTGTAGTGAAGGTTACTCTTGATAGTGGACTTTCAGCTGATAATCCCGAGTTAGTTAACCCAAGTTACCAAGTGATAAGGCACCCCTAAGAGCTTATTCATCCAAGTAGATCCCTCACACAGGAGCACCACAGACACTTGCCTCAAGCTTAAAACCATTGATGCCTAACCTTATTGCTTACTCTTTTTCTTTTGTTTTTCACTTCCATTGTTCTTTCCCTTTTCTCTTCTTAGGATCTTGTTATTAACTTAGTCTCATGAGTGTATCCAAAGCAAAGTATTCAGGATAGATAGTTGTCCTCCTAGCCTTGTGGTTGAACCAACTTAGCTAACTTATGACTACCCCAAAGATTCATGAATGCACTTCCACATTATAAACTCCACTCTGGTCTTTTACAAACATAATCATTCTCTTTTTATTTGATTTAAAAGGGACAAGCTTACAAGTAGGTTAAGTGATGGTGCAGTGACATTTAAACCAGAAATCATGGACCTATTCAGAAGGAAAACTTAAAAGACAGAATTTAAAAAGGGTTCAACTACGAGTAACTGCAAATCAAAAGTGCATTCGGACCTCCAACTTTCAACAATTCTAAGTACAATGGAATTAGGTAACAATACAACCTTCAGGTGATGATCTCTGGTCCCCCTCTCTCTTTGTCATCATCCTAGTTTTTGCTGCCTCGCTTCTTTGGGTGAAGGTGCACCATTTCCTTATAAGATTCCTGGAAGTTGCTTGTTCCCAAAGCACTTGAGACATAGTTAGCTTACATGTATGCTTGTGCCTCTTGAACTCAATTTGGTGTGTGAACACCAAACTTAGTTCTTTACCCAGTACACAACATTGCATATATGCAGAGACCCTCATATTTTGTTATCAACAAAGCAATGATCACCTATAGTCTAACTACATCTAAGTGATTTCTCTTGGTTGGATGGAGCTAGCAATGTTCTTTGGGAGTGGAGCGTAATTCTAACCAATGTCCTTTAGTGAAACACCAAACATAGAATTACACTATCACTCTTGGATTGTTCTGGTGTGGAACACCAAACTTAGCTCCTTACAATACAGGGGAAACAACTTGTGAATTTTTGATATGCGGAAAATGATCCGACACAAAACCTACCAGCAAGTGCACCGGGTCGCATCAAGTAATAAAACTCACGTGAGTTAGGTCGATCCCACTGGGATTGATGGATCAAGCAACTTTAGTGGATGATTAGTTTAGTCAAGCTAACATTGATGTGAATTGAGTGAAATTGTAACCAACAGGAAGTAAAGGACAATGAATTTAAAGTTGCAGAATGTAAATTGGCAAGTAACTTTAAGAGCAAGAAATGTAAATTGCAAGAATCTTAAATTGAAAGAAAAGTAAAATTGCATTAAATGTAAAGGGGAGTGGGTGCTGGAAATTAAAGAGAGCAATAGATCAAAGCTTAGAGAAAATTTAACTTGCAGGAAAAGTAAATCAGATCATGAACAGAAATGTAAAATGCAGAGCACTTGCAGAAGAATTAAATTGCTTGAATGTAAATTGAATTCAGTGAGAATAGAAAGCAATGAGAACCAAAGATAAAAATCAAGCTCAATGTAAATTAAATTGTAAACTTGCAGCAAAGGAACTTGTAGTAGAGGAGAAATTAAAATTGCAGAAGAAGAAAACAGAGAGAATTCTCAAGGTGAGATTGAAACAGAATTTCTTCAATTCTCAACCCAAGATTTAAAACAAAAAGAAAAACTAAAGAGAGAGAGTTTTGTATTCTTAATGCTCCCTAGTGGAGCTCGCCTCTCTAATAAAATGAAACAGATGCCTATTTATAGGCATTTTTACAAAAATGAAAATGAAATTCAAAACAAATTACAATTAAAATGAAATTTCTATTCTAACTATCTCTTGTGCCTTTGAGTGGTGTCAATTGGGCCCTTGCTCTTGATGGAATTGGGTTGACAAAAGCCTCTGTTGATTGCTCTTGGAGTTGGAGAGAAACCCATTGTGAACCGGGCCATGAATTATAAAAGTTTGAGTAAAAGTTTGAGGCAAACTTTTACTCAAACTTTTTATACCCGCTGCCCTTATTTGCTGCTACCAACGTTTGGGCTAAAGTTTGAGGTCAAACTTTTAGCCAAACGTTGGGCCTTCTTGCATGCATGTTGGGGTACTACTTTGTCTGCTTGTCAACGTTGCAAATGTCATGCCCACTATAGACTATTATATATGGTTGGAAAGCGCTGAATGTCAGCTTTCTAAATCAATTGGAATCACCTCAATTGGACATCTACAACTCAAGTTATTCTCATTTGAAGAGGACAAGGTCGCTGGCTTTGGTGTGCAGCGTTTGAGGTAAAGTTTGCCTCAAACGTGGTCGAAAACGCCAGTTCTGGAGGCTCAAACGCATTGTTCACCACATACTATTGTACATTGTTGGAAAGCCCTGAATGTCTACTTTCCAATGCTATTGGAAGTACATCATTTGGAGCTCTACATCTCGAGTTAAACTCTGTCGAAGGTGCAGAGGTCAGTTGGCCTCACTGCAGGTTGCCACCATATTCGTTTATGCATATTTCGGGGCAGTTTTCTCCCTCAATTTTAGTGTCCACCATGCAATGCCATATATGCCTCGAAAGCTCTTGATTCCTACTTTCCATTGCTTTTTGAATCACCTCATTTGGAGCTCTGTAGCTCAAGTTATTCTTGTTGGAATTATACCCCTTGTATGCCTTGTGGCGCCAACGTTTGCCAAAAAGTTTGAGGCAAACGTTGGCGCAAACTTTTTCTCTCCAGGGTTTTGATTTGTGATGCCAAAGTTTGCCAAAAAGTTTGAGGCAAACGTTTGCTCAAGCTTTTCTCCCAAAAGTTTGAGCTAAAGTTTGAGGCAAACTTTTGCTCAAGCTTTTTGTTCCCTGGTGTGTTTTCACTTATCCGAAAGTTCGAGCTAAAGTTTGAGGCAAACTTTTGCTCAAACTTTTTATTTTCTCTTGCTCCTAGCCATTCCTTCTTACTTCAACCTTTCTCCAAGCTTTCTTCACCTATCATCAATCAACCAAACACATCAAAGCTATGCTCAAAATCATGAGTTTGTCATTCTTTCATAATATGTGGCAATTATAGCATAAATCCTCATGAAATTGCATTAATTCATCTATGGTTGATTAAATCAAAGGAAACATGGAAATCTACCCAATTGGCTTGCTTATGGCTCAAGAAAGTGCATAAAACCTATTGAAAACAAAGGAAAAAGCATAGAAAAAACATGACATGGTGACATGTCATCACAACACCAAACTTAAACCTTGCTTGTCCTCAAGCAAGAAAAGAATCATGCAATAAAGATTGACAATCCAAGGCAAGAAGAATAGCAACTCAATGTTCATGGTAAGCTAGTTTTCTAAGCATGCTACAATCACAAAAGAAATATAAATGATTGATGCTTCCATCTAGCTCAATTTATGAAATCTTTCTCTTATATTTCTTCCTTGAAACAAGCTTTTGATTTTCTTTTTTAGCTTCTCCTTTTGGGTGCTTTGCCCCATGAGTTGATAACAAAGCTACGACTTCTAAATGCTTTGTTTTCAAGTATTACCACTTGATACATAAGCACCACAAGCATTTGATTAGAGGACTTCATTAAGCTCATTTTTCTTTTTTTTTCTTCACTATCTAATCATTGATGCTCAGAGCCTTGAGCTTTGAGGGAGTGCTTTTGCACTTTGAGCCTAACCTTGACTTCTAAGTGTTTTGTTTTCAAGCATTTGGCTTGATACATAAACACCACAAGTACTTAACAAACAAATTGCCATTGGTACTCAGAGCCTTCAGCTTTCTCATTCTTTCCCTTTTTCTTTTCTTGCTTTAATTGTATTTGCCTCTTCAAGATTTTCATGATTTTCAAAAGATTTCACAAAATGTTCTAGATAAAAACTTCAATTAAATAAAATCCAATGTAATTGAGCAACAATTAATCATACTAGCTTTCCAATACTTGTATGCACATGCTAAACTCTTCTTTAATGCCTTGTTTGTTTATGATCATGATACTTTATTGCTTTTGAATTCACAAAACTCAAGTTGGTAATCATAATGACACAGTACCATATTGCAATTTAGAAATCAAACTATGCCTTTTCATACACACATGCATACAGAGAAGGTAAAGACAATCATGTAGTTTATAGTGCTTGAAACAAATTAGAATAAAAGGAACTTTACAACCTTGTAGTTCATCTTCTCTATTGTTGTCATTTTCCTCCCATCCTCCTCCTTCCCATACCAACTCAGAATGCTTGCTCATCTTCAAGCAACTATTAGAACCGTGGCTATGGGCTTAAGATGGATTATGAATGTCTTACACAATGAAATGTTAGTAACACATGTGTTTTAAACAAGCAAAATTAAAGATAATAATCAAGGCACAAGAAACAGAGACATTGTGATTGCAAACTTAAGAAGGTGAGCACAATACATTGCATAAAAGATAAGTGGCACACCAAACTTAGTGTGACGCTTTCACTTGGAATCAATGCAAGTATCCAGTAAAGATTTAAAGCAATTTGTGTTGCATAGCAACACCAAACTTAGAATGCAATCCTATGTCCATTTATTTGAATTAACACTAAGCAAGTGAAACTGTTATTTGTTAAGTACAATCACCAAGCCAAGAATATGTCATGAATAAAACTCTCTCGGTAATGTATTAACAAACATAGTGAATAAGTAAACTAAAATGAAAGCATTAAAAACAAAGAATTAACTAAAGTAAACAGAATAACAAAATACCAAACCAAAAGAAAATTAACATTGCAAAGACATTATGGTTATGCAGACAAGTGGTGTTGCTGAATGATTTGCATAGAAAAATAGGTGGCACACCAAACTTAGAATCTTGGTGTGTCACCTTCATTTTTTGATTTGTTGCAATCATCCAAAAAGATTGAAAACAATGTGTTGCATGGCAACACCAAACTTAGAATGTAACCATATGCCAATTTATTGAATTTAAACAAAGCAAAGAAAGAAGACAAAGCATAGAAGAGAAACGTTACCTACTGTTGGCATGTTGTTCTTTACTTTCTTCCTCTTCTTCCAGTTTGTTAAGAGGAATGACCTCAAGGGAGGAGAAGATTCAGCTATTTCCCCCTGTCTTGGTCTCTCCTCAGCAAGCTTTCTTTTGTTAATGGCTTGATTGAGCTTGCTTGCTGGATCAGGGGGAGGATTGCTTGGAGTTGACCTTCTTTTCTTCATGAATATTGTCTTTTGTAGCTTGGTCACAATCCTCTTCTTGGTGCTTTTGTTAATTGCCTTCACTTTCTTGAATTTACGACTTGGTTGCAGTGTGATTATTGGAGTTTTGTCTTCATCAAGAGTCTCTTGCAATGGTGGTTCTGTGGATTCTTCCTTTATGTACTTCTCTGCTTCACTTGAGTTTGGAATTCTTTGATTGTCTTTCTCACTTTCTTGCTCTTCCACTTCCTCCCTTGCACCCAACATTTGACTTAATAGCTTTTTCATTGAGGAAGTTTGTTGATCTTCCCAACATTTCTTCATCTCCTCTTCATATTTTTCAATCACAGATTCAATTGTCGAGAGTTTTTGGGTCAGGGAAATTTGTGAGAGTTGTGATTCTTCATGTTCCTTTGTCATCTCAAGTGTAGTTTCATTTTTAACCACCTCATTCTTCATTGAAAGTTCACTTGATGCAGTAGCCTCCTCATCTTATTTTTCCACTTCCTCACTCACAAATTGGTCTTCATCTTCACTGTTTGATGGTTCTAAGTTCCCCCTTGATTGCTCTGAGGACTCATTCATCATCTTGAATACGAATTCTTTCCAGGATTGGGGTTGTGTGTATCTTTCCACGAGTTTTCTATGTATTTCAATGGCTTGAAGGTAATCCTCATCTGTTGGTTCAAGAGATGAAGGTTGAGAGTAATCATAATCAAGTGATGAAGAACTTTCAAATGAGAAACTGGGACGTGAGGGTGGATGCTCATCCATTCTTTGGTGATACTTCCATCCACCATGAGGATAATAATATGAATCATTTTGTGGTGGTGGTTGGTATCCCATATGATTTTCTTGTTCATCTTGTGTCTTTGAAGCAAATCTCCATGAATTGGAGTGCTCAGAATGTGTATTCTCTTGGTGATATTCCCAGCCACCATTAGAGATTGGTGATGGTGGGTAATATCCCATAAAATTTGTTTGATCATAAGATGAGTTGAACTCCATTTGAATTTTGTAAAACACAACACCAAATAAAATTGAAATTCATGTTTCAGATGATATTTGCTTAGTGAGGCAAAAACACAAACACCTTGGTTTCAAGAACAAAAACAAAGAAAATGCTTAATCTAGACTTCTCACCCATTTAATCATTGTTGATCTAAATCAATCCCCGGCAACGGTGCCAAACACTTGATGTGCGGAAAACGATCCGACACAAAACTCACCGGCAAGTGCACCGGGTCGCATCAAGTAATAAAACTCACGTGAGTGAGGTCGATCCCACAGGGATTGATGGATCAAGCAACTTTAGTGGATGATTAGTTTAGTCAAGCTAACATTAATGTGAATTGAGTGAAATTGTAACCAACAGGAAGTAAAGGACAATGAATTTAAAGTTGCAGAATGTAAATTGGCAAGTAACTTTAAGAGCAAGAAATGTAAATTGCAAGAATCTTAAATTGCAAGAAAAGTAAAATTGCATTAAATGTAAAGGGGAGTGGGTGCTGGAAATTAAAGAGAGCAATAGATCAAAGCTTAGAGAAAATTTAACTTGCAGGAAAATTAAATCAGATCATGAACAGAAATGTAAAATGCAGAGCACTTGCAGAAGAATTAAATTGCTTGAATGTAAATTGAATTCAGTGAGAACAGAAAGCAATGAGAACCAAAGATCAAAATCAAGCTCAATGTAAATTAAATTGTAAACTTGCAGCAAAGGAACTTGTAGTAGAGGAGAAATTAAAATTGCAGAAGAAGAAAACAGAGAGAATTCTCAAGTTGAGATTGAAACAGAATTTTTTCAATTCTCAACCCAAGATTTAAAACAAAAAGAAAAACTAAAGAGAGAGAGTTCTGTATTCTTAATGCTCCCTAGTGGAGCTCGCCTCTCTAATAAAATGAAACAGATGCCTATTTATAGGCATTTTTACAAAAATGAAAATGAAATTCAAAACAAATTACAATTAAAATGAAATTTCTATTCTAATTATCTCTTGTGCCTTTGAGTGGTGTCAATTGGGCCCTTGCTCTTGATGGAATTGGGTTGGCAAAAGCCTCTGTTGATTGCTCTTGGAGTTGGAGAGAAACCCATTGTGAACCGGGCCATGAATTATAAAAGTTTGAGTAAAAGTTTGAGTAAAAGTTTGATTTTTATACCAGCTGCCCTTATTTGCTGCTACCAACGTTTGGGCTAAAGTTTGAGGTCAAACTTTTAGCCAAACGTTGGGCCTTCTTGCATGCATGTTGGGGTACTAATTTGTCTGCTTGTCAACGTTGCAAATTTCATGCCCACTATAGACTATTATATATGGTTGGAAAGCTCTGAATGTCAGCTTTCTAACCCAATTGGAATCACCTCAATTAGACATCTACAACTCAAGTTATGCTCATTTGAAGAGGACAAGGTCGCTGGCTTTGGTGTGCAGCGTTTGAGGTAAAGTTTGCCTCAAACGTGGTCGAAAACGCCAGTTCTGGAGGCTCAAACGCATTGTTCACCCCATACTATTATACATTGTTGGAAAGCCCTGAATGTCTACTTTTCATTGCTATTTGAATCACCTCATTTGGAGCTGTGTAGCTCAAGTTATTCTTGTTGGAAGTATACCCCTTGTATGCCTTGTGGCGCCAACGTTTGCCAAAAAGTTTGAGGCAAACGTTGGCGCAAACTTTTTCTCTCCAGGGTGTTGATTTGTGATGCCAACGTTTGCAAAAAAGTTTGAGGCAAACGTTGGCTCAAGCTTTTCTCCCAAAAGTTTGAGCTAAAGTTTGAGGCAAACTTTTGCTCAAGCTTTTTGTTCCCTGGTGTGTTTTCACTTATCCGAAAGTTTGAGCTAAAGTTTGAGGCAAACTTTTGCTCAAACTTTTTATTTTCTCTTGCTCCTAGCCATTCCATCTTGCTTCAACCTTTCTCCAAGCTTTCTTCACCTATCATCAATCAACCAAACACATCAAAGCTATGCTCAAAATCATGAGTTTGTCATTCTTTCATAATATGTGGCAATTATAGCATAAATCCTCATGAAATTGCATTAATTCATCTATGGTTGATTAAATCAAAGGAAACATGGAAATCTACCCAATTAGCTTGCTTATGGCTCAAGAAAGTGCATAAAACCTATTGAAAACAAAGGAAAAAGCATAGAAAAAACATGACATGGTGACATGTCATCACAACACCAAACTTAAACCTTGCTTGTCCTCAAGCAAGAAAAGAATCATGCAATAAAGATTGACAATCCAAGGCAAGAAGAATAGCAACTCAATGTTCATGGTAAGCTAGTTTTCTAAGCATGCTACAATCACAAAAGAAATATAAATGATTGATGCTTCCATCTAGCTCAATTTATGAAATCTTTCTCTTATATTTCTTCCTTGAAACAAAAGCTTTTGATTTTCTTTTTTAGCTTCTCCTTTTGGGTGCTTTGCCCCATGAGTTGATAACAAAGCTACGACTTCTAAATGCTTTGTTTTCAATTATTACCACTTGATACATAAGTACCACAAGCATTTGATTAGAGGACTTCATTAAGCTCATTTTTCTTTTCTTTTTTTGACTCTCTAATCATTGATGCTCAGAGCCTTGAGCTTTGAGGGAGTGCTTTTGCACTTTGAGCCTAACCTTGACTTCTAAGTGTTTTGTTTTCAAGCATTTGGCTTGATACATAAACACCACAAGTACTTAACAAACAAAAAGCCATTGGTACTCAGAGCCTTCAGCTTTCTCATTCTTTCCCTTTTTCTTTTCTTGCTTTAATTGTATTTGCCTCTTCAAGATTTTCATGATTTTCAAAAGATTTCACAAAATGTTCTAGATAAAAACTTCAATTAAATAAAATCCAATGCAATTGAGCAACAATTAATCATACTAGCTTTCCAATACTTGTATGCACATGCTAAACTCTTCTTTAATGCCTTGTTTGTTTATGATCATGATACTTTATTGCTTTTGAATTCACAAAACTCAAGTTGGTAATCATAATGACACAGCACCATATTGCAATTTAGAAATCAAACTATGCCTTTTCATACACACATGCATACAGAGAAGGTAAAGACAATCATGCAGTTTATAGTGCTTGAAACAAATGAGAAGAAAAGGAACTTTACAACCTTGTAGTTCATCTTCTCTATTGTTGTCATTTTCCTCCCATCCTCCTCCTTTCCATACCAACTCAGAATGCTTGCTCATCTTCAAGCAACTATTAGAACCGTGGCTATGGGCTTAAGATGGATTATGAATGTCTTACACAATGAAATGTTAGTAACACATGTGTTTTAAACAAGCAAAATTAAAGATAATAATCAAGGCACAAGAAACAGAGACATTGTGATTGCAAACTTAAGAAGGTGAGCACAATACATTGCATAAAAGATAAGTGGCACACCAAACTTAGTGTGACACTTTCACTTGGAATCAATGCAAGTATCCAGTAAAGATTTGAAGCAATTTGTGTTGCATAGCAACACCAAACTTAGAATGCAATCCTATGTCCATTTATTTGAATTAAAACTAAGCAAGTGAAACTGTTATTTGTTAAGTACAATCACCAAGCCAAGAATATGTCATGAATAAAACTCTCTCGGTAATGTATTAACAAACACAGTGAATAAGTAAACTAAAATGAAAGCATTAAAAACAAAGAATTAACTAAAGTAAACAGAATAACAAAATACCAAACCAAAAGAAAATTAACACTGCAAAGACATTATGGTTATGCAGACAAGTGGTGTTGCTGAATGATTTGCATAGAAAAATAGGTGGCACACCAAACTTAGAATCTTGGTGTGTCACCTTCATTTTTTGATTTGTCGCAATCATCCAAAAAGATTGAAAACAATGTGTTGCATGGCAACACCAAACTTAGAATGTAACCGTATGCCAATTTATTGAATTTAAACAAAGCAAAGAAAGAAGACAAAGCATAGAAGAGAAACGTTACCTACTGTTGGCATGTTGTTCTTTACTTTCTTCCTCTTCTTCCAGTTTGTTAAGAGGAATGACCTCAAGGGAGGAGAAGATTCAGCTATTTCCCGCTGTCTTGGTCTCTCCTCAGCAAGCTTTCTTTTGTTAATGGCTTGATTGAGCTTGCTTGCTGGATCAGGGGGAGGATTGCTTGGAGTTGACCTTCTTTTCTTCATGAATATTGTCTTTTGTAGCTTGGTCACAATCCTCTTCTTGGTGCTTTTGTTAATTGCCTTCACTTTCTTGAATTTACGACTTGGTTGCTGTGTGATTATTGGAGTTTTGTCTTCATCAAGAGTCTCTTGCAATGGTGGTTCTGTGGATTCTTCCTTCATGTACTTCTCTGCTTCACTTGAGTTTGGAATTCTTTGATTGTCTTTCTCACTTTCTTGCTCTTCCACTTCCTCCCTTGCACCCAACATTTGACTTAATAGCTTTTTCATTGAGGAAGTTTGTTGATCTTCCCAACATTTCTTCATCTCCTCTTCATATTTTTCAATCACAGATTCAATTGTCGAGAGTTTTTGGGTCAGGGAAATTTTTGAGAGTTGTGATTCTTCATGTTACTTTGTCATCTCAAGTGTAGTTTCATTTTTAACCACCTCATTCTTCATTGAAAGTTCACTTGATGCAGTAGCCTCCTGATCTTGTCTTTCCACTTCCTCACTCACAAATTGGTCTTCATCTTCACTGTTTGATGGTTCTAAGTTCCCCCTTGATTGCTCTGAGGACTCATTCATCTTCTTGAATACGAATTCTTTCCAGGATTGGGGTTGTGTGTATCTTTCCACGAGTTTTCTATGTATTTCAATGGCTTGAAGGTAATCCTCACCTGTTGGTTCAAGAGATGAAGGTTGAGAGTAATCATAATCAAGTGATGAAGAACTTTCAAATGAGAAACTGGGACGTGAGGGTGGATGCTCATCCATTCTTTGGTGATACTTCCATCCACCATGAGGATAATAATATGAATCATTTTGTGGTGGTGGTTGGTATCCCATATGATTTTTTTGTTCATCTTGTGTCTTTGAAGCAAATCTCCATGAATTGGAGTGCTCAGAATGTGTATTCTCTTGGTGATATTCCCAGCCACCATTAGAGATTGGTGATGGTGGGTAATATCCCATAAAATTTGTTTGATCATAAGATGAGTTGAACTCTATTTGAATTTTGTAAAACACAACACCAAATAAAATTAAAATTCATGTTTCAGATGATATTTGCTTAGTGAGGCAAAAACACAAACACCTTGGTTTCAAGAACAAAAACAAAGAAAATGCTTAATCTAGACTTCTCACCCACTTAATCATTGTTGATCTAAATCAATCCCTGGCAACGGCGCCAAAAACTTGATGTGCGGAAAACGATCCGACACAAAACTCACCGGCAAGTGCACCGGGTCGCATCAAGTAATAAAACTCACGTGAGTGAGGTCGATCCCACAGGGATTGATGGATCAAGCAACTTTAGTGGATGATTAGTTTAGTCAAGCTAACATTGATGTGAATTGAGTGAAATTGTAACCAACAAGAAGTAAAGGACAATGAATTTAAAGTTGCAGAATGTAAATTGGCAAGTAACTTCAAGAGCAAGAAATGTAAATTGCAAGAATCTTAAATTGCAAGAAAAGTAAAATTGCATTAAATGTAAAGGGGAGTGGGTGCTGGAAATTAAAGAGAGCAATAGATCAAAGCTTAGAGAAAATTTAACTTGCAGGAAAAGTAAATCAGATCATGAACAGAAATGTAAAATGCAGAGCACTTGCAGAAGAATTAAATTGCTTGAATGTAAATTGAATTCAGTGAGAACAGAAAGCAATGAGAACCAAAGATCAAAATCAAGCTCAATGTAAATTAAATTGTAAACTTGCAGCAAAGGAACTTGTAGTAGAGGAGAAATTAAAATTGCAGAAGAAGAAAACAGAGAGAATTCTCAAGGTGAGATTGAAACAGATTTTCTTCAATTCTCAACCCAAGATTTAAAACAAAAAGAAAAACTAAAGAGAGAGAGTTTTGTATTCTTAATGCTCCCTAGTGGAGCTCGCCTCTCTAATAAAATGAAACAGATGCCTATTTATAGGCATTTTTACAAAAATGAAAATGAAATTCAAAACAAATTACAATTAAAATGAAATTTCTATTCTAACTATCTCTTGTGCCTTTGAGTGGTGTCAATTGGGCCCTTGCTCTTGATGGAATTGGGTTGACAAAAGCCTCTGTTGATTGCTCTTGGAGTTGGAGAGAAACCCATTGTGAACCGGGCCATGAATTATAAAAGTTTGAGTAAAAGTTTGAGTAAAAGTTTGAGGCAAACTTTTACTCAAACTTTTTATACCAGCTGCCCTTATTTGCTGCTACCAACGTTTGGGCTAAAGTTTGAGGTCAAACTTTTAGCCAAACGTTGGGCCTTCTTGCATGCATGTTGGGGTACTACTTTGTCTGCTTGTCAACGTTGCAAATTTTATGCCCACTATAGACTATTATATATGGTTGAAAAGCTCTGAATGTCAGCTTTCTAACTCAATTGGAATCACCTCAATTGGACATCTACAACTCACGTTATGCTCATTTGAAGAGGACAAGGTCGCTGGCTTTGGTGTGCAGCGTTTGAGGTAAAGTTTGCCTCAAACGTGGTCAAAAACGCCAGTTCTGGAGGCTCAAACGTATTGTTCACTTCATACTATTGTACATTGTTGGAAAGCCCTGAATGTCTACTTTCCAATGCCTTTAGAAGTACATCATTTGGAGCTCTACATCTCGAGTTATACTCCGTCGAAGGTGCAGAGGTCAGTTGGCCTCACTGCAGGTTGCCACCATATTCGTTTATGCACATTTCTGGGCAGTTTTCTCCCTCAATTTTAGTGTCCACCATGCAGTGCCATATATGCCTGGAAAGCTCTTGATTCCTACTTTCCATTGCTTTTTGAATCACCTCATTTGGAGCTCTGTAGCTCAAGTTATTCTTGTTGGAATTATACCCCTTGTATGCCTTTTGGCGCCAACGTTTGCCAAAAAGTTTGAGGCAAACGTTGGCGCGAACTTTTTCTCTCCAGGGTGTTGATTTGTGATGCCAAAGTTTGCCAAAAATTTGAGGCAAACGTTTGCTCAAGCTTTTCTCCCAAAAGTTTGAGCTAAAGTTTGAGGCAAACTTTTGCTCAAGCTTTTTGTTCCCTGGTGTGTTTTCACTTATCCGAAAGTTTGAGCTAAAGTTTTAGGCAAACTTTTGCTCAAACTTTTTATTTTCTCTTGCTCCTAGCCATTCCTTCTTGCTTCAACCTTTCTCCAAGCTTTCTTCACCTATCATCAATCAACCAAACACATCAAAGCTATGCTCAAAATCATGAGTTTGTCATTCTTTCATAATATGTGGCAATTATAGCATAAATCCTCATGAAATTGCATTAATTCATCTATGGTTGATTAAATCAAAGGAAACATGGAAATCTACCCAATTGGCTTGCTTATGGCTCAAGAAAGTGCATAAAACCTATTGAAAACAAAGGAAAAAGCATAGAAAAAACATGACATGGTGACATGTCATCACTTTTATTGAAATAAAGATGAAAATGAAACTACCTGAGGTTGGGTTGCCTCCCAACAGAGCGCTCTTTTATCGTCGCTAGCTCGACGAGTCCTTAATTACTTGAGATGGTACTTTACTCTGGGGTCTTCCCCCATGTTGCCCAGATAATGCTTGAGTCTTTGTCCATTCACTGTAAAAGTCCTCTCTGAATCTTCATCCGTGATTTCGATGTGGCCATATGGTGATACTTTTGTAACCAAGAAAGGTCCGGACCACCTTGACTTGAGTTTTCCTGGGAACAGCCTTAATTTAGAATTGTAAAGGAGTACTTGCTGCCCTTTTTCGAAACTCCTGGGTGCCAAATGCATGTCATGTTTTCTCTTTGCCTTCTCTTTATACATCTTAGTGTTTTCATAGGCTTGTGACCTGAATTCCTCCATCTCTTGCAGCTGCAAGATTCTTTTTGCACCAGCAGCAATGCTGTCAAAATTTAGTATCTTGATAGCCCAAAGAGCTTTGTGTTCCAGCTCCAGTGGTAAATGACAAGCCTTCCCATAGACTAATTGATATGGAGACATTCCAAGTGGAGTTTTGAATGCTGTTCTGTATGCCCACAGAGCATCATCCAACTTCTTCGACCAATCCTTTCTAGATGTGCCCACAGTCTTTTCCAGGATCCTCTTCAGCTCTCTGTTGGATATCTCAGTTTGCCCACTTGTTTGAGGATGGTAAGGTGTGGCTACTTTGTGTTTTACCCCATATCGTAAGAGGAGAGCTTCTAGTGGTTTGTTACAAAAGTGGCTCCCTCCATTACTGATGAGGGCTCTTGGGACTCCAAACCGGCTAAAGATATTCTTCCTGAGGAAGTTCATGACTACCTTGTTATCATTAGTTGGGGTTGCAATAGCCTCTACCCACTTGGAAATATAATCTACTGCTACCAGGATGTAATTGTTTGCATATGAGGTTGGGAATGGTCCCATGAAATCAATTCCCCACACATCAAACAGTTCAAGTTCCAAGATGAAATTTTGTGGCATGGCGTTTCTTTTGGGCAGGTTTCCAGATCTTTGGCATTCATTGCAGCTTTTTACTAGTTCCTTGGCATCCTTGAAAAGAGTGGGCCAAAAGAATCCGCTTTGTAACACCTTTGCTGCAGTTCTGTCCCCTCCAAAGCGCCCGCCATAGCATGAACCGTGGCAGTTCCACAGGACTTCTCTCCCTTCCTCTTCCAAAACACATCTTCTAAGAATTCCATCTGAACATTTATTGAAGAGATATGGCTCGTCCCAAACAAAGTATTTTGCATCATTCATGAGCTTCCTCTTTTGATGTTTATTGATCCCTGGGGGTAATGCTCCAGTTGCCTTGAAATTTGCAATATCTGCGAACCATGGAGCTTTATGAACTGTCATCAACTGCTCATCAGGGAAGAGCTTGTTCACATTTGTATCATTTTTTCCACCTTGATCATGAGGGATTCTAGATAAGTGATCTGCCACCTTGTTCTCCACTCCCTTCTTGTCTCTGATTTCAATATCGAATTCCTGCAACAGTAAGATCCACCTTATTAGTCTTGGCTTTGATTCTTGCTTGGCAAACAAATATTTAAGTGCTGTGTGATCTGTAAAAATTATCACTTTAGCACCAATGAGGTATGATCTAAATTTGTCAAATGCAAAAACTATTGCTAGCAACTCTTTTTCAGTAGTGGTATAATTTCTTTGAGTTTCATTAAGGACTTTGCTAGCATAGTATATCACACAAACTAGGTTATCTTTCTTTTGTCCTAACACTGCCCCAACTGCAAAATCAGATGCATCGCACATCAATTCAAATGGTAGGTTCCAATTAGGTGGGGAAATGATAGGAGCAGAGGATAACCTCATTTTCAAATGTGCAAATGCTAGCATGCATGTTTCATCAAAGATGAATGGTGTATCAGATACAAGGAGATTGCTTAAGGGCTTGACTATCTTTGAAAAATCTTTAATAAATCTTCTGTAAAAACCAGCATGCCCTAAAAAACTTTTAATTGCCTTGACATCACTGGGTGGGGGTAGTTTTTCAATAAGTTCTACTTTAGCTCTATCAACCTCAATGCCTTGGTGAGAGACTTTGTGACCAAGGACTATTCCCCCTGTCACCATGAAGTGGCATTTTTCCCAGTTCAAGACCAAATTGGTCTCTTGGCACCTTTTTAATACCAAGGCTAGGTGATGTAGGCAACTAGGAAAAGAATCTCCGAATACCGAGAAATCATCCATAAAAACTTTAATGAATTTTTCTATCATATCTGAAAAGATAGAAAGCATGCAGTGTTGGAAAGTTGCAGGGGTATTACATAACCCAAATGGCACGCGCCTATAGGCAAACACTCCATACGGACAGGTAAATGAGGTTTTCTCTTGGTCTCTTGGATCAACCACTATTTGGTTGTATCCTGAATAACCGTCGAGAAAACAATAATAAGCGTGCCCTGCAAGTCTTTCCAACATCTGATCCATGAATGGAAGGGGAAAATGGTCCTTTCGTGTAGCCTCATTGAGTTTCCTGTAGTCTATGCACATCCGCCATCCTGTGACGGTCCTTGTAGGTATGAGCTCGTTCTTCTCATTGGTAACCACAGTGATCCCTCCCTTCTTTGGTACAACATGTATGGGGCTAACCCAAGGGCTATCCGAAATTGGGTATTTGACTCCTCCTTGCCAAAGCTTCATAACCTCTTTCTGTACCACTTCCTTCATGATTGGGTTCAGCCTTCTTTGGGATTGAATGGATGGCTTGGCGTCATCTTCCAACAGTATTTTATGCATGCATATGGATGAACTGATTCCCTTCAAGTAAGCAAGGGTCCATCCAATGGCATCCTTATGCTCCCGCAGCACCTTGAGTAGCTCGTCTTCTTGATCTTGACTGAGGGATGAATTTATGATCACTGGGTAGTTTTCATTTTCTCCTAGATATGCATATTTGAGAGTGGGTGGCAATGCTTTGAGTTCAGGTTTGGGTGCTTCTGATTTTTCGTTCCCTTCTTTTGGTGCATCTGGTATATGTATTTCTGCTGTAACTGCCTTTTCACTTGATTCAGCTTCTTCCTCCACCAATCTCTCATTTTCTTCAGGTTCATCTTCTTCAAAATTCTCCTGCACTTCATCCTCAAGTGCATCTAACCTCATGCATTCCCCCAATTGTTCCGGTGGGTAACTCATGGCCTTGAACACATTGAATGTCATCTTTTCATTGTGTAATCTCAGGGTGAGGTCACCCTTCTGAACATCGATGACAGCCCCAGCAGTGGCCAAGAATGGCCTTCCCAAGATGATGGAGGTCTTGACGTCTTCCTACATGTCCAGCACCACAAAATCTGCTGGGAATATGAAATCTCCTACTTTTACTAGCAAATCCTCGACTATCCCGTGAGGGAATTTGAACGACCGGTCTGCCAGTTGTAGAGCCATTTTTGTTGGTTTAGCCTCCTCAATTTTCATCTTCTCATCATAGCTACTGACATCAAATTGATGCTGGCCCCTAAGTCACAAAGAGCTTTTTCTACTGTGATTTCTCCTATAATGCAAGGGATCTGAAAACTCCCAGGATCCTTCAGTTTCTGAGGTAGTTTATGCTGAATGATAGCACTGCACTCTTCAGTTAGTATCACAGTTTCATTGTTCTTCCAGCTTCTCTTCTTAGTCATTAGCTCCTTCAAAAACTTGGCATAAAGTGGCATTTGTTCTATGGCTTCGGCAAATGGTATGTTGATTTGTAGTTTCTTGAAGATTTCCAAAAATCTCAAGAATTGGTTGTCATCTTCCTTTTTCTTCAATAGCTGGGGGTATGGAGCTCTTGAGATGTTTAGTTGGGGTATCTTCTTTTCTTTCTGCAGACTTGGCGTGGGAGGTTGCATTCCATCTTGCTCTTCACCCTTTTCATTTGAGCTTTCTTCTTGTGGTTTTTGGGGATGTTCTTTCAGTTCCTTCCCACTCCTAAGTGTAATAGCTTGACACTCCTCCCTTTTGCTTGAATGGGCATCATAGGAAAAATTGTGGTTAGGAAGTTGCTTAAACAGATAGCTGATTTGTGTTTCCAGTTTTGTGATGGCAGCATTTTGATTCTGCATGTTTGACTGCACTTCCTCTCTGAATGCTTTACTGTCTTGAATGTCTCTGCATATTCCTTCAATGAAGGTTTCAATCTTAGAGAGCTTGTCATCAATTGATGAGTGGTTCGGAGCAGATGTGCTGTTTTGGTTTTGATAAGTATGTGGAGAAGTGTTGTTGTTGGGGTGTTGAGATGTCCTCTGGGTGAATTGTTGGTGAGCTGCATTGTTATTGGAGTTGTAACGTCTCTGGTCTTGGTTTTGATCTTGCTCACTTCCTCACCCAAAGTTTGGGTGGTTTCTCCATCCAGCGTAGTAAGTCTTGGAGTATGGATCATAGTTTTTCCTTGGTGAATTCCCAATGTAGTTGGCTTGCTCCTGACTCCCCTCTGCTTCTTCGTTCATTCCTTCTTGTGTTGTTGATGAAGTGGAGATTGCTGCTACTTGGTTCCTCTCCATCTTCTTGGTGAGGTCAGTGAGCTGCTGGGTAATGAGCTTGTTTTGGGCCAACAGAGCATCTACATTGTTTAGCTCCATCACTCCTCTTGTGTTCCCTCTTTCGGAAGCATAGAAGTAGTCGTTTTCTGCTACTGTTTCAATAACATCTATGGCTTCCTCAATGGTCTTCTTCTTGTTCAAGGATCCTCCAGATGAATGGTCTATTGCCTTCTTTGACTCATAAGAGAGCCCTTCATAGAAAATGTGCAGCTGGACCCATTCGTTGAACATGTCAGGTGGACACCTCCTTGTTAAGTCTTTGAACCTCTCTTATGCTTCATACAGAGTCTCACCATCTTGTTGCCTGAAGGTTTGAACCTCAGCTCTCAGCCTATTGATTCGTTGATGAGGGTAGAATCTTGCTAAGAATTTGTTCACCACATCCTCCCAAGTTGTCAAGCTCTCCCTTGGGAAGGATTCCAGCCACTTGGCTGCCTTGTCTCTGAGTGAGAAAGGAAACAAGAGCAGTCTATAGGCGTCAAGATGAACACCATTAGATTTTACTGTGTCACATATTCTCAGGAAGGTGGTCAAATATTGATTGGGGTCTTCTTGAACACCTTCTCCAAACGAACAGTTGTTCTGAACAAGGGTGATGAGCTGTGGTTTAAGTTCAAAGTTGTTGGCATGGATTGTTGGCTTTTGGATGCTACTTCCACAATTGCCTGGGTTTGGATTAATGTAAGAGCCCAAAACTCTTCTATCCTCCCTAGCATGATTTGCTCCACCTCCTCTGCCATGGTTGTGAGTCTTTTCTTCATGATGATTTTCCATGTTTTCTTCCATGTTTGGTTCAAAGTATTCCTCAAACTGTTCTTCCTCTTCTTCAGCACCAACTACTCATTTTTCTTTTGCCTCCCTCCTTAGTCTAAGGAAGGTTCTCTCCGGTTCAGAAGCAAAGGAAGTTAAAGCCCCGCTTCTTCTCCCTGTCATACAACCAACAAGTACAAGCAGAGAAAATAGGTGCAGACAGTATTTATGTCAGAATTGCTGTTAGTTGTGGGTGATGCAATATATCAAACAGTTAGTGGGTTAGCAAACAGAATTGAAAATAACAAAGAAAAACAAAAGAGTAGAGAGAGAAGGGAAGAAGTTTAACTAAAACAAAAAGTAAATCACTCAAACAGAAAATGAAATTCACAAAATAAAATGCTCAATCTAGTGATCTTCCAATCTAATCATTGTTGATGCACAATCAATCCCCGGCAACGGCGCCATAAACTTGATGCAAGGGAAACTTGTCTCTCAACAAATCTCCCTTCGGCAAGTGCACCGAAGTTATCGCCATAAATTTAATTAGAAGAATGTTCTAGTTGAGCTAATCCAGAAATTGGGTTGAGAGTTGCAGAAAATAAAATGGCGGGAATGTAAATAACAGAAAAGTAAATGCTAGAATTAAAGGACTGGAAGTAAATGACTGAAAATAAATTACAGAATTGTAAATGGGAATGGGGGATTTGCTCATAAAAGTAAATGGCAGAAATTAAAGAGAATGGGTAAGATCAGAGATGGGGAGTTCATTGGGCTTAGGAGATGTTGCAATTCTCCGGATCAAGTTCATTTTCATCTCTTCCTCAATCAATGCACTCATTGATTTCCTGCATGTCCCAAAAACGAGCGGACCTCCCTCACGGATGAGGGGTGAGGCAAAGTGGTGATAACATCGACCTTGGCCGGGTCTACAGAAATGCCTTCATGAGATACTACATGTCCTAACACTATACCTTGTTGTACCATAAAGTGACATTTTTCAAAATTTAAGACAAGGTTAGTGTCAACACATCTAGCTAGGACCTTGGCCAAGCTCTCTAAACAATAATCAAACGAAGTACCATAAACGCTAAAGTCGTCCATAAAGTCTTCCAGACAATTCTCCATTAGATCGGAGAAGACACTCGTCATGCATCGCTGAAAAGTAGCGGGTGCGTTACATAGTCCAAATGGCATCCTTTTATAGGCAAAGGTGCCAAACGGACAAGTAAACGTGGTCTTCTCCTGATCTTCAGGAGCAATATGTATCTGGAAGTAGCCAGTAAATTCATCAAGAAAACAGTAGTGAGATTTACCTGCCAAGCGGTCTAGCATCTGATCGATGAAGGGTAAGGGGTAATGGTCCTTCCGTGTAGTGGCGTTCAATCTTCTGTAGTCAATACATACTCGCCACGCATTTTGTACTCTTTTAGTGACCAATTCACCGTCGTCCTTCTTGACCGTTGTGATGCTCGACTTTTTGGGGACAACCTGAATCGGGCTCACCCACTCACTGTCGGAGATTGGGTATATGATATCCGCATCCAATAATCGGGTGACCTCTTTCTTCACTACATCGAGGATGGTTGGGTTAAGCCTCCTTTGCGGTTGCCTAACCGGCTTAGCTCCATCTTGGAGAAATATCCTATGCATGCACTTGCGGGGGTCAATTCCCACAATATCCGCTAGGCTCCATCCTATTACTTTCTTGTACTTTCTTAGAACATCTAGGAGCTTTTCCTCTTCTTCACTTGAGAGCTCACTAGCAATAATGACCGAAAACCTTCGGTTATCCTCTAAGAAAGCATACTTGAAATGAGATGGAAGGGGCTTCAGTTCACTTTTTGTCTCAAGATGAGGTTCCTTTTCATCAAGCTCATGGGACTCATTCTTGACAACTTCCTCATGTTCATCTTCTTGGTTATCCGTCTCCTCAACAATGGGGTAGCACAACTTGTCATGGTCTTCTTCTTGCACTTCCACTACCACTTCATCAATCACATCACATCGGAGCACGGAATGTTCTTCGGGAGGATGTTTCATGGCTTCCTCTAAATTGAACTTGATAATCTTGTCTCCAACCCCAAAGGAATATATACCGGTGAAGGCATCTAACTTAAATTTGGAGGTTTTGAGGAAGGGTCTACCAAGTAGAACGGAGGATGAGCTTCTATTTTCTGCTGGAGGCATTTCAAGGATGTAAAAGTCAACCGGAAAAACCAAGTCCTTAATTGCCACGAGTACATCTTCCGCTATCCCCATCACTGTGATTACACTTTTATTGGCAAAGGCAAACCTCGCCGCCGACTTCTTCAATAGAGCTAAATTCAACCGCACATAGATAGAAAGTGGCATGATGCTTACACAAGCTCCCAAGTCACACATACAATCATGAAAAGTGTGTCCACCAATACAACAAGACACTAAGCACGGTCCAGGGTCACCACATTTTCTTGGAATAGGTTCCATCAAGGAAGAAATTGAACTACCCAAGGATAATGTCTCCAATTCTCCTATCCTATCCTTGTGTGTACACAAGTCTTTCAAAAATTTTGCATACTTTGGAATTTGTTGAATAGCATCAAGGAGTGGTATGGTTACCTCAACCTTTTTGAACACTTGAAGCATGTTCAAATCAAACTCCGATGTTTTCTTTGCCTTCTTCACCATGGAAGGGAATGGAATAGGAATGGACTCATCCACTATAGCTTTCCTCTTGGGTTCCTTGAGGTTTACTCCTTCTTCCTCATGCCTTTTGTCTACCACCTCTTCTTCATGTGGAGCTTCAACAAATACCTCTTCCTCATGATATTCTCCGATGACCCTTGGAGGTATCTCCTTTAATGTAGTCCCCGACCGTAGAGTGACGGCATTGTGACCGCCTCTTGGGTTTGGTTGGGGTTGGGATGGAAGGTTAGAGGAACTTGAGGGTTGGTTGGTGTTGTTATTGGGGGTTGGTGGTTGGCTTGACATGTTCATCCATGAAAGCATGTTGGTGAGGTTGGCCAATTGAGTATTCAAGGCCTCGAATTGAGCCTTGTTGCTCTCATCTTGTTTTTCCATGGCGGCTCTAAGCTCATCAACTTGATTGTTGGAAGATGGAGGGGTTTGGTTTTGGTTTTATTGTCTATGGTGTGGTGCTTGGTACTTGGTGTAGTTGTTTTGGTTTTGGTTGGAGTGGCCTTGGTTGGCTTGGTAGTTGGTGTTGTTATGGTGATATTGGGATGAAGATTGGTTGTTGTTGTGATGAGAAGAAGGGTTGTTCCACCTTTGGTGTTGATTGCTTCTTTGTGCATTATCTCTCCACCCTTGATGTTGATTACCACCTTGATGGTAATTGTTTTGACCTTGAGGAGGGTAGGGTGGACGGTTGTTGTAATTCACATTGGCTACCACAAGAGCATGTTCCTCTTGAATTTGATGGCATTGGTCGGTGTAATGTGTGGTGTTAGCGCACAAACCACAAATCCTAGGAGGGCCTTCAAGTTGAGCAACCGGAGGTGGGGCTTGGACAGCTTGGATGGAGTAGTATTCCTTTTGATCCCTTTGGATTTGTGTAAGGATGGTGGTCATATCCCCAAGTGCTTTGGTTAGACTTGATTCAGAAGGGGATGGTTCTACCACACCCTTGAGAGGATTACCCGGTGAGCAATCTTCTATCTTCCGCACAAAGACCTCCGGTAAAGTAGCTAATGAGCAAGTGAGTGGTCATTCCGTGGTGTTCACATGACTCCAATAGCCTCTTGAACTGAGACCAATATTCGTACAAACTCTCTTGGTCTCTTTGCATTATACCCAAAATCTCTTTCCGGATATAGTCGGTCTTTGATGAGCGGATAATTTATACGCTTTTTGGCATTGTTTTTAGTATGTTTTTAGAAGAATCTAGTTACTTTTAGGGATGTTTTCATCAGTTTTATGTTAAATTCACATTTCTGGACTTTAGTATGAGTTTGTGTATTTTTCTGTGATTTCAGGTATTTTCTGGCTGAAATTGAGGGACTTGAGAAAAAATCAGATTCAGAGGTTGAAGAAGGACTGCTGATGCTCTTGGATTCTGACCTCCCTGCACTCAAAATGGATTTTCTGGAGCTACAGAACTCAAAATGGCGCGCTTCCAATTGCGTTAGAAAGTAGACATCCAGGGCTTTCCAGCAATATATAATAGTTCATACTTTTTCTAAGTTTAGATGACGCAAACTGGCGTTTAACGCCAGCTCTCTGTTCAATTCTGGCGTCCAGCGCCAGAAACAAGTTGCAAAGTGGAGTTCAACGCCCAAAATGGCACAAAAGCTGACGTTCAACTCCAAGAATGACCTCTCCACGTGTAGACTTCAAGTTCAGCCCTAGCACATACCAAGTGGGCCCCGAAAGTGGATTTATGCATCAATTACTTACTTCTGTAAACCATAGTAGCTAGTTTATTATAAATAGGACCTTTTACTATTGTATTAGACATCTTTGGATTATATTTTGATCTATTGATCACGTTTGGGGCTGGCCATTCGGCCATGCCTGGACCATTATTACTTATGTATTTTCAACGGTAGAGTTTCTGCACTCCAAAGATTAAGGTGTGGAGCTCTGCTGTTCCTCAAAGATTAATGCAAAGTACTACTGTTTTCTATTCAATTCATCTTATTTCGCTTCTAAGATATTCATTCGCACTTCAACCTGAATGTGATGAACGTGACAATCATCATCATTCCCTATGAACGCGTGCCTGACAACCACTTCCGTTCTATATTAGATTGAATGAGTATCTCTTAGATCTCTTAATCAGAATCTTCGTGTATAAGCTAGATTGATGGCGGCATTCATGAGAGTCCGGAAAGTCTAAACCTTGTCCGTGGTATTCCGAGTAGGACTCTGGGATTGAATGACTGTGACGAACTCCAAACTCGCGAGTGCTGGGCGTAGTGACAGACGCAAAAGGATAGTAAATTCTATTCCAGTATGATCGAGAACCTCCAAGATGATTAGCCATGCAGTGACAGCGCATCGGACCATTTTCACAGAGAGGAATAGGATGCAACCAACGACAAGGGTGATGCCTCCAGATGATTATCCGTGCTGTGACAGAGCATTTGGACCATTTTCCCGAGAGGATTGAAAGTAGCCATTGGCACCGGTGACATCCTTACATAAAGCCAGCCATAGAAAGGAGTAAGACGGATTGGATGAAGACAGCAGGAAAGCAGAGGTTCAGAGGAATGAATGCATCTCCATACGCTTATCTGAAATTCTCACCAATGATTTACATAAGTATTTCTATCCTTATTTTAATATTAATTTTGAAAACTCCATAACTATTTTATATCCGCCTGACTGAGATTTACAAGGTGACCATAGCTTGCTTCATACCAACAATCTCCGTGGGATTGACCCTTACTCAGGTAAGGTTTATTACTTGGACGACCCAGTGCACTTGCTGGTTAGTTATGCGAAGTTGTGAAGATATGTTTAGACCATGGTTCTGCGCATCCGTTTTTGGTGCCATCACCAGGGAATCAATTTCGAACAATAATTCACAACCTGAGTAACAATTTCGCATACCAAGTTTTTGGCGCCGTTGCCGGGGATTGTTCGAGTTTGGACAACTGACGGTTCATCTTGTTGCTCAGATTGGGTAACTTTCTTTTCGTTTTCTTTTCAAAAAGTTTTCAAAAATCTTTCAAAAAAATCTTTCAAAAAATTTCTCCTTTGTTTTCAAAAAAAAAAGAAAAAAAAATAAAAATGTTTTCAAAAATATATTTTTCTTCAAAATTTTTAAGAATGAATTCTAGTTTTTCATGAAGCATGTTGAAGCCTGGCTGGCTGTAAAGCCATGTCTAATTCTTCTGGATAGGGCATGTCAGGCGTGTCATGTCTGAGTTACATACTAAAGCTTGGCTGGCTATTAAGCCATGCCTGACCCTTTGATTGGAGCTTTAGACTAAAGAGCATAAGATTCCTGGAATTCATATTAAAAATTTTGGAATCCTTATTTTTGTTTTTCAAATAATTTTCGAAAAAATACAAAAAAATTAGAAAATCATAAAAATCAAAAATATTTTTTGTGTTTCTTGTTTGAGTCTTGAGTCATGTTATAAGTTTGGTGTCAATTGCATGTCCATGTTGCATTTTTCGAAAAAATTCATGCATTCATAGTGTTCTTCATGATCTTCAAGTTGTTCTTGGTAAGTCTTCTTGTTTGATCTTTGCATTTGCATGTTTTGTGTCTTTTCTTGTTTTTCATATGCATTCCTGAATTCTTTATGTCTAAGCATTAAAGAATTCTAAGTTTGGTGTCTTGCATGTTTTCTTTGCATTAAAAATTTTTCAAAAATGTGTTCTTGATGTTCATCATGATCTTCATAGTGTTCTTGGTGTTCATCTTGACATTCATAGCATTCTTGCATGCATTCATTGTTTTGATCCATAACTTTCATGCATTGCATCAATTTTTTTCTCTCTCATCATAAAAATTTAAAAATCAAAAAAATATCTTTCCCTTTTTCTCTCTTAAAATTTCGAAAATTAGATTTGACTTTTTCAAAAATTTTTAAAATCTAGTTGTTTTTATGAGTCAAATCAAATTTTCAATTTAAAAAAAAATCTTATCTTTTTCAAAAATCAAATCTTTTTTCAATTTTTTTTAGTTATTTTCGAAAATTTCAAAAATATTTTTCAAAAATCTTTTTCTTAATTTTACATCATATTTTCGAAAATAACATCATCAATTAATGTTTTGATTCAAAAATTTCAAGTTTGTTACTTACTTGTTAAGAAAGATTCAAACTTTAAGTTCTAGAATCATATCTTGTGATTTCTTGTGAATCAAGTCATTAATTGAGATTTTAAAAATCAAATCTTTTTCAAAAACTAATTTCTATCATATCTTTTCTAACTTCCTAACTTCTTATCTTTTCAAAATTTGTTTCAACTAACTAACTAACTTTTTGTTTGTTTCTTACCTTTTTCAAAACTACCTAACTAACTCTCTCTCTCTAATTTTCGAAAAAATCTTCCCTCTTTTTCAAAATTTCTTTTTAATTAGACTAATTATTTTATTTTTTATTTTCGAAAAACTACTAACCTTTTTCAAAAACTATTTTCGAAAATCACTAACTCTTTTTCAAAAATTATTTTCGAAAATTCTCTCCTCCTCTCATCCCCTTCTATTTATTTATTCATCTACTAACATTTCTCTTCGTCTCACATCTCTGCTCCTATCATCACCTTTGTGTTTGGATTCTTCATTCTTCTTCACCCCTATTCCTTTTCTTCTTCTACTAACAATAAGGAATCTCTTTACTGTGACATAGAGAATTCCTCTTCTTTTCTTTTTCTCTTCTCTTTCTTATGAGCAGGGACAAAGAAAAAGGCATTCCTGTTGAAGCTGATCCAGAACCTGAAAGGACTCTGAAGAGAAAACTAAGAGAAGCTAAATTACAACAATCCAGAGACAACCTTATTGAAAATTTCGAACAAGTAAAGGAGATGGCAGCTGAACCCAACAACAATAATGCAAGGAGAATGCTTGGTGACTTTACTGCACCTAATTCCAATTTACATGGAAGAAGCATCTCCATTCCTACCATTGGAGCAAACAATTTTGAGCTGAAACCTCAGCTAGTTTCTCTGATGCAGTAGAACTGCAAGTTTCATGGACTTCAATCTGAAGATCCTTTTCAGTTCTTAACTGAATTCTTGCAGATCTGTGATACTGTTAAGACTAATGGAGTAGATCCTGAAGTCTACAGGCTCATGCTTTTCCCTTTTGCTGTAAGAGACAGAGCTAGAATATGGTTGGACTCTCAACCCAAAGACAGCCTGAACTCTTGGGATAAGTTGGTCACGGCTTTCTTAGCCAAGTTCTTTCCTCCTCAAAAGCTGAGCAAGCTTAGAGCTGATGTTCAAACCTTCAGACAGAAAGAAGGTGAATCCCTCTATGAAGCTTGGGAAAGATACAAGCAGCTGACCAAAAAGTGTCCTTCTGACATGCTTTCAGAATGGACCATCCTGGATATATTCTATGATGGTTTATCTGAGCTATCAAAGATGTCATTGGATACTTCTGCAGATGGATCCATTCACCTAAAGAAAACGCCTTCAAAACCTCAAGAACTCATTGACATGGTTGCTAATAACCAGTTTATGTACACTTCTGAGAGGAATCCTGTAAGTAATGGGACGCCTATGAAGAAGAGAGTTCTTAAAATTGATACTCTGAATGCCATATTGGCTCAGAATAAAATATTGACTCAGCAAGTCAATATGATTTCTCAGAGTCTGAATGGAATGCAAGCTGCATCCAACAGTACTCAAGAGGCATCTTCTGAGGAAGAAGCTTATGATTCTGAAAACCCTGCAATAGCAGAGTTAAAATACATGGGTGAACCATATGGAAACACCTACAATCCATCATGGAGAAATCACCCAAATCTCTCATGGAAGGATCAAAAGCCTCAACAAGGCTTTAATAATGGTGGACGAAATAGGTTTAGCAATAGCAAGCCTTTTCCATCATCCACTCAGCAACAGACAGAGAATTCTGAGCAGAATCCATCTAGCTTAGCAAATTTAGTCTCTGATCTATCTAAGGCCACTGTGAGTTTCATGAATGAAACAAGGTCTTCTATTAGAAATTTGGAAGTACAAGTGGGCCAGCTGAGTAAAAAGATCACTGAAATCCCTCCTAGTACTCTCCCAAACAATACAGAAGAGAATCCAAAAGGAGAGTGCAAGGCCATTGAATTAATTACCATTGTTTTTAGTATGTTTTTAGTAGAATCTAGTTACTTTTAGGGATGTTTTCATCAGTTTTTATGTTAAATTCACATTTCTAGACTTTACTATGAGTTTGTGTGTTTTTCTATGATTTTAGGTATTTTCTGGCTGAAATTGAGGGACTTGAGCAAAAATCAGATTCAGAGGTTGAAGAAGGACTGCTGACGCTGTTGGATTCTGACCTCCCTGCACTCAAAATGGATTTTCTGGAGCTACAGAACTCAAAATGGCGCGCTTCCAATTGCGTTGGAAGGTAGACATCCAGGGCTTTCCAGAAATATATAATAGTCCATACTTTGCCCAAGTTTAGATGACGCAAACTGGCGTTCAACGCCAGCTCTCTGCTCAATTCTGGCGTCCAGCGCCAGAAACAAGTTGCAAAGTGGAGTTCAACGCCCAAAATGGCACAAAAGCTGGCGTTCAACTCCAAGAATGACCTCTCCACGTGTAGACTTCAAGCTCAGCCCTAGCACACACCAAGTGGGCCCCGAAAGTGGATTTATGCATCAATTACTTACTTCTGTAAACCCTAGTAGCTAGTTTATTATAAATAGGACCTTTTACTATTGTATTAGACATCTTTGGATTATCTTTTGATCTATTGATCGCGTTTGGGGGCTGGCCATTCGGCCATGCCTGGACCATTATTACTTATGTATTTTCAACGGTAGAGTTTCTGCACTCCATAGATTAAGGTGTGGAGCTCTGCTGTTCCTCAAAGATTAATGCAAAGTACTACTGTTTTCTATTCAATTCATCTTATTTCGCTTCTAAGATATTCATTCGCACTTCAACCTGAATGTGATGAACGTGACAATCATCATCATTCCTATGAACGCGTGCCTGACAACCACTTCCATTCTTCATTAGATTGAATGAGTATCTCTTAGATCTCTTAATCAGAATCTTCGTGGTATAAGCTAGATTGATGGCGGCATTCATGAGAGTCCGGAAAGTCTAAACCTTGTCCGTGGTATTCCGAGTAGGACTCTGGGATTGAATGACTGTGACGAACTCCAAACTCGCGAGTGCTGGGTGTAGTGACAGACGCAAAAGGATAGTAAATTCTATTCCAGTATGATCGAGAACCTCCAAGATGATTAGACATGCAGTGACAGCGCATCGGACCATTTTCACAGAGAGGAATAGGATGCAACCAACGACAAGGGTGATGCCTCCAGACGATTAGCCGTGCTGTGACTGAGCATTTGGACCATTTTTCCGAGAGGATTGAAAGTAGCCATTGGCACCGGTGACATCCTTACATAAAGCCAGCCATAGAAAGGAGTAAGACGGATTGGATGAAGACAGCAGGAAAGCAGAGGTTCAGAGGAATGAATGCATCTCCATACGCTTATCTGAAATTCTCACCAATGATTTACATAAGTATTTCTATCCTTATTTTAATATTAATTTCGAAAACTCCATAACTATTTTATATCCGCCTGACTGAGATTTACAAGGTGACCATAGCTTGCTTCATACCAACAATCTCCGTGGGATCGACCCTTACTCACGTAAGGTTTATTACTTGGACGACCCAGTGCACTTGCTGGTTAGTTATGCGAAGTTGTGAAGATATGTTTAGACCATGGTTCTGTGCATCCGTTTTTGGTGCCATCGCCAGGGAATCAATTTCAAACAATAATTCACAACCTGAGTAACAATTTCGCATACCAGTCTTCTCCGGTGGGAAAAACTTATCAAGAAACTCTCTTCTCAAGAAATCCCAATTAGTCACAATCTCATCCGGTAGCGAATAGAACCATGTCTTTGCTTGCGCTTCAAGAGAGAAAGGGAAGGCAAAAACCATGATAGCTACCTCATCGGCTCCATGCCTTCGAGTCGTATAACAAGCAACTTGAAAATATTTCAAATGTCGGATGGGGTCTTGACCTGGCAACCCATGATACTTAGGAAGTAGATTTATCAAGCTACTCTTCAACTCAAAGTTCAGATCAAGGTTAGGATACCTTGCTTGCAACGGTTGAAGTATGATATCCGGAGCTTTTTGCTCATGCAAAGTGATCCGGCATGGCTCCGCCATGTGTGGCTCACCTGTAGGATTCAAAGATGTATTAGTAGTGTCAACAGAAGAATAGGAAGTAGCAGACTCCAAGTCACTCTCAGTGACGTCTAGTGATTCGGTATTTTCCTCAAGAGAGGCCGAAGTACTAGGCGTATAGTCCAACCGCCGTCTAGCTTGCCGAGTGTGTAACAAAGTTCTTTCAATCTCGGGATCAAAATTGGCTAAGCTAGAATTCGGTTGAGACCGAGTCATCAAACTTGAAAGTCCTAGCACAAATGCAAAAGAAATATAAACTATAGCTAAGTATTGGAAGAAGTAAAATATCTAGAATATTCACATATTCACATAACCAATATCAAGGCAAATGTTGCAACCATTCCCTGGCAACGGTGCCAAAAATTTGACGGATGATTGTCCCTAAGGGTGTATTGGTAAAGATTTTCTTCAATAAAATTGCGTTGCAAGTATAGCTCTACCAACAACAATCCTCGGGTGTCAAATTTAGAAGAGGGATTTGGTTGTCACAAGTTAAACCCCAATAGAAATAACCAAAGTATTCAAACCTCGGGTCGTCTCACAAGGAATGGGCAAACATATGCTTCAACATTAGTTAGAAATCCGGGGTTGAGTTATGAGCATGAAAATAAATGGGAATCTTAACAAGCAAGTAATCTTAAATTGCAACAAACTAATTCAATTAACTAAGAAAAACATGAGTAATTCCAATGAATAAGTAACATTCCACTTAATTCTATTGTAAACCAAATAAGTAACTATAACTAAAGCAAATAATTGAGAAAGTTGGTTTTCAATTATGAATGATAAAAGCAACTCTTGGCTAGGCATGGAAATTGGGATCACCATCCTTGTCTAATAACCATATCTTGACAATTATAAGGAACCAAGCTCATTAAGTCTACCCTCAAAGTCTTAAGTACGTGATATCTACTCCTAGACTTGAAGTACATCAAATGGCTTTGATCACAACAACCCATAAGTCCCAACCTACCTACTAATTAGATTAGTAGTGGGTTGGCGTCAATGAGTATCAAATTGACCACCAAGGGTTCCCAAATCATCAAATCCATTAGACCCAATGACTCAAGTTTACCCAATTCCCTTGACCTAGGCCAAGAGTAAAGAAGACTACTCCATAATCAGAGTAAACAATTCATCGAACACATGGTAAGCATTAACAAAAGAAATGTTCAAAATAGCAATTAAATTGGAATCTACAAATACCCACTAACAATTATCAACATACAATCATCAAAACAACAAGACTAAACATAGAAATTATCAATGTAACATCAACAAGTCAAGAATCACAACATTCATGAAATGGGTATAAAATGACAAGTAACAAGGATTCATAAACTATCACAAGATATAAGCAAAATTATAGCACGGAATTCAAATTGAATAATTAAAACTAGCAATTAACAAGATCCAATTCATAAATCAACAAGGGAAGATCAAATTAAAACTAGATCTAGAGAAGAACAAGGGTTTCTCTCTCTAGAATCACCCAAGAACCAAAAACTAGCTAAAAATTATGTCCTAGTGTAAAATGATTGATCTCCCCTTTCCCCTAGCATCCTTGGGTCTTTTCCATGTAGAAACAGCTTGGAATTGGGCCTCATGAGCCTCAGAAATCGCCAGGCACGATTTCCTTTAATGAGGTCACGTGCAGCTTCCCACGCGTGCGCGCCATGCGTGCGTGCGCGCCGATTGCTTTTGCGATCCACGCGTGCGCGCCAAGCGTGCGTGCGTGTCGATAGGAATCTTCTGATCCGTACGGATGCGTCCATCCTTGCGCGCCGCTTCCAACCAACCTCATCCACGCGTGCGCGTAGAGTGCGCGGGCGCGCCGATGCTGCTTTTTCCAAGATCTTAATTCTTCATGTTCCTCTCTTTTTGCACATGATTTCTCCCTCTCTTCTAAGTCATTCCTACCCTATAACTCCTGAAATTACTCAACAAATACATCACGGCATCGAATGGCAATAGAAGAGGATTAGAATATGGCAATTTTAAGGCAAAATAAGCATGTTTTCCATCATGGAGCAATATTGGGAAGTGAACACAAAACCATGCATTTCTTGCGAATAAGTGTGAGAATTGTTGATAAAATCCCCCAAAATAAGCACAAGATAAACCACAAAATCGGGGTTTATCAGGATCCCATATCTTATTTTCGCACCCGTCTTCTTATTGATCTTCATGAATTTTCAGTTCGGGCGGTTGACAAGTATAATAAGCAGAATTCTCTCTAGCATACCAGGCCTTCTTCCTAGAACCATGTAAAGTAACATTCATCCAATCATAATCCCTATACTTTGAAGCTTTGACCTTGATGAGTCTAATTCCAAACTTCCAACCACTACACAACTCCTTCTTACCCTTAGTTCCACAAATTGCTCTAAGTTGTCCATCCATTTCAATCAAGCCATATTCGAGTGAGAAGGTAAAGCTTAAAGGTAAGAGTTTTACCCACTTGAATGGTGTGTTGGATGGTGGCTTAGAGAGGGAAACCTCCCCACACTTAGACAATGCAAGGTCGATTTTTTTATGCTCTTCTATGAATATTTCCACCTTTTGACAACTTCTTTCATTTTCTTCATGCTTGTTGACTCCTTCCGATTCCTCCTCATCATCAATCAAATCAAACTTCGGAGGTTGTGTGAAATATACCTTCATCTTAACTTCACTTTTGCTGGAAGAGTCTTCAATGAGATCACCGACAAGATTTGGTGTCGAGTTGTCTTCAATAGTTTCAATTTCATGCCCATGGGAGAGGGTTCAATTATTGATAGGAAATCATTGATGATTGAGTCCATCTCTTGATTAACCTTCTCATATTCTTCAATCTTGATATGCTCCGGATGTTGTTGAGACATCCATGGTGGTTTCGCATCTCCTAGATCTTCAACCACTTCTTCCTTTTCTTCAATGACCCTAGGCTTCTCCAATTGTTCCAATACAAAGCTTGATTCTTCCTTCTTTTCCACCGAATTTTCCAATTTCTCTTTCATACTTTGCTCTTCTTTTGATTGTTCACATGTGGCCATGGAAGCACTTTGAGTGTTCAAATATTGGTAGGCTAAAGTGTGCACTACCTTAGTCAGATTGGTCACAAACTCTAGGGTGTTCCTTTGCATATCCGCTTGGCCTTGAAGTAGCAAGGTGAAAGAATCATTCATTGGGGCTTGGAGTGGATAGGAAGGTTCATTATTTTGGAGGAAGGGATCATAATGAGAAGGTGGTTCTTCATAATAAGGGTATGGAGATGGTGAGCATGGAGGTGGTTCTTCATAGTGGTTATGATAAGGTTGTGGTGGTTCCAAAGGTTCTTACACATAATGGTCATAATGATGTGGCATGGGTGATTGGTCATATGGTAGATATGGGTCACAAAAAGGTGCTTGGCAAAGATGGGCTTGTGAGCATGGTTGATAGTCATGTTAAGGGCAAGGTCCACAAGCATATGGTGGTGGTGCTTGATTATCACAAAAAGAGTCACCATAGCCATTAAATTGGCATGTATTAGGATGGTGGTTATACCTATAAGTGTCCGGAGGTTGTTGCCAATAGGAGTGATCAATTCCTTGAGACTCCTCCCATCTTGGAGTGTTCCATCCTTGGTACATGTTATCATTAAAGTCCACATTTTCTACAACATAGTGAGAACCAAACTCATAGCCAAGAGGGTGAGAATTTATAAGGGAAAAGCAAAATAAAACTAACAAAAACTAGTAAACAAGCAAAAGACAAATCTATTCACACTATTCACATATATACAATAACCAATAACATAACACCATTGCATGTTCATCCCCGGCAATGGCGCCATTTTGATGAGCAAGACTTTTGACGGTTTAGAATTTCACAAATGAAGTCTCGTTGCAATATAGTTTCTAAACCAACAATAGTCCTTTCATACAAAAGATTGTTTGTCACTAGTAAAAACCCCTATATTTATAAACCGAAGTATTGAACCTCAGGTCGTTCTTCCTAGGAATTGCAATGAAGTGTCTTGTTATTGGTTATGAGGTATGTTTGGGGTTTGTGAGATTTTTGACAAGAAATATAAATGGCAATGAAAGTAAACTAATGACTAAAAGGGCTCTTGGCAAGATATGAGAACTAGAAGTCTTATCCTAGTTATCTTCCTCAATTGTGACCACAAATTGTTCATTTCTACCACTTAGTTAACCTCTAACCATGGAGGAAAGTCAAGTGGATGAATTAACTTTATTCCACAAATCCTAGCCAACTCCCAAGGGAAAGACTAGCGTTAGTGGTATCCAAATCAATTAGCAACTTCTAATTATCGATCAATAAAGGAATTAGATAACTCAAGCGTCACTAATTACTCCACCTAGACCAAGAGGGATAAAAATCTATACTAAAATCTAACCAAGCATTTCATCCAACACTTGGAAGACACTAAAGAAAAGCAAAGTAAATTGGCCTCAACAAATGAATCTAACAACAATTATTGCAAGGAATTAATAACAACAATCAAAAGGAACACAATTATCATGAATTACCTCAAATTGCATTAAAAGAAAATAAAATGAACAAAAGTAGATCTATAAACAAACTGGAAGGAAATATAACAAAAAATAGAAGAATGAGAAATGTAACAACAAAGAATTAAGAAGAAGAAGTAGAAGAGAACATGAATTAAAACCTAGATCTAAGAACTAAACCTAATCCTAATCCTAATCCTAGAGAGAAGTTAGAGCTTCTCTCTCTAAAACTAAAACTAAACTAGCCTAATGTGTGTGTATGAATCTCTACATTCCTTCCTTTTCATTCCTTGGTCTATTTTAGCCTTTTCCCACCAAAAACTCAGCTCCAAATGGGCTGGAAACCCTCCAAAAATCGCTAGGCACGTGTTCCTCTTTAAAAATCACGTGCGACCTTGGTCGCGTACGTGCACAGCGCGCGTACGCGCCCCTAGGACATTTCGCAATCCGCGCGGATGCGCACAGTGCGCGCGCGTCCATGGGCTTTTTCAAATCTTTGGCTTTTCATGATTTCTCCACTTTGTATGCTTTCCTTTCACTCCTTCGATCCCTTCCTAGCCCCTTTTCAACCTGAAATCACTAGCAAATACATCAAGGCATCTAGTGGAAATCAAAGGTGAATCAGAATTATCAAATTAAAGGTCTAAAAAGCATATTTTCACATCTAAGCACAAGTACGGAGATAATCACAAAATCATGCTATTTCATTGAATAAATGTGAGAAAAGGTTATTAAAATGCTCTAAATTTAACACAAGATAAACCCTACAAAGGGGGTTTATCAAGTACATCACAGGTCCAAGAGAGTACCTAGGCTAATTGGGATACATGACATGAAATCTCGTTAGTCATGGATAATTGAGGTCTCTGTGGCATTAACGCTAGAATAGAGAGCATCATTCTCCGATCTAAAAGATCTGACCTTATCTGTGACATTTTGAGTAGGATCATAAGAGATTGAATTGCATAAGCTTCACCCTCGTTCAAATTGGATGACCATTAGCACTGGTGTGTGATATGGATCAGAGGAGATTAATGACCGCTAGCCTCGGCTTTAATCACTTACAGCCTTGCAATTTAATGAATCACTCATTGTTAAAGTAGTCAGTAAGAAGTGTTAATCCAGAAGAATAAGCATCTCCAAGGCCTTAACTTATTCCCCATCATTGTTTCTACACTAATTCAGTATTGTTTTCTTTATTGTTTTATTTTATGCGCCTACAACAACAATTACCTTTTCTATTCACCTGACTAAGATCTGCAAGATAACCACAACTTGCTCACTCCAACAATCCTCCTAGGATGGACCCTCACTCACCTGAGGTATTACTTGGACGACCCGGTGCACTTGTCGGTTCAGTTGTGCGAGTTCTAATTTCATGCACCAGGTAGGTGGTGGCGATGGGATCACACGAAGGATAGGTTGGTGAAGGCTATGAGACAGCGGTGACTAGTATTAGTGTGGAAATCCCTTAAGTTAGATTTTCCAATTTATGGTTTAATTTTATATACTTCTTATAAGCTTGAATTTTGGATTGACGTGAAGTTCTAGGATTGTCTTTGGCTTTTCAGAACCTTACATCTTATCTATTGGGCACTGTTACCACACTGAGAACCTCCGGTTCTCGTACCATATATTGTTGTCGTTTTTCAGATGCAGGTCGCAACCCACCTCGGTGAGTTTGCAGACGTGGTGACAGAGCGGAGGATTATTCAGCTTGGTTTTGTATTTTATTTTGCTATTAGTTCTCTCACTTTTGAATTATTGTATTTTGATGCTTTAGAGGCTTTATTTTCTAAAAATTTTGAGAGATAGGATGTTTCTCTTTTTTTAAACTTCAAAACTCTGTTGTATTTCAGTTTGAGCTGGCTGGCCTAAACTCCACAGACTGTGATTAGTTCCCTTTTATATATCATACCTATATATATCTCTTGTTTACTTTATTTATTACCTTGTATATCTTGGATCTATCTACAAGGTTTATATATTATGCTTTGTACCTTTCGTTCTAACGTATTCAGTTATTGTGTGTGAACGTTTCGTGTTTCGCGCTTCGTATCTCTATTCTATGAGTCTTTGATCCTTTATTTCTTTTATCGGGCTTCTAGTCATACTAATTCTTGATATATATTATTGTATGGAGATTTAGAACTATTGTGATGTATTATCCCCTTTGCTTCACGGCTATAGGGTGAAGCTTAGTGTGATAGGGTGTTAAAATTGGCATAGTAAAGCATGATAAATTTCAGTCCCAAATCCAAAATTGTGGTTGTCGAGTATAGTCATAATTGTTGCAAACTCCATAACTGCCCATTCATTTTCAAAAACCCCAAACACAACTTATTCAATCAGTTTCACCAGAGTTTTAGAAATCAACTACTCAATAATAGAAACAGTCACACATTCAACCACAACAGAAAATTATTTACATCACAGGCATTCATTCATTTGCATTAATCCCCTAAACTTGTCCGGTATTCAAAGTTTAAAGCATATTTAATTAACCCCTAACTCGGCTAATCAAATTCACAGCAATTAAAATGCAATAAACCCCTCTTTTGTTTATTTTTTTAATTCATAGCAGTGACAAAAACCTTGATGATTTCTGAGACAACAGTGACATCAAGGATCACAGCAATAACTAATCTGACAAAAATTAGAATTAACATGAAATGGATGCTAGGCGAAATTAGAATAAAGTATATGGTGAAGGAGGCAAATCGAGTTTAGTCTCACCATGAAGAACAATCTCAATAACTATAGCACTCGCGATGACAGCAACAACAACATATCTGACATGATTTGGAACTAAAGTGAAATGGATATTAAGCAAAATTAGAACATAGTTGGTAATGGAGTATTACAGTAAATTAAAACAGAATCAAATAATCTCACCATGAGAAACAAAGCAGGATGATACTGCAGGACGATACAGTAGTAGCTTCTAAACTAACCCGGCAGCAGCAGTAGTGGCAACTTTCACCGCATGCAATCTGAGTAAATTAAACCTACAACATCCATACCTCAAAATCCTCAACAACAAATAACCAGAACAATTATAGCAAGAGTTTCAAAGCGATAGAAACTTACTTTAATTGGCGGTGGATCCCATGATGATGGTGACGACTTCTATTTTTCTCCATCAAAAACTCTCTCAGTGCTTCTCTTTCTCTCTCATATGTCTCCCTCTCCCTTTTACGACAACAACGACGACAGTGGCACCCAGCCCTACTGGCACCGTCTCCCTCCTTCTCTTCTCTATTCCCTCATGGTGCACAAAATTGTGATCTCAACTGCGCCAAAAACTTGGTACGCACGATTGTAATCTCAACTCCTTTTCACAACTCCGCACAACTAACCAGCAAGTGCACTGGGTCGTCCAAGTAATAAACCTTACGTGAGTAAGGGTCGATCCCACGGGGATTGTCGGCTTGAAGCAAGCTATGGTCATCTTGTAAATCTCAGTCAGGCATATTCAAATGGTTATGAGGTTTGATAATTAAAATATAAATAAAATATAAAATAAGATAGAGATACTTATGTAATTCATTGGTGAGAATTTCAGATAAGCGTATGGAGATACTTTGCTCCTTCTGAATCTCTGCTTTCCTACTGCCTTCGTTCAATCATTCATACTCCTTTCCATGGCAAGCTGCATGTTGGGTATCACTGTTGTCAATGGCTACCTCCTTTTCTCTCAGTGAAAATGGTCCAAATGCGCTGTCACCGCATGGCTAATCATCTGTCGGTTCTCACTCATGTTGGAATAGGATCCATTGATCCTTTTGCGTCTGTCACTACGCCCAACACTCGCGAGTTTGAAGCTCGTCACAGTCATCCCTTCCCAGATCCTACTCGGAATACCACAGACAAGGTTTAGACTTTCCGGATCTCAGAAATGGCCGCCAATAATTGTAGCCTATACCATGAAGGTTTTAATCTTAGATTAGAAACCCAAGAGATACACATTCAAGCTTGTTTGCATGTAGAACGGAAGTGGTTGTTAGGCACGCGTTCATAGGTGAGAATGGTGATGAGCGTCACATAATCATCACATTCATCATGTTCTTGTGTGCGAATGAATATCTTAGAGAAGAAATAGGCTTGAGTTGAATAGAAAAACAATAGTACTTTGCATTAATTCATGAGGAACAGCAGAGCTCCACACCTTAATCTATGGGGTGTAGAAACTCCACCGTTGAAAATACATAAGTGATGAAGGTTCAGGCATGGCCGAATGGCCAGTCCCCTAAACGTGATCAAGAGATCAAAAGTCATACAAGGATAGTCTCAAAAATGATCAAAAGATGTAAATACAATAGTAAAAAGTCCTATTTATACTAAACCAGTTACTAGGGTTTACAAAGATAAGTAAATTATGCAGAAATCCACTTCCGAGCCCACTTGGTGTGTGCTTGGACTAAGCATTGAGCTTTACACGTGTAGAGACTTCTCTTGGAGTTAAACGCCAGGTTGCAGCCTGTTTTTGGCATTTAACTCTGGTTTGTAACCTGTTTCTGGCGTTTAACTTCAGAATAGGGCAGGAAGTTGGCGTTTAAACGCCAATTTGCGTCATCAAAACTTGGGCAAAGTATGGACTATTATATATTTCTGAAAATCCCAGGATGTCTACTTTCCAACGCAATTAAGAGCGCACCAATTGGGTTTCTATAGCTCTAAAAAATCCATTTTAAGTGCAGGGAGGTCATAATCCAACAGCATCTGCAGTCCTTTTTCAGCATCTGAATAAGATTAACACCAAGGAACACCAAACTTAAAAATTTTAAGATCAAGAGACAAGGAAAACTCACGAACACTTTGAAGACTCACAAGAACACAAGAACATGAGGGAAGAACACCAAAATTAAAATTTTTAGAAAACCAAACTAAAATTTTTGAAAAACACAGAAAAATCAACAAGAAAATACCAAACTTAAAGTTTGGCACAGAATTTAATAGAGAAATTATTTTTGAAAAATATTTTAAAAAGAAAATAAGGATTCTAAAATTTTAACACGACAATAATAAGAGACTCTAAACAAAAAAAGAAATTTTTCCTAATCTAAGCAACAAAATAAACCGTTAGTTGTCCAAACACGAACAATCCCCGGCAACGACGCCAAAAACTTGGTGCACAAATTGTGAATCACACTTTTCACAACTCGTACCACTAACCAGCAAGTGCACTGGGTCGTCCAAGTAATACCTTACGTGAGTAAGGGTCGAATCCCACGGAGATTGTTGGTTTGAAGTAATCTATGGTTATCTTGAAATTCTTAGTCAGGAAGTCAATTATATTTATCAGTTGAATTGCGAATGAACAAGAGAGCATGGGTTAAAAGTTACTTGTTATGTAGTAATGCAGAATATGTTGGAGTTTTGGAGATGCTTTGTCTTCTGAATCTCTGCTTTCCTCTGTTCTCTGATTCACGCACGCACGTCCTTCTATGGCAAGCTGTGTATTGGGGCATCACCGTTGTCAATGGTTACATCCCCTCCTCTTGTGAAAATGGTCCAAATGCTCTGTCACAGCACGGCTAATCATCTGAGGTTCCCGATCATGCTGGAATAGGATTCACCCTCCTTTTGCGTCTGTCACTATGCCCAGCAGTAGCGAGTTTGAAGCTCGTCACATTCATTCAATCCCTGAATCCTACTCGGAATACCACAGACAAGGTTTAGACTTTCCGGATTCTCATGAATGCCGCCATCAATCTAGCTTATACCACGGATATCCTGATTAAGGAATCTAAGAGATATTCATTCAATCTGATGTAGAACGGAGGTGGTTGTCAGACACACATTCATGGATTGAGGAAGGTGATGAGTGTCACTGATCATCACCTTCTCCATAGTTAGGCGCGAATGGATATCTTAGATAGGAACACGCATGTTTGAATAGAAAACAGAAATACTTGCATTAATCCATTGAGACACAGCAGAGCTCCTCACCCCCAACAATGGAGTTTAGAGACTCATACCGTCAAAGAGTACAAAGTTTAGATCTAAAATGTCATGAGATACAAAATAAGTCTCTAAAAGTTGTTTAAATACTAAACTAGTAGCCTAGGTTTACAAAAAGTGAGTAGACTATGACAGATGGTGCAGAGATCCACTTCTGGGGCCCACTTGGTGTGTGCTGGGGCTAAGACTTAAGCAATTCACGTGCATAAGGCCATTTTGGACGTTCAACGCCAGGTTTGGATCCATTTCTGGCGTTGAACTCCAACTTTTAATCCTTTTCTTGCGCTGGGCGCCAGAATTGGGCAGAGAACTGGCGTTGAACGCCAGATTACGTCGTCTATCCTTGAGCAAAGTATGGACTATTATATATTGCTAGAAATCCCTGGATGTCTACTTTCCAACGCAATTTGAAGCATGCCATTTCGAGTTCTGTAGCTCCAGAAAATCCACTTTGAGTGCAGGGAGGTCAGAATCCAACAGCATCAGCAGTCCTTTTTCAGCCTGAATCAGATTTTTGCTCAGCTCCCTCAATTTCAGCTAGAAAAATACCTGAAATTACAGAAAAACACACAACTCATAGTAAAGTCCAGAAATATGAATTTTTCCTAAAAACTAATGAAAATAAACTAAAAACTAACTAAAACATACTAAAAACTATATGAAATTAACCCCAAAAAGCATATAAAATATCCGCTCATCAATCAACCTCTACAAAATCTTCAACCATGATCTGCCTTAGAGGTTGTACGCTCTTCTCAACATCAACATCAAACACCGTGGAAGGAGGCTCTATGACTGGACTTTCCAATGGAGGTACAACATCTCTTAAGTCCGCAATCACTTCTTCCTTTTTAATAATTGCTGCTTTGTCCAGTTGTTTAAGTATAAAATCGTACTCATCCTCAATGTTTTTCTTTCTATGACAACTCCCTTCAACTATTCCTTCATCTTCAAGGGTCTCTCCTACCCTTACCCGTAGGGCCTCCTCTAGCTCTTTATGAAGTATGGATTCGCGAAGATGATTCCTTCTTTCCTGTTCCATATCAATAGCATAATTGGGAACATCTTGCTCTTGGATTGATGAATGTGGGTGCTCTTCCATGGATGGTGGTGATGGGATGGAGAGATTATTCTGTGGTTGACAAGGAAGTGCACTAGAGCTTGAGGGTTGATTGTTAAAGGCATTTGGTGGTCTGATTTGGGTGAAGAGAGCTTGTATAGTAGAGTTTATATCGGCAAGTGCTTTCTCCATGGAGGTTTGGGGTAGATAGGAGGGTTTATTTAGTTCATAAGGTGGTTGGTATGGTGGATGAGGGTTAGGGTCATATGGAGGTGAGTGGTGGAAAAGGGCTTGTGAGTATGGTGGTCCCAAGTTGTGTTGAGGAGGTTCATAGGCATATGATGGTGGTTGTTGATAGTCCATTGGAGGTGGTTGTTGCCATGAGGGTTGATTAAATCCTTGTGGCTCCTCCCATCTTTGATTATTCCAACCTTGATGCCTGTTCTCATTGTAATTTCTTCTTCCTGCAACATAATTGTAACCAGACTCATAGCCAGAGGGGTGAGAGTTCATAGTAGTAAAAAAAATGAAAATAAAAATAAATTTAAATTAAAAGGTTATTTAAATTTTGAAATTTTGAATTTTAAATTTTTGAAATTTGAATTTTAAAATTTGAAAATTTTTAAGTTTGAATTTTGAAATTTGATTTTTTTAAAATTTTGAATTTTTGGATTTTTTTTTTTTTGAAATTTGATTTTTGAAATAAGATAAGATAAAATAAAAATTTTTAAAATAAAAACCAATAACCTCTTAACTTAAGAAAAAGCAAAAATAAAAACAAAAATAAAAGAAAATAAACAAGCAAAAATAAAAATATTTACAATAACCAATAATAAGGCACACGTTTGCAATTCCCCGGCAACGGCGCCATTTTGATGAGAGAACTTTTGCGTGGTCTAGAAATTTGCGGATAAATCCTCGTTGCAAGTATAGTTTCTAAACCTTCAAAAGTCCTTTCATACAAACGTTTCGGTTGTCACAAGTAACAAACCCCTTTAAAATTGATAACCGAGTATTTAATCCTCGGGTCGTCTTCTCAAGGAATTCAAGGGAAGTATGTTCTTATTATTAATTATGAATTTGTAAATTGGGGTTCTGCAGTTTGGGCAATGCGCACAGGTATATTTTCAAGTAATAAAAATAAATAAATAAATGTAAAATAAACTCTTGGCAAGGTATGAAAACCGGAAATCCTGTCCTTGTTATCCTTATCAGATGTGATGAGAATTGGATTTTAATCCCACTTAGTTAAGTCAAGTGGACTAATTAGCTTGATCCTCAAATCCTAGTCAATCCCTGTGGGAGGACTAGCCTTAGAGAGATCTAGATCAAGTAGAATTTGCCAATTTCAACCACTCCTGAGTTTGACAACTCAAGTGTTACCAATTACCTAACCAAAGCCAAAAGGAAGAAAATATTAAAAACATTAATATAAATAAAGCAAAGCAATCTTATATCTGAAATACCTCAAATAATATTAAATAAAATATGCAGATATTAACATGAAAAGTTCATAAGCCAATTGGGCAACATATCTAATACAAGCATTGAAGCATCTGAAAGTAAAAAGAGGAATATAAAGTAAAAGGAATATTAAACCTGGGATTGAGAGTCACTCCTAAAACTAAGAGAAATCCTAAATCCTAATCCTAACAGAGAGGAGAGAACCTCTCTCTCTAAAAACTACATCTACTCCTAAAATTATGAATTATGAAAGCCTCCTATGAATGGATGCATTCCTCCACTTTATAGCCCCTAATCTGTGTTTTCTGGGCCGAGAACTGGGTCAGAAACAGCCTAGAAATTGCTGGTCTCGAATTCAATCACGCTGGATTTCCGTCATTACGATGCGGCCGCATGGATCACGCGATCGCGTCGCCTAGCCTCAGAGAAACTATAGCATATTATATATCAAATCGAAGCCCCGGACGTTAGCTTTCCAACGCAACTTGAACCGCGTCGTTTGGACCTCTATAGCTAAAGTTATAGCTGTTTGAGTGCGAAGAGGTCAGGCTGGATAGCTTAGCAACTTCTTCATCTTCTTGTATTCCTTCCACTTTTGCATGCTTCCTTTCCATCCTCCAAGTCATTCCTGCCCTATAATATCTGAAAACACTTAACATACATATCAAGGCATCTAATGGTGATAATGGAGGATTAATAATAAGCAAATATAAGATCAAAGAAGCATGTTTTCAATCAAAGCACATAATTAGGAAGGCAAATGTAAAACCATGCAAATAGTATGAATAAGTGGGTAAAGAGTTAATAAAAACAACTCAATTGAGTACAAGATAAACCATAAAATAGTGGTTTATCACCGCGTCATATGCGTTTCGCTCAAGGCGCACGATCGCGTCAATCACGCGGTCGCGTCACTGTCATTTCGCGCTGGCATGCGGTCGCGTCATCCATGCGATCGCGTCACTGCCAGTTTCTTCAAAAACTCCGTTTTGTGCTTTCCTTCCATTTTTGTATGTTTGATTTCCATCCTTTAAGTCATTCTTGCCTTAGAAGATCTGAAACTACTCAACACACGAATCACGTCATCGAATGGAAATAAAGGGTAATTAAAATAATTACTTTTAAAGCATAGGAAACATGTTTTTCACATACATCATATAATAAGAAAGGGAAAGTAAAACCATGCAATTAACATGAATAAGTGAGTGAAGGATTGAATAAATCACTTAAATTAAGCACAAAATATATCATAAAATATGGGTTTATCAACCTCCCCACACTTAAACATTAGCATGTCCTCATGCTAAGCTCAAGAGAAACTATAAAAGAGTGAAGAGGAATGGTAGAATGTATGAAATGCAACCTATCTATATGAATCCAACTACATGAAAAATGCTTTTTCCTACTTGGTTTAAAAGTAAATAAATTCTCCAAGAATAAATATGAACTAGATTTCACTAATTCAAATCATGAAAATAAAGTACAAATAGATTTGCAAGAAGAAAATACCTCATGAAAGCAGGGAACAAGAAATTGAGCATCGAACCCTCACTGGTAGTGTATACACTCTAATCACTCAAGTGTTTTAGGTTCGCCTTCTCTCAATTCTCTACTAACCTTTCTTTCTAAGGCTTGCTCTTCATCTAACAATCAACATAAATTTAATGCACAGATACACATATCAAGAGGTCTTTTAAGGGTTGTAATGGGGTTAGCGTCAAGGTTGGATTGTATTTGGCCAAGTGGACTAAAATCTGAATCCTTAATTAACTTAAACCTTCCACCTAACTTTAGACAATCCATGTAATCATAATACCACATCTAACTATCCATTAACCATGTTTTTCACATATTCATGCATTCTAATTTCAAGTACAGTACATATGCATTGCTTTCACCACTTACTTTGGGGTATTTTGTCCCCTTTCTGCTTAATTGCTCTTTTTTTTCTCATTATTTTTTTTATTATATATATATATATATATATATATTTTATGCATGAATCATGTCCTAAACATTTTTTTTTCATTTTTTTCACATTTTCAGAAAATTCTAATATACTCAATTCTCAAACCAAATGTATTCAACTTTCCCCATACTTAATTCATGAGCACTCTCACTAGTCTAAGCTAACCAAGGTTTCAAATTAAGGACATTATTATTTTCCGCTTAGAGTTAATGATGTGCTAAAGTAAAGAACAAAGGGGTATAATAGGCTCAACATTGGTTTGCAAAGAATAATGAAAAGGGTAAGGCCATATGGGTATGTAAGCTTAGTGAAACAAGGGCCTCAATCATGTAAGTGTATGCATACATCAAACAATGGAAATATAGAATTAAGCAAGACAAAGATCACAATTTTAGAGAGAAAAACACACACCAAAAATAAAATATTGGTTGGTAAAATGCAACCAATTCAAATAGGCTCAAAAATCTCACAGGTTTTGTGTGTTCGAGCTCTAAACCATGTTCCAGTATAATATTCCTTCAAACAAGTGTAACATTAAATTTTATTCAAATTAGTGAAATGCTCTAAAAGTTTTTTTGAAAAAGAAAATATTTCTTCAACCAAGTGGTAAAATATGCGCAAAATCAAATAATCATGCAATCAAACATGTAAATGCAACAACTAACAAGGAAAATAAACCATTGGTGTTGAGATAGAAGAGTAACTAACCCATGGAGATCGGTATCGACCTCCCCACACTTAAAGATTGCATCGTCCTCGGTGCATGCTCAGATGTGCAAGTGGACGGGTTGTTCCAACTGACGCTTTTCTCCAAAGATTGTGCAGATGGACTTATCTGTCTCCCTTTTTAGAAGTGTCTCCCTTTTTTTGTCTTCGGTGGCCAGCCTGAAAGAAGAGAAAAAGAAGAACAATAACCCAGAGATAAAGATAAGAAAATAAATGAAGTATGGGTGGGTTAATGCCAAATGATAAGGGTCTCATTTACATGGAAGCTTCAACATGTATGTGAGAAAACAATAGAAGCACATGGCATACCAGTGGTGCAAAATTTGCAACAAAGGAGAGGAGAATGTGGGTAATGCAAGATAGTATAAGTTCATATCAATGCAAGAGAAGTACAAGTATCATAAAAGATTAGCATTGATTTAAATAATGTTACCCAATCAGAGTAAAACAAGTCATAAGCACCAAGATAATATCAGAAAAGATATAACAGTTGAATAAGAACATTTGAACACCAATACTAAAAAAATAAATTTAGAAAAGAAAATAAAAATATGCACAAAATTAAAATGCAATGAATGAAAGTATGCAAATAAATAAAATAAAATAAAATAAAAGATAAGAAGAATGGGAAGGGAAAGAAATAAAGTAAGAGAGAAAGAAGAAAGAAGAAAAGATAGAAGAAATTAGGATTGGGGGAAGAAAAGATAAGATATTTGGCTGAGCTGGATAAGCTGTGCGCCGCATATGACGCGGACGCATGAGTGACGCGGTTGCGTGGTGCGCGATAAGGTCAGGTGATGCAGACGCGTAGGTCACGTGATCGCGTGGCCTGATTTGAGCGATTGGCACGAGTGCAGCCTCGCGTTCGCGCAACTCTCTGTTCGAAACTCTTTTTGCCAAATTTTAGGGTGACGTGGTCGCGTGGTTGAGGCGATCGCGTGGATGGCCTTATTTCCAATATGATGTGGACGCGTGGGGCACGTGTTCACGTGGGAGGACTTGGGCTTCTAGCACGAATCCAGCCCTACTCCAGCACAATTTTCGGCCATGCACCGCTTTTACGTCGATCTGTTGGAGCATGCGTTTGCGTGGGCGACGCAGACACGTGGGAGGCTATTTTCCAAATGGCGCGGCTGCGTGGGTCACGCGGTCGCGTGGGCATGTTTGAGCCTAAAGCGCGCCTCCAGCCACGCTCTCGCGTGACTTTCTGTTCAATTTCTTTTCTTCCCAATGCACTGGTGACGCGGACGCGTCAGCGACGCTGCCGCGTCGCGTGTGTGCTTTTTTTTTTTAGTTTTTAGATCTAGTTTTACTCCTCCTCTAGGTTTTTCTCTCTACACATTGATAGTTCTTAGGATATTATTATCTATTGCCTTTTTGCATTGGGATATTGAGAAGAGTTATTACCTCATCAAGACTTCGTCATTCTAGTTCGTCTTCTTTACTTGGGTTTACTCTTCCATGCCCTTTAATTTACTCAATTTTACTATTGGATTATTTTAGAATTTATTAATATAAAAATTGCTTTTATTTTTAATTGATTCCTTTGAGTTTTATTTATCATGTCTTTCTTTAATTCCCTTTCCTATGTTATGAGTTCTATATTCACAATGAGCGAGTAGTTCCCTAACGTGATGGGGAGTTGATTGATAAACCACTATTTTATGGTTTATCTTGTGCTCAATTGAGTGGTTTTTATCAACTCTTTACCCACTTATTCATACTATTTGTATGGTTTTACATTTGCCTTCCTAATTATGTGCTTTGATTGAAAACATGCTTCTTTGGCCTTAAGTTCCCTATGTTTAATCCTCTCTTATTACCATTAGATGCCTTGATAAGTGTGTTAAGTGATTTCAGAGATTACAGGGCAGGAATGGCTCAGAGGATGGAAAGGAAGCATGCAAAAGTGGAAGGAATACAAGAAGTTGGAGAAATTGCTAAGCTATCCAGCCTGACCTCTTCGCACTCAAACAGCTATAACTTTAGCGACAGAGATCCAAACGATGCGGTTCCAGATGCGTTGGAAAGTTAACGTCAGGGGCTTCGATTTGATATATAATATAACATAGTTTCCCTAACGCTAGGTGATGCGAACGCGTGAGTGACACGGACGCGTCACAGTTCCGAAAATCAGCGTGGCAGATTTCTTCTCCAGCGATTTCTGGGATATTTTTGACCCAGTTTTCGGCCCAGAAAACACAGATTAGTGGCTATAAAGTGAGGAAATGCATCCATTCATAAGAACAAGCTCACAATTTACAATTTTAGGATTTAGATGTAGTTTTTAGAGAGAGAGGTTCTCTCCTCTCTCTTAGGATTAGGATTAGGATTAGGATTTCAACTTTATTTTTTCAACCTACAACTTCAATCACAGGTTCAATGTTCCTTTTATTTATTTTCCCAATTAATTTATGAATATTCATGTTAGATTTGATTTCTTTTATTAATGCAATTTGAGGTATTTTCAAATTTAATTTTGCTTTGCTTTATTTACATGAATGCTTTTAATTTAATTTAGAATTCTCCCTTTTTGCTTTGGTTAAGTAATTGGTAACGCTTGAGCTGTCAAATAAAGCAGTGGTTGAAATTGGTAGTTGCTCCAATAACTCTAGTCTTTCCATAGGAATTGACTAGGACCTAAGGATTAAGCTAATTAATCCACTTGATTTACCTTCATAGTTAGAGGTTAACAAAGTAGGATTAAAATCCAATTCTCATCACAATTGATAAGGATAGGACTTCCAGTTCTTATACCTTGCCAAGAGTTTTATTATTTATTTAAATTAATACAATTTACTTTCTTGCCATTTACTATTCTCGCTTTTTATCTTATACATTAAAAACCCCCAATTTATAAACTAACAACCAATAATAAGAACACCTCCCTACAATTCCTTGAGAAGACGACCCGAGGTTTAAATACTCGGTTATCAATTTTTAAAGGGGTTTGTTACTTGTGACAACCAAAACGTTTGTAAGAAAGGTTGATTGCTTGGTTTAGTAACTATACTTGCAATGGGATATTCTTAATATTGGTTATGAAGATTGTAAATTGGGGTTTTGAAGATGAGGAACAAGTAAATTAAATTGCAATTAAAATAAGTAAAGGATTATAAAATAAATAAATAACTGTAAAACACACTTTTGGCAAAGTATGAGAAATTGGAAGTCCTATCCTAGTTATCCTTGTCAATGATGATGAAAATTGAATCTTATTTCCACTTAGTTAACCTTTACTAGAGCAAGGGAAGGTCAAGTGACTAATTAGTTCGATCTTCAAATCCTAGTTAATCCCTAAGGAATGATTGGGATTATTGAAGTTCAATTCAATTAGCAAGATAACAATTATCAATCACGTTGAGTTTGATAACTCCTGAGTTACTGATTTCTTAACCAAGACCAAAAAGGGAAAAAGTAAATCTACTGGAATAAAAATGTCTTCAGATTGGAAGCAACAGTAACATAAATAAAAGAGAGGAATAATAAACTGAAATACCTCAAATAACATTAATTCAAAGAATAATCTGTAGCATAGAAGAATTCATAAACTAAATAGAGAAGATAAATAAAAAGGAATGTTGAACCTGATAAAAAGAGATAATCCTGAAAACAAAAGAAATCCTAATTCTAAATCCTAAAAGAGAGAGGAGAGAACCTCTCCCTCAAAACTACATCTAATTCATCAAAAGTAACTAATTGGAGACTCCTCTCTGAATGGATGCATTCCACCACTTCATAACCTCTGATCTGTGCCTTCTGGACTTGGATTTGGGCCAAAAAGGGCTTCAGAAATCGCTGGGAGCGTTTTCTGTAATTTCTGGTGCGTGGCTTCTGTCACGCGTCTGCCTGGGTCACGCGGTCGCGTCATTTGGAGTTTTTCTTGCCACGCGGTCGCTTCAATCATGCGTCCGCGTCATATGCATTTCGCTCAAGGCGCGCGACCACGTTAATCACGCGGTCGCGTCACTGTCATTTTGCGCTGGCATGTGGTCGCGTCGTCCATGCGATCGCGTCACTGCCAATTTCTTCAAAAACTCCGTTTTGTGCTTTCCTTCCATTTTTGTATGTTTCCTTTCCATCCTTTAAGTCATTCCTGCCTTAGAAGATCTGAAACTACTCAACACACGAATCACAACATCGAATGGAAATAAAGGGTAATTAAAATAACTACTTTTAAAGCATAGGAAACATGTTTTTCACATACATCACATAATAAGGAAGGGAAAGTAAAACCATGCAATTAACATGAATAAGTGAGTGAAGGATTGAATAAATCACTTAAATTAAGCACAAAATATATCATAAAATATGGGTTTATCAATAACGTAATAGAGATTACTGATTACGTAGATTACTTATAAGGATACATTATTAATTTTATGAAATCTTAAAATTAAGTTCTATATTGATTTTAGATCGCCCGGTTTGGAAAATTTGCCTTAAACGGCGCCCTTTTTATTTTTATTAAAAAAAATCTTAAACCTAATGGACTACCCGCAAGCCCCCCACTCCTCCCATGCCCCAACTCATCTCCCCTCTTATCTAAAAATTGAAATAACAAAGAAACAAACCCTAGTAGCCACCGCCCTCTCTTATCCCCGTACCGCAACCACCGCTCACCGCAACCACCGCCACCTCTACAGCCCTGCACCACCGCCTCATTTTATCATCTCCCAACGCTCTCTCTCTGTATTCGTCGGTGTCGTCTGGTCATCAGAGGCAAGGTTGAAGATTTGTCGCCATCACCGTTGTGGAGCTATCTCTTCTGGTCGCCGTCGTCGAGTTCTCTGTTCTCCTCATCATCACCGCCGAGCTCTCTCCTCTCCTCGCCGTCACCACCAAGGTATCTCTTCTCCTTGCCGTCACCGCCGAGGTCTCACTTCTTCTCGCCATCGCCGTCGAGGTCTCACTTCTACTCGCCGTTGCCGTGGAGCTCTCTCTTTGTCGCCATCAAGCCGGCTCTCTGTCTCTCTGTCCTTTCCTCTAGTTAGCTTAAACACTGCTTTTTGAGTTTGTTTTTTCTTGTTTTGTTGATCTATTTTTAACAATTCTGAATTACTGATTGAGTTGCTGGGGTGGTTCACTAATATTGAGTTGCCAAGATTTTGTTAATATATGACTATTATGAGTTGCTGAGATTGCCCTAACAATATTGTTGAGTGTTTTTTCTTATGTCTCTCTGTCCCTTCCTTTGGACATCTAGTCGGCATTAAGCACTTTTTGTTGAGTTTGATTTTGATCTCTTGCTTATTTTGTTATGTTGATTTGTTGCTAATAATACTATTTGAGCTGTTGGGGTAAGGTATTGATTCTGAATTGTATCAAATTTTGTGAATTTGGTTAAATTTTATATGTTATTATGACCATGTTTTTTAGTTGTATATTTTTTTTGGTTAAAAATTTAATTTTTCAAATGCCGTTTATTTTTATTTAGACTGAAATTATAAAAAGTATAAAAAAGGGTTCAAATAGTACATACATGAGACTCAGACAAACAATGTGACTTACATGGTTGAAGATCCATATAACTAGCTATTGGTGTGATAATTAAGGAGTTCAACAAACTGAAAAACAAAAACCGAGTTTCATGTGAGAAATCAAAACAATTTAAAATGAAATAGTTCAAAGTAGCAAATAAAAAAATATTTAGAGAGAAACCCAAAAAGAGGAGAACCAGATAGGTGAGTAGTGCTTTAAAAATAATCTGTGCTAAACTTGTGTAAACTGATTGTATTGCTTATCACTAAAGTTTATTTAATTGAAGAAGCACGTTTATATACCTTTGAGAATCATAGATTTTTATAACTGATTATTTCAACACACTTTAGAAATTAATAACAATATTCTCTACTTTTTTGTTAACCTAACAGTTTAAGTCCATTTAAATTAAGGAGGTAGTTTAGTTTAAATTTTTAAAGAAGCAGTAGTTAAATTGCTTAAGTTAATCTGGTAACTTCGTAACAGATTTAGGGCGAGAATAAAGGAACAAGGATACACTGCATAATACACATTTAATGTGATTTGAAAATACAAAAACAAAAGATTTCAAAAAATTAACGTTAAAAACATTGGTCAAATTTTGTTATAATCTCCTCCTATTTCTAAGCATTTTCTGTTTTCTCCATACAGCCCAACATTTCTATAACTCTTAACCTCTCACATAAGCTGCACGTCATTCTCATCAGGTGAGAGACTTCTCCATCTCAAACCAATTGCGTGAACTCAGTTCACTCTCTCTTTGAGAGCTTTTTCCATTGCTGGTTAAATATAAGAGTGTCTTTCCAAAGTTAAGGTACCTTTTTGTTCTTCTTTTGTTCACCTTATTTTAGTTTTCTTTTACAATCATTCAGCAGTAAGTACTGTATAGTATCCAAAGTACTCTAAAATAGCTCCATGAACCTCTCGTGTTACATTTTATATTCAACATCTATTTCTCATTTACATTTGCTTTTGTTATTCATTCATAGAAAAAGTGTCAACAGAACGCTGTAAATCGGAACAAGCAACATTACACATATACTGGGGGCTCCAAAACATTGGCAAGAAAAAAAGACGAAGTGGTAATAAGTCATTATTTTCATTAAGATTTTGATTAATCTTCCTAAATATGTTATTGTTGTTTACTAAATTGTATCGATATCAACGATATAGGAGAGAGAGCAAGGAAGGCCTGTTGGTAGAGGAGAGTTATTTATCATGACTCATAAGAAAAAAGATGGCTCGTATATCCATCCCGAAGCACGTGTTGTTAGTGTAAGTCATGCTTGAAAATTTGAAGCAACATAGCTTACTGTATATATTGTGCTACTGTTAACTTCTTCCTTTCCAATGTGTTGTATATTTGTAGGAAGCAATTACAAATGTTGAGAGGCAGGATGGATCCTCTAAGCACCTTTCACAAAATGAATCGCTAGCACAAGTTCTTGGAAAGGAGCACCCAGGACGAGTTCGTGTCCTAGGTGCTGGACCATGTCCCACACAAATGTTTGGTAACACTGCTGGACAACCGTCGGGTTTTGCAGAGTCCAATACAGAGAACAAGAGGATGATTGCAGAATTGACAGCTAAGCTAGAAGAAAAGCGGGCGAAGAGACAGTCAATACATAAGGTCTTGGAATATGTAGTCCAACAGCTAGGAGGCAATTTTCCAGTTGAGATTGCTGCAGAGCTGGCTTTTTTGGGCGCTACACCGGACTTGTCATGCGCAGGGCCATCTTCATCTGGCAATCACGACCCGCTACAAAAATTTTAAATTTCAATTAATGGTCTTAGATACTTTTACATTTAAGTAACACTAGTGCTTTATGCCTTTTTTTATTCAACTTAAGCATTCTTACTTTATTTTGGATGATGTTATGACAATTTTATTATATATGTTATTTTCTCATATGTTTAATTTGGTTTGTTATGTTAATTGAGCTATTTTACTTGGATGAAATTTCTATAAATTAATTGAAAAGTAAAAAATTAAAGTTTAATAAAAATACTTTGTCAAAATAGGCAAAATAATAGAAATCTAAAATTTTAATGGAAAATTTGAATTTGGCGGTGGTTTTTAACTGCCGCAAAAGAGTAGTATTGTCCTCCTTCCTAGCATATTGCGGCGGTTGTTAACCGCCGCAAAACCCAAGCGGTTGACTAAAACCGCTGCACCTCATCTTCCGGCGTTTCATGAAACCGCCGCAAAATGTTTTGCAGCGGTTCAAAACTGCCACTAAATGGCTTCAGGAACCGCTGCTAAATACCGATTTTGTTGTAGTGAATTTTTGAAAAAAATCTTATTATGAGCTAATTTCAATTTATTTATCTATTAAAGACTTTATTTTTAGAATTTTTTCTATTAAATGTAACTAAATCAAGTTTTGATAATTAAACTAGAAATTTTATTTAATTTTATAATTATTAAAAAAATTTTCTATTTTTAAATTATAAAGCTTAGTAGTTGTAAAAGAATAAGAATTTATATGATTTAGTTTAAAAAATTGAGATTTTGGAATTTAATACTTTAATTTTTATAAACAAAGAAAACTAATTAAATTATCTCTAATTTTAAATTAGAATACTTGATTAAAAGTCAATTAGCAAATTGATAATTAAATAATATTTTTAAAGTAATTTTAAGGGATTGAATTAGATTTTAAATTAACACAATGTACCCTAATTTAATTAAAATCATCAAACTCCAATTTAACCAAAAATTCCTAAATCAAACCGTAACCCTAACTAAATAAAACCCTAATTTTACCCTAACCCCTACCCACACTCACTGCCATTCACCCTACCCCATTCCCCCAAACTCAACAGCATCTGAAAACCAAAGATAGAAAGAAAGAAAAGAGAAAGGGAAGAATGGAAAGGGAGAAGAAAGGAGAAAAGGGGGAAAGGGAAATAGAGATAGCGATCCGAGAGAGTAGAGGAGGAGGTGGAGGGGCTGCTGCCTCACCGCCGCATGCCGTGCCGTCGTGCCACTGTCAAAGGAGAGAGGGAGATTTGAAGGGAACCAGGACGTTGAGGAGGGAGGACGATGACGTTGTCTCGCCATCAGTGCTGTACACGTCGCCGCTATGTGAAGCCGCAAGCCTCGTCACAGTCATCGTAGTGGGTCGTCGCCGCTCACCTCTGTTGTCGCTAAAGCCATGCTGTCGTCGAAGATAGGCCAGCAGAGAGAGTTCGCGAAGAGAGAGAGAGAGCCTGACAAAAGAGAGTTACGCACGCGAGAGGAGAGAAGACAGTTTTGCTATCGCCACCGCCGCGTCTCACAGCTGTTGAAGGAGCCATCGCTGCTAAGACCCTAGCTGTCACTGCGGAAGGGGAGCCTCGCCAACACCATCGCTGAAACTGGGCCAGACCTATCGGTAACTGCTTCTTCCTTTCTTGAATCTTGGTGTCTCTGCTGCCTTACCGATCAGAGTGGTGCTACTGCCACTAGGACGGATGCCCTGGTCCCTGATTTCTGTTCTTTGCCGCTCTATCATTTTATTTTTCCATAGCTGCAGTGAGTTCCTGATCTAAAACCATTAACATTATTGTTGTGCTATATGATTGTTAAGGACTTTAGCATCTTAACATCTCAGGGTTAAACCACGATAATTGTGAAGTTGTGTTTGATATTGTTGTTATCGCGGGGAGCTGTCGGTGTGGCTAATGCTGCTGCTGCTGTTTCGGTTGCCACTGCTGCCATGAATTAAAAGGAAAAAAGAGTTGCCACGATTAATTTATGCGCTTGGCTAACTGAAGTAGGAGATTGTTTTAAAATTAAAAATATTTTGGCTTGAATACCTGATGAGATTAGTGAATTAATGCAAATGGATGAATGTCTGTGATATATATGATTTCTCTTGTAATTGAAGAGTTATGTTTGATGGTGATTGGTTGTTTTCAAGTTTTTAGTAAAATTGATTGAAAATATTGATTTTGGATTTTAGATTGAAAATGATAATGATTGATTTTGAATGATGTATTTGAAAATGTTAATTTGACATGCAGATTTTGTTGGGTTGAGCTTGAATAAAGGGAACTCGTGAAGGGTGGTAAACTCCAGTTTTTAAGAGAGGTGCTGTCAGAATTTTTCTAAGAATTTGAAGAAGTTTTGGTTGTGATTCCAAAAATGATTTTGATTTGGGTAACTTCAACAAAAGAAGTATCTTTTGAATGCTTCTAAAGATTATTAAAGAAAATCGAATTCTTATGATTTTGTCAACTCGTGGTTTTAAACTCATTTGATTTCTAATAACTAGAAGAGATTTGATTAACTAGACAAAGTCTTTAAGACAGTAAATTAAGTATTTGGGAATAGCAAGGTGAGTAGGGTTTTGATGAAATTAAGCATAAGAGTTGGGAGAAAGAGAGTTATTTTAAAGAATATGATGGAAATTATATGGTGATGATTTGGAGGTAGGTTTGGTAAGTTGTTTGAAGGATTATGTTTGAAACTGAGATGTGAATAGTGACAATTGGTTTTAAATGAGGTCTGATGATGATTTCGAGATTAAGAGAAAGGATAATGATTAAGTTTGATTGAAATATCATGATGGTTCCGGTTGATTATAGTGATGTGGGATGATGACTGTAGTTGATGATGATGGTTATGTTATTGATGACATAATTTGTGATGAATGAGACGTGATTGAGAATGATATGGATATTGATGAATTATGATTGAAATATTCATATGGCTTATGCATTTGAATTATCTGAGACACGAGTTTTCCTGGGTAGATGCAGTGGTTTGCCACCACTTGCTCCAGGTTAAGACTCGATACTCTGTTGACCCTCTGTCTCAAGATATGATCGGACACTTTAACTCCCCGGGTTCTCCCATAGGCATGCATATATATATATATATATATATTAATTTGAGCTTGGTGTCTTCCCCATGGAATATTATATTATTGAGCTTAGAGTTCGACTCCATGGAATATTATATTTGAGCTTGGAGTTTGACTTCATGGATATTATTTTTGAGCTTGGGGATGCGCGTATAGAGGGACTGTTGATGACAAGTCATCTTATGCTAGCTTTTCAAGCATTTTTCACTTGTTTCATTAGGTTTTATGCACTTTCTTGCATTATAAGTAAGTAATTTGGAATGGATTTGCATGGTTTTGTTGAATCAATCAACCATCCTTTATTTGACACTAAATCATGAGGTTTAAGCTAGAGTTAGTTGGTTTTTGAATGATTTATAAACCTTGTGAATTTGGTAATACTTTGATTGGTTGTTTTGATTACTTGTAGGTGAAGAAATGGTGGAAAAAGGAACTTTTAGCACGCTTTTAAAGTTAAAGCACGCTTTGGACCTTAGGCCACGCTTTGGAAAGCGTGACCCAAGGCACAAAAGCGTCACACATTGAGGAAACAGAAGCGTGGCATCAAACCAAACAAGGCCAAGGAAGCACCAAGGCCTATGGCGCTACGTGAAGAGAGTTAACTAAGCGCCCAAGGAAGCATGCAAAATCAATAGCGCTTAGTTAACTAAGTTAACTTTTTCGTGGGTCTTCCTCAAAGAAATTCAAGGCACGCTACACCAAAGGAAGCCACCAGGTTTCGAACCAAGCACTAGAGGGAATAAAAGAAGCACTACAAGCAAGGGAAGGTGGAGCCAAGGATCGAACCTTGCACATGAGGCATAAGAGGAGCGCTAGAATGCAAGGCAATTGGCAAGGAATTGACCACAAAGAAGCAAGCCAAGGTTCGAACTTGGAACCTCACCTTACAAGCAAAAGGGGCACTCAGTTAATCTACTTCACTGAGCGCTACCTTGTGCAACAAAATTGGCCGAATTGCATCCCTCAAGGCTCGAACAAGGGAGCTCTTCCAAGCACACAAAGGGCACTCAGTTCCTTCACTTAACTGAGTGCCACTCCTCATGAATTGTTGGCGCTGAATTACTTCACCAAGGGCTCGAATGTGGAGCCACATTGCACACAATGGAGCGCTGCGTGAAGTGTTTGAACTGAGCGCTATAAGGGATGCCCAAGGGAGCTTGGCACACAACAAATTGGAAGGCCAAGGAAACAAGGTTTGGGCGCTCAATTAAGTAACACAACTCAACGCTTCCCTGGAGCTATACACGAACAAAAATAAGCCAAGGAAAGGCAATGGGTAGCACTCAGTTGGTTTAGTTAACTGAACGCTTCCCTGGGAGCTGCACCATGGTCCAATTTTAATTCAATTGCCACTTTGTATTCAATTCTTCACCAAATGAAAAGCCCACTCCAAATTCTGAAGATCAAAAATAAAAAGTGTATAAGTAGGACTTAGTTTGATTTAGAGAGAGACTTTTTGACTTTCACTTTTGAACATTCTTTTATTTTAGAGTTTTATTTTGGAATTGGGGAATTGGGATTGAGAGCTGAGTTCTCTCCTCTTTGTTCTCACTTTTGCATAACACACTTTCTGTTTCTGAATTCTGGATTGAGATTGAAGGAATTCTATTTCAATCATTGATCTACAATTCATCTTTGTTTTCCTCTGCATAATTCTAAGGATTGGGAATTGAATTTAGCTTTCTGTCTTCATTTTCATTTCTTCTGCAACTCTTGCTATCTGTTCTTAGAATTTGGATTGAGATTGAAGAGCTTCATTAATTCTAAGTCTGAGAATCATCTTTTACCTCTCTTCTCAATTATTCTAGGAATTGGATCTAAGTTTTCTTTGTTGTTCCATTTATATTTCTTCTGCAAATTGTTCTTTGTTGGATCAAGGAAGGAATTGAGATCTAGACTTGTTTTCTAGTCTCATCGATCACCTGAGATCTTGAATTTCTTTCCTAGATTTTACAATTGAGCTGAATTTACTTTTTGCCTTATTCTTCAAGCAAGTTTTCCATTTCAGTTTAGATCTACTGCACTTACTTCATCTTCTTTACTTTCTATTGTTAAATTCTGCAGCCCAGCATCCCACATCCCTTTACTATTCAAGCAATTTATATTTCTAGCACTCTAAGCTTTAGCTATTTACATTTCTTGCAATTTAAATTTCAGTCATTTACATTACTTGTACTTTAAGATTCAGCTATTTTACTTCTTCTGCTCTTTAATTTACTGTCAATTCTCCCTCTCCCTTTAGTTTCATGCAATTTAGCTTCTGTTGGTTACAATTCACTCAAATCATCAACTGTTTGCTTAACTAAATCAACCATCTAACAAAAATTGCTCAATCCATCAATCCCTGAGGGATCGACTTCACTCATGTGAGTAATTACTACTTGATGCGACCCAGTACACTTGCCAGTGAGTTTAGGTGTTGGAATCCGTTTTCAACCCATCAAGTTTTTGGCGCCGTTGCCGGGGATTGATCTAGGTTGACAATGATTAAGTAAGGTGGTGATCTAGATTAAGCACTTTTTCTTTATTTTTATTTACTTTTTTTGCTTTTAACAAGCACATTAACTGTTTGAATTTTTGCTTAAGCTAACACTAACTTTGCTCTATCAGTAGAGTGAACTGTTTTTTTTGGTTCTGTGTTTATTTTTCATGCTTTTGTATGAAAGAGGCAAGGAGAGAGATCCCTACCTTCTGTGAAGCTGATGAAAGAACTCTCCAAAGGATAAGAAGAGAAGCAAGAGGGAAGGGAATTGTTAGAGAAGAAGAACCTTTTGAAGAAGAATTTCAAGAAATGGAGGAACACTCAACAAATCCAACAAATCCACCAGTGGGAGTGGCTAACAACAATGGTCAACCACAAAGGAGAGTATTGGCTTCATATACATTTGCTAATCTAAGGCATTATGGGAGTAGCATCCTCACCCCAAATGTCAATGCAAACAACTTTGAATTGAAGTCCCAACTCATCATCCTAGTACAAAACAATTGCTCATATGGAGGAAGCCCTTTGGAGGATCCAAACCAACACTTATCTACCTTTCTAGGGATTCGTGACACAGTGAAGTCCAATGATGTGCATCTAGACATATACAAATTGTTGCTGTTTCCATTTTCATTGAGGGACAAAGCTGCTCAATGGCTTGAAGCCTTCCCACAAGGAAGCATCACTAGCTCGGAGGATCTAGTGAACATGTTCCTAGCCAAGTTCTACCCACCTCAAAAGATTATTAGGCTCAAGACAGAGGTTCAAACCTTCACACAAATGGATGCAGAATCTCTCTAAGAGGCATGAGAGAGATACAAGGCCCTGATTAGGCAATGTTTCCCTAAAATGTTCAATGAATGGGACATCCTTCAAAACTTCTATGAAGGATTTAACTTTGAAGGCTCAGGAGGCACTAGACCATTCAGCAGGAGGCTCTTTATAATTAATAAAGACAGTAGAGGAAGCCCAAAACCTCATTAATATTGTGGCAAACAATCAATATTTCTTCGCTCATCAAAGGCAATGCCAACCAGCTCAAAGAAAGGGAGTGTTGGAGTTGGAAGGAGTGGACACTATCCTAGCTCAACATAAGGTGATACAGCAGCAAATCCAGCAACAATTTGAGCAAATGGCTAAGAGGATTGATAGCCTCCAAGTTGCAGCAGTGAACACAAGCCAACCATCACCCACATGGGGGCAAAATGAAGAAAACCAAGAAGATCAGCAGCAGGAACAAATTCATTATGTGCACAACCAAGGCTCTGGCCAAAATGAAGTTTATGGTGATACCTACAATCCTTCTTGGAAGAACCATCCAAATCTCAGATGGGGAGATAACCATAATCAAAATCAGCAACTATGGCAAAGAAATTCAAAGCAAAACAACTCAAGAAATAACCAGAACCACAACCAGCAAAACACTAACCCTAATCCATATAGAAAACCCCAAAATAACTACCCAAATTCCAACTACTATCCACCCAATAATCCAACCACTAACCAAAACACCTACTATCAACCTTTAACACCCCACAACCAGCCACAAATATCACAAGACACTCAAAGAATCTCCAACTTGGAGATATTGACAGAAAAGATAATGAAGCACCAAGAGATAACAAGCAAGAATCAGGAAGCTTCAATAAGAAACTTAGAAAGACAGATTGGGCAACTGTCTAAGCAAGCAGTGATTGAAAAGCCAACAAGCTCACTCCCAAGTGATACCATTCCAAATCCTAAAGAAGAGTGCAAAGCTATTTGATGAGTCTAATTCACACCCCATTCAAAAATTGGTGAATTAGTTCTTTTGGAAAGTGCACCAAAATTATCATCAAGTAATAACCCACACTGTAGTGGGATCGTATCCACAGAGATTGGTAAATTTGAGCAGTTTTAATTAATTGATGAATTAGTCAAGCGGATCAATAAGATTGTGAAGTGCAGAATTGTAAATGACATAAATGTAAATGACTAAAATATAAAGAAAAGTAATAAAGTGCAGAAATAGAAATAGCAGAATGTAAAGTGCAGAATCATAAATGAATTGAAAGTAAATGGAAATGGGGAATTTCTGAATGTAAAATTAAGCTATAAAGAAAGGGATAGATAAGAATGAGGAAATTCATTGAGATTGGGAGATGTTGTCTCTTTGGATCAAATCTAGCTTATATCCTCTTCAATAATGCAACTCATTGACCTCTTGAAAATCATGATTGATTGAGCCCCAATCCCTTGGTGACTCAATCTCTCAGATCTTGATCAATAACCAATTCCTTGGTCTAATTACTCATGAAGAGAGATATGCTTGGTCCCTGATTATACCACACACCATCATAGGTCCAAGTAGAGGGAGGATTATATGTCACATATCCAAACACCAAAACCCAGATTCTACTCAAGTGTGAGAAGGGATTTCAAGCATGGTTTCATGTTTCCTTTCCCAAGGTTCCCATAAAACCCAATTGCATTCAATCTCTTTTCCGAGATAATTGAACACTAAGCATTAAGAACGAAATTCCTTCTAGAAAATCAAAGAGAAGATGAAGAGAAGAAGAATTTCACTATTATCAATCCATCAAGTACAACAGAGCTCCCTCTCTCAATGAGAGGGAGGTTAGCTACTCATAACTCAAAAAGTACTCAAAAGTGAAGTGTAAAAGTGGATCTAAAACTAATTGCTTAACCCCCCTTTCAGTACTCCTTGGGGGGGGTATTTATACTACTCCTAGTAAAATAAAAGAATTACAAAAGTGAAAAAGGAAAATTACATTTTGGAGGGAAAAGAAGCTCAATAAGTGTGACATCCCAGCTGGCGTGTGATTGGCGCTCTGGTGGCGTGTCACGTACTCTTCAATTTTAGCTTGGCGTGCCACGCCCAGCCCTTCAAGTGGCACGCTCGTCTCTCTAACAACCTTGGCGTGCCACGCCTTCGAGCTCAAGTGGCACGCCCTAGCCTTTTTCCCTTTCTCTCTTCCTCTGGAAACTTGAATTAGCGTGGCACGCCCAGGGTCTGGCGTGCCACGCCTAATAAACCCATATTTCATGAGTTCTTTTGTGCTTAATTTGAGTGATTTATACAATCCTTCACCTACTTATTCACATTAATTGCATGGTTTTACCTTCCCTTCCTTATTATGTGATATAAATGAAAAACATGTTTTCTAAGCTTTAAAATTAATTATTTTAATTACCTTTATTTCCATTCGATACCGTGATTAGTGTGTTGAGTAGTTTCAGATTTTCTAAGGCAGAATGACTTAAAGGATGAAAAAAGAAACATACTAAAATGGAAGGAGAAAGCAAAACGGAGCTTTAAGGAAACTGGTATCCACGCGATCGCATGGATGACGCGATAGCGTGCCAAGCACGAATCAGCAGCGACGCGGCCGCATGACTGACGCGACCGCACGCCTTCAGCAGAACGCACATGACGCAGTCGCATGACTGACGCGACCGCGTGGCAAGGAAAAGCTCCGAATGACGCGACCGCGTGACCCACGCGGACGCGTGACAGAGGCCACGCACCAAAAATTACAGAATACGCCCCCAGCAAATTCTGAAGCCCTTTTTGGCCCAGATCCAAGTACAGACAGCATAGACCAGAGGTTATAAAGTGTGGGAATGCTTCCATTCAAAGGGAGCTCGCCAATTTCTAGTTTTCATGATTTAGATTTAGTTTAGAGAGAGATTCTCTCTCTCTTAGGATTTAGGACTTCTTCTTGTTTTGGGAGTAACTCTGGATCTAGGTTTTAATGTTCTTTTATTTTAGTTTTACTTTTATTTATTTATTCCAACATTTGAATTGATTATTATAATTTGATTTATGAATTATTCCATGTTACAGATCTCTATTTGAATTAATGATATTTGAGGTATTTTCAGTTTATGATTGTTCTCTTTGAATTAAGTTGCCATTACTTCCCATCTAAGGACACTTTTATTATTCCAGCAATTTACTTTTTCCGCTTTTGGTCTTGGTTAAGAATTCAGTAACTCAACAGTTATTAAACTCAACGTAATTGATAATCGTTATTTTGCTAATTGAGCTGAACCTAAATAATCCCAACCTTTTCTTAGGAAATAATTAGGATTCAAAGGTCAATTTAATTAGTCCCTTGACTTTCCTTTGCCCTGGCAAAGGTTGACCAAGTGGAATTAAAATACAACTTTCATTATTGTTGAGAGGGATAACTAAGTTGGACTTCTAATTTCCCCTATCTTGCCAAAAGTTGTTTTACAGTTATTATTTATTTTTAATTGCTATTTAATTCACTCGTCATTTAAATTACTTGTTTCTCACCTTCTAAACCCCGATTACAACCTTTATAACCAATAATAAGAACATACTTCCTCGCAGTTCATTGAGAAGACGACCCGAGGTTTGAATACTCGGTTAACAATTTTTAAGGGGTTTGTTACTTGTGACAACCAAAACGTTTGTACGAAGGGATTTTTGTCGGTTTAGAGACTATATCTACAACGCGACTATTTTTATGACATTATTTACTGGCAAAAACCTAAACGTCAAAATGGCGCCGTTGCTGGGGAACTGCTAACGTGTGCCTTATTATTGGTTAATGTAAATATTTTTCTTTTGCTTGTTTATTTATTTTTGTTTTTTCTTTTTATCTTTATTTGCTACTATGAACTCTCACCCCTTTTGCTTTGAGTTTGGTTCTAATATTGTTAAAGGAAATAGAAGTTACAGCAGGAATGTGCATCAAGGTCAGACCAATCATGGATGGATGGAACCAAGAGGATCTAATCAACCCTTTTGGCAGCAACACCCTCCGAGATATCCTGGAACAAGACCATTCTACCGTGCATACCCAGCTGAAAGACATGGTGGACAACCTTGTAACTACCAACAAGCCCCACCCCATGCATATGAACCATCCTTTCAACATAACGTCGAACCACCACACTCACAAGCTTCTCTTCACCATTCGCCATCATATGATCCTTCCTTACCCCAATACCAATCCAATTGTTCCCAATCATCACCACTTCCTTTGTATCATGTCCCAATCCGGCAAACCGCAAAGTAGAGGATCGCCTAAAAGAAACAGTAATTAAATTTCAAACAACCATTCAACAACTGGAGCAAGCACTAATTCAATGGGCCACTAGGCGCTCAAATATACAAGGATCAACCACAGCTCCATGTGGACAGCCCGATGAAGAGCGTAGCATGAAAGAAATACTAGAGACTCCAGTGGATAAGACAGAGAATGAATTCATACTAGAACAAGTGGAAGAAGCTGTCATTGTTCAAGAAGAAGAGTTGGTTGAAGATCTAGGAGATGCTGAACTTCCTTGAGAATCCAGAATTGAGGAAAACTCCGTCCAAGATGCTACAGTTGATGCTAAGGAGGATACCGTACAATCTCCAAGGCAAGTCGTTTACGAAGAATCAGACGGAATAATCCTAGAAGCAAATTTCCTTGATGATGATAGTCACAAGTCTAGTTCTCCTAATGATGAACTTGCGTTTGCAAGTGAATTCTCTGAGATCGAAGGATTTTCCCCAAGTGAATATGAAGATGATGCGGAGGTAGATTTCTCTCAACCTCCAATCTATGACTCGAGTGATGAGGAAGACATAGAGGACTTTGACCAGGATACAGATACAATTGAAGATCTTTGCGAGGAAGTGGAAGAATTCATAGAAGAGCACAAGGAAACGGAACTTGCAGAACCACCAAAAACACCAATTCCAAGGCCATTACCACCTAATACAAGCTTCAAGTGGGTACAATCCTTAACTTATAGCTTTACTTATTCACTTGAATATGGTTTGCTTGAAACAGATGGCCAACTTAGAGCTCTCTGCGGCTTTAAGAGTAAGAGGGAATTGGCTCGTACTCAGAACTGGTGCACCAGGTTCAATAAGGTTCCGCGCTTCACCTCGAAGTACACGGATTGGTATCATGCTCAATTGCATGGATCACGGAGAACGTTTGGTCACCACGGTGAGATTCTACTTTTTAAACCTCCCGGATGGAGACATGTAGACCAAGACGGAGGCGGATTTAAACGCAAGGCTTGGAATCCTGAGGTTTATTCTGACATTTGTTACCCCAGGAGCCTAAAAATTTGTTTGAAGCTGCTCAGAAGCTTCACATGCTTAGTTTGGGACCCCGGAGGCTATTGGCATTCCAAGCACTGATGGAGATTTTTGGACGAATTTAAACATAAACCACCATAACAGGATACTCCTCCAATGTCCAACTTAAGGACTTTAACTAAAAGTGCTAGGTGGGAGACAACCCACCACGGTATGGTCGCTTCTTTTTCAATTTATTTCTTGTTAATTGCTTTCATTTTTCCTTTTTCATTTTAATTTATTAAACCTGGAATCATGCATAAGCATTCATGATAGTCATTGCATTCTGCATTTTTCATGCATATAAAAATAAAACAAGGGGTGCACGATGCGACCACATGCCCCATGCGATCGCGTCATATCGCGAAAAACACCACCTATGCGACCGCGTAAGCCACGCGGCCGCGTGAGCCACGCGGCCGCGTGATATATATATCGGCGTAAGGATCCAACGAATAGAAAGTTAGGCTGGAATCGTGCGGCCCTTGTGCGTTTCGCACAAATTGGCCCACGCGATCGCATGCCCCATGCGATCGCGTCACTTGCACATTATAAATCCCACGCGACCGCGTGAGCGACGCGATCGCGTCGCATGGATTGCATATCATCCCAAAAGGAGACAGAAAGTTGAGCTGAAACGGCGCTGAAACGACGCAATCGCGCGACCCATGCGATCGCGTCACCCCTCTTTCCCCCCTCTCATGCGATCGCACGACCCACGCGATCCTATCACCCCCATTTTCATCCCAACCACGCGACCGTGTACCCCACGCGGCCGCGTGGATTCGAAAATATAACCCCCCAGCCCGCGAACCCTATCAGTCGCACAGCCCCCCCTTCACCCCCAACCCTCTTCTCCTTCTCTCTTCTTCTTCCCCCAGCCACCGCCGGCCAGCCACCACACCACCACCCCAACGCCGCCGCCCAGACGTCACCGCCGTACCACCCCCTCCCCTTCTCTCTTCTTCCTTCTTCCTCTCTCCTCCCCTCTCCACCACTGCGAACCGCGAGTACCGCCCAGCCACCACCGGCCGTCCAGCCGCGCCCCCCTCTCCGCCACCCACCCCCTTCAGCCAGCAACAACCACCGCCCTCCCTTCCCCTACCCCCTTCCTCTCTCACTAACCCTATTACCTCCCTCCGCCACTGCCCCCTCAGCCGCCACCGCGACGCCGTGCACCACCACCGCGCCGGATGCCGCTGCAGCCACCTTCTTCCCTGTTCCACCCCTTCCACTTACCAGGTTCCGCAACACGCAACCCTTTTTATCCGTTTGTCACCTTTCTGTCTTTTTTATTCCGTTTATGTTCATGATTAGGATAGCTAGACTTGCATGTTGTAGTGGATTTTTAGGTTGTTAGGTAGCTTAGGCTGTGGTTAGTGGATCTAGGTCTGTTTACTTGCACTGTTCTTACTTCTGTTTTATCCTATGTGCAAATCTGTTGCTGCTATAATCATGATTCATATGCTGCTTTCTTGTATGTTGCTGCTGTTTACATTGAGTTTTTATGTTTATTTTATATCTATGTACATGCAGCTTGATCTTTTTAATTCATATGAACTGATATGATTGCTGTTTATTTTCCGGGACAATCCAATTTTAGTCGGAATGCTGCCCAAATTTTTTTGAAAATTGTTTTCATTCTTGTTTTGGTTTGGCAACTCTGTTTTACTCTGCTTCCCCCAAACCACTTCATGAATTCTAGGGCCACTTTCTTATCCTCTTTGATTTCCTGGTTCATAACCTGCAATTGTGATTCACTGATTCCAATTTCTGATTTCTTTATTTCTATTCGAATCAGCATCACCCTGTTTTCTTTATTCGATTTTGAGTACTTCTATTCTTACTTGTGAATCCTTGTTATATGGAATTTTTCTATGCCACTTACTTTCCTAACTCACTAATTTTAATTTACTAATTTCTTTTTACCATACTAACCCTCTTGATCTCTTTTCTGATTACTTTCACTTCCTCTAACTTTCTCACTATGGCATATTGCTTATTTTTTTCCATTTAACATAAATTCAATCACATTTCATATACTCATTTTCCTTATTTTATTCCCCCTTTGCCGCTTGGAGTTTCCTTTGTTTAATTGCCTATTTGCTTTCCTATTATTTTTTTTTATCCATTCCTGGTTTTCTGTTTTTCAGGATGTCTGCCTCACAGAGGAAAGGTAAAGGCAAGGCCACTGGAAAGCGCAAGAGAGGAGATTCCTCCCAGTCTATCATTGCTCTAATGCACGATTCATCATGGCGGGAGAAGAACTTTACACAGCAGGAGAAAGCTAACCAGCTGCTTCCTGCAAATGATCCTATAAAATTTGCAAACCGGTACTGTGAACTGAAGTACCTGGCTTTTGCGAACTCCAGAAATCTATACCTGGAACGTACCTTAAAGATTCCAGAAGCCCTCCAGCAGTACACTACTGAGCAAATCAAGCAATGGGGCTGGTTCTTTTTGGAGAGACCACTGACAGAGGTCAATTCATCTTGGGTCTGGGAATTTTATTGCAACTACTACCTTACTACCCTAGATGCAATGAACCTGAGGAGAAAGCAAATTCTGGTCACTGAGGAGGCCATAGAGACCATTCTCCAGCTCCCAGCAAAGTCCGATAAGCCAGATGGTTTTGCACTGGCTGAGGAGGACATGGGCCAGATGCGGTTTGATTGGGATGCTGTGAAGGCACGGATAGCTCTCAACCCTGCTGTTCCTTAGGAGATGGGTCAGAACACCACTATGCCTAGAGGGATCCAGAGAGTGTACTTGAATGATGAGGCTCGGCTATGGCATCAGATCTTGAGCAACTATATGATGCCGAGTACTCATGAGACTGAGATCACGGTTACCATGATCACCCTCCTCTGGTGTGTGCTAGAGGGTAAGGACCTGTACTTACCTCGTTTTATCCGGCATTATATGGCCAGGGTCCACGTTCGAGGAACCCTCCCTTTTCCTTATCTGGTTACACGGCTAGGCCGTCAGGCTGATGTGCCTTGGGAGGATGCCGATGACCGACCACCAGCAGCGGACTGCAGGAAGATCATCCCTCACAGCAGGAACTTCCTTGCTTTGGGCTACAGACCACCACCTGTCACTACTACTGATGAGACAGCCCCTCCGTCTGCTGGACCCTCTTCATCCACAGCTGCCCCTGCTGCCACCACTGCACCTCCACCCGCCTCTGAGCCGGTTTATCGCCTCATGCACCGTCTATTCCGACAGTTTGATCAGATGGAGCGCCGTAACAGGCGCCGGTATGAGAGATTGGAGCGCCGCAGCAGGCGACGCTATTCCCATCTGAAGCTGATGATCAGACAGGGTGCCGATATCCCCTCCGAGCCCGACACACCATCAGAGCCATCAGAGGAGGAGGAGGATGAGCACGAGGAGGAGCCTCATTCCCAGGCGGAGACTCATCAGCAGGCAGCCACAGTGCAGACTGCCCCGCATCAGGAGGTTATGCCCCAAATAGAGGCTGCGGATCCGGAGATCCCGATCCAGTCAGTCTCCCCTCTACAGCAGCCGGACTTTCAACCCACCACTGCCACAGAGACCCCAGCTACCATCCCTACCAGTGATGACACTCCTTCACACCCGGCTTGATTGAGCATCGGGGACGATGCTTCATTTTAAGTGTGGGCAGGTCGCCATCTCTGGCGTTTATTTTGGTGAACTACTACATACTTTTTCTTTTATTTTGGATATTTTTCTGTATTTTTTCTCTTTTTTTATTGTTATTTTATGAGTACTTATACATTGCTACTTGTGTATTTTACTCTATTTTCTGCATTTTGCATTTTTTGTTCATATATTAGTTATTTAGTTCATTTTAGTTATTTAGTTTAGATTGCAATTCTAACTTATTAGTGGATCAATTAGTATAGTTTACCCTTTTACATAAGATAGCTTAGTTATAGCTTAGTTTAAATTGACAAATATTAAAAAGAGTAAGCTAGGAACTTGAACATAATAGATTTAGATCCATAAAACCTTGTATATAGCATTACATGATGTAGTTAAGCTGACAACATTTCATCAAGGAGGAACATTAAAACTTTAAAAGCTACCCTAAATAATTTTTTTTATGAGAATAATGGGAATTTTTAACTAAACCTGCATACAATATATAAATGATATATGATGCTTGAGTTAGAGAACACACAGCCTGTGAGTCTTGAGCTTAAGTGTATGGTTGCATTCAAACCATAATTTCATTTCTGTGTGTTTCACTTCTTTTTATTCTGATGTTCTTTACTTTGCTTTAATCTATATGTCCAATTATAGAATATAGAATAGATACGTACCAAGAGATTGATTGAGGCCATCATTTGATTTTAGCTCACTCACCCTAAATTAGCCTACCTTTTACATCACCCTTGTTAGCCCCCTTGAGCCTTTTAAAACCCCTTTATTCTATTTAGCCAAATTACTAGCCTTAAGCAGAAAAACAAAAGAAAATCCCAAGTGAATCCTTAGTTAGCTTAAGATAGAAAATTATAAATAGAGTAAAATGTGGGAAACCTTTTGGGAACATGGATGATAGAAACAAAAGGTAGAAAAGTTAAAAGGAATAAAATAAAATTTGGGAAGCATGCTCATGAGAAAATCTAAGTAATTCAATTACCATGTGTATTAAAAAAAAGTTATTTTTTAGCATTTAAATAAACAAGGGATACAAAAGAAATTCCCCAATGCAGAATAAAAACAATGCACATGGGATAAAAATAAAAAGTGAAACATGAGCATGTAACAATAAGTGGGATAATATGGGAGAATAGGTAAAGAAGTTTTATCTTGCTAAATATGTATGTTAGGTGAGATCTTAGTCTAATTAAGGATTCGCTTATTAGCTCACTTAACCCTATACATAAATCCTTACCTTTACCTTGGCCCCATTACAACCTCAATTAAAGACCTCAGGACTTTTTGGTATGACTATATTCTATAATTGTTGATTGGTTAGATGAAGAACAAAGTTATAGAAAGTAAGAATAAAAAGAAAAACAGAGTGAATAAACCCAATAAACACTAAGTGACTAGAGAGTAAACACAAAATCCGGTGAGGGTTCTATAACTCATCAACATATATCTGTGCTTATATTTACTAATTGTTTTGCAAGTTTGTACAATGTTTTCTTTCCCATCGCATTTGCTAAAATGCTTTATTACTTAAGGGTTAGCTATATATATATATATATATATATATATATATATATATACATGACTCCTTGAGAATGTGAATTAACTTGACTACATGTAAGCTCTATATATAAGTGAATAAATTAGAGTTGCATGATGCATCATCCATTTAGGTAGTTGCATTTAAATTAGGTTGCATTGCATGACATTCCATCACTTTAACCTTAGTTATTTACCTTGGATTTAGCATGAGGACATGCTAGTGTTTAAGTGTGGGGAGGTTGATAAACCCATATTTCATGAGTTCTTTTGTGCTTAATTTGAGTGATTTATACAATCCTTCACCTACTTATTCACATTAATTGCATGGTTTTACCTTCCCTTCCTTATTATGTGATATAAATGAAAAACATGTTTTCTAAGCTTTAAAATTAATTATTTTGATTACCTTTATTTTCATTCGATACAGTGATTAGTGTGTTGAGTAGTTTCAGATTTTCTAAGGCAGAATGACTTAAATGATGAAAAAGGAAACATACTAAAATGGAAGGAGAAAGCAAAACGGAGCTTTAAGGAAACTGGTATCCACGCGATCGCATGGATGGCGCGATAGCGTGCCAAGCACGAATCAGCAGCGACGCGGCCGCATGACTGACGCGACCGCGCGCCTTTAGCAGAACACACATGACGCGGTCGCATGACTGACGCGACCGCGTGGCAAGGAAAAGCTCCGAATGACGCGACCGCGTGACCCACGCGGACGCGTGACAGAGGCCACGCACCAGAAATTACAGAATACGCCCCCAGCAAATTCTGAAGCCCTTTTTGGCCCAGATCCAAGTACAGACAGCATAGACCAGAGGTTATAAAGTGTGGGAATGCTTCCATTCAAAGGGAGCTCGCCAATTTCTAGTTTTCATGATTTAGATTTAGTTTAGAGAGAGATTCTCTCTCTCTTAGGATTTAGGACTTCTTCTTGTTTTGGGAGTAACTCTGGATCCAGGTTTTAATGTTCTTTTATTTTAATTTTACTTTTATTTATTTATTCCAACATTTGAATTGATTATTATAATTTGATTTATGAATTATTCCATGTTACAGATCTCTATTTGAATTAATGATATTTGAGGTATTTTCAGTTTATGATTGTTCTCTTTGAATTAAGTTGCCATTGCTTCCCATCTAAGGACACTTTTATTATTCCAGCAATTTACTTTTTCTCCTTTTGGTCTTGGTTAAGAATTCAGTAACTCAACAGTTATTAAACTCAACGTAATTGATAATCGTTATTTTGCTAATTGAGCTGAACCTAAATAATCCCAACCTTTTCTTAGGAAATAATTAGGATTCAAAGGTCAATTTAATTAGTCCCTTGACTTTCCTTTGCCCTGGCAAAGGTTGACCAAGTGGAATTAAAATACAACTTTCATTATTGTTGAGAGGGATAACTAAGTTGGACTTCTAATTTCCCCTATCTTGCCAAAAGTTGTTTTACAGTTATTATTTATTTTTAATTGCCATTTAATTCACTCGTCATTTAAATTACTTGTTTCTCACCTTCTAAACACCGATTACAACCTTTATAACCAATAATAAGAACATACTTCCTCGCAGTTCATTGAGAAGACGACCCGAGGTTTGAATACTCGGTTAACAATTTTTAAGGGGTTTGTTACTTGTGACAACCAAAACGTTTGTACGAAGGGATTTTTGTCGGTTTAGAGACTATATCTACAATGCGACTGTTTTTATGACATTCTTTACTGACAAAAACCTAAACGTCAAAATGGCGCCGTTGCCGGGGAACTGCTAACGTGTGCCTTATTATTGGTTAATGTAAATATTTTTCTTTTGCTTGTTTATTTATTTTTGTTTTTTCTTTTTATCTTTATTTGCTACTATGAACTCTCACCCCTCTTGCTTTGAGTTTGCCCCATGTAATTACCCTCCTTCATCCTCTCTGGAAACTTATACCAGCGTGCCACGCCCATGATCTTGCCTTGGTTCCAGTAGTTGGCGTGCCACGCCTCAGCCATAGTGACATGCTTGGGTTGGCGTACCACGCCTTCGATACCAAGTAGGACGCCTAAGTGAGGTTAAGAGGTTGGCGTGCCACGCCTTCGACTTTAAGTGGCACGCCCAGTCTTCAATTGCATTCAGCCCCTTCTCTGGATTATTGTACCAGCGTGCCACGGTATGCTGTTCAAGTGGCATGCCCATGGATTTGTGAACTCTTCAAGCTTGGTGTGCCACGCCTGGGTTCTTAAGTGGCACGCCCAAGTGACTTCTTGGAGCTGGCGTGCCACACCTTCGATACCAAGTGGCACGCCATAGTGGATGTTCTTCTTGGAATGGTGAGTTGTGATGACAAGTCATCTTAGCCTAGTTTCACTAGTCTTTTTCCTTTGTTTTCATTTAGTTTTATGCACTTTCTTAAGCCATAAGTAAGCCAATTGGGTTGAATTTCATGTTTCCTTTGATTCAATCAACCAGGGATAAATTGATGCATTTTCATGAGTTTTTGTGCCATAATTGCTCATGTGACAAGAAGAAGAACAACTCTCATGATTATGGCATAGCTTTGATACAATTCTTGATTGATGATAGGTGGAATAAAGCTTGGAAGAAGGTTGCAAGAATGGGCTTGAAAAGAGGGATCAACGTTTGAGCTAACGTTTGCCTCAAACATTAACTCAAACGTGAGAAGCAGCTGAAGAACACCCCTGAATGTTGCCAATGTTTGCGCCAACGTTTGCCTCAAACGTTGAGGCAAACGTTGGCTGAAGACGGATCAGGGGAAGGAGCCAACGTTTGCGCCAACGTTTGCCTCAAACGTGAGGTCATGAATCTTGAGGGAGTGAAGGCAGTCATGAATCAAAACAAACAGCTACACCATCAAACTCAGCAACAATTGGAGTCAATAGCTAGACAAATTGATTTTCTACATTCTACTACAGTGAATGCACAATTTTCATCATGGAAGCCACATTCTTATCTAAGAATGGGGGATTATCAACATCAGGAACAAAGGGGTTCCAACATAGGCAAACCCATGATCACAAACAACCAAAGTCATCCATCCAATAATGCCAAACAAAACCAATGCTCACAAAACATGCACCCTCAATCTCATAATAACCCACAAAATCCACAGAATACCTTTGCAACACCTACCTTTTACCCACACAATGCATGTGAAATTCCTTCGCAAGGTTTTCCACAGCCACCAGTCCATCTCATACATTTGAACCATTCTCAGAAGATCACTAACTTGGAAATTTCAATAGCGAGAATGATGGAGCATCAAGAGGTGACAACAAAGAACCAGGAAGCTTCAATCAGAAGAATTGAGAGGTAGATGGAACAACTGGCCGAGTACCTTGCAGAAATGGGTGAGAAGAGGGCAAATACTTTCCCCAGAGCCACTGAAGACAACCTGAAGGACAATGAAAAAGTTGCTAGGTGGGAGAAATGGAAAGAAATCATGGAAGGAAGTGAGAAGACTATGGGAAAAGAAACAATGATAAAAAAGAAGCACCACAGAGAAGTTCCTCAAGAAGAATTAGAGGAAAGAAAACCCACAGTGAGAGGAAAAACTCAAAGGCAACAGAATTCTCAACTTCCATGATCAGAGGATGGAGAATGTCAAGCTAGTGACAATAAAGAAGCGCTTGTTGGGAGGCAACCCAACCTGAGGTAGTTTTCTTTTCATAGCTATTTCAATAAAAATGTAGAGTAGTGTTATTTGTAGTGCAAGGAGCTAAGTTTGGTGTCACACAGCAAAACAATTTAAAGGAGAGTGAAGGATTTTAAGTTTGGTGTTCCAAAAAAAAAATCTAATTTAAAAATACATTTTTACCTTCTGCATAATCAGTGCCAGCTCCAAACACCAGAGAAGCTACTTAACAATTGTTTAGTTTTTAGTTCGAAGTCTGTTCTCTAGATCATAGCTTGCTTTTCTAGTTTATAGTGTGTTTTCTTACTAAGAGCACATGTGGTTTTCTGCATATGAACAAATTGCTATATAAAGCAAGGAACTAAGTTTGGTGTTCGCACACCAATCTAAGTTCAAGAGCCCACAAACATACATGCATGCTAACCATTTTAGAGTGCTTGGGGAACAAGCAACTTTCAAAGTTTTTTGTAGGCAGTCACTTGAATCTAAGAAAGGATTAAGCACCATCAGCCAAAGAGACAAAGAGGGATACACAGATCAACAATGGCGCTGAGAAGGAATGAAGCAAGTGAACCCCAACAGTTTGTATTGTTAAGTGACTGTCTTTTATTCAAAATTGTTATGATTGGAAGTGATATTGTACCCCTGTCTGTCTGCATAATATAGTTTTTCTATAATCTAATAATTGAGATGCTTGAATAATCACAACCCTATACTCTCCAAACTTGCTTGCACTTAATTTCTCGAGAAGGCATCACATGACAGTTCTTTGAAAAGAAGGATTGAGGAATTAAACAATTTTGAGGTAAGCAAAAGATTAGGAGAAGTGGTGGTTCTAGTTGTGTGATTATGTATTGAGGTTGCATGCTTATGAAAACTTGCATGGGAGCTCATAGGCGGGACATAGAGTTCAAAGAAGTATTGTGGAGATTCTCAAACATTTATTGATCCAAGAAGCAGCAAAAAAAAAATGGCCCAAGGCTCTGAGCATCAATTACTAGGCAGAAAAAAAAACAAAAAAAAAAAAAAAGAAAAAGCCAAAAGTGGCAACAGAACAAAAGGAAGAAAAAAAGAAACAAAGCTAGACACCAATAGCTTGAACCTTAGAATATATGCCTGTGGTGTCTTTGTACTAGGATCTGCTTGGATTATTAAGTTCTTTGGAGTGTATCAACACTTGGTAACTTGGGTTAACTAACCCGAAATTATCAACTGAAAGTCCACTATCAAGAGCAACCTGGCTACAAGACATTTAGTAACCCAAAGAGGTGCTGGGCATCAATGTTCTAAGAAGGCATGTGAGCCAAGTGTCTAAAGTGAATAATGTGTCAAGCATAAATAAAGAAAAGAGCTTGTTACACATGACACTGAACTAAAGTTTATAAAGAAAAAAAAAATTCAGAAAACAAGGACAAAAGAATAATGAGAGGTCATAACAGTGTGTTGCTTGATGCTTAGAGGAAACTTTCTAGGCCTACTTGTCAATAAGAAGTGAGTAGTTACATATCTGCATAAAACCCCATGAGCTACCAATAATACTCTGCTAACATGAGCATTGTCTTTTGTTTTCATTCTTTCTTTTTAATAATTCTGTTCTTGCTTGGGGACAAGCAAGTTTTAAGTTTGGTGTTGTGATGACAAGTCATCTTAGCCTAGTTTCACTAGTCTTTTTCCTTTGTTTTCATTTAGTTTTATGCACTTTCTTAAGCCATAAGTAAGCCAATTGGGTTGAATTTCATGTTTCCTTTGATTCAATCAACCAGGGATAAACTGATGCATTTTCATGAGTTTTTGTGCCATAATTGCTCATGTGACAAGAAGAAGAACAACTCTCATGATTATCGCATAGCTTTGATACAATTGTTGATTGATGATAGGTGGAATAAAGCTTGGAAGAAGGTTGCAAGAATGGGCTTGAAAAGAGGGATCAACGTTTGAGCTAACGTTTGCCTCAAACGTTAACTCAAACGTGAGAAGCAGCTGAAGAACACCCCTGGATGTTGCCAACGTTTGTGCCAACGTTTGCCTCAAACGTTGAGGCAAACGTTGGCTGAAGAAGAAACAGGGGAAGGAGCCAACGTTTGCCTCAAACGTGAGGTCAAACGTTGGCGCCAAAAAGAAGAGAAATAGCACTCCTGGGCACAGTAACGTTTGAGTCAACGTTTGCCTCAAACGTGAGGTCAAACAATGGCTACATTTTGGCTAGAAAGAACATGGAAGAGCACCCTTGATTGATGGGTTAGATGAGCTACGTTTGCGTCAACGTTTGCCTCAAACGTTGGGCCAAACGTTGGCCAAAAAGGGAGCCTGGGAAGACCCACGTTTGAGCTCACGTTTGACCTCAAACGTTGGCTCAAACGTGGATGACAGCAAATGGGCTATCTGCATAATGCCTCACACAAGGGACGTTTGAGTCAACGTTTGCCTCAAACGTTGACTCAAACGTGAATGGTTCATGGCCCGGTTCACAAATGGATTTCTTCCCAACACCAAGAACAATCAACGGAGGCTATTATCAACCCAATTCCATCAAGACTAAAGGCCCAATTCAAGGCTTAATGATCATTTGAAGAAAGTGTATAAATAGCTTAGGATTTGAAATTTTAAGGGAAGCTTTTTCATTTTAGAGTTTTCTTTAAGAATTTTCATAGTATTCACAGTAGAGAGCTTTTGGGTTTTGAGCTGTTTTGGAGATTCTGAGTCTTGGGGAAGGAGAATTGAATTATCTTCCTCTTAGTTTTCTTGTTTTTCAATTTCATCTACACTTGTCTTGAGTCTTGGGTGTTGAAGAATTGAGGAAATTCTGTCTCAATCTCACCTTGAGATCTCTCTGTTTCTCTTACTGCAGCTTCTGGAAAATTGAACTTGGATTTACATTTCTACATTGCTCTCTTCTTTAATTTGGCATTTGCTCTATAAATTTGGATCTACGAAGGCATTGAGATCTAGACTTAGTTATCTAGTCTCTTGGGTCCTGAGATCTATTGGTTTCCATTTTTTATTTACTTGTTTATTTACTACACCAAGTTTATTTTCCTTTTAGTTTTGAGATCCGGTTCAACTAATTACATCAACTACTCTTCATTCTGTTAAGTTTTGCTTTTCCCTGTTTAATTCCTGCAGATCCAATTCCCATTCCCCTTTTATTTTTCAAGTCATTTATATTTCTTGCACTTTAAGTTTCTGCAATTTACATTACTTGCACTTTAAGATTCAGCTCTTTTTCTTTTTGTTCCCTTTAATTTCCTGCGAATCACCCACTCCCCTTTACATTCTATGCAATTTATTTCCTGTCAACATAATTTCACACAATCAACACTTGTTTGCTTGACTAATTCAACCACTAAACTAAAGTTGCTCAATCCTTCAATCCTTGTGGGATCGACCTCACTCCCGTGAGTTTTATTACTTGATGCGACCCGGTACACTTGCCGGTGAGTTTTGTGTCGGATCATTTTCCGCACATCAAATTTTTGGCGCTGTTGCCGGGATTGAATAGATTGACAATGATTAAGTGAGGTGGTAGTTTAGATCAAGCACTTTTTCTTTAATTTTGACTAACCCACTAACTGTTTGAGGATTTGCTTCTACTAACCCACTAACTGTTTGAAGTTTTGTCTCAACTGACTACACTCAATTTTCAAAAGTACCACTGTGTTCCGTTTGTTGATTTATATGTCACAGGAAAGAAGAGAGGCCAGAGGGAAGGATATCATTGAAGAAGGAGTTTCTGAGAAAGAAGAACACCACAACATGAAGCCGCAACTCATTACACTAATCAAGAACAATTGTTCCTATGGTGGAAATCCATTGGAGGATCCTAAACAGCACATATCCATTTTTCTGAGGATTTGTGGTGCTGTCAATCTCGATGGTGTAAATCATGATACCTATAAGCTCTTGTTATTTCCTTTCTCACTGAGGGATGAAGCGGCACAATGGCTTGAAACCTTTCTCCAAGGAAATATCACTAGTTGGGATGATTTGGTTGCCAAGTTTCTAGCCAAATTCTCCTCATCCCAACAAAACATCAAGATGAAAGAGGGAATACATCCATTCATACAAGGAGAGGAAGAACCATTGTTCAAAGCATGGGAACGATACAAGAAAGCAACTGACAAAGTGGGTTTCCAAATGTTCTATGAAGGATTAACCTCAGAAACAAGAAGAGCAGTAGATTACTTCTCAGATGGCCTACTCAAAGCAACAGCAACCGGCCAAAGAACTGCAGAATTCAATGACAAAAGAGTCAATAACCAACACTCATTTGAGAAACCACAGAATGCAATTTCAGAAAAGGAAGTGATGAATCTTGAGGGAGTGAAGGCAGTCATGAATCAAAACAAACAGCTACACCATCAAACTCAGCAACAATTGGAGTTAATAGCTGCTAGACAAATTGATTTTCTACATTCTACTATAGTGAATGCACAATTTTCATCATGGAAGCCACATTCTTATCTAAGAATGGGGGATTATCAACATCAGGAACAAAGGGGTTCCAACATAGGCAAACCCATGAGCACAAACAACCAAAGTCATCCATCCAATAATGCCAAACAAAACCAATGCTCACAAAACATGCACCCTCAATCTCATAATAACCCACAAAATCCACAGAATACCTTTGCAACACTTACCTTTTACCCACACAATGCATGTGAAATTACTTCGCAAGGTTTTCCACAGCCACCAGTCCATCTCATACATTTGAACCATTCTCAGAAGATCACTAACTTGGAAATTTCAATAGCGAGAATGATGGAGCATCAAGAGGTGACAACAAAGAACCAGGAAGCTTCGATCAGAAGAATTGAGAGGCGGATGGAACAACTGGCCGAGTACCTTGCAGAAATGGGTGAGAAGAGGGCAAATACTTTCCCCAGAGCCACTGAAGACAACCTGAAGGACAATGAAAAAGTTGCTAGGTGGGAGAAATGGAAAGAAATCATGGAAGGAAGTGAGAAGGCTATGGGAAAAGAAACAATGATAGAAAAGAAGCACCACAGAGAAGTTCCTCAAGAAGAATTAGAGGAAAGAAAACCCACAGTGAGAGGAAAAACTCAAAGGCAACAGAATTCTCAACTTCCATGATCAGAGGATGGAGAATGTCAAGCTAGTGACAATAAAGAAGCGCTTGTTGAGAGGCAACCCAACCTGAGGTAGTTTTCTTTTCATAGCTATTTCAATAAAAATGTAGAGTAGTGTTATCTGTAGTGCAAGGAGCTAAGTTTGGTGTCACACACCAAAACAATTTAAAGGAGAGTGAAGGATTTTAAGTTTGGTGTTCCAAAAAAAAAAAATCTAATTTAAAAATACATTTTTACCTTCTGCATAATCAGTGCCAGCTCCAAACACCAGAGAAGCTACTTAACAATTGTTTAGTTTTTAGTTCGAAGTCTGTTCTCTAGATCATAGCTTGCTTTTCTAGTTTATAGTGTGTTTTCTTACTAAGAGCACATGTGGTTTTCTGCATATGAACAAATTGCTATATAAGGCAAGGAACTAAGTTTGGTGTTCGCACACCAATCTAAGTTCAAGAGCCCACAAACATACATGCATGCTAACCATTTTAGAGTGCTTGGGGAACAAGCAACTTTCAAAGTTTATTGTAGGCAGTCACTTGAATCTAAGAAAGGATTAAGCACCATCAGCCAAAGAGACAAAGAGGGATACACAGATCAACAATGGCGCTGAGAAGGAGTGAAGCAAGTGAACCCCAACAGGTTGTATTGTTAAGTGACTGTCTTTTATTCAAAATTGTTATGATTGGAAGTGATATTGTACCCCTGTCTGTCTGCATAATATAGTTTTTCTATAATCTAATAATTAAGATGCTTGAATAATCACAACCCTATACTCTCCAAACTTGCTTGCACTCAATTTCTCGAGAAGGCATCACATGACAGTTCTTTCAACAGAAGGATTGAGGAATTAAACAATTTTGAGGTAAGCAAAAGATTAGGAGAAGTGGTGGTTCTAGTTGTGTGATTATGTATTGAGGTTGCATGCTTATGAAAACTTGCATGTGATCTCATAGGCGGGACATAGAGTTCAAAGAAGTATTGTGGAGATTCTCAAACATTTATTGATCTAAGAAACAGCAAAAAAAAATGGCCCAAGGCTCTGAGCATCAATTACTAGGCAGAAAAGAAAAACAAAAAAAAAAAGAAAAAGCCAAAAGTGGCAACAGAACAAAAGGTAGAAAAAAAGAAACAAAGCTAGACACCAATAGCTTGAACCTTAGAATATATGCCTGTGGTGTCTTTGTACTAGGATCTGCTTGGATTATTAAGTTCTTTGGAGTGCATCAACACTTGGTAACTTGGGTTAACTAACCCGGAATTATCAACTGAAAGTCCATTATCAAGAGCAACCTGGCTACAAGACATTTAGTAACCCAAAGAGGTGCTGGGCATCAATGTTCTAAGAAGGCATGTGAGCCAAGTGTCTAAAGTGAATAATGTGTCAAGCATAAATAAAGAAAAGAGCTTGTTACACATGACACTGAACTAAAGTTTATAAAGAAAAAAAATTCAGTAAACAAGGACAAAAGAATAATGAGAGGTCATAGCAGTCTATTGCTTGATGCTTAGAGGAAACTTTCTAGGCCTACTTGTCAATAAGAAGTGAGTAGTTACATATCTGCATAAAACCCCATGGGCTACCAATAATACTCAGCTAACATGAGCATTCTCTTTTGTTTTCATTCTTTCTTTTTAATAATTCTGTTCTTGCTTGGGGACAAGCAAGTTTTAAGTTTGGTGTTGTGATGACAAGTCGTCTTAGCCTAGTTTCACTAGTCTTTTTCCTTTGTTTTCATTTAGTTTTATGCATTTTCTTAAGCCATAAGTAAGCCAATTGGGTTGAATTTCATGTTTCCTTTGATTCAATCAACCAGGGATAAATTGATGCATTTTCATGAGTTTTTGTGCCATAATTGCTCATGTGACAAGAAGAAGAACAACTCTCATGATTATGGCATAGCTTTGATACAATTGTTGATTGATGATAGGTGGAATAAAGCTTGGAAGAAGGTTGCAAGAATGGGCTTGAAAAGAGGGATCAATGTTTGAGCTAATGTCTGCATCAAACGTTAACTCAAACGTGAGAAGCAGCTGAAGAACACCCCCGGATGTCGCCAACGTTTGCGCCAAAATTTACCTCAAACGTTGAGGCAAACGTTGGCTGAAGAAGAAACAGGGGAAGGAGCCAATGTTTGCGCCAACGTTTGCCTCAAACGTGAGGTCAAACGTTGGCGCCAAAAAGAAGAGAAATAGCACTCCTGGGCACAGCAACGTTTGAGCCAACGTTTGCCTCAAACGAGAGGTCAAACGTTGGCTACATTTTGGCAAGAAAGAGCATGGAAGAGCACCCTTGATTGATGGGTTAGATGAGCTACATTTGCACCAACGTTTGCCTCAAACGTTGGGCCAAACGTTGGCCAAAAAGGGAGCCTGGGAAGACCCACGTTTGAGCTCACGTTTGACCTCAAACGTTGGCTCAAACGTGGATGACAGCAAATGGGCTATCTGCATAATGCCTCACACAAGGGACGTTTGAGTCAACGTTTGCGTCAAACGTTGACTCAAACGTGAATGGTTCATGGCCCGGTTCACAAATGGATTTCTTCCCAACACCAAGAACAATCAACGGAGGCTATTATCAACCCAATTCCATTAAGACTAAAGGCCCAATTCAAGGCTTAATGATCATTTGAAGAAAGTGTATAAATAGCTTAGGATTTGAAGTTTTAAGGGAAGCTTTTTCTTTTTAGAGTTTTCTTTAAGAATTTTCATAGTATTCACAGTAGAGAGCTTTTGGGTTTTGAGCTGTTTTGGAGATTCTGAGTCTTGGGGAAGGAGAATTGAATTCTCTTCCTCTTAGTTTTCTTGTTTTTCAATTTCATCTACACTTGTCTTGAGTCTTGGGTGTTGAAGAATTGAGGAAATTCTGTCTCAATCTCACCTTGAGATCTCTCTGTTTCTCTTATTGTAGCTTCTGGAAAATTGAACTTGGATTTACATTTTTACATTGCTCTCTTCTTTAATTTGGCATTTGCTCTCTAAATTTGGATCTACGAAGGCATTGAGATCTAGACTTAGTTATCTAGTCTCTTGGGTCCTGAGATCTATTGGTTTCCATTTTTAATTTCCTTGTTTAATTACTACACCAAGTATATTTTCCTTTTAGTTTTGAGATCCGGTTCAACTAATTACATCAACTACTCTTCATTCTGTTAAGTTTTGCTTTTTCTTGTTTAATTCCTGCAGATCCAATTCCCATTCCCCTTTTATTTTTCAAGTCATTTATATTTCTTGCACTTTAAGTTTCTGCAATTTACATTACTTGCACTTTAAGATTCAACTCTTTTTCTTTTTGTTCCCTTTAATTTCCTGCGAATCACCCACTCCCCTTTACATTCTATGCAATTTAATTCCTGTCAACACAATTTCACACAATCAACACTTGTTTGCTTGACTAATTCAACCACTAAACTAAAGTTGCTCAATCCTTCAATCCTTGTGGGATCGACCTCACTCCCGTGAGTTTTATTACTTGATGCGACCCGGTACACTTGCCGGTGAGTTTTGTGTCGGATCGTTTTCCGCATTGGCGTGCCACGTCCCTTTGCTTAAGTGGCACGCCCATAGTAGTTGATTGATTAGGCGTGCCACGCCCCTTTTGTGTCCTCCATTGTTGCTCTCTGGAACTTTGTACTAGCGTGCCACGCCCACATGCATGCTTGGACTTCCCCTCTGTAATTTAGTACTGGCATGCCACGCCAAGCTCCTGGCGTGCCACGCGAAGCTCCTGGCGTGCCACGCCAAGCTCCTGGCATGCCATGCCAGTGCATTTTTGTGGCGTTTGCTCCAGGTGGCACGCCAGTTTCACACGCCCAGCTTCTTGTTTGTCTTCTACCCATTTTTGATACCTTTTTCACCTGAAATTCAGCACAACTCATCTCAAAGTAGTGTACCATAATATTCATCAAATAATGCATAAATTGTACTGATCAAATGAGATTTATGCTCTTTTATTGTCTTTCTTATGCAAGAAAGAAGGGTAGATGATGCAAGTCATCACTATTCAACTAAGGAGTGGAAGAACTTTGGTGAATGACAAAGAAGATAACAAGAAGCCTATGGACAATGACAAATCTAGCAGCAAGCATGATGAAGCCAGTAACAAGGAAGAAGCTATACTAAGCAAGCAAGCTCAAGAGAAGCTTAAAGAAAAGGATGACCAGCCACAAGATCCAAGGAAAAGGAAGCAAGTAATAGAGGAACCATCTCAAGAACAAAGGCAAGGAGTGAAGGTTCACACACCTCCCTTACCATATCCTCAAAGGTTCAAAAAGGAGACCAAGGATCAACACTTCCCCAAGTTCCTTGAAATCTTCAAGAAGTTGGAGATTAATATCCCACTTGCTGAGGTATTAGAGCAGATGCCTCTATATGCAAAGTTCTTGAAGGAGCTCATTAACAAAAAAAGAAACTGGCATGAGAAGAAAACCATTATGCTCACTGAAGAATACAGTGCTGTTATTCAAAGGGGCCTCCCACCAAAGCTCAAGGACCTTGGGAGCTTCTTCCTACCTTGTACTATTGGTAGTCTAACCATTGATAAGGCACTATCTGACCTAAGAGCAAGCATCAATCTAATTCCCTATTCTATGATGAGAAGGCTATGCATAGAGGAAGTAAATCCCACATAAATATCACTAGAGCTTGTGGAAAAGTCATAAGTTTTTCCCAAAGAAGTGATTGAAAATCTCCTGGTTCAAGTAGGGACATTCATATTCCCAGCTGACTTTGTAATTCTGGATCTGGGAGAAGAAGGAAGTGACTCTATTATCTTGGGAAGAGCCTAGTTATGAGGAAAGATTGCAGGGTGAGAATGACCCTGATGAATTATTGCATGGGTTATATCTTGAAGGCAAAGACTAGGAAAGGGACTCAGAGGGAGTTCCAAGCCACTTGAAAAGATTAGATCTCACACCTGAGGCCAAAGGGTGGTATGAGATAGTGAGGAGATCAATACTCCCTACTGCAAACACCTCAGAAGTCATAATCAAGCGAGCCCTCTTGACATACTGCATCTTACATGGAGGAGAAATCAACCTCTCACAACTCATAGCAGACAGTATTCAGGAGATTGCTGAAGACACAAGCAAGTCGGGTAGGCTTGGTCACCCAAGTACTATTCTGAGGATGTGTAAAAGGGCTGGGGTGCTATTTGAAGATGAAGATACAGAGAAAGTAAAAGAAATCAAGGGGATCACTAGGCGACTAATAGAAGGTGCCACTGAAGATGACGAGCAAGAGGAAAGAAGAGCCCATAGAAGGAGAAGACCACAAGTGGAGGAAGAGCAAGTTCCTGGTGCCATAGACATGAGCCAATTGCAAAGAGTGATTGAAGAGATATCTCAACAAAACATGAGACCACAGGAGTAGTATTTAAGGCAGCAAGAGCTATATTTGCAGCAACAGGAGTAGTATATGAAGGATAGAGAGGAAAGAAAGAATTGGCAGCGCTAAATGGAGGAGCGACAAGAAAATTGGCAGCAGCAAATGATGGCTCAACAATAAGAATTCCAAACAAAGATCCTTGAGGGGCAAAGGGAACAATCAGTAGATTTTTGAGAGTCATACAATAGATTGTCCCTGAGTCAAGCCAAGTATGGGGAGTAAACTCAAAATTTATATCAGTGGAAGAACATATATCATACCATTAGAGAGAATAGGCACTATGATAGAATGGAGTATGATATAGACACCCAAATAAAGTTGGATTACTTGGTCCACAGCATGCCAGCATTGGAACCACAGATCAAGCCATTTGAGCAATGCCAAGAGCTAGTAGACCATCAGAAAGCCAGAGCCAAGAAGAATATAGCAGGCATGAGATCACGTTCTCCCACCCAAGTTTTTGGCGCTGTAGCTAGGGAATGAATAATCACGATTTTGTGTACCAAGTTTTTGGTGCCGTTGCCGGGGATTGTTCGAGTTTGGACAACTGACGGTTCATCTTGTTGCTCAGATTAGGTTATTTTATTTTATTTTTATGCTTTTTATTTTCGAAAAAAAAATTCAAAATTTTTTTTATAATAATATAGTTTTCGAAAAATAAATTATTCTATGTCATCAGAATTTTTAAGAATGAATTCTAGAGTTTTATGATGATTTGTTAAAGTCTGGCTGGCTGTGAAGCCATGTCTAATCTTTTGGACCGAGGTTTCAACTTATCATCACAAGAGCTTGTTGATTTCTATCAATCTTGCTGTTGAATGTAATGATATGCTAAAACTTGGCTGGCAATTGGCCATGTCTAGTGTTTTGGACCGAAGCTTTCACTGAAAGCTTGGTTGGCTAGTAAGCCATGTCTAATTCCTGGACCGGAGTTTTAGGCTAACATTGCATGATTCCTGGAATTCTCATTAAAAATTTTTGAATTCCTTATTTTCTCTTTTTCCAATTAATTTTTGAAAAAAATACAAAAAATTTTTATAAAATCATAAAAAAACAAAAAAATTTTGTGTTTCATCTTTGAGTAGAGTGTCAAATTTTAAGTTTGGTGTCAATTGCATATTTTTAATTTTCATTAAAATTTTCGAAAATTCGTGCATATGTTCTTCATAATCTTCAAGTTGTTCTTGATGATTTTCCTTATTTGATCTTTGCAGTTTCTTGTTTTGTGTCTTTTCTTGTTTTTCATATGCCTTTTCAATTTGTTAGTGTCTAAACATTGAAAATTTCTAAGTTTGGTGTCTTGCATGTGTTTCTTTTCTTAAAAATTTTCAAAAATATCTTCTTGATGTTCATCTTGACATTCAAAGTGTTCTTGCATATTTTTCTTGTTTTGATTCATAATTTTCATGTTTTGAGTCATTTTGATGTTTTTCTCTTTCCTCATTGAAAATTCAAAAATAAAAAAAATATATTTCCCTTATTCTTCTCATAAATTTTGAATATTTGAGTTGACTTAGTCCAAAATTTTTAAAAAAACTTAGTTGTTTCTTATGAGTCAAGTCAAATTTTCAATTTAAAAATCCTATCTTTTTAAAACCTTTTCAAAAATCAAATCTTTTTTATTTTTCTTTCATTTTTTTCGAAATTTTAAAAAAAATTAATTTTCAAAATCATTTTCTTATTTTTATCTCATATTTTCCAAAATCTTTACTAACAATTAATGTGATTGATTCAAAATTTTAAGTTATTACTTGCCTATTAAGAAAGGTTCAATCTTTAATTTTAGACTCGTATCTTTTTGTTTCTTGTTAGTCAAGTAATCAACTTTAATTTCAAAAATCAAATCTTTTTAAATTTCTTTTTCAAATCTTTTTCAAAATAAATTTCAATAATATCTTTTTCAAAACTTAATTTCAAACTCTTTTCTAACTTCTTATCTTTTCAAAATTGATTTTCAAATCTTTTTCAATTAACTACTTGACTTTTTGTTTGATTTTAAAAAATTCTTATCCTTTTTTTAAAAACTTTCTAACTACTTTCCTCTCTCAGATTTTCAAAAATCACCAACCACTTTCTCAAAAATCTTTTTAATTAAATAATTTAATTAGTTTTCAAATTTTATTTTGTTTCTCTTTTTAATTTTTGAATTATAACTGATTTTTTTAAATAAAAATAAAAATATTTTCCTTCTCCTTTTAATTATTTTCGAAAATCCTCCCTCTCATCTCTCTCTATTTATTTATTTATCTACTAACACTTCTCTTCTACTCATAATTCGAACCCCCTCTTCTTCTCTGTGTTCGAATTTTTCTCTTCTCATTCTTCTATTCTTCTCTTCGTCTACTCACATAAAGGAATCTCTATACTGTGACATAGAGGATTCTATATTTTCTTTGTTCTCTTCTCTTTCATAAGAGCAGGAACAAGGATAAAGGCATTCTTGTTGAAGCTTATTCTAAACCTGAAAGGACTCTTAAGAGGAAACTAAGAGAAGCTAAAGCACAATACTCTGAAGAGGACCTAACTGAAATTTTCGAAACAGAGAAAACAGCTATGGCCGAACCCAGCAACAACAATGCAAGGAAGGTGCTTGGTGATTTCACTACACCAACTTCCAATTTCTATGGAAGAAGCATCTCAATTCCTGCCATTGGAGCAAACAGCTTTGAGCTTAAGCCTCAATTAGTTTCTCTAATGCAACAGAATTGCAAGTTTCATGGACTTCCATTGGAAGATCCTCATCAGTTCTTAGCTGAATTCTTCAAAATCTGTGACACTATCAAGACCAATGGAGTTGATCCCGAGGTCTACAGGCTTATGCTTTTCCCTTTTGCTGTAAGAGATAGAGCTAGAATATGGTTGGATTCACAACCTAAGGAAAGCCTGAACTCTTGGGAAAAGCTGGTCAGTGCTTTCCTAGCCAAATTCTTTCCACCTTAAAAGATGAGCAAGCTTAGAGTGGAAATCCAAACCTTCAGACAAAAGGAAGGTGAGTCCCTCTATGAAGCTTGGGAAAGATATAAGCAATTGATTAAAAGGTGTCCTACTGACATGCTTCAAGAATGGAGAATCATATGTATATTCTACTGACATGCTTCAAGAATGGACCATTCTGCAGGAGGATCTCTTCATCTGAAAACCCCTGGAGAAGCTCAGGAACTCATTGAAATGGTTGCAAATAACCAGTACATGTACACCTTTAAGAGGAGTCTTGTGAACAATGGGACGCCTCAGAAGAAGGGAGTTCTTGAAATTGATACTCTGAATGCCATATTGGCTCAGAACAAAATATTGACTCAGCATGTCAATATGATTTCTCAGAGTCTGAATGGATTGCAAGCTGCATCCAACAGTACTAAAGAAGCATCTTCTAAAGAAGAAGTTTATGATCCTGAGAACCCTGCAATGGCAGAGGTGAATTACATGGGAAAAACCTATGGAAACACCTATAATCCTTCATGGAGAAATCATCCAAATTTCTCATGGAAGGACCAACAGAAGCCTCAACAAGGCTTCAATAATAATGGTGGAAGAAATAGGTTTAGCAATAGCAAGCCTTTTCCATCATCTTCTTAGCAACAGACAGAGAATTCTGAACAGAGCCATTTTGGCCTGGCAACCATAGTCTCTGATCTATCCAAGACCACACTAAGTTTCATGAATGAAACAAGGTCCTCCATTAGAAATTTGGAGGCACAGGTGGGTCAGCTGAGTAAGAAGATTACTAAAACTCCTCCCAATACTCTCCCAAGCAATACAGAAGAAAATCCCAAGAGAGAGTGCAACGCCATAACCATGACCAACATGGCCGAACCTGGAGAGAGAGAGGAGGATGTGAGTCCCAGTGAGAAAAACCTTATGGGACGTCCTCTGGAAAGAAAGGAGTTTCTCTTTGAGGAACCAAAAGAATCTGAGGCTCATACAGAGACCATAGAGATTCCATTGAACTTCCTTCTGTCATTCATGAGCTCTAATGAATATTCCTCCTCTGAAGAGGATGAAGATATCACTGAAGAGCAAGTTGCTAAATATCTAGGAGCAATCATGAAGCTGAATGCCAAGTTATTTGGTACTGAGACTTGGGAGGATGAACCCCCCTTGTTTACCAATGAACTGAATGCATTAATGAGGCAAACATTACCTCAGAAGAAACCGGATCCCGAAAAATTCTTCATACCTTGTACCATAGGCACCATGACCTTTGAGAAGGCTCTATGTGACCTGGGGTCATGGATAAACCTCATGCCACTCTCTTTAATAGAGAAACTGGGAATCTTTGAGGTACAAGCTGCAAGAATCTCACTAGAGATGGCAGACAATTCAATAAAACAGGCTTATGGACTAGTAGAGGACGTGCTAGTGAAGGTTGAAGGCCTTTACACCCCTGCTGATTTCATAATCATAGACAATGGGAAGGATGAGGATGAATCCATTATCCTTGGCAGACCCTTCCTAGCCACAGCAAAAGCTGTGATTGATGTTGACAGAGGAGAGATGGTCCTTAAGTTAAATGAGGACTACCTTGTATTTAAGACTCAAGGTTCTCCTTCTGTAACCATGGAGAGGAAGCATGAAAAGCTTCTGTCAATACAGAGTCAAACAAAACCCTCACATTCAAACTCTAAGTTTGGTGTTGGGAGGCCACAACCAAACTCTAAGTTTGGTGTTGAGAGGCCCCAACCCTGCTCTGATTATCTGTGAGGCTCCATGAGAGCTCACTGTCAAGCTATTGACATTAAAGAAGCGCTTATTGGGAGGCAACCCAATGTTATTTAATTATATCTATTTATTTTCCATTGTTATTTTATGTTTTCCTTAGAGAGATGATCATGTGAAGTCACAAAAATAACTAAAAAATCAAAAATAAAATGAAAAATAGCTCACCCTGGAGGAAGAGCTTACTGGCGTTTAAACACCAGTAAGAGTAGCAGAATGGGCGTTAAATGCCCAGTCTGGCACCATTCTGGGTGTTTAACGCCAGAAATAGGCACCAGACTGGTGTTTAACCCAGAAATAGACACCAGACTGGTGTTTAATACCAGAAATAGGCACCAGACTGGAGTTTAACACCAGAACAGGGCACCAAGTTGGCGTTAAACGCTAGAAAAGGGAGAAAAGCTAGCGTTAAATGCCAGAAACAAGTAGCAATCTGGCGTTTAACACCAGAATTGCACTCTAAGGGCGTCTTGCACGCCTAAATGGAGAAGGAATGTTAAAGTCCTTGACCCCTCAAGATCTGTGGACCCCACAGGATCCCCACCTACCCCACCTATTCTTCTCTCCTCTTCACACCTTTTCATAACACTCTTTCCTAAATACCCTTCACCTATCAAATCTTATCCTCTTCCCCAAATACCCTTCACCAATCACCTCATTCAATTTTCCCCAAAACACCACCTACCTTCAAATTCAAAACTCTTTTTCCCTCCCAAACCCAACCCCAAATACACGAACCAAGCCTCCCCCCACTCCTATATATACCCCTCATCACTCCTTCAATTTCACACATCACAAACACCTTATACCCCCTTGGCCGAACTCACCCTCACCCTCGATCTCCTCCATTTTCTTCTCCTTTATTATTTCTTCTTTTCTCGAGGATGAGCAAACACTTTAAGTTTGGTGTGGTAAAAGCATTGCTTTTTATTTTTCCATAACCATTTATGGCACCTAAGGCCGGAGAAACCTCTAGAAAGAGAAAAGGGAAGGCAAAAGCTTCCACCTCCGAGTCATGAGAGATGGAGAGATTCATCTTAAAGGTCCATCAAGACCACTTCTATGAAGTTGTGGCCATGAAGAAGGTCATCCCTGAGGTCCCTTTCAAGCTCAAAAGGAGTGAGTATCCAGAGATCCGACATGAGATTAGAAGAAGAGGATGGGAAGTTCTCTCCAATCCTATTCAACAAGTCAGAATTTTAATGGTTCAAGAGTTCTATGTAAACGCATGGATCACTAGGAACCATGATCAAAGTATAAACCCGAATCCAAAGAATTGGCTTACAATGGTTCGGGGGAAATACTCAGATTTCAGTTCGGAAAATGTAAGGTTGGCGTTCAACTTGCTAATGATGCAAGAAAATGTACACTCCTACACTAGAAGGGTCAACTTTGATTAAAGGTTGGACCAAGTCCTCATGGACATATGTGTGGAAAGAGCTCAATGGAAAAGTGACTCAAGAGGCAAACCGGTTCAATTGAGAAGACCAGACCTTAAGCCTGTAGCTAGAGGATGGTTGGAGTTCATCCAATGTCTATCATTCCTACTAACAACCGATCTGAAGTAACTGTGGATCGGGCCATCATGATCCATAGTATCATGATTGGGGAGAAAGTGGAAGTTCATGAGATTATACCTCAAGAACTCTACAAGGTGGCTGACAAGTCCTCCACTTTGGCAAGGTTAGCCTTTCCTCACCTCATTTGTCACCTCTGCAATTCAGCTGGGATTGTCATAAAGGGAGACATCTTTATTGAAGAGGATAAGCCCATCACTAAAAAGAGGATGGAGCAAATAAGAGAGCCCACTCATGGACCTCAACAAGAGCATGAAGAAATTCCTCATCATGAAATCCCTAAGATGCCTCAAGGGATGCACTTTCTTCCACAAAACTATTGGGAGCAAATTAACACCTCCCTAGGAGAATTAAGTTCCAACATGGGACAACTAAGGGTGGAGCACCAAGAGCACTCCATCATTCTCCATGAGATTAGAGAAGATCAAAGAGCTATGAGGGAGGAGCAACAAAGGCAAAGAATAGACATAGAGGAGCTCAAGAGCACAATTGGTTCTTCAAGAGGAAGAAGACGCCACCCTCACTAAGGTGGACCCGTTCCTTAATCTCCTTGTCTATTTATTTTTTTCTCTATTTTCGTTCTCTATGCTTTATGTTTATTTATGTTTGTGTCTTTATTACATGATCATTAGTGTCTAGTGTCTATACCTTAAAGCTATGAATGTCCTATGAATCCATCACCTTTCTTAAAAAAATGTTCTAAATGCAAAAGAACAAGAAGTACATGAATTTCGAATTCATCCTTGAGATTAGTTTAATTATTTTGATGTGGTGACAATACTTTCTGCTTTCTGAATGAATGCTTGAACAGTGCATATTTTTGATAGTGAAGTTTATGAATGTTAAAATTATTGGCTCTTGAAAGAATAATGAAAAAGGAGAAATGTTATTGATAATCTGAAAAATCATAAAATTGATTCTTGAAGCAAGAAAAAGCAGTGAAAAACAAGGCTTGCAAAAAAAATGGCGAAAATAAAAGAAAAAAAAGAAAGAAAAAGAAAAAGGAAGCAGAAAAAGCCAAGAGCTCTTTAAACCAAAAGGCAAGAGCAAAAAGCCAGTAACCCTTTAAACTAAAAGGCAAGGGTAAAAAGGATCCAAGGCTTTGAGCATTAATGGATAGGAGGGCCCAAAAGAATAAAATCCTGGCCTAAGCGGCTAAACCAAGCTGTCCCTAACCATGTGCTTGTGGCGTGAAGGTGTCAAGTGAAAAGTTTGAGACTGAGCGGTTAAAGTCATGATCCAAAGCAAAAAGAGTGTGCTTAAGAACCCTGGACACCTCTAATTGGGGACTCTAGCACAGCTGAGTCACAATCTGAAAAGGTTCACCCAGTTATGTGTCTGTGGCATTTATGTATCCGGTGGTAATACTAGAAAACAAAGTGCTTAGGGCCACGGTCAAGACTCATAAAGTAGCTGTATTCAAGAATCAACATACTGAACTAGGAGAATCAATAACACTATCTAAATTCTGAGTTTCTATAGATGCCAATCATTCTGAACTTCAAAGGATAAAGTGAGATGCCAAAACTGTTCAGAGGCAAAAAGCTACTAGTCCCGCTCATCTAATTGGAGCTAAGTTTCATTGATATTTTGGAATTTATAGTATATTCTCTTCTTTTTATCCTATTTTATTTTTAGTTGCTTGGGGACAAGCAACAATTTAAGTTTGGTGTTGTGATGAGCGGATAATTTGTATGCTTTTTGGCATTGTTTTTAGGTTGTTTTTAGTAGGATCTAGCTACTTTTTAGTATATTTTTATTAGTTTTCAAGAAAAATTCACATTTCTAGACTTTACTATGAGTTTGTGTGATTTTCTATGATTTCAGATATTTTCTGGCTGAAATTGAGGGACCTGAGCAAAAATCTGATTCACAGGCTGAAAAAGGACTGCAGATGCTGTTGGATTCTGACCTCTCTGCACTCGAAATGGATTTTCTGGAGCTACAGAAACCCAATCGGCACGCTCTCAATTGTGTTGGAAATTAGACATCCTAGGCTTTCCAGCAATATATAATAGTCCATACCTTGCCCGAGTTTTGATAACGCAAACTGGCATTTGAACACCCACTTTCTACCCTATTCTGGCGTTAAACGCCAGAACTGGCATAAAAGCTGAAGTTAAACGCCCAAACTAGCACCAAAGATGGCGTTTAACTTTAAGAAGAGTCTCTATACGTGAAAGCTTCAATGCTCAGCCCAAGCACACACCAAGTGGGCCCCAGAAGTGGATTTCTGCACTATCTGCACTTAGTTACTCATTTTCTGTAAACCTTAATGACTAGTTTAGTATAAAAACTAATTTTAGTGATTTATTTCACATCTTTAGATCATTTTGGAATCTATCTTTTCATCTTTGATCACATTTTGGGGGCTGGCTATTCGGCCATGCCTAGACCATTATCACTTATATATTTTCAACGGTGGAGTTTCTACACCTCATAGATTAAGGTGTGGAGCTCTGCTATTCCTCATGAATTAATGCAAAGTACTATTCTTTTTCTATTCAACTCAAACTTATTCTTCTTCTAAGATATTCATTCGCACACAAGAACATGATGAATGTTATGATCAAGTAATACTCATCACCATTCTCACTTATGAATGCGTGCCTGACAAACACTTCCGTTCTACATGAAAACAAGCTTGAATGCATATCTCTTGGATTCCTGGTCCATGCATTTGAGGAGCCTTCAATTTCTTGAGATCAGAGTCTTTGTGTTATAAGCTAGAATCAATTGGCAGCATTCTTGAGATCTAGAAAGTCTAAACCTTGTCTGTGGTATTCCGAGTAGGATCTGGGATGGGATGACTGTGACGAGCTTCAAACTCACGAGTGTTGGGCGTAGTGACAGATTCAAAAGGATCAATGGATCCTATTCCAACATGAGTGAGAATCGACAGATGATTAGTCGTGCGGTGTCAGCGCATTTGGACCATTTTCACTGAGAAGACGGATGGTAGCCATTGACAATGGTGATCCCCCAACATACAGCTTACCATGGAAAGGAGTATGAATGATTGAAGACAGTAGGAAAGCAGAGATTCAGAAGCAACAAGCATCTCCATGCGCATATCTGAAATCCCACCTATGAATTACATAAGTATTTCTATCTTATTTTATATTTTATTTATATTTTAATTATCAAAACCTCATAACCATTTGAATCTGCCTGACTGAGATTTACAAGATGACCATAGCTTGCTTCAAGCCGACAATCTCCATGGGATCGACCCTTACTCACGTAAGGTTTATTACTTGGACGACCCAGTGCACTTGTTGGTCAGTTACACGGAATTGTGAAGAAGAGTTGAGATCACATTCTCCCACACCAAGTTTTTGGCACTGTAGCCAGGGAATGAATAATCACGATTTTGTGTACCAACGCGTAAGCATGGATCCCAAAATTCCACCTCCCAGCCATTTTCCAGAGAGTTGCGCCTACACTGCGCCAACGTTGCGCTTGAGGCACAAACCAACCCATGCGTAAGCGTGAAAGGCGCGCGCGCGTCCCTTCTCTGGTTTGCCATGCATGTGTACGCATGACCCACGCGTACACGTCGCGTCCATTTCACCTCCACCCACACGCACGCGTCACGTATGCGTACGCGTGGCCCCACTTTATTTAATACACTTCTTTTCTCTTCTTCCTTCCGTTTCTTTCCTTCTGCTTTCTTCTTCTCTTCTCCTACCCCTCATGCAACACTTCTAAACACCATCTATAACCACTTAGGTAGTTAGTTAGTTAGTTTAATTTTTATTTAAATTTTTATTTTTCATTGTAAGTATTGGATTGTTAATCTTGTTTGCCATTAATTACTGCTAAGTACTAAAAAGGATGTTATCTTAACATCATTATGTTTATAATCTTTGTTGGATTCCTTGATTGAGGTTATATTTTGCTACTTGGTTTTGAGTTCTTCATGCTTACCTTTTGAGAATACCAAGTGATGCGAATTGCCCTCGAGCTTGTAACTCTTCTTGAATTGCATGATTTGGCCACCATGTAATTTCAATCCTTTTCCTCGATTAGGCAAGTTCTTGATGGTTGATGTTGCACATTTATCTTAATGCATTGTGTTTCATGATTATATGCATCCATATGTTTATGGCTTGAATGCTTTCATGCTTCTTCATTGCTTGTTTGGTTGTTTCACCCACAAGTTTAAAGCATCCCAAGCACACTAGAATGAATGAAGTGCATGTTCCTCTTTTGTATAATTGTGGCATAGCTCTCTATGTTGGTAGTGTGTTCTAAACCGTGCGCAACTTAGAATGCATACTTACTTTTATTAATGTCACAATAATTCACTCGCTCCACTCTAGTGAGTAACCTCATTCCAACAATTTAAACTTTCTTGTTTTTCTGCATTTACTTTTCTTACCATCCGTCTTCTATTTTCAGGATGAGTCACCATAAGCAATAACGTGGAAGAAAGAACACGCAACAACCGATTGATCTGCCAGCTGAAGGTGGCAACTCGGAGAGTCGCTGTACCCCCTTGTTCATCTTTGAGTGCACTGAGGACGGTGACAACTTTTAAGTGTGGGGAGGTAGTCGTCCGACCATTCGATGCTTTTGGGTAACAAGTTCCTAATCCCAACACTTTTGCATTTCATTCTAGGTCTTTTAGGATTTTAGTTTCATTTTCTTAATTTTGCATATATATGCACAATAAGCTCAGTCAAAATAATGAAATTCTTCAAGGATTTTATCTATAGGGCATCTCAATTGATTTGAGTAAAAACGTTTCATAGAACTTGCTTGAATTATATATATATTGTGGATCATGTTTTGAGCTAAGAACACACAACCTTGTGAGACTTGAGCCTAATGGTGTGGTTACATCTTATAACCACTTATATTTCTTTCTTGTGTGCATTATTCTCTTTCTATGATTGCAATCTTTGATTTGTTTGATTCTTTATGTCCATTACTTTGTGTATTCATGCATTTATATGATTGAGGCCATCATTTCAATTAGCTTACTTACCCAAATAGCCTTACCTTTTATCATCCATTATTAGCCAATTTAAGCCTACGATTAACCCACTTGTTCATAATTTTAGCACATTACAAGCCTTGAAGCGGAAAACAATAAATGTCCTTAATTTGGATCTTTGATTAGCTTAGGCTAGTGAGTGTGTATCATTCAAGTGTGGGAAACTCGAGACATTGGTTGAGAAAAAGGGTAGTTTTGTGTTTTTATTAAAAATATTGGAAATTAGGTACATGCTCATGTATTAATCAAATGCTAGACCTTGTGCATTGATGTTCTTGTATATAGAAAGAAAAATGTGAAAAAAACAAAAAAAAAAACAAAAAAAAGTATGGAAAAGAAAAGAAAACAAAAAAATAGAAAAAGAAAAAAAAGAAAAAGAAAAGAAAAGCAATAAAGAGGGGACAAAATGTCCCAAAGTAAGGTTCAATAATAATCAATGCATATGAGTTGTAATCAAGAAGAATGCATGAGTATGTGAAAAGTGAAGAATATGTAGTTAGGTTAGTTTTGAATTATATAGGATGTCATAGGTTAGGTGGGAAGTTTAAGCTTATCAAGATTCAAATTCAAGCTCACTTGACCAAACATGCATCCTACCTTGACCCTAGCCCCATTACGACCTATGAAAAAGACCTCATGATACATGTATGCATGCATGAAATAAATGTTGAGTGTTAGATGAAAAACAAATCTTGGAAAGCATGATTAGGGAAGAATTGAGTGAATCAACCCTAAACACTTGAGCGAATAGAGTGCAAACACTTCCGGTGGGGGTTCAATTGCTCAATTACATGTTTCTACCTATAATCATCACTTTTCTTGCAAGTTTGTAAAAATATTTAATAACTCACTTCAATTATGGATTAGACTTGCTAGTCCATAGCCCTTGTACATATATGCTTCTTGGGAATTGATTTGTTTTGACCAAGCAAATGCATTCATTTAGATAGTTGCATATAGGTAGATTGCATTTAGTTAGATTTCATTGAATAAATGTTGATACCCTTTGTTTCTATCTTGGTTTAAGCATGAGGACATGCTTGATTTAAGTGTTGGGAGGTTGATAAAACCCATTTGTAGGGTTTATCTTGTATTGATTTTAGGGGATTTTATCACCTTTTACCCACATTTATTCAATGAAATAGCATGATTTCATGATTATCTCCTAATTTGTGCTTAAGTGTGAAAACATGCTTTTTAGGCCTTAATTGGTTAATTTTAATTCACCTTTGATTTTATTTGATGCCTTGATATGTTTGTTATTGAATTCAGATTGGAAAGGCTAGGAATGGATCAAAGGGATGGAGAGGAAAAGCATGCAAGTGGAAAACTCATGAAGAAACAAGGATTTGGGATGCTAAGATTGACGCACAGGCGCAGCAGACGCACACGTGTGGATTGTGAGGTCGCATGGCGACGCGTACGTGTACATGGCGCGTACGCATGGATAGAAAATTGTCACGTGACGCGTACGCGTACATGGCGCGTACGCATCGATGCTCGCACATGACTCACTTAAAGGCAAAACGCTAGGGGCGAATTCTGGGCTTCCCAAGCCCAAATCTAACTCACTTCTGATGCTATTTAACCCAAGGACTGAAGGGGAATCACACACTAGTTACACATTAGCTTAGTTTAGTTTAGTTTTGGAGGGAAAGTTAGTTTCTAGAGAGAAAAGCTCTCACTTCTCTCTAGAATTAGGATTAGGTTAGATGTAGATTAGAATTTTTTAGATCTAGCTTAATTTCATGCTTTGATTTACCTTTCCTCTGCAATTTCTTCTTCTTCTACCTTTCCTTCTTCTTCTAGTTTCTTCTATTTCTCTTTTAATGCAATTTATCATTCATGTTCCTTTATTATTGAATTGCTTTACTTCCTTTTTATGCCTTCTAAGTGTTTGATAAAATTCTTGGTTAGATTTTAGTATAGATTTTGTTCCTCTTGGCCTAGGTAGAGTAATTAGTGACTCTTGAGTTATCTAATTCCTTTGTTGATTGATAATTAGAAGTTGCTAATTGATTTGAATCCCACTAAAGCTAGTCTTTCCTTTTGGAGTTGGCTAGGACTTGTGGACTCAAGTTAATTCATCCACTTGACTTTCCTCCATAGTTAGAGGTTAACTAAGTGGGAGCAATGGACAATTCTCATCACAATTGATAAGGATAACTAGCATAGGACTTCTAGTTCTCATACCTTGTCAAGAGCTTTTCTAGTTGTTTGTTTATTTCCTTTGCCATTTATATTTCTTGTCTCCTTATTCAAAAACCCCAAAACATACCTCATAACCAATAACAAGAGCACTTTATCGCAATTCCTAGGGAGAGTGATCCGAGGTTTGAATACTTCGGTTATTATTTTTAGGGGTTTGTACTTGTGACAAACAAATTTTTGTATGAAAGGATTATTGTTGGTTTAGAAACTATACTTGCAAAGAGAATTCATTTGTGAATTCTAAACCGTCAAAATTCCATTCATCAGTCCCCGAGACACCATTCGGTTTCTGTCCACACCAAACAAGTGATATCAAGGTGATCAGTCTCAATATCTCAAGTTTAGTGCTTTAAAGTCCCAAATGGATGCTCACGAACAAGTATGCCACACATATTAGTCAGATATCCTAAGTACTATATACACATAACATGAGTATGCCCAGAAGCATAATCAGTCCGTCCCTCAGGCTCTACAGGAAGGAACTGCTCTAATACCATAATGTAACACCCTACCATATAGAGCTTTACGCTTAAAACGTAAAACAGAGGTAGTGTGGTATATATATATATATATATAGTTAAAAAAATTTGTAACTAGGAGCCTTGAAGAAAAGTTTAAACAAAAGTTGAAAAATGAAAAGCGCGACACTTACATAAACGGAAGACTTTGATAGAAAGAAAGGTAAGGATATATACATATACAGATAGAGCAAAATATCCAAAAATACATAATATCAAGCTCTAGGCTTGACCTGCAAAGCCAAGGCCGACCGAAGAATATGTACATACATACATGTATATAAGTGTATCCCAAAATATCCCGACATATATACATGAAAGCACCTAGTTCTCCAAAAAGCCTCTAAGAGGATTAAACATAAGTTATTTATACATAAGAGAGTCTATAAATACAAATACATAACTGACAGTCCCAAAATATAACATCCCAACTTCGCTTGTCATAGGAACCTCCAGACGCTTACCGAGGTGCATCTTGATCTACATCTGAAAACAACAATATTTGTATGGAATGAGAACCGAAGATTCTCAGCATGGTAATGGTGTCCATATAAATAATATATAAGGTCCTGAAAAAGCCAAAGGCGATCCTAGAACTCTAACACTCAGAATTAAACTTAACGAATAAGCTAAACCAGATTTTGGGTATAGATAATCTAAGGTTTCCAAATTATAACTCAAATTCTAACTTAACCCTTCAAATCCTGCTTCCTCTAGCCCTCCGAACTCCAGTAGAACTACCTTCGTCACTTCTCTCCCAGACAAAGGGTATCTCAGTTGCACAGATATACAATACAGACAAAAAAAATACAGGTAGAATGCAAATACAGCAGGTAGAACATATATCAATTTGACATAGTAAATCAAATAGGCAAACTCAAGTAATGCAAACTCAAGGAAGACAAACAAATGCATATGATCTATGCATGTCCTATGGCTGATGATATCATCTGTCTGTTATATAGCCAACCTGTCATGTCCTAGTAGCTAACACCTTAGATAGAAACACCCATTGTAGAGCAAGTGGGCCTGATCCACAACCCTCTTGCTACTACCCGCTAAACCCAGAGAAAGTTGAATAAACTATTACTGCTGCTACTACCCTGGCAGGTATTTAAAGACTTAACCTGGAGCAAGTAGAATAATCCACTACTACTGCTACTATCCAAACATCACAATCACTAACTTGGAGCAAGCGGGACGAACCATAATCCTTGCTCTATCACTGACCTGGAGAAAGCGGGATGAACCACAATCCTTGCTACTACCCAAGTATCTCAATCAAAAATTCATTTTATCTAAAGTCAATCATCAATCATAATTCACCACTTCACGAGCTTTCTTCACTTCCAAGTTACTACCCCCTAACAGGGAGAAATTGTCAGTTTGGAATTTCACAAAATAATTTCATTGAAGTATAGATCCAAACCAAAAATTAACCCTCAATCAAAGTTTAATTTTTTTTGTCACAATACAAACCAATAATAACCGAGAGTATTTAAATCTCAGGTCGTCTCTCAAAGGAATTGCAGGGAAGTGTGCATATTATTGGTTATGAGAATTTTTGGGGTTTTTAGTATGATGAACAAGAAATGTAAAAGTGCAAGAAAGTAAAGATCAAACAAAGAAATCAAATGCTAAAAGGCAGTCATGGCAAGGATTAAGAGTCAAGGCTTCCTATCTAGATCATTGACCACAACATGGTAATTACAAAGGGTTAATTCCACTTAGTTTTCCTCTAACATTGGAGGGTGAAGTCAAGTGGACATAATTGATCCTAAAACCAACTAGCAACCCTAAATTACCAATCACACTGGACATCAATGTCATCAAGGCACCTAAGTCCTCAATCTCAAGCCAAGAGTGCTAAAATCTACTCTAAAACTAGAAGAGACATTTCAACAAATACTTGGAAGGGATAAACTGAAAGGATAGTAAAATTGCAAGAATAATAAAATTTAAAGCTACCAAATGCAAGACAACAATAATAATAACTCAATTAAAAATCAATTAACATAATAACATCAAATTGCAGTAAAGAAAATCAAGATCGAACAAGATTGTTCATGAACTAAAATGTGGCAAAATGAGAAATTAACAAGAAGAACTAAGAAAACTAAAGTAATAGAACAAGGAAAAGTAAAGGAAATTAAAACAAGTATTTAAACCTAAATCTAAGAAGAAATTAAGCACAAAATCCTAAATTCTAGTGTGGTGAGCTTGTCTCTCTAGAAATCTAACCTAAAGCATAGCTAAAACCAAACTATGACTACTTGGTTCATTCCCCCTTCAATCCTTGGTTCAATAGCATCAGAAATAGATTGGATTGGGCCCAAAATGCTTCTGTATACGCGGCATTGTGGCTACATATGCGGACGTATTAACACACGTCCACCATAGACAATTGTATATCATTTTGAATCCCCGAATGTTAGCTTTCTAATGCCATTGAAACCACCTCATTTGGATCTCTATAGCTCAAGTTATGATCACTTGAGTACAAAAAGGTCAGGGCTGACAACTCTACACATCCTCATTTCTTCATAAACTTTTCCACTTTTGCATGCTTTTCCTTCATCCTTCCAAGCAATCCATGCTTCCTAAACCTTAAGTATCTTACACAAACACATCTAGGTATTGAATGAAATATAAGTGAAATTAAAATTAGCAATTTTAAGCATAAAAAGCATGATTTTCATCACTAAGCACAATTAGGAGAAATTCACAAAACTATGCTATTTCAATGGATAAATGTAAGAGAAGTCAATAAAATTCACCCAATTAAAGCAAATAAATACCATAAAATGCATATTTATCACCCCCTCAAGATTCACCCCTTTATTATGGTTAAAACTAAGTTTTAAGGACCTTAGAGAGTAAAAATAGAGGTTTAGAGGTTAGAAAACAGGTTGAAGTTCACAAAAATATATTTTCCAAAAATAGGGGTCTCGCAATTGGACCCCTGTTCGCGTACGCGAGTATACTGCACAGAGGCAAATTGTCGTGTACGCACGCCATATCTCCGTGTACGCGGGAGTGTCACTACCCATTTCGCGTATGCAATCCTTGTCCACGTAAGCGAATCCCATAGACCAAGGTGAATTCCCCCGTACGTGGAAATATGGCTGCAGAAACACTTTTACATACCAAACTTTCGACGAGTATAATATTTTTGTTAGAAAATATTTTTAGCCCGTTCTTTGAACGACATAGACTTCACGGACCTAATTTTTAATTGAACTAAGTTTGATAAAGTTTGAAGGTCCAGAATCCAAGTTATGACCCGCCAAAGTTTGGTCAAAATTAGGTTTTTCATCAAATCACAAACCTCTATTTTTGTTACAAATTTCCATTTCAAAAACCAATGTTTCATGTTCTAACACAAACTAAACATATCCAAAACTTACCTAAACACCTCTCATTTATTCCACAACATGTCAATACTCAAAATTCATACTCTCCTCTTGACAATCCAAAATCAGGTAACATAATTCATCAATATATCAACAATCATAGTCCATATTCATCATCCTCATCACAAGCATCAATCATCAATTCATTATCAACCTAACTCAACATTTTTCATTAAGATTATTAAACATTAACTTAAGTGTACATTCCAACATATCCTATGGGCATCTAGCCTAAGTTTTCATGAAACATTATATATTATCTACGAGAAACCAAAACCATACCTTGATCGATTTTTCCTGATGCCGAAGCACCTCAAACAATAATTCAGCCTCCAAGATCTAATTTCATGCTCCCAATACCACCAATTTGCGTTCAAAACCCATAATTCAATCTAATACCACGTGAACATCACTAAATCAACAAGGGATTTTCTATACCAATAATTTCATAAGGGTTAAAGTTTTCTCATCTTACCATCAGTCATTTAGGGACAAGACCCAGCAAGCCCACAAAGTTAATTTGATCCTAAACACCAAAATTTAACAAAATCTCAACACAATTACTCAAAGTTTTCGAAATTGGGGAAGGAAAAAATGAGTGTAAAATTGAGATTTTCTTACCAAATTGTTTAGTGGATTTTATAGTAGATTCCAAGACAAATGCGTGGCCACTGGCAGCTCGTCTATCGGAGCTCTGGATTGAAAGTTACGGGTGATAGAAGTTGGCAGTGAATAGTGTCTTCTAACCCCTCTCTCACCTCTCTCCACTCAACATGAGTTCCCTTTTGTTTTGAGGGAAAAGTGGCTGAAGCCACTTATAGGAGGGCGAATGGGTTGGGCTTTGGGCTCAATATGAATCCGGTCCAATCGGTTCAGCCCGTTGGCCAAATTTTAAGCAAAAACTTTAAAATTAGTGTCAAAATTCTTGTTTTAATTATTTCTACTTCTTTAAACTTTAAACTATAAAATCTAATTTTCTAATATCTTTAAATAGTAATTAATTTATTGGCTAATTATTTATTAACTAACATAGAGAAATTGCGAGGACGATGTTCTCATCCCCTATAGACTTTCTTTTTCAACGATAGGTTCATGAAGCTTTAGCACGAAACCCCATTCAATCTACAAGCTTTATATAAATGTTGTATTTTCTGTTTGTTAGTTTAGTTGAGATTTTACTTCTCGTCAATTGTCATTTTGAGATTTTAGAGGGGCATGACTTGTATTTAAGAAGTTTTGAATAAGTTTATGTATATATTATGTGGATATAATTGTGTGATTAAGTGAACTAAAGTAAGAATTTTTGATTTCGTAACTAAGAATTCGGTTTATATTCGCGAAGGCTCAATATTAAATAATTATAATATTAAATTAAAGGATTTGAGGTAAGTAACGCCTGAACTTTTAGTACGATCTTGAGGTGTTAAAAGTTAGGTTGTTACAAGTTCAATTATCTTCTCTTTCCAAACTTGTGTCTTTTATTTAGCCTAAACTCATTTTGACAAGATATTTTAACTTTTATTATGGTTCATATCGAAGTTCTTTGATTCAAATCTCCTTGTAAAGATGTAAATTGACTATCCTTCTGGAACACTTCATTGCTTTCGTACATCCTTGTTCACTTGAGATTTCAGCTATTCTTCCAAATTTTGGCAAACACTGTCCTTGTCGCTTGTCCTTCTTTTCTAAGATTTGGTGTCCTTCTGAGCAAACTCGAGCTTGTTTTTATGTCAAGTGCGACTCTTAGACATGGTTAATGATACATTAGTCATTAGTACACAGCCTGTTGACGTGGGAAGTAAATCTTGCGAGTTTGAAAATGCTGCAGGTTATGACGTTTGATTTTGGCTAAAGAGTACGTTGAGAAGATGTTCAAATTTTCAGTAGCTTATTGCGTATAGGATAACGACTCGCAATAAGTAGTTAAGTGATCGAGCAATGTGAGATAGTGATATTGTATTGACGTGTTTGAGTGTGTGTTAGATTATTAAGATTTTTGCAATAATAAATCGATTAACCAAACTGCCGCTTGATGACGAGTGAGTTTAAAACCTTGAGTGAGTTAGCTGGATGTCAAATTTAATGGTTGGGCATGGATCAAGATAAGAGTTCGAAAGGAATGGAAGTTGTTGAGGAGCTTTTTCATATAAGATAAAGTGTTGGGGATGACATTATATATTTGAGTTAACATGAAGCAGAGTGATAAGTGAGTTGAAAAGCAGTAAAGTTTTTGGTTTGTTAAACGAATGAGGATGTGTGAACACTACCTTAATAATTTAACACGAACCCATCAAGCCTGTTTTGAAACTTTTGGCACGTCATCATACCTTCTTCACCTATTTTATAACATGTTAAAACTATGTAATTTTTATATATCTCATCAATTTTCAAGGACGAAAATTTTTATAAGGTGGTTAGAGTGTAAGACCCATAACTTTTGGAAAATCTTATTATGAGTCAATTTTTAATTTATTTATTCATTAAAGACTTTAATTTTAGAAATTATTTTTTATTAAAGATAATTAAATCAAGTTTGGATAAACTGAGTTATAATTAAATTAAAATTTTATCAAAATTTATAATTATTGGATAATTTTCTATATTTAAATTATAAAGTTTAGTAGTTGTAAAATAATAAGAATTTTATATGATTTGATTTAAATAAATGAGATTTTAGAATTTAATAGTTTAATTTTTATGAATAAAAAAAATTAATTATATTATATCTAATTTTAAAATTAGAGTACTTGATTGAAAGTCAATTAGTAAATTGATAAATAACAGTATTTTTAAAGTAATTTTTAAGATTAAATTAGATTTCAAATTAATACTCTATTTCCTAATTTTATTAAAATTATCAAACTCTAATTAACCCTAAAATCTCCAAATCAAACCCTAACCCTAAAATTCAAAACATACTACCCTCACCTTCACAACCCTAGCTGCCACCCTATTCACCCCTCTCACTAACGTAATACACACAGAGAGAAAGAAGAGAGGGGGAGCTCAAGTGAGGTGATGAGCGGATAATTTATACGCTTTTTGGCATTATTTTTAGGTAGTTTTCAGTATGTTTTAGTTAGTTTTAGTATATTTTTATTAGTTTTTATTCAAAAATCATATTTCTGGACTTTACTATGAGTTTGTGTATTTTTCTATGATTTTAGGTATTTTCTGGCTGAAATTGAGGGACCTGAGCAAATTTCCTCCAAAAATTTTCGAAAACAAGGAGCATTAGATCTAAAAATTTTAAATCTTGTGCTATCTTATTGTTTTTCTCTCTCTTCTTAAAATTCAAAAATATCTTTTCTCTCTATTTTAAAGCATCATTTTCAAAATCTATTTCTAAAATTTAGATTTTTATTTCAAAATTTAAAACCTTTTTCAAAAATCATCATATCCTTTTCAAAATCTCCTAACCACTTTCTCTCTCCTCAGTTTTTTGAAAATCTTTCACTCATTCTTATTTATTTTATTTTGATTTCGAAATAAATAAATAAATAAATAAATAAAAATAATTTTTATATCATCTCCCTTTCTCCATCATGGACCTAAGCGGAAATGAACAGTCCAGGAGGACTCTGGGGTCATATTCTAACCCCTCTACTGCTTCATATGGGAGTAGTATCTACATACCCTCCATTGGAGTCAGTAGCTTTGAGTTGAATCCTCAGCTCATTATCATGGTGCAGCAAAGTTGTCAGTATTCTGGTCTTCCACAGGAAGAACCTACAGAGTTTCTGGCACAGTTTCTACAGATTGCTGACACAGTACATGATAAAGAAATAGATCCGGATGTCTACAGACTATTACTGTTTCCATTTGCTGTAAAAGATCAAGCTAAGAGGTGGTTGAATAACCAACCTAAGGCCAGCATAAGGACATGGAAACAGCTGACAGAAAAATTCTTGAATCAATACTTTCCCCCAAAATGGATGACACAGCTAAGGCTAGACATCCAAGGCTTTAAACAAGGAGATAACGAATCTCTTTATGATGCCTGGGAGAGATACAGAGAGATGCTACGGAAATGCCCCTCTGAAATGTTTTCAGAGTGGGTTCAGTTAGACATCTTCTATTATGGGCTTGCAGAAGGAGCTCAGATGTCTCTTGATTACTCAGCTGGTGGATCTATCCACATGAGAAAGACAATTGAAGAGGCTCAAGAGCTCATTGATACAGTTGCCAAGAATCAGCATCTGTACCTAAGCAGTGACCCTTCCATGAAAGAAGAGGTTAAGACAGCAACTGCTGAACTCAGTCCTGTAAAACAAGCTGCTGAATTCAATCAGCAGTTGGACTTTCTAACAAGGCAGCTAGCCGAATTTAAAGATAGGCTGCAAAAGACAAGAATGGCAAATATACATATGGAAGAACAGTTTAGGCAAACAAAGCAACAGCTATCAAGACAAATAACAGAAGAATGCCAAGCAGTTCAATTAAGAAGTGGGAAAACATTAAATAACCCACCTCAAGGCAGCAAAAAGCCAAGAAATGAGCAAACCACCCAAGATTCACCTGAGGACAGTAAGAGCCCAGGGAAAAATAATTCTGGCGCTAAAACGCCAGAAAATTGGTGGAAGGCTGGCGCTGAACGCCCAGACCATGGCCAAAACTGGCGTTCAACGCCAGAAACAAAGCAGGATTGGCGTTCAACGCCAGAAATGGGCAAGGATCTGGCCTTGAACGCCCAAAATGGGCAGGATCTGGCGCTGAACGCCCAAAATGGGCACAATTCTGGCGTTCAGACGCCAGGAACAGACAAGGAGTTGGCATCTAACGTCACTCCAGTTTCTAACTCTAGCACTCAGTTGCCAGTGAGGGATCAGACACACACAAATGCTGATAACAACCCCTCTAAAAAGGCTTCTTCAACCACTTCTGTAGGCAGTAAATCTACAGCAACTAAGGTTGAAAAATATAAAGCCAAGATACCTTATCCTCAAAAACTCCGAAAAGAGGAGCAGGATAAGCAATTTGCTCGCTTTGCAGATTATCTCAGGACTCTTGAAATAAAGATTCCATTTGCAGAAGCACTTGAGCAAATACCTTCTTATGCCAAGTTCATGAAAGAGATCTTGAGTCATAAAAAGGATTGGAGAGAAACAGAAAGAGTTCTCCTCACTGAAGAATGCAGTGCAGTCATTTTGAAGAGCTTTCCTGAAAAGCTTAAAGACCCTGGGAGTTTTCTGATACCATGCATATTAGAAGGTCAATGCGCCAAGACAGCTTTATGCGATCTTGGGGCAAGCATCAACCTAATACCTGCATCCACTATCAGAAAGCTTGGCTTAACTGAAGAAGTTAAACCAACGAGGATATGTCTCTAACTTGCTGATGGCTCCACTAAATACCCATCAGGCGTGATTGAAGACATGATTGTCAGAGTTGGGCCATTCGCCTTTCCCACTGACTTTGTTGTGTTGGAAATGGAGGAGCACAAGAGTGCTACTCTCATTCTAGGAAGACCCTTCCTAGCAACTGGACGATCCCTCATTGACGTCCAACAGGGGGAAATAACCTTGAGAGTCAATGATGATGAGTTTAAGTTGAACGCTGTCAAAGCCATGCAGCATCCTGACATATCAAAAGACTGCATGAAAGTTGATCTTATTGACTCTTTGGTAGAAGAGATCAACATGGCTGAGAGTCTCGAATCAGAGTTGGAAAACATCTTCAAAGATGTTCAGCCTGATTTAGAGGATTCAGAGGACATGAAAGAGCCTCTGAAAATTTTTCTGGAAGAAGAAAAACCTCCTAAACCTGAGCTCAAGCCATTACCACCATCCTTGAAATATGCATTTCTGGGAGAAGGTGACACTTTTCCAGTGATCATAAGCTCTGCTTTAAATTCACAGGAAGAGGAAGCACTTATTCAGGTGCTAAAGACACACAAGACAGCTCTTGGGTGGTCCATAGGTGACCTTAAGGGCATAAGCCCAGCTAGATGCATGCACAAAATCTTATTGGAGGATAATGCCAAACCAGTGGTTCAACCACAGAGGCGGCTAAATCCAGCCATGAAGGAAGTGGTGCAGAAAGTGGTCACCAAATTACTAGAGGCTGGGATTATTTATCCTATTTCTGATAGCCCCTGGGTGAGCCCTGTCCAAGTCGTCCCAAAAAAAGGAGGCATGACAGTGATTCATAATGAAAAAAATGAACTGGTTCCTACAAGAACAGTTACAGGGTGGCGCATGTGTATTGACTACAGAAGGCTCAATACAGCCACCAGAAAGGATCATTTTCCTTTACCATTCATAGACCAAATGCTAGAAAGACTGGCAGGTCATGATTATTACTGCTTTTTGGATGGCTACTCAGGCTATAACCAGATTGTAGTAGATCCCAGGATCAAGAGAAAATAGCATTCACATGTCCATCTGGAGTGTTTGCTTATAGAAGGATGCCATTTGGGCTGTGTAATGCGCCTGCAACCTTCCAGAGATGCATGCTCTCTATTTTCTCTGATATGGTGGAAAAATTTCTGGAAGTCTTCATGGATGACTTCTCAGTATATGGAGACTCATTCAGCTCCTGTCTTGATCACCTGAAACTTGTTCTGAAAAGATGCCAAGAGACCAACCTAGTTTTAAACTGGGAAAAATGTCACTTCATGGTGACTGAGGGGATTTCCTTGGGCATAAAATCTCAAACAAGGGAATAGGGGTAGATCAAGCAAAAATAGAGGTAATTGAAAAATTACCACCACCTGCCAATGTTAAGGCAATCAGAAGCTTTCTGGGGCATGCAGGATTCTATAGGAGGTTTATAAAGGATTTTTCAAAAATCGCAAAACCTCTGAGCAATCTGCTAGCTGCTGACACACCATTTGTGTTTGACAAAGAGTGCCTGCAGGCATTTGAAATGCTGAAGGCTAAGCTGGTCACAGCACCAGTCATTTCTGCACCAGACTGGACGTTACCATTTGAGCTAATGTGTGATGCCAGTGATCACGCCATTGGTGCAGTATTGGGACAGAGGCATGACAAGCTTCTGCACGTCATTTATTATGCTAGTCGCGTTTTAAATGATGCTCAGAAAAATTACACAACCACAGAAAAAGAATTACTTGCAGTGGTTTACGCCATTGACAAGTTCAGATCATACTTAGTAGGATCAAAAGTGATTGTGTATACTGATCATGCTGCTCTTAAATATCTACTCACAAAGCAGGATTCAAAACCCAGGCTCATCAGATGGGTGTTGCTTCTGCAAGAGTTTGATATAGAAATAAGAGACAGAAAAGGGACAGAGAACCAAGTGGCTGATCATCTGTCCCGGATAGAGCCAGTAGAAGGGACGCCCCTCCCCTCTCTTGAGATCTTTGAGACTTTTTCGGATGAGCATTTATTTGCCATTCAGGAAACACCATGGTTTGCTGATATTGCAAACTATAAAGCTGCAAGGTTCATACCCAAGGAGTACAACAGGATACAAAAGAAGAAATTAATTACTGATGCAAAGTACTACTTGTGGGATGAACCCTATCTCTTTAAGAGATGTGCAGACGGAATAATCCGTAGGTGTGTGCCTAGAGAAGAAGCACAGAGGATCTTATGGCATTGCCATGGATCACAATATGGAGGCCATTTCGGAGGTGAGCGAACAGCCACCAAGGTCCTCCAATGTGGCTTCTATTGGCCCACACTCTATAAAGATTCCCGAGAGTTTGTACGTAACTGTGACAGTTGCCAAAGAGCTGGCAATCTGCCTCATGGTTACGCCATGCCTCAACAGAAAATCTTGGAGATTGAGTTGTTTGACGTATGGGGAATTGACTTCATGGGACCTTTCCCACCATCATACTCAAACACTTATATTCTGGTGGCAGATGATTATGTATCAAAATGGGTTGAGGCCATTGCCACACCCACCAATGATACTAAAACGGTGCTGAAGTTCCTCCAGAAACATATCTTTAGCAGGTTCGGTGTCCCTAGAGTACTAATCAGTGATGGGGGCACCCACTTCTGCAATAAACAGCTTTACTCTGCCATGGTTCGGTATGGGATTCGCCACAAGGTGGCTACTCCATATCATCCACAAACTAATGGGCAAGCTGAAGTCTCTAACAGAGAATTAAAGAGAATCCTAGAACGGACAGTAAGTACCCGTAGAAAGGATTGGGCATGGAGCTTGGATGATGCTCTCTGGGCTTACAGAACAGCATTCAAGACCCCTATAGGGACCTCTCCATACCAACTTGTGTATGGTAAGGCATGTCACCTGCCCGTGGAACTGGAACATAAAGCCTACTGGGCAACCAGATTCCTAAACTTTGATGCCAAATTAGCAGGAGAAAAAAGATTGCTCCAGATAAATGAGCTAGAGGAATTCAGATTCACAGCTTTCGAAAATGCCAAGCTTTATAAAGAGAAATAAAAAAAATGGCATGACAGAAAGCTGTCATCTAGAATCTTTGAGCCAGGACAGAAGGTTCTGCTGTTCAACTCTAGACTCAGACTATTCCCCGAGAAATTGAAATCCCGGTGGAGGGGACCATACGTGATTACAAGTGTATCACCATATGGTTATGTGGAGCTTCAAGATATTGATTCTGATAAGAGGTTCATTGTCAATGGACAGAGAATCAAGCACTATCTTGAAGGCAACGTTGAGCAAGAGTGCTCAAGGCTGAAGCTAGACTAAAAGCTCAGCAAGGTCCAGCTAAAGACAATAAAGAAACGCTTGCTGGGAGGCAACCCAGCCATGGGGCATCAATCCTCTAAGAATTTTGCCCTATTTCTATTTTTATTTTTATTTGTTTATATAGAGTTCATTGATAACAAGGTAAAGAATCAATTGCATAAGTTCACAGGGTTACAGAAGGAATCTGCACACAAAACAGAGAAAAAGAGCTCACTGGCAAGAAAACGCCAGTAAGAGCCTATTTTGGGCGTTCAGCGCCCAAAAAGGGCAGCCAGTGGGCGCTGAACGCCAGTAAGGGTAGCAATCTGGCGTTCAACGCCAGAAAAGGGCAACAATTGGGCGTTGAACGCCCAGGAGATCAGCATTTGGGCGTTGAACGCCCAAAACCGGCAGTGTTTGGGCGTTCAAACACCAGGATGATGGGGAGGTGGCAAACTCATTTTTCTTCATATTTTTTTCATTCTAATCTTGATTTTCACACTTCAATTCATGATTTCTTGCATAAACATGTTAAGAACCCTGATTTCTAAAAACCTTAATTTCTAAAAATCCTACTTTAAAAATATCAAATATATCTTAATCCATAAGCACAAATCCTCTTTTTCAATCCAATCCAACTCTTTTCAAAAATTTTTTAAAAAACAAATCTATCTTTTCACTCAAAAATCTTTTCAACTAATCATTATCTTTTTTTCAAAAATCTTTCATATCTTTTAAACTTTTAATTATATCCTCTCTTATCATATCCTCTATCTCATCTTTTTCAAATCAATTTTTTTTATCATATCTTTTTCCAAATTTTCGAAAACCCACCCCCTCCCCTTCCATCAACAATTGCACCTAGCTCTCCTTCTATCCCTCTCTTTTCTTTTCTTTTGCTTGAGGACAAGCAAACCTCTAAGTTTGGTGTGTTTATCTGAGATCACTAAGATCATGGCTCCTAAAGGAAAACAACCCACTCCAAGAGGCAAGAAAGAGAGCATTCCAAAACCACTTTAGAATCAAGGGAAGTTCTTATCTAAAGAACATTCAGACCATTATTACAAAATAATGGGTCTGAGATCAGTGATCCCGGAAGTTAAGTTCGACCTGAAAGAAGATGAATATCCGGAGATCCAAGAGCAAAATCAAAACAGCATGCTCTGCAAAACTGCTCAGGGAACAAGAGGAGCAAGGGCGTGACTTAAAGGAACTGAAGCGTCAGGAGTTATCTCTTGAAGGACCAAGCACCTCACAGACTAGAGGAACATCCACTTCCAAACCTCAAGGTTGTTGAGTTCTAATCTTAGCCTTAACTCTGTGATAATTGTTCTTATTTTAGTTTTACCTTAGGAGTCATATAGTAGTAATTAGTATCTATTTTTATTTTATCTCCAATTAAGTTATAGTCTATTTTTCTCATCATCAACAAACATGAATAAAATAGTAGATCTTTTGAATAAGAGGCAATAAAATTTCGAATTTTTAATAAGAAAAATTCTAATTAGCTACATGTGGTGGCAATGCTTTCTATCTTCTGAATGAATGCTTGAACAGTGCATATGTCTTTTGAATTTGTTGTTTAAGACTGTTAAATATGTTGGCTCTTGAAAGAATGATGAACATGAGACATGTTATTGATAATCTGAAAAATCATAAAAATAATTCTTGAAGCAAGAAAAAGCAGCAAAGAATAAAGCTTGCAGAAAAAAAATTAGCGAAAAAAAAAAAAAGCAAGCAGAAAAAGCCAAAGCTCTTAAAACCAAAAGGCAAGAGCAAAAAGCCAATAGCCCTTAAAACCAAAAGGCAAGGGTAATAAAAAAAGGACCCCAAGGCTTTGAGCATCAGTGGATAGGAGGGCCTAAAGGAATAAAATCCTGGTCTAAGCGGCTAAACCAAGCTGTCCCTAACCATGTGCTTGTGGCGTGTTGGTGTCAAGTGAAAACTTGAGACTGAGCGGTTAAAGTCAAGGTCCAAAGCAAAAAGAAGAGTGTGCTTAAGAACTCTGGACACCTCTAATTGGGGACTTTAGCAAAGCTGAGTCACAATCTAAAAGGTTCACCCAATTATGTGTCTGTGGCATTTATGTATCCGGTGGTAATACTGGAAAACAAAGTGCTTAGGGTCACGGCCAAGACTCATGAAATAGCTGTGTTCAAGAATCATCATACTGAAATAGGAGAATCAATAACACTATCTGAATTCTAAGTTCCTATAGATGCCAATCACTCTGAGCTTCAATGGATAAAGTGAGATGCCAAAACTGTTCGGAAGCAAATAGCTACTAGTCCCGCTCGTCTAATTAGAATCTGAGCTTCACTCAAAAACTCTGAGATATTATTGCTTCTCAACCTATTAGTCTTCTATTTTATTTGTCTAGTTGTTTGAGGACAAGCAACAGTTTAAGTTTGGTGTTGTGATGAGCGGATATTTTATACGCTTTTTGGGGTTAATTTCATATAGTTTTTAGTGTGTTTTAGTTAGTTTTTAGTTTATTTTCATTAGTTTTTAGGAAAAATTCATATTTCTGGACTTTACTATGAGTTGTGTTTTTCTGTAATTTCAGGTATTTTTCTAGCTGAAATTGAGGGAGCTGAGCAAAAATCTGATTCAGGCTGAAAAAGGACTGCTGATGCTGTTGGATTCTGACCTCCCTGCACTCAAAGTGGATTTTCTGGAGCTACAGAACTCGAAATGGCGTGCTTCTAATTGCGTTGGAAAGTAGACATCCAGGGCTTTCCAGCAATATATAATAGTCCATACTTTGCTCAAGGATAGACGACGTAAACTGGCGTTCAACGCCAGTTCTCTGCCCAATTCTGGCGTCCAGCGCCAGAAAAGGATTAAAAGTTGGAGTTCAACGCCAGAAATGGATCCAAACCTGGCGTTGAACGCCCAAAATGGCCTTATGCACGTGAATTGCTTAAGTTTCAGCCCCAGCACACACCAAGTGGGCCCCAGAAGTGGATCTCTGCACCATCTGTCATAGTCTACTCACTTTTTGTAAACCTAGGCTACTAGTTTAGTATTTAAACAACTTTTAGAGACTTATTTTGTATCTCATGACATTTTAGATCTAAACTTTGTACTCTTTGACGGTATGAGTCTCTAAACTCCATTGTTGGGGGTGAGGAGCTCTGTTGTGTCTCAATGGATTAATGCAAGTATTTCTGTTTTCTATTCAAACATGCGTGTTCCTATCTAAGATATCCATTCGCGCCTAACTATGGAGAAGGTGATGATCAGTGACACTCATCACCTTCCTCAATCCATGAACGTGTGTCTGACAACCACCTCCGTTCTACATCAGATTGAATGAATATCTCTTAGATTCCTTAATCAGGATCTCCGTGGTATAAGCTAGATTGATGGCGGCATTCATGAGAATCCGGAAAGTCTAAACCTTGTCTGTGGTATTCCGAGTAGGATTCAGGGATTGAATGAATGTGACGAGCTTCAAACTCGCGAGTGCTGGGCGTAGTGACAGACGCAAAAGGAGGGTGAATCCTATTCCAGCATGATCGGGAACCTCAGATGATTAGCCGTGCTGTGACAGAGCATTTGGACCATTTTCACAAGAGGAGAGGATGTAACCATTGACAACGGTGATGCCCCAATACACAGCTTGCCATAGAAGGACGTGCGTGCGTGAATCAGAGAACAGAGGAAAGAAAAGATTCAGAAGACAAAGCATCTCCAAAACTCCAACATATTCTCCATTACTACATAACAAGTAACTTTTAACCCATGCTCTCTTGTTCATTCGCAATTCAACTGATAAATATAATTGACTTCCTGACTAAGAATTTCAAGATAACCATAGATTGCTTCAAACCAACAATCTCTGTGGGATTCGACCCTTACTCACGTAAGGTATTACTTGGACGACCCAGTGCACTTGCTGGTTAGTGGTACGAGTTGTGAAAAGTGTGATTCACAATTCGTGCACCATTGATCAAGAGGTAGAAGATGTCAAAGAAGAGCACAAGGGAGTGGAGCTTGAAATTACCTTGCCAAAGTTGTTGGAAACCCCTCCCCCTAAGTTGCCATCATCCTTCACAACATTCAAGTGGGTAAAATTCATATCACATAGCTTTCTAATCCCACTTGAATATGGGATACTGGAGACGGATGGTCAACTTAGAGCTCTTTGTGGCATTAAGAGTAAGAGGAAGATGGCCAGTGATAAGAACTGTCAAGCAAGGTTCATCATGGTTGGAAGCTTTAAGTTTAAACGCAAAGGTTGGTGTAAAGCTCAACTGAATGGGTCTAGGAAGCTGTTTGGTAGCTGCAGTGAGAATTCAAATTACTTATCACCCAATTGGAAAAATACAGATCCTAATAAAGATGGGTACAAAAGCAAGATTTGGGACCCCGGAATTCATCCCGGTAATCAACACTCTTGGGGCCTTGTCACTTGCTTTAACTTACTTGAAGGCTTACTACGCCTAGTTTGGGACCCCGGAGGTTACTGGAAATACAAACATTGGTGGAGATTCCTGGATGAATACAAGCATAAGCCACCATAACAGGGAGCTCACCAAATGTCCAACTTAAGGACTCTAACTAAAAGTGCTAGGTGGGAGACAACCCACCATGGTATGATCGTTCTTTTTCATTTTTATTTAGTTTTATTTGTTTTTGAGTTTTATTTTATTATATTGAACTTGGAGTTTTGCATCACATTCATATTAACACTGCATTCTGCATCTTTTCAGATTAAAAAAAAAAAGCGAGCACGCGACGCGACCGCATCAGCGACGTGTCTGCGTCGCAAGGAGATGGAAGACAATATTAATATAAACAGAGAGTTTTGCAGGAGCAGCGCTGGAGGCGTGCCAATGGCACAAATCACCCCACGCGACCGCGTCACCCACGCGGCCGCGTGACCTGAAATCGGCATAAAAAGGGTGTATGGTCGAAAGTTGAGCTAGAATTGGGCTGGACCCGTGCTAGTAGCACAAGCCCTGCCACGCGAACGCGTCACCCACGCGTCTGCGTCATTTTAAGAAAAAGGCCACCCGCGCGATCGCGTCACCCACGCGACCGCGTCACCCTGGATTTTGGCAATACTGAGTTTTGAACAGAGAGTTGTGCGACCGCGAGGCTGCACTCGCGCCACTAGCACAAATCGAGTCACGCGATCGCGTGCCCCACGCTTCCGCGTCACCCAACCTTATCGCGCACCACGCGACCGCGTCACCCACGCGACCGCGTCACCCACGCGACCGCGTCGCCAGCGTCGCACAACCTATCCAGATTAGTGCCAATTTTCTTATCTTTTCTTTTTTAATCCTAATTTCTTCCTTCTCTCTCCTTTCTCACTTTCTTTTTCTTCTTCTCATCCTTTTTCCCTCTCATTTTATTTTATTTTATTTATTTGCATACTTTCATTCATTGCATATTTTTATTTTTCTAAATTTATTATTTTACCATTGGTGTTCAAATGTTCTTATTCAACTGTTATTTCTTTTCTGGTATTATCTTGGTGCTTATGACTTGTTTTATTCTGGTTAGGTAATATTATTTAAATCAATGCCAATCTTTTATACCTGTATTACTTTTATATTGATTTTTAATTTATATTATCTTTCCTTCCCCACTCTCTTCCCCATTGTTGCATATTCTGCACCACTGGTATGCTATGGCTTCTATTGTTTTCTCACTTACATGTTGTAGCTACCATGTAAATGAGACCCTTTTCATTTGGCATTAACCCAACCATACTTCATTTATTTTCTTATCTCTATTATTGGGTTACCTTTCTTCCCTTTTTCTTTCAGGATGGCCACCAAGAAGAGAACCGGAAGACGTTTACATGGGGAGATAGACAAGTCCATCTGCACAATCCTTAAAGAAAAGTAACAGTTGAAACAACCCGTCCACCTGCATATCTCAGCATGCACCGAGGACGGTGCAATCTTTAAGTGTGGGGAGGTCGATACCGATCTCCGTGGGTTAGTACATTCCTGTCTCAACACCAATGTTTTAATTTTCTTCGTTAAATTAGTTGTTGCATTTGCATATTTATTTGATTTTATGCATTTAGTTACTACTTGGTTGAAGTAATATTTTCTTTTTCAAGAAATTTTTATAATATTTCACTAATTTAAATTGAAAAAATTTTTTGTGTTAAACTTGTTTGGAAGTTGTATTTGGAACATGGTTTTTGAGCTAAAGAACACACAACCTGTGAGATTTGATCTTATTTATATGGTTACATTATTTAACCATAAATATTTTATTCCTGTGTGTTCCCTTCTCTATGATTGTAATCTTTACTTTGTTCCATTCTATATATCCAATATTTAGTGTATTTACATGCTTGCATATGATTGAGGCCATTGTTTGATTTTAGCTCACTTATCCCAAAATTAGCCTACCTTTTACATCACCCTTGTTAGCCCCCTTGAGCTTTTAAATCCCTTCTGTTTTATAACCACATTACTAGCCTTAAGCAGAAAAACAAAATAAGAATCCCAAGTTGAATCCTTGGTTAGCTTAAGATAGATATTGTGTAAAATTTAAGTGTGGAAAATTTTATGGGAACATGGGATGATATGAAAAAGTAGGGAATTAAATTGAATAAGTCATTTGAAAATTTGGGAAACATGCTCATGTGAAATCAAAATAATTAAATTACCATGTGCATTGAAGAAAAAAAATATATTAAGTAATTAAATAAGGGGATACAAAAAAATAATAATAATAAAAAAAAGAGAAAAATGAAAAAAATATATATTACCCCAAATGCAAAATAAAAAGAATCAATGCACATGGGACAAAATTCAAAAATAAGTTTGATACATGAGCATGTAATACAAAAGTGGGAAATTTTTGGGTAGCTAGGTAAAGTATTTTTAAATTATATAAAGTATGTATATGTTAGGTGAGATCTTAGACTAATCAAGGATTCACTTTGTTAGCTCACTTAGCCTTATATATATATACCCTCACCCTTACCTTAGCCCCATTACAACCTGGAAAAGACCTCATGATGTTTGCATTAGTACATTAAATTTTTGTTGATTGGTTAGATGAAGAACAAGGTTTAGAAAGCATGACTAGATAAGAGTAGAGTGAATAACCCTATACACTTGAGAGATTAGAGTGATATACACTTCCAGTGAGGGTTCAACGCTTAAATTTTATGTTCCCTGCTTTCATGAGCTGTCTTCTTACAAGTTCACTTGCTTCTTATTGTATGATTTGAATTAGTGGAAATTAGTTTGTATTTGTTTTGGAGAACTTATTTACTCTTAACCAAGTAAGTAAAAGCATTTAGCATGTAGTTGCATTCATAGGTTGCATTTCATACCATTCCTCTTCATCTTTATAGCTTCTCTTGAGCTTAGCATGAGGACATGCTAGTGTTTAAGTGTGGGGAGGTTGATAAACCACTATTTTATGGTTTATCTTGTACTCAATTGAGTGGTTTTTATTAACTCTTTACCCACTTATTCATACTATTTGCATGGTTTTACATTTGCCTTCCTAATTATGTGCTTTGATTAAAAACATGCTTCTTTGATCTTATATTTGCTTATTATTAATCCTCCCTTATCACCATTAGATGCCTTGATATGTGTGTTAAGTGTTTTCAGATATTATAGGGCAGGAATGACTTGGAGGATGGAAAGGAAGCATGCAAAAGTGGAAGGAATACAAGAAGATGAAGAAGTTGCTAAGCTGTCCAGCCTGACCTCTTCGCACTCAAACAGCTATAACTTTAGCTACATAAGTCCAAACGACCCGGTTCCAGTTGCGTTGGAAAGCTAACATCTGGGGCTTCGATTTGATATATAATATGTTATAGTTCCCCTGACGCTAGGCAACACGACCGCGTGATCCATGCGGCTGCGTCGCAATGACGGAAATCCAGCGTGATTGAATTCGAGACCAGCGAATTCTGGGCTGTTTCTGACCCAGTTCTCGGCCCAGAAAACACATATTAGAGGCTATAAAGTAGGGGAATGCATCCATTCATAGGAGGCTTTCATAATTCATAATTTTAGGAGTAGATGTAGTTTTTAGAGAGAGAGATTCTCTCCTCTCTCTTAGGATTATGATTTAGGATTTCTCTTAGTTTTAGGAGTGACTCTCAATCCCAGGTTTAATATTCCTTTTACTTTATATTCCTCTTTTTACTTTCAGATGCTTCAATGCTTGTATTAGATATGTTGCCCAATTGGCTTATGAACTTTTCATGTTAAGATCTGCATATTTTATTTAATATTATTTGAGGTATTTCAGATTTAAGATTGCTTTGCTTTATTTATATTAATGCTTTTAATATTTTTTTCCTTTTGGCTTTGGTTAGGTAATTGGTAACACTTGAGTTGTCAAACTCAGGAGTGGTTAAAATTTGCATATTCTACTTGATCTAGATCTCTCTAAGGCTAGTCCTCCCACAGGGATTGACTAGGATTTGAGGATCAAGCTAATTAGTCCACTTGACTTAACTAAGTGGGATTAAAATCCAATTCTCATCACATCTGATAAGGATAATAAGGACAGGATTTCCGGTTCTCATACCTTGCCAAGAGTTTATTTTACATTTATTTATTTATTTTTATTGCTTGAAAATATACCTGTACGCATTGCCCAAACTCCAGAACCCCAATTTACAAATTCATAATCAATAATAAGAACATACTTCCCTACAATTCCTTGAGAAGACGACCCGTGGTTTAAATACTCGGTTATCAATTTTAAAGGGGTTTGTTACTTGTGACAACCAAAACGTTTGTATGAAAGGACTTTTGAAGGTTTAGAAACTATACTTGCAACGAGGATTTATCCGCAAATTTCTAGACCACGCAAAAGTTCTCTCATCACGCGGACGCATGATTGAAGCGACCGCGTGGCAAGGAAAACTCCAAATGACACGACCGCGTGACCCACGCGGACGCGTGACAGAGGCCACACACCAGAAATTACAGAAAATGCTCCCAGCGATTTCTGAAGCCTTTTTGGCCCAGATCCAAGTCCAGAATGCACAGATTAGAGGTTATGAAGTGGGGGAATGCATATGTTCAAAGGAGAGTCTCGAATTTAGTTACTATTTATGAATTAGATGTAGTTTTGAGGGAGATGTTCTCTCCTCTCTCTTTTAGGATTTAGAATTAGGATTTCTTTTGCTTTCAAGATTATATCTTTTCATCAGGTTCAACATTCCTTTTCATTTATCTTCTCAATTTAGTTTATGAATTCTTCTATGTTACAAATAATTCCTTTGATTAATGTTATTTGAGGTATTTCAGTTTATTATTGCCTTCTTTTATTTATTTTACTGTTGCTTCCAATCTGAAGACATTTTTATTCCAGTAGATTTACTTTTCCCCCTTTTAGTCTTGGTTAAGAAATTAGTAACTCAGGAGTTATCAAACTCAACGTGATTGATAATTGTTATCTTGTTAATTGAATTGAACTTCAATAATCCCAATCTTTTTCTAGGAATTAACTAGGATTTGAAGATCAAACTAATTAGTCACTTGACCTTCCCTTGCTCTAGTAAAGGTTAACTAAGTGGAAATAAGATTCAATTTTCATCATCATTGATAAGGATAACTAGGATAGGACTTCCAATTTCTCATACCTTGCCAAAAGTGTGTTTTACAGTTATTTATTTATTTTATAATCCTTTACTTATTTTAATTGCAATTTAATTTACTTGTTCCCCATCTTCAAAACCCCAATTTATAATCTTCATAACCAATAATAAGAACATACTTTCCTGCAGTTCCTTGAGAAGACGACCCGAGGTTTAAATACTACGGTTATCAATTTTTAAGGGGTTTGTTACTTGTGACAACCAAAACATTTGTAAGAAAGGTTGATTGCTTGGTTTAGTAACTATAATTGCAACGAGAGCTTACTATAACCTCTAAACCATCAATCTTCAGTTCTTCAGTTATACCTATAAATAATTAATAATTATAAATTAATGATATTTATTATGCTATAAATAGCTATTACTATATTTATAATACCTATAAATATATGAAAATCATAAAATCTATAAATATAATAATTATATAATAATAAATTATAATAATTATTAATCAAATTATTATAATAATTGCTTATAATAGCTATAATTTATAATAGTTGTAAATCTTCATAGGGATATTAATATCCTTATAAATATTTATAAATAATATCCTTGTTAGTAAACATAATATTATAATAATCATAATTTATTTTATGAGAGTATTATTCGTCACAATTTCTCTTATGACAGTAAGCAAAGAAAACATAATTTTTATATTTTGCAAATCATTTTAAATTTCATATCAACTGTAATTCGCTAAACCTAAGTTGCTAGCTAAAACTATATCGTCATAGTTCTGATGGATGCATAATTTTACCAGTTTGTTTTCTCATATTTCTTACATCACTATTAATTAGTTCGATATATTTTGATACTATACTAGATATTGATGAAACCTGGATTTCAAAGTCACGGAGTAGTGTGGAATATAGGCAAGGACTGAACACTTTTTTAAACTTTGCGTTTGCGAATGCATCCTCCGATGGCATGATAAAGTGTCCATGTCCTAAATGCGAGTTTTAACTTATGCAAACAAGAGAGGATGCGTACGACCATCTGTTGTTACTACCATTTCCCCCTGGATATACTATTTGGGTGCGTCATGGTGAGAAGCCAGTTGAAGAGAGGCCTGGATTGAGACGAGTAGATGAAAATCTGATATCCCAAGTGAATCAAACACACCAAATGGTCAACGATGTATTCAATTTCACGATACAACATGAGAGTGAGGACATCACAACAATCGAACATGCAGAAGATGATGAAGACCTGTTACCGAGCTTGTATGAAGGTCCAAGTCACGTGGCGTGGGATTTTAACGATCTACTGTCAGATGGAGAGTAGGAGTTATATCCCGGATGCTCAAAGTACTCCAAATTATCATTTTTAGTGAAGCTTTATCATATCAAGTGTATGTGCAGTGTGAGTGACAAGGCAATGACAATGATTCTTGACTTACTGCGGGACGCATTTGAACAAGAAAAATTTCTAAAGACAGTGTATGAAGCCAAGAAGACAATAAGAAAGCTGGGTATTGAATACACCAAGATAGATACTTGTCTAAATGACTGTATGCTGTACTGAGGTGATGATGAGAACCTGACTAGGTGCAAGAAATGTGGGTGTTCAAGATGGAAGCAGATGACTAAAAAGGGCTCTATTATTAGGCTCAATGTACCAGTGAAGAGAAAAGGAAAACCTATAGTAACCAAGACCCTTCGTTACTTTCCCCTCATACCACGACCGCAGCGGTTATTCATGTGCAGCAAGACATCGAGTGATATGTTATGGCATAGACAGTCGTCTAATAACAATGGTTTCCTTAGGCATCTAAGGGACGCTGAAGCATGAAAAAAGTTTGATGCAAAGTATACTAATTTTTCCGCGGATCTGCGCAATGTTCGCCTAGCCTTGGCGAGCGATGGATTTAATTCATTTGGGAATATGAGCACAAAGTACTCCATCTGGCCTGTGATTCTTATTCCGTATAATCTACCACCCTGGATTTGCATGAAGTAAACATCTTTGATTTTATCCACGCTTATTCCTGGGCCAAAAATGCCAGGTAACGACATAGATGTTTATTTACAACCTTTGATAGATGAGTTGAAGCAATTATGGGATGGGGTTGAAACCTATGATGCCAAAGAGGGAAACACTTTCAAGATGTGTGCGGCACTGATCTGGACTATCAGTGACTTTCCAGGATTGGGGAACCTATCTGGCTGGAATACACACAGTGGGTTAGCCTGTCCTATGTGTAACTTGGATGCTAAGCCACATCGGCTGAAAGACAGTCAAAAATGGTGTTTCATGGGCCATCAACGCTTTTTAAATCAGGGACACAAATACAGACTAGATCGGAATAGATTTGACGGGCAGGTCGAAGGTAGAGATCCGCCAAAGAAGTTATCCAGAACAGATGTATTGAGGCAACAGTCTAATGTGCACGTTTCATTTGGGAAGAGTTCAACTGTGACATCCAAAAAAAGACGCAATGGCCAGGATGCGAATGAAGATGACTCGCATTGGAAGAAGAAGAGTGTTTTCTTTGACCTCCCGTACTGGGAGGATCAGATATTGCGTCATAACCTCGATGTGATGCATATAGAAAAAAAAACGTGTGTGACAATGTGTCTTCATTATCTTAAACGATAGCAGCAAATCAAAAGACAATCTTAAAGCTCACAGAGATTTACAATGCATGGGTATAAGGCCTGAATTATGGCCAGGGGTAGGTGGTAAATATCTTTCTGCAATATTTGCGATGTCGAATTCACAGAGAGATGTATTCCTGAAGACTTCGCAGAATATGGTCTTTCCAGATGGTTACTCTAGCAATGTTGCTCATTGTGTTGATTTGCGACAGCGCAAGTTATCTGGGTTGAAAAGTCATGACTGTCATATTCTGATGGAACAATTACTCCCAATTTTGGTGAAGAGTTCACTTCCGAGTCCGGTGTCCAATGTGATTGCAAATTTGTCATCATTTTTTCGAGAACTTTGTGGGAAAGCCATAAACTCTATGCAGCTTGCTGAGCTTCAGAATCATGTTGTGCAAACCTTGTGGCAGATGGAAATAATTTTTCCTCCATCCTTCTTCACCGTCATTGTTCAACTCACCGTGCATCTCGTTGATGAGGTTACTCTTGGTGGACCAGTACATTATAGGTGGATGTATCCAATAGAAAGGTTAGCTTGCTGATAAACCCCTTTAGTACATTCAGTTCAATTAATTATGTATATACTAAGCATTTTATTGTATTTATATAAAAAGTATTTAGGACGTCTGAAGCAATAAGTTCGTAATAGGGCACAATCGGAAGGCTCAATTGCAAAAGGCTATTTATCTGAGGAAATCCTGACTTTCTGTTCTAGGTATTTGGATAATATTGAGACTAGAATCAACCGACCAGGGCGAGTTGATGATGAGCCCGTTGATGTTCTTCATAATTCAGGGGAAAGTATGTTCCCAGATATTGGAAAAGCATTAGGGGCTGTTTCGCATTTCGAACTCACTCTAATGGAAAAACATCAAGCTCATCGTCATGTGCTAGTCAACTGCGATGCCGTGGTTCCGTTCCTTGAGTAAGTATACGCATGTATTTCTAAAACACCAATATAACTCTTTTTTCCCAGTGACTAGTTGGACTAATTTTCTTCTCTCCAATAAAGTACATTTAGGGAAAAGACAAAGCGAAGCTTGCGTCATCAGACAAGGTCGCAAGCTAAGATAGATAGTGTCATCCATGCAGAATTTCCTCGGTGGTTCAAGCATGAAGTTGACAGTATACTAACCTGACCAATGTTTTTTTAGCTTGGAATTAGTACTATATGAAAACCGATTTTAATATAAAGTATGAATGTTATGTGGTTCCAGGTTCTTATGGAAAGTACGCTTCAATCGAAAGACCTGAAGTTGCTTGCGTGCGGTCCCATGATTCAGGCCAAATGTTTTGGGGCGTACAATGTTAACGGGTACAAGTTTAGAACTATCACAAAGGAAAACGGGATGAAAACACAAAATAGTGGAGTATGTGTATCATCTAATACAAGAAGTTATTCAAGCATGTGTGATAATAGAGTGGCTGTTGGTGGTGTTCCGTATTACGAAAAAATTATAGACATAATTAAATTACAGCTGTTCCTTCATAGTGGTATTGTTCAAATGTGTTTGGGCTGATACCACTACCAGTAGAGGCATCAAGCAAGACCATTTGGGGCTTACCAACGTTAATTTCTCTCGTCTAATACACACTGGTAATCGTGAAGAAGATGAACCGTACATATTGGCATAAGAAGCTTAGCTTGTATACTATGTGGATGATGAAGTAGCTAAAGAATGGGGTGTTGTGGTTCATGTGAAAACAAGGGATTTGTATGACATGGGAGAAGAGAATGAAGAAGCTGAAGTTGGTTTTTCTCCATAGCCAGGGTTGAGCATGTCAGCGGAATGTGACATTGGAGATTTACTGTTGACAAGGGAGGAAGATATAGAAGACCTCATAGAAAATGCCTCAGAGAATTTCGATGATGTCCCGTAATGCATTGTATGAAGCATTTTAATGTAATTTAAATGTGATCTTTCTGTCATAAACTAAGCTAAATAAACTCAGCGTTGTACGTTGTTTTCATTGGTTACTTTATACTTGTGTAGTTTTTTTTTTAAATTAAATATTTATGTTATTGTGAATTCTCATGAGTAAAAGCAGACTTTTTAGTTCTTTCAACGATTTTAATACAGAAAAGTTAGTCTACATTAAATCTTTATTCCTTCTACAGTTGTTGTTTTTCTTAGGGTTGCATTTTTTATAATCTTGCTATGTATTACGCAATATAATTTCACTAGTGTTACTTTTTGAAAACAATAGTGAAAATAACATGACGATAGAACAGGATCGATGAAAAATGAGGACTTTTCGTCATCCTCTGCAAGCACAACAATTGCTATGGAGTTTCAGTTTAAGAAAATTGCCCAAAATACTAACAAGGGTGATGGTAATTGTCGAAAATTTGGGTTTAGTTTTAAAATTGTCTTAACATCTTGTAGATTGATTTTTTTTCCAAGTCAGTATTTAATGACTCCAGAGTTCTCAATTTCTTCTATGTATACTCATTCTGTTATGTGCATGTTGATATTTTCAGTCTTACCTGAATATTCCAAAGAAATAGTTCCTGACAGTCTAGATGGAGAAGAGTCTTATTTCAGAAGACAATTTAGATGATGTATCCTCTGTCGCAATCGATAGATCCATGCAGTTTGATCTGAATAAAGTTCCGGATGAAGAGGATGAAACTTTAGAAGACCAAAAAGATAAACAAGATGATATACATGTTAAGAAAAGGTGCTTCGATTTGAATAAAATGCCATGGTATGGAGATGAAATATCAGATCCTCTTAAACGTGAAGCCCATAGATTCATAACAGAGTATTTTTCGCCAGGTCAATACGATGTTGGAGAGAAATTTTGATCTTTTATTATAACAGTTACGCTGATTTCCTTAGTTTAATGATTTGGGTCGCAGTTGTACATGTTTAGTTACTTTTAGAGTTTCTTGATTTAGGTTTAGTATGTCATTAACTTCAAAGAGGAGTAACTACTTTGATTTATGCTTTGTAGAACTTTATTTTAACTTTATAAAGTCAGAGTTTGATTATATTTTCTTCTTTTACATCCATGATTGAATGCAATTTTAAATGCCAATAACGTAATCAAGAAAATCTTATTGGTTTTATTATTCACATAAGTTAACATATATAGCTTACAAGTAACTTGGGAATTTTTTTTACGTATAACAAATTTAGAAAAATTGTTGAGTTTAAGTAACAATGATTTAAACATATGTAGCTTCAGATAGTAGTCTTTACTCAACTAGATTATACCCAGATGGTTATTTTTAAAGAGAACAATGTAATATGTGGTAACATGCATTTTTCGGCGGTTTAAACAAAACCGCCACAAAATGTAAAACAATAAATCACCCGGCGGACATATAGCGGCGATTTTTGAAAAGACGATTGCAGCCCCTACCTCTAACCGCCGTTATATGCGCTACAGTTTGTCTTTTTGCGGTGGTTTCACACAACCACCGCAAAATAACCGTCGCTATCTTAAGAAATTATTGTAGTGATACAGAAGTCAAGGTAATGTCACAATATTTTAAGAGGATGATATGGAACATACTTAATTAGGGCATCCATCAACAATAGATAAAATTGAGAAAATCATTCCAGATCTTAATAGAGAAATTTGAATCCAGAAACTCCAAAAGAAACAAGAAAAGGGAAGTGGTGAATTAAATCAAATAAACTTAAGGCAAATCAGAGGAGCACAAGGTTCACAAGAATTTGAAGGAACGGTTCGAGTCATAAGTAGACAAGGATGGTCAAAATCCATGAAGTGTGCTGGAAAGAAAAATCAAATTGCAAATAACAAAGAATTTTGAATTCAAAGAAACCCAATAGAAAGAAACCATAGAGAAAAATAGGGCAATCGTTTACAAAATTTAAGAGAATGGAAAAATCTAAGAAGGAATTATCTCATCTTCTCAAAAGAAAGGATACGAAATCAACAACTTTCAAGAGAGTTAGTAAAAACATAAATATTGCATTATGTTCAAACAAATTCAAGTTGAATTAGATTATGCAAGATTTGTAAAAATGAAAAATGAGTTAGGCTAAGGACAAAATATTTCCTCGAAAACCATGAAAGATACTTTAGGTACAGAATCAAATAAGAATTTGCATAAAAACAACAGTGAGGTTGGTAGGAAATCAAGTTATAATTAAAGAAGAAAGTCTAGGGTGTAATTTTCCATAAGTTAGTAAAAGAGTAGGTGGGGCATTACGAACATATAGGTTTAAACCATATAAAGAAGTTACAAAATTCATATAAGGAAGTATATACTATATCAAAGTAAGGTTTATAAATTCAATGGGATGGTCATGTACAAGAAATCAGGTGAGAGGAGAATCAAATTGGAACTTCTTTGAAGATCCAAAATAAGAATTATAAGAGGATACTATAAGCTAGGTTATATTACGGAAAAACAAATTCAAATTTCGTCAATGAATTACATCATCTAAGTAGAAGAACGCAGAACCTAACATTGTGATGTCAAGAATCCAAGGGATGATTTAGAATACAATCTGATAAAGAATCAAACAACATTTTAGTAAAACGACAGTGAAACAAGGAATTCCAAGATTAAGAAAAGAAAAACAAATGATACGTCAAAATAGGACTAACTTCACAAATTGATTTCTAATGCTCCCAAAACCCGTTATCCGCATCACCTATTAATTCTATTTTATCTATGATAACCCATTAACTTTTTCATACATATAAACCATCAACATTAAATTGGCCAAACTTAACATCAGCAGATATGTAACGGTAAGCTAACAGCATTAATCAATAGATGGTCATATGGTCATGTCCATAAAGCTCTAAATCTTGTTAACCGGACAAGACCTATAACATGACAAACACTCAGAATATGCAACGAAGCATAATCAGTCCATTCCCAAGGCTCTAACAGGAACGAATCACCCTGATACCATAATGCAACACCCTAACTTTTAGAACCTCATGGTCACACTAAAAGTCCCTGTTACCTACCTTTACTCCTTTAATTTCATACTATATTTATTTAATATTAAGCCTTTGCAAATGCAAACCGAATTTCTAACGTTAATTATGAAAATAAACTATTTTTACCTTAGACCCCTTAGTCACATAAGTATAATTCATATAGTATTAAATACATAATCTTATTCAATAATTTTTAAATACAAGTCCTACCCCTCTAAAAACTAAAAAGCGAAATGACGTAGGGAAAAATCTAAGAACTAAATCAAATACAGAAAGTATATATATATGGCTCTGTAGTTCGGTCGCAGCTTCGCACCAAGGCTTCCTGAACCTGTCATTGAAATGTTGGATATAAAAATGGGTGAGAACAAACCACACGTTCTTAGTAGGGAAGGGAATACCATCAAAGTAAAGAGATACTCACAAATAGAAAGAATTCCATTATAAAAATAGTTTATCTTTGAAATAATCCTTTGGAAAAGCTCCGTGAGAAATCTTACTTTGAAAAAGTCGTAATGAATCTTCTTTAGTTTAGAAATATGTAAAGTAAATCATTAAAAAAATGACTAAAGGCGTGCCTAAAAGCTTTCTACCCAACAAACATGCATCGCTCTTACCTATCCATCCAAGCTTAGGGTCATACTAATCCAAAAATAGGTTAATTAAGCTAAGCATTCCACTTTACTAGTAATTCATAATCTCGGTACTTCTCTTTTCAATATCACAGTCCATCCGCATATGATTCAGTAATTCAGTATCAAAAACTCAGTAACATCACATAAGGAACAACACTAAATGTCACCACCCCAGCATAAGGGATCTCTCAGTTGTTCAAACACATATAAAGCAATACAAGAAATACAGAAATAGAGGAAAAAAATAAATCAATTAGATCAAGTAGCATATAGATACAATTAATCAATAAGGCAAACCAAACATAAGATGCACACCCAAACAATACGCACAAATGCAAATGATGCATGTCTGTCTTATGGCTAATGAGCTCATTTGCCGGTTATATAGTCAAACCCAACATGTCCGGTAGCTAACCCTGGATAGTCCTTCGGTATACGTATCCCTAAGTGGAATTCACATCTCAAGGAGGAATTATTCAAAAAGGTATAAGTGTCCGACCACATCTTGCAGCGAAGGGTCAACAAAGTCTTAAGTGTCAACTTGGAGTAAGTGGGGTGATACACTCCATCTATCCATGGAGACTCACGACTCAGATATCTCAATTCCTAACCTGGAGCAAGCAGGACAAAACTACAATCTTTGCGTCTACTCAGACGGTTTTAATCTCAATCAAATTTAATTCATTAGGCAAGCAGGATAACACCCAAACCTTGCCAATTCAGTTATACTCAGTCATCGTCAATCTCATTATCAAATTTATCATTTAACATAATTAGAATCGTTAACAATCACATCATTAATGACATAATCATCATCCTCAATCATAATCTCTCACTCATATCTCAACTTAATCAAGTTCTCATCATAAGCTTCTTATTAATCTCATTTCTCATCAATGATCTCAAACTAGATAGAATTCTCATCATGATCATAAACTCCACTCCACTTCCAATCCGGATACACTAAACTCAAGGTCAAGGTTGCATACCAACTCAGATAGAACATAGTCATTCATAACTAACGTCAATCTAACTTAAACACGACCTATTCCATTCAATCTTATTAAATCATTTCTCTAATTAGTCACTTTATAGACTGATAAGCCCAACTTCCATAATCATCAATTTTAATTCAATACTTGATGAATCCATATTTGATGATAAATTTTGGTTTGAATTGAATGGATTTCATCACATAAACTCATATTTATTCACTTAAATAGCATACTGATAAACCACTATTTTATGGTTTATCTTGTGCTTAATTGAGTGGATTTTATCAATCTTTCACACACTTGTTCATACAAAATGCATGTTTTACATTCTCCTTCCTGATTTTGTGCTATGATTGAAAACATGCTTCTTTGGACTTATATTTGCTAATATTAATCCTCTCTTATTACCATTCGATGCCTTGATATGTGTGTTAAGTGATTTCAGAGATTACAGGGCAGGAATGACTCAGAGAATGGAAAAGAAGCATGCAAAAGTGGAAGGAATACAAGAAGTTGAAGAAATTGCTAAGCTGTCTAGCCTGACCTCTTTGCACTCAAACGATCATAACTTGAGCTACAGAAGTCCAAATGAGATGGTTTCAGTTGCGTTGGAAAGATAACGTCTGGGGCTTCGCAACGATATATAATTTGTCATATCTGCTCCGGAGTCAGATGATGCGAACGCGTGGATTACGCGGACGTGTGACCTGGCAGAAACGCAATCCATGCAAATGCGTGGACGACGCTTCCGCGTCACTTTTCCGCGACCTGTACGTACCAGAAATTGCTGGGAGCGATTTTTGGGCTGTTTTGACCCAGTTTTCAGCCCAGAAAACACTGATTAGAGGCTATAAAGTGGGGGAATGCATCCATTCATCATCATGCATTCAATTATTCACTTTTCATGATTTAGATGTAGTTTTTAGAGAGAGGTTCTCTCCTCTCTCTCTTAGGACTAGAAATTAGGATTTTTCTCGCCTTCATGATTGTCTCTTTTTATCAGGTTCAATGTTCCTTTTTAATTATTTTCTCAATTTAATTTATGAACTCTTCCGTGTTACATATGAGGTATTTCAGTTTATGATTGCTTTCTTTTATTTATATTACTGTTGCTTCCAATCTGAAGACATTTTTATTCTAGTAAGTTTACTTTTCCCCTTTTGACCTTGGTTAAGTAATTGGTAACTTATGAGTTATCAAACTTAACGTGATTGATAATTATTATCTTTGCTAATTGAATTGAACTTTAATAACTCCAGTCCTTTCTTAGGAATTGACTAGGACCTAAGGATCAAATTAATTGGTTCACTTGACCTTCCTTTGCTTTAGTAAAGGCTAACTAAGTGGGATTAAAACTCAATTCTCATTACCATTGATAAGGATAACTAGGATAGGACTTCCAATTTCTCATACCTTACCAAGATTTTATTTTATAGTTATTTATTTATTTTATTTGTCATTTAAATTACTTGTTCCTTACTTTCAAAATCCCCCAATTTACAAAACTCATAACCAATAATAAGAACACCTCCCTGCAATTCCTTGAGAAGACGACCCGAGGTTTAAATACTTCGGTTATCAATTTTAAAGGGGTTTATTACTTGTGACAACCAAAACGTTTGTGAGAAAGGACTTTTGTTGGTTTAGAAGCTATACCTACAACGAGGATTTATTCTGCGAAATTCTAGACGACGCAAAAGTTCTCTCTTCAAAATAGCGCCGTTGCCGGGGAATTGCAAACGTGTGCTTTATTATTTGTTATTGTAAATATTTGATTTTTGCTTATTTATTTATTTTTATTTTTGTTTTTATTTTTGCTTTTTCATAAATTAAGAGGTTATTGGTTTTTATATAGTTATTAAAAATTTTTCAAAAATTTGTTCTTCGTGTTCATCTTGACCTTCAAGTTGTTCTTAGTTGTTTTCTTCGTTTTGATAAAAAAATTTTAAGTTTGGTGTCATTTTATTATTTTTCTCTTTCCTCATTAAATTCAAAAATATCTTTTCTCTTTATTTTAATTGGATTTTCGAATTTTCCTTTTAAAAATTCAGATTTTTATTTTAAAACTTTTTTATCTTATCTTATCTTAGTTTTAAAATTTCAAAATTCAAATATTTTTTCAAAAATTATATGTTTTTCAAAATCTTATCTTATCTTATTTCAAAAATAAAATTTCAAATTTCAATATTTAATTTCCAAAATTCAAAATTCAAATTTCAAAATTTAAATTTAAAATTTAAAAAAAATCAAATCTTTTCAAAATTTAAATTTTTTTTCAAATCTGTATCTTATATTATTGACTTTTTCAAAATTCAGAATTCAAAATTTAAAAAAAAAATTCAAATTTAAAAATTTTCAAATTTCAAATTTCAAAATTCAAAATTCAAATTTCAAAATTCAAATTTCAAACTTTAAAATTCAAAATTTAATTTTCTAAATTTCAATAACCTTTTAATTTAAATTTGTTTTTATTTTCGTTTTTAATTTTTATTTGCTACTATGAACTCTCACCCCTTTCGCTATGAGTCTAGTTATAATTATGTTGCAGGAAGAGGAAATTACAATGAGAACAGGCATCAAGGTTGGAACAATCAAAGATGGAAGGAGCTACAAGGATTTGATCAACCCTCATGGCAACAACCACCTCCAATGGACTACCAACAAGCCCCGCCATATGCTTATGAACCATCTCCTCAACACAACTTTGGACCACCATACTCACAAGCCACCTACAACCATTCACCTCCATATGAGCCTAATCCTTATCCACCACACCAACCACCATATGAACCATACCTAGAACCACCACCTCAATATTCACCATATCTATATCCTTATCAAGAAGAACCACCTTTGTATTATGAACCCTCTCTCCTAACCAATGAACCATCATATCCACCCCAACCTCCAATGGATGACAGACTTTGTGTTCTTCTTCAAGGGCAAGCAAAGATAGAAAAGGGCGTACTGGAACTCACTACTGCCATAACTAAGGTAGTAAATTTAATAGCTTCCCGATATCTGAGAACTCAAAGTACTCCCATGGCTGTATGTGGAGAATCAAAAGAAGAGCGTAGCATGAAGGAGACACTAGAGACCTCGGTGGACAATGAGGAGCATGGCTTTGTATTGAAACAAGTGGAGGAAGCCATAATAGTTGTAAAGGAAGAAATGGTTGCAGACTTAGGAGATGTTGAACCTCCATGGGAAAGTCAGGTTATAGAACCTCCTTCCAAGGTGATTGAAATTGATGCTGCAAAGGGTGTACAACCTCCAAGGCATATCATAGCTAAAGACTTTGAAGAGGTTGATCAAGAGATGGAGATTCAAGAAAAAGAGGCACAACCTCCCATGCCCTTGGTGAGCAATGAAGAAGAGATTGAATTGGAAGAAAGCCACCAAGAGGAAGAGGTTGAAATGGAAAAAGCTTGCAAAGAGGTGGAAGATGTCAAAGAAGAGCACAAGGAAGTGGAGCTTGCAAGTTCATTAGAGACACCTCCCCCAAGGCCATTACTGTCCAACACAACATTCAAGTGGGTAAAATTCTCATCCTTGACCTTTACTTTCCCACTTGAATATGGGCTACTAGAGACGGATGGTCAACTTAGAGCTCTTTATGGCATTAAGCATAAGAGTAAGATGGTTAGTGGTAGGAATCATCATGCAAGATTCAATATGGTGGAAAACTAGTTTAAAGGCAAAGGTTGGTATTAAACTCAACTGAATGGGTCTAGGAAGTTGTTTGGCCGCTTTAGTGAGAATTCAGATTGCTTGCTACCCGGATGGAATCATGATGATCAATAAGAAGACGGGTGCAAAAGCAAGGTTTGGGACCCCGAAATTCAGTCTAGAAATAAACACTCTTGGGGCCTTATCACTTGCTTTAACTTACTTGAAGGCTTTCTGCGCCTAGTTTGGGATCCCAGAAGCCATTGGAATCACAAACATTGGTGGATATTCCTGGATGAGTTCAAGCACAAGCCACCACAACAAAGGACTCTCCAAATGTCCAACTTAAGGACAATAACTAAAAGTGCTAGGTGGGAGACAACCCACCATGGTATGATCGTTCCTTTTTCATTTTTTATTTAGTTTCATTTGTTTTCGAGTTTTATTTTATTTTATTGTAATGAACCTGGAGTTTTGCATAACATTCATATTAGCAGTGCATTCTGCATACTGCATTATTAAAAAAAAAAACAAGCACACGACGCGGCAGCGTCTCTGACGCGTCTACGTCGCCAGTGCGTTGTGAAGAAAAGAAAGTAAATAGAAAGTCACGTGAAAGCATGGCTGGAGGCGTGCTTTAGGCACAAACATGCCCACGCGTCCGCGTGCCCCACGCGGCCGCGTCATTTGGAAAAATAGCCTCCCACGCGAACGCGTGCTCCAACAAATCGACGTAAAAGGGGTGCATGGCCGAAAGTTGTGCTGGAGTAGGGCTGGACTGGCGCTAAACACACAAGCCTTACCACGTGAACTCGTGCCCCACGTGTCTGCGTCATCCTCTAATCTTGGCCATTCACGCGATCGCGTCCACCATGCGAACGCGTCACCTCGAAAATTGGCAACAATGAGTTTTGAACAGAGAGTTGTGCGGGCGCGAGGCTGCCCTCGTGCCAGTAGCACAGAACGAGTCACGCGTCTGCGTGACCGACACAACCGCATCGATTCATCTCAGAGCCATCCACGCGAACGCGTACCCCACGCGTCCGCGTCGCTCGCGTCGCACAATCTATCCAGATTAGTTCCAATTATCTTATCTTTTCTTCTCTAATCATAATTTCTTCTATCTTTTCTTCTTCCTTCTTTCTTTCCTACTTTCTTTTTCTTCATCACCCTTCTTCCCTTCCATTCTATTTTATTTAATTTATTTGCCTACTTTCACTCATTGCATTTTAATTTTGCGCATATTTTTATTTTTCTTTTCTAAATTTATTTTTCCATTGGTGTTAAATGTTCTTATTCAGCTGTTATATCTTTTCTGGTATTATTTGGTGCTTAGTGACTTGTTTTACACTGTTGGATGATATTTATCTGTCAACGCCAATCTTTTATGATATCTGTGTTCCTTTTTTTTTGTATTGACATTGATTTATATTTATATTGTCCTTCATTATCTGCTGTCTCTTCCTCTTTGTTGTAATGTTTGCACTATTGATATGCCACGTACTTCTATTGTTTTCTCACTTGCATGTTGTAGCTACCACGTAATTGAGACCCTCATTATTTGGCATTAACCCAACCATATTTTATTTGTTTTCTTATCTTTATTTCTGGGTTACTGTTCTTCTTTTTCTCTTCTTTCAGGATGGCCACCAAAGAAGGAAAAGGAAAAGCTTCTAAATGGGGAGACAAATAAGTCCATTAGCACAATCTTTAGAGAAAAGCATTAGTTGGAAAAATCCGTCCACTCGCACATCTCAGCATGCACCGAAGACGGTGCAATCGTTAAGTGTGGGGAGGCCAATACCGATCTCCGTGGGTTAGTACCTTCCTTTCTCAACACCAATATTTAAATTTTCTTTGTTAAATTAGTTGTTGCATTTACATGTTTAATTGCATGTTTGTTTGATTTTATGCATTTAGTTACTACTTGATTTTATGCATTATCACAATTTTATGGTTTATCTTGTGCTTAATTGAGTGGATTTTATCAATCTTTCACACACTTGTTCATACAAAATGCATGTTTTACATTCTCCTTCCTGATTTTGTGCTATGATTGAAAACATTCTTCTTTGGACTTATATTTGTTAATATTAATCCTCTCTTATTACCATTCAATACCTTGATATATGTGTTAAGTGATTTCAGAGATTACAGGGCAGGAATGACTCAGAGGATGGAAAGGAAGCATGCAAAAGTGGAAGGAATACAAGAAGTTGAAGAAATTGCTAAGCTGTCCAGCCTAACCTCTTCGCACTCAAATGGTCATAACGTGAGCTACATAGGTCCAAATGAGATGGTTCTAGTTTCGTTGGAAAGCTAACGTCCGGGGCTTCGCAACGATATATAATTTGCCATATCTTCCTGATGTGTGGAAAACGATCCAACACGAGACTCACCGGTAAGTGTACCGGGTCGCATCAAGTAATAATAACTCACATGAGTGAGGTCAATCCCACAGGGATTGAAGGATTGAGCAATTTTAGTTTAGTGGTTGATTTAGTCAAGCGAATTAAGTATTGGTTGAGTGGTTTGTATTTGGCAGAAACTAAATTGCATGAATTGTAAAGGGAGAGGGAAGAATTGTAGTAAATTAAAGAGAATGGAAAATAAAAGTGCTGAATCTTAAAGTGCAAGTAAAATAAATTGCAGAAACTTAGATTGCAAGAAATGTAAATAACTAAATCTTAAAGTTCAAGAAATATAAATTGCTTGAATTATAAAAGGGATTGGGAGTTGGGATTGCAGAATTTAAACAAGCAGAAGTAAATTGCAACAAAACAGAAGAGTAGAAGGTGAATTGAAGTAAAGTAGATCTAAACAGAAAAGTAGAAATGCTTGAGAAATTAAAACAGAAAGTGATGCTTAATTTGCAGCAATTAAAAAGATGTTGAAGATCTCAGGAGTGGAAGAGACTAGAAAACAAGTCTAGATCTCAAATCCTTCCTTGATCCAAACAAGAGCAATTGCAAAAGAAGTAAAGAAAAGTAAATTGCAGAAAGTGTAGAAGAAGATGCAGTAAACAGAAATGGAAATTGAATTATGCAGAAAAGTAAACAAAAGGTCTCAAGGTGAGATTAAAACAGAAGTTCTTCAATTCTCCACCCAAGATCCAAAGCAAGAAAATAAAAGAGTGCTCGAGCAAGAACAAGGAAGAAGAGAGATCAATTCCCCTTCCAAATTCTCTTAGATCTAAATTCAAAAATAAAAGCTCCAAATGAAAATGGAAGTTCAAAGAAAATTTCAAAGTAAAGTCTAGAGGTCCTAATTACATCAAACTAGCTCCTATTTATACACTTTCTATTCTTGGATTTTAGAATTCGGATGGGCTTTTTGATTTGGTGAAGAAATGAATTAAGTTAGATTTTTAATTGAATTTTTAGCCCATGTGAAAATTGCTTCCAGGAGGATGCTCAGCTCAAGTGGGAAGCAGAGCATTGAAGCTTTGTGTGGTGATCCTTTGTAGCGTGCCTTGGCTGGGAGAAGCAACAGGGGAATGCTCTGCTCACAAGGGGAGCTGAGCATTGGGGCCTTGTGCGCATGTCTTACGCGCTCAACTCCCTGGCCGTGTCAAATGTTGCGCCTTGCCTTCCTTGGTCCGTGTCAAGCATGCTCATGAGTAGCGCTCTGCTCTCCAAGTGAGCTGAGCATTGGAGCTTCCAAGGAAGGTCCTTGGTTCGAACCTTGAGGAATGCACGCTGGTTTCTTTTCTTTGTGAGGGAAGTAGCGCTTCTCTCTCCTCTCTTCCTTGAGGTGCTTGGTTTGAACCTTGGAGGATGCTTTTGGCCAATTCTTGGCTTATTTTCCTTGTGAGTAGCGCTCCCCACTCTCCCCTTTGCTCATGGGTTCGAATCTTGGAGAAAGCATTTGGCAAACATTTCCTTTGATTTATTCCTTGTGAGGGCCCGATAATGCTCCCTTGGGGAGCTGAGCATTATTTTTCCTTTCCTTGTTTCTTGGCTTCAAATTGTGCTCAGCTCTCAAGGGGAGCAGAGCATTGAAGCTTGCCTCTTTGGTTTACTTGTTGCGCTCCCTTGGAGAGCACTGGGTTCTTGGAGAAAGCTTGCCCCTTCCATGTGCCACGCTTCCCACCTTTCTTTGCCACACTATTCTCTTCCTTGGGCCACGCTTTCTTATTTTCTTCTTTTCTTCACCTACAATTAATCAAAACAACCAATCAAAGTATCACCAAATTCACAAAGTTTATAAATCATTAAAAATCAATTAAATTTAGCTTAAACCTCATGATTTAGCATTAATTAAATAGTGGTTGTTTGATTTAAAGAAGTCATGCATTTCCATTCCAAATTACTTACTTAGAATGCAAGAAAGTGCATAAAACCAAATAAAAACAAAGAAAAAGACTAGTGAAACTAGGCTAGGATGACTTGTCATCACAACACCAAACTTAAAACTTGCTTGTCCTCAAGCAAGCACTGAACATAAGAGAAGATAAAATGAAATAGAAAAGTATGCATGTCCTTATTAGGCAGATAGTTGAATTTGGTTTTTGGGGTTTTATGCAGATCAAAAGTAGTTCATTTATTACTTGCTGTCAAAACAAATAATGTTTCCTTAAGGGTTCACCAAGGTTGCTGCTACAATGCCTTACTTTCTGCTTATTTCCCTTGTTAGCTTTTTCTTCTTTCTTTTGTATTAAAGAGCTTATTCCTTATTGAAGGCTTGGTGGTAAATGTTGCAGTGGCCTTTGGCTTAATTTCACTCAACATTTCTTCACCACAGACACATGGCTCACCTTTTTTCTTCCTAGGATCATTGATGCCTAGCATCTCTTTGGATAACTAAATGTTTTATAGCTAGGTTGCTCTTTATTGTGGACTTTCAGTTGGCAATCCCAAATCAGTTGATCTAAGTGGCCAAGTTTTAAAATACTCCTTAGAACTTACTTGTCCAAGCAGATCCTGGTACAAAAACACCACAGGCATGTGTCCTAGGGTCCAAGCTATTGGTGTCTAGCCTTATTATTTGTTTCTTTGCCAACTTTTGGATTTTCTTCTTCTTTTTCTTTCTGTTTTGATTTATTTTCAAGGGATTTTGCGTTAGTTGAAGGATCATAGCAGCAAACTAGCTTAAGCTTCAAGTAACATGTCATTTTGCAGCAATTATTCTATGAGCTAACAATTGAATCAAACACATACCACCACTAACTTCCATTCTAACTTTTGCATAATTGAACAATTACTTTTCTAAATCAAACATCTCTCTTTTATTCAACAGCAAGGGGAACAAAACAAAATATTCAAGTTGATGAATGATGACAATTATTATGCAGATAATTGATTTTTAAGCTAAGATTATGTAGATAGCTTTCTCTAGCATATACTTCCTCTTGCAACTAAATGATCATTCCAGCCAGACATAAAGGAATCTCTGAATTAAATCATTACATAACAATAAGGATCAAATATAAATACAACATGTTGGGTTGCAGCTCTTCATTCCTCCTTCTGTTTGCTCCTTGTTAGTCATAATGCAAATGTTACCTGATTTGTTGGCTATTTTCCTGCATATTCTTCAAATGTTGCTTGCTTTTCAACCCCTTTAGGTATCCAGTTGATTTGCAAAGCTTATGTGTGGGCTCTCGAACTTACTTTGGTGTGTGAACACCAAACTTAGTTCCTTGCCAATGTTTCTCATGCAGCAATTTGATTATCTGTGAAATCCTTTTTCCATGCTAAAGGTAATAACACTAAAAACTATGAAACAGCAAATAGTTAACTAGTTTATCTAGATGCGTGAAGCTAGCATTATGCAGAAAGTGAGAATATGTTTTATGATGGGATTTTGGTGGAACACCAAACTTAGAATCCTTCATTCTCCCTTAGATTGTTTTGGTGTGCAACACCAAACTTAGCTTCTTGCAATATAGATAAAGCTAATTGACCTTTTTATTAAAATATCTATGAAAAGAAAACTACCTCAGGTTGGGTTGCCTCCCAACAAGCACTCTTTTATTGTCATTAGCTTGACATTGAACTCCTCTTTTATGGTGGTTGATGACTGTAGTGCCTCAGCTTGTCCCCTCTGGTTGTGAGCTTCTTCTTTATTCCTTGATGCTCAATTTCAGCATGCTCTAGTGAGAGTACTTTGCTGACAATGTAGTAATCATCAGTCTATTGGCTTGCACCCAGTTGTTGATAGATCAACTGTACCTCATCACCCTTGGAAAGCCCTTCTGTTGGAATTTTTTTGTTCTTCCAACCCTTTTTGGTTTTATTCTTATTTTTCTTCTTTTCTTTTGTTGATCCTTCTTCTTTGACAATAGGCTTCCCCTTGAGATTTCTCTTCTTAGTTGCTAATATTCCAATGCCTTCTTGAACTTCTTCATTATTTTGCACAGTCTCTTTCTCTATTTGAACTGCTATATCATCTATCTCTTGCCTTGGAAGGCAGCTGTTGTTTGTCTTATTTATCCCTTCCTTCCATTGCAGATTTTCTTTGTCAGCTTTCGTATCATCCTTCCTTTCATCACTGAACTGTGTTCCTGGCAATACACTCAGGGTGACACTTTCATCATGCATTCTGAGGGTCAATTCTCCTTGTTTTACGTCTATAATGGCTCTAGCAGTGGCCAAGAACGGCCTTCCCAGTATAATGGAATCACCTTCATCCTTATCTGAATCTAAGATCACAAAATCTGCAGGGAAGATGAATCTGTCTACCTTGACTAGAAGGTTCTCAATCATACCCCTGGGACATATCATTGACTTGTCCACCAATTCTAGAGATATTTGTACTGGTTTTACCTCTTTTATGCACAGCTTTGTCACTAGAGAGGAAGGCATTAGATTGATACTAGCTCCTAAGTCACACATCGCCTTGTTGATGGCCATACTACCAATGGTGCAAGGTAGAAAGAAACTTCCAGGATCTTCAAGTTTAGAGGGAAGTCCTTTCTGGATTAGTGCTCTGCATTCTTCAGTAAGTAGTGTAGTTTCATTAACTTGCCAACTCCTCTTCTTGTTGATAAGTTCTTTCAAGAACTTTGCATACAGGGGCATCTGTTCCAATGCTTCTGCCAAGGGAATATTGATCTCCAACTTCTTGAAGACTTCAAGAAATTTTGGGAAGTGTTGGTCCTTAGTCTCCTTGTTGAACCTTTGAGGATATGGCAATGGAGGTGTGAAGTTCACTCCCTGCCTTTGTTCCTTGGTCGGCTCTCCTATTGCTTTCTTTTCTTTCCTTGATTTTTGTGGCTGGTCTTCCTTTTCTTTGAGCTCCTCTGAGGTCTGCTTGCTTCCTGTTACCTCTTTATCATTGGTTGCCTCTTCTTCAGCTTGTTTGTTGTCACTTTTTTTTGGCTTCTTAGTTGCTTCTTCATTTTTCACCAGGATCTTTCCACTCCTTAGCTGTATTGCCTTGCACTCCTCTTTTGGATTATGAATGGTGTCACTTGGCAATGAGCTTGATGGTCTCTCAGTGGTAATCTGCTTGGAGAGTTGCCCAATTTGCCTCTCCATATTCTTCATGGAGGCTTCCTGGTTCCTTGTTGTCATCTCTTAGTGCTTCATCATTTTTTCCATTAAGAGCTCCAAGTTGGTAATCCTCTGAGAGTCTTGTGAGATTGGTTGATTGTGGGGTATTGAGGGTTGAGGGTAAGTGTTTTGGTTGGAGGCTTGGTTATTGGATGGTTGATGGTTAGAATTGGGGTAAGTGTTTTGTGGTTTTCTGTATGTGTTTTGGTTGTTATTCTGCTGGTTGTTGCGGTTTGTGTTTTTCCAACTATTTTGACTTGAGTTCCTTTGCCATGGCTGCTGAGTTTGATTGTGGTTGTCTCCCTATCTGAGGTTTGGATGGTTCTTTCATGAGGGGTTGTAAGTATCACCATAGACTTCATTCGGCCCAGAATTTTGGTTGTGCATGTACTGGACTTGTTCTTGCTGTTGCTCCTCTTGGGTTTCTTCATTTTGCCCCCATGTGGTTGATGGTTGGCTTGTGTTGACTGCTGCAACTTGGAGATTGTGAATCATCTTAGCCATTTGCTCAAATTGTTGTTGAATCTGCTGTTGCATCATTTTGTTTTGAGCTAAGATTGAATCCACTCCTTCCAACTCCATCACTCCTTTTCTCTGTGATGGTTGGCGTTATCTTTGGTGAGCAAAGAAATACTGGTTGTTGGCCACCATATCAATGAGATTTTGGGCTTCCTCTGTGGTTTTCATGAGTTACAAAGAACCTCCAGCTGAGTGATCCAATGCTTCCTGGGACTTCAATGTCAATCCTTCATAAAAATTCAGGAGGGCACTTCCTGATTAGAGCCTTGTATCTCTCCCATGCCTCATAGACGGGTTCAGCCTCCATTTGTGTGAATGTTTGTACCTCAGTCTTTAACCTAATGATCCTTTGAGGTGGGTAAAATTTGGCAAGGAACTTGGTCACCAGATCATCCCAATTGTCTATGCTGTCCCTTGGAAAGGATTCCAGCCATTGAGTAGCTTTGTCTCTGAGAGAAAATAGAAATAATAGCAGCTTGTAGATGTCAGGATGCATGATGAGACACAGAAGTTGGTGAATTAAAAATTATTAAAATAGTTACGTTGCAAGTATAGTTCTTAACTCACCGAAAATCTGCTATCAATTTAGAAATATGTCACAGAGAGTTTAAATTAAAAATTACTGGGAGTTTAAGTCCCAGGTCGTCTCCCAACGAGTTGCAGAAAAGTGTGCTATTTTATTAATCAGATGTTCCAAGAAGTTGAGTTAAGTAAATTGAGAATTAAATTGAGGAAAATTAAATAGTATGAATAAAAGCCTTGACTGGAAGTTGATTAGTTGGAATCTCTATTATTGATAGGATGATTTCAAGATTAATTTATAATTAATGGTTGTTCTGTTTAGTTATCCTTTACTAGGTAAAGGAAAGTCAAACAAGTTGGAATGTTAGATCTGTTCACGAGTTGCAACCCACTTAGTTCAAAGGGATTGGTGTTAGTGATTAGATAACAATCCAACAGTTAACCCAATTACAATTTTTCTTTTAATCCTTCCAACTCAAGAGTTCCTTTCAATCAACTCCCCATCAAGTGAGGGAACTACTCAATCATTGTAAATAATAAATCCATAACACATGAAAAGGAATTAAAAGAAGACATGATTATTAGAATGGAAAATAAATTAAAATGGAAGAAATAATCATTGTATTAAATAATCATGAAAATATTCAGATGACAAAATTGAACAAAGCAAAGAACATGGAAGAATAAAACCAAGTTAAGAGAACGAACTAGAATGACGAAGTCTTGATGAGGAAATAACTCTTCTCAATGTTCCAATGCTAAGACCAAATTGAAAATTAAAATTCTAAATCCTAGAGAGAAAAAAAACCTAAGGGAGTAAAAGTAGATCTCAAAACTGTAAAGTGTCTAGAATGAATGCTGTCTTTTGTTTCTGCATATTCTCTGGCTCTAGTCTGCTGTTCTGGGCCAAAAACTAGGTCGAAATAAGGTCCAAAATCGCCCCCAACGAATTCTGCAGATTATGCATATTGCACATGTCACGCGATCGTGTCATCCATGCGGACGCGTGATTCGTGCTTTTCCTTACCACGCGTTCGCGTCGTCCATGCTATCGCATCGCTTGAGCTTTTCCAATCTGCGCGGCCGCGTGAGCCATGCGGCCGCGTCACTGCGATTTGCTCTCCTTCGCGCGGTCGCGTGAGTCATGCAACCGCGTCACTTCTCGCTGGTTATCTCCTCAAATTCTTGTGTTCCTTCCATTTTTGCTAGCTTCCTTTCCAATCTCCAATTCATTCATGCCCTATAAAGTCTGAAACACTCAACACACAGATCACGGCATCGAATGGAATAAAGGAGAATTAAAAATACATAATTAAAGTCTCTAGGAAGCAGTTTTCAAACATGTTATAAATTCAGGAAGGGATTATAATTTCATGCTAATTTAATGAATAAGTGGTAAGGATCATGATAAAACCACACAATTAAACACAATATAAATCATAAAATAGTGGTTTATCAATGCACTCCATTGGTTTTGACAGTGTCACAAATCCTCAAGAAGGTAGACAAGTGCTGGTTAGGGTCTTCAAGTGGTCCTCCTCCATAAGAACAATTATTTTGAACCAAGGTGATGAGTTGTGGCTTCAGTTCAAAGTTATTTGCATTAACATTTGGGGTGAGAATGCTACTCCCACAATGTCTAGGATTTGCAAATGTATAGGAAGCCAAAACTCTTCTCTGAGGTGGATTGTTGTTGTTGGCTGCTCCATCTGGTGGATTTGGTGGATTTGTTGAATGTTCCTCCATGTCTTGGAACTCTTCTTCTGACTCCTCCTCTCCAACAATATTTTTCCCTCTTTTAGCTCTTCTTAACCTTCTAAGAGTTCTTTCGTCTTCTTCACGAAAGCTAGGTATAGTTCTTCTTGTCCCTGACATACAAACAATATGTAAAAATTACATACAACCAGAGAAGCAATAGCAACTTCAATCCATTGCTGGAATGAGATTGTAGTTAGTTTAAGCAAAAATTCAAACAGTTAGTGTGTTAGTCGAACAAATTAAAGAAACAGAAAAGAAAAAGTGCTTGATCTAGATCTCCACTTCACTTAATCATTGTCAATCTAATTTAATCCCCGGCAACGGCGCTAAAAACTTGATGTGTGGAAAACGATCCAACACGAGACTCACCGGCAAGTGTACCGGGTCACATTAAGTAATAATAACTCACATGAGTGAGGTCGATCCCACAGGGATTGAAGGATTGAGCAATTTTAGTTTAGTGGTTGATTTAGTCAAGCGAATTAAGTATTGGTTGAGTGGTTTGTATTTGGCAGAAACTAAATTGCATGAATTGTAAAGGGAGAGGGAAGAATTGCAGTAAATTAAAGAGAATGGAAAATAAAAGTGCTGAATCTTAAAGTGCAAGTAAAATAAATTGCAGAAACTTAGATTGCAAGAAATGTAAATAACTAAATCTTAAAGTGAAAGAAATGTAAATTACCTGAATTATAAAAGGGATTGGGAGTTGGGATTGCAGAATTTAAACAAGCAGAAGTAAATTGCAACAAAACAGAAGAGTAGAAGGTGAATTGAAGTAAAGTAGATCTAAACAGAAAAGTAGAAATGCTTGAGAAATTAAAACAGAAAGTGATGCTTAATTTGCAGCAATTAAAAAGATGTTGAAGATCTCAGGAGTGGAAGAGACTACAAAATAAGTCTAGATCTCAAATCCTTCCTTGATCCAACAAGAGCAATTGAAAAAGAAGTAAAGAAAAGTAAATTGCAGAAAGTGTAGAAGAAGATGCAGTAAACAGAAATGGAAATTGAATTATGCAGAAAAGTAAACAAAAGGTCTCAAGGTGAGATTGAAACAGAAGTTATTCAATTCTCCACCCAAGATCCAAAGCAAGAAAATAAAAGAGTGCTCAAGCAAGAACAAGGAAGAAGAGAGATCAATTCCCCTTCCAAATTCTCTTAGATCTAAATTCAAAAATAAAAGCTCCAAATGAAAATGGAAGTTCAAAGAAAATTTCAAAGTAAAGTCTAGAGGTCCTAATTACATCAAACTAGCTCCTATTTATACACTTTCTATTCTTGAATTTTAGAATTTGGATGGGCTTTTGATTTGGTGAAGAAATGAATTAAGTTGGGTTTTTAATTGAATTTTTAGCCCATGTGAAAATTGCTTCCAGGAGGATGCTCAGCTCAAGTGGGGAGCAGAGCATTGAAGCTTTGTGGGGTGATCCTTTGTAGCGTGCCTTGGCTGGGAGAAGCACCAGGGGAATGCTCTGCTCACAAGGGGAGTTGAGCATTGGGGCCTTGTGCGCATGTCTTGCGCGCTCAACTCCCTGGCCGTGTCAAATGTTGCGCCTTGCCTTCCTTGGTCCGTGTCAAGCATGCTCATGAGTAGCGCTCTGCTCTCCAAGTGAGCTGAGCATTGGAGCTTCCAAGGAAGGTCCTTGGTTCGAACCTTGAGGAATGCACGCTGGTTTCTTTTCTTTGTGAGGGAAGTAGCGCTTCTCTCTCCTCTCTTCCTTGAGGTGCTTGGTTCGAACCTTGGAGGATGCTTTTGGCCAATTCTTGGCTTATTTTCCTTGTGAGTAGCGCTCCCCACTCTCCCCTTTGCTCATGGGTTCGAATCTTGGAGAAAGCATTTGGCAAACATTTCCTTTGATTTATTCCTTGTGAGGGCCCGATAATGCTCCCTTGGGGAGCTGAGCATTGTTTTTCCTTTCCTTGTTTCTTGGCTTCAAATTGTTCTCAGCTCTCAAGGGGAGCAGAGCATTGAAGCTTGCCTCCTTGGTTTACTTGTTGCGCTCCCTTGGAGAGCACTGGGTTCTTGGAGAAAGCTTGCCCCTTCCATGTGCCACGCTTCCCACCTTTCTTTGCCACACTATTCTCTTCCTTGGGCCACGCTTTCTTATTTTCTTCTTTTCTTCACCTACAATTAATCAAAACAACCAATCAAAATATCACCAAATTCACAAAGTTTATAAATCATTAAAAATCAATTAAATTTAGCTTAAACCTCATGATTTAGCATTAATTAAATAGTGGTTGTTTGATTTAAAGAAGTCATGCATTTCCATTCCAAATTACTTACTTAGAATGCAAGAAAGTGCATAAAACCAAATAAAAACAAAGAAAAAGACTAGTGAAACTAGGCTAAGATGACTTGTCATCACAGCCCCGAAGCCAGGTGACGCGAACGCGTGGATCACGCGGACGCGTGACCTGGCAGAAACGCAATCCACGCAAACGCGTGGACGACGCTTCCGCGTCACTTTCCCGCGACATGTGCGTACCAGAAATCGCTGGGGGCGATTTCTGGGCTGTTTTTGACCTAGTTTTCAGCCCAGAAAACACAAATTAGAGGCTATAAAGTGGGTGAATGCATCCATTCATCATCATGCATTCAGTTATTCACTTTTCATGATTTAGATGTAGTTTTTAGAGAGAGGTTCTCTCCTCTCTCTCTTAGGACTAGAAATTAGGATTTTTCTCGCCTTCATGATTGTCTCTTTTTATCAGGTTCAATGTTCCTTTTTAATTATTTTCTCAATTTAATTTATAAACTCTTCCGTGTTACATATAATTCTCTTAATTAATGTTATTTGAGGTATTTCAGTTTATGATTGCTTTCTTTTATTTATATTACTGTTGCTTCCAATCTGAAGACATTTTTATTCGAGTAAGTTTACTTTTCCCTTTTTGACCTTCGTTAAGTAATTGGTAACTCATGAGTTATCAAACTCAACGTGATTGATAATTGTTCTCTTTGCTAATTGAATTGAACTTCAATAACTCCAACCCTTTCTTAGGAATTGACTAGGACCTGAGGATCAAACTAATTGGTTCACTTGACCTTTCTTTGCTTTAGTAAAGGCTAACTAAGTGGGATTAAAACTCAGTTCTCATCACCATTGATAAGGATAACTAGGATAGGACTTCCAATTTCTCATACCTTGCCAAGAGTTTATTTTATAGTTATTTATTTATTTTATTTGTCATTTAAATTACTTGTTCCTTACTTTCAAAAACCTCCAATTTACAAAACTCATAACCAATAATAAGAACACCTCCCTGCAATTTCTTGAGAAGACGACCCGAGGTTTCAATACTTTGGTTATCAATTTTAAAGGGGTTTGTTACTTGTAACAACCAAAACGTTTGTGAGAAAGGACTTTTGTTAGTTTAGAAGCTATACCTACAACGAGGATTTATTCTGCGAATTTCTAGACCACGCAAAAGTTCTCTCTTCACATACCTTTGTGATTTCCTTCCAAATTATACCTAAGTGGAAAAACATGCTTTTTAGTCTTTAAAAATGCTAATTTTAATTCCCTTAAATTCCATTCGATACCTTGATATGTCTGTTAAGTGATTTCAGGTTTAGAAATCAAGGATGGATTGGAAGAAGTAGAAAAGGAAGAAAGCAAGAGTGGGAAATCATGAAGAAATGAAGATTGGGATTACTGCAGGGCCGCGTATGCATCCTTGATGCTGCGTATGCATCATTTGTTTTGCACCTCGTCTGTGTACGCCGACCACATTACTGCATACGCGGGAATGGCTACACGTGCCTCATTAATGGAAAGATGCTGGGGGCGATTTTTGAGCTTCTTTGGCCTAGTTTCAAGCCCAATTCAAAGATTAGAGGTTGGGGGGTGAAGGAGGCTTAGACACAACATTCGATTAGTTAGATTTTAGAGAGTTTTTGACTTCTAGAGAGAGAAACCCCTTCTTCTCTCTGGGTTTTGGTGTTCTTTGTTCACTTTTGCTTCAATCCATGGATTAGACCTTTGTTAATTTCAGTTTTATTACTATAATCGTAGTTTCTCTTCTTTAATTTTGCCTAGTGATCTTGTAATTCAAATTACCTTGGTTTATGATTTTGGATCTTGTTGGATTTACTTTCTAGTTAATGCATTGAGGTTTTTTATGTTTTATTTGTCTTATTTGATTTATTATTGTTTATTATTGATAGTGGGTAGCTTTAATTTGGATTGTTTTCTCAATTTTATGATGTCTTTTGTTAGTGCTTATAAAGTGTTTGAGAAAATGTCACTTATGATTATGGAGTAGAATTCTATTCTTGGCTTTGGGATTGAGTAATTAGAGACTCTTGAATTGTTAAAATCTAGTATTGATTGGTAATTGAAGGTTGCTAGTTAGCTTGAACTTCACTAAATCTAGTCTTTCATTGGGATTTGATTAGGACTTGTGGACTAGAGTTGATTGTGCTTACTTAACTTTTCTTCAATTGTTAGAGGATAACTAAGTAAGAGCAATAGACATTTACCATCACAATTAAGGATGATAATGAGGATAGGAATTCAAATTCTTACCCCTAGCCAAGATTTTCTTATATATATTGATTGTCATTTCTCTTGTTAACTTTGATTTCTTAGCTCTCTTAGCTTGATTCCTTACATTTGGTTATATGCCATTATTATTGCTATCCTTTTATTGCATGCTTGTTAGTTAATTAATTGTTTGATTGATAGTTCTAGTTACTTCAATTTAATTGTTAGTTGTTCATTGCTTTTAGATTCTCGTGACTGATGTGTATTTTCAGAAAACGAATTCCAAACACACAAATCTAACCGGCAAGTGCACCGGGTCGCATCAAGTAATAATAACTCACGTGAGTGAGGTCGATCCCACAGGGATTGAAGGATTGAGCAATTTTTGTTTAGTGGTTGATTTAGTCAAGCGAATCAAGATTTGGTTGAGTGATTTGTGATTGCAGAAACTAAATTGCTTGAAATGTAAAGGGAGAGGGGTAGATTGCAGAAAATTAAAGAGCAAAGAAAGTAAATAAGCTGAATCTAAAAGAACAAGTAATGTAAATTGCAGAAACTTAGATTGCAAGAAATGTAAATGGCTGAATCTTAAAGTACAAAAAATGTAAATTACTTGAATTATAAAGGGAATTGGGAAGTGGATTTGTAGAATTTAAACAAGGAACAGTAAGATTCAACAAACAAAAATGTAAAAGATGGATTCAATTAAACCGGATCTCAAATGGCAATAACAATAAGCTTGGTGTAGCAACGAAACAAGGAAATTGAAATGGAAAGATGTAGATCTCAGGACCCAAGAGACTAGATAACCAAGTCCAGATCTCAATGCCTTCCTAGATCCAAATTTAGAATTCAATTACAAGAAAAGTAAAGATCAAGCAGTAGAAGAAAGGAATTCAAATATTGATTTCTCAAAAGTGCAGTAAAGAAAACAGAGAGATCTCAGGGTGAGATTGAAACAGAATTCCTTCAATTCTCCAACACCCAAGATTCAAACAAAGTGTAAATGAAATTTAAAACAAGAAACTAAGAGAAAGAGAATTCAATTCTCCTTCCCAAGACTCAAAACCTCCAAATACTCTCAACCGAAAACTCTCCCGAAATCACTCTTTAAAAACTAAAATGGAAAAAGCTCTCTAAAAACTTAAATTCTAAGCTATTTATACACTCTCTTCAAATGATCTTCAAGCCTTGAATTTGGCCTTTGCTCTTGATGGAATTGGGTTGACAAAAGCCTCTGTTGATTGCTCTTGGAGTTGGAGAGAAACCCATTTGTGAACCGGGCCATGAACCAGAAAAGCTTGAGTAAAAGTTTGAGGTCAAAATTTTACTCAAACTTTTCATATCAGCTAGCCTTCCTTGCTGCCATCCACGTTTGAGCCAAAGTTTGAGGTCAAATTTTGAGCCAAACGTGGATCCCTTTTGAATGCTTCTTGGGGGCTACTTTGTCCTCTTGTCACGTTGTCAATTTTATGCCCAATATAGACTATTATATATGGTTGGAAAGCTCTGAATGTCAGCTTTCTAACCCACTTGGAATCACCTCAATTGGACATCTACAACTCAAGTTATTCTTGTTGGAAGTATGTCCCTTCAGGCTGTTGTGGCGCCAACGTTTGCCTAAAAGCTTAAGGTCAAACGTTGGTGCAAGCTTTTGCTCTTCTCCAGGGTGTATTTGTTGTGGCGCCAACGTTTTCCTAAAAGCTTGAGGTCAAACGTTGGCGCAAGCTTTTGCTCCATCCAGGGTGAATTCAACTCTTCCAAAAGTTTGAGCTAAAGTTTGAGGCAAGCTTTTGCTCAAGCTTTTTGTTCTCTCTTGCTCCTTGCCATTTTTTCTTTCTTCAACCTTCTTCAAAGCTCTTTTCACCTATCATCAATCAACCAAGCACATCAAAGCTATGCTCGAAATCATGAGATTGTTATTCTTTCATAATATATAACAATTATAGCACAAAATCTCATGAAATTGCATTAATTTATCCATGGTTGATTGAATCAAGGGAAACATGAAATTCTACCCAATTGGCTTACTTATGGCTCAAGAAAGTGCATAAAATCAATTGAAAATAACGGAAAAAGGCTAGTGAAACTAGGCTAAGATGACTTGTCATCAGTGACTTTAATTTTTCACAATCAATTCCAAAACCCCCAAAAATTCCTAACCAATGATGTGCATCCTATTACAATTCTTAGGAAAAACGACTTGGGATTCTATTCCCGGTAATTGATTTGATTGTTGTGACACTCTTCTAAACTTTGATTGGGGATGACTTGTCGGTTTAGGCTATACTTGCGGCATTCGAGTTGAAAAATCCTTTGGAAATTTCTAAGCCGTCATTTATCCTATGTCAATACACCCATGGTCCTTAACCGTTATCTCAAAATTCTTATAAATCAACACTTAACTACATCCTTCCCCAAGTATCTCTCTTTCATTCAACTCCATTACCTAACTCTATTAACACTTTCTCCTTTCACACTTCCTAAACCCGAACCAGTAGATTGATAAAGTAATTTACCTATTTAAAACTTTAATTAAATAAATAAATTGCTTTTTATTGTTATTCAAAATTAAAATAAGTTAAATCATAAACCAATTTTGAAAATTAACAAAATCATAGAACTCGTCATTCATTTAAACCAAATCATTTAAACCAAATTTTCCGAACCAATTTCAAAACCATTTTGAGCTTTAAAATTTTTCAACAAGATTTGAAGCTATATCAATTAAAAATTCAAACTCCTAATTGAAAACCCCAAAGCATTTATTCTCTAATTCATTACTTTAATTACTTTAAAATCTTTAAAAGTATTCAAGACATATCTCTTTTGATAAAATTAATCAAACCAAACTCTTTTTTTTAACCAAGACTTCCAAAACTCTTCAAATTTTTACAAAAATTCTGGGAAAACCTTGCCTGAAAATCAGAGTTTACCATCCTTCACGGGTTCCCTCAATTCAACCTTAACCGACTTCCATAGCCAACAACATTTAAAATCGGTCCAACGCCATAATCGGCATAGTCAAGCACTCTAAATTTTAGTCCAAAATCCAAAATTGTCGTTGTCGAGTATAGTCATAATTATTGCAAACACCATAACTAGCCATTCATTTTGAAAAATTCCAAACACAACTTATTCAATCAGTTTCACCAGACTTTTAGAAATCAACCAGTCAATAATACGAACAGTCATGCATTCAACTACAGTAGAAAATTATTTACATCACAAGCATTCATTCATTTGCATTAATCCACTAAACTTGTTAGGTATTCAAAGTTTAAAGCATATTTATTTAACCCTACCTCGGTTAATCAAATTTGCATCAATTAAAATGCAATAAACCCCTCTTTTGTTTTTTCTTTAATTCATAGCAGTGGCAACAACCTTGATGATTTCCTATGCAACAACAACGACATCAAGGATCATAGCAATAACTAAGCTAACATAAATTAGAATTAACATGAAATAGATGTTAGGTGAAATTAGAATAAAGTATCATGGTGAAGGAGGCAAATCGAGTTTAGTCTCACCATGAAGAACAATCTCAATGACTATAGCACTCACAGTGGCAGTAACAACAATGTATCCGGCATGATTTGGAACTAACGCAGAATGGATATTAAGTGAAATTAGAACATAATTGGTAATGGAGTATTACAGTAAATTGAAACAGAACTAAATAATCTCACCACGAGAAACAAAGCAGGATGACATTGCAGGACAACACAGCAGTACCTTCTGAACTAACCTGGCAGCAACAATAGCCGCAACTTTCACCGCATGCAATCCCAGTAAATTAACCCTACAACATCCATACCTCCGACGGCAACCTCCAACAGCAACAGTGTAGTTTCCTAACAGCCAAAGGCGCGGCGGCGCAGCCTCCAGCAGTGGCAGTGGTGAACAGATCCTCTTCTACCTCATTTATTCCCACGGAGGACCCAACAACAGCAGTGAAACAGTTCGGAACGGTGAGCAGCAGCGGCGATGAGTTTCTCTCTCTCGCGAGCTCCTTCTCTCTCCGTGTGCTTGCATTCTATCTCTTTCTCCTCGCCTCTTGCAGCAACGACGGCAACCCTGAGCTTCAGTGGCGGTGATGGAGTCCATGATGATGGCAACGACTTCTCCTTTTTCTCCATCGAAAACTCTCTCAGCGCTTCTCTTTTTCTCTCACGTGTCTCCCTCTCCCTTCTGCGACAACGACGGCAACGGGAGCACCCAACCCTGTCGACGCCATCTCCCTCCTTCTCTTCTCTGTTCCCTTACTTGGGCTCTCCCTCTCTTCTTTCTGTGTGTGTGTGTGTGTATGTGTGTATGTGTAACGTTAGTGAGAAGGGTGAGGGGGTGGCAGCTAGGGTTGTGAGGGTAAGGGGAGTGTGTTTTGAATTTTAGGGTAAAGGTTTGATTTGAAAATTTTTGGGTTGATTAGAGTTGGGTAATTTTAATAAAATTAGGGAATATAGTATTAATTTGAAATCTAATTTAATCCTTAAAATTATTTTAAGAATATTGTTATTTATCAATTTACTAATTGGCTTTCAATCAAGTACTCTAATTTTAAAATTAGAGATAATATAATTAATATTTTTTATTTATAAAATTAAAGTATTAAATTCTAAAATCTCAATTATTTAAATAAAATCATGTTAAATTATTTTACAACTACTAAACTTTATAATTTAAATATAAAAAATTATTCAATAATTATAAAATTAGATAAAAATTTTAATTTAATTTAAATTCAGTTAATCTAAATTTAATTTAATTATTTTTAATAAAAAATTTAAAATTAAAATTTTTAATAAATAAATAAATTAAAACTAATTCATAACAAAATTTTTTTAAAAGTTTTGGATCTCAGTATCTTACCGAAAGACTGAGCCTTCTAATGACAACCTATCTAATTCAAGAGGAATTTCTCCCAAATCCATGCCGAAATTCATGAGATATGATTTGGATTGGACATCTCGTGGTCTAATTTTGCCTCTAGAGATGGATGCGTGTCATACGGTATGAGCTAAGAGACCTTAGACCAACTCAGAATATTAGATCGTAATAGTTACATATTTTATATAAATAAATGATTAATAACTAATTTTTGACTGTTCAAATAGAATGGTTGATGCTGCTTAATTATGTATGTTTCATATATGAAGTTGGTTGATGTTGCTCAATTATATATTTCTAATCACATGTTTTCTTATTTTTGTCACTTTTTTTATTTGTTTTGTAGAAAATAATCTAACACTTTCAAGTTACAAAAAAACTGTAAAGTAGATATGAAAACTAAAAGCATATTTGTATGTAAAATTATCAAATACGAACTATCAATTGATCTAATATAATTAAGATATTAGGTTATTGATTGTATCATATATTTCATACATAATTAAATAAATATATAAAATGTGTTTGAAAGATAATTACATATCATACTACAAGGATTTTGTTTATTTGTGGCAGTTTTTCCTCTTATTTGTGGAGGTTTATAACCCTACTAAATGGTTTGTGTGGGTTCTTAAAACCCTCAAAATTTGAGGTGCCACAAGGTCTTTTGTGGGAGTTTTTAAATACCTCCACAATCTATTCAGTTGGGGGGGGGGGAGGTTTGTGTGTGTTTAGTAGGTGTTTTATATTAAACTTTTGTGGCAGTTCTTGGTCAATGTTTGTGGCGGTTTAAAACCCCCACAAAAAGATTTTTTCATTTTAAAAATAATAGCTATTATGTGGAGGTTTCAAACCAGTCAATATAATTTTTAAAAATTAATCTACATTATTATTACACTACTAATCATTTATTATTAAAAAGAAATATATATAGTACACTACCATCATTTTCCAATCACATTAATTACAACTACAAAATATTAAAAATAACATGATAAAATACAGACTTATTTTCAAACTCCTGAACAATGAACATAACTAGATAAATGTATTTGCAAACAATGCAAATAGATATTGACTTCTAGCCATATCATTATCATCCAGAAATAATGACAAACTAACAATGCAGTTAACAAGTCCTAATACTTACACTAGCTGTTGCAGTAGCTGTTAAAGCTAAAACAAGAGTATTTAGGAATTTCTGTTACAATGAGGAGCCTTTCTTTTAATCTCTTTAGCTATTATTCCAAACAACAATACATGTTCATGTTCAATGCATCATATCAAATCTCAGGCTTACTTTACTTTCCAAATTCCAAAATTTAGGACGACTGAAATTTGAAAAGGAAGAAAATAAAAAAAATAGTAACATAGAGAGGAGATATTTAATATAACATAAGATTCATGCCTGGATTATTGCTCCACTAGCATACCAGAAAGGACCACTAACCCCATATTCCCAAGCAATATTTGAGCTTTGCAAGATTGTAGCAGCCTATGTCCACTACACCACCAATTCATAGCAATTAACAAAACATATGTAAAAAAGAAAATTAAACTACAGATTCATCAATCTGTGAAAACTTCAAAGACTATTTTAAATTCATAGTTTTCGGCCTAATAGAAGTGTTTGATCCAACAAAAATGATTACCTATGAAATAATGACACTAGTAATGAAATATGTTGAGAATATGGTAGGGTCACACAACAGAAATGATAGTAGGGTCACACTTTTACACACTTTTAAGAAGAAACTTTTTACTACATTTTGCTTTATCTTTATCATTTCCACACACAGCCCAACCTAAAGAAAGAAAAGTTCACTTCCTTTTTCTTGTTTTGTTTATTAAATTGAGTATAATTCTATTTCCGGATAGTAATAAGAGTAGTAGTAAATAAATGTGGACGCAATACAAATTAAATTAGCCGGTAAGAAGAGAGGTCACTGAGGAATAGAAGCTCTCCCTTGCATTGAATCAAAACCCATCATGTCACATCATCATGATGAGTGCAAAAAAGAGATTATAACTATAGAATATTCATTGATTAATAACCATGAAGCTGCATGAGATGACATAACCATCAATAGACAGAAGAGCATATCTTTAACCGCAAATAAAGTTAAGAAACAAGAAACACACTATACAAATGCCACATGAGAGTCAAATCCCAGAGATAAAAGTCAAAATATTGCCTAAGTTTTTATTTCAAGGGTGTAGAGTTCTTAAAATATAACTAATTACCAAAAGAAACGCAAACAAATCGTTAGTTATTCAAGAAAGTTAAACACTACCGTGTTATTTGCTTGCAGTAGAGACTATCGGTGTGCATTCAAATCTTGAAGAATAGAGACCCCAGGATCTTCTGTTTCAAATATTGTTCTTCTACTATCCTCAATTTTATCACCAGACTTGTTCAACCTCTCGGTTGATGCCATTAATCTTTCTCTTTGATCAGTTGATGCCTATTATAGTCACATTAGCAGCTGGCATCAGATTTGACAGCGCTAATCCAAGAAAAGGGGTGTTCAGAAATGAAAGTTTGATATATAAGCTCAGTATGTATAAGGACATAAGATGCTATGAATAACTAAATTTGTCCATACTTACTCAAAGGGACACAACTCCAAATTGTTGCATCATAATGGTGACTTTCACATGAAAATGAAATGTGTGTGCATGTGTAAAGCAATGCCAAAAAAGAATCATACCGTCACAACATATACCATGCTTGATTCCAACAACTTATCCCTAGCAGAAGGATTCAAGTTACCGGCTACAATTTTCTTAATTTCGCTTTTAATATTGTTCAGATCTAATTTATACTCCCTCAACTTAGCAAGAACTACGGCCTTAACGTTCGGCTGCAAACTTCTTGCCTCAAGGTCTATTTTTCAAATCTACAAATTCATATACACCATGGAATCAGAAGCTAAAGTATACGAGAAATTAAGGCATCTTTTTAAACAAAAAGAGAGTGGTGAGGGTACCAAAGCTTCTGCCTCCTATTGTTCATAACATTAAAACATGTTTTGATGATTTACCAGTTTGAAATTAAGACATTCTAAGATAAATATAATAGACACTAGTTGATTAATCGATTACTCTAACTAGTTGATTGTCGGCCAGCATCTTATCACTTCAGTTTTGAATTAAGAGGTTAGAATTTGAAGTCTATTTGGTATGAAATGTACTCATCTATGATCACATACATACATACATGGAAAACACATGATGAAAACTTCAAAAATAATAAAAAAATATGATAGAGATTGACATGACGTTAGAATCCTAGTAATAATCAACAATTACAACTAACTTAAACATTAATCACACAAAGACTTCATTCACAAGTAACCTACAAAGAACACATATATATACCAAAAAGAAAGAATAAATGTAGCTGGATCCCTTCCTATAAAAGGAAAATGATTGCGTGTGAATGGCTAATGCTAGCAATTTTCTGGTGTTACACCAAATTTATTATCATTACATCAAAATCCTAAGCAACTTCTTGGTAGATTTACACCATATTTAGAACTTGAGATCTTTACACCAGTTTTGCATATTAATTAATTGATTAATCAGAAATAAATAACAAGTAAATCCAATCAATAAAGCATGCTTAAATTACAACTGAACTAGGCAGGCAACAATACAAATTCATAATAAAATTGTCTCAAACAGTGGAAAAAAGATAAAAGGGGAAGACTGTTGAGGATATGGAAAATGATGTTGCCAGTTACTAGGGATCTTTTAACACCTAATTCATACCCAAAAACTGAATAATTACAATTTCCTTGTAAGCTAATCTGTTACAGAAAGCAAACTCTTCCAACTTGAATCAACAAAAGAAATTACCAAATCGTGAGAAGAGTTGGACCAACAGCTCGCATAGCAGTTAAAAAACAATTCAAATAAAGCAAGCAAGGGATTTCAATTATCTTTAATTTAAACATGTTGTAATGACTCTTTAATTTCTGGGAAGAGAGTCCCTATATTGAATTAGCACTTATGAAACTTGGATCAATTATCTTCAATTTAAACATGTTGTAATGACCCTACTATCATTTCTATTGTGCGGGTATGGGTTGATCCCTTCAGCCTTCTAATCCGCAAGGTACTTGAGCTTATTCTCGAGGTATTGCTGCATCCAAAAAGATATGGAATATTTTAGAAAATCAAATCACTATTAAAAAGCATTGTAATGCTGCAATGAAACTTACAGTGGGGTCCATATCTTCATCATCAGCAGATGCAGGCTTGTTAGCTTGAGCATAAGTCCCCTATTTCTTGTTACATTCTTTGGAGCATAAAACCTCAGCAATAAATTTACCTGACACATTATACATATAATAAATTTAAAGTGTAAAACACCAACTTCAACGCTCAAAGTTAAACCAGATCCTATTTTGCAAGAACTAAATGAATATAAGTTTCACTTGATGAAATAATGACTGAAATTAGATGCATAATGCTACCAGTTTTTCATCTTGAGATGGCATCCCCCCTCTCTTCCTTTCCCTTTTCCCTAGAAAATAAGATTATTGACCATTTGTGATAAATTTATATATCTTATATTTCCTAATAAAATATTGGCTATCAAACAGGTGGAAGCAAGTAAAAATCTGACATGAAATGAGCACCTACTGCAGTTTTTAAAGTGATTCGTAAGTTGGTGTTCTTGTACCCAGCAGTGAATATACCTCTACTTGAGCCTTGCTCATTTTGTTCGGGTTCTGTAGTGAGTTCAATAATCAGTAAGATGGTATTTGCCAAAGAGAAGAATCTGAAGAGAAGCTACGATAACGAAAGATCCAGAATTATCTTTCACTTACATCTTGATTCAAGCAAAAATTGTGAACTTTACATGATTTCATGAGAATTATGCATGAATTGAATGGCAATTTGGATAATGCATGATCTCATGACTTGGAATAGAGCTTTGATGCACTTTAATTGCTTGATTTCCGGACAAAGGAAGCAAGGAAGAACCACGTTAGTAGCCACGTTAGTCTAATTAACGTGACCACTAACGTGGAATAGGGGATAGCTTGCAACGTTAATGAGAAAAGTGATCGCCAATAACGCCCTCGAAAGCCATTATAGCCCATGTTAGTTGCCACGTTAATTAATTAACGTGGAAGCTAACATGGAGGAGAAGTGAAGCTCCAATGTTAGTGGTAAAAGTGAATACCACTAACGTTGGTAAAAGGGGCAAACTTGGCCACGTTAAGAGTCACGTTAATTACATTAACGTGAACTCTAACGTGGAAGGAACAAGGAATTGCCAACGTTAGTGACACTCACCTTTGTCACTAATGTTGGATTAAGCCACTATTGCCCACGTTAGTTGCCACGTTAATTACATTAACGTGGAAGCTAACGTGGAAGAAGAATTGATGGGCCAACATTAGTGACACTCACCTTTGTCACTAACGTTGGAGATGGCAATCACCACCACGTTAATGGTCACGTTAATCTAATTAACGTGAACTCTAACGTGGGAAGGAGGGGCGTTTGGAGTGTTAGTGACAAAGGTAAGTGTCACTAACGCTCTCGAAGCTTAGGCATGCCCATGTTAAGGGTCACGTTAGTTATACTAACGTGAACTCTAACATGGGGAAAAGGGGCAATAAGCAACGTTATTGGAAAAGGTGAATGCCAATAACGTTTGCGAAGGACCAAGAGGCAATGTTAGTGGTCACGGTAGTGCCACTAACGTTGAAGTTAACGTGGATCATTTTTGGCTTGGAACGTTAGTGAAAAAGGTGATCGTCACTAACGTTCTCGAACCCACATTTTCACTTAACATTAACACCACAAACATCCTAACTAACGCCCATGCCTAACTCACACTTTTTCTGCAAGCAAAGCTAAGCCCACTGAAGACTGCAACTGCTTCAACTAAAGATCCAAAGGCCCATATCCAAGACTTGAAGAGCCAACTAGAAGATCAGAAGAGTAGTATATATATGAGTAGTTTTGAACTAGTAAGGGAGCTTTTGGCATTTTGGAGAACTACACTCTGTATATTTTACTTTCTCTGCAATTTCTAGTTTAGTTTCCATAATGTACTTTTCATCTATGCTTTCCATTCCCAGAGCTCTGAACAACTAAACCCCCTTCATTGGGTTAGAGAGCTCTGTTGTAATTTGATGGATCAATAATAGTTTTTATTATTCTTCTTCTTTCTTTTCTCCTGATTTTACTAGAAAGCTTTTAATCTTCGTCCAATTGGGTAGTTATCTTGGAAAAGAAGCTATTCATACTTGGATCTCTTCGGAACCTTGGAAGATGAATGAAGAGATCATGCTAGAAATGCTTTCTCATGTTGGACCAAATTGGGGTTTGGATGGATATAATGACATATAATCCTACTAACACTTTGATTTGGGAATACATGTGGTATAATCAGTGACCATACTTCATCTCTTCTCATGAGCAATTAGACCAAGGAATTGGCTATTGATCAAAATTTGAGAGATTTAATTACCAAGGAATTGGAATTCAATCACTTAAGATTGCCAAGGAGATCAATGAATGTATTAATTGAGGAAGAGATGAGAATGAACTTGATCCAGAGAATACAACATCTCCTGAGCCCAATGAATCCCCCATTTCTGATCTTACCCATTCTCTTTACTTTCTGCCATTTACTTTTATGCTCATTTCCCCAAATCCCCATTTAAGTTTCTGCAATTCACTTTCCGCCATTTATATTTTGTTCTTTGTTTCCAGCATTTACACTTTCTGTTATTTACTTTCCCGCCATTTATGTTTCTGCAAATCTCAACTCAATTTTTGCATAGCTCAACTAGAACATTCCTCTGATTAAAGTTGCTTGACCAATCAATCCCTGTGGGATTCGACCTCACTCTATTGTGAGTTTTTACTTGACGACAAATCGGTATACTTGCCGAGGGAAATTTGTTGAGAGACAAGTTTCCGTGCATCAAGTTTATGACGCTGTTACCGGGGATTGATTTTGTATCAACAATGATTAAATTGATGGATAACTAGATTGAGCATTTTTCTTTTGTTTGATTTAATTTCATTTGAGTGATTTACTTTCAGTTTTAGTTATTTTCTTCCCTTTACCCCTTACCCGTTTGTGGTGTTCTCTTATTGGTTACAATTCAGTTCACTAACCCACTAACTGTTTGATATATTGCATCACTCACACTAACAGCATTTCTGACAAGAATACTTCTTGCATTTATCTCCTTCTTGCTTGTGCTTTGTTCGTTGTATAACAGGTAGAAGAAGCAGGGCTTCAACTTTCTTTGATTTTGAACCTGAGAGGATCTTCCTTAGATTAAGGAGGGAAGCAAGAGGAAAGAGAGTCGTTGGTGCTGAAGAAGAGGAGGAGTATTTTGAACCAAACATGGATGAGAATATAGAGAACCATCATGAAGAAGAGGCTCACAACCATGGCAGAGAAGGTCCAGCGCATCATGCTGGACAAGAGAGAAGAGTTTTAGGCTCTTATATAAACCCAAACCCAGGAAACTATGGAAGTAGCATCCAAAAACCAACCATACATGCCAATAATTTTGAACTAAAGCCACAGCTCATCACCCTTGTTCAGAACAACTGTTCATTCGGAGGAAGTGTCCAAGAAGACCCCAATCAACATCTAACCACCTTCCTGAGGATATGTGACACTGTGAAGTCTAATGGTGTTCATCCTGACACCTATAGATTGCTTTTGTTCCCCTTTTCACTCAAGGACAAAGCATCTAAATGGCTGGAATCTTTCCTAAAGGAGAGTTTAACAACCTGAGAAGATGTGGTGAACAAATTTTTGGCGAGATTTTACCCTCCTCAGAGAATTAACAGGTTGAGAGCTGAGGTACAGACATTCAGGCAACAAGATGGTGAAACTCTCTATGAAGCATGGGAGAGGTTTAAGGACTTGACAAGAAGGTGCCCACCAGATATGTTCAATGAATGGGTATAGTTACACATTTTCTATGAAGGTCTTTCTTATGAATGAAAGAAGGCAGTAGACCATTCATCTGGGGGGTCTCTAAACAAGAAGAAGACCATTGAAGAAGCCATAGATGTCATCGAGACTGTAGCTGAGAATGATTACTTCTATGCTTCTGAAAGAGGCAACACTAGAGGAGTGATAGAGCTAAACAATGTGGATGCACTGCTGGCTCAAAACAAGATGATCACCAAGCAACTGGCTGACCTTACCAAAAGATGGAAAGGAACCAGGTAGCAACAATCACTACCTCATCAGCAGCTCAAGAAGGAGTGAATGCAGAGGCAGGGGATGATCAGGAACAAGCCAACTACATTGAGAACTCACTTAGGCAGACCTATGATCTATACTTTAAAACTTATAATCCTGGTTGGAGGAACCACCCAAAATTTGGGTGGGGAAATCAACAAGATCAAGGCCAAGATCAGAGACGTCACAACCCCAACAACAATGCAGCTCACTAACATTCCACACAGAGATCATATCAGCACCCACCTAACAACACCTCTCAACATCCATATCAAAACTAAAATGGCCTTTCTCATCCCTCCAATCTCAACTCACCATCATCTGAAAATAGACTCTCAAGGATTGAGACTCTACTTGAAGGCATATGTAAGGAAATCCAAGATAACAAGGTGTTCAAGGAGGAGGTGCGAGCCAATATCAAAAACCAGGGAGACACCATCAAGAGGCTAGAATTTCAAGTCGGATATCTCTCTGAGAAGATTCCCAAACCTACTGACAGCTTCCCAAGTGACACAGAAAAAAACCCGAGAGGTGAAGCAAAGAAGGTAAGATGGGAAGACTGCAAGATGGTCACTATAAGTGATAGTGGGACTGAAGAAGATCTGAACAAACCCTTCGAACACTCTGGAGATACTTCACCAAAGAAGCAGGAAGAGGGTCACCAAGAAACCAAGATTACACAGAAGGAGATTCTAAACCTCTATGCACCTTTTCCCCAAAGACTCAAGGGTGGTGTAGAAAAGAGAATATACTCAAAGTTCCTCGACATGTTTGCATCCCTTCATGTGAACATACCATTCATCAAGGCTCTCCAACAAATGCCCTCATACATTAAGTGTATGAAAGAGCTGCTGACCAGGAAAAGCTCACTCAAAGGATGGCAAACAATAGTGATGAGTAAGGAGTGCAGTGCTCTCATTCAACCAGAGTTACCTACAAAAAGGAAGGATCCAGGGAGTTTTCACATCCCCTGTGCTATAGGAGACACACTGATTGATAAAGGACTATGTGACCTGGGAGCAAGCATAAACTTAATGCCATTATCCCTCATGAAAAAGCTGCAGATCAATGAGCTAACACCCACAGACGTAGTCATCAGGCTGGCTGACAAAACTCAAAAACAAGTAGTGGGAGTGGTTGAAAATGTGTTGGTGAAGGTTGGGAACTACTTCCTTCCCACAGACTTTGTCATATTGGAAATAGAAGAATGTAACCTCCATCCAATCATATTGGGAAGACCATTTCTGGCTACAGCCAGATCGCTTATAGATGTGGAGCGAGGAGAGCTAATACTGAGGATACATGATGAACAACTCGCATTCAATGTCTTCAAACCCTCACAAGAAGAAGATCAAGAAAACAAGGAACCAAGGAAAGATCACAACAAAGCACGGGTGGAAGAAACAAGCACTGGAGAACAAACTGTACACCTGGAAATCCCTTTGGTTGGTAAGCCAAATAGTCAGAAGGTGTCACAGCTAAAGGAAAACCAAGAAGAACCAAAACCACCAGAGTCATATGAGACCAGCAACAAAATTTCCTTGGAAAAAGAGGCCACAAAGAGCAGGGCAACATTAAAAGAAACAAAGAAGAAGGCACCAAGGAGATGGAGGAACAAGAAGATCCCTACAGAGGATTTCTCTCTAGGGGATAAAGTGATCTCAGCTTATCTCCCAGCTATCCCACCTCATCTCCCCACCATCCCATCTCAGCTGCCTAAAGTTTTCACCATCAACAGAATTCTCTCCCTAGAACATGTGGAGATCCGTGATGAAGCCAATGGAGATAGATTCACTACGAGGGGGAATGATTTGAAGCATTACCAACCACCCTGACAAAGGTAGAACGTCAAGCTAGTGATGCTAAAGAAGCGCTTCATGGGAGGCAACCCATGTTTTATATGCTCTTAAAGTAGTTAATAAAGCAGGTTCAGGAACTACAAATCAACTTTGACAAACACTTAAATGAATCCTTGTATGTAGCACATAGTGAAGAACAAGTTTGGTGTTCAAGCCATACTGATGAGCAGATAATTTATACGCTTTTTGGCATTATTTTTAGTATGTTTTTAGTATATTTTAGTCAGTTTTTATTATGTTTTTATTAGTTTTTAAATAAAAAACACTCTTCTAGACTTTACTATGATTTTGTGTGTTTTTCTGTGATTTTAGGTATTTTCTGGCTGAATTGAGGAACCTGAGCAAAAATCTGATTTAGAGGCTGAAAAAGGACTGCAGATGCTGTTGGATTCTGACCTCCCTGCACTCGAAGTGGATTTTCTGGAGCTACAGAAACCCAATTAGCGCACTTTTAATTGTGTTGGAAAGTGGACATCTTGGGCTTTCCAGAAATATATAATAGTCCATACTTTGTCCGAGATTTGATGGTCCAAACAGGCGTTCCAAGTCAACTCAAGAATTTTGGCGTCAAAACGCCAGAACTGGCACAAAAGCTGGAGTTAAACTCCCAAACTGGCACAAAAGCTGGCGTTTAACTCCAAGAAAAGTCTCTACATGTGAAAGCTTCAATGCTCAGCCCAAGCACACACCAAGTGGGCCCGGAAGAAGATTTCTGCATTAATTACTTATTTCTGTAAACCCTAGGCTACTAGTTCTCTATAAATAGGGCCTTTTGCTATTGTATTTTCATCTTGGTTCTTCAGGTTCCCTCTCTGGGGTCGAAGCCAATGACCACCATTATCACTTTTGTATTTTCAACGGTGGAGTTTCTACACACCATAGATTAAGTTGTGGAGCTCTGCTGTTCTTCATGAATTAATACAAGTACTATTGTTTTTCTATTCAACTCAAGTCTATTTCTTCTCCAAGATATTCATTCGCACCCAAGAACATGATGAATATGATGATTATGTGACAATCATCACCATTCTCACCTATGAACACGTGACTGACAACCACGTCCGTTCTACATGCAAACAAGCTTGAATGTGTATCTCTTGGGTTTCTAATCTAAGATTAGAACCTTCATGGTATAGGCTAGAATTATTGGCGGCCATTCTTGAGATGCGAAACATCTAAACCTTGTCTGTGGTATTCTGAGTAGGATCTGGGAAGGGATGACTGTGACGAGCTTCAAACTCGCGAGTGTTGGGTGTGTGACAGACGCAAAAGGATCAATGGATCCTATTCCAACATGATCGAGAACCGACAGATGATTAGCCGTGCGGTGACAGCGTGCGTAGAACATTTTCACTGAGAGGATGGGAAGTAGCCATTGACAACGGTGATGCCCAACATAAAGCTTGCCATGGAAAGGAGTATAAATGATTGGAAGAAGGCAATAGGAAAGAAGAGGTTCAAAAGGAACAAAGCATCTTCATACGCTTATCTGAAATTCCTACCAATGAATTACATAAGTATCTCTATCTTTACTTTATGTTTTATTTATCTTTTAATTATCAATCCTCCATAACCATTTGAATCCACCTGACTGAGATTTACAAGATGACCATAGCTTGCTTCAAGCCGACAGTCTCCGTGGGATCGACCCTTACTCACGTAAGGTATTACTTGGACGACCCAGTGCACTTGCTGGTTAGTTGTGCGGAATTGTGACAAAGTGTGATTCACGTTTGAGAGCTCCAAGTCTTTGGCGCCATTATTGATGATCACAATTTCGTGCACCAAATTTTTGGCGCCATTGCCTGGGATTGTTCGAGTTTGGACAACTGACGGTTCATCTTGTTGCTTAGATTAGGTAATTTTATTTTATGTTTAAGCTTTTTACTTCTTATTTTCGAAAAAAAAAATTTTCTATTCTGTTCTTCAGAGTTTTTAAGAATGAATTCTAGAGTTTCATGATGATTTGTTGAAGTCTGACTGGCTGTGAAGCCATGTCTAATCTTTTGGACCGAGGTTTCAACTTATCATCACAAGAGCTTGATGATTTCTATCAATCTTGCTGTTGAAAGTAATGATCTGCTAAAGCTTGGCTGGCCATTGGCCATGTCTAGTGTTTTGGACCGGAGCTTCCACTGAAAGCTTGGATGGCTAGTATGCCATGTCTAATTCCTGGACCGGAGTCTTAGACTAACATTGCAATGATTCCTGGAATTCTTATTAAAAATTTTAAATCCCTTTATTTTCTTTTCCACTCAATTTTTGAAAAACCACAAAAAAATTTTATAAAATCATAAAAATAAAAAATATTTTATGTTTCTTGTTTGAGTCTATTGTCAATTTTTAAGTTTGGTGTCAATTGCATGACTTTCTTCTTCTTGCATTTTTCGAATATATACATATTGTTCTTCATTGATCTTCAAGTTGTTCTTGATGATTTCATTGCTTTGATCTTTAAATTCTCTTGTTTTACGTGTTTTGTTGTTTCTCATATGCATTCCCAATTTGTTAGTGTCTCTTATATGAAAATTTTTAAGTTTGGTGTCCTGCATGCATTGTTTGTTTGATTTGAGTTTCCTAAGATTAGTTGTATTTTGATTGTTTCTCATCATTGAAAAATTCAAAAAAATTTTCAAAACTATGTCTTTTCAAGTCAATAATACAGAGAATTGAAGATTCAGAACATTCAGCAGAGGAATCAAACAGAAAAAGCTGGGCGTTCAAAACACCCAGTGAAGAAGGAAAACTGGCGTTTAAACGCCAGCCAGGGTACCTGGCTGGGCGTTTAATGCCAGAAGGACACTAAAGGGAAGATTTTGTTTTTAATTCAAATCTTTTTCAAATTTTCATAATTTTTCAAAATCAAATTTTTTTCAAATCATATCTTTTCAATCATATCTCTTCAAAATCAATTTCTTTCCATTTTTTTATTATTTTCGAAAATCCTTGCTACTATTAATGATTTACTTCAAAATTTTCAAGTTGTTACTTGCTTATTAAGAAATGATCAAATTTTAAATTTTAAGAATCATATCTTTTAATTTCTTATTAGTCAATTAATCAACTTTAATTTTAAAACTTTCTTTTTTTTTTTAATTTTGATTTTCAATCATATCTTCTCAATCATATCTTTTCAATCACATCTTTTTCAAAATTAACTCTTAATCATATCTTTTTGATTTCTAATTTCAAAATCTTTTTCAAAAATCACTTAATTTCTTTCCCAATCTTAATTTTTGAAAATCTCAATCAAATTTTCAAATTTCTTTCAAAATCTTTTTAATTTATTTTTGAAAATTCTTCCCCTCTTCTCACATCCTTCTATTTAAGAGACTAACACTCCTCCTCAAGGTGCAATTCGAACTCTATCCCTCTTGATAAGTTCGAATTCTCTTCTATCTACCTCCTCCTTCTATTCTTCTTTTCCTCTGACACCTCAAGGAATCTCTATGCTGTGACATAGAGGATTCTCTACTTTCTTGTTCTCTTCTCTTTCATATGAGCAGGAGCAAAGATAAAGGCATACTAAAAACAACAATGCCAACAATGCAAGGAAGGTGCTTGGTGACTTTACTGCACCTACTCCCGACTTTGAGCTTAAGCCTCAATCCCTGCCATTGGAGCAAACAACTTTGAGCTTAAGCCTCAATTTGTTTCTCTAATGCAACAGAATTGCAAGTTTTATGGACTTCCATTGGAAGATCCTCATCAGTTCTTAGCTGAATTCTTGCAAATCTGTGACACTGTCAAGACCAATGGGATTGATCCTGAGGTCTACAGACTTATACTCTTCCCTTTTGCTGTAAGAGACAAAGCTAGGACAGGGTTGGACTCACAACCTAAAGAAAGCCTGAACTCTTGGGAAAAGCTAGTCAATACCTTCTTGGAAAAGTTCTTTCCACCTCAAAAATTGAGTAAGCTTAGAGTGGAAGTCCAAGCCTTCAAACAGAAGGAAGGTGAATCCCTCTATGAAGCTTGGGAAAGATACAAGCAATTGATCAGAAGGTGCCCTTCTGACATGCTTTTAGAATGGAGTATCACAGGTATATTCTATGATGGTCTGTCTGAACTATCCAAGATGTTATTGGATAACTCTGCTAGAGGATCTCTTCATCTGAAGAAGACGCCTACAGAAGCTCAGGAACTCATTGAAATGGTTGCAAATAACCAATTCATGTACACTTCTGAAAAGAATCCTGTGAATAATGGGACAACTCAGAAGAAAGGAGTTCTTAAGATTGATACTCTGAATGCCATATTGGTTCAGAATAAAATATTGACCCAACAAGTCAATATGATTTCTCAGAGTCTGTCTGGAATGCAAGCAGCAGTAGGCAGTACTAAGGAAGCTTCCTCTGAAGAAGAAGCTTATGATCCTGAGAACCTAGCAATGGAAGAGGTGAATTACATGGGATAACCCTATAGAAACACCTATAATCCTTCATGGATAAATCATCCAAATCTCTCATAGAAGGATCAACAGAGACCTCAACAAGGTTTCAACAACAATAATGGTGGAAGAAACAGGTTTAGCAATAGCAAGCCTTTTCCATCATCTTCTCAGCAACAGACAGAGAATTCTATGCAGAGCCACTCTGACTTAACAACCATTGTCTCTGATCTAATCAAAATCACTCAAAGTTTCATGACTGAAACAAGGTCCTTTATTAGAAATTTGGAGGCACAGGTGGGTCAGCTGAGTAAGAAAATTACTGAACTCCCTCCTAGTACTCTCCCAAGCAATACAGAAGAGAATCCAAAAAGAGAGTGCAAGGCCATAACCACAACCCACACGGCCGAACCTGGAGAGGAGGAAGAGGCAGTGATCTCCAATGAGGAAGACCTCAATGGACGTCCACTGGCCTCCATGGAGTTCCCTGATGAGGAACCATGGGAATCTGAGGCTCACACAGAGACCATAGATATTCCATTGAATTTACTTCTGCCATTCATAAGCTCTGATGAGTATTCTTCCTCTGAAGAGGATGAAGATGTTACCGAAGAACAAGTTGCTAAGTACCTTAGAGCAATCATGAAGCTAAATGCCAGGTTGTTGGGTAATGAGACTTGGGAGGATGAACCTCCATTGCTCATGAAAGAACTGGATGTATTGACTAGGCAGAAATTACCTCTGAAGAGACAATACCCTGGAAAATTCTCAATCCCTTGTACCATAGGTACCATGATGTTTGAGAAGGCTCTGTGCGACCTGGGGTCAAGTATAAACCTTATGCCTCTCTCTGTAATGGAGAAGCTAGGGATCATTGAGGTACAAGCTGCTAGAATCTCACTAGAGATGGCAGACAATTCAAAGAAACAGGCTTATGGACTTGTAGAGGATGTCTTGGTAAAGGTTGAAGGCCACTACATCTCTGCTGACTTCATAATCCTAGAGACTGGGAAGTGTATGGATGAATCCATCATCCTTGGCAGACCCTTCCTAGCCACAGCAAAAGCTGTGATTGATGTTGACAGAGGAGAATTGATCATTCAAGTGAATGAAGACTCCCTTGTGTTTAAAGCTCAAGGATATCCCTCTGTAACCATGGAGAGGAAGCATGAAGAGCTTCTCTCAATACAAAGTCAAACAGAGCCCCCACAGTCAAACTCTAAGTTTGGTGTTGGGAGGCCACAACCAAAATTTAAGTTTGGTGTTGAACCCCCACATTCAAACTCTAAGTTTGGTGTTGGGAGGTTCCAACATTGCTCTGAACATCTGCGAGGCTCCATGAGAGCCCATTGTCAAGCTATTGACATTAAAGAAGCGCTTGTTGGGAGGCAACCCAATCTTTAATTATCTATGTTAAAATTCTATTTTCTTTTGTTATTTTATGTTTTCTGTAGGTTGATGATCATGTGAAGTCACAAAACAATTGAAAAAGCAAAAACAGAAGGAAAAATAGTATTAAAAACAGAACACCCTGGAAGAGAAACTTACTGGCGTTTATTCGCCAGTAAAGGTAGCAGAATGGGCGTTAAACGCCCAGTCTGGCACCATTCTGGGCGTTTAACGCCAGAAATGGGCACCAGACTGGCGTTTAACGCCAGAAAAGGGCAAGAAGCTGGCGTTAAACGCCAGAAATGGGCAGTAGCCTGGCGTTTAACGCCAGGATTGGCAGAAAGGGGCATTTTTGCACGCCACTTGGTGCATAGATGAGATATCCTTGACACCTCAGGATCTGTGGACCCCACAGGATCCCCATCTACCCCACCTCTCTCTCTATTCTTCACCCATTCACCAATCACCTCAATAACTCTTCCCTAAAAATCCCTCACCTATCAAAACCTACCCTCTTCTCCATAATCTCTTCACCAATCCATATTCATCCATCATAAAACCCGACCTACCTCACCATTCAAATTTAAACCACTTTCCCTCCCAAATCCACCCATACATGGCCGAACCATAACCCCCTCTCCACTCCTATATAAACCCTTCTTCACTCCTTCATTTTCACACAACCTAAACACTACTTCTCCCCCTTGGCCGAAACACAAAGCCCCCTCCATCTCCTCTATTTCTTCTTCTTCTACTCTCTTCTTTCTTCTTTTGCTCGAGGACGAGCAAACCTTCTAAGTTTGGTGTGGTAAAAGCTAAAGCTTTTTTGTTTTTCCATAACCATTTATGGCACCAAAGGCCGGAGAAACCTCTAGAAAGAGGAAAGGGAAGGCAAAATCTTCCACCTCCGAATCATGGAAGATGGAGAGATTCCTCTCAAGGGTGCATCAAGACCACTTCTATAAAGTTGTAGCCAAGAAAAAGGTGATCCCCAAAGTCCCTTTTACGCTCAAAAAGGGCGAATATCCGGAGATCCGACATGAGATCCGAAGAAGAGGTTGGGAAGTTCTCACCAACCCCATTTAACAAGTCGGGATCTTAATGGTTCAAGAGTTCTATGCCAATGCATGGATCACCAAGAACCATGATCAAAGTGTGAACCCGGACCCTAAGAATTGGCTTACAATGGTTCGGGGGAAATACTTAGATTTTAGTCCGGAAAATGTAACGTTGACATTCAACTTGCCAATGATGCAAGGAGATGTACACCCCTACACTAGAAGGGTCAACTTTGATCAAAGGTTAGACCAAGTCCTCATAGACATCTGTGAAGAGGGTGCCCAATGGAAGAGAGATTCAAGAGGGAAGCCAGTTCAACTAAGAAGGCATGACCTCAAGCCCAGGGCTAGGGGATGGTCGGAGTTCATCCAACGCTCGATCATTCCCACTAGCAACCGGTCTGAAGTGACTATAGACCGGGATATCATGATTCATAGCATCATGATTAGAGAGGAAGTAGAAGTTCATGAGGTTATATCCCAAGAACTCTACAAGGTGGCGAACAAGTCCTCCACTTTGGCAAGGTTAGTGATGAGCGGATAATTTATACGCTTTTTGGCATTGTTTTTAGTATGTTTTTAGTAGGATCTAGTTACTTTTAGGGATGTTTTTATTAGTTTTTATGTTAAATTCACATTTCTGGACTTTACTATGAGTTTGTGTGTTTTTCTGTGATTTCAGGTATTTTCTGGCTGAAATTGAGGGACTTGAGCAAAAATCAGATTCAGAGGTTGAAGAAGGACTGCTGATGTTGTTGGATTCTGACCTCCCTGCACTCAAAGAAGATTTTCTGGAGCTACAGAACTCAAAATGGTGCGCTTCCAATTGCGTTGGAAAGTTGACATCCAGGGCTTTCCAGAAATATATAATAGTCCATACTTTGCCCGAGTTTAGATGACGCAAAAGGGCGTTGAACGCCAGTTCTATGCTGCAGTCTGGAGTTAAACGCCAGAAACACATCACGAACCAGAGTTGAACGCCAAAAACACGTTACAACTTGGCATTCAACTCCAAAAGAAGCCTCTGCATGTGTAAACTTCAAGCTCAGCCCAAGCACACACCAAGTGTGCCCCGGAAGTGGATTTATGCATCAATTACTTACTTTTGTAAACCCTAGTAGCTAGTCTAGTATAAATAGGACTTTTTACTATTGTATTTACATCTTTGGATTATCTTTTGATCTATTGATCACGTTTGGGGGCTGGCTATTCGGCCATGCCTGAACTTTCATCACTTATGTATTTTCAACGGTAGAGTTTCTACACACCATAGATTAAGGTGTGGAGCTCTGCTGTTCCTCAAAGATTAATGCAAAGTACTACTATTTTTCTATTCAATTCAACTTATTCCGCTTCTAAGATATCCATTCGCACTTCAACATGAATGTGATGATCGTGACAGTCATCATCATTCCCTATGAACACGTGCCTGACAACCACTTCCGTTCTACCTTAGATTGAATGAATATCTCTTGGATTCCTTAATCAGAATCTTCGTGGTATAAGTTAGAACCCATGGATGGCCATTCCTGAGTTCCGGAAAGTCTAAACCTTGTCTGTGGTATTCCGAGTAGGATCTAGGAAGGGATGGCTGTGACGAACTTCAAACTCGCGAGTGCTGGGCGTAGTGATAGACGCAAAAGGAGGGTGAATCCTATTCCAGTATGATCGAGAACCTCCAGATGATTAGCCATGCCGTGACAGAGCATTTGGACCTTTTTCACAAGAGAGGATGGGATGTAGCCATTGACAACGGTGATGCCCTTACAGAAAGCTTGCCATGGAAAGGAGTAAGACTGATTGGATGAAGACAGCGGGAAAGCAGAGATTCAGAGGAACGAAAGCATCTCTATACGCTTATCTGAAATTCTCACCAATGATATGCATAAGTATTTTTATCTTTACTTTCTGTTTATTTATTATTATTATTCGAAAACTCTATAACCATTTGATATCCGCCTGACTGAGATTTACAAGGTGACCATAGCTTGCTTCATACCAACAATCTCCGTGGGATCGACCCTTACTCACGTAAGGTTATATTACTTGGACGACCCAGTGCACTTGCTGGTTAGTTGTGCGAAGTTGTGAAGTTATGTTTGGACCATGATATTGTGCACCAGTTTGTTGGCGCCATTGCCAGGGAGAGAATGAACAACAAATTTTACAACCTCTGAGTAACAATTTCGCATACCAAGTTTTTGGCACCGCTGCTGGGGACTGTTCGAGTTTGGACAACTGACAGTTCATCTTGTTGCTCCGATTAGGTAATTTTTTTTTTGTTTTATTTCCAAAAATTTTTCAAAAATCTTTAAAAAATTCCTCATCTGTTTTCGAAAATTATTCTAAATTTTTAAGAATGAATTCTAGCGTTTCATGAAGCATGTTGAAGCCTGGCTGGCTGTAAAGCCATGTTTAATTCTTTTGGATAGGGGCTTCCAACCATCAGCATAGAGGCAAGTTAATTTGGATATCAGCTGTTGCATGCCTGATTTATATCCTAAAGCTGACTGGCTATTAAGCCATGTCCAACCCTTTGATTGGAGCTTTGGGCTAATATTGAAAGATTCCTGGAATTCTTCTTAAAAATTTTGGAATCCTTATTTTTCTTTTTCACATTAATTTTCAAAAAAAAAAATTTAATAAAATCATAAAAAAATAAAAAAATATTTTGTGTTTCTTGTTTGAGTCTTGAGTCAATTTCAAGTTTGGTGTCAATTGCATTTTTTTTCTAAAAATTTATGCATTTTTCGAAAATTCATGCATTCATAGTGTTCTTCATGATCTTCAAGTTGTTCTTGGTAAGTCTTCTTGTTTGATCTTGATGTTTTCTTATCTTGTGTCTTTTCTTGTTTTTCATATGCATTCTTGAATTCTTAGTGTCTAAGCATTAAAGATTTCTAAGTTTGGTGTCTTGCATGTTTTCTTTGCATCAAAAATTTTTCAAAAATATGTTCTTAATGTTCATCATGATCTTCAAAGTGTTCTTGGTGTTCATCTTGACATTCATAGTGTTCTTGCATTCATCACATGTTTTGATCCAAAATTTTCATGCATTGAGTCTTTTTCATGTTTTTCTCTCTCATCATTAAAAATTCAAAAAATCAAAAAAAATATCTTCCCCTTTTTCTCTCTTAAATTTCGAAAATTTGGATTGACTTTTTCAAAAATTTTTAAAATCTAGTTGTTTTTATAAGTCAAATCAAATTTTCAATTTAAAAATCTTATCTTTTTCAAAATCTTTTTCAAAAATCAAATCTTTTTCATTTTTCTCAATTATTTTCGAAAATTTAAAAAATCTTTTTCAAAAATCTTTTTCTTAATTTTATATCATATTTTCGAAAATATCATCAACAATTAATGTTTTGATTCAAAAATTTCAAGTTTGTTACTTACTTGTTAAGAAAGATTCAAACTTTAAGTCCTAGAATCATATCTTATGATTTCTTGTGAATCAAGTCATTAATTGTGATTTTAAAAATCAAATCTTTTTCAAAACTAATATCAATCATATCTTTTCAAAATTATTTTTTTATCTTACCTTTTTCAAAATCATATCATTTTAATCATACCTTTTCATATCATATCTTTTTCAAATATCTTTTCTAACTTCTTATCTTCTTATCTTTTCAAAATTGATTTTCAAATCTTTTTCAACTAACTAACTAACTTTTTATTTATTTCTTATCTTTTTCAAAACCACCTAACTAATTTTCCCTCTCTAATTTTCGAAAATTATCTCCCTCCTTTTTCAAAATTCTTTTAATTAACTAATTGTTTCAAATTTTGATTTTAATTTTATTCCCCCTTTAATTTTCGAAAATCACTAACTCTTTTTCAAAAATTATTTTCGAAAACTTGTCTCCCTCATCTCCTTCTATTTATTTATTCATCTACTAACACTTCATCTCACCCAAATTCGAACCCCCTCTTCCATCTGTGTTCGAATTTTCTCTTCTTCCCTTCTTTACATTACATTCTTTTCTTCTTCTACTCACACAGGAGAACCTCTATACCTGGGTAAAAAGGATCCCTATTATTATTATTTTTCTGTTCCCTCTTTTTCATATGAGCAGGAGCAAGGACAAGAACATTCTTGTTGAAGCAGACCCTGAACCTGAAAGGACTCTGAAGAGGAAACTATGAGAAGCTAAAATACAACAATCCAGAGATAACCTTACAGGAATTTTCGAAACAGGAAGAGGAGATGGCAGCCGAAAATAATAATAATGCAAGGAGGATGCTTGGTGACTTTACCGCACCTAATTCCAATTTACATGGAAGAAGCATCTCCATCCCTACCATTGGAGCAAACAACTTTGAGCTGAAACCTCAATTAGTTTCTCTGATGCAGCAGAACTGCAAGTTTCATGGACTTCCATCTGAAGATCCTTTTCAGTTCTTAACTGAATTCTTGCAGGTCTGTGATACTGTTAAGACTACTGGAGTAGATCCTGAAGTCTACAAGCTCATGCTTTTCCCTTTTGCTGTGAGAGACAGAGCTAGAATATGATTAGACTCTCAAACTAAGTGATACGTTACCTCAAACCTCGGCCGCCCGAGAAACTCGGCACGTGAGCAGCTAAGATCGGCCTCACGTCAGCTCCCGATAAGCTCGGCACGAAGGCAGATAAGCTCGGCCTCACCCATTCGAAAAAATAGGAAACGTGCTCAAACAAACTGAATCACCAAAACTGAATATTATAACCAACCTACAAACTAGGACTTATCCAGCAACGGGTAAAAATAACTCCTATAAAACCGAGCTAATATCCTTGGTTAGGTCTCAGGTTCTATCACTCTCACTCTTCTACTCTTTACTCTTAACTCCCTCACTGAGAATCATTACTGACTTGAGCGTCGGAGTATCTTGTGCAGGTATTCCCGCCGCGGTGTTTGACTTATCGGCCGACGTAAAGCTCTTCCTCTTCGGTGTTAACTCACTCAGAAGCACTTAAGCTCGGCCTCCCTAGTGTTCGGACGAACCACTTGGTGCCCACCGTGGGGCCGAAATACATCTAACCCCACTTTTTCCTTTTTTTAGTCTTTTGCTCTTTTTTGCAGGATTCTCAATCCTCGAACATTGCTGACAAAGAAAGTCCACAACTCACACAAGCTGAGCTTCTAGCCCAAATCGCTGAACTTCAGGCAGAAGTGCGGAGAATAGCCGAGCTATCAATGCAGAACAATGGAGAAAGCTCCAAAAGCTCGACTCAAGGCAACACAGATCCCTTAAACATCACTCCGCAAAAGGAGAAGCTTACCCTCGACAACCCTTTCTCCGACGAAATCACCAAGTTCCAGATGCCGAAAAATTTTGTATTACCTACAGCGCTGGAACCGTACAAGGGGTTCGGTGATCCCCGAGCTCACATCAAAAAGTTCCAATCCATGATGTTCTTTAACGGCGCTAACAATGAGCCTGTGCTTTGCCGGGCTTTTCCTACTTATCTTGATGGTGCTGCATTATTGTGGTTTTCTAAACTATCTGCAGGTTCGATTTCCTACTTTGAAGAATTGGCGAGATCTTTTATCGACTATTTCGCATCATCAAGGATATACGTTCACGGATCGGACTACCTCGGCACAATCAAACAAAGACAACACGAAGGTCTAAAAGACTACATGACCCGATTTGCCGAAGCCACTATGGAGATTCCAGACTTAGACCCCGCAGTCCACTTACATGCAATCAAGACCGGCCTCCGACCCAGAAAATTTCGAGAAACAATTGCAATAACCAAACCAAAGTCACTTGAGGAGTTTAGAGAGAGGGCCACGGGCCAGATGGAAATAGAAGAGCTTAGACAAGCTCAGCGGATCAATAAACCAACTCAATCAAAAGAAGATGACCAGGAGGATCTTTGTGAATCAATAAATTGATCGGCAAGAGACTTATACCCTTCAAGCACTACTAGGCAAAGAACTATGGCTCGAAGATGTACTCTTTTTTCCACTCACACGACTTTTTCCTACATCGGATTTTGCTTGGAAAGCTTTTTAATGAGGCACTTTCATCCTATATCTTTTATATTAAGAGGGTAATTCTCAATAAAGAGTATATTATTTTTAACTTCATCATTCTTTATTTTTATCTATGCCTTTAGTTCAGCTATTGTTTACGCTCTACACATATTATGGCAAACTAATATTAAAGTCGGCATACAAAAACAAACCGACAGTTATAAGTCGGAACCAATCTAACAAATCAGCAACCATAAGTCGGAGTCAATACAACAAGCCAACACCTATAAGTTGGAATCAATCCAAACAAACCGACACCTATAAGTCGGAATCACTCCAAACAAACTGATGATTATAAGTTTGAATCAATCAAAGCAAACCGACACCTATAAGTCGGCGCCATTCCAACAAACAATCATCTATAAGCTTGTTCAAAAATATATTGAAATAAGCAACCCATTTTCCCATGACAAACTTGTCAAATTTTATTTTCAAGATTATCAGGTTGATCTTGGGGGCTAATCCTCATATCTTCGAATTATAACACAACCGCATCTCTTCTATATCCTGCCGAGTTATACCTCAAAAGCTCAACCTGCTTCTCTTAAAAATAAACAGGTCAAGCTTGGAGGCTATGATCTGGTCACTATAACTCGGCGAATACAAACTATAATTCGGAGATTAGGTCTAATCTATCCTTATAAGTTGGCCACGTAAGCTATAGATCGGCCACTTGAAAATTCAAAGCAGAGTAGTTCGTGATCCATCCGTATAAGTCGGCCGCATGTGCTATAACTCGGCCATGTGCAGCAAATTCAAAAAGAGAACGGTTACTTGTTGAGAACCCTAAAAAGACCTTTTCAAAGAAGTCACAAAATGATTCTCTGCGAGATTCTCGGACCGTATCCATGCCTCATGGTACATAACGTATACCTCGGCTATCATAACAAACGTGTACCTCAGCACAAAACAAAATCAAATAATAACAACCCGCAAAATCCGGACGAGCTATGTAAAGCTCGGAACCACAACGAACAAGTCAAACGTTATCCTTATGGATAACTTCGGCAAACCCGGAGAATCCCGAAACTAACTCCAACTAAGCAACCTCAAACGCCTATATAAACAGATGTAAGGAATGTACATGACAACAACTCCGCGACTGAGGCTTGCGATATCATTTCGAAAGCTCGCCTTAGTCCTGTCCAAACCAAGGCAAGCTTGGGGGCTATGATACGTTACCTCAAACCTCGGCCGCCCGAGAAACTCGGCACGTGAGCAGCTAAGATCGGCCTCACGTCAGCTCCCGATAAGCTCGGCATGAAGGCAGATAAGCTCGGCCTCACCCATTCGAAGAAATAGGAAACGTGCTCAAACAAACTTAATCACCAAAACTGAATATTATAACCAACCTACAAACTAGGACTTATCCAGCAACGGGTAAAAACAACTCCTATAAAACCGAGCTAATATCCTCGGTTAGGTCTCAGGTTCTATCACTCTCACTCTTCTACTCTTTACTCTTAACTCACTCACTGAGAATCATTACTGACTTGAGCGTCGGAGTATCTTGTGCAGGTATTCCCGCCGCGGTGTTTGACTTATCGGCCGACGTAAAGCTCTTCCTCTTCAGTGTTAACTCACTCGAAAGTACTTAAGCTCGGCCTGCCTAGTGTTCGGACGAACCACTAAGGATAGCCTGAACTCTTGGGATAAGCTGGTCAAGGCTTTCTTAGCCAAGTTCTTTCCTCCTCAAAATCTGAGTAAGCTTAGAGTGGATGTTCAAACTTTCAGACAGAAAGAAGGTGAATCCCTCTATGAAGCTTGGGAGAGATACAAGGAACTGACCAAAAAGTGTCCTTCTGACATGCTTTTAGAATGGACCATCCTGGATATATTCTATGATGGTCTGTCTGAATTAGCTAAGATGTCATTGGATACTTCTGCAGGTGGATCCATTCACCTAAAGAAAACGCCTGTAGAAGCTCAAGAACTCATTGACATGGTTGCTAATAACCAGTTCATGTACACTTCTGAAAGGAATCCTGTGAATAATGGGACGCCTATGAGGAAGGGAGTTCTTGAAATTGATACTCTGAATGCCATATTGGCTCAAAATAAAATATTGACTCAGCAAGTCAATATGATTTCTCAGAGTCTAAATGGAATGCAAGCTGCATCCAACAGTACTCAAGAGGCATCTTCTGAAGAAGAAGCTTATGATCCTGAGAACCCTGCAATAGCAAAGGTAAATTACATGGGTGAACCCTATGGGAACACTTATAATCCCTCATGGAGAAATCACCCAAATCTCTCATGGAAGGATCAACAAAAGCCTCAACAAGGCTTTAATAATGGTGAAAGAAACATGTTTAGCAATAGCAAGCCTTTTCCATCATCCACTCAGCAACAGACAGAGAACTCTGAATAAAATACCTCTGATTTAGCAACCTTAGTCTCTGATCTATCTAAGGCCACTCTGAGTTTCATGAATGAAACAAGGTCCTCCATTAGAAATTTGGAGGCACAAGTGGGCCAGCTGAGTAAAAGGATCACTGAAATCCCTCCTAGTAATCTCCCAAGCAATACAGAAGAAAATCCAAAAAGAGAGTGCAAGGCCATTGAATTGACCATCATGGCCGAATCCAAGGAGGAGGGGGAGGACGTGAATCCCAGTGAGGAAGACCTCCTGGGTCGTCCAGTGATCAATAAGGAGTTTCCCTCTGAGGAACCAAAGGAATCTAAGACTCATCTAGAGACCATAGAGATTCCATTGAACCTCCTTATGACATTCATGAGCTCTGAAGAGTATTCTTCTTCTGAAGAGAACGAAGATGTTACTGAAGAGCAAGTTGCCAAGTTCCTTGGTGCAATCATGAAGCTGAATGCCAATTTATTTGGTAATGAGACTTGAGGAGATGAACCTCCCCTGTTCACCAATGAACTAAATGCATTGGATCAACTGAGATTGCCTCAGAAGAAACAGGATCCTGGAAAGTTCCTAATACCTTGTACCATAGGCACCATGACCTTTGAGAAGGCTCTATGTGACCTTGGGTCAGGAATAAACCTCATGCCACTCTCTGTAATGGAGAAACTGGGAATCTTTGAGGTACAAGCTGCTAAAATCTCATTAGAGATGGCCGATAATTCCAGAAAATAGGCTTATGGACAAGTAGAGGACATGTTAGTAAAGGTAGCAGGCCTTTACATCCCTGCTGATTTCATAATCCTGGATACTGGGAAGGATGAGGATGAATCCATCATCCTTGGAAGACCCTTCCTAGCCACAGCAAGAGCTGTGATTGCTGTTAACAGAGGTGAACTAGTCCTTCAATTGAATGAGAACTCCCTTGAGTTTAAAACTCAAGGACATCCTTATGTAAACATGGAAAAGAGGCACAGTAAGCTTCTCTCAAAACAGAGCCAACTAGAGTCCCCACAGTCAAACTCTAAGTTTTATGTTGGGAGGCCACAACCAAACTCTAAGTTTGGTGTTGAACTCCCATATCCAAACTCTAAGTTTAGTGTTGGTGAGTCTCAACAATGCTCTGAACATCTGTGAGGCTCCATGAGAGCCCACTGTCAAGCTATTGACATTAAAGAAGCGCTTGTTGGGAGGCAACCCAATTTTTATTTAATTATATTTTTTATTAGTTATATGTCTTCATAGGTTCATGATCATGTGGAGTCACAAAAACAACTGAAAAAAATTGAAGAAAAATCAAAAACAGCAGAAGAAAAATCACACCCTGGAGGAAGGACTTACTGGCGTTTAAACGTCAGTAAGGAGCATCTGGCTGGCGTTCAACGCCAGAAATATGCTACATCTGGGCGTTGAACGCCCAGAACAAGCATCAGTTCGGCGTTTAAACGCCAGAATTGCATGCAAAGGTGTTTTACATGCCTAATTGGTGCAGGGATGCAAATCCTTGACACCTCAGGATCTGTGGACCCCACAGGATCCCCACATACCTCCACTCACCTTACCTCCTCATAATCCTATATCACCCTCTCTCTCCATTCACCACTCACATCCATACAACCCACCTACACCCACCCACTCAAATTCAAACCATCAACTCACCTCCATATCTTCTTCTTCTACTACTATTCTTTCTTCTTTTGCTCGAGGGCGAGTAATATTCTAAGTTTGGTGTGGTAAAAGCATAGCTTTTTTTTGTTTTTCCATAACCATTGATGGCACCTAAGGCCAGAGAAACCTCTAGAAAGAGGAAAGGGAAGACAAAAGCTTCCATCAAGGGTCTATAGCTCAGTGGTAGAACATTTGACTACAAATCAAGAGATCCCTGAGATACCTCAGGAGATATATTTTCCTCCACACAATTATTGGGAGCAACTAAAGGTGGAATATCAAGAGCCCTCCATCATCCTTCATGAAATTAGAGAAGATCAAAGAGCAATGAGGGAAGAGCAACAAAGACAAGGAAAAGACATAAAAGAGCTCAAGGACATCATTGGTTCCTCAAGAAGGAAACGCCACCATCACTAAGGTGAACTCATTCCTTGTTCTCAAATTTTCTGTTTTTCGTTTTCTTATGTTTATCTATGTTTGTGTCTTTATTACATGATCATTAGTGTCTAAGTGTCTATGCCTTAAAGTAATGAATATGAATTCATCACCTCTCTTAAATGAAAAAAAAAATTTTTTAATTCAAAAGAACAAGAAGTACATGAGTTTCGAATTTATCCTTGAATTTAGTTTAATTATATTGATATGGTGACAATACTTTTTGTTTTCTGAATGAATGCTTGAACAGTGCATATGTCTTTTTGAAGTTGTTGTTTAAGAATGTTAAATATGTTAGCTCTTGAAAGAATGATGACAAGGAGACATGTTATTTGATAATCTGAAAAATCATAAAAATAATTCTTGAAGCAAGAAAAAGCAGTGAATACAAAAAGCTTGCAAAAAAACAAAAAAGAAGGCAAAAAAAATAGAAAGAAAAAGAAAAAGCAAGCAGAAAAAGCCAAAAGCTCTTAAAACCAAAAGGCAAGAGCAAAAAGCCAATAACCCTTAAAATCAAAAGGCAAGGTAAATAAAAAGGATCCCAAGGCTTTGAGCATCAGTGGATAGGAGGGCCTAAAGGAATAAAATCCTGGCCTAAGCGGCTAAACCAAGCTGTCCCTAACCATGTGCTTGTGGCGTGAAGGTGTCAAGTGAAAACTTGAGACTGAGCGGTTAAAGTCAAGGTCCAAAGCAAAAGAAGAGTGTGCTTAAGAACCCTGGACACCTCTAATTGGGAACTTTAGCAAAGCTGAGTCACAATCTGAAAAGGTTCACCCAATTATGTGTCTGTGGCATTTATGTATCCGGTGGTAATACTGGAAAACAAAGTGCTTAGGGCCATGGCCAAGACTCATAAAGTAGCTGTGTTCAAGAATCAACATACTGAACTAGGAGAATCAATAACACTATCTAAACTCTGAGTTCCTATAGATGCCAATCATTCTGAACCTCAATGGATAAAGTGAGATACCAAAACTATTCAAGAGGCAAAAAGCTACAAGTCCCGCTCATCTGATTGGAGCTATGTTTCAATGATAGTTTGGAATTTATAGTATATTCTCTTCTTTTTATCCTACTTGATTTTCAATTGCTTAGGGACAAGCAACAATTTAAGTTTGGTGTTGTGATGAGCGGATAATTTATACGCTTTTTGGCATTGTTTTTAGTATGATTTTAGTAGGATCTAGTTACTTTTATGGATGTTTTTATTAATTTTTATGTTAAATTCACATTTCTGGACTTTACTATGATTTTGTGTGTTTTTCTGTGATTTCAGGTATTTTCTGGCTGAAATTGAGGGACTTGAGCAAAAGTCAGATTCAGAGGTTGAAGAAGGACTGCTGATGCTGTTGGATTCTGACCTCCCTGCACTCAAAGTGGATTTTCTGGAGCTACAGAACTCAAAATGGCACACTTCTAATTGCGTTGGAAAGTAGACATCCAGGGCTTTCCAGCAATATATAATAGTCCATATTTGCCCGAGTTTAGACGATGCAAAAGGGCGTTGAACGCCAGTTCTACGCTGCAGTCTGGAGTTAAACGCCAGAAACACGTCACGAACCAGAGTTGAATGCCAAAAACACATTACAACTTGGCGTTCAATTCCAAAAGAAGCCTCTGCACGTGTAAACTTCAACTTCAGCCCACTCACACACCAAGTGGGCCACGGAAGTAATTTATTCATTAATTACTTACTTTTGTAAACCCTAGTAGCTAGTCTAGTATAAATAGGACTTTTTACTATTGTATTTACATCTTTGGATTATCTTTTGATCTATTGATCACGTTTGGGGGCTGGCCATTCGGCCATGCCTGAACCTTCATCACTTATGTATTTTCAACGGTAGAGTTTCTACACACCATAGATTAAGGTGTGGAGCTTTGCTGTTCCTCAAAGATTAATGCAAAGTACTACTGTTTTTCTATTCAATTCAACTTATTCCACTTCTAAGATATCCATTTGCACTTCAACATGAATGTGATTATCGTGACAGTCATCATTATTCCATATGAACACGTGCCTGACAACCACTTCCGTTCTACCTTAGATTGAATGAATATCTCTTGGATTCCTTAATCAGAATCTTCGTGGTATAAGTTAGAACCCATGGATGGCCATTCCTGAGATCCAAAAAGTCTAAACCTTGTCTGTGGTATTCCGAGTAGGATCTGGGAAGGGATGGCTGTGACGAACTTTAAACTCGCGAGTGCTGGGCGTAGTGACAGACGCAAAAGGAGGGTGAATCCTATTCCAGTATGATCGAGAACCTCCAGATGATTAGCCATGCCGTGACAGAGCATTTGGACCTTTTTCACAAGAGAGGATGGGATGTAGCCATTGACAACGGTGATGCCCTTACAGAAAGCTTGCCATGGAAAGGAGTAAGACTGATTGGATGAAGACAGCGGGAAAGCAGAGATTCAGAGGAACGAAGCATCTCTATACGCTTATCTGAAATTCTCACCAATGATATGCATAAGTATTTTTATCTTTACTTTCTGTTTATTTATTATTATTATTCGAAAACTCTATAACCATTTGATATCCGCCTGACTGAGATTTAGAAGGTAACCATAGCTTGCTTCATACCAATAATCTCCGTGGGATCGACCCTTACTCACGTAAGGTTTTATTACTTGGACGACCCAGTGCACTTGCTGGTTAGTTGTGCGAAGTTGTGAAGTTATGTTTGGACCATGGTATTGTGCACCAGTTTGTTGGCGCCATTGCCAGGGAGAGAACGAACAACAAATTTTACAACCTCTGAGTAACAATTTCGCATACCAGTTAGCCTTCCCTCATCTCATTTGTCACCTTTGCAATTCGGCTGGAATTAACATAAAGGAAGACATCCTCATTGGGACAAGCCCATCACTACAAAAAAGATGTAGCAAACAAGAGAACCTCACAAAGAGCATGAGGAAATTCCTCATCATGAAATCCCTGAGATGCCTCAAGGGATGCATTTTCCTCCACAAAACTACTGGGAGCAAATCAACACCTCCTTGGGAGAATTAAGTTCCAATATGGGACAACTAAGGGTGGAGCACCAAGAGCATTCCATCCTCCTCCATAAAATTAGAGAAGACCAAAGAACTATGAGGGAGGAACAACAAAGGCAAGGAAGAGACATTGAGGAGCTCAAGCACTCCATAAGATCTTCAAGAGGAAGAAAAAGCCGCCATCACTAAGGTGGACCCGTTCTTTAATTTTCTTGTTCTTTATTTTTCCTGTTTTTCGAATTTTTATGCTTATATTTATCTATGTTTGTGTCTTTATTACATGATCATTAGTGTCTTAGTGTCTATGCCTTAAAGCTATGAAAATGAATCCATCACCTTTCTTAAATGAAAAATGTTTTTAATTGAAAAAGAAAAAGAAGTGCATGAATTTCAAATTTTAAAACAGCTTAGTTATTTTGATGTGGTGGCAATACTTTTCTCTTTCTGAATGAATGCTTGAATAATGCATATTTTTGAAATTGTTGTTCAATGAATGTTAAAATTGTTGGCTCTTGAAAGAATGATGGAAAAGGAGAAATGTTATTTGATAATATGAAAAATCATAAAATTGATTCTTGAAGCAAGAAAAAGTAGTGAAAAGCTTGCAAAAAAAAAAGCAAGCAGAAAAAGCCAATAGCCCTTAAAAACAAAAGGCAAGGGTAATAAAAAGGATCCAAGGCTTTGAGCATCAGGGGATAGGAGGGCCCACAGGAATAAAATCCTGGCCTAAGCGGCTAAACCAAGTTGTCCCTAACCATGTGCTTGTGGCGTGAAGGTGTCAAGTGAAAACTTGAGACTGAGCGGTTAAAGTCGTGGTCCAAAGCAAAAAGAGTGTGCTTAAGAGCCCTGGACACCTCTCACTGGGGACTTTAGCAAAGCTGAGTCACAATCTGAAAAGGTTCACCCAGTCATGTGTCTGTGGCATTTATGTATTCGGTGGTAATACTGAAAAACAAAATGCTTAGGGTCACGGCCAAGACTCATAAGGTAGCTGTGTTCAAGAATCAACATACTTAACTAGGAGAATCAATAACACTATCTGGATTCTGAGTTCCCATAGAAGCCAATCATTCTGAACTTCAAAGGATAAAGTGAGATGCCAAAACTGTTCAAAAGCAAAAAGCTAATAGCCCCGCTCATCTAATTAATACTGATCTTCATAGATGTTTTTGGAATTCATTGTATATTCTCTTCTCTTTATCCTATTTGATTTTTAGTTGCTTGGGGACAAGCAACAATTTAAGTTTGGTGTTGTGATGAGTGGATAATTTATACGCTTTTTGGCATTATTTTTAGTATGTTTTTAGTATATTTTAGTCAGTTTTTATTATGTTTTTATTAGTTTTTAAATAAAAAATCACTCTTCTGGACTTTACTATGAGTTTGTGTGTTTTTCTGTGATTTCAGGTATTTTCTGGCTGAAAGTGAGGAACCTGAGCAAAAATCTGATTCAGAGGCTGAAAAAGGACTGCAGATGCTGTTGGATTCTGACCTCCCTGCACTCGAAGTGGATTTTCTGGAGCTACAGAAGCCCAATTGGCCCGCTCTTAATTGCGTTGGAAAGTAGACATCCTAGAGTTTCCAGTAATATATAATAGTCCATAATTTTCTCGAGATTTGATGGCCCAAACAGGCATTCCAAGTCAGCTCAAGAATTCTGGAATCAAAACGGCAGAACTGGCACAAAAGCTGGAGTTAAACGCCCAAACTGGCACAAAAGCTGGCGTTTAACTCCAAGAAAAGTCTCTACATATGAAAGCTTCAATGCTCAGTCCAAGCACACACCAAGTGGGCCCGGAAGAAGATTTCTGCATTAATTACTTATTTCTGTAAATCCTAGGCTACTAGTTCTCTATAAATAGGACCTTTTGCTATTGTATTTTCATCTTGGTTCTTCAGGTTCCCTCTCTGGGGCCGAAGCCAATGACCACCATTATCACTTTTGTATTTTCAACGGTGGAGTTTCTACACACCATAGATTAAGGTGTGGAGCTCTGCTGTTCTTCATGAATTAATACAAGTACTATTGTTTTTCTATTCAACTCAAGTCTATTTCTTCTCCAAGATATTCATTCGCACCCAAGAACATGATGAATGTGATGATTATGTGACACTCATCACCATTCTCACCTATGAACGCGTGACTGACAACCACTTCCGTTCTACATGCAAACAAGCTTGAATGTATATCTCTTGAGTTTCTAATCTAAGATTAGAACCTTCGTGGTATAGGCTAGAATTATTGGCGGCCATTCCTGAGATCCAGAACGTCTAAACCTTGTCTGTGGTATTCTGAGTAGGATCTAGGAAGAGATGACTGTGACGAGCTTCAAACTCGCGAGTGTTGGGCATGTGACAGACGCAAAAGGATCAATGGATCCTATTCCAACATGATCGAGAATCGACAGATGATTAGTCGTGCGGTGACAGCGTGCGTAGAACATTTTCACTAAGAGGACAGGAAGTAACCATTGACAACGGTGATGCCCAACATAAAGCTTGCCATGGAAAGAAGTATGAATGATTGGAAGAAGGCAATACGAAAGCAGAGGTTCAAAAGGAACAAAGCATCTTCATACGCTTATCTGAAATTCCTACCAATGAATTACATAAGTATCTCTATCTTTACTTTATGTTTTATTTATCTTTTAATTATCAATCCTCCATAACCATTTGAATCCGCCTGACTGATATTTACAAGATGACCATAGCTTGCTTCAAGCCGACAGTCTCCGTGGGATTGACCCTTACTCATGTAAGGTATTACTTTGACGACCCAGTGCACTTGCTGGTTAGTTGTGCGGAATTGTGACAAAGTGTGATTCACGTTTGAGAGCTCCAAGTCTTTGGCACCATTGTTGATGATCAAAATTTCATGCACCACATACTAAGAGAACATAAATACAATTCATGTCATGTTACTCTTAGAGCCTTGAACAAATCTTTTTTACACCACATGGCCACAAACTAAGTTTGGTATCACCAATGCTGCATACATAAACAATTAGCTAGTCAGTTGATTTGCATTCATGAATAGCACGTAGTTATTTAGAAACAAAAACTTTAAAAAAGTAGTTATTCTTTCCCTTTAAAATTTTGCCGCCATTATCCAAAAAAGTTATTAATTACATTCTTTTTTTAGGAGAAATGAAAGGAAGATTGGAAGGAATTGATGGGATAATTGAAGAAGAAGGGTTCGGCCACTTCACAAAGGGGGACTATACACATGTCTTCAAAGGGAATACATTGGGAAGTGTTGCCATGCAACATTGGAAGAACAACACCCTTGGAAATCGAACCAACCCCATCATAAAGTTGATGATCCTTGTGCTCATCCCATGCTAAACCCCATCCATTCATCACACGCCTACACAATCAATCCACACCTTTCATTTACTCACCACTTCTCTATATAAGTGGTTCTTATTCCGTACCCCCTTCACATTCCAATTCCCATTCTTTGTACTTCTCACTTTCGGAACCCAACACCTCTTACACCATCAAAGACACTCTCACCCACTCCCTCAATTACACCTTACCCTAACGAGGCCGAATTCCATCAGTCATCCACACCCTTCAACACCTTCATATATCAAAAGTTACCCATGGCATCATTAAGCTCCAAAAGGCGAAAGGGAAAGACACTAGTGGAGAGCATTCCTTTTGACGAAGGAAGATTCATGACCGCTTTCCATGAGCTTCAATTCGAACGTATCAAGCACAAGAAAGTACTGCCAGAGCTGACGTTCCAATTCAACTATGATGAGTGCCCGCAGATTGGAAAGAAGATTGAATAGAGGGGTTGGCAAGAACTCACGAACCCGAAAACAAAAATAAATACAAATCTCATTAAAGAGTTCTATGCCAATGTGGCCAGAGAAGACAATACCAAGGCTCCTACCTTCAAAAGTTACGTGAGAGGAACATAGGTGGATTTCAGTCCCAATGCTATAATAAGGACTCTTCGTCTGAGATCACAACCCTCTGATAAGCCAAGTTATCAAGCAAGAATAAGTAATGGCCCCGACAATAATGAGCTTGAAGAAATTATGAATGACACGTGTGTCATAGGAGCAGATTAGGAGAGGTATTCAAATAAGAGGCCACGGTTCATCAGAAGAGGAGACTTTATCCCGAAAGCCAAGGGATGGTTTGAGCTTGTGAGAAGATCTATCCTCCCAGCCTCAAACAATTCTGAGGTCAACATTGCTTGAGCTACCATGCTACATTACATTTTGAGCGGTGGAGACATCAATGTACATGAAATTATAGCTGAGGGAATCCAAGAGGCAACCGAAAAGAGTAATCCGAGTGCTCGGCTTTTGTACCCCAGCACCATTATGAGACTATGTAAGAGAGCCAAGGAGGTCTTCGAAGACAGCAATCCACATTGGGTAAACCCTGGGAGGTTAGTTACGCTCCTGCGTATAACTTATGTGGCACCCGCCCAACAACAAAGAAGGCCTCAAATAGGGAAAAGAACATCACAAGAAGGACCTCACCAAGAAGAATTTCATCAAGAAGAATACCAGCAAGAAGAGTACTATGATCCAACCAATATAAATCAGGGCCACATTCAAGGAGCCATTGAGGACTTGGCAAGGAGATATATGGAAGGGCAAGAGCAACAACTACACCTTCAATCCCAACGAATGGATTGTCAGGAAGAACTACTTGCTAACTTGATGAATCAACAAGGAGAGTGGTAGAAAAAACAAATGGAGCAGCAACAGGAACACTATTCCCAGCTCACTCAGGCCATCAATCAAGTGACTGAAAGGCAAGAACGTCAAGATAAACACCTTCAAGAACTCAACCAGCGTCAGCTAGCTCAGACGAAAGCATTCAACGAGTTTAGCGTGCTTAATGAAGGACGACAACTACATAGGGAAGAATTCAACATAAACACTAAAGCCAAGTTGAACTATATAACTGGGCATATGCATAATTTACACTCTGAAATCCCCTGATATGATACAGTTCAAAAGGATCTAACAGAACAAGAGGAAAGGAAGGTGAAACAACAGAAGGAAACATTGAAAAAGAAGATGGAAGATGCTGGCTTTTGGAAAAAGTTGATTGGAAAAAGCAAGGAAAATGGGGGTTCAAGCACTCAAGAAGGACATAAAGAGGACAAACAAGAGAGAGAGCATGGGTAGCCCCATGAGTAAAAGGTGGTGGAGTTCCCTCTTCGTTTTATCTTTTTCAAGTCTAAATAAGGAAAATCATGTATGAAATAGAACATGCTTCCATAGTAGCTTAGGAACTTTCAATTCTATCTTTAACGTTTTCAATTGTTAAGTCTATGTGTGCTAGCCCAAGTTACCTGTTTTCATTTTCATCCTACTTACTTGTTTGCTTGCCCTTTAAATTTAATGAAAGAGAATGCTATGAAAAGAAAAACCAGAGTAGGGTTCATATTGTGGAGTAAGTTCTCAAGGTTTGTGGTGTGATAATAGGTTAGCTAAGTTGGTTCACCTATATGGTATGAGGGCACTTATGTGTACTGAAGAACAAGCTTGAAGCACATTCTATAAGACCAGTTAAACAACAAGATCCTAATAAAGAAAAAGAAAAGAACAATAAGAGTTGAAAAAGAAAGAAAAGTAATAAGAAATAAGGCTAGGCACCAAGGGTTTGAATCTTGAGGGATGTGTCTGTGGTGCTCTTGTACCAAGGATCTGCTTGGATGAATAAGTTCTTAGGAGTGCTTCATCACTTGGTAACTTGGGTTAACTAACCTGGGATTATCAACTGAAAATCCACTATCAAGAGCAACCTTGTTACAGAATATTTAGTAACCCAAAGAGGTGCTGAACACCAATACCTCAAGGAAAGAAAATAACAAACCATGTGCCTGTGGTGTGCATGTATGGGGGAGAGAGACTTGAGGGAGTAAGTTCTTAGGGGTGTTTCAACACCTAGCACCTTGAACCAACTGGCTCGGGAGTGTTGGCTGAAAGCTTATCTTAAGGAGTTGCCCCTCACAAAGCACTTAGCCTAAGAAATGCAATAAACCCTGAAAAGAAAGGAGGATCAAAGAATAAGGATCTCATAGGATGCAATCAAGCAAGTATTCAAAAGCATGATAAGGACCTGGAAACCAGTAAAGGAATGAACCTAAGTTGCTATGCATGAAACCCCATAAACCAAGAGCTTTGCTTCTATAATAAGAACTTATTTCTCTTTTTCTTTCATTCATCATTCTTATGTTTCAGTACTTGCTTAGGGACAAGCAAGTTTTAAGTTTGGTGTTGTGATGCCAGGGCATTTTGGCCAGTTCCACTGACCTTTTCTTTACTGTTTTAGGGTATTTTCATGCATTTTCTTAGTAAATAAGCAAGTTTTGGGTAGATATTCACTTACATCTTGACTCAAGCAAACATTGTGAACTTTACATGATTTCATGAGAATTATGCATGAATTGAATGACAAATTGGATAATGCATGATCTCATGACTTAGAATAGAGCTTTGATGCACTTTAATTGCTTGATTTCAGGACAAAGGAAGCAAGGAAGAACCACGTTAGTAGCCACGTTAGTCTAATTAACGTGACCACTAATGTGGAATGGGGGCTAGCTTGCAACGTTAATGAGAAAAGTGATCGCCAATAACGCCTTCAAAAGCCATTATAGCCCACGTTAGTTGCCACGTTAATTACATTAACGTGGAAGCTAACGTGGAGGAGAAGTGAAGCTCCAACGTTAGTGGTAAAAGTGAATACCACTAACGTTGGAAAAAGGGGCACACTTGGCCACGTTAAGAGTCATGTTAATTACATTAACGTGAACTCTAATGTGGAAGGAACAAGGAATTACCAACATTAGTGACACTCACCTTTGTCACTAACGTTGGATTAAGCCACTATTGCCCACGTTAGTTGCCACGTTAATTACATTAACGTGGAAGCTAATGTGGAAGAAGAATTGATGGGCCAACGTTAGTGACACTCACCTTTGTCACTAACATTGGAGATGGCAATCACCACCACGTTAGTGGTCACGTTAATCTAATTAACGTGAACTCTAACGTGGGAAGGAGGGGCGTTTGGAGCATTAGTGACAAAGGTAAGTGTCACTAACGCTCTCGAAGCTTAGGCATGCCCATGTTAAGGGTCACGTTAGTTATACTAACGTGAACTCTAACGTGGGAAAAAGGGGCAATAAGCAACGTTATTGGAAAAGGTGAATGCCAATAACGTTTGCGAAGGACCAAGAGGCAACGTTAGTGGTCACGTTAGTGCCACTAACGTTGAAGTTAACGTGGATCATTTTTGGCTTGGAACGTTAGTGAAAAAGGTGATTGTCACTAATGTTCTCGAACCCATATTTTCACTTAACGTTAACACCACTAACGTCCTAACTAGCACCCATGCCTAACTCACACTTTTTCTGCAAGCAAAGCTGAGCCCACTGAAGACTGCAACTGCTTCAACTAAAGATCCAAAGGCCCATATCCATGACTTGAAGAGCCAACTAGAAGATTAGAAGAGTAGTATATATAGGAGTAGTTTTGAACTAGTAAGGGAGCTTTTGGCATTTTGGAGAACTACACTCTGTATGTTTTACTTTCTCTGCAATTTCTAGTTTTAGTTTCTATAATGTACTTTTCATCTATGCTTTCCATTCCCAGAGCTATGAACAACTAAACTCCCTTCATTGGGTTAGGGAGCTCTGTTGTAATTTGATGGATCAATAATAGTTTTCATTATTATTCTTCTTTCTTTTCTCTTGATTTTACTAGAAAGCTTTCAATCTTCATCCAATTGGGTAGTTGTCTTGGAAAAGAAGCTATTCATACTTAGATCTCTTTGAAATCTTGGAAGAGGAATGAAGAGATCATGCTAGAAATGCTTTTTTATGTTGGACCAAATTGGGGTTTGGATGGACATAGTGACATATAATCCTACCAACACTTTGATTTGGGAATACATGTTGTATAATCAGTGACCATACTTCATCTCTTCTCATGAGCAATTAGACCAAGGAATTGACTATTGATCAAGATTTGAGAGATTGAATTACCAAGGAATTGGAATTCAATCACTTAAGATTGCCAAGGAGATCAATGAATGCATTGATTGAGGAAGAGATGAGAATGAACTTGATCCAGAGAATACAACATCTCCTGAGACCAATGAATCCCCCATTTCTAATCTTACCCATTCTCTTTACTTTCTGCCATTTACTTTTATGTTCATTTCCCCAAATCCCCATTTAAGATTCTGCAATTTATTTTTCGCCATTTACATTTTGTTCTTTGTTTCCAGCATTTACACTTTCTGTTATTTACTTTCCCACTATTTATGTTTCTGCAAATCTCAACTCAATTTCTGTGTAGCTCAACTAGAACATTCCTCTGACTAAAGTTGCTTGACCAATTAATCCCTGTGGGATTCGACCTCACTCTATTGTGAGTTTTTACTTGACGACAAATCGGTATACTTACCGAGGGAAACTTGTTGAGAGACAAGTTTCCGTGCATCAGCTGTTGTCTCATGACCAGCAACAAGCATTGTCATTAAATCATCCCTCAACTGTCAAAGTGGAGAGAGAAGTAAGAAGTAAACAAAGCATACTATTAACCATGTAATTTTACCCTCAACTGTATAATATTATATATATTAATAATTGTTAATATATGCTCTTAATTAGTCCAAAAAGCTGGCTGCTGTGTACCTTTATATATAACGTCATCTCACCTAACCTCCCATTTTACCTTAAGCCAGGGATTCCTACAAATTTTTTGTCTTTGCAACTTTCCTAAATTAATGGTCAGTAACTTGCTTGCTTCTTTTTTCATGAATTGCATTGCAGCATTAATAGCACACTAACTAAGAATCTAGATAGATACTCAAAATAGTGCCATAAATGTTTATTACAGGGTACTCTTCTTCTTTTGCTGATGATTCAACCCTGCTACTTCACATAGCTGCAACAATCACATACACATTTTGCAACGTCAATTTGGTAAAACACTTTTTTTAGAAAGTCATACACAACTATATTGTTACTAAAACAAAAAAGAGATAGTTGTATCATCACACTATCACCATTGAAGCAAAACATAAACAAATGAAATCACTAGTAACTAAAATGTGTGTATTTATGTATATAAATGAAGATGCATGCCTTTTATTGCTGTCTCTTGAGTCTTGCATTTTCTTCCAGCAAGTGATCCACTTTAAGCTGCAACTCGCTCGTATATGTCTGAAATAATACACAGTAAAACCAAAAAAATGAACACTTGAAGCAAAAAAACAAAAGAAAAGAACAAAAGAAAAAATTGTACCTCTTGAAAGCTTTGTGAAGTTACTCATCTGCAACAGAACAAAAACAATCAAGGATGATATGACTACAACTTCCATCAAAGCTTTTTTATTTTTTATACAATGATATATTAAAGATCCTAGTTCAGTTCATGGAAACCTTTACAAAGTAGGAACATATCCTCACCTCAATAACTCGAAACAATCATGAGAATTAGTTTTATAAGATTTGATACCTTCGACCGCACTATCGTAGCTTCAATCGAAGCTTCCAAAGTCTTTCGCTCGCTCGCCTTACAGATCTACTCAGGCAGCGCCACCGAGTCCGTGCCCAAATCACTCTCTGAGTGCCTCAAGCCGCTGGAACAAAAGCAGAACCAACAGCAGCACCCGCCATGGAAGACGACACAACAGCGGAAGATCTAAGCATTACTATCCTGAGAGGCGAGAGCTCCACGAATTGAGAAGCTCCACGATCACCTCGTCCTCATAACTCCACCGGTGATGCTTTGATAGAGGAAACATGATGGCAAAGGCAGTGATGAATCCATATTTGATGATGATTTTTGGTTGAAATTGAATGGATTTCATCATATAAACTTACACTTACTCCCTTAAATAGCATGCTTTTGAACTTTCCTCCTAGTTTGTGCTTGATTATGAAAATATACTCTTTTGTGCCTAATTTAATTAATTTTATCCCAGTTTCCTTCCATTCGATGTCTTGATATTGTTTGTGAGTGATTTCAGATGTATAAGGTAGGAATGACTTGGAGAGAATGAAAGAGGAGCATGCAAAGTGGAGGAAGCATGAAGAATCAAAGGAGAAGAGCATAGTGATGTATGCGTACGCACAGACCTGCGTGCATACACACAACCATCAGAGTAGAGCCACGCGTGCGAGTGAGCCACATCGTGCGCGTCGCGCGTCCATTCAAGCATCGCCTAGTGTGCGTGCGCACACGTCTGTGCGTATGCACAGGTGTCCTCACATGCCTTCATTAAAATTGCACGTAACTCACGATTTTGGTGAATTATAGGCCTATTTCTGAAGCAATTTAGCTCATAGTGAAGGAAAAATGAAGACCATAGGATAGCATAACATTAGGGTAGCTTAGGAGTAGTAGTAGGAAGCTTTAGTATAGTTTTTTCTTTAAGTTTTTCATCATCTCTATTAGGGTTTATACTAGGGTTTTTACATTCAAGTGACATTCCACTTTTGATCTTGGATTTTTCTAGCTTCCATTGTAAGTATCTCTTTGTTACTACTCTTTATAGCTACATTGTTCTTACTCTTTCTTATATTTGAAGTTATAGTTCAATTTTATTTCCCTTTTCGCAATTTCAATTTCTTGTTGATGAATTTGATGATTGATGACTGTTATATGCTTTCTTGAGTTGTTATTGTTGATTGAAATCATTTATTTCTTTTAGTTTCAAGCATTTTCTCATTTTTCCCATGTTTAGTGTTTTTGCCCACCAAGTGTTTGATAAAATGTCAATTATGATTTTGGGCTAGTTTTCTATCTCTTGGCATGGGAAAAGTGAGCAATTGGGTTCCTAGAGTTGGAATGTCCAATATTTAGTGTTAATTCTTGGATTGTTAATTGTTCTTGTTCCCACTAATGCTAATTTGTTGCTAAGGAAATTAGCAAGCAATTTAGGATTTGTGGGTTAAGAACACTTATGCTCATTTAACTTACTCTCCGATGTGAGGGTTAATCAAGTGAGATTAATCCATTCTAACTGTCATAGTTATGGTTCCAACAAGGATAGGACCCTTAGCTCATTCCAAGCCAAAATATCTTTTATGCTTTAAATCTTTCATACACATTTACATTAATCCCTTTTATACCTTACTCGTCTATATTGCATAGTTAGTTCATTAATTTCTTTATTAATTCATTTATCACAATTTTGCATGTTCTTTTATTGCTTTATATGTTTATCTCTTCATTGAAAACCCCATGAGCATCACAACCGGAATTGTACACTCATTGGTCTCAGGTGTCCTTGGGAGACGACCCGGGAACTAAACACTCCCGGAATTGAATTGGTTTTTAATAGTGACATCTCTCTGAATTCAAACTTTGATTGTGAGTCAATTGTGGGTTAGGATTATATTTACAATGCCAATTCTATTTTGAGAAAAATTCCCAACCTGCTTTGGCTCGTCCCATCAAGTTTTTGGCGCCGATGCCGGGGAATTCACTTTAAGTGCAATGAGTGCTATAATTTTGGTTGTTGTAAATATGTGAATAGTGTGAATACTTGATTTTTGTTTGCTACTTGGCACTAATTGGTAGATGGCACCTCTATCTAAGTAGTGGTAGTAACTAACATTCTTGTTTGTTTAGTTCTAGGTAAATGAAATTAGAGTATATATTCATTTGTCTATTGCTTCTATTAGTATTGTTGCGTTTTATTTTTCCTTTTCATCATGAGTTATCACCCTTTTGGCTTGGAGTCTAGTTGTTATCATGTTGTAGGGGGTAGCAATTCCAACATTGGTTCACATCGAGGTATGGGAGGCCAATTCGAGGGAGGGTCACAAGCAAGCAATTATTGGCAACAAGGACCTTTGCAAGGACCCTATGATCCTAATGTCTATCAACCTCTCACACCAAGTGAAACACATCATCATTACAATTTTTTCCATCCATATGTTCATACTCCATACCCTCTATGACAAATGCCTATGGTTAAAGCAAATTGAAATATGAATGTGCACCCATTTTCCAAATTTTTCAATAATTACCCAAAACAAAATTTTTCTCTACCAATACTTTCCAAAATTTCCTCCATACTTAAATGACACACACATCTCAATCTAAGCTAATCAAAGATGCAATTCAAGGTAATTCATGATTTTTTGCTTAAGGTTGTCATGTGCTAATAATTAGAAGAAAAGGGATTAAAAAGCTCAAAAGGGGTTAACAAGGGTAGATGCAAGGGTAAGGCTATATGGGTGAGTAAGCTTAATTTAAAGATGGTCTCAATCATGCTAAATGCATTCAAGACATCAAACATCAGAAATAAAGAATCAAGCAAAACCAAGAGAGCAATCATAGAAGGAGAAAAATCACACTATGAACAAAATTAGTGGTTAGAATGTGTAACCAATCATTAAAGCTCAAAAACTCACAAGGCATTTTGTTCTCTCTCTCTTTTATGTTCCAGAAAAATTCATTCAAGCAAGTTTTAAAAACAATTTTCCAAATCAATTCAATAGAATGCCCTTGAAACAAAATTCTTGAAAATTTTTATTGTTTTTCACCAAAGTTATTTCCTATATATGTATGTATGTATATTGTGATGGATGCAATTTCAAAATCTTTCCTAGTTCTATTCCTAATTTTCAATCTCGCAAAAACTAACATGAACAATTAGGACAAAATTGAACTAGGCACTATGCTATTCACAACATCCAATCACAACTTCCATCTATAAAATATATACCATGCAAAAGATGCAAAATGCAATAGATATAAACTATGAAGAAAATGCAATGCAACAATTAAAAACACTCCAAATATCTACAAGAAACATAATAAAAGAGAACAAAAAATGAAGTGCAAAGTGTTCGGAAAAGAAAGTTTACGTCCCAAAATGATGAATCCTCCCCCACACTTAAGCGTTGCATGGTCCTCGTTGCACGAACACGATCCGAGGAGAATATCTCTCAAGAGGTCCACCTTCATTTGGCGAATGCGGGGGCTTGGGTTGTGTGGAAATCGCCAAGTCTAATGCATGCTCGGCATCTCCATCCTCGGTGTCCTCCTCTTCTCTCGGCTCCTTGCCTTAATGTCTCATCCTCGAAAAAGAATGAATAAAGTATAATTAGAACTGATAGGCAAGTAGCATAAAAAGGTAAAGGGGAGAGTAAATAAGCATCTAATTGAGGAAGTTTGCATAGTGGTGTGGAATACACACAATGGCCGGTTAAAGTGGCATCCACACAATAAAAAAGTAAGCATGAGTTCCTCAATTAAATGGCCTAAGATGCAAGCAATAGATGAACATCAATTAAGGACAAGCAAACTTAGGTAACTACCAACAAGAGTGAATTGAATGTAGGAATTATTGGATATTGATGTTGTCCAAGTGAAAGTGCAAAATTGATATAAAATAGCACAACAAACAATAACCAATGCAATGATAAGGAGAAATTACTTATTCATCCTTAAGAACAATCAAATAATCACATGGGAAGGTGCTTGCTACAAAAAGTGATAAGTCTTGATAAGAATAAAGTCAAGTTAACTCAAATAAATGCAAAGCATTAACAAGGAGCAAATACCTTGTGATGTGATTATATTGACTTAAAAACCATTATGAACAAGAAATTCCATTCAATTCACTAAATTCAATATTTACTTGTTAAAAATTACACCAAATGAGAAATCAAATGTCACTCTTGCATATCAATTTGGTGCTAGCAACTCAAAACATTAAACAAGTACATTATTGAAATTCCAATCCAAAACAATATTATAATCATTCAAAGGTGCAAAATTCTTGATTAGAATGCCAAACAAAGATATAGTCTAACACATATGGTAGCTACAACACATGCATTAAACAAGAAGGTCATCTAGGCATTATGTCAAATACATGGGGTGCAGTGCACATATTCATCAATTGAAGCAAAATTTCAAGCATGAATAACCCATAAGTCAAAAGTTGAACACTTGCAATGCAACAAACAAACAAAGGATTAAGAAAAACTGAAGGGAAATTACCAAAACTAAATAAAGAAGATGAGAATTAAGCAAGTAAATAAACATAACAAAGAAGAGTAAAACAAGAAAAGTGAAAAGATGAAGAGTATAAAAGAAAGGGATAGGTAACAGTGGCACCTGTGTTAGCCACTGCGAGGCTCATGGCGATGGAACTTCGCCGGAGAAGAAAAGAAAGAGAAAAGAAAAAGAAAGAGGAAAGAAGAAATAGAGAGAGAGAGAAATGTGGTGGCGGTGGTGGTTCCGGCGGCGATGATGGTGGGACAGTGATGAGCGGATAATTTATATGCTTTTTGGCATTGTTTTTAGTATGTTTTTAGTAGAATCTAGTTACTTTTAGGGATGTTTTCATTAGTTTTCATGATAAATTCACATTTCTGGACTTTACTATAAGTTTGTGTGTTTTTCTGTGATTTCAGGTATTTTCTGGCAGAAATTGAGGGACTTGAGCAAAAATCAGATTCAGAGGTTGAAGAAGGACTGCTGATGCTGTTGGATTCTGACCTCCCTGCACTCAAAGTGGATTTTCTGGAGCTACAGAACTCGAAATGGCGCGCTTCCAATTGAGTTGGAAAGTAGACATCCAGAGCTTTCCAGAAATATATAATAGTCTATACTTTGCCCAAGTTTAGATGACGCACACTGACGTTCAACGCCAGCTCTCTGCCCAATTCTGGCGTCCAGCGCCAGAAACAAGTTGCAAAGTGGAGTTCAACGCTCAAACTGGCATCAAAACTGGCGTTCAACTCCAGGAATGACCTCTACACGTGTAACATTCAAGCTCAGCCCAAGCACACACCAAGTGGGCCCCGGAAGTGGATTTATGCATCAATTACTTACTCCTGTAAACCCTAGTGACTAGTTTATTATAAATAGAACTTTTTATCATTGTATTCAGAGTCTTGGTTACTCCGGTTCCCCTCTGAGTCCAAGACCAATGAACTCCATTATCACTTATGTATTTTCAACGGTAGAGTTTCTGCACTCCATAGATTAAGGTGTGGAGCTCTGCTGTTCCTCAAAGATTAATGCAAAGTACTACTGTTTTCTATTCAATTCATCTTATTTCGCTTCGAAGATATTCATTTGCTCTTCAACTTGAATGTGATGAACGTGACAATCATCATCATTCCCTATGAACGCGTGCCTGACAACCACTTCCGTTCTACCTTCGACTGAATGAGTATCTCTTAGATCTCTTAATCGGAATCTTCGTGGTGTAAGCTAGAATGATGGCGGCATTCAAGAGAATCCGGAAAGTCTAAACCTTGTCTGTGGTATTCAGAGTAGGATTCAATGATTGAATGACTGTGACGAGCTTCAAACTCGCGATTGCTGGGCATAGTGACAGACGCAAAAGGATAGTAAATCCTATTCCAGCATGATCGAGAATCGACAGATGAATAGCCGTGCCATGACAGGGTGCGTTGACCATTTTCACTGAGAGGATAAGATGTAACTATTGACAAGGGTGATGCCTCCAAACGATTAGCCGTGCCGTGACAGGGCATTTGGATCATTTTCCCGAGAGAAGACCGAAAGTAGCCATTGACAATGGTGATGCATTACATAAAGCCAGCCATGGAAAGGAGTAAGACTGATTGGATGAAGATAGCAGGAAAGCAAAGGTTCAGAGGAACGAAAGCATCTCTATTCGCTTATCTGAAATTCTCACCAATGATTTACATAAGTATTTCTATCCCTATTTTATTAATTATTTTCGAAAACCCCATTACTATTTTATATCCGCCTGACTGAGATTTACAAGGTGACCATAGCTTGCTTCATACCAACAATCTCCGTGGGATTCGACCCTTACTCACGTAAGGTATTACTTGGACGACCCAGTGCACTTGCTGGTGAGTTGTGCGAAGTTGTGAACCATGGTATTGGCATCATGTTGTTGGCGCCATTACCAGGGAAAGAAAGAGCGATGAATTTTACATAATCAAAGTGTAATCACAATTTTTGCGCACCAAGTTTTTGGCGCCGTTGCCGGGAATTGTTCGAGTTTGGACAACTGACGGTTCATCTTGTTGCTCAAATTGGGTAACTTTCTTTTCGTTTTCTTTTCAAAAATTTTTCAAAAATTCTTTCAAAATTTTCTCCTTTGTTTTCGAAAAAAAAATTTTTAAAATAAAAATGTTTTCAAAAATTTTATAATTTTATTCAAAATTTTTAAGAATGAATTCTAGTGTTTCATGAAGCATGTGAAGCCTGGCTGGCTGTAAAGCCATGTCTAACTTCATTTGGACTGAGGCTTCCAATTTGTTATCAAGAGCAAGCTAGTTGGTGCTAATCCACCTACTACTGTTCATGATCTACCTGTTACATGCTAAAGCTTGGCTGGCTATTAAGCCATGCTTGACCCTTTTATTGGAGCTTTAGACTAAAGAGCATAAGATTCCTGGAATTCATATTAAAAATTTTGGAATCCTTATTTGTCTTTTTCAAAATGATTTTCGAAAAATTAAAAAGAAAATACAAAAAAATTAGAAAATCATAAAAATCAAAAATATTTTTTGTGTTCTTGTTTGAGTCTTGAGTCATGTTATAAGTTTGGTGTCAATTGCATGTGCATCTTGCATTTTTCGAAAAAAATCATGCATTCATAATGTTCTTCATGATCTTCAAGTTGTTCTTAGTAAGTCTTCTTGTTTGATCTTTGCATTTGCATGTTTTGTGTCTCTTCTTGTTTTTCATATGCATTCTTGAATTCTTAGTGTTTAAGCATTAAAGAATTCTAAGTTTGGTGTCTTGCATGTTATCCTTGCATTAAAAGTTTTTCAAAAATGTGTTCTTGATGTTCATTATGATCTTCATAGTGTTCTTGGTGTTCATCTTGACATTCATAGCATTCTTGTATGCATTCATTGTTTTGATCCATAACTATCATGCATTGCATCATTTTTCTTGTTTTTCTCTCTCATCATAAAAATTCAAAAAAATAAAAAAAAATATCTTCCCCTTTTTCTCTCTCAAAATTTCGAAAATTAGATTTGACTTTTTCAAAAATTTTTAAAATCTAGTTGTTTTCATGAGTCAAATCAAATTTTCAATTTAAAAATCTTATCTTTTTCAAAATCTTTTTCAAAAATCAAATCTTTTTTCAATTTTTTTAGTTATTTTCGAAAATTTCAAAAATATTTTTCAAAAATCTTTTTCTTAATTTTACATCATATTTTCGAAAATAACATCATCAATTAATGTTTTGATTCAAAAATTTCAAGTTTGTTACCTACTTGTTAAGAAAGGTTCAAACTTTGAGTTCTAGAATCATATCTTGTGATTTCTTGTGAATCAAGTCATTAATTGTAATTTTAAAAAAAATAAAATCTTTCTCAAAACTAATTTCAATCATATCTTTTCAAAAATATCTTCTTATCTTATCTTTTTCAAAAATTTGATTTTCAAAATATCTTTTCTAACTTCATATCTTCTTATCTTTTCAAAATTGATTTTCAAAATTTGTTTCAACTAACTAACTAACTTTTTGTTTGTTTCTTATCTTTTTTCAAAACTACCTAACTAACTTTCTCTCTCTAATTTTCAAAAATATATTCCCCCTTTTTCAAAAAATTTCCTTTTAATTAACTAATTATTTTAACTTTTGATTTTAAAATTTTCGAAAAAAATTACTAACATTTTTCAAAAAACTATTTTCGAAAATCACTAACTCTTTTTCAAAAATTATTTTCGAAAATTCTTCATCTCTCTCATCTCCTTCTATTTATTTATTCATCTACTAACACTTCATCTCACCTAAATTCGAACCCCCTCTTCCATCTGTGTTCGAATTTCTTCTTCTTCTTTTCTTCTAACTCACACTGGGAACTCTATACTGTGGTAAAAAGGACCCCTATTATTATCATTTTTCTGTTCTCTCTTTTTCATATGAGCAGGAGCAAGGACAAGAACATTCTTGTTGAATCAGATCCAGAACCTGAAAGGACTCTGAAGAGGAAATTAAGAGAAGCTAAATTACAACAATCCAGAGAGAACCTTTCAGAAATTTTCGAACAGGAAGAGGAGATGGCAGCCGAAAATAATAATAATGCAAGGAGAATGCTTGGTGACTTTACTGCACCTAATTCCAATTTACATGGAAGAAGCATCTCCATTCCTGCCATTGGAGCAAACAACTTTGAGCTGAAACCTCAGCTAGTTTCTCTGATGCAGCAGAACTGCAAGTTTCATGGACTTCCATCTGAAGATCCTTTTCAGTTCTTAACTGAATTCTCGCAGATCTGTGATACTGTAAAGACTAATGGAGTAGATCCTGAAGTCTACAGGCTCATGCATTTCCCATTTGCTGTAAGAGACAGAGCTAGAATCTGGTTGGACTCGCAACCCAAAGACAGCCTGAACTCTTGGGATAAGCTGGTCACGGCTTTCTTAGCCAAGTTCTTTCCTCCTCAAAAGCTGAGCAAGCTTAGAGTGGATGTCCAAACCTTCAAACAAAAAGATGGTGAATCCCTCTATGAAGCTTGGGAAAGATACAAACAGTTGACCAAAAAGTGTCCTTCTGACATGCTTTCAGAATGGACCATCCTGGATATATTATATGATGGTTTATCTGAGTTATCAAAGATGTCATTGGATACTTCTGCAGGTGGATCCATTCACCTAAAGAAAACGCCTGCAGAAGCTCAAGAACTCATTGACATGGTTGCTAATAACCAGTTCATGTACACTTCTGAGAGGAATCCTGTAAGTAATGGGACGCCTATGAAGAAGGGAGTTCTTGAAGTTGATACTCTGAATGCCATATTGGCTCAGAACAAAATATTGACTCAGCAAGTCAATATGATTTCTCAGAGTCTGAATGGAATGCAAGCTGCATCCAACAGTACTCAAGAAGCTTCTTATGCAGAAGAAGCTTATGATCCTGAAAACCCTGCAATAGCAGAGGTGAATTACTTAGGTGAACCTTATGGAAACACCTATAACTCATCATGGAGAAATCATCCAAATTTCTCATGGAAGGATTAAAAGCCTCAACAAGGCTTTAATAATGGTGGAAGAAACAGGTTTAGCAATAGCAAGCCTTTTCCATCATCCACTCAGCAACAGACAGAGAATTCTGAGCAGAATCCATCTAGCTTAGCAAACTTAGTCTCTGATCTATCTAAGGCCACTGTGAGTTTCATGAATGAAACAAGGTCTTCCATTAAGAATTTGGAAGCACAAGTGGGCCAGCTGAGTAAAAGGATCACTGAAATCCCTCCTAGTACTCTCCCAAGCAATACAGAAGATAATCCAAAAGGAGAGTGCAAAGCCATTGACATAAGCACCATGGCCGAACCTGTAAGGGAAGGAGAGGACGTGAATCCCAAGGAGGAAGACCTCCTGGGACGTCCAGTGATCAATAAGGAGCTTCCCTCTGAGGAACCTAAGGAATCTGAGACTCATCTAGAGACCATAGAGATTCCATTGAACCTCCTTATGCCATTCATCAGCTCTGATGAGTATTCCTCTTCTGAAGAGAATGAGGATGTTACTGAAGAGCAAGCTGCAAAGTTCCTTGGTGCAATCATGAAGCTGAATGCCAAATTATTTGGTATTGAAACTTGGGAAGATGAACCTCCCTTGTTCACCAATGAACTAAGTGATCTGGATTAACTGACATTGCCTCAGAAGAGACAGGATCCTGGAAAGTTCATATTACCTTGTACCATTGGCACCATGATCTTTAAGGCTCTGTGTGACCTTGGTTCAGGGATAAACCTCATGCCCCTCTCTGTAATAGAGAAACTGGGAATCTATGGGGTGCAAGCTGCTAGAATCTCATTAGAGATGGCAGATAATTCAAGAAAATAGGCTTATGGACAAGTAGAGGACGTGTTAGTAAAGGTTGAAGGCCTTTACATCCCTGCTGATTTCATAGTCCTGGATACTGGAAAGGAAGAGGATGAATCCATCATCCTAGGAAGACCTTTCCTAGCCACAGCAAGAGCTGTGATTGATGTGGACAGAGGAGAATCGATCCTTCAATTAAATAAGGACAACCTTGTGTTTACAACTCAAGGATCTCTCTCTGCATCCATGGAGAGGAAGCAGAAAAAGCTTCTCTCAAAGCAGAGTCAACCAAAGCCCCCACAGTCAAACTCTAAGTTTGGTGTTGGGAGGCCACAACCAAACTCTAAGTTTGGTGTTGAACTCCCATATCCAAACTCTAAGATTGGTGTTGGAGGGTCTCAACAATGCTCTGAACATCTGTAAGGCTCCATTAGAGCCCACTGTCAAGCTATTGACATTAAAGAAGCGCTTGTTGGGAGGCAACCCAATTTTTATTTATCTAACTATATTTTTCTTAGTTATATGTCTTTATAGGTTCATGATCATGTGGAGTCACAAAATAAAAATAAAAATTGAAAAACGGAATCAAAAACAGCAGAAGAAAAATCACACCCTGGAGGAAGCACCTGCCTGGCGTTCAACGCCAGAACAGTGCATGGTTCTGGCGCTGAACGCCCAAAATGGGCAGTATCTGGGCACTGAACGCCCAAAATGGGCATCATCTGGGCGTTTGAACGCCAGAAATGCACCCTCGAGAAGAGCTGGCGCTGAACGCCCAGAACAAGCATGGTTCTGGCGTTCAACGCCAGAAATGGGCAACAAATGGGCGTTGAACGCCCAAAATGGGCACCAACCTGGCGCTGAACGCCCAGAGTTGTGTGCAAGGGCATTTTACATGCCTAATTTGGTGCAAGGTTGTAAATCCTTGAACACCTCAGGATCTGTGGACCCCACAGGATCACCTCAGGATCTGTGGACCCCACAGGATCCCCACCTACCTCCACTCACTTCTTCTCACCCCTCTTTCACACAATCCCATAAACACTCTTCCCCATAACCCTTCACCAATCACCTCAATCTTTCTTCCCCATCACCTCTTCACCACTCACATCCATCCACTCTTCCCCATAAACCTACCTCATAAACTCCACCTACCTTCAAAATTCAAAATCAATTTCCCACCCAAACCCACCCTACATGGCCGAACCTTAACCCCCCTCCCTTCCCTATATAAAGCCTTCCATTCTTCCTCATTTTCACACAACACAACCCTCTCTTCTCTTCTTGGCCGAAATACAACCCTTCTCCCTCTCCTCCATTTCTTCTTCTTCTTCTTCTATTCTTTCTTCTCTTGCTCGAGGGCGAGCAAAATTCTAAGTTTGGTGTGGTAAAAGCATAAGCTTTTTGTTTTTCCATTACCATTGATGGCACCTAAGACCGGAGAATCCTCTAGAAAAGGAAAAGGGAAGACAAAAGCTTCCACCTTCGAGTCGTGGGAGATGGAAAGGTTCATCTCCAAAGCCCATCAAGACCACTTCTATGATGTTGTGGCCAAGAAGAAGGTGATCCCTGAGGTCCCTTTCAAACTCAAAAGAAATGAGTATCCGGAGATCCGACATGAAATTCAAAGAAGAGGTTGGGAAGTTCTAACAAATCCCATCCAACAAGTCGGCATCCTAATGGTTCAAGAGTTCTATGCCAATGCATGGATCACCAAGAACCATGATCAAAGTAAGAATCCGGATCCAAAGAACTATGTTACAATGGTTCGGGGGAAATACTTAGATTTTAGTCCGGAAAATGTGAGGTTGGCGTTCAACTTGCCAAACATGGAAGAGAACGCACGCCCCTACACAAGGAGAGTTAACTTTGATCAAAGGTTGGACCAAGTCCTCATGGACATATGTGTAGAAGGAGCTCAATGGAAGATTGACTGAAAAGGCAAACCGGTTCAACTAAGAAGACTGGACCTTAAGCCTGTAGCTAGAGGATGGTTGGAGTTCATTCAATGCTCAATCATTCCCACTAGCAACCGATCTGAAGTTACTATAGACCGGGTCATCATGATCCATAGCATCATGATTGGAGAAGAGGTGGAAGTTCATGAGATTATACCTCAAGAACTCTACAAGGTGGCTGACAAGTCCTCCACTATGGCAAGGTTAGCCTTTCCTCACCTCATTTGCCACCTATGCAATTTGGCTGGGGTTGTCATAGAGGGAGATATCCTGATTAAAGAGGACAAGCCCATCACTAAGAAAAAGATGGAGCAAGCAAGAGAGCCCATTCATGGAGCTCAAGAGGCGTATGAAGCTCATCACCATGAGATCCCGGAGATGCCTCAAATGCATTTTCTTCCACAAAACTATTGGGAGAAAATCAACACCTCCCTAGGAGAATTGAGTTCCAATATGGGACAACTAAGGGTGGAACATCAAGAGCACTCTATCATCCTTCATGAAATAAGAGAAGATCAAAAAGCAATGAGGGAGGAGCAACAAAGACAAGGAAGAGACATAGAAGAGCTCAAGGACATCATTGGTTCCTCAAGAAGGAAACGCCACCATCACTAAGGTGGATTCATTCCTTGTTCTTATTTCTTCTGTTTTTCGTTTTCTATGTTATGTGCTTATCTATGTTTGTGTCTTCATTACATGATCATTAGCTGTTAGTAACTTTGTCTTAAAGTTATGAATGTCCTGTGAATCCATCACCTCTATTAAATGAAAAATGTTTTAATTCAAAAGAACAAGAAGTACATGAGTTTCGAATTTATCCTTGAACTTAGCTTAATTATATTGATGTGGTGACAATGCTTCTTGTTTTCTGAATGTATGCTTGAACAGTGCATGTGTCTTTTGAAGTTGTTGTTTAAGAATGTTAAATATGTTGGCTCTTGAAAGAATGATGACAAGGAGACATGTTATTTGATAATCTGAAAAATCATAAAAATGATTCTTGAAGCAAGAAAAAGCAGAAAAGAACAAAGCTTGCAGAAAAAAAAAATAGGCGAAAAAAAAATAGAAAGAAAAAGAAAAAGCAAGTAGAAAAAGCCAAAAGCTCTTAAAACCAAGAGGCAAGAGCAAAAAGCCAATAACCCTTAAAACCAAAAGGCAAGGGTAAATAAAAAGGATCCCAAGGCTTTGAGCATCAGTGGATAGGAGGGCCTAAAGGAATAAAATCCTGGCCTAAGCGGCTAAACCAAGCTGTCCCTAACCATGTGCTTGTGGCGTGTAGGTGTCAAGTGAAAACTTGAGACTGAGCGGTTAAAGTCAAGGTCCAAAGAAAAAGAAGAGTGTGCTTAAGAACCCTGGACACCTCTAATTGGGGACTTTAGCAAAGCTGAGTCACAATCTGAAAAGGTTCACCCAATTATGTATCCGGTGGTAATACTGGAAAACAAAGTGCTTAGGGCCACGGCCAAGACTCATAAAATAGCTGTGTTCAAGAATCATCATACTGAACTAGGAGAGTCAACAACACTATCTAAACTCTGAGTTCCTATAGATGCCAATCATTCTGAACTTCAATGGATAAAGTGAGATGCCAAAACTATTCAAGAGACAAAAAGCTATAAGTCCCGCTCATTTGATTGAAGCTATGTTTCATTGATAGTTTGGAATTTATAGTATATTCTCTTCTTTTATCCTATTTGATTTTCAGTTGCTTAGGGACAAGCAACAATTTAAGTTTGGTGTTGTGATGAGCGGATAATTTATACGCTTTTTGGCATTGTTTTTAGTATGTTTTTAGTAGAATCTAGTTACTTTTAGGGATGTTTTCATTAGTTTTCATGATAAATTCACATTTCTAGACTTTACTATAAGTTTGTGTGTTTTTCTATGATTTCAGGTATTTTCTGGCTGAAATTGAGGGACTTGAGCAAAAATCAGATTCAGAGGTTGAAGAAGGACTGCTGATGCTGTTGGATTCTGACCTCCCTTCACTCAAAGTGAATTTTCTGGAGCTACAGAACTTGAAATGGCGCGCTTCCAATTGCGTTGGAATGTAGACATCCAGGGCTTTCCAGAAATATATAATAGTCCATACTTTGCTCAAGTTTAGATGACGCAAACTGGCGTTCAACACCAGCTCTCTGCCCAATTCTGGCGTCCAGCGCCAGAAACAAGTTGCAAAGTGGAGTTCAACGCCCAAACTGGCATCAAAACTGGCGTTCAACTCCAGGAATGACCTCTACACGTGTAACACTAAAGCTCAGCCCAAGCACACACCAAGTGGGCCCCGGAAGTGGATTTATGCATCAATTACTTACTCCTGTAAACCCTAGTGACTTGTTTATTATAAATAGAACTTTTTATCATTGTATTCAGAGTCTTGGTTACTCCGGTTCCCCTCTGGGGCCGACACCAATGAACTCCATTATCACTTATGTATTTTCAACGGTAGAGTTTCTGCACTCCATAGATTAAGGTGTGGAGCTCTGCTGTTCCTCAAAGATTAATGCAAAGTACTACTGTTTTCTATTCAATTCATCTTATTTCGCTTTGAAGATATTCATTTGCTCTTCAACCTACGTGACAATCATCATCATTCCCTATGAACGCGTGCCTGACAACCACTTCCGTTCTACCTTCGACTGAATGAGTATCTCTTAGATCTCTTAATCGGAATCTTCGTGGTGTAAGCTAGAATGATGGCGGCATTCAAGAGAATCCGGAAAGTCTAAACCTTGTCTGTGGTATTCCGAGTAGGATTCAATGATTGAATGACTGTGACGAGCTTCAAACTCGCGATTGCTGGGCGTAGTGACAGACGCAAAAGGATAGTAAATCCTATTCCAGCATGATCGAGAACCGACAGATGAATAGTCGTGCCGTGACAGGGTGCGTTGACCATTTTCACTGAGAGGATAGGATGTAACCATTGACAAGGGTGATGCCTCCAGACGATTAGCCGTGCCGTGACAGGGCATTTGGATCATTTTCCCGAGAGAAGACCGAAAGTAGCCATTGACAATGGTGATGCATTACATAAAACCAGCCATGGAAAGGAGTAAGACTGATTGGATGAAGATAACAGGAAAGCAAAGGTTCAGAGGAACGAAAGCATCTCTATTCGCTTATCTGAAATTCTCACCAATGATTTACATAAGTATTTCTATCCCTATTTTATTAATTATTTTCGAAAACCCCATTACTATTTTATATCCGCCTGACGGAGATTTACAAGGTGACCATAGCTTGCTTCATACCAACAATCTCTGTGGGATTCGACCCTTACTCACGTAAGGTATTACTTGGACGACCCAGTGCACTTGCTGGTTAGTTGTGCGAAGTTGTGAACCATGGTATTGGCATCATGTTGTTGGCGCCATTACCAGGGAAAGAAAGAGCGATGAATTTTACATAATCAAAGTGTAATCACAATTTCTGCGCACCAGACGGCGACAGTGGTGGTCGCCGGAAGGGATGGTTGGGTTGGGGGTGTGGTAGAAGAAGAAAGGAGGAAAGAAGAAAGGAAGAAAGGGTAGGGAAGGGGCTGTCGTAACAGGGCACCCTTTCTCATTATTTTCCAGACCGTGACCCATGCGTACGCACAAAGGTGTGTGCGTACGCACACCAGCAAAGATTTAGGGCGTTCAGGTGCACAAGACGTGTGAACGCTGCTGGCAGAAGGGGTCTCAAGACGTGTGCATGCGCACGGGGCTGTGCACACGCACAGAACACTTTTTTTTACATTGGGTGAAATGATCATGTGTGCGTACGCACAAGAAAGTGTGCGTCTGCATAGGATAAAAATGTGGTAGGGTTCCCATGCATGGAGGGTGCGAACGCTGCGAACAGAGTGGGTGATAAAGGGTGTGCGTACGCACACTGCTGTACCCATGCACGGAAAGTTAAAAACAGGGGAAGTGTGCGTACGCACGATGCTATGCGCACGCACAGAACTCTATTTCTACAACATTTTTAAAGCCTCTAAGTTTTTCAAGCCCAAAACACATCATTCTTCAAAAAGACGTGATCAACCATAAAATGCAACTAATTTAAATCTAGAATGCAATCAAACTAAGCTAATTAAAGAGGCAAAACTCAATAAACAAAACTAAAAGAAAGAAGAGTTGAAAAGATATTACCATGGTGGGGTGTCTCCCACCTAGCACTTTGGATTAAAGTCCTCAAGTTGGACTTTTATTGTAACTTGTGTCATGGTGGCTTATGCTTCCATCCATCCTTGAGTTGCCAACCATGCTTGCTCTTCAAAAATCCTCAAGGATCCCACACAAAGTACATCAAGCTCTCAAGCAACCTCAAGCAACCTCAAGCAACCTCATCCTCTTGTTGACTTTCACTTGTACCCTTGGATGAACAACCTCTCCAAGCACCTTGGGAGCACCCACTTAAATTTTGGACTCCTCTAAATTGGACCTTGTACCACTTATGCATTGAATTCCTTTGATAACCAATACCCATTCCTTCACCATTTAACACTCCAAGAAGCATCTTAAGTTGGTGGTCCGTTTCCAAGAGAGCATATTGGTATGGGCCTATGAAGCTTATGGAAGAAATTGTTACCCACTCAAATTGCCCTTGGGTTGGAATCACTTTTGTAAACTCTTGCCTGTATGCTTTCACTTCTTGGGTGATCACCTCTTCCTCACCACTCTTTTCTAACTCTTCCCTTTCTCTCTCAAATTCAAGAGTGGAAGGTTCCTCAAGATCATGGAGGGGGATGACCAAGGTGGACAAAAAATCATTGGTGATGCAATCCATTTCTTGATCAAACTCCCTCAACCCTCTATTTACCTCTTCTGATTCACTAGTTTTACCTTCCTCCTCTTGTGACTCAAGACTTGGCTCCTCTTCCTTTCCTTGAGGCTCCATGTTCTCTTCCTTCCTACACTCGTTACTTGATCCTCCACCTTCTTCAAGAAAAATGTCTTGAGTGGTTGAGCGTAGGGAGGCCAAGCGGTTCACCGCTTCGCTATGGTAGCAATGAACTCCCCTTGTGTCCTTCAGAACCCTTCTTACTCTTGGAAGAATTCTTGAAAGTCTTGTTGTTCTTGGGGCAAGGGTTGGAAAACTTCATATTGAGGTGGAAAAGAAGGTTCAAAGGTTGGGAGAAAAGTTGTATGGTTGAAAGGTGTATTGATAAACCACTATTTTATGGTTTATCTTGTGCTCAATTGAGTGGATTTTATCAACTCTTTACCCCCTTATTCATAATATTTGCATGGTTTTATATTTCTTTCCTGATTTTGTGCTATGATTGAAAACATGCTTCTTTGATCTTATATTTGCTTATTATTAATCCTCTCTTATTACCATTAGATGCCTTGATATGTGCGTTAAGTGATTTCAGAGATTACAGGGCAGGAATGGCTTGGAGGATGGAAAGGAAGCATGCAAAAGTGGAAGGAATACAAGAAGTTGGAGAAACTGCAAAGTTGTCCAGCCTGACCTCTTCACACTCAAACGCCTATAACTTTAGCTACAAAGGTCCAAACGATGTGGTTCCAGTTGCGTTGGAAAGCTAACGTCTGGGGCTTCGATTTGATATATAATTTGCCATAGCTGCCTCGAAGTTAGGTGACACGAACGCGTGAATGACGCGTCCGCGTCGCATCTGCGAACCTCAACCCGCGCAGCCGCATGGGCGACGCCTCCGCGTCACTTGCCCGCAACCTGAACGTAACATAAATCGCAGGGGGCGATTTCTGGGCTGCTTTTGACCCAGTTTTCAGCCCATAACACACAGATTAGAGGCTATAAATTGGGGTAATGCATCCATTCAGGAGAGCTCGCCAATTTCCACTTTCCATGAATTAGATTTAGTTTAGAGAGAGATTCTCTATCTCTTTAGGATTAGGATTTAGATTTAGGATTTTTATTCACTTTCAGGATTACCTCTTTTGATCAGGTTCAATATTCCTTTTATTTACCATTGCAAGCTACTTTATGAATCCTTTCATGTTACAGATTACTCTTTTATTAATGTTATTTGAGGTATTTCAGTTTAATATTGATCTCTCTTATTTATGTTGTTGTTGCTTTACATCTGAAGGCACTTTTATTCCAGCAAATTTACTTTTTCTTCTTTTGGTCTTGGTTAAGGAATCAGTAACTCAGGAGTTATCTTATCTCAACATAATTGATAACTGTTATCTTTGCTAATTGAAGTGAGCTTCAATAATCCCAACCTTTTCTTAGGAAATAAATAGGATTTGAAGATCAAACTAATTAGTCCCTTGACTTTCCTTTACTCTAGTAAGGGTTGACCAAGTGGAATTAAGATTCAACTTTCATTGTTGTTGATAAGAATAACTAAGCCTGAACTTCCAATTTCTCATACCTTGCCAAAACTTTGCTTTGCAGTTATTTATTTATTTTAATTGTCATTTAATTTACTTGTCATTAAATTACTCATTCCTCATTCTTGAAACCCCAATTTACAATCTCCATAACCAATAATAAGAACATACTTCCCTGCAGTTCCTTGAGAAGACGACCCGAGGTTTAAATACTCGGTTATCAATTTTAAGGGGTTTGTTACTTGTGACAACCAAAATGTTTGTAAGAAAGGTTGATTGCTTGTTTTAGTAACTATACTTACAACGAGAGTTTACTATAACCTCTAAACCATCAATCTTCAGTTCTTCAAAATGGCACCGTTGCCGGGGAACTGCTAACGTGTGCCTTATTATTTGTTATTGTAAATATTTTTTTTTTGCTTGTTTATTTATTTTTGTTTCTCCTTTTTATTTTTATTTGCTACTATGGACTCTCACCCCTCTCGCTTTGAGTTTGGTTCTAACTTTGTTGAAGGAAATAGAAGTTACAGCAGGAATATGCATCAAGGTTAGACCAATCAAGGATGGATGGAGCCAAGAGGATCTAATCAATCCTTTAGGCAATAACACCCTCCAAGATATCACGGACAACGACCATTCTACAATGCATACCCAGCTGATAGAGATGGTGGACAACCTTGTAACTACCAACAAGCGCCACCCCGTGCCTATAGACTATCCTCTCAACATAACCTCGAACCACCACACTTACAAGTTTCTTTTTGCCATTCGCCACCGTATGATCCTTTCCTACCCCAGTTCCAACCCAATCACTCCCAAGCACCACCACTTCCCTATGTTTCATATCCAAATCCACCACGCAGAGAATCAGAGGTTCGCCTAAAGGCAACAGTAAATAAACTTCAAACAACCATTCGACAACTGGAGCAAGCAGTAATTCAATTAGCTTCTAGACGCGCGAACATTCAAGGACCAACCACAGCCCCATGTAGACAATCTAATGAAGAGTGTAGCATGAATGAAACACTAAAAACTCCAGTGGGCAAGACAGAGAATGAGTTTGTACTAGAACAAGTAGAAGAGGCTGTCATTGTACAAGAAGAATAGTTGGTTGAAGATCTAAGAGATGCTGAACCTCCATAGTAATCCAGAGCTGAGGAGAACTCCGTCAAGGACATTACAGTTAATGCTAAGGAGGATAGCGCACAATCCCCAAGGCAAATCGTTTATAAAGAATCAGACGAAATAACCCAGGACACAAATTCCCTTGATGATGATAGTCACAAGTCTAGCTCTCTTAGTAATGAACTTGCATCCGCAAGTGAATTCTCTGAGATCGAAGAATCTTCCCCAAATGAATACGAAGATGATGCAGAGGTAGATTTCTCTCAACCTCCAATCTATGACTCGAGTGATGAGGAAGACATAGAAGACTTTGACCAGGACTCCGATGCATTTGAAGAATCTCACAAGGAAGTGGAGGAATTCACAGAAGAGCACAAGGGAGTAGAACTTACAGAACCACTAGAAACACCTTCCCCAAGGGCATTACCACCCAATACAAGCTTCAAGTGGGTACAATCCTTAACCTTCAACTTTACTTATTCACTTGAATATGGTTTACTTGAAACAGATGGCCAGCTTAGAGCTCTCTGTGGCTTTAAGAGTAAAAGGGAAATGGCTCGTACTCAAAGCTGGTGTACAAGGTTCAATAAGGTTCTACGCTTCGAATTGAAGTGCACGGATTGGTATCAAGCTCAATTGAATGGATCTCGGAAAATGTTTGGTCACTATGGTGAGAATCTACTTTCTAAACTGCCCGAATGGAAAAATATAAATCAAAACGAAGTCAGATTTAGATCCAAGGCTTGGGATCCTGGAATCTATTCTGACATTCGTCACCCCGGAAGCCTGAAAATCTGTTTGAAGCTGCTCAGAAGCTTTACATGCCTAGTTTGGGACCCCGGAGGCTATTGGCATTCCATGCACTGGTGGAGATTTCTGGATGAATTTAAACACAAGCCACCATAACAGGAAGCTCTTCAAATGTCCAACTTAAGGACTTTAACTAAAAGTGCTAGGTGGGAGACAACCCACCAAGGTATGATCGTTCCTTTTGCAATTTTAATTTTATTTAGTTTTGTTTGTTTTTGAATTTTATTTTATTTTATTGAACCTGGAATCATGCATAGCATTCACATTTAGCATTGCATTCTGCATACTGCATTCTGCATTCTTTAAAAAAAAAATTTTCATGCGACGCGACCGCCTCATTGACGCGTCCGCGTCGCAGGTGTGGGAGAGAATAATAAAATGAACAGAGAGTCACATGAGAGCGTGGCTAGAGGTGTGCCAATGGAAAAAATCGTCCCACGCAACCGCGTCATATGGGAATAATGGCCTCCCACGCGACCGCGTGCCCCACACGGCCGCGTGACCAGGATTTCGACGTAATAATGGTGCACAGCCGAAAGTTGTGCTAGAGTGGTGCTGGACTGGCGCTGGACGCGCAGTCCATCTCACGCGACCGCGTGCTCCACGTGGCCGCGTCACATCCTACTAAGTGGCCACTCGCGCGATCGCATGCCCCATGCAATCGCGTCACCCAATATTTGGCACTTAATGATTTTTGAACAGAGAGTTGTGCGAGAGTGAGGTTGCCTTCGCGCCAATGGCATAAAACGGGTCACGCGGTCATTCATTTTAAGCGCAAGCCACGCGACCGCGTGCCCCACGCGACCACGTCGCTTGCGCCGCACAGCTTATCCTAATTTGCCAAATATCTTATATTTTCTCCCCCAAATCCTTATTTTTGTTTTCCCTTATTATTATTTCTTTCTTTTCTCTTCTTTCTCTTCTCATTCTTCCTATCTTTTATTTTATTTTATTTTATTTATTTGCATATTTCATTCACTGTATCTTACTTTTATGCATATTTTTATTTTATCTTCTAAATTAATTAATTTTTCCTTTTTTGGTGTTGAATTTTCTCATTTAATTGTTGCATCTTCTCCTGAATTATTTTGGGTTCTTAGTGACTTGTTTTATTCTGGATAGGTAATATTATTTATATCAATGCCAATCTTTTATACCTGTATTACTTTTACATTGACATAAATTTTTATCATCTCTCCTCCCCCACTCTCTTTCCCATTGTTGCAAATTTTGTACCATTGGTATGCCATGGCTTCGATTGTTTTCTCACGTACATGTTGAAGCTTCCATGTAAATGAGACCCTTATTATTTGGCATTAACCCAACCTTACTTCATTTATTTTTTTATCTTTATTTTGGGTTACTTTTCTTCCCTTTTTATTTCAGGATGGCCACCACGAAGAGAACCGGAAGACGTTTACATAGGGAGACAGACAAGTCCATCTGCACAATCCTTAGGGAAAAACAACAGTTGAAACAACCCGTCCACCTGCACATCTCAGCATGCACCGAGGACGGTGCAATCTTTAAGTATAGAGAGGTCGATACCGATCTCCGTGGGTTAGTACATTCCTGTCTCAACACCAATGTTTTAATTTTCTTCGTTAAATTAGTTATTGCATTTGCATATTTATTTGATTTTATGCATTTAGTTACTGCTTGGTTACAATAATAAGTTTCTTTTTAAGATCCTATTTTTGAAAAAGATTTCACTAATTTAAAAAAAAAATTTAATTTTTATGTGTTAAAAAACTTGTTTGAAGTTGTATTTGGAACATGGTTTTTGAGCCAAAGAACACACAACCTGTGAGATTTTGAGCTTATTTAGATGGTTACATTATTTAACCATAAATTTTTATTCTTGTGTGTTTTCTTCTCTATGATTGCAATCTTAGCTTTGTTCCATTCTATATGTCCATTATTTAGTGTATTTACTTGCTTGCATATGATTGAGGCCATTATTTGATTTTAGCTCACTTATCCCAAATGAGCTTACCTTTTAAATCATCCTTGTCAGCCACTTTGAGCCTTTTAATCCCCATTTATTCTATATTTTATCACATCACAAGCCTTAAGCAGAAAAACAATTAAATATCCCAATTGAATCTTTGGTTAGCTTAAGATAGAGATTGTGTATCAATTAAGTGTGGAGAAATTATGGAAACTTGGGTTAATAAGGGAATGTATCATGTTTCTAATTTATTTGAATATTGGGAATTTGGGAACCTACTCATGAAAAACCAAAATAGAAAAAATAATGGAGAATCCATGTGCATTGATAAGTTATGTTTGCTTTTGTGATTCAAAAAAAAAAAAGAAAAAAAAAATATATATATATATATATATATATATATATATATATATATATATATAATATAAATAAATAAGGGGGCAAAATTACCCCAATGCTAAGTTAATGAAAATATCAATGCACATGTGATAAAAATAAAGAAATATAAAAAATTTGGTACATGAGTATGGGAATCATACAAAAGTGGGAATTATGGGTAGCTAGGTATGATTTTAAAGTTCTATAGAGTATATGTATGTTAGGTGAGAACTTAGATTAGTCAAAGATTTAAATTATAGCTCACTTAGCCATATATATATCCTTACCTTTACCTTAGCCCTATTACAACCTTGAAAAGACCTCATGATGTTTGCATTTGTATGCTAAATATTTGTTGATTGGTTAGATGAAGAACAAAGTTTTAGAAAGCATGACTAGAGAAGAGTAGAGTGAATAACCCTATACACTTGAGAGATTAGAGTGATATACACTACCAGTGAGGGTTCAGTGCTTAATTCTATGTTCCCTGCTTTCATGAGCTATCTTCTTACAAGTTTACATGCTTTTTATTGTATGATTTGAATTAGTGGAATTTGAATTACTTTTGTCTTGAAGAACTTATTTACTCTTAACCAAGTAGGTAGAATCATTTCACATTTAGTTGCATTCATATAGACAGGGTTGCATTTCATACATCTACCATTCCTCTTCATCTTTATAGATTCTCTTGAGCTTAGCATGAGGACATGCTAGTGTTTAAGTGTGGGGAGGTTGATAAACCACAATTTTATGGTTTATCTTGTGCTCAATTGAGTGGATTTTATCAACTCTTTACCTAATTATTCATAATATTTGCATGGTTTTATATTTCCTTCCTGATTTTGTGCTATGATTGAAAACATGCTTCTTTGATCTTATATTTGCTTATTATTAATCCTCTCTTATTACCATTAGATGCCTTGATATGTGCGTTAAGTGATTTCAGAGATTACAGGGCAGGAATGGCTTAGAGGATAGAAAGGAAGCATGTAAAAGTGGAAGGAATACAAGAAGTTGGAGAAACTGCTAAGCTGTCCAGCCTGACCTCTTCACACTGAAATGGCTATAACTTTAGCTACAAAGGTCCAAATGACGTGGTTCCAGTTGCGTTGGAAAGCTAACATCCGGGGCTTCGATTTGGTATATAATTCGCCATATCTTCCCTGAAGTTAGGCGACGCAAACGCGTGAATGACGCATCCACGTCGCATCTGCGAACCTCCACCCGCACGGCCGCATGGGCGACGCCTCCGCGTCACTTGCCCGAAACGTGAACATAACAGAAATCACAAGGGGCAATTTCTGGGCAGCTTTTAACCCAGTTTTCAGCCCAGAACACACAGATTAGAGGCTATAAAGTGGGGGAATGCATCCATTTAGGAGAGCTCGCCAATTTCCACTTTCCATGAATTTGATTTAGTTTAGAGAGAGATTCTCTCTCTCTTTCGGATTAGGATTTAGATTTAGGATTTTTATTCACTTTCAGGATTATCTCTTTTGATCAGGTTCAATATTCCTTTTATTTACCTTTGCAAGCTACTTTATGAATCCTTTCATGTTACAGATTACTCTTTTATTAATGTTATTTGAGGTATTTCAGTTTAATATTAATCTCTCTTATTTATGTTGTTGTTGCTTTACATCTGAAGGCACTTTTATTCCAGCAAATTTACTTTTTCTTCTTTTGGTCTTGGTTAAGGAATCAGTAACTCAGGAGTTATCTTATCTCAACATAATTGATAACTGTTATCTTTGCTAATTGAACTGAGCTTCAATAATCCCAACCTTTTCTTAGGAAATAAATAGGATTTGAAGATCAAACTAATTAGTCCCTTGACTTTCCTTTACTCTAGTAAGGGTTGACCAAGTGGAATTAAGATTCAACTTTCATTGTTGTTGATAAGAATAACTAAGCCTGGACTTCTAATCTCTCATACCTTGCCAAAAGTTTGCTTTGCAGTTATTTAATTATTTTAATTGCCATTTAATTTACTTGTCATTAAATTACTCATTCCTCATTCTTGAAACCCCAATTTACAATCTCCATAACCAATAATAAGAACATACTTCCCTGCAGTTCCTTGAGAAGACGACCCGATGTTTAAATACTCGGTTATCAATTTTAAGGGGTTTGTTACTTGTGACAACCAAAACGTTTGTAAGAAAGGTTGATTGCTTGGTTTAGTAACTATACTTACAACGAGAGTTTACTATAACCTCTAAACCATCAATCTTCAGTTCTTCAAAATGGCGCCGTTGCCGGAGAACTGCTAACGTGTGCCTTATTATTGGTTATTGTAAATATTTTTCTTTTGCTTGTTTATTTATTTTCATTTCTCCTTTTTATTTTTATTTGCTACTATGGACTCTCACCCCTCTCGCTTTGAGTTTGGTTCTAACTTTATTGAAGGAAACAGAAGTTACAGCAAGAATATGCATCAAGGTAAGACCAATCAAGGATGGATGGAGCCAAGAGGATCTAATCAACCCTTTAGGCAACAACACCCTCCAAGATATCACAGACAATGACCATTCTACAATGCATACCCAGCTGATAGAGATTGTGGACAACCTTGTAACTACCAACAAGCCCCACCCCGTGCCTATAGACCATCCTCTCAACATAACCTCAAACCACCACACTCACAAGTTTCTTTTCGCCATTCGCCATCGTATGATCCTTTCCTACCCCAGTTCCAACCCAATCACTCCCAAGCACCACCACTTCCCTATGTTTTATATCCAAATCCACCACCCAGAGAATCAGAGGTTCTCCTAAAGGCAACAGTAAATAAACTTCAAACAACCATTCGACAACTGGAGCAAGCAGTAATTCAATTAGCTTATAGACGCGCGAACATTCAAGGACCAACCGCAGCCCCATGTGGACAATCTAATGAAGAGCGTAGCATGAAGGAAATACTAGAAACTCCAGTGGGCAAGACAGAGAATGAGTTCGTACTAGAACAAGTAGAAGAGGCTGTCATTGTACAAGAAGAAGAGTTGGTTGAAGATCTAAGAGATGCTGAACCTCCATGGGAATCCAGAGCTGAGGAGAACTCCATCAAAGACATTACAGTTAATGCTAAGGAGGATAGCGCACAATCCCTAAGGCAAATCGTTTATGAAGAATCAGACGGAATAACCCAGGACACAAATTCCCTTGATGATGATAGTCACAAGTCTAGCTCTCTTAGTAATGAACTTGCATCCGCAAGTGAATTCTCTGAGATCGAAGAATCTTCCCCAAATGAATACGAAGATGATGCAGAGGTAGATTTCTCTCAACCTCCAATCTATGACTCGAGTGATGAGGAAGACATAGAAGACTTTGACCAGGACTCCGATGCATTTGAAGAATCTCACAAGGAAGTGGAGGAATTCACAGAAGAGCACAATTGAGTAGAACTTACAGAACCACCAGAAACACCTTCCCCAAGGCCATTACCACCCAATACAAGCTTCAAGTGGGTACAATCCTTAACCTTCAACTTTACTTATTCACTTGAATATGGTTTACTTGAAAGAGATGGCCAGCTTAAAGCTCTCTGTGGCTTTAAGAGTAAAAGGGAAATGGCTCGTACTCAGAGCTGGTGTACAAGGTTCAATAAGGTTCCACGCTTCGAATTGAAGTGCACGGATTGGTATCAAGCTCAAATGAATGGATCTCGGAAAATGTTTGGTCACTATGGTGAGAATCTACTTTCTAAACCGCCCGAATGGAAAAATATAAATCAAAACAAAGGCAGATTTAGATCCAAGGCTTGGGATCCTGGAATCTATTCTGACATTCGCCACCCCGGAAGCCTGAAAATCTGTTTGAAGCTGCTCAGAAGCTTTACATGCCTAGTTTGGAACACCGGAGGCTATTGGCATTCCAAGCACTGGTGGAGATTTCTGGATGAATTTAAACACAAGCCACCATAACAGGAAGCTCTTCAAATGTCCAACTTAAGGACTTTAACTAAAAGTGCTAGGTGGGAGACAACCCACCAAGGTATGATCGTTCCTTTTGCAATTTTAATTTTATTTAGTTTTGTTTGTTTTTGAATTTTATTTTATTTTATTGAACCTGGAATCATGCATAGCATTCACATTTAGCATTGCATTCTGCATACTGCATTCTGCATTCTTTTAAAAAAAAAATAAATTTCATGCGACGCGACCGCCTCATTGACGCGTCCACGTCGCAGGTGTGGGAGAGAATAATAAAATGAACAGAGAGTCACGCGAGAGCGTGGCTAGAGGTGTGCCAATGGCAAAAATCGTCCCACGCGATCGCATCGCTGACGTGACCGCGTCATATGGGAATAATGGCCTCCCACGCGACCGCGTTCCTCACGCCGCCGCGTGACCAGGATTTCGACGTAATAATGGTTCACAGCCGAAAGTTGTGCCAGAGTAGTGCTGGACTGGCGCTGGATGCGTAGTCCATCTCATGCGACCGCGTGCCTGGTGCACGAAAATTACTTCAGAATATGTAATTCCGCACAACAAACCAGCAAGTGCACTAGGTCGTCCAAGTAAGACCTTACGTGAGTAAGGGTCGATCCCACGGAGATTGTTGGCTTGAAGCAAGCTATGGTTATCTTGCAACTCTTAGTCAGGATATCAATTTGTGGTTATCAATTGACTTGCAAATGAACAAGAGAGCATGAATTAAAGGTTACTTGTTATGCAGTAAATGAGAATATGTTGGAGTTTTGGAGATGCTTTGTCTTTTGAATCTCTGCCTTCTCCCTATTTTCTTCTTCACGCATGCACGTCCCTCCTATGACAAGCTGTGTGTTGGTGGATCACCGTTGTCAATGGCTACCATCCTTCCTCTCAGTGAAAATGGTCCAGGTGCGCTGTCACCGCACGGCTAATCATCTGTAGGTTCTCGATCATACCAGAATAGGATTTACTATCCTTTTGCGTTTGTCACTACGCCCAGCACTCGCGAGTTTGAAGCTCGTCACAGTCATCCAATCCCAAAATCCTACTCGGAATACCACAGACAAGGTTTAGACTTTCCAGATTCTCAAGGATGCTGCCAATAGATTCTACCTTATACCATGGAGATTCTGATTAAGGAATCTAAGAGATACTCATTCAATCTGATATAGAACGGAAGTGGTTGTCAGGCACACGTTCATAGGTTGAGAATGGTGATGAGTGTCACGGATCATCACATTCATCATAATGAAGCACGAATAAACATCTTAGATAGGAACAAGCGTGTTTGAATAGAAAACAGAAGTGATTGCATTAATTCATCGAAACACAGCAGAGCTCCTCACCCCCAACAATGGAGTTTAGAGACTTATGCCGTCAAAGAGTACAAAGTTCAGACATGAGGTACAAAATAAATCTCTAAAAGTTGTTTAAATACTAAACTAGTAACATAGGTTTACAGAAAATGAGTAAACTATGATAGATAGTGCAGAAATCCACTTCTGGGGCCCACTTGGTGTGTGCTGGGGCTGAGACTAAAGCTTCTCACGTGCCTGAGCTGTTTTGGGCATTCAACGCCAGGTTGTAACCTGTTTTTGGCGTTGAACTCCAACTTGTAACTTGTTTCTGGCGCTGGAGGCCAGACTGCAACATGGAACTGGCATTGAACGCCAGTTTACGTCGTCTATCCTTGAGCAAAGTATGGAAAGCCCTGGATGTCTAATTTCCAATGCAATTGGAAGCGCGTCAATTGGACTCCTGTAGCTCCAGAAATTCCATTTCGAGTGCAGAGACGTTAGGATCCAACAGCATCAGCAATCCTTTTTCAGCCTGAATCAGATTTTTGCTCAGCTCTCTCAATTTCAGCCAGAAAATACTTGAAATTATAGAAAAACACACAAACTCATAGTAAAGTCCAGAAATATGAATTTCGCCTAGAAACTAATGAAAATAAACTAAAAACTAACTAAAATATCCTAAAAATTATATGAAATTAACCCCAAAAAGCGTATAAAATATCCACTCATCACAACACCAAACTTAAACTGTTGCTTGTCCCCAAGCAACTAGACAAATAAAATAGAATACAAATAAGTCAAGAAGCAATAATATCTCAGAGTTTTTGGGTGAAGCTCAGATTCTAATTAAATGAGCGGGACTAGTAGCTTTTTGCTTCCGAACAGGTTTGGCATCTCACTTTATCCATTGAATCTCAGAATGATTGGCATCTATAGAAACTCAGAGTTCAGATAGTGTTATTGATTCTCCTAGTTCAGTATGTTTATTCTTGAACACAGCTACTTTTATGAGTCTTGGACATGGCCCTAAGCACTTTGTTTTCCAGTATTACCACCGGATACATAAATGCCACAGACACATAATTGGGTGAACCTTTTTCAGATTATGACTCAGCTTTGCTAAAGTCCCCAATTAGAGGTGTTCAGGGTTCTTAAGCACACTCTTCTTTTTGCTTTGGACCTTGACTTTAACCGCTCAGTCTCAAGTTTTCACTTGATACCTTCACGCCACAAGCACATGGCTAGGGACAGCTTAGTTTAGCCGCTTAGACCAGGATTTTATTCCTTTAGGCCCTCCTATCCACTGATGCTCAAAGCCTTGGATCCTTTTTATTACCCTTGCCTTTTGGTTTTAAGGGCTATTGGCTTTTTCTGCGTGCCTTTTTTTTTTTTGCAAGCTTTGTATTCGCTGCTTTTTCTTGCTTCAAGAATCATTTTTATGATTTTTCAGATTACCAATAACATATCTCATGTTCATCATTTCTTCAAGAGCCAACATATTTAACATTCTAAAAAATCAAATTCAAAAGACATATGCACTGTTCAAGCATTCATTCAGAAGACAAAAAGCATTGCCACCACATGTAAATAATTAGAATTTTTCTTATTAAAAACTCAAAAATTATTGACTCCTTATTCTAAAGAAAATATTCTATTTTATTCATGTTTAATGATGATGAGAAAAATAAATTATAGCTTAATTGGAGATAAAATCAAAAATATAGATACTAATTACTACTATATGACTCCTAAGGTGAAACTCAAATAAAAAAAAGTTATCACAGGGTTAAGGTTAAGATCAGAACTCAACAACCTTGAAGTTGGGAAGTGGATGCCTCTTTAGTCTGTGGCGTGCTTGGCCCTTCAAGAGATAGTTTCTGACGCTTCAGTTCTTTGAAGTCACGCCCTTGCTCTTCTTGTTCCCTGAGCAGTTTGCAGAGCATGCTGTTTTGATTTTGCTGTTCTTCTTTTAATTGGTCCATAGCTTCTTGAAACTTAGTAACAGATGCTTCAAGATGTTCCCAGTATTCAAATTGAGGGAGTTCTGGTAGGAATTCTTGCGCCCTCCTCTTGATGGGATCATCCTACACTTGTTGTTTTTCCATTGTGATTTTAGTGATTGGCTGCTCCACTGAGATATACTCTGTTATTCCCATCTTTACTCCAGCATCTTTGCAGAGCATAGATATTAGGCTTGGATAAGCCAACCTGGCATCCTTGGAGTTCTTGTTAGCAAGTACGTAAAATTCAGATGGGATTAGTTGATGAACTTCTACTTCTTTTCCCAACATAATGCAATGGATCATTACTGCTCTTTTAACAGTGACTTCAGAACGGTTGCTTGTGGGCAGTATAGAATGCCCAATGAAGTCCAGCCAACCTCTGGTGACTGGTTTGAGATCTTCTCTCTTGAGTTGATTTGGGACACCCTTGCTGCTGGTGGTCCACCTGGCTCCAGAGATGCATATATCCTCTAGAATCTTATCCAGGCCCTTGTTTGTTCTCATCATTCTCCTATTGAAGGAGTTTGGGTCATCTTTCAGCTGAGGTAGCCTAAAGATCTCCCTGATTTTGTCAGGGTGGATGTGAACAATCTTTCCTCTGACCAAAGTTCGATAGTCATAGAGGGCAGTTCCAGATATTCTCTGCCTGTCTGTTTGCCACAGATTAGCGTAGAATTCTTGAACCATATTCCTTCCCACTTTCGTTTCAGGATTAGCTAGGACTTCCCAGTTCCTGTTTCGAATCTGCTATTGGATCTCTGGATATTCATCTTTTTTCAGATCAAACTTGACTTCCGGGATCACTGATCTTAGACCCATTATTTTGTAGTAATGGTCTGAATGTTCTTTGGTTAAGAACCTCCCTTGATTCCAAAGTGGTTTTGGAATGCTCTCTTTCTTGCCTCTTGGAGTGGGTTATTTTTCTTTAGGAGCCATAATCTTAGTGGGTATGGTTTAGTGATCACGGATAAACACACCAAACTTAGAGATTTGCTTGTCCTCAAGCAAAGGAAAGGAAAGGAGATGAGTAGAAGGAGAGCTTGTGTTGAATGATGGATGAGAGGGGAGGGGCCTAATGTGGTTTTAAAAAGGGAAGGGTGGGATTTTCGAAAATATTAAAAAGATAAGATAGAAGATATGATTTAAAAAAATATGATATGAAAAGATGTGATTTAAAATTGAAAAGATATGAAAGATATTTGAAAAAGATAGATTTGGATTTTGAAAAAGATAATGTGGGGATTTGAAAAAGATATTGATGAGTTGAAAAGATTTTAGAAGGAAAAGAGATAGATTTGTTTTGGAAAATTTGAAAAAAAGAATTTGTGCTTATGGATTAAGATACATTTGATATTTTTAAAGTAGGGTTTTTAGAAATTAGGGTTCTTAGAAATCAGGGTTTGTAACATGTTTATGCAAGAAATCATGAATTGAAATATGAAAATTAAGATTAAAATGAAAAATATGAAGTAAAAAACGAATTTACCTCCTCCCCACCATCTTGGCTTTAAACGCCCAAACGCTGCATGTTTTGGGCATCTAACGCCCAATTGCTGCATCTCCTGGGCATTCAACACCCAGCTGCTGCTTCTTTCTGGCGTTAAATGCCAGGAACTCCTTTGTCACTGGGCATTTTTCTGAACGCCCAGGACGCTGTAAATCTGGCGTTAAACGCCCAGGTAGCTATCCTTACTGGCGTTCAACGCCCAGTGGATGCTTCTTTTGGGCGTTGAACGCCCAATTGTGCCTCTTACTGGCGTTTTCTTGCCAGTGAGCTCTTTTTATCTATTTTGTGTGCTAGATCCTTCTGTAACCCTGTAAACTTATGCAATTGACTCTTTACCTTAGTATCAATGAACTTTATATAAACAAATAAAATCAAGAATAGGGCAAAATGCTTAGAGGAAGTGATGCCAATGGCTGGGTTGCCTCCCAGCAAGCGCTTCTTTATTGTCTTTAGCTGGACCTTGCTGAGCTTTTTAATCTAGCCACAGCCTTAAGCATTCTTGCTCAACATTACCTTCAAGATAATTCTTGATTCTCTGTCCATTAACAATGAACTTCCTATCCGAGTCAATGTCTTGAAGCTCCACATAACCATATGGTGATACACTTGTAATCACATATGGTCCCCTCCGCCGGGACTTCAGTTTCCCGGGGAATAGCCTAAGCCTAAAGTTAAACAACAGAACCTTTTGTCCTGGTTCAAAGATTCTAGAAGATAGCTTTCTGTCATGCCATCTTTTCGATTTCTCTTTATAAAGCTTGGCATTTTCGAAAGCAGTGAATCTGAATTCCTCTAGCTCATTCAGCTGGAGCAATCTCTTTTTTCCAGCTAGTTTGGCATCAAAGTTTAGGAATCTGGTTGCCCAGTAGGCTTTATGTTCCAGTTCCACGGGCAGGTGACAAGCCTTACCATACACAAGTTGGTACGGAGAGGTCCCCATAGGAGTCTTGAATGCTGTTCTGTAAGCCCACAGAGCATCATCCAAGCTTCGTGCCCAATCCTTTCTACGGGTACTTACAGTCCGTTCCAGGATTTTTTTCAGTTCTCTGTTAGAAACTTCAGCTTGCCTATTTGTCTGTGGATGATATGGAGTCACCACCTTGTAGCAAATCCCATACCGGACCATGGCGCAGTAAAACTGTTTGTTGCAGAAGTGAGTGCCCCCATCACTGATTAGTACCCTAGGGACACCAAATCTGCTGAATATATGTTTCTGGAGGAACTTCAGTACTGTTTTACTATGATTGGTGGGTGTGACAATGGCCTCTACCCATTTTCAAACATAGTCAACTGCCACCAGAATATAAGTGTTTGAGTATGATGGTGGGAAAGGCCCCATGAAATCAATTTCCCATACATCAAACAACTCAATCTCCAAGATTCCTTGTTGAGGCATGGCGTAATTATGAGGCAAATTACCAGCTCTCTGGCAACTGTCACAGTTACGTACAAACTCTCGGGAATCTCTATAGAGTGTAGGCCAGTAGAAACCACATTGGAGAACCTTGGTGGCTGTTCGCTCACCTCCGAAATGGCCTCCATATTGTGATCCATGGCAATGCCATAGGATCCTCTGTGCTTCTTCTCTAGGCACACACCTACGGATTATTCCATCTGCACATCTCTTAAAGAGATAGGGTTCATCCCACAAGTAGTACTTTGCATTAGAAATTAATTTTTTCTTTTGTTGCCTGCTGTACGCCTTGGGTATGAACCTTGCAGCTTTATAGTTTGCAATGTCTGCAAACCATGGTGTTTCCTGAATGGCGAACAAATGCTCAACTGGAAAAGTTTCAGAGATCTCAATAGAGGGAGAGGGCGCCCCTTCTACTGGCTCTATTTGGGATAGATGATCAGCCACTTGGTTTTCTGTCCCTTTTCTGTCTCTTATTTCTATATCAAACTCTTGCAGAAGTAATACCCATCTTATAAGCCTGGGTTTTGAATCCTGCTTTGTAAGTAGATATTTAAGAGCAGCATGGTTAGTGTACACAATCACTTTTGATCCTACTAAGTATGATCTAAACTTGTCAATGGCATTGACCACTGCAAGCAATTCCTTTTCTGTGGTTGTGTAATTTTTCTGGGCATCATTTGAAACACGGCTAGCATAATAAATGACATGCAGAAGTTTGTCATGCCTCTGCCCCAGTACTGCACCAATGGCGTGATCACTGGCATCACACATTAATTCGAATGGTAATGTCCAGTCTGGTGCAGAGATAACTGGTGCTGTGACTAGCTTAGCTTTCAGAGTTTCAAACGCCTGCAGGCACTCTGTGTCAAACGAAAATGGCGTGTCAGCAGCTAGCAGGTTGCCTAGAGATTTTTCAAACCTTTATAAACCTCCTATAGAATCCTGCATGCCCCAGAAAGCTTCTGATTGCCTTAACATTGGCAGGTGGTGGTAATTTTTCAATTACCTCTATTTTAGCTTGATCCACCTCTATTCCCTTGTTTGAAATTTTATGCCCAAAGACAATCCCTTCAGTCACCATAAAGTGACATTTTTCCCAATTTAAAACCAGGTTGGTCTCTTGGCATCTTTTCAAAACCAGTGTCAGGTGATCAAGACAGGAGCTGAATGAGTCTCCATATACTGAGAAGTCATCCATGAAGACTTCCAGAAATTTTTCCACCATAACAGAGAAAATAGAGAGCATGCATCTCTGAAAAATTGCAGGTGCATTACACAGCCCAAATGGCATCCTTCTGTAAGCAAATACTCCAGATGGACATGTGAATGCTGTTTTCTCTTGATCCTGAGGGTCTACTGCAATTTGGTTGTAGCCTGAATAGCCGTCCAAAAAGCTGTAATAATTATGACCTGCTAGTCTTTCTAGCATCTAGTCTATGAATGGTAAAGGAAAATGATCCTTCCTGGTGGCTGTATTGAGCCTTCTGTAATCAATACACATGCGCCACCTTGTAACAATTCTTGTAGGAACCAGTTCATTTTTTTTCATTATGAACCACTGTCATGCCTCCCTTTTTAGGGACAACTTGAACAGGACTCACCCAGGGGCTATCAGAAATAGGATAAATAATCCTAGCCTCCAGTAATTTAGTGACCTCTTTCTGCACCACTTCCTTCATGGCTGGATTTAGCCGCCTCTGTGGTTGAACCACTGGCTTAGCATCATCCTCCAATAGGATTTTGTGCATGCATCTAGCTGGGCTTATGCCCTTAAGGTCACTTATGGACCACCCAAGAGCTGTCTTGTGTGTCCTTAGCACTTGAATTAGTGCTTCCTCTTCCTGTGGATTTAAAGCAGAGCTTATGATCACTGGAAAAGTATCACCTTCTCCCAGAAATGCATATTTCAGGGATGGTGGTAATGATTTAAGCTCGGGTTTAGGAGGTTTTTCCTCTTCCTGAGGAAATTTCAGAGACCCTTTCAATTCCTCTGAATCCTCTAGATCAGGCGAAACATCTTTAAAGATGTTTTCCATCTCTGATTCGAGACTCTCAGCCATGTTGATCTCCTCCACCAAAGAGTCAATAAGATCAACTTTCATACAGTCTTTTGGTGTGTCTGGATGCTGCATGGCATTGACAGCATTCAACTTAAACTCATCCTCATTGACTCTCAGGGTGACTTCCCCCTTTTAGACATCAATGAGAGTTTGTCCAGTTGCTAGGAAGGGTCTTCCTAGAATGAGAGTAGCACTCTTGTGCTCCTCCATCTCCAGCACTACGAAGTTAGTGGGAAAGACGGATGGCCTAACACTGACAATCATGTCCTCAATCACGCCTGATGGGCATTTAATGGAGCCATCAGCAAGTTGGAGACATATCCGGGTTGGTTTAACTTCTTCAGTTAAACCAAGCTTTCTGATGGTGGATGCAGGTATTAGGTTGATGCTTGCCCCAAGATCGCATAGAGCTGTCCTGGTGCAATTACCCTCTAATGTGCATGGTATCAGAAAGCTTCCGGGATCTTTAAGCTTTTCTGGAAAGTTTTTCAGAATGACTGCACTGCATTCTTCAGTGAGGAGAACTCTTTCAGTTTCTCTCCAATCCTTCTTATGACTCAGGATCTCTTTCATGAACTTGGCATAAGAAGGTATTTGCTCAAGTGCCTCTGCAAACGGAATCTTTATTTCAAGAGTCCTGAGATAATCTGCAAAGCGAGCAAATTGCTTATCTTGCTCCTCTTGGCGGAGTTTTTGAGGATAAGGTATCTTGGCTTTATATTCCTCAACCTTAGTTGCGGTAGGTTTATTTCCTGCAGAGGTGGTTGGAGAAGCTTTTTTAGAGGGGTTGTTATCAGCACTTGTGTATGTCTGATCCCTCACTGGCATTTGAATGCTAGGGTTGGAAGCTGGAGTGACGTTAGATGCCAACTCCTCAGCTGTTCCTGGCGTCTGAACGCTGGAACTGTGCTTCCTCTGGGCGTTCAACGCCAGTTCCTTGCTTGTTTCTGGCGTTGAACGCCAGTCTTGAGCATGGTTTGGGCGTTCAGCGCCAGCCTTCCACCCAATTTCTGGCATTTTAGCGCCAGAATTATTTTTCCCTGGGCTCTTACTGTCCTCAGATGGAATTTGGGTAGTTTGCTCATTTCTTGGCTTCCTGCTGCCTTGAGGTAGGGTATTTAATGTTTTCCCACTTCTTAATTGAACTGCTTGGCATTCTTCTGTTATTTGTTTTGATAGCTGCTGCTTTGTTTGCTTTAATTGTTCTTCCATATTTATATTAGCCATCCTTGTCTCTTGTAGTCTCTCCTTGAATTCGGCTAACTATTTTGTTAGAAAATCTAATTGCTGACTGAATTCTGTAGCTTGTTCAGCAGGATTGAGTTCAGTAGTCACTGTTTTAGCCTCTTCTTTCATGGAAGGTTCGCTGCTTAAGTACAAATGCTGATTTCTGGCAACTGTATCAATGAGCTCTTGAGCTTCTTCAATTGTCTTCCTCATGTGGATAGATCCACCAGCTGAGTAGTCTAGAGACATCTGAGCTCTTTCTGTAAGCCCATAATAGAAGATGTCTAGCTGAACCCACTCTGAAAACATTTCAGAGGGGCATTTTCTTAGCATCTCTCTGTATCTCTCCCAGGCATCATAAAGAGATTCATTATCTCCTTGTTTAAAGCCTTGGATATCCAGCCTTAGCTGTGTCATCCGTTTTGGAGGAAAGTATTGATTCAGGAATTTTTCTGTCAGCTGTTTCCATGTCTTTATGCTAGCCTTAGGTTGGTTATTTAACCACCTCTTAGCTTGGTCTTTTACAGCAAATGGAAATAGTAATAATCTGTAGACATCCTAATCTACTTCTTTATCATGTACTGTGTCGGCAAGTTGTAAAAACTGTGCCAGAAACTCTGTAGGTTCTTCCTGTGGATGACCGGAATACTGGCAACTTTGCTGCACCATGATAATGAGCTGAGGATTCAGCTCAAAGCTACTGACCCCAATGGAGGGTATACTGATACTACTCCCATATGAAGCAGTAGTGGGGTTAGCATATGACCCCAGAGTCCTTCTGGACTGTTCATTTCCACTTAGATCCATGATGGAGAAAGGGAGATGATGTAAATTAGAGAAAATAATTTTTATTTATTTATTTATTATTTATTTCGAAAATAAAATAAATTAAAATAAAATAAATAAAAATAGGTGAAGATTTTCGAAAAATGGAGAGAAAAAAAATGGTTAGAGAGTTTTGAAAAAGATATGATTTGAAAAAGATTTTAAATTTTGAAATAAAAATCTAAATTTTAAAAGTAAATTTCGAAAATTTGTTTTAAAATAGAGAGAAAAGATATTTTTGAATTTAAAGAGGAAAGAGAAAAACAATAAGATAGCACAAGATTTAAAATTTTTAGATCTAATGCTCCTTGTTTTCGAAAATTTTGGAGGGAAAACACCAAGGAACACCAAAATTAAAAATTTTAAGATCAAGACATAAAGAAAACTCAAGAACACTTTGAAGACTCACAAGAACACAAGAACATGAAGAAAGAACACCAAAGTGAAAATTTTTAAAAAACCAAAATAAAATTTTCGAAAACCAAAGAAAAATCAACAAGAAAACACCAAACTTAAAGTTTGGCACAAGATTTAATGTAAAAATTATTTTTGAAAAAGAATTTAAAAAAAAGAAGATACCCAATTACCAAGAACACAGACCAACGCTCTAGCCACTTGGGCAGTAAATGTAACACTTGTTTTGAAGAAGTATTTTTTTTTTGAAAAATTTAAAAGAAAGGATTTTAAAAAGAAGATTTTAACCAAAAACAATATTAGAAGACTCTAAACCAAAAAAAAAAATTTTTCCTAATCTAAGCAACAAAATAAACCGTCAGTTGTCCAAACTCGAACAATCCCCGGCAACGGCGCCAAAAACTTGGTGCACGAAAATTACTTCACACTATGTAATTCCGCACAACTAACCAGCAAGTGCACTAGGTCGTCCAAGTAATACCTTACGTGAGTAAGGGTCGATCCCACGGAGATTGTTGGCTTGAAGCAAGCTATGGTTATCTTGCAACTCTTAGTCAGGATATCAATTTGTGGTTATCAATTGACTTGCAAATGAACAAGAGAGCATGAATTAAAGGTTACTTGTTATGCAGTAAATGAGAATATGTTGGAGTATTGGAGATGCTTTTCTTTTGAATCTCTGCCTTCTCCCTATCTTCTTCTTCACGCACGCACGTCCCTCCTATGGCAAGCTGTGTGTTGGTGGATCACCGTTGTCAATGGCTACCATCCTTCCTCTCAGTGAAAATGGTCCAGGTGCGCTGTCACCGCACGGCTAATCATCTGCAGGTTCTCGATCATACCGGAATAGGATTTACTATCCTTTTATGTTTGTCACTACGCCCAGCACTCGTGAGTTTGAAGCTCATCACAGTCATCCAATCCCAGAATCCTACTCGGAATACCACAGACAAGGTTTAGACTTTCTAGATTCTCGAGGATGCTGCCAATGGATTCTAGCTTATACCACGGAGATTCTGATTAAGGAATCTAAGAGATACTCATTCAATCTGATATAGAATGGAAGTGGTTGTCAGGCACACGTTCATAGGTTGAGAATGGTGATGAGTGTCACGGATCATCACATTCATTATAATGAAGCACGAATAAACATCTTAGATAGGAACAAGCGTGTTTGAATAGAAAACAGAAGTGATTGCATTAATTCATCGAAACACAGCAGAGCTCCTCACCCCCAACAATGGAGTTTAGAGACTCATGCCATCAAAGAGTACAAAGTTCATATCTAAAAATGTCATGAGGTACAAAATAAATTTCTAAAAGTTGTTTAAATACTAAACTAGTAACCTAGGTTTATAGAAAATGAGTAAACTATGATAGATAGTGCAGAAATCCACTTCTGGGGCCGACTTGGTGTGTGCTGGGGCTGAGACTAAAGCTTCTCACGTGCCTGGGCTGTTTTGGGCGTTCAACGCCAGGTTGTAACCTGTTTCTGGCGTTGAACTCCAACTTGTAACTTGTTTCTGGCGCTGGATGCCAGACTGCAACATGGAACTGGCGTTCAACGCCAGTTTACGTCGGCTATCCTTGAGCAAAGTATGGACTATTATATATTGCTGGAAAGCCCTGGATGTCTACTTTCCAACGCAATTGGAAACGCGTCAATTGGACTTCTGTAGTTCCAGAAATTCCATTTCGAGTGCAGAGAGGTCAGAATCCAACAGCATCAGCAGTCCTTTTTCAGCCTGAATCAGATTTTTGCTCAGCTCCCTCAATTTCAGCCAGAAAATACCTGAAATTACCGAAAAACACACAAACTCATAGTAAAGTCTAGAAATATAAATTTTGCTTAGAAACTAATGAAAATAAACTAAAAACTAACTAAAACATCCTAAAAATTATATGAAATTAACCCCAAAAAGCGTATAAAATATCCGCTCATCAGTGCCCCACGCGGCCGCGTCACATCCTACTAAGTGGCCACTCACGCGATCGCATGCCCCATGCGATCGCGTCACCCAATATTTGGCAATTAATGATTTTTGAACAGAGAGTTGTGCGAGAGCGAGGCAATTAATGGAAAGGAAGCATGCAAAAGTGGAAGGAATACAAGAAGTTGGAGAAACTGCTAAGTTGTCCAGCCTGACCTCTTCGCGCTCAAATGGGTATAACTTTAGCTACAAAGGTCCAAACAACGCGGTTTCAGTTGCGTTGGAAAGGTAACGTCCGGGGCTTCGATTTGATATATAATTCGTCATAGCTGCTCCGAAGTTAGGTGACGAGAACACATGAATGACGTGTCCGCATCGCATCTGTGAACCTCAACCCGCGCGGCCGCATGGGCGACGCCTCCGCGTCACTTGCCCGCAACCTGAACGTAACAGAAATCGCAGGGGGCAATTTCCGGGCTGCTTTTGACCCAGTTTTCAGCCCAGAACACACAGATTAGAGGCTATGAAGTGGGGGAATGCATCCATTCAGGAGAACTCGCCAATTTCCACTTTCCATGAATTAGATTTAGTTTAGAGAGAGATTCTCTCTCTCTTTAGGATTAGAATTTAGATTTAGGATTTTTATTCACTTTCAGGATTATCTCTTTTGATCAGGTTCAATATTCCTTTTATTTACCTTTGCAAGCTACTTTATGAATCCTTTCATGTTACAGATTACTCTTTTATTAATGTTATTTGAGGTATTTCAGTTTAATATTGATCTCTCTTATTTATGTTGTTGTTGCTTTACATCTGAAGGCACTTTTATTCCAGCAAATTTACTTTTTCTTCTTTTGGTCTTGGTTAAGGAATCAGTAACTCAGGAGTTATCTTATCTCAATATAATTGATAACTATTATCTTTGCTAATTGAACTGAGCTTCAATAATCCCAACCTTTTCTTAGGAAATAAATAGGATTCGAAGATCAAACTAATTAGCCCCTTGACTTTCCTTTTCTCTAGTAAGGGTTGACCAAGTGGAATTAAGATTCAACTTTCATTGTTGTTGATAAGAATAACTAAGCCTGGACTTCCAATTTCTCATACCTTGCCAAAAGTTTGCTTTGCAGTTATTTATTTATTTTAATTACCATTTAATTTATTTGTCATTAAATTACTCATTCCTCATTCTTGAAACCCCAATTTACAATCTCCATAACCAATAATAAGAACATACTTCCCTGCAATTCCTTGAGAAGACGACCCGAGGTTTAAATACTCGGTTATCAATTTTAAGGGGTTTGTTACTTGTGACAACCAAAACGTTTGTAAGAAAGGTTGATTGCTTGGTTTAGTAACTATACTTACAACGAGAGTTTACTATAACCTCTAAACCATCAATCTTCAGTTCTTCATGTATCATGTGGGTGAGGGTATTGAGGTGGTCTATAAAGGTGTGGTGGTTCATATGGTTAGTACAAAGGTGTATAAACATTGGAATCCCATGGGGGTGGATGGTGTGGTACTTGAAGGTTTGGTAGTTGAGAGTTGTGTAGGGGGTATCTTTTACATCTTTTGGGTTGATATTCACAAATAGGAAAGTTTGGCTCGTTGTAGTATGAAGGAGGGGTTTGCCATGAGTGTTGCTCATACACAATTGGTTCCTCCCTAAATTGATTCTCCTACTCCATGAAGCGGTCACAATTTGGATTCATCATACCCTATAAAATATTCACAACCAAGCTCCAAGCAACAAGGGTCATAGCTCATAGAGAAAGTAGGAAATAAAAACAAAAGACATTAACAAACAAGAAAAATAAACACCTACGTATAAACAAAAAATAACCAATAACCAAAAGTAAGATATTTATACTATCAACATATTTAAAATAACCAGAAGATAGCACTCAATTGCATCCCCGGCAACGGTGCCAAATTTGACAATGAGAATTCGTCAATTTAGATTTTCACAAAATAGAATTCCGTCGTTGAAAGTATAGTCTAGACCGGCAATTAATTCCCAAATCAAATGTTTAAATTCAAATCAAAGTAACTGAGATCAAGAGTACTTCAACCTCGGGTCGTTCTCCCTAGGATGCAATTGGAAGTGTTATACTTTAGGTTGTGAGGGAAAAAGGGGTTTTGAATTAAAGAACAAAATATTAAAGGAATTAAGCAATAAAAGAACCAAAAAATGATCAAAATTGGAGTTAATGCAATTAAAGGGGAATAAGACCAAAACTCAGTGAAAATGCTATAAGGGTGTGTGTGGTTGGAGAGAATACAAGTATATTCTCAGGAATTTTGAGATGGGAATATCTTATTCCCATGTTTGGTTCAAGATTTAAAAAATTATTCCTAGGTATGTGTTCCGAGGGTTACCTGAAACTGAAGGTCGATCTCGGATGAGATCTGCTGTGGTGGTCGGAGCTGTCGTGTCGGACTTGTTGGATCTGGTGGCTAGAGATGTCGTGTCTGACCTGATGGAACTGGTGGCCGGAGCTGTCATATCGGACCTGATGGAGCTGGTGGCCGGAGCTATCTTGTCCGACCTGATGGAACTGGCGGAGCTGGTGATGCTGATGATCCTTCGTCACCGGAGGGTGGTGGTACTTGCAAGAGACTCCGATGCTTAAGTTAGCATGGGCTTTAAGTAGGTTTTAAGTAGAATCAGAGTATGAGTTATACTTGGGTGCTCCAGTGTATTTATAGTAGTGTGGAGTGACCTTTTTGGAGATAAGATAGTTATCTTATCTTATCTTATCTTTGAGTGAAGTCATCTTATCTTTAAGGTGGAACCGCCTTTATCTTTCTAGGCTTTGCCTGCCTTTAGATTGGGTTGTCTTCCTTCGTTTGGGCCTACTTTGGGCTCTTTTGACGATTTGGCCGAACTCTTTATGAAGTGGTCGGTAATGGGCCAACCTTCCAAGAGGTCGGTCATAGGCTAACCTTCTAAGAAGTCGGACATGGGCCAACCTTCTAAGAGGTCGGCCTACCCGGTCCTTTATAGCTCGAACCGATGCATGAACAGTGCCCCTGCTTGAGTTCGACCTTTCCGTGAGATTGTGCTTTCAGAGCTTCGATCTCTTTGGGGAAGTCGTGCTCAAGCATCTGTCTGGCTTGTTTCTTCATTGCTTTGAAATCCTTGCAGATTTTCTAGAGGTTTGGTACTTTCCCAATCCGACATCTTTTGAGTGGTAGTGTGGGTTTTCTACCCTTGCCTTCTGGATCACGCCTTGCTTTAAGTTTGTGTTGACAACCCTCTGCTTTGGCGAAGTTATCCTTGCGGCTTGATATCCGGGCTTTTAGTGACTTGTCCAATGACTTTTTAGTGTTCTTTATATAGAACCTTTTTTAGTCTCGAATAACGTTCGTAGCCCTGTCTGAGAGTGTGCCTTGTTTGAGCAGAGTTGTATCCCTTTTAGCTAAGCACATTTGAGCTTTAAGTTGTTTCCCAATCTTTTGGCTTGTTCTTTTTTGAGATCGTACTTGCGCCTCTTTTTAGCTGACGTCGACCTGTACGACTTTGCCCCTGCTTGAGTTCGGACCTTTCCGTGAGATCGTGCTTTCAGAGCTTCGATCTCTTTGGGGAAGTCGTGCTCAAGCATCTTGACTTTGGTCGATCTTGAGTAGTTTCTCCTTGTGCGAGTCTGGTATTTCCCTTTTTAGTTTGTTGAGAGGACTTTTTAGTCTTATTCCGACTTGTTTTTCTTTACTACTCGGGCTTTTTAGTCATAACCCAACAACTTTTTAGGTAGTGTTCCGATCGGAAACCTTTTTATAGTTTGTTTAGATGACTTTTTAGTGCCGTTCTGATTTGTGCTTATTGACCTTTCCTTGGCCTTTGTGAGATGTTTATAGAGTATTGGTACTGTTCATACCCTGGGTCGAGCTGTCCGACCCGGGTTGATTGACGACAAGTTGACCGACCTCTTCAGGTCAGGACTATCCGACCTCTTCTCAAAGAGCTCGGCCAAATCACCAGAAAAGCCCAAAAAGGGCCCAAACAGAGGAACACGACCCAAATCCAAAGGCAACCCAAGCCTATAGAGATAAGGGTGGTTCCCTTGAAGATAAGATGACTTCACTCAAAGATAAGATAAGATAACTATCTTATCTCCAGGAAGGTCACTCCTCACTATTATAAATACACTGGAGCACCCAGGTATAACTCATACTTTGATTCTACTAAAAACCTGCTCAAAAGCCTATGCTAACTTAAGCATCGGAGTCTCTTGCAGATGCCACCACCCTCCGGTGACAAAAGATCAGCAGCAACAGCTCTGGCCACCATCCACACGTTGGATACGTCAGTGCCGATCAGCACAGAAGATCTCAACCAAGATCGACCTACAGTTTCAGGTAACCCTCGGAACATTAGCGCTGTTGCCGGGGAACCTGGAAGTGATCCCATCATCATGGCAGACAACCTTGACAACGACCACAATTCTGATTTGGAGAACAAAACACCGCATAAGAACGCAGAGGTCACACTAGATGATACTTCTCAGCCTAACAAAGATAAAAACTTGCCAAATACGGGAGTCATGGAGGCACTTCAAGATCGATTAAAACAACTCAAAAAAGAAGTCGAATATCAACGGGAAGCCGAGAAAGACCTGCGAAGGGAAGCTAGGCGACGCCGAGAATTAGAAGATAACCTCCTAAAGCTTGAAGCCAATCTCAAAGCTAAAACTACTCGATCCAGCCACGAAGACAGCCCCCGCAAAGACCAAGACCCGTTCAATAGAGAGATCATGAAGGCCAAAATCCCAAAAGACTTCAAACCCCCTGACATAACTCCGTACGATGGCACATCATATCCCATCCATCATCTCAGTAATTTCAGAAGTAGAATGTATCTCACCGACGCCTCAGATGCGGTTCGATGCAAAGCCTTCCCGACTACCTTGACGAAGACAGCAATTAAGTGGTTCGACAATCTGCCCCCTAGGTCCCTCTCTAGCTTTGACGACTTAGCCAAGAAGTTTCTAGCCAGATTCTCCATCCAAAAGGAAAAAACTAAACACGGCCCAAGCTTATTAGGGATCAAGCAAGGAGATCGGGAAAGTCTTCGCAGCTACATGAAAAGATTCAACAAAGCATGTCTAGATATACAAAGTCTGCCGACAGAAGTAGCCATTATGGGTCTCATCAATGGCTTATGAGAGGGACCTTTTAGTCACTCCATATCGAAAAAACATCCCACATCCCTGAATGAAGTACAAGAACAAGCAGCGAAATACAACAACATGGAGGAAAACTCTCGACTAAGAGAGACCTCAAAGTCCGGATTCTCCTACTCCTCCCGAGATAAGGATAAGGAGTTCAAGAAAAAAAGAAGATCAGCATGGAGAAAAGATCAAGAAATACCACAATTACACCCCTCTTCAGGTGTCTCTTGTAGATGTCTACCGAGAAGTATGCCATACTGAAAGGATACCCCCACCTCGCCCACTCAAAAGCAAGAAAGGAGGAGGAAATTGGACAGAATACTGTGAATACCATCGAATCTATGGACATTCCACCAACGAGTGCTTCGACTTGAAGAATGTCATAGAAAAACTGGTGAGAGAGGGAAAACTAGATCGGTACTTAGCCAGCAAAGCAGATGAGCCAAGAAAAAGAAGAAGGGACGAAGACGTCGGACGAACAAAACGACCACCTCGTACCCCGGAGAGACATGTCCACATGATACACGGAGGATTTACGGGAGGAGGAATCTCCAAATCATCTCGCAAAAGACATCTTAAAGAAGTATATCATGTCGAGGGAGGAGAAGGAGCACCTGACCTCCCTACTATCACTTTTACTAAAGAGGACGCAGCTGGCATCATCTCGGGACATGACGATCCCATGGTCATCACTATCATATTGGCTAAAGCTAATCTCCACCGCACACTAGTAGACCAGGGAAGCTCAATTGACATCTTGTTCAAAACCACCTTCGACAAACTTGGCCTAGAGGAAAAGGAACTCAGAGCATACCTGAACAGCTTATTCGGGCTAGGAGACACTCCAATCCAGACACTTGGATGCATCTCACTGCACACAACCTTTGGAAAAGAAAACTGGTCAAAAACACTCAACATAGACTATATTTTGGTCAACGTGAGTTCAACCTACAATGCCCTGATAGGTCGGACAACGTTAAATCAGCTCAGTGCAGTAGTCTCGACTCCACATCTGTGCATGAAGTTCCCAACCACAGAAGGGGTAGCTACGATAAAAGCAGACCAGAGGACAGCGCGCCGTTGTTACAATGAAAGTCTGAACCTTAGAGGCATAGGAGAAGAAATCCACACAATCAAACTCGGGGGAGTTCGAGGGCGGGAAGAACTTCATCCACAACCTGAAGGCAAAATAGAAAAAGTCCAGATTGGAGATGTCCCAGATAAAACAACCAATATCGGCACAATCCTAAAAGGAGACATAAAGGAGTCCCTCATACAGTTCTTAAGAAATAATGTCGACCTCTTTTCATGGAAGGCCGCAGACATGCCGGGCATAGACCCCAAACTAATGTGCCACAAGCTGGCAGTATACCCAGGATCTCGGCCAGTACAGTAGAGACGTAGAAAGCTCGAACCAGAACGATCCCAAGCTGTGGAAGAGTAAGTGCAAGCTCTACTGGAGGCAGGATTCATAAGGGAAGTCAAGTACCCACTATGGCTCGCTAACGTCGTCTTGGTGAAAAAATCAAATGGGAAGTGGTGGATGTGCACCGACTACACCGATCTCAACAAAGCTTTCCCAAAAGATCCTTATCCACTCCCAAATATCGACGCTCTGGTGGATGCCTCCTCCGGATACAAATTCCTCTCATTTATGGATGCCTATTTGGGATACAATCAAATCTCAATGTACCCACCTGATCAAGAAAAAACCTCATTCTTAACCCCAAAAGCAAACTACTGCTACATCATCATGCCATTCAGACTCAAAAATGCAGGAGCCACTTATCAAAGATTAATGAATAAAGTCTTCACAGCCCATATCGGGAAAGTCATGGAAGTATACGTGGACGACATGTTAGTAATGACACAAAGCGAGGAATCATTACTGTCTGACCTCACCCAAGTATTCGACACTATAAGAAGGCATGGCATGCGAATTAACCCTGCAAAATGCACATTCGCAGTAGAAGCTGGAAAATTCTTGGGTTTCATGCTCATACAAAGAGGAATTGAGGTAAATCCGGATAAATGCCGGGCTATACTCGACATGAAAAGCCCGACCTATGTCAAAGAGGTACAACAACTCAATGGAAGATTAACAGCCTTGTCCAAATTTCTAGCCGGATCAGCAATAAGATCCCTCCCCTTCTACGCCACTTTAAGGAAGGGAAAGAGGTTTGAATGGAAAATGGAGTACGAACAAGCTTTCCTGGGACAACCACCTATTCTAACTCGGCCACGGGAAGGAGAACCACTTGTATTGTACCTCGCAGTAGGAAATCGGGCAGTAGCCTCAGCATTGGTCAGAGAGGACGAAAATGGACAACAACCTATATACTTCATCAGCAAAGCACTACAAGGGTCTGAATTGAACTACCAAAAAATAGAAAAATTTGCCTATGCTCTCATACTAACGTTTCGACGACTTCGCCCATATTTCCAAGCCCATATTATCAAAGTGCGGACTAACCAGCCCATAAAAGGCATTTTGCAAAAAATAGATTTAGCAGGAAGAATCTTACAGTGGGCAGTCGAGTTATCCGAATTCGACCTTCAATATGAAGCTCGGACAGCCATCAAATCACAGTATCTGGCCGACTTCATTGTAGAGTTTATCGACACTCCAGAAATCCCCACAGAATGGAATCTCTACGTAGACGGCTCCTTGAACAAAACCAGAAGTGGCGCAGGTGTGATAATAGAAAGCAATCACGGAACCCAAATAGAACTTTCCCTCAAATTCGGGTTCCCTGCTTCAAACAACCAAGCCAAATATGAGGCATTACTAGCCGGAAGCTAAAAAACTTACCATCTTCGGTGACTCACAAGTAGTCACCTCACAAATAGCAGAAAGCTATCAAGCCAAGGATTCGATCATGAAAAAGTACTTGGATAAAACCAAGGAACAACTTGGACAACTCGGGAAATATGAGGTCCGCCACATACCTCGGGAACATAATGCACAAGCTGATGCACTCTCAAAACTAGCCAGCACCAAACCAGGGGGCAACAATAGAAGCCTCATTCAGGAGATACTATAGAACCCGTCAATTTCAGAAGAAGAAAAGGTCCTAGCCATAACCTGTCTGGATCAAGGATGGATGACTCCTATAATTAACTACCTCAAAACAGAAATACTCCCTGCAGATAAGAAGGAAGCAAAGAGGTTAAAATGGGAGGCACAATACTACACCATCATAAACAATACTCTATACAAGAGAGGGATTTCAATACCACTGTTAAAATGTGTGCCGACTTCCGACACAAAGGAAATTTTAGAAGAAATACACAGTGGCATGTGTGGCAACCATCTCAGAGCACAAGCTCTCACCAAAAAAGTTCTCCGAGCCGGATTCTATTGGCCAACTTTACAAAAGGAAGTAACAGAGTTCGTAAAGACATGTCCACCATGTCAGAAACATGCTAATTTCCATATCGCCCCACCAAAAGAACTCATCAGCGTAACCTCACCCTGGCCATTCGCAAAATGGGGACTCGACCTCCTTGTGCCCTTCCCTCAAGGATCAGGTGATGAGTATTTTGGTGAAAAATAAATTTCTCCCAAAACACACAAATCTAACCGGCAAGTGTATCGGGTCGCATCAAATAATAAAAACTCACGGGAGTGAGGTCGATCCCACAGGGATTGAAGGATTGAGCAATTTTAGCTTAGTGGTTAATTTAGTCAAGCGAATCAAGATTTGGTTGAGTGTTTTGTGATTTGCAGAAATTAAATTGCATGGAATTAAAGAGAACAGGAAATTGAATTGCTGAATCTTAAAGAACAAGAAATTAAATGGCAGAAACTTAGAATGCAAGAAATGTAAATTGTGGAATCTTAAATTGCAAGAAATGTAAATGACTTGAATCGTAAAGGGAATTGGGGATTGGATTTGCAGAATTTAAACAAGGAAAAGTAAAGTGCATCAAACAGAAAAGTAAAAGAGTGTTTGGGTTGAATCGGATCTGAAGCAAAACAAGTAAATGAACATGAAAAGCAAAAACAGAATGTAAATTGGAATTTCAAATCTCAGGGGTCCAGAGACTAGAAAACCAGTTCTAGATCTCACTACCTTCCTTGATCCAACAACAACGATTGCAAGGGAAAAGTAAATTGTAAAGAAAGTAGATGAAGAGCAATTAACAGAAATTGAAATCCAATCAAGCAGTAAATAAAGCAGTGAGATCCAAGGTTGAGATTGAAACAGAATTTCTTCAATTCTCCAACCCAAAATCCAAGACAATTGTAATTGAAATTGAAACAATAAAACTGAGAGGAAGAGAAGTGAATTCTCCTTCCCCAAGACAAAGAAATTAAAGATCACTCAATATCAAAAGCTCTCCGAAAACTATTATGAAAATTCCAAAAGAAAACTCCCTAAAAGAAAAGCTCCCTGAAGAACTTGAATTCTATCCTATTTATACACTTTCTTCCAATGATCTTCAAGCCTTGAGTTGGGCCTTTGTTCTTGGTGGAATTGGGTTGAAAGAGGCCTTGGTTAATTGCTCTTGGAGTTTGAAGAGGAACCAAAACGAACCAATTGAACCGGGTTGGAGTTTTGCAAAAGTTGGACCAAAAGCAAAACTTTTGCTCCAACTTTTCATATCAGCTAACACCACTTTGCTGATACTCACGTTGGTGCCAAAGTTAGGGGTCTAACTTTGGCCCCAACGTTGGCTTTACCTTGTGCACTTGTGGCGCCAACGTTAGCCACCAAGTTAGGGGGCTAACGTTGGCGCAAACTTTTGCTCCTCCCCTTGTGATTTTCATGTGCCAACGTTGGCCACCAAGTTAGGGGGCTAACGTTGGCGCAAACTTTTGGTGCCCAGGGGTGAATTTCATGTGCCAACGTTAGCCACCAAGTTAGGGGGCTAACGTTGGCGCAAACTTTTGGTACCCAGGGAGTGATTTTCAAGTTCCAACGTTAGCCTCCAAGTTAGGGGGCTAACGTTGGGGCTAACTTTTCACCCAAAAGTTTGTGCAAAAGTTTGAGGCTAACTTTAGGTCCAACTCTTTGCTTCTTGGTTTATTTTCATTTATTCCCTTGTCTTCTCTTTACTCCTAGCTATTCCTTCTTGCTTCAACCTTTCTCCAAGCTTTCTTCACCTATCATTAATCAACCAAACACATCAAAGCTATGCTCATAATCATGAGATATCCATTCTATCATAATATGCAACAATTAGAGCATAAAACCTCATGAAATGGCATGAATTCATACATGGTTGATTCAATCAAGGGAAACATGAAAATCTACTCAATTAGCTTGCTTATGGTTCAAGAAAGTGCATAATTCTAATGAAAACAAAAGGAAAAGACTAGTTAAAATAGGCTAGGATGACTTGTCATCATCAGGACAGGTTAAGTTCCTCATCGTTGGGGTAGATTATTTCACAAAGTGGATTGAGGTAGAGCCCCTAGCTAATGCCACTGCCCAAAGAAGTCAAAAATTCCTATATAGAAATATTGTCACAAGGTTTGGGGTTCCAAACTCCATCACCACAGACAATGGCACTCAATTTACAGACGCATGCTTTAGAAAATTGGTGCCAACTTGAAAATAAAGCACCAATTCACATCCGTAGAACACCCCCAGGCAAATGGACAAGCAGAAGCTGCCAACAAAGTCATACTGGCTAGGTTAAAACGGAGATTACAGGATGCAAAGGGAGCCTGGACTAAAGAGCTCCCACAAGTCCTATGGGCATATCGTACAACTCCACACTCCACCACAAAGGAATCACCTTTCCGATTAGCTTACAAAATGGAGGCAATGATCCCAGTGGAGGTCGAAGAAGGATCGCCCAGAGTGATCCACTACAGTGAAGAGGCCAACTCCCAACTTCAAAGGGAAGAACTCAACCTACTTCATGAAATCTGAGAAAGAGCTCGGATCAAGGAAGAGGCGTTAAAACGTCGAATGGCCTCAAGATACAATCAGAAGGTAGTACAGCAAAACTTTGCCAACAACGAACTCAACCTAATCCGAAATGATATTAGAACAAGTCGACCGGGAGAGGGGAAGCTAGCAGCTAACTGGAAAGGACGCTACCGAGTCACAGAGGTACTGGGAAAAGGCTACTACAGGGAGTCCGATGTAACAACCCCGGTTTTCGAGTTCGCGAGATCTTTTCTGAAAGTACGAATTTCTCTGGAGGATTAGTAAAGGGAGAACCTTGAATATATCATCAAGTATCTCAATCCTCATTGTCATTATGTTATCTTTAAGTTAGAACCTTTTCCGAGGCAAGCTCGATAACGCGGTCACGAAGGACATAGTTTTTGAACTATATCGATTAGGAGTTTTGATTCAGTTTTTCGTAAATAGTCTCAGTTTGACAAACCAAACTCGATTTATGAGAGAAGAGAGATAATAGGATGATATTATCATTATATTAGTATTAGAAGCTTCTTGAATGATATTATAAGGTTACCTGGTCAGTTTTATTTAAAAATAGAAAATCGGTTTAACCGGGTTCACAGTTTACTGGTGCAGCTTAGCACCAGCACTCTCTGATGACTTTAGCAACACTAAGGCCTCATTATACATGTTTTATTCTCATAATAAATATGTTACTAGTGTCATTTATGCTAGTAGCTCAGAAAATAATTTTTAGAGATGTTTTTACAAGTGTTCCGATACATCTAGTTTTAGTAGTTATACACCTGAGATATTTTAATATTATTTTAATCCACCTCCAAGCCAACCAATCACAACTCACCCTACACCCCCAAAACCCCCAAGGCTGGCTCATTTTCACTTTGTGGCCGAAAATAGGAAGAGAGAAAAAGAGAGAAAAGTTCTTAGTTCCAAATCTTCAAAGCTTGATTTCTGCTGAACTAAAACTCAAATCAAAATTCCAATCCGACCGAAATGATCCTCTCTTCTTTCTCTACATGATCATATGACTTATCAAGGCTGGAATCAAGGTGAGTTGGCTGCACCATCTCTCTTTTGATTCAGTTTCAAGGAAACATGCTTAAACATGTATTTTCTTGATGTTCTTCCTTAGGAATCATGCTTAACTTGAGTTGAGGGCCAAGAAACGTGAACTTCCAGCAATTCTAAGGTTAGAAATCACTTCCTAATGTGCTGAGGGAGATATGGTTAGTTGAGAGTTTTTGGATTTAAAGTTGTTCTTGATGTGATTTAGGAGGAAAAAGTGCTTAAGGACCACCTGAAAGTCTAACTGAATTTGGAGTAGCAAAACCAGGTAGGGTGTCATGAAATTAATCTTGATTATTTGTGTTTGAGTTGTGTGAATGTTGTATGATTTGGCTGTGCTAAGAATTGGTTGCATATATGATTGATTCTTGGTGAAAATTTGGTAAAATTTTGATGAAATTTGATGAAATTCAAGTTTTAAAGTTCATGTTCTTGGGGCAGCTGGAAAAACGAAACCCTAGGCTTAAATTGAGGTTCAATTTGTGTTGAAATCATGTAGAAAACATGGGGTTTTAGTGGCTGCTAATTTATTATGAATTATAGTAAAAATTGGTTACTGAAAAGACTGAAAAACGGGTAAAAACAGAGAAAGAATTTGAAGAATTTATGAAGAACTTGAAGAACACTTTGAGTGTGATGAAGAACAATGAATAATAGGCTTTAGATCCTTAAATGGGCAAGGAAGTGAAATTTTTGGTGTTTAAGGGGTTATTTGGTAATTTCTGAAAGTTAGGGTGGTAAAGGTAGAAATATTAAAAGTTACGGGTGGTAAAAAGTGAATTTTAAAGGTTAAAAGTAAAAGGTAAGTTAATTTTCGAAAATTAATGATAAAATAATAAATAATAATATTTAATTAAAAATAATATTTTAATAAAAATAATAAAATAATACAGAAAAGATAGTTTTCTGTAAAAGCTTTAGAAAGACAACTTAAAGCGCAGAATCTCATAATTACCTTCATAAAATACTTAGGGAGTAGTAAGAACATATTAGTGAGGCAAAGATAAATAAAAGATAAAAAGTTGAAGAAAAGATAAAAATTGAAGAAAAAGTCTGTAAAGTTTTAATGACAGAAAAACAGACAGAAACTAGTGAACAAACTAGGGCAACATAGTTAGTCTTTGAGTTGCGACTAGAGTTAGGTATTATATGAAAAGTTAAACTGTTTCATTATAGACTTAATGAACCTATACTTGGGACAGGCTAACTATTCATACCGAAATTTACATAAGCTTTAAATACACAAGTCAAACAGAGAAATCAGAGCAGGGTAAAGAGACTAAGAGCAGAAGGATTATTGAAAAGTTATTTGTTGCTTACGGCAACCCAAGAGATATTATATATATATATATATACATATATATATATGTATATATACATATATATATATGTATATATATATATATATATTTGTTGCTTAACGCAACCCAAGAGATATTATGTATATATTTGTTGCTTAATACAACCCAAGAGATATTATGTATATATTTGTTGCTTAATACAACCCAAGAGATATTATTTATTTGTTTGTTGCTTAATGCAACCTAAGAGATGTTTGTTTATTTATCTGTTGCCCTGAGGCAACCCAAGAGTAATTTTCCATTCCCAAGAGTATATATTTCCTGCGAGTAGAAAGCAGAGGCTGTCTCAATAGAGCTGCTAATAATTATATGCGTATTTATTTGAACGAAAAATCGTATCCGGGAAATCGTGAACTCGTGACCGGATAAATGTCGGGAATGCAGGTGCTAACCGACACATGAGCTCATGGCCTGTACTAGGACTAGACATGCATCATTCTTGTCTGCGCATCATTCTCTGTTGCATTCCTACTTATGTGTGATCTATTTCTTTATGTTTGTTTTCTCGAGTGTTATGTCTGTGCTTTATCTTCTTGTATTCTTCTGCTTATGTTCTGTTCTTTGTTTTTCTATCTATTTTTAACTTATGTTTACTACTTTACTGTATTCTATTATCCATCTGCTAAACGAAAATGAATAAATGAATGTAACTAACAACCCCGACCCAACTAAGAACTCCCCAGTTCTTACCCCTTCTCTCCTTTCCTCCCCCTCAGATGGAGACGGGCGTGATCTTCTATGAGTTCGAGGACCCTTACGTCTACGAGGATCTGGTACATCACAGTTACTTCATTATGGGTTTGGAGCCTCGTATTAGACGATATGCGTTACCTAATCAAGCTTTTCAACATCCTCTGTCTAGCCCGCATTTTTGACCCCGATGCTCCTTACGACTTTCCCTTATCTTGGTTACATCCTGACGTACCTGGACATCCTTTTTCTGATGATCCCGGACACCCTATACCAGCTCAACCTTTGAATGAGGCGGTACCTGAGCCTATCATTCCTGATGACCCCCGAGTTAGCTGGTGACTACGTACCTGTGATACCACCAGAGTGGGATTTCCCCCTGAGCCGATCCCCGACTTTCCATAGCCTGATGAGCCAGCACTACCGGACGGTGGGATAGCTCCTATATATGCAAACGGACCTGTGCTCGCGGATGGTTTTGTACATAGTGACAGCAGTGTTTCTGGTGGATCTGAGGATGTAGTTGTAGCTGCGGACGATGAGGAAAAGGAGGATCCTGAGATAGAGATAGAGCAGGATGAGGAGATGGACGAGCCTCACGGCGATTCTCTGAACGGCCACGTGTAGATATAGTTTGACTGTGGAAGGGACATTCTTTTGATGACACTCTAATCTGACATTATCTGTTAGTTAGTCTCTCACTTGTGTTAGTACACCCGAGAGCTAGGAGCTATATAGTGGTTAGGCTAGCCTCGGCGCCAGTTTAGCGGCCAGGCCCTGGGAGTGTCATGTATATATTAGCTACATAGGATGACGAGGATGTAAACTGACTTGATCTTGTGTAAACGCTACATGTTTTGTTATAGTGTACATGATGTATATTATCAGTTGTGCTCCTATTTTATTTATGTTTCCTTTCTATTTCTCTCAATGTATGCCTGTTTATTTTACCTTGTTATCCGCAACGATATAATAAAAAAAAGTTACTCGTAAAGCTAGCATCACTCTAACAAGGAACATGCTCATATATTAAATAATAGTTAATAATTAGGAGGGATAAGTTAGTAACATTTAGCTTCTTGTATGACCATGGCATACTGGGAGTTGGATCGTTACATCCGAACTAGAAGGGCGAGAGCTACCAAGGTCATGGCATGCCTACAATCTGAGAAGGTATTATAGTTAGAGGTAATAAAGATCTTAGGTCAAGGTGCACTCTTTTTATTGAAAAGGTTTTTTAACGAGGCACCAAACCAAGATCTATAAAATTGCCCGACTTAGAGGGTAAACACCCACATGTATATATTTGTATATTTTCTATTTTCAATAAAGTTTTTCAGATTTTCTACAAACCCTCTTTATCAAGACGCATTAATCTGAAATGCAAAAAATTCATCGCCTGATTATAAACCTACGGATCGGCAAAAAGTGAAAACCAAACTCACTGCTCGATCACGATAAAGATCAACAAAGATGAAAACCGAATTCATCAAAGGTCGACCAAGCGAGGATCAAACTCAATTTCTACAAAATCGGCAAGATGAAAAGTGGCAAAAACAGAATAATGCAAGAAGTTATCAAAAAGTAATCCATAGGAAGAGACCTGATGAGGCCTCAATAAAAATGGATTGCTAAACATAACTTAAAGACGGATCGACATAAAGAAGTCAGACCAGTCGACTACAACAACAAAAGTAATAAAAAGTAATCCCTAGAAAGAGGCCTGGCCAGCCCTAAAAAAGATGATTACTAGAAATAACTTAGAAGGGACTGACATGATGAAGTCTTTCCAAAAGTTATAAAAAGTAATCCATAAAAGAGACCTGACAAAGGTCCAAATAAAATGGATTACTAGAAATAACTTAGAAGGGACCGACATGATGAAGTTGGCCCAAAAAACTACAAAAGTTATAAAAAGTAATCCATAAAAGAGACCTGACAAAGGTCCAAATAAAATAGATTACTAGAAATAACTTAGAAGGGACCGACATGATGAAGTCGGCCCGAAAAACTACAAAAGTTATAAAAAGTAATCCATAAAAGAGACCTGACAAAGGTCCAAATAAAATTGATTACTAGAAATAACTTAGAAGGGACCGACATGAAGTCGGCCCAAAAGTTATAAAAAGTAATCCATAAAAGAGACCTGACAAAGGTCCAAATAAAATGGATTACTAGAAATAACTTAGAACGAACCGAGATGAAGAAGTCGGCCGACAAAAGGCATACGCTATAAGGGACTCAAGTCGGACCCAGAAAGCCATGACCTCAATAAAAACAATCTACAAGTATTGTATGAAAGAATGCGAAGAAGACTAGTTGAACAAAGCTAGCTTCAACTAAAGCAGGAAATAAAGCACAAAGACAATCAAAAGAGGTCGGACAGCAAGATTCCAACACTCTCAAGACTCCAGAAAAGTGTAAAAAAGATGCAGACAAGCAAATCACAAAAGAAACAAAGTTGCTATAATAACAAAATCAAGAGGCCACCTGAAGTCAACCCCAAGAAGCTTGAAAAACTACCTTGTTTTTCCAAAATAAAGTTTCCAAAAGAAAAGCAACTAAGAAATTCGAAGTCAAATAAAACACCAGCTACAAAATAAGAGTTCAAAAAGCCCACAAACCGAGCTATACAAACATCAGATAAAAGTTATCAAAGATCCAGGTTATCATTAGGAGCAGCACCCTGAGTCGATGAAGGATAGATGATCTTCGTAGGAATTGCATCTACAGTCCCATCATCTCGGTTCAAGATTTGGACATCAGGGTCAGACTCGGGATGGTTGACCTCAGTATTAGGAGTTGTAGAAGCCAGGGTGACAGAGGCTTTGACAGACGGCACGGGAGGGGGGTCTACATCTACATCATCATCATCAGGGTCATCAGGGACAATCTTACCATCTTTTACAATGTTGTCCTAGCTAAATAGGGTGAGGTCAAACTCGGGCACAAGAACTCGAACCTGATCCTTCATATTCTCATGAGCATCATTTACGCTATCTACAAGATGACCTTGGAGCTCGGTGTAGTCGGCCTGAGCAGACTCTAACCTCTTCCTGAGCTCTATCATCTCCCCATAAGTTAGGACATAGCTCTCTTTATGCTTCAGTGCCATCTCCTCATCCAAGTTCGCAGAAGCCACCGCAGCAGTAGCCCGAGTCTTCTCACCCTCCAACTCTTTTTCCAGCTTTGCCACCTTCACCTCAAGCTCCTCCTTCAACCCCTTGATTCTGTCGAACTTCGATTTAGCCTCCTCCATAAAAGCCTTTGTCGCATGAATGGGAAGATCCTAGGCAGTTCGATATAAAGCCGCCCCCATGTGTGCCATCTTAATACTGCTCCAAGTGATAAAGTCCAAATGACGAAGAAGAGAGGCATCATCAGTAGGAACAACACCATAAGGAGCAATCTACTGATCGACAAATCCAACGGCATCAAAGTCAGGGGCATCTAAATTGAAAGGCTCAATGGTCCTCTGTCTTTTTGGAGGAGGGCAAATTGTAGAAGAAGTAGCAGTAGAAGTCGAGGGAGGATCAACCAAATGGACCTGAGGAGTTGGAATCATCCTCCTCAGCCCAGTAGAGCTCAAAATCGCCTTTTTAGGTGGAACTTGAGAAGATCCCTCCCCTGCAGCTTTAGCCGAGATGTTTTAGGCAGCAGTGGCCTTCCTCGCCTTCTTAAAGGCTTTATGGAATCATTGGTCTTTGCCATCTCTGAAAAAACAAATCAACCAAAAAGCAAGTTACAAATCAGAAGGAAAAGAAGCAAAAACAAATAAAATAGAGCAAAAGAAGTCGGACACTACCCAGCATAGTTCGGACAAGAGAGGGGTCCCCCAAAAATCTCTTTGTATCGAGATCGGGAGGTTCCCCCCAAATATCTTCCAACACATTCACAAAAGCCTGCTCGACCTCATCAAGCATCTCCTACGAGTATCGAGACACCACAATATTCTTTTGCCAACACAAGGGGAAGGCAGGTTCATTATTCGACTCTAAGAAAAAGGGTCGAGCTCCCTCAACAGCTCGGACCTTAAAAAAGTAATTCTTAACGTCCCTAAAGGACTCGTCATACATAGAAAACACTTTATGTTCTTGAGTAGATCGAAAAGAAATCCAAGAAGCTTTCTTTTTTGAGGAGATCCTGGGCTTAGTCAAAACAAAAAGATAAAGAAAGAGAGTTTGAGAAGGTTTGAGATCCAACTCTTGGCAGAGTAACTGAAAGATCTTGATAAAACCCTAGGAGTTTGGATGGAGCTGGGATGGAGCTACGTTGCACGACCACAACAAGTCGGTCTCAAAGGAGGTAAAAGGAAGGGTAATGTTCATTTGGTTGAAAAAATAGTCGCAAGCATAAAAGAAGGGGCGTTCCCCCTGGGTCAGAGCAGGGAAGCAAACCCTTTGATCAGAGTTAGGCGCTACCAATTCATAGTTGTTCTCCTGATCCCTACTACTACAGATTTGGTGATGTTTTCTAAGCTCCGCACAGAACTCAGAATTAACTACGGAAACACATATCAGGACAATGGAGTCCAGCCAGTCGGACATACCCTCAGGGACCTTGGAAGATGTCTCGATAATATTTTTGCAAGACATGGTCAACTAGTCCTACAGCAAGAAAAAGAAAATGGATTACTAACCAAAAGCAGCTCGGGCAAAATCAAAGAAATCAGCTCGGACAAACATGACTCAAGCATACAAATAGTAAAAAGAAAACCCCAAGACGCACACCAAGGTCCAGGGGCATCCTTTGGAGGCAGTGACAGAGTAAGCACTCAAAAAAATCTACAAGGCTACGTCCCAACAAAACTCTCAGCAAAGAAAATAACCCTCTTTCAACATGCAACACTCCGAGAAGAAAATCGTAAAGCCATCAGAAAATCGTTATCTTTTACAAATCTATCAGCCAAGAAAATAATCAACATCAAACAGGACAAATGAAAATCATCAAAGGCACAATCTTTTTCAGAATCAAGCAGATTCACAAGCTTCAATAACGACATGCAGTTCATAAAGCCTCAAAATCAAAGGATACAAATCAGAAACGATAAACGGCATGCAAAAACCCTAAAAACATCAAAACACAAAAAGGATCATTCAAAATCGAAGGAACTCCTAGAACACACATTGCAGTGATAATCAGATGCATGACAAACGCAGAAAAGATTCAAGCATTCTAACATGAAACCAAGCAAAGATCAAAACTTTTCAAGCATAAAGTAAGTGCAGAAAGAAAGAAGGAGAAAAAAGGACCAACTTGTAAAGTAAGAAGGCAACGGCGAGCCCACACCAATGACCACTTTGAAGGAGAGCACGAAGACGTAGAAACTTGGGGGCAAGAGAACGAAGAGTTACAAACGAAACAGAAGAATAAAAGAGAAAGGGGGAATTTACAGCAAGCAAGAGAAACAAAAATAGAAAAGAGAAAGCTTTGGTGTAATTCAAAATGAAATAAGGAAGTGGGAGGCAAAGGAAACGGAACATTAAGGAATTAATGAGGCATTAAAAACCCTCGCACGTTCCCAAGGCAAGGAATGCATGTTTTCAAAATTGAAGAAACAAAAGAAAAATGTTCCGCATTCAAAAGGAAGCTCTACAAAAAGAGATCAACAAATGCTCGAGCTCGGCTTCTCCAGAGAAGGATTGAAGTCCTAAAGCTAAGGACTCGACCTCAAAACGAAGACCACACTCGAGCAGGGGCACTGTTCATACCCTGGGTCGAGCTGTCCCACCCGGGTTGATTGACGACAAGTCGACCGACCTCTTCAGGTCAGGACTATCCGACCTCTTCTCAAAGAGCTTGGCCAAATCACCAGGAAAGCCCAAAAAAGGCCCAAACAGAGGAACACGACCCAAATCCAAAGGCAACCCAAGCCTATAGAGATAAGGGCGGTTCCCTTGAAGATAAGATGACTTCACTCAAAGATAAGATAAGATAACTATCTTATCTCCAGGAAGGTCACTCCTCACTATTATAAATACACTGGAGCACCCAGGTATAACTCATACTTTGATTCTACTAAAAACCTTCTCAAAGCCCATGCTAACTTAAGCATCGGAGTCTCTTGCAGGTACCACCACCCTCCGATGACAAAGGATCAGCAGCACCCTCAATCCAACAAGTTGAACGCAATAGCTACGGCCACCACCCACACGTCGGACACATCAGCACAGAAGATCTCGTCCGAGATCGACCTACAGTTTCAGGTAACCCTCGAAACAGGTACTTTGCTGTCCGACCTCTTTTTTATCAGATCTTGTTTTGTCTGTCTCCTGTTTGGGCGGGATGACTGTTGCACGAAATTGTGATCTCAATGGTGCCAACAACTTGGTACATACAATCGTAATCTCAACTCTTTTTCACAACTCCGCACAACTAACCAGCAAGTGCACTGGGCCGTCCAAGTAATACCTTACGTGAGTAAGGGTCGATCCCACAGAGATTGTCGGCTTGAAGCAAGCTATGATCATCCTTGTAGATCTCAATCAGGCAGATTCAAATGGTTATGAAGTTTTGATAATTAAAATATAAATAAAATATAAAATAGGATAGAGATACTTATGTAATTCATTGGTGGGAATTTCAGATAAGCGTCTGGAGATGCTTTGTTGCTTCTGGACTTCTGCTTTCCTACTGCCTTCTTCCAACCATGTGTTATCTCCTTCCATGGCAAGTTGTATGATCCTCTCGGATGAAAACAAATCCATATGCACTGTCAATGCACGGCTAATCATCTGTCAGTTCCCGTTAGCGTCGGAATAGAACCATTGTTCTTTTGCACTCCGTCACTTGTGCCCCACATTTGTAGGTTTGAAGCTCGTCACAGTCATCCCTTCCCAGATCCTACTCGAAATATCACAGACAAGATTTAGACTTTCTGGATTCCGGATCCTACTCGGAATACCATAGACAAGGTTTAGACTTTCCGGATCCCAAGAATGGCTGCCAATAATTCTAGCCTATACCACGAAGGTTCTAATCTTAGATTAAAAACCCAAGAGAATATACTCCAGCTGTCGTCCAATGACTATGTTGAACATCATGTAGATCGCTTTGTGGTTGTCAGGCACGCGACCTTGGCTAAGCGAGTAACGAAGATTGGGTGATTGTCACCGGTCACCCCTTCATTCTGACTTAACTGAATTAAGTACGAGAGTATATCTTACAGAAGAAGAAGGCATGAATTGAATAGAAAAATAGTAGTAATTGCATTAATTCATGAGGAATAGCAGAGCTCCACACCTTAATCTATGGGGTATAGAAACTCTACCGTCGAAAATACATAAATAAAAGTAAGGTAGGCATGGCCGAGTGGCCAGCCTCCCATGGAGGTCTCAAAGTGTAAAATTTACATCATATGGTCCCAGACCACCAAAAGACCTAAGATGGTCAAAAAGAGAGACGGTTAAAAGACATTAAATAAATCTCTAAAAGTAGTTTTTATACTAAACTAGTAACTAGGATTTACAGAAAATGAGTAACTAAGTGCAGATATTGCAAAAATCCACTTCCGGGGCCCACTTGGTGTGTGCTTGGGCTGAGCATTGAAGCTTTTTCGTGCTTAGGCTGTTCCTGGAGTTAAACACTAGCTTTGGTGCCAGTTTGGGCGTTTAACTCCAATTCTGGTGCCAGTTTGGGTGTTTTACGCCAAGATATTTTACGCTGACTTTGAACGCCAGTTTGGGCCATCAAATCTCGGGCAAAGTATGGACTATTATATATTGCTGGAAATCCCAGGATATCTACTTTCCAACGCAATTAAGAGCACGCCAATTGGGCTTCTGTAGCTCCAGAAAATTCACTTCGAGTGTAGGGAGGTCAGAATCCAACAGCATCTGCAGTCCTTTTTCAGCCTCTGAATCAGATTTTTTTTGCTCAGGTCCCTCAATTTCAGCCAGAAAATACCTGAAATCACAAAAATACACAAACTCATAGTAAAGTCCAGAAATAAGATTTTTGAATAAAAACAAATAAAAATATAATAAAACGTAACTAAAACATACTAAAAACTATGTAAAAACAATGCCAAAAAGGGTATAAATTATCCGCTCATCAATGACCCCTGGGCTAACTTGTCTGACAACTTTTTAGTGTTCTCGATGAACCCTTTTTGATTATCCTGAACAATTTCGATAGCCTTGTCGTGGTGCCGTGGCTTTTTGGGCAAAGCTATGTCGCTTTTAGCGCACGCTTTTCGTTGGTCCGACTTCTCTTGTCGGTCCAAGATGTAGCTTTCGTGGGTCCGACTTCTTCTTGTCGGTCCAAGCTGTAGCTTTTGTTGGTCTGACTTCTTCTTGTTGGCCCGAGCTGTAGCTTTCATTGGTCTGACTTCTTCTTGTCGATCCAAGCTGTAGCTTTCGTTGGTCTGATTTCTTCTTGTCGATCCGAGCTATAGCTTTCGTTGGTCCAACTTCTTCTTGTCGGTCCGAGCTGTAGCTTTCATTGGTCTGACTTCTTCTTGTCGGTCCGAGCTGTAGCTTTCGTTAGTCCGACTTCTTCTTGTCGGTCCGAGCTGTAGCTTTCGTTGGTCTGACTTCTTCTTGTCGGTCTGAGATGTAGCTTTTGTTGTTCCGACTTCTTCTTGTCGGTCCGAGCTGTAGCATTCATTGGTCCGACTTCTTCTTGTCGGACCAAGCTGTAGCTTTCGTTGGTCCGACTTCTTCTTGTCGGTCCAAGCTGTAGCTTTCGTTGGTCTGACTTCTCTTGTCGGTTCAATTTGTAGCTTTTGTTGGTCCGACTTCTCCTGTCAGTCCAAGCTGTAGCTTTCGTTGGTCCGACTTTTCTTGTCGGGTCCAATCTGTAGCTTTCATTGGTCCGACTTCTCTTGTCGGGTCCAATCTGTAGCTTTCGTCGTTGGTCCGACTTTTCCTGTCGGTCCAGATGTAGCTTTCGTTGGTCCGACTTCTCTTGTCGGGTCCAATCTGTAGCTAAGTTATTTTTAGTATTCCATTTTTAGTCAGTCTTCGTCAGGCCACTTTTTATGGATTACTTTTTTATAACTTCTTACATTAATCTATTTTTATCGCTTTCATCTTAGCCGACTTTGTCGAAATCGGACGATGAATTCTGCTTTCACTTTTTTGCCGACCTTGTCGAAATCGGGCGATGAATTCTGCTTTCATCTTTGTCGACTTTTATCGTGATCGGGCAGTGAATTTGGTTTTCACCCCGCCGATTGATGACTTGCATCATCTACCCTTCTTTCTTGCATAAAGAAGACCATAAAAGAGCATAAATCTCATTTGATCAGTACAAGTCATGCATTATTTGATGAATATTATGGTACACTACTTTGAGATGAGTTGTGGTTAATTTCAAGTGAGAAAAGCATCAAAAATTGGGTAGAAGACAAACAAGAAGCTGGGCGTGTGAAACTGGCGTGCCACTTGAAGCAAACGCCATAAAAATGCAATGGCGTGGCACGCCAGGAGCTGGGTGTGGCACGCCAGTACTAAAGTCCAGAGAAGAAGTCCAAGCATGCATGTGGGCGTGGCACGCCAGAGACTGGACGTGGCATGCTAATACAAAATTTCAGAGAGCTACAATGGAGGACACAAAAGGGGCGTGGCACTTAAGCAGCATGGTGTGGCATGCTGGTACAACAATCCAGAGAAGGGGCTGAAGGCAATTGAAGACTGGGCGTGCCACTTGGTGTCGAAGGCGTGGCACGCCAACCATAGCATTTCACTATGGCGTGCCACTTGGTGTCGAAGGCATGGCACGCCAACCTTAGCATTTCACTATGGCGTGCCACTTGAAGACTGAGGTATGGCACGCCAACTACTGGAACCAAGATAAGATCATGGGCGTGGGACGTCAGCCTTTAGGTGTGGCACGCTGGTATAAGTTTCCAGAGAGGATTAAGGAGGCCAATTACATGGGGCGTGCCACTTGATATCGAAGGCGTGGCACGCCATTCACCATTTTTCATTTAGGCGTGCCACTTGAGCAACCAGGCGTGACATGCCAGTGTCATTCCGAGCAAAGCAATGGGGCGTGCCACTTGAGTTCGTGGTATGGCACGCCAAACAGAGGAATCACTCACTCACAAAAGGCGCGTGGCACGCCAGACCCTGGGCGTGCCACGCTAGTTCAACTTTCCAGAGAAGCCTAGCCAAGCATAAAGCAAAGGGCGTGGCACGCCAGTACAAGTTTCCAGAGGCAAAGAGAAGTGAGAAAGGCAAGGGGCGTGCCACTTGAGTTCGAAGGCGTGGCACGCCAACACAAGAAATCCACTATGGCGTGCCACTTGAGTTCGAAGGCGTGGCGTGCCAAGGTTGAGAGAGGGACGAGCGTGCCACTTGAAGGATTAGGCGTGGCACGCCAAGCTGGAAATGAAGGGCACGTGACACGCCAGCTGAGAAGTCATGCTTATTGAGTGTTTTCTTTTCCCTCCAAAATGTAATTTCCTTTTTCACTTTTGTAATTCTTTTATTTTACTAGGAGTAGTATAAATACCCCCAAGGAGTACTGAAGAGGGGGTTAAGCAGTCAGTTTTAGATCCACTTGTACACTTCACTTTTGAGTACTTTTTGAGCTATGAGTAGCTAACTTCCCTCTCATTAAGAGAGGAGCTCTGTTGTACTTGATGGATTGATGATAGTGAAATCCTTCTTCTCTTCATCTTCTCTTTGATTTGCTAGAAGGAATTTCGTTCTTAATGCTTAGTATTCAATTATCTTGGGAAAGAGATTGAATGCAATTGGGTTTCATGGGAACCTTGGGAAAGGAAACATGAAACCATGTTTGAAATCCCTTCTCACACTAGAGTAGAATCTGGGTTTTGGTGTTTGGATATATGAAATATAATCCTCCTTCTACTTGGACCTATGATGGTGTGTGGTATAATCAGGGACCAAGCATATCTCTCTTCATGAGCAATTAGACCAAGGAATTGGCTATTGATCAAGATCTGAGAGATTAAGTCACCAAGGGATTGGGGCTCAATCAATCATGATTGCCAAGAGGTCAATGAGTTGCATGATTGAAGGGGATATAAGCTAGATTCGATCTAAAGAGATAACATCTCCCAATCTCAATGAATTTCCCCATTCTTATCTATCCATTTCTTTACAGTTTATTTTTACATTCAGCAATTCCCCATTCACATTTACATTCAAGTCATTTGTGATTCTGTACTTTACTTTTTGCCATTTATATTTCTGCACTTTATTGATTTTCTTTATATTCTAGTCATTTACATTTCTGTCATTTACAATTCTGCACTCTACAATCTTATTGATCCGCTTGACTAATTCATCAATTAATTAAAACTGCTCGAATTTGCCAATCTCTGTGGATACGTTCCCACTCCATTCTTGGTTATTACTTGATGATAATTTTGGTGCGCTTGCCAAAAGGACTAATTCACCAATTTTGAATGGGGTGTGAATTCCGGTCATCACCGACCTTGTCGTGATCAGGCAGTGAATTTTTGCGCTCAGATTAATGCGTCTTGGTAGGAAACTTTTTGGGGAATCTGCAAACTTTATTTAGATAATAAACCACTATTTTATGGTTTATATTGTGTTTAATTGTGTGGTTTTATCATGATCCTTACCCACTTATTCATTAAATTAGCATGAAATTATAATTCCTTCCTGAATTTATAACATGTTTGAAAACTGCTTCCTAGAGACTTTAATTATGTATTTTTAATTCTCCTTTATTTCATTCGATGCCGTGATCTGTGTGTTGAGTGTTTCAGACTTTATAAGGCATGAATGAGTTGGAGATTGGAAAGGAAGCTAGCAAAAATAGAAGGAACACAAGAATTTGAGGAGATAACCAGCGAGAAGTGACGCGGTCGCATGGCTCACGCGACCGCGCGAAGGAGAGCAAATCGCAGTGACGCGGCCGCATGGCTCACGCGGCCACGCAGATTGGAAAAGCTCAAGCGACACGGTATCATGGACGACGCGAACGCGTGGCAAGGAAAAGCGCGAATGACGCGTCCGCATGGATGACGCGATCGCGTGACATGTGCGATCTGCATAATCTGCAGAATTCGCTGGGGGCGATTTTGGACCTTATTTCGACCCAGTTTTTAGCCCGGAACAGCAGACTAGAGCCAGAGAATATGCAGAAACAAAGCACAACATTCATTCTACACAGTTTTCCGTTTTAGATCTAGTTTTACTCCTTTAGGTTTTTCTCTCTAGGTTTTAGAATTTTAATTTTTAATTGGTCTTAGCATTGGAACATTGAGAAGAGTTATTTTCTCATCAAGACTTTGTCATTCTAGTTCGTTCTCTTAACTTGGTTTTATTCTTCCATGTTCTTCGCTTTGTTCAATTTTGTCATTTGAATACTTTCATGATTATTTAATACAAGGATTATTTCTTCCATTTTAATTTATTTTCCACTCCAATAATCATGTCTTCTTTTAATTCTCTTTCATATGTTATGGATTTATTGTTTACAATGAGTGAGTAGTTTCTTCACTTGATGGGGAGTTGATTGAAAGGAACTCTTGAGTTGGAAGGAATTAAAGAGAATTTGTAATTGGGTTAACTGTTGGATTGCTATCCAGTCACTAACACCAATCCCTTTGAACTAAGTGGGTTGCAACTCGTGAATAGATCTAGCATTCCAACTTGTTTGACTTTCCTTTACCTAGTAAAGGATAACTAAACAGAACAACCATTAATTATAAATTAATCTTGAAATCATCCCATCAATCATAGAGATTCCAACTAATCAACTCCCAGTCAAGGCTTTCATTCATATTATTTAAATTTTCTCAATTTAATTTTCCATCTACTTAACTCAACCTTTTGGAACATCTGATTAATAAAATAGCACACTTTTCTGCAACTCGTTGGGAGACGACCTGGGACTCCAACTCCCAGTAATTTTTAATTTAAACTCTCTGTGACATATTTCTAAATTGATAGGCAGATTTTCGGTGAGTTAAGAACTATACTTGCAATGTAACTATTTTAATAATTTTTAATTCACCAACTTCTGTGCCTCATCATGTGTGCACGTTTAGTGCTTACCCTTATAGGTCCAGCAATCTTTTAGATCTCGGCTTGGTGCCCTTCTTAGGTTGCAGGCATGCCATGACCTTGGTAGCTCTCGCCCCTCGAGGTCGGACACTTTGTGGTGACCTTTCCCTAGTACTTCTGAACAACTTGGAATGGTCCTTTCCAGTTGGCTGCTAGCTTCGCTTCTCCTGACTGACCTTATGTCCATTCGACGCTTTAGTGCTTCCTTTCTAATCTAATCTCTTTCTCAGACTTCTGGAAGTAGGTCGAGCTCTTCTCTTTGAGTTTGGGAGTTGGTATCTTTGTTGTTCTTGATTTGAGCCATTTCTCACTTCTTTTCTACAGGTTAGTCATTCTTTTCTCTCTCTTTTTTTACTTTCGACAACTGTGCATGCTTTTGATGTAAAGCTTTGACTTTGTATTTGGGTCTCTGAAGAACTTTGGTTCTTTCTGTAAAAAAGTTTGCATTTTGATTGTTTGTTGTGACTTTTTTTTTGTCGTTCGCCATTAAGAAGAATGTGTGCTTTGCTTAGGGTTTTGTTGCTGTTCCTGTTTCTTTTCATCGTTGCCTGACTCCTTTTGTACAAAAGTTCTAGCTTTTATTTTGACCTTTTGTTTGAGAGGTGTTCGGACTCTTTGGGTATAGATTGTCGACTTCTCTTCTCTGTGTTCTTGCCCTGTTGTTGCCTCCAAAGTGTGCCCCTAGACTTTTGTGTGAGTCCTGGGGTTTCCCTTTTACTGATGTATCTGACACTTGATGTTTTGCTGTTATTGTCCGAGTTGTTTGGTAGTAACCCATTTTTTTTCTTACTGTAGGAATATTTGACCTATGTCTTCCCGCAAAAACATTGCTGAGATGTCTACTAAGATCCCACACGGTATGTCTGACTGGCTGGATCCATAGTTTTATTGTGTCTTCCTGAGTACTGTGTGTGACATAGGAGGTTCCATATAATTTGTAGGGATAGGGATAAGGAGAAGAATCATGAGTTGGTGTCGCCGAACCCTGAGGAGCGGGTTTGTTTTCCTTCCTTAACTCCGGGGGAACGACCCTGACCTGATATGGTTCAAACGCATTGTCCACCCTATACTATTATATATTGTTGGAAAGCCCTGAATGTCTACTTTCCAATGCCATTGGAAGCACATCATTTGGAGCTCCACAGCTCGAGTTATACTCCGTCGAAGGTGCAGAGGTCAGTTGGCCTCACTGCAGGTTGACACCATATTCGTTTATGCACATTTCCGGGCAGTTTTCTCCCTCAATTTTAGTGTCCACCATGCAGTGCCATATATGCTTGGAAAGCTCTTGATTCCTATTTTCCATTGCTTTTTGAATCACCTCATTTGGAGCTATGTAGCTCAAGTTATTCTTGTTGGAAGTATACCCCTTGTATGCATGTGTGGCGCCAACATTTGCCAAAAAGCTTAAGGCAAACATTGGCGCAAGCTTTTTCTCCCCTGGGTATGTTGGTATGGCGCCAACGTTTGCCAAAAAGCTTGAGGCAAATGTTGGCGCAAGCTTTTTCCTCCAGGGTGTTTGTTTTGTGGTGCCAACGTTTGCAAAAAAGCTTGAGGCAAACGTTGGCGCAAGCTTTTGCTCCATCCAGGGTGTTTTCAACTCTTCCAAAAGTTTGAGCTAAAGCTTGAGGCAAACTTTGGCTCAAGCTTTTTGTTCTCTCTTGCTCCTAGCCATTCCTTCTTTCTTCAACCTTCTTCAAAGCTCTTTTCACCTATCATCAATCAACCAAGCACATCAAAGCTATGCTCAAAATCATGAGATTGTTATTCTTTCATAATATATAACAATTATAGCACAAAGTCTCATGAAAATGCATTAATTTATCCATGGTTGATTGAATCAAAGGAAACATGAAATTCTACCCAATTGGCTTACTTATGGCTCAAGAAAGTGCATAAAACCTATTGAAAACAAAGGAAAAAGCATAGAAAAACATGACATGGTGACATGTCATCACAACACCAAACTTAAACCTTGCTTGTCTCCAAGCAAGAAAAGAATCATGCAATAAAGATTGACAAACCAAGGTGAGAAGAATAGCAAATTAATGTTCATGGTAAGCTAGTTTTCTAAGCATGCTACAATCACAAAAGAAATGTAAATGATTGATGCTTCTATATAGCTCAATTTATGAAATCTTTTTCTTATATTTCTTCCTTGAAACAAGCTTTTGATTTTCTTATTTAGCTTCTCCTTTTGGGTGCTTTGCCCCATGAGTTGATAACAAAGCTACGACTTCTAAATGCTTTATTTTCAAGTATTACCACTTGATACATAAGCACCACAAGCATTTGATTAGAGGACATCATTAAGCTCATTTTTTCTTTTCTTTTCTTGACTCTCTAATCATTGATGCTCAGAGCCTTGAGCTTTGAGGGAGTGCTGATGACAAGTCATCTTAGCCTAGTTTCACTAGCCTTTTTCTTGTATTTTCATTTGAATTATGCACTTTCTTGAGCCATAAGCAAGCTAATTTGGTGGATTTTCATGCTTCCTTTGATTTAATCAACCATAGATGAATTAATGCAATTTCATGAGGTTTTATGCTATAATTGTCACATATTATGAAAGGATGAATATCTCATGATTTTTAGCATAGCTTTGATGTGTTTGGTTGATTATTAATAGGTGAAGAAAGCTTGGAGAAAGGTTGAAGCAAGAAGGAATGGCTAGGAGGAAGAGAGGACAAAAAGTTTGAGCAAAAGTTTACCTCAAACTTTAGCTCAAACTTTTGGAATAAGTGAAAATAAACCAGGGAGCAAAAAGCTGGACCAAAAGTTTGCCTCAAACTTTTGTGCAAACTTTTGGGCAAAAAGCTTGAGCAAAAGTTTGCCTCAAACTTTAGCTCAAACTTTTGGGAGAAAAGCTTGAGCCAACGTTTGCCTCAAACTTTTCGGCAAACGTTGGCATCAAAAATCAACACCCTGGAGAGCAAAAGTTTGCGCCAACGTTTGCCTCAAACTTTTTGGCAAACGTTGGCGCATGAACAACACACCCTGGAGAGCAAAAGTTTGCGCCAACGTTTGCCTCTAACTTTTTGGCAAACGTTGGCGCCATGAGTGTGCAAGGGGAGGCCAACGTTTGAGCAAAAGTTTGACCCCAAACTTTTGCCCCAACGTTGGTATCAGCAAAATGGGGTGGCTGATGTGAAAAGTTTGAGTAAAAGTTTGCCTCAAAATTTTACTCAAGCTTTCATGATTCCAAACCCGGTTCAATTCGGTTCTTCTCCAAACTCCATGAGCAATCAACCAAGGCCTCTATCAACCCAATTCCATCAAGAGCAAAGGCCCAATTGAAGGCTTGAAGACCATTTGAAGAAAGTGTATAAATAGCATAGGATTTAAGTTTTTGAGGAGCTTTCCTTTTGAGTTTTCATAGAGAGTTTTCGGAGAATTTTGGTGTTGAGTGAATTTTAATTTCTACGTCTCGGGGAAGGAGAATTGAATTCCCTTCCTCTTAGTTTTCTTGCTTTCAATTTCAATTACAATTGTCTTGGATCTTGGGTTGGAGAATTGAAGGAATTCTGTTTCAATCTCATCCTAAGATCTCTCTGTTTCATTTTACTGCACAATTGAATTTCCATTTCTATTAATTGCTTCTGTTTCTACTCTTTCTGTACTTTATATTTCTTTAATTTCTTTGCAATTTCTCTTGTTGGATCTAGGAAGGCATTGAGATCTAGACTTGGTTTTCTAGTCTCTTGAGTCTTGAGATCTAAATTCTCATTTTACTTCTCTGTTTAACGCTTTTCATGCTCATTTACAATTCTGTTATTAGATCTGATTCAATCCAAGTTTTCTTCTATTCCTCTGCTTGTTGCAATTTTACTTTTTCTTGTTTAATTTCTGCAAATCCAATTCCCAATTCCCTTTACAATTCAAGCCATTTACATTTCTTGCACTTTAAGATTCTGCAATTTACATTTCTTGCGTTCTAAGTTTCTGCCATTTAATTTCTTGTTCTTTAAGATTCAGCACTTTATTTCCTGTTCTCTTTAATTTCATGCGAATTACCCATTCCCTTTACTTTCCATGCAATTTAAATTCTGTTAATTACAAATCACTCAACCAAATCTTGATTCGCTTGACTAAATCAACTACTAAACTAAAATTGCTCAATCCTTCAATCCCTGTGGGATGGACCTCACTCCCGTGAGTTTTTATTACTTGATGCGACCCGGTGCACTTGCCGGTGAGTTTTGTGTCGGATCGTTTTCCGCACATCAAGTTTTTGGCGCCGTTGCCAGGGATTGATTAGATTGACAATGATTAAGCGAGGTGGTGATCTAGATCTAGCATTTTTATTTTCTGTTTCTCTAATTTTTGACTAACACGCTAACTGTTTGAATTTTTGCTTAAGCTAACTAAAACTTCATTCTAGCAGTAGATTGAAGTATCACTGGTTTGTGTGTTTCTTATGTTCTGCTTGTATGTCAGGTACAGGAAGAACCACACCAACCTTTCATGAACAAGACGAAAGAACTCTCAGGAGGTTAAGAAGAGCTGAAAGAGGGAAAAATATTGTTGAAGAAGAGGAATCAGAAGAAGAATTTCAAGATATGGAGGAACATTCAACCAATCCACCTGGTGGAGCAGACAATAACAACAACAACTCACCCCAGAGGAGAGTATTGGCCTCCTACACCTTTGCAAATGCTAGACATTGTGGAAGCAGCATTCTCACCCCTAATGTCAATGCAAATAACTTTGAATTAAAGCCACAACTCATTACATTGGTCCAAAACAACTGCTCGTTTGGGGGAGGACCATTGGAGGATCCAAATCAACATCTATCTACCTTCTTAAGGATTTGTGACACTGTCAAGTCCAATGGCGTGAATCCTGAGACTTACAAGCTTCTGCTATTCCCGTTCTCATTAAGGGACAAGGCCGCACAATGGCTTGAAACTTTTCCTCAAGGAAGCATCACTAGCTGGGATGATTTGGTGACTAAATTTCTAGCCAAATTCTATCCACCTCAAAGAGTCATCAGGCTGAAAACTGAGGTGCAAACATTCACACAATTGGATGCTAAAAATCTGTATGAAGCATGGGAGAGATACAAGGCTCTACTGAGGAAATGTCCTCCAGAAATGTTCACTGAGTGGGACAAGCTACAGAACTTTTATGAAGGACTCACTCTAAAGGCTCAAGAATCACTTGACCACTCAGCTGGAGGATCATTGCAACTGATGAAAATAGCAGAAGAAGCTCAAAATCTTATTGACATGGTGGCCAACAATCAATATTTCTTTGCTCATCAAAGAAACCGCCAACCATCACAAAGGAGAGGAGTAATGGAGCTAGAAGGAGTGGACTCAATCTTGGCTCAAAACAAGATGATGCAGCAGCAAATTTAACAACAATTTGAGCAAATGGCCAAGAGGATTGATAGCCTCCAAGTTGCAGCAGTTAACACAAGCCAACCATCATCCACATGGGGGCAAAATGAAGAAACTCAAGAAGAACAACAACAAGAGCAAGTACAGTATATGCACAACCAAGGACCAAATGAAGTGTATGGTGATACATACAATCCATCCTGGAAGAACCACCTAAACCTCAGATGGGGAGATAATCACACCCAAAACCAACAACCATGGCAGAGGAACTCAAACCAAAACAACCCAAGAAGCAACCAAAACCACAACCAGCAGCAAACTAACCAGAACCCCTATAGAAAACCTCAAAACAACTACCCCAACCCCAACCAGTACCATTCCAATAACCAACCCACCAACCAAAATGCCTACCATCCACCACCCACATCTCATAACCCACCTCAAGTATCACCTGAATCTCAAAGACTCACTAACTTGGAGACCTTGATGGATAAAATGTTGAAACACCAGGAAATGACAACCAAGAACCATGAAGCCTCCATAAAAAGCCTAGAGAGGCAAATTGGGCAAATCTCCAAACAGATTTTTGTTGAGAGACCTTCAAGTTCACTGCCGAGTGACACAATCCCAAATCCTAAGGAAGAATGCAAGGTGATACAATTAAGGAGCGGGAGAACATTGAAGAGCAGCAAGAGACCACTAGAAGAGGAACAGTCAACACACACAGAAGAAGCCAATGATGATGATGCAATGGCAAGCAAGCAAGCTTCAAAACAAATTCAAGAAAAGGAGAAACAATAAAAAATTCCAAAAAAGGGGAATGAAGCAATTGAAGAGCCAACAAAGAACCAAAAGCAACAAGCAGAGAAGGCCTTTGTACCTCCACTGCCATATCCCCAGAGATTCAACAAGGAGGCAAAGGACCAACAATTTCACAAGTTCCTTGAGACTTTCAAGAAGTTGGAGATAAATATCCCCTTGGCTGAGGCACTGGAGCAGATGCCCCTATATGCCAAGTTCATGAAGGAGTTAATCAACAAGAAGAGAAGTTGGCAAGAAAAGGAAACTATCATGCTCACTGAAGAATGTAGCGCTGTGATCCAGATGGGTATCCCACCAAAGCTCAAAGATCCAGGGAGTTTTGTAGTCTCATGCACCATAGGCAAGATAACATTGGAAAACGCCCTGTGTGATCTAGATGCCAGCATCAACTTGATGCCTCTATCATTGATGAGAAAGCTTGCCATAGAAGAAATTAAACCCACCAGGATGTCACTAGTCATGGCTGATAGATCAATCAAGACACCCAATGGTGTTGTGGAGAATTTACTAGTGAAGGTTGGAAAGTTTATCTTCCCCGCAGAATTCGTGATCCTAGACACAGAAGGGGAAGGGAGTAGCTCAATCATCTTGGGGAGACCATTTCTAGCCACAGCAAGAACCACTATTGATGTGGAGAAAGGAGAAATGACCTTCAGGGTGCATGATGAACAAATGGTAATCAATGTCTTCAAATCAATGCAACACCCCTCAGAGCAAGAAAATTACATGAATGTGGACATGATTGAAGGGCTGGTAGAAGAAATGTTTGAAGACAACTATTTGGAGCATCAGAAAGAATAAAGAGAGGAAATGATAGAAATACTCATTGAAGACAAGAAAGAGGACAAACCAAAACAGGAGTTGAAACCTCTCCCTCCTCACCTCAAATACGTGTTTCTTGGGGAAGCAGAGGCATTTCCAGTAATTATAAATTCCTCTTTGAACATGGATGAGGAAGCAAGGTTGATTGAAGTATTAAAAACTCACAAAACAGCCTTGGGGTGGACAATTGAGGACATCAAAGGCATCAGCCCTGCTATCTGCATGCATAAAATTTTATTGGAGGAAGAATCAAAACCTGTGGTTCAACCTCAAAGAAGACTCAACCCAACCATGAAAGAGGTGATTCAAAAAGAAGTGATGAAGCTATGGAATACAGGGATAATTTTCCCAATCTCAGACAGCTCTTGGGTGAGTCCGGTTCAAGTTGTGCCGAAAAAAGGAGGAAAGACAGTCATCACCAATGAAAAGAATGAGTTGATCCCCACTAGGACAGTGACTGGGTGGAGAATGTGCATAGACTACAGGAAATTGAATGATGCAACAAGAAAAGATCATTTTCCTTTACCATTCATCGATCAAATGTTGGAAAGACTAGCAGGCCATGCTTATTATTGCTTCCTGGATGGGTATTCGGGTTACAATCAAATAGTGGTGGACCTCAAGGATCAAGAGAAGACCTCCTTCACATGCCCATTTGGAGTTTTTGCCTATAGAAGGATGCCCTTTGGGCTATGCAACGCCCCAGCCACTTTTCAAAGGTGTATACTTTCTATTTTTTCTGATATGGTGGAAAAGTTTTTAGAAGTCTTCATGGATGATTTTTCTGTTTTTGGCAATTCATTTAACACTTGCTTGCATAACTTAACTCTTGTTTTGAAAAGATGCCAAGAAACTAATTTGGTGTTGAATTGGGAAAAATGCCATTTCATGGTTCCGGAAGGAATAGTTCTTGGGCATAAAGTGTCATGTAGAGGTATAGAAGTTGATAAAGCTAAAATAGAAGTTATTGAAAAGCTCCCTACACCTGTTAATGTAAAAGCAGTGAGAAGTTTTCTTGGGCATGATGGCTTCTACAGAAGGTTCATCAAGGACTTTTCAAAAATAGCAAAAACATTGAGCAATTTGCTAATGAATGATGTTCCCTTCATTTTTGATGATAATTGTAGACATGCCTTTGAAACTCTCAAGAGAAAGCTCATTACAGCACCAATCATCACACCCCCTGATTGGAATTTACCTTTTGAACTTATGTGTGATGCAAGCAACCTTGCTATCGGTGCTGTATTGGGGGCAAAAGAAGGACAAATTGCATCATGTCATATATTATGCTAGTAAAGTGTTGAATGAAACACAGAAAAATTATACCACCACTGAAAAAGAACTTTTAGCAATTGTATATGCATTTGATAAGTTTAGACAATACTTGATTGGCTCAAAAGTTATAGTATACACTGACCATTCTGCCCTCAAGTATTTAATGTCTAAACAGGATTCAAATCCAAGGCTTGTCAGGTGGGTGTTGTTGCTACAAGAATTCGATATTGAAGTGAGGGATAGGAAGGGAAGTGAAAATCAAGTAGCAGATCATCTATCAAGAGTGCCACAAGAAGCTGAGCAAGACAAGCCACATCAAGTCAATGAGAACTTCCCTGATGAACATCTCTTCCAAATTCAACAAACACCTTGGTTTGCTGACATAGCAAACTACAAGGTAGGAAGGAAGATACCTCAAGAGTTTTCCAAACAACAAATGAAGAAATTACTCAATGAAGCAAGGAAGTTCTTGTGGGATGAACCTTTTCTATTCAAGAGATGCTCTGATGGAATAATTAGGAGGTGTGTCCTTGAAAATGAAATGAAGGACATACTATGGCATTGCCATGGCTCAGCATATGGTGGACACTTTGGACCAGAGAGAACAGCTGCAAAGGTATTACAGAGTGGGTTTTATTGGCCAACCATCTTCAAGGATGCCAGAGAGTTTGTTCACCAATGCAATGAATGTCAAAGAACTGGAGGACTAACAAAGAAAAATGAGATGCCTCAAAATTTCATCCTGGAAGTGGAGGTGTTTGACTTATGGGGCATTGATTTCATGGGACCTTTTCCTCCTTCCTACTCTTTCAGATATATCCTGGTGGCAGTAGAGTATGTATCAAAATGGGTGGAGGCCATAGCCACAACCACCTGTGATGCACAGATCGTCCTCCAATTCCTTAAAAAGCACATTTTCACAAGATATGGGGTGCCCAAGGGGCTGGTTAGTGATGGAGGTGGTCACTTTTGCAACAAACAGATGGAGAAACTCCTCCACAAATATGGAGTAATCCATAAAGTAGCCACACCTTACCACACTCAAACTAACGGCCAAGCTGAACTAGCAAATAGGGAATTAAAGAAGATCCTAGAGAAAACAGTGGAAATCACAAGAAAATACTGGGCTCGGAAGCTAGAGGATGCATTATGGGCATATAGGACAGCTTTTAAAACTCCTATTGGCGAGTCACCTTTTCAGCTATTGTATGGCAAATCCTGCCACCTCCCTGTAGAGCTTGAACACAGAGCTTTTTGGGCCACTAAACTCCTCAACCTTGATCCCCAAGCTGCAGGAGAGAAAAGGTTGTTACAACTAAATGAGTTAGATGAATTCAGGCTAGAAGCTTATGAAAGTGCTAAGATATACAAGGAAAGAGCTAAGAGGTGGCATGACAAGAAGATCACAAAGAAGGAATTCAAGCCAAGACAGCAAGTACTCCTGTATAATTCAAGGCTTAAGATTTTCCCTGGCAAACTGAAGTCTAAGTGGACTGGCCCATACTTGGTAACAAAGGTTTTTCCTTACGGGAGTATTGAACTGCTAGATGAAGCAACAAAGAATCAATTCACAGCAAATGGTCACAGAGCAAAGCTGTACGTGGGAGGACAATGGGATAAGGAAAAAGAGGTCCAGAACCTACAGCCTTCTTGAAAGGACTTGAAGGATGTCAAGCTAGTGACAATAAAAGAGCGCTTGTTGGGAGGCAACCCAACCTGAGGTAGTTTTCTTTTCATAGCTTTTTCAATAAAAATGTTGAATAATTGATATGTACTGCAAGGAGCTAAGTTTGGTGTTGCACACCAAAAACAACTTAAGGGAGAATGGAGGATTCTAAGTTTGGTGTTCCACCAAAACCTCATTCAAAAGCACATTTTAACTTCCTGCACATTGCTAGTTCCAAGCAATCAAACAGATTATTCAACCACCGCTTTTTAGTCTTAACCTCATAATCTTTAGCAAGGACACAAGATTTTGCCTAGAGTTAACCTGCTGTATCCAGAGAAGTGGCAAGAAATTAAGTTTGGTGTCCCCACACCAAATTAAATCCACAAGCCACACTCAATTCATGCATACTAACTGGTCATCTAAGGGCTTGAGAAGCAAGCAACTTTTGAGAATTGTGCAGGGAATTCACCACCATTTGAAGACACTATGCATCATAACTCAAAAGGGGACAACAGAAGCAAGGACAAAGGAACTGCAAACCAATAGGTTGTATTTACACTTAACTCTTGCTGTTGAAAGATGTTTTGACTTATGTTTTGTTAAAGTGTTCATCTAATACAAGTAGAATCACTCTTAAAATAAGTAAGCTAGACTATGTGTGTGCTTGTGTGTTTACTTTCATTGAACAAAAAGCATGTTTTGTCCCCTGCATCTTTAATTCAATAAAAGAAATGTTTGAATATGAAGTGAGACAGTTCTCTGTTAGATAGAAGTATAATAAAAGTAAGTGGTGGTGTGTGTGTGTGTGATTGTATAATAGCTCACTTTTAGTGAATAAAAGAACTAGGATGTCTCCCTCTAAGTAGAAAGTGGATTACTGTCTATGAATCTCAATCAAATAAAAGTCCTTGGTTGAAAAGAAAAACAAAAACAAAAAGAGAGAAGAAAAGCCAAAAATGGCAATAGAACAAAAGAAAAACAAAAAGAAACAAAGCTAGACACCAATAGCTTGAACCTTAGAATATATGCCTGTGGTGTCTTTGTACTAGGATCTGCTTGGATTATTAAGCTCTTTGGAGTGCATCAACACTTGGTGACTTGGGTTAACTAACCCGGGATCATCAGCTGAAAGTCCATTATCAAGAGCAACCTAACTACAAGGCATTTAGTAGCCCAAAGAGGTGCTGGGCATCAATGTTTTAAGAAGGAATGTGAGCCAAGTGTCTATAGTGAATAATGTGTCAAGTATAAAGAAAAGAAAATGAACTTGCTACACATGACACTCAAATAAAGCTTATGAACAAAATAATAGCCAATGATAAAGGAATAATGAGAGGTCATAGCAGTATGTTACTTGAAGCTTGAAGGAGACTTTCTAGGCTTAAGAGTCAATAAAAAAGTGAGTGTTTACATATCCACATAAAACCCCATGAACTACCAATAACACTCTACTAGCATGAATATCCTCTTCCATTTCATTCTTTCTTCTCAATAAATCTTTTCTTGCTTGGGGACAAGCAAGCTTTAAGTTTGGTGTTGAGATGACAAGTCATCTTAGCCTAGTTTCACTAGCCTTTTTCTTATATTTTCATTTGAATTATGCACTTTCTTGAGCCATAAGCAAGCTAATTTGGTGGATTTTCATGCTTCCTTTGATTTAATCAACCATAGATGAATTAATGCAATTTCATGAGATTTTATGCTATAATTGTCACATATTATGAAAGGATGAATATCTCATGATTTTTAGCATAGCTTTGATGTGTTTGGTTGATTATTAATAGGTGAAGAAAGCTTGGAGAAAGGTTGAAGCAAGAAGGAATGGCTAGGAGGAAGAGAGGACAAAAAGTTTGAGCAAAAGTTTGCCTCAAACTTTAGCTCAAACTTTTGGAATAAGTGAAAATGAACCAGGGAGCAAAAAGCTGGACCAAAAGTTTGCCTCAAACTTTTGTGCAAACTTTTGGGCAAAAAGCTTGAGAAAAAGTTTGCCTCAAACTTTAGCTCAAACTTTTGGGAGAAAAGCTTGAGCCAACGTTTGCCTCAAACTTTTCGGCAAACGTTGGCATCAAAAATCAACACCCTGGAGAGCAAAAGTTTGCGCCAACGTTTGCCTCAAACTTTTTGGCAAACGCTGGCGCATGAACAACACACCCTGGAGAGCAAAAGTTTGCGCCAACGTTTGCCTCTAACTTTTTGGCAAACATTGGCGCCATGAGTGTGCAAGGGGAGGCCAACGTTTGAGCAAAAGTTTGACCCCAAACTTTTGCCCTAACGTTGGTATCAGCAAAATGTGGTGGCTGATGTGAAAAGTTTGAGTAAAAGTTTGCCTCAAACTTTTACTCAGACTTTTACTCAAGCTTTCATGATTCTAATCCCGGTTCAATTCGGTTCTTCTCCAAACTCCAAGAGCAATCAACCAAGGCCTCTATCAACCCAATTCCATCAAGAGCAAAGGCCCAATTGAAGGCTTGAAGACCATTTGAAGAAAGTGTATAAATATCATAGGAATTAAGTTTTTGAGGAGCTTTCCTTTTGAGTTTTCATAGAGAGTTTTCGGAGAGCTTTTGGTGTTGAGTGAATTTTAATTTCTAAGTCTCGGGGAAGGAGAATTGAATTCCCTTCCTCTTAGTTTTCTTGCTTTCAATTTCAATTACAATTGTCTTGGATCTTGGGTTGGAGAATTGAAGGAATTCTGTTTCAATCTCATCCTAAGATCTCTCTGTTTCTTTTTACTACACAATTGAATTTCCATTTCTATTAATTGCTTCTGTTTCTACTCTTTCTACACTTTACATTTCTTTAATTTCTTTGCAATTGCTCTTGTTGGATCTAGGAAGGCATTGAGATCTAAACTTGGTTTTCTAGTCTCTTGAGTCCTGAGATCTAAATTCTCATTTTACTTCTCTGTTTAACGCTTTTCATGCTCATTTACAATTCTATTATTAGATCTGATTCAATCCAAGTTTTCTTCTATTCTTCTACTTGTTGCAATTTTACTTTTCCTTGTTTAATTTCTGCAAATCCAATTCCCAATTTCCTTTACAATTCAAGCCATTTACATTTCTTGCACTTTAAGATTCTGCAATTTACATTTCTTGCGTTCTATGTTTCTGCCATTTAATTTCTTGTTCTTTAAGATTCAGCACTTTATTTCCTGTTCTCTTTAATTTCATGCGAATTACCCATTCCCTTTACTTTCCATGCAATTTAAATTCTGTTAATTACAAATCACTCAACCAAATCTTGATTCGCTTGACTAAATCGACCACTAAACTAAAATTGCTCAATCCTTCAATCCTTGTGGGATCGACCTCACTCCCGTGAGTTTTTATTACGTGATGCGACCCGGTGCACTTGCCGGTGAGTTTTGTGTCGGATCGTTTTCAGCACATCAAGTGCTTTTGCACTTTGAGCCTAACGTTGACTTCTAAGTGTTTTGTTTTCAAGCATTTGGCTTGATACATAAACACCACAAGTACTTAACAAATAAATTGCCATTGGTACTCAGAGCCTTCAGCTTTCTCATTCTTTCCCTTTTTCTTTTCTTGCTTTAATTGTATTTGCTTCTTCAAGGTTTTCATGATTTTCAAAAGATTTCACAAAATGTCCTAGATGAAAACTTCAATTAAATAAAATCCAATGCAATTAAGCAACAATCAAACATACTAGCTTTCCAATACTTTTATGCACATGCTAAATTCTTCTTTAATTCCTTGTTTGTTTATGATCATGATACTTTATTACTTTTGAATTCACAAAACTCAAGTTGGTAATCATAATGCCACAGCAACATGTTACAAATCAAGATTCAAGTTATGCTTTATTCATACACACATGTAAACAGAAAGGATGAAGACAATCATGCAATTTAAGTGCTGGAAATAAATAAGAGGGAAAGGAACTCTACAACCTTGTAGTTCATCTTCATTATTGTTATTCTTTTTCCTCTATTCTTTTCTTTCCCTTGCCAAACTCAGAATGCTTGCTCATCCTCAAGCAACAATCAGAACAATGGCTATGGGGCTAAGATGGATCATGAATGTCTTACACAATGAAATGTTAGTAGCACATGTGTTTTAAGCAAGCAAAATGACAGATAACAATCAAGGCACAAGAGACAGAGACATTTTGATTGCAAACTTAAGAAGGTGAGCATAATACTTTGCATAAAGAATAAGTGGCACACCAAACTTACTGTGACACTTTCACTTGGAATTGATGCAAGTATCTTGTAAGGATTAGAACCAAATTTTGTTGCATAGCAACACCAAACTTAGAATGCAACCATATGTCAATTTATTGAAATTTAAACTAAACAAAGGAAGAAAACAAAGCAGAGAAAAAATGTTACCTACGGTTGGGTTACCTCCCAACAAGTGCTCTTTTAGTGTCATTAGCTTGACATGTTGTTCTTCACTTTCTTCCTCTTCTTCCAGTTTGTTAAGAGGAATGACTCCAAGAGGGGAGAAGTTTTAGTTATTGTCCCCTGTCTTGGTCTCCTTTCAACAAGCTTCCTTGTAAAATTGGCTTGATTGATCTTGCTTGCTGGATCAGGAGGAGGATTGTTTGCAGTTGACCTTCTCATGAATGTTGTCCTTGGTATCTTGGTCACAATCCTCTTCTTGGTGCTTTTGTCAATTGCCTTCACTTCTTGGATGTCAAGACATGGTTGCTGTGTGATTATTGGAGTGATTTCTTCATTAAGAGCCTCTTGAATTGGTGGTTCCAAGAGTTCTTCTTCTATGCATTTCTCTGCTTCAATTGAGGGTGACTTTTCTTGAGTGTCTTCCTCACTTTCTTGCTCCTCCACTCCTTCCCTTGTCACCTCAAGTGCAGTTTCATTTTCAACCACCTCATTCTTCATTGAAAGTTCACTTGATGCAGTGGCCTCCTTATCTTGCTCTTCCACTTTCTCCTTCATATCCATCAATTGGCCTTCATTTTTCTTGCTCAGTGGTTCTAAGCTCCTCCTTGTTTGCTCTAAGGGCCCATTCATCTTCTTGAGGATGGTTTCTTTCCAGGATTGGGGTTGTGTGTATCTTTCCACGAGTTTTCTGTGTATTTCAATGGCTTGGCATTGGCTTTCTAAGGGTTCTTTGGACCATTGAAGGTAATCCTCAACTGCTAATTCAAGAGATGAAGGTTGAGAGTAATTTTGGTGACATGGTTGTGTTGTGGTGAAGTTGTGTTGAGGGGTATGGAATGAGTTGTGTAATTGATGGGATGACTTGTATGGATTTTGGAGGAAACTTTGTGTTGAGGCATAATCAAGTGATGAAGAACTTTCAAATGAGAAACTGGGACGTGAGGGTGGATGCTCTTCCATTCTGATGCTTCCATCCACCATGAGGATAATGATATGAATCATTTTGTGGTGGTGGTTGGTATCCCATATGATTTTCTTGCTCATCTTGTGTCTCTAAAGCAAATCTCCATGAATTGGAGTGCTCAGAATGTGTATTCTCTTGGTGATATTCCCAGCCACCATTAGAGATTGGTGATGGTGGGTAATATCCCATAAAATTTGTTTGATCATAAGATGAGTTGAACTCCATTTAAATTTTGTAAAACACAACACCAAGGAAAATTGAAATTCATATCTCAGAGATGAATTTCTTAGTGAGGCAATAACTCAAACACCTTGGTTTCAACTTAGAACAGAGAACAAAAATAAAGAAAATGCTTGATCTAGACTTCTCACCCACTTAATCATTGTTGATCTAAATCAATCCCCGGCAACGGCGCCAAAAACTTGATGTGTATTTTTGGAAAACGAAACGAATTTCCAAAACCCAAATCTCTCCGGCAAGTATACCGGGTCGCATCAAGTAGTAAAACTCACGTGAGTGAGGTCGATCCCACAGGGATTGATGGATCAAGCAACTTTAGTGGGTGATTAGTTTAGTCAAGCTAACATTGAAGTGAATTGTGTGAATTTGTAGCCAACAGAAAGTAAATAACAATGAATTTAAAGTTGCAGAATGTAAATTGGCAAGTAACTTAAAGAGCAAGAAAGTAAAATAGCTGAAACTTAAATTGCAAGAAAAGTAAATTGCATGAAAAGTAAAGGGGCTGGGGTGTTGAAAATTAAAGAGAGCAGTAGATCAAGTAACTGGAAAGTTAAATTGCAAGAAGAATAAAAGGAATTAAGATTTGGGATGCACAATTAAACAAGGAAATATGCAGAGCAATAAATCCGAGGAAGTAGTAAAATGCAATAGATCTCAACAGAGAAGGAAAATTGCTTAAAGAAGCAAAACAGAAATATAACTCAATTGCAAAATCTAAATGAGAGGTTGAAGATCTCAGGGGTTTGAAGAGACTAGAAAACAAGTCTAGATCTCAATTCCTTCCTTGATCCAACAGAGAATAATTACAGAAGAAAAAGAGATGAAAGCAGTAAACAAGTGTTGATTTAAATCCTTAATTCACTGAAATTTTATAGAAGAAGAACAAGAGAAATCTCAAAGTGAGAATGAAACAGAATTCCTTCAATTCTCAACCCAAGATTCAAAACAAAGAGAAAAACTAAAGAGAGAGAGTTCTCTATTCCTAATGCTCCCTCGTGGAGCTAGCCTTCTCAATGGAGCCCCCCTCCCTATTGGAGCTAGCCTCTTTTCTAATCGAGCTCACCTCCTTTCTAAAATGAGAATGATGCCTTATATAGGCTTTTTACAAAATGAAAATGAAAATGAAAGTGAAATTAAAGACAAATTACAATTAAATGAAATTCCTATTTTATCTATCTCTTGTGCCTTTGAGTGATGATAATGGGCTTTGCGTGCTTTAGATTTGGGTTGAAGATGGCCTCTGTTGATTGCTCTTGGAGTTGGAGAGAAACCCACTTGTGAACCGGGCCATGAACCATTAAAGCTTGGGTCAAAGTTTGAGGCAAACTTTGACTCAAACTTATTCACCAAACTCATCATGCAGATGGCCATTTTGCTGTCATCCACGTTTGAGCCAAAGTTTGAGGTCAAACTTTGAGCCAAACGTGGATCCCTCTTGTTACATATCAAGCCTTGGGGCGCTACTTTGTCCTCTTGTCAACGTTGCCAATTTTATGCCCACTATAGACTATTATATATGGTTGGAAAGCTCTGAATGTCAGCTTTCTAACCCAATTGGAATCATCTCAATTAGACATCTACAACTCAAGTTATGCTCCTTTGAAAAGGACAGGGTCGCTGGCTTTGGTGTGCAACGTTTGAGGTAAAGTTTGCCTCAAACGTGGTCGAAAACGCCAGTTCTGATGGCTCAAACGCATTGTCCACCCTATACTGTTATATATTTTTGGAAAGCCCTAAATGTCTACTTTCCAATGCCGTTGGAATCGCATCATTTGGAGCTCCACAGCTCGAGTTATACCCCGTCGAAGGTGCAGAGGTCAGTTGGCCTCACTGCAGGTTGCCACCATGTTCGTTTATGCACATTTCGGGGCAGTTTTCTCCCTCAATTTTAGTGTCCACCATGCAGTGCCATATATGCTTGGAAAGCTCTCGATTCCTATTTTCCATTACTTTTTGAATCACCTCATTTGGAGCTCTGTAGCTCAAGTTATTCTTGTTGGAAGTATACCCCTTGTATGCATGTGTGGCGCCAACGTTTGCCAAAAAGCTTTTGTGGTGCCAACGTTTGCCAAAAAGCTTGAGGCAAACGTTGGCGCAAGCTTTTGCTCCATCCAGGGTGTTTTCAACTCTTCCAAAAGTTTGAGCTAAAGCTTGAGGCAAACTTTGGCTCAAGCTTTTTGTTCTCTCTTGCTCCTAGCCATTCCTTCTTTCTTCAACCTTCTTCAAAGCTCTTTTCACCTATCATCAATCAACCAAGCACATCAAAGCTATGCTCAAAATCATGAGATTGTTATTCTTTCATAATATATAACAATTATAGCACAAAGTCTCATGAAAATGCATTAATTTATCCATGGTTGATTGAATCAAAGGAAACATGAAATTCTACCCAATTGGCTTACTTATGGCTCAAGAAAGTGCATAAAACCTATTGAAAACAAAGGAAAAAGCATAGAAAAACATGACATGGTGACATGTCATCACAACACCAAACTTAAACCTTGCTTGTCTCCAAGCAAGAAAAGAATCATGCAATAAAGATTGACAAACCAAGGTGAGAAGAATAGCAAATTAATGTTCATGGTAAGCTAGTTTTCTAAGCATGCTACAATCACAAAAGAAATGTAAATGATTGATGCTTCTATATAGCTCAATTTATGAAATCTTTTTCTTATATTTCTTCCTTGAAACAAGCTTTTGATTTTCTTATTTAGCTTCTCCTTTTGGGTGCTTTGCCCCATGAGTTGATAACAAAGCTACGACTTCTAAATGCTTTATTTTCAAGTATTACCACTTGATACATAAGCACCACAAGCATTTGATTAGAGGACATCATTAAGCTCATTTTTTCTTTTCTTTTCTTGACTCTCTAATCATTGATGCTCAGAGCCTTGAGCTTTGAGGGAGTGCTGATGACAAGTCATCTTAGCCTAGTTTCACTAGCCTTTTTCTTGTATTTTCATTTGAATTATGCACTTTCTTGAGCCATAAGCAAGCTAATTTGGTGGATTTTCATGCTTCCTTTGATTTAATCAACCATAGATGAATTAATGCAATTTCATGAGGTTTTATGCTATAATTGTCACATATTATGAAAGGATGAATATCTCATGATTTTTAGCATAGCTTTGATGTGTTTGGTTGATTATTAATAGGTGAAGAAAGCTTGGAGAAAGGTTGAAGCAAGAAGGAATGGCTAGGAGGAAGAGAGGACAAAAAGTTTGAGCAAAAGTTTACCTCAAACTTTAGCTCAAACTTTTGGAATAAGTGAAAATAAACCAGGGAGCAAAAAGCTGGACCAAAAGTTTGCCTCAAACTTTTGTGCAAACTTTTGGGCAAAAAGCTTGAGCAAAAGTTTGCCTCAAACTTTAGCTCAAACTTTTGGGAGAAAAGCTTGAGCCAACGTTTGCCTCAAACTTTTCGGCAAACGTTGGCATCAAAAATCAACACCCTGGAGAGCAAAAGTTTGCGCCAACGTTTGCCTCAAACTTTTTGGCAAACGTTGGCGCATGAACAACACACCCTGGAGAGCAAAAGTTTGCGCCAACGTTTGCCTCTAACTTTTTGGCAAACGTTGGCGCCATGAGTGTGCAAGGGGAGGCCAACGTTTGAGCAAAAGTTTGACCCCAAACTTTTGCCCCAACGTTGGTATCAGCAAAATGGGGTGGCTGATGTGAAAAGTTTGAGTAAAAGTTTGCCTCAAAATTTTACTCAAGCTTTCATGATTCCAAACCCGGTTCAATTCGGTTCTTCTCCAAACTCCATGAGCAATCAACCAAGGCCTCTATCAACCCAATTCCATCAAGAGCAAAGGCCCAATTGAAGGCTTGAAGACCATTTGAAGAAAGTGTATAAATAGCATAGGATTTAAGTTTTTGAGGAGCTTTCCTTTTGAGTTTTCATAGAGAGTTTTCGGAGAATTTTGGTGTTGAGTGAATTTTAATTTCTACGTCTCGGGGAAGGAGAATTGAATTCCCTTCCTCTTAGTTTTCTTGCTTTCAATTTCAATTACAATTGTCTTGGATCTTGGGTTGGAGAATTGAAGGAATTCTGTTTCAATCTCATCCTAAGATCTCTCTGTTTCATTTTACTGCACAATTGAATTTCCATTTCTATTAATTGCTTCTGTTTCTACTCTTTCTGTACTTTATATTTCTTTAATTTCTTTGCAATTTCTCTTGTTGGATCTAGGAAGGCATTGAGATCTAGACTTGGTTTTCTAGTCTCTTGAGTCTTGAGATCTAAATTCTCATTTTACTTCTCTGTTTAACGCTTTTCATGCTCATTTACAATTCTGTTATTAGATCTGATTCAATCCAAGTTTTCTTCTATTCCTCTGCTTGTTGCAATTTTACTTTTTCTTGTTTAATTTCTGCAAATCCAATTCCCAATTCCCTTTACAATTCAAGCCATTTACATTTCTTGCACTTTAAGATTCTGCAATTTACATTTCTTGCGTTCTAAGTTTCTGCCATTTAATTTCTTGTTCTTTAAGATTCAGCACTTTATTTCCTGTTCTCTTTAATTTCATGCGAATTACCCATTCCCTTTACTTTCCATGCAATTTAAATTCTGTTAATTACAAATCACTCAACCAAATCTTGATTCGCTTGACTAAATCAACTACTAAACTAAAATTGCTCAATCCTTCAATCCCTGTGGGATGGACCTCACTCCCGTGAGTTTTTATTACTTGATGCGACCCGGTGCACTTGCCGGTGAGTTTTGTGTCGGATCGTTTTCCGCACATCAAGTTTTTGGCGCCGTTGCCAGGGATTGATTAGATTGACAATGATTAAGCGAGGTGGTGATCTAGATCTAGCATTTTTATTTTCTGTTTCTCTAATTTTTGACTAACACGCTAACTGTTTGAATTTTTGCTTAAGCTAACTAAAACTTCATTCTAGCAGTAGATTGAAGTATCACTGGTTTGTGTGTTTCTTATGTTCTGCTTGTATGTCAGGTACAGGAAGAACCACACCAACCTTTCATGAACAAGACGAAAGAACTCTCAGGAGGTTAAGAAGAGCTGAAAGAGGGAAAAATATTGTTGAAGAAGAGGAATCAGAAGAAGAATTTCAAGATATGGAGGAACATTCAACCAATCCACCTGGTGGAGCAGACAATAACAACAACAACTCACCCCAGAGGAGAGTATTGGCCTCCTACACCTTTGCAAATGCTAGACATTGTGGAAGCAGCATTCTCACCCCTAATGTCAATGCAAATAACTTTGAATTAAAGCCACAACTCATTACATTGGTCCAAAACAACTGCTCGTTTGGGGGAGGACCATTGGAGGATCCAAATCAACATCTATCTACCTTCTTAAGGATTTGTGACACTGTCAAGTCCAATGGCGTGAATCCTGAGACTTACAAGCTTCTGCTATTCCCGTTCTCATTAAGGGACAAGGCCGCACAATGGCTTGAAACTTTTCCTCAAGGAAGCATCACTAGCTGGGATGATTTGGTGACTAAATTTCTAGCCAAATTCTATCCACCTCAAAGAGTCATCAGGCTGAAAACTGAGGTGCAAACATTCACACAATTGGATGCTAAAAATCTGTATGAAGCATGGGAGAGATACAAGGCTCTACTGAGGAAATGTCCTCCAGAAATGTTCACTGAGTGGGACAAGCTACAGAACTTTTATGAAGGACTCACTCTAAAGGCTCAAGAATCACTTGACCACTCAGCTGGAGGATCATTGCAACTGATGAAAATAGCAGAAGAAGCTCAAAATCTTATTGACATGGTGGCCAACAATCAATATTTCTTTGCTCATCAAAGAAACCGCCAACCATCACAAAGGAGAGGAGTAATGGAGCTAGAAGGAGTGGACTCAATCTTGGCTCAAAACAAGATGATGCAGCAGCAAATTTAACAACAATTTGAGCAAATGGCCAAGAGGATTGATAGCCTCCAAGTTGCAGCAGTTAACACAAGCCAACCATCATCCACATGGGGGCAAAATGAAGAAACTCAAGAAGAACAACAACAAGAGCAAGTACAGTATATGCACAACCAAGGACCAAATGAAGTGTATGGTGATACATACAATCCATCCTGGAAGAACCACCTAAACCTCAGATGGGGAGATAATCACACCCAAAACCAACAACCATGGCAGAGGAACTCAAACCAAAACAACCCAAGAAGCAACCAAAACCACAACCAGCAGCAAACTAACCAGAACCCCTATAGAAAACCTCAAAACAACTACCCCAACCCCAACCAGTACCATTCCAATAACCAACCCACCAACCAAAATGCCTACCATCCACCACCCACATCTCATAACCCACCTCAAGTATCACCTGAATCTCAAAGACTCACTAACTTGGAGACCTTGATGGATAAAATGTTGAAACACCAGGAAATGACAACCAAGAACCATGAAGCCTCCATAAAAAGCCTAGAGAGGCAAATTGGGCAAAACCTTTATTGTTTTTTGGTAAACATCCACAAGAGACACCTGAAGAGGGGTGTAATTGTGGTATTTTCTAGGCTTCTCACCGTGTTGATCTTCTTTTTTCTTGGACTCTTTATTCTTGTCCAATGGTGGGTTAGGAGAATCCGGTTTTTGAGTTGTCTCCCAATCAGGAGTTCTCCTCCATATTGATATATTTTTCTGCCCTTTCTTGAACCTCGTTTAGAGATGTTGGGTACTTCTTGAATATTGAGTGGCTGAAAGATCCTTCTCATAGGTCATTGATGAGTCCCATAATGGCCGCCTCTGTTGGAAGACTTTGTATGTCAAGGCATGCTTTGTTGAATCTTTTCATGTAGCTGCGGAAATTTTTCCGATCTTCTTGCTTGATTCGTAATAGGCTTGGGGTGTGTTTGGCTTTATCCTTCTGGATGGAGAACTTGGTGAGGAACTTTTTCGCTAGGTCATCAAAACTTGTGATGGATCTTCGAGGCAAACTGTCGAACCACTTTATTGCTGTCTTCGTTAGGGTAGTTGGGAAAGCTTTGCATTGAAGGGCATCTGAGGCATCAGTGAGATACATTCTGCCTCTAAAATTGCTAAGGTGATGGCTTGGATCTGATGTGCTGTCATACGGGGTCATGTCGGGAGCTTTGAAGTCCTTTGGGACTTTAGCTTTCATGATCTCTTTGGTGAGTGGGTTTTGATCTTTGTGGGGGCTATCTTCATGACTGGAACGAGCGGTCTTGGTTTTGAGATCGGCTTCGAGCTTTAAGAGCTTGTCCTCTAGCTTTCGATGTCATCTTGTTTCTCTCCGAAGGTCTCTTTCGGCTTCCCGTTGACGTTCAGCTTCTTGTTCCAGTTGTTTAAGGCGATTCTGTTGCTCACAGATAGCTTCAAAAATTTTTGTGTTTGGGGATTGCTTATCTCCCCCGTTTTGAGGTGTGTCTTTGGAGGTGGCATTCATGTTTTTGTTTGGCGTTCTGTCCACCAAATCAGAGTTGTGGTCGTTGTTATGGTCATCCGCCATGGTGATGGGATGACTTCCAGCTTCCCCAGCAACGACGCCAATGTTCCGAGGGTTACCTAAAACTGAAGGTCGATCTCGGATGAGATCTATTGTGGTGGCCGGAGCTGTCGTGTCCGACCTGATGGAACTGGTGGCCGGAGCTGTCGTGTCTGACCTGATGGAACTGGCGGAGCTGGAGATGCTGCTGATCCTTCGTCATCGGAGGGTGGTGGTACCTGCAAGAGACTCCGATGCCTAAGTTAGCATAAGCTTTAATCAGATTTTTAGTAGAATCAGAGTATGAGTTATACCTGGGTGCTCCAGTGTATTTATAGTAGTGTGGAGTGACCTTTCTAGAGATAAGATAGTTATCTTATCTTATCTTATCTTTGAGTGAAGTCATCTTATCTTTAAGGGGAACCGCCTTTATCTTTCTAGGCTTTGGCTGCCTTTAGATCGGGCTGTGTTCCTTCGTTTGGGCCTGCTTCGGGCTCTTTTGACGATTTGGCCGAACTCTTTGTGAAGAGGTCGGTAATGGGCTAACCTTCCAAGAGGTCAGTCATGGGCCAACCTTCTAAGAGGTCGAACATGGGCCAACCTTCTAAGAGGTCGGCCAACCCAGTCTTTTATAGCTCAAACCGATGCATGAACAGTATGTTTTATTCCCTGGAATCAAAATCCAACCCATTTTATTCCCATCTCCCCCCTGGTTATCTTTAATTCCAACAGGAATGGAATGTGTATAATAAAGTGAAAAGACCAAAATACCCTTATTAATTTCACTCCAACCCTTCTTTTCAGATTTTTACTCTTCATTTGATCAGAAACCCAAACCCTAGCAGAGCCCCTCTCCCATCGAAACTAAAACCTAGCCGAGCTTCTTCCCAAATTTATGGAGGCTCCACCAGCGTCAGCACCATCTTGCCACCGATTTGAGTTTGCACGACCACCCCTCACCTTATTCTAGAAGGAAATTCACTTCAATCGTTCGTTTGCATTCGTGTTTCATCATCGCAGCTCACATTGGTTCACCGCCACTGTATGCTTATCGTAATCACTGCCGCGCCCCTAGCAGAATCTTCTGCGTCGTGTGCTCGTGTTTGGTCGCTCTCCTCCTTCACTCTCTTGCTTGGCATTGAGTTCGTCATCGACGAGGAAGCTTTGCCACCGTTTCTCCAATACTTCGCATACGGTTCTCTCTCTCCCTCTGTCTCTCTTTCACTTTCGATCTCTCTCTCTTTTGATATCTCTCTCTCTCTCTTGCCCTCTCTCACTTTCTTCTGTTGGTTGCAGGGGATACTAAATAAGAGAAAATTGGTTGCTATTGATGCTGGAAACAGGGGCTATCCTCCGAATAAGGTATGTAAGTTGATGATTACGATGTTTTTGACACCAAATTTCTGATGATTTGATGATGACACTGATCTGAGGTAGTTAACATCGTTGTTAAGTTTGCATAAGGTCACAAGTTGAAAAGTTGTTTTCTACAGTGAGTGCTTTTGAGTTTGTGGTGTTTGAAATTTAAGGGGAGAAAATGAAGGTTAGATGGTGAATTGGTGATTGAGTTTTGGAGCACATAACCTAGTCATGTGTTTGCTGTTTTTCATTGTTTTTCAAGAACCAAAATTGCTTGCAATTCTTTTATTCTTCCATATATTTGTAATTATGCCACTGAGAGCTAAAAAAGATAATTTTGTTTCATTATAATTTTGTTAGCTGAACTTGAATTTAATCAACTCAATTTAACTATTATGCTTTTGTATTCTTTTACTTGTGTTCTATTTAACTCTGATGCTTTTGATTCTCTTTTGCTGATATCCTACAATCAAACTTTAAGCTGTTTTGGATTAGAATTGAAGTTCTCTAATTTGTATAAAGCATGTCTGCAGCATTCAATTTATTGGATATTACCTTTCATTAAAATTAAATGATTATATAGAATTTCACTTACAATGACAATGTATATTTCTTCTTCAAGTCGAGGGCTTACCAAGATTATGCTGCGGAAAAATCCAGAGCTTAGGCAAGCGTATGTTTACTTGCTTGACTTCTTAACTATTACATTTCATCTTTTAAACTATGTATTAACTAGTGAAAAGTTGAAAATCAAAATATACCCTTGCTGTTTGAATTTGCTACTAGTTCATTGATAGGTTCAATTTATTTCCTCTCTTTTGCTGAACAGATCTGCTACATATACTATCATCTACTCCTAGACATCCAAACCTCATTGAGCACACCAGTGAGAAAGCCAAGGAAGCTAAAGATATACAAGTGAGATGAAAAGGCCCACATAAGTCCCATTTGTAGTTTAATTTTCCTGATCTTAGGAGATGACAAGGCCCATATGAGTGATTGCTGACAATGGCCTTTTTCTGTATTGTTGTTTTAATTGATACATCCTAATTCCTTTTTCATGATATATAGATGCTGATTTATTTTTTCAGTGGCAATATTTGCTTATCTCTGTGGTTTGAACTATGTTTATTTTATTTCTCAAATAAATTGCTGAACTCTGTGGTTTGAACTCTATTTTTTTTTTTTGCTGAAACTCTTATTTGAACTATGTTTATTTTATTTCTTAAATAAATTTAGGGTTTTTTGAATTGTAATTTTAAACCATTTTTAAGTGTTCTTCTTAAATTGAGCTTAATAGGTCATAGTACTGTATTAAGTTTTTTGATGTTGTTTCACATTGTAATATTTTTAATTTATTCTCTTTTAATTTTGCTGATCATTTTTTTAGTATAAAGTTACTATAATTTTTTGAAAGAGCAAATGAGATGCCCTCTTTTAGTATTAAAGTTATGATAATGCAGAAAAGGGAAGTTAAGTGCTGAATGTATATCTCTATGGTCTGATCTCATTGCTTAGCTTTGAATTGTGATTTATGCAATAAGCTAAATATTTCGAATAAGTTTGAAGTATGGCTATTAATTTTATTTTTTAAATGATAGAAAAAGCTTACATAGAATAAATAAATAGTTAAGTCTTCTAGCTAAATATTTTAATATTTTTTTTTGCAGAATAGATCCCAAACAGAAGATGAAAGTTATTGCCTGCTTGATTTTACATTTCGAATTAATGAATAACCTTATGGTTAAGTTGTTGATGATTTTCTATGTTTTGATTATATTGCAATTGAAAAAAAAGAAGAAAAGAAAATGGAATAATTGTTATAGTAGGCAAGTAATAAGTGATGTTACTGTTGATAGGATTATTTATTTTAGTGATCTAGCATGTATAGAAAATACAAGAATGGATAGATGTGCCTTTCATGCATTGTGTAACATGCTTAAAAGGGGTAGAAGATTAGAACCAAGTAGAAATATGGGTGTAGAAGAAATGGTTGCCATGTTTTTACATATTATAGCACATGATGTCAAAATTAGAGTAATAAAGAGACAATTTGTGAGATCTGAAGAAACAATTAGTAGGTGGTTTAATGATGTATTGCTTACTATTTGAGATGTCATAATCTCTTACTGAAGAAACCTCAACCATTTAGCCAGGATAGAATGGATGAACGATGGAAATGGTTTAAGGTAATTTATTTTGCTAATGGTATTAAATCTCATATGGTTGGTGTTCTTTAGGATTGAGTTAATTGATCTTTGCTTTAGATTTTAGGATTGCCTAGGAGCCTTAGATGGTACTCATATCAAAGTCAATGTCCTTGAGGCTGATAAGCCTAGATATCGAAACAGAAAAGGTGACATAACAACCAATGTGCTTGGAGTGGTTGCTCCTGATATGCAATTTATCTACGTACTGGCGGGTTGGGAGGGTTCAGCTGCGGATTCAAGGGTATTGCGAGATGCACTATTTCGCAATGGGTTTAGTGTTCCCCAAGGTATTTTATTGAGACTTTAATATGTTATCAAAGTAACCATTTGATCTTTCATTAATTTTGTTCAATTGTGTATGTCACACTAGGTCATTATTACTTATGTGATGGTGGATACATGAATTGTGAAGGATTTTTGGCACCTTATAGAGGACAAAAATATCATTTAAGTGAGTTTAATCGACATAATCAACCTAGTACAACCCAAGAACTTTTTAATATGAAACACTCACAAGCTCAAAATGTCATTGAAAGGGCATTTGGAGTATTGAAAGCAAGATGGGGAATTTTAAGGGGAAGGTCATTTTATCCTATTAAAACTCAAGGAAGAATTATAACTGCATGTTGCCTTTTGCATAATCACATTAGAAGAGTGATGGTTGTGGATCCTATTGATGAGATAGTAGATCAAAATATGCTTGGAGTAGATGGGGGGACGATCCACCATATTGAGACGAGCGATGCTTGGGGTAGATGGAAGGATCAACTTGCACAAGAAATGTGGAACCAATGGAGGAGAAGACATCATACACAATAATTGTGTTCATTTTTCTATGTATGAGGTTGTCTATTGTAACATTGATTTTATTTTATTGATGTGTTTGCGTTCTTCTACAAGAGTTGTGCGTCTGTTAGTAAATTTTAACTTTTTGAGACTTCTTTGTAACTTTAATTTGGATAATAGTAAAGCTTTTTAATACATATGTGGTTAGAATCGTTGAGATTTGTTTTATATAAGTTCTATTATGGATTATGAGACGAATTACAAATTATAAAATTTTTTAAAATTTAAATACGTATTTTGTGTTAATTTTAATTAAACATATTTAATATTAGGGGTATTTTAGTAAATTTAAAAAATTTAGAGTCAATAATAATTTAACTAAAGATATTTGTTATTAGGGATATTTTAGTAAATTTAAAAAATTTAAAATCAATAATAATTTTAATTAAAGATATTTAATATTATGGGTATTTTAGTAAATTTAAAAAAATTTAGAGTAAAAAATAATTTAACTAATGATATTTGTTATCAGGGATATTTTAGTAAATTTAAAAAAAATTAGAATTAATAATAATTTTAATTAAAGATATTTGATATTAGGGGTATTTTAGTAAATTTAAAAATAAAATAAAAATAATATTTATTATATTTATATTTATTTAAAAAATTAGAGTCTAAAAAATTTAATTAAAAATATTTTATTTTATTATATTTATATTTTATTATATATATTTATTAAATTTAATCATTAATATTCTAATTAAAAATTATAAGGGCATTTTGGACAAAGTATTCACAATTTCCAAATATATTAAATATGAACCAAACAAAAATTAAAACATTCCTAGGCATATTATTAATATTCCATAGATTTTATTTTTACAAACCAAACATAGGAATACTATATACTTGGTAATATTATTCCAAGGAATCATATTCCTAGTAATGATATTCCAAGGCATAAAAAATTAATCCTTGAACCACACACACCCTAAATGTAATAAAAGAACCTTGACTTGGGAGTGAGGATCCAAAGGAATCCCATCATCGCCATAACCACAACTATGGTAATTATCATGAGTTAATCTCGCTTAGTCAACCCTAACCATCGAGGAGTAAGTCAAGTAAGCATAATTGACCTTAATCCATAAGTCCTAGCTAACTTACCAAACTAGTTGATAAAAAACTAGTGTCAATAGAAACAAGAGTCAACTAACTCCCCAAGAATTACCACTAAATGTCGGACATTATGACTCTAGTATCCTAGGAACTCAAACCACAAGCCAACGTGGGAAAATCTACTCAAATTCTAAGGTTGACATTTTCACAAATACCTTGTGTGCATAAAAGTAAAGCATGAAAAATTTGTAAGGAAAAATAGAGAACTATAACCAACTATTAACAAAACCAAACATAAACAAGCAATCAAGGATAAAGAAAGCATGAAATATTAAATTCATCAATTAAAACTCCAAGTAACATAAAATTTGAAATATGAACAAAGCACTTGAACCAAGAGGAATTGAAAATAAAGGCAATGTAATTAAAGAGAAATTAAAGAGAACTTACAAAAGAGTTGATCAACATCCAAGATAAAGGCTTGCTATATAATGCTACAAAAAAATTGCATAAACCCTAAGAGAGCAATTCTACTCTACTCCTACTCCTATTCCTACTATATGAAATTATGAAAAAATAAAGTCTAAGTCCTAATGCCTTCATATGTGTTGATTTCCCCCTTATATAGCACTTCAATTCAGCAATTCAGCCTTCCAAAATGGGCGAAAATCCCTCAGAAAACGCACAGCACGCGTTTTATTAATAAAATCACATGCAGGGACCTGTGCGTACGCACAGGTACTCGTGCGCATGCACACATGCAAATTTCTTCTTGTGCGTGCGCACGTAAGCTTGTGCGCACACACACTTGTCTGTGTGTGTTTTTCCTTGTTTTTTTCATGTTTTCTCCCTTGTACATGCTTTCTTCTACTTTTGGCCATCCATTCTTGCCTCCAAGGCCTGAAATCACTCAACAAACATGTCATGGCATCAAATGGAATAAAAGTGGAATTAAATTGCTCATTTCAAGCACAAAATTGCATGTGTTCACATTTAGGGTCAAATTGGGGACAAAACATAAAAGTATGCTATTTTGGTGCTTAAGTGTGAGTTCATGTGCTAGAATCCATCTAAATTAAGTCAAAATATATCATCAAATATGGAATCATCACCTAGCAACCTTGCTCCTCCACAACTTGGGACGCTTAGTGATCCACCCTTGCCGCCTTCATCAACTTGGGACGCTTAGTGATCCACCCTTGCCGCCTTCATCAACTCTAAAGTCTAGCATTGATGCTATAACCCCAAAGGGAGGCGAGCCACTTGAAGAGATAAACTCTCAACCCACTCTTACTATGGAGGAATCTATTGATAGGGGTGAGAACTTTGTTAAGAGCGGAAGAGAGGATGAACTCAAGGTAGGCAACCACCATGAGCTCCAAAGAAGTCCAATCGATGAAGAAAGATCAAAAGAGGGAGAACTTGAGGATGAAGAAGATGAAGGTACCTCACCAATTCCCCATGACCAAGAGGATAGGCTACCACACCAAGAAGCAAGGGAAGATCTGAAACCACTTCTACCCCATGTTAAATATGCATTCTTTGGCAAGGAACACAAATTTCTGGTGATAGTGGCAACCGATCTTTCCAATCAAGAGGAGCAACAACTCCTTGAGGTTATCCGGAAGTATATGAAGATGATTGGATGGAGCCTAAGTGACATTGTGGGAATAAGCCCTCAAGTGTGCCTTCATAGGATTTTCTTGGAAGAAGGTGCTAAGTCGGTCCAGCAACCGCAAAGACGGCTAAACCCCACAATCCTTGATGTAGTCAAGAAAGAAGTAACTCGCCTCTTGAAAGCGGACATCATCTATCCCATTTCAGACAGTGAGTGGGTGGTGCACGAATTGTGAATCACACTTTTCACACTCGTACCACTAACCAGCAAGTGCATTGGGTCGTCCAAGTAATACCTTACGTGAGTAAGGGTCGAATCCCACGGAGATTGTTGGTTTGAAGCAATCTATGGTTATCTTGCAATTCTTAGTCAGGAAGTCAATTATATTTATCAGTTGAATTGCGAATAAACAAGAGAGCATGGATCAAAGGTTACTTGTTATGCAGTAATGGAGAATATGTTGGAGTTTTGGAGATGCTTTGTCTTCAGAATCTCTACTTTCCTCTGTCTTCTGATTCACGCATGCACGTCCTCCTATGGCAAGCTGTGTGTAGGTGGATCACCGTTGTCAATAGCTACCATCTATCCTTCCAGTGAAAAGGGTCCAGGTGCGCTGTCACCGCACGGCTAATCATCTGCAGGTTCTCAGTCGTACCGGAATAGGATTTACTATCCTTTTGCGTCTGTCACTACGCCCAGCACTCGCGAGTTTGAAGTTCGTCACAGCCTTCCAATCCCAGAATCCTACTCGGAATACCACAAACAAGGTTTAGACTTTCCGGATTCTCATGAATGCCGCCATCAATCTAGCTTATACCACGGAGATTCTGATTAAGGAATCTAAGAGATATTCATTCAATCTGATGTAGAACGGAGGTGATTGTCAGACATACGTTCATGTATTGAGGAAGGTAATGAGTGTCACTGATCATCACCTTCTCCATAGTTAGGCGCGAATGGATATCTTAGATATGAACACGCATGTTTGAATGGAAAACAGAAGTACTTGCATTAATTCATCGAGACACAGCAGAGCTCCTCACCCCAACAATGGAGTTTAGAGACTCATGCTGTCAAAAGGTATAAATTTTAGATCTAAAATGTCATGAGATCCAAAATAAATCTCTAAAAGTTGTTTAAATACTAAACTGGTAACCTAGGTTTACAGAAAATGAGTAGACTATGACAGATAGTGCAGAAATCCACTTTTGGGGCCCACTTGGTGTGTGCTGGGGCTGAGACTAAAGCTTCTCACGTGCCTGGGCTGTTTTGGGCGTTCAATGCCAGGTTGTAACCTGTTTCTGGCGTTGAACTCCACTTTGTAACTTGTTTCTGGCGCTGGACGCCAGACAGGAGTATGGAAATGGCGTTGAACGCCAGTTTACGTCATCTATCCTTGAGCAAAGTATGGACTATTATATATTGATGGAAAGCCCTGGATGTCTAATTTCCAACGCAATTGTAAGCGCGCCATTTGGACTTCTGTAGCTCCAGAAATTCCATTTTGAGTGCAGAGAGGTCAGAATCCAACAGCATCAGCAGTCCTTTTTCAGCCTGTATCAGATTTTTGCTCCGCTCCCTCAATTTTAGCCAGAGAATACCTGAAATTACAGGAAAATACAAAAACTCATAGTAAAGTCCAGAAACATGAATTTTGCCTAGAAACTAATGAGAATAAACTAAAAACTAACTAAAATATACTAAAATCTATATGAAATTAACCCCAAAAAGCGTATAAAATATCCGCTCATCACAACACCAAACTTGAACTGTTGCTTGTCCTCAAGCAACTAGACAAATAAAATAGAAGACTAATAAGTCAAGAAGCAATAATATCTCAGAGTTTTTGAGTGAAGCTCAGATTCTAATTAGATGAGCGGGACTAGTAGCTTTTTGCTTCCGAACAGTTTTGGCATCTCACTTTATCTATTGAAGCTCAGAGTGATTGGCATCTATAGGAACTTAGAATTCGGATAGTGTTATTGATTCTCCTATTTCAGTATGATGATTCTTGAACACATCTGCTTTCTGAGTCTTGGCCGTGGCCCTAAGCACTTTGTTTTCCAGTATTACCACCGGATACATAAATGCCACAGACACATAATTGGGTGAACCCTTTTAGATTGTGACTCAGATTTGCTAAAGTCCCCAATTAGAGGTGTCCAGGGTTCTTAAGCACACTCTTCTTTTTGCTTTGGACCTTGACTTTAACCGCTCAGTCTCAAGTTTTCACTTGACACCTTCACGCCACAAGCACATGGCTAGGGACAGCCTGGTTTAGCCGCTTAGGCCAGGATTTTATCCCTTAGGCCCTCCTATCCACTGATGCTCAAAGCCTTGGGATCCTTTTTATTTACCCTTGCCTTTTGGTTTTAAGAGCTTTTGGCTTTTTCTGCTTGCTTTTCTTTTTCTTTCTAAAATTTTTTTTTCTGCAAGCTTTGTTCTTTGTTGCTTTTTCTTGCTTCAAGAATCATTTTTATGATTTTTCAGATTATCAATAACATGTCTCATGTTCATCATTCGTTCAAGAGCCAACATATTTAACAGTCTTAAACAACAAATTCAAAAGATATATGCACTGTTCAAGCATTCATTCAGAAGACAGAAAGCATTGCCACCACATGTTACTAATTAGAATTTTTCTTATTAAAACTCAAATTTTTATTGCCTCTTATTCAAAAGATCTGCTATTTTATTCATGTTTGCTGATGATGAGAAAAATAGACTATAACTTAATTGGAGATAAAATCAAAATAGAAACTAATTACTACTATATGACTCCTAAGGTAAACTCCTATAACGACAACTATCACAGAGTTAAAGCAGAAATTGGAATTTAACAACCTTTGTTCTGGGAAGTGGATGTTCCTCGGATCTGTGGGGTGCTTGGTCCTTCAAGAGATAACTTCTGGCACTTTAATTCCCTCAAGTCACGCCCTTGCTCTTCCTGTTCTTTAATCAAATAGCAAAGAATTTGACTTTGTTCCTTCTGTTCCTTTATTATTTGTTCCATAGCTTCTTGCATCTTGGTAACTGATGTTTCAAGATACTCCCAATATTCAGATTGAGGGATTTCTGGGAGAAATTCCTGTGTTTTCTTCTTGATGGGGTCATCCTGTGCTTGTTGTTTTTCCATTGATGCTTTGGTGATTGGTTTCTCAATTGAGATATACTCAGTTATTCCCATCCTTACTCCAGCGTCCTTGCAGAGCATAGAAATCAAGCTTGGGTAAGCCAACCTGGCCTCTTTAGAATTTTTGTTAGCAATTTTGTAGAATTCAGCTGAAATCAGTTGATGAAGTTCCACTTCTTTTCCCATCATGATGCAATCGATCATCACTGCTCTTTTAACAGTGACTTCAGAACGGTTGCTAGTGGGCAGCAGAGAATGCCCAATGAAGTCCAGCCAGCCTCTGACCACTGGTTTGAGATCTTCTCTTTTGAGTTGATTAGGAACACCCTTCGTGCTGGTGGTCTACCTGGCTCTAGGGATGCATATGTCCTCTAGAATCTTATCCAGGCTCTTGTTTGTTCTCATCATTCTCCTATTGAAGGAGTCTGGATCATCTTTCAGCTGAGGTAGCTTTAAGATTTCTCTGATCTTGTCAGGGTGGGTATGAATAATCTTTCCTCTGACCATAGTTCGATAGTCATAGATATCAGATCCAGATAGTCTTTGCCTGTCTGTATGCCATATATTAGTGTAGAACTCCTGGACCATATTCCTTCCCACTTTCGTTTCAGGATTGGCTAGGATCTCCCAGTTCCTAATTCGGATTTGCTCCTGGATCTCCGGATATTCGTCTTCTTTCAGATCTAATCTAACTTCCGGGATCACTGATCTTAGACCCATTATTTTATAATAATGGTCTGCATGTTCTTTGGATAAGAACTTCCCTTGATTCCAAAGTGGTTTTGGAACGCTCTCTTTCTTGCCTCTTGAAGTGGGTTATTTTCCATTAGGAGCCATGCTCTTAGTGATCACGGATAAACACACCAAACTTAGAGGTTTGCTTGTCCTCAAGCAAAAGAAAAGAAAGGAGAGGGATAGAAGGAGAGCTAGGTGCAATTGTTGATGGAAGGGGAGGGAGGCCGAACCCATATTTAAAGGGAGGGGGGTGGGTTCGAAAATTTAGATAAGATATGATAAAAAAGATTGATTTGGAAAAGATAAGATAGAAGATATGATAAGAGAGGATATAGTTTAAAATTGAAAAGATATGAAAGATTTTTGAAAAAGATAAATCTAATTTTTGAAAAAGATAATGTGAAGATTTGAAAAAGATATTAGTTGAGAAGATTTTAGAGTAAAAAGATAGATTTGTTTTGAAAATTTGAAAAAGAGTTGAATTGGATTGAAAAAGAGGGTTGGTGCTTATGGATTAAGATATATTTTATATTTTTAAGGTAGGATTTTTAGAAATTAGGGGTTTTAGAAATCAAGGTTCTTAACATGTTTATGTAAGAAATCATGAATTGAAGCATGAAAATTAAGATTAGAATAAAAAAATTATGAAAAAAATGATTTTACCTCCTACCCACCATCCTGGCGTTTGAACGCCCAAACGCTGCATGTTTTGGGCGTTCAACGCCCAAATGCTGCCTCTCCTGGGCGTTCAACGCCCAACTGCTGCTTCTTTCTGGCGTTGAACGCTAGGAATTCCTTTGTTACTGGGCTTTTTCTGAATGCCCAGAATGCTATAAACTGGCGTTAAACGCCCAGAAAGAGCTTCTTTCTGTCGTTTAACGCCCAGGTGGCTATCCTTACTGGCGTTCAACGCCCAGTGGATGCTTCTGTTGGGCGTTGAACGCCCAAAACAGACTTTTACTGGCGTTTTCTTGCCAGTGAGCTCTTTTTCTCTGTTTTGTGTGCAAAATCCTTCTGTAACCCTGTGAACTTATACAATTGACTCTTTACCTTATTATCAGTGAACTTTATATAAACAAATAAAAATAAAAATAGGGCAAAATGCTTAGAGGATTGATGCCCCATGGCTGGGTTGCCTCCCAGCAAGCGCTTCTTTATTATTTTTAGCTGGACCTTGCTGAGCTTTTAGTCTAGCTTCAGCCTTGAGCACTCCTGCTCAACATTGCCTTCAAGATAGTGCTTGGTTCTCTGTCCATTGACAATGAACTTCTTATCAGAATCACTATCTTGAAGCTCCACATAACCATATGGTGATACACTTGTAATCACATATGGTCCCCTCCACCGGGACTTCAGTTTCCCAGGGAATAGTCTGAGCCTAGAGTTGAACAACAGAACCTTTGGTCCTGGTTCAAAGATTCTAGATGACAGCTTTCTGTCATGCCACTTTTTTTATTTTCCTTTATAAAGCTTGGCATTTTCGAAAGCATTGAATCTGAATTCCTCTAGCTCATTTAGCTGGAGCAATCTTTTTTCCCCAGCTAATCTGGCATCAAAGTTCAGGAATCTGGTTGCCTAGTAGGCTTTATGTTCCAGTTCCACGGGCAGGTGACATGCCTTACCATAGACCAGTTGGTATGGAGAGGTCCCTATAGGAGTCTTGAATGCTGTTCTGTATGCCCACAGAGCAGCATCCAAGCTTCTTGCCCAATCCTTTCTACGGGTATTTACAGTTCGTTCTAGGATTTTTTTTAGCTCTCTGTTAGAGACTTCAGCTTGTCCATTAGTCTATGGATGATATGGAGTCGCCACCTTGTGGCGAATCTCATACCGGACCATGGCAGAGTAAAGCTGTTTGTTGCAGAAGTGAGTGCCCCCATCACTGATTAGTACTCTAGGGACCCCAAACCTGCTGAAGATATATTTCTGGAGGAACTTCAACACTGTTTTAGTATCATTGGTGGGTGTGGCAATGGCCAAAACCCATTTTGATACATAGTCAACTGCCACCAGAATATAAGTGTTTGAGAATGATGGTGGGAAAGGTCCCATGAAGTCTATTCCCCATACGTCAAACAACTCAATCTCCAAGATTCCTTGTTGAGGCATGCCGTAACCATGAGGCAGATTACCAGCTCTTTGGCAACTGTCACAGTTACGTACAAACTCTCGGGAATCTTTATAGAGTGTGGGCCAATAGAATCTACTTTGGAGGACCTTGGTGGCTGTTCGCTCACCTCTGAAATGGCCTCCATATTGAGATCCATGGCAATGCCATAGGATCCTTTGTGCTTCTTCTCTAGGAACACACCTACGGATTATTCCGTCTGCACATCTCTTAAAGAGATAGGGTTCATCCCACAAGTAGTACTTTGCATCGGTGATTAATTTTTTCTTTTGTTGCCTGTTGTACTCTTTGGGTATGAACCTTGCAGCTTTATAGTTTGCAATATCGGCAAACCAGGGTGTCTCCTGTATGGCAAATAAATGCTCATCCGGAAAAGTTTCAGAGATCTCAAGAGAGGGGAGGGACGTCCCTTCTATTGGCTCTATCTGGGACAGATGATCAGCCACTTGGTTCTCTGTCCCTTTTCTGTCTCTTATTTCTATATCAAACTCTTGCAGAAGCAACACCCATCTGATGAGCCTGGGTTTTAAATCCTGCTTTGTGAGTAGATATTTAAGAGCAGCATGGTCAGTATACACAATCACTTTTGATCCTACTAAGTATGATCTGAACTTGTCAATGGCATAAACCACTGCAAGTAATTCTTTTTCTGTGGTTGTGTAATTTTTCTGGGCATAATTTAAAACGCGACTAGCATAATAAATGACGTGCAGAAGTTTGTCATACCTCTGTCCCAATACTGCACCAATGGCGTGATCACTGGCATCACACATTAGCTCAAATGGTAATGTCCAGTCTGGTGCAGAAATAACTGGTGCTGTGACCAACTTAGCCTTCAGTGTTTCAAACGCCTGCAGACACTCTGTGTCAAACACAAATGGTGTGTCAGCAGCTAGCAGATTACTCAGAGGTTTTGCGATTTTTGAAAAATCCTTTATAAACCTCCTATAGAATCCTGCATGCCCCTGAAAGCTTCTGATTGCCTTAACATTGGCAGGTGGTGGTAATTTTTCAATTACCTCTATTTTTGCTTTATCCACCTCTATTCCCTTGTTTAAGATTTTATGCCCAAGGACAATCCCTTCAGTCACCATGAAGTGACATTTTTCCCAGTTTAAAACTAGGTTGGTCTCTTGGCATCTCTTCAGAACAAGTTTCAGGTGATCAAGACAGGAGCTGAATGAGTCTCCATATACTGAGAAGTCATCCATGAAGACTTCTAGAAATTTTTCCACCATATCAGAGAAATAGAAAGCATGCATCTCTGGAAGGTTGCAGGCGCATTACACAGCCCAAATGGCATCCTTCTATAAGCAAACACTCCAGATGGACATGTGAATGCTGTTTTCTCTTGATCCTGGGGATCTACTGCAATCTGGTTATAGCCTGAGTAGCCATCCAGAAAGTAGTAATAATCATGACCTGCCAGTCTTTCTAGCATCTGGTCTATGAATGGTAAAGGAAAATGATCCTTTCTGGTGGCTGTATTGAGCCTTCTGTAGTCAATACACATGCACCACCCTGTAACTGTTCTTGTAGGAACCAGTTCATTTTTTTCATTATGAATCACTGTCATGCCTCCCTTTTTTGGGATGACTTGGACAGGGCTCACCCAGGGGCTATCTGAAATAGGATAAATAATCCCAGTCTATAGTAATTTGGTGACCTCTTTCTGCACCACTTCCTTCATGGCTGGATTTAGCCGCCTCTGTGGTTGAACCACTGGTTTAGCGTTATCCTTCAATAAGATTTTGTGCATGCATCTAGCTGGGCTTATGCCCTTAAGATCACCTATGGACCACCCAAGAGCTGTCTTGTGTGTCCTTAGCACTTGAATAAGTGCTTCCTCTTCCTGTGGATTTAAAGCAGAGCTTATGATCACTGAAAAAGTGTCACCTTCTCCCAGAAATACATATTTCAGGGATGGTGGTAATGGTTTGAGCTCGGGTTTAGGAGGTTTTTCCTCTTCCAGAGGAAATTTCAGAGGCTCTCTAATCTCCTCTGACTCCTCCAAATCAGGCTGAACATCTTTAAAGATGTCTTCCAACTCTGATTCGAGACTCTCAGCCATGTTGATCTCTTCTACCAAAGAGTCAATAAGATCAACTTTCATGCAGTCTTTTGATGTGTCTGGATGCTGCATGGCTTTGACAACATTCAACTTAAACTCATCATCATTGACTCTCAGGGTTATTTCCCCTTGTTGGACATCAATGAGGGTTCATCCAGTTGCTAGGAAGGGTCTTCCTAGAATGAGAGTAGCACTCTTGTGCTTCTCCATTTGCAGCACTACAAAGTCAGTGGGAAAGGCGAATGGCCCAACTCTGACAATCATGTCTTCAATCACGCCTGATGGATATTTAATGGAGCCATCAGCAAGTTGGAGACATATCCGGGTTGGTTTAACTTCTTCAGTTAAGCCAAGCTTTCTGATAGTGGATGCAGGTATTAGGTTGATGCTTGCCCCAAGATCGCACAACGCTGTCTTGGTGCAGTTACCTCCTAATATGCATGGTATCAGAAAACTCCCAGGGTCTTTAAGCTTTTCAGGAAAGCTTTCTAGAATGACTGCACTGCATTCTTCAGTGAGGAGAACTCTTTCTGTTTCTCTCCAATCCTTTTTATGACTCAAGATCTCTTTCATGAACTTGGAATAAGAGGGTATTTGCTCAAGTGCCTCTGCAAATGGAATCTTTATTTCAAGAGTCCTGAGATAATCTGCAAAGCGAGCAAATTGCTTATCCTGCTCCTCTTTCCCGAGTTTTTGAGGATAAGGTATCTTGGCTTTATATTCCTCAACCTTAGTTGCTGTAAGTTTATTGCCTACAGAAGTGGTTGAAGAAGCCTTTTTAGAGGGGTTGTCATCAGCACTTGTGCGTGTCTGATCCCTCACTGGCAGTTGAGTGCCAGAGTTAGAAGCTGGAGTGACGTTAGACGCCAAATCCTTGTCTGTTCCTGGCGTCTGAACGCCAGAACTGTGCCCATTTTGGGCGTTCAACGCCAGATCCTGCCCATTTTGGGCGTTCAACGCCAGATCCTTGCTTGTTTCTGGCGTTGAACGCCAGTTTTGGGCATGGCCTGGGCGTTCAGCGCCAGCCTTCCACCAGATTACTGGCGTTTTAACGCCAGAATTACTTTTCCCTGGGCTCTTACTGTCCTCAGGTGAATTTTGGGTGGTTTGCTCATTCCTTGGCTCTTTGCTGCCATGAGGTGGGGTATTTAATGTTTTTCCACTTCTCAATTGAACTGCTTGGCATTCTTCTGTTATTTGTCTTGACAGCTGCTGCTTTGTTTGCTCCAATTGTTCTTCCATATTTATATTAGCCATCCTTGTCTCTTGTAGTTTATCCTTGAATTCGGCTAACTGCTTTGTTAGAAAGTTCAATTGCTGATTGAATTCAGCAGCTTGTTTTACAGGGCTGAGTTCAGCAGTCACTGTTTTAACCTCTTCTTTCATGGAAGGGTCACTGCTTAAGTACAGATGCTGATTCCTGGCAACTGTATCAATGAGCTCTTGAGCTTCTTCAATTGTCTTTCTCATGTGGATAGATCCACCAGCTGAGTAATCCAGAGACATCTGAGCTCCTTCTGCAAGCCCATAATAGAAGATGTCTAACTGAACCCACTCTGAAAACATTTCAGAGGGACATTTTCGTAGCATCTCTCTGTATCTCTCGCAGGCATTATAAAGAGAATCATTATCTCCTTGTTTGAAGCCTTGGATGTCCAGCCTTAGCTGTGTCATCCGTTTTGGGGGAAAGTATTGATTCAGGAATTTTTCTGTCAGCTGTTTCCATGCCCTTATGCTAGCCTTAGGTTGGTTATTTAACCACCTCTTAGCTTGATCTTTTACAGCAAACGGAAACAGTAATAGTCTGTAGACGTCCTGATCTATTTCTTTATCATGTACTGTGTCAGCAATTTGTAAAAATTGTGCCAGAAACTCTGTAGGTTCTTCCTGTGGAAGACCGGAATATTGGCAGCTTTGCTGCACCATGATAATGAGCTGAGGATTCAACTCAAAGCTACTGACTCCAATGGAGGGTATGCAGATACTACTCCCATATGAAGCAGTAGAGGGGTTAGCATATGACCCCAGAGTCCTCCTGGACTATTCATTTCCACTTAGATCCATGATGGAGAAAGGGAGATGATGTCAAATAAAAAAAAATTATTTTTATTTATTTATTTATTTATTTATTTATTTATTTCGAAAATAAAATAAATTCAAATAAAATAAATAAAAATGGGTGAAGATTTTCGAAAAAAAAATGAGGAGAGAGAAAGTGGTAAGGAAGTTTTGAAAAAGATACGATTTGGAAAAAATTTTAAATTTTAAAAAATTTTTTTTTTGTTACAAATCTGAATTTTTAAAATTAATTTTCGAAAATTGTTTTAAAATTAGAGAGAAAAGATATTTTTTTGAATTTAGTGAGGAAAGAGAAAAATAATAAAATAGCACAAGATTTAAAATTTTTAGATCTAATGCTCCTTGTTTTCGAAAATTTTGGAGGGAAAACACCAAGGAACACCAAACTTAAAATTTTAAGATCAAGATACAAGGAAAACTCAAGAACACTTTGAAGACTCACAAGAACACAAGAACATGAAGAAAGAACACCAAACTTAAAATTTTTAGAAAACCAAGCTAAAATTTTTGAAAAACAAAGAAAAATCAACAAGAAAACACCAAACTTAAAGTTAGGCACAGAATTTAATAGAGAAATTATTATTTTTGAAAAATATTTTAAAAAAAAAGGTATACCAAACTGCCACGGACATAGACCAACGCTCTAACCAATTGGACAGTAAATGTAACACTTGTTTTGAAGAAGGATATTTTTAACCAAGAACAATAATAAGAGACTCTAAACCACAAAGAAAAGTTTTCCTAATCTAAGAAACAAAATAAACCGTCAGTTGTTCAAACACGAACAATCCCCGGCAATGGCGCCAAAAACTTGGTGCACGAATTGTGAATCACACTTTTCACACTCGTACCACTAACCAGCAAGTGCACTGGGTCGTCCAAGTAATACCTTACGTGAGTAAGGGTCGAATCCCACGGAGATTGTTGGTTTGAAGCAATCTATGGTTATCTTGCAATTCTTAGTCAGGAAGTCAATTATATTTATCAGTTGAATTGCGAATAAACAAGAGAGCATGGATCAAAGGTTACTTGTTATGCAGTAATGGAGAATATGTTGGAGTTTTGGAGATGCTTTGTCTTCAGAATCTCTGCTTTCCTCTGTCTTCTGATTCACGCATGCACGTCCTCCTATGGCAAGCTGTGTGTAGGTGGATCACCGTTGTCAATGGCTACCATCCATCCTTCCAATGAAAAGGGTCCAGGTGCGCTGTCACCGCACAGCTAATCATCTGCAGGTTCTCAGTCGTACCGGAATAGGATTTACTATCCTTTTGCGTCTGTCACTACGCCCAGCACTCGCGAGTTTGAAGTTCGTCACAGCCATCCAATCCCAGAATCCTACTCGGAATACCACAGACAAGGTTTAGACTTTCCGGATTCTCATGAATGCCGCCATCAATCTAGCTTATACCACGGAGATTCTGATTAAGGAATCTAAGAGATATTCATTCAATCTGATGTAGAACGGAGGTGATTATCAGACACACGTTCATGTATTGAGGAAGGTGATGAGTGTCACTGATCATCACCTTCTCCATAGTTAGGCGCGAATGGATATCTTAGATATGAACATGCATGTTTGAATGGAAAATAGAAGTACTTGCATTAATTCATCAAGACACAGCAGAGCTCTTCACCCCCAACAATGGAGTTTAGAGACTCATGCTGTCAAAAGGTACAAAGTTCAGATCTAAAATGTCATGAGATCCAAAATAAATCTCTAAAAGTTGTTTAAATACTAAACTGGTAACCTAGGTTTACAGAAAATGAGTAAACTATGACAGATAGTGCAGAAATCCACTTTTGGGGCCCACTTGGTGTGTGATGGGGCTGAGACTAAAACTTCTCACGTGCCTGGGCTGTTTTGGGAGTTCAATGCCAGGTTGTAACCTATTTCTGGCGTTGAACTTCACTTTGTAACTTGTTTCTGGCGCTGAACGCCAGACAGCAGCATGGAACTGGCGTTGGACGCCAGTTTACGTCATCTATCCTTGAGCAAAGTATGGACTATTATATATTGCTGGAAAGCCCTGGATGTCTACTTTCCAACGCAATTGGAAGCGCGCCATTTGGACTTCTGTAGCTCCAGAAATTCCATTTTGAGTGCAGAGAGGTCAGAATCCAACAGCATCAGCAGTCCTTTTTCAGCCTGAATCAGATTTTTGCTCAGCTCCCACAATTTCAGCCAGAGAATACCTGAAATTATAGGAAAATACACAAACTCATAGTAAAGTAAAGAAACATGAATTTTTCCTAGAAACTAATGAGAATAAACTAAAAACTAACTAAAATATACTAAAATCTATATGAAATTAACCCCAAAAAGCGTATAAAATATCCGCTCATCAGTGGTTAAGTCTGGTCCAAGTAGTGCCGAAGAAATCCGGAGTAACCATGGTGAAAACAGAAAGTGGAGAGCTCGTTGCAACCTGATGCACGGAAAACTTGTCTCATAACAAATTTCCTTCGGCAAGTGTACCAAATTTGTTGTCAAGTAAAAACTCACAATAGAATGAGGTCGAATCCCACAAGGATTGATTGATCAAGCAACTTTAATTAGAGGAATGTTCTAGTTGAGCGAATCAGAATTTGAAGTGAGAATTGCAGAAAATAAAATGGCGAGAAAGTAAATGGCAGAAAAAGTAAATGCTAGAATTAAAGAACTGAAAGTAAATGACTGAAAGTAAATTGCAGAATTGTAAATGGGAATGGGGGAATTTCTCATAAGAGTAAATAACAGAAATTAAAGAGAATGGGTAAGATCAGAAATGGGGAGTTCATTGGGCTTAGGAGATGTTGCATTCTCCGGATCAATTTCATTTTCATCTCTTCCTCAATCAATGCACTCATTGATCTCCTTGGCAATCTTAAGTGATTGAATTACAATTTCTTGTAATTCAATCTCTCAAATCTTGATCAATAGCCAATTCCTTGGTCAATTGCTCATGAGAAGAGATGAAGTATGGTCACTGATTATACCACATGTATTTCCCAAATCAAGTGTTGAGAGGATTATAGTCACATATCCATCCAAACCCAATTTGGTCCAGCATGAGAAAGCATTTCTAGCTTGATCTCTTCTTTCCTCTTTCATGGTTCAGAAGAGATCCAAGTATGAATAGCTTCTTTTCCAAGATAACTACCCAATTGGATGAAGATCGAAAGCTTTCAAGTAAAATCAAGAGAAAAGATAGAAGAAGAATAATAAAAACTAGTATTGATCCATCAAATTACAACAGAGCTCCCTAACCCAATGAAAGGGGTTTAGTTGTTCATAGCTCTAGAATATGAAACCAAAGATGGATAATACATGATGATACTAGAAGTGCAGAGAAAGTAATTACAGAGAGTAGTTCTATGCCCAGAGGCTCCCTATAATTTCCAACTCTCCAAATAATTCAAAGCTACTCTTATATATACTACTCTTCTACTCTTCTAGTTGGTTCTTCAAGTCTTGGGTCTGGGCCTTTGGATCTTGAGTTTGAAGCAGTTATCTTCTTCATTGGGCTTAGCTTTACTTGCAGAGAGAAAGTGTGAAGTGGGCAGAGGCTTTGGCTCAGGACGTTAGTGGTGTTAACGTTTAGTGAAAATATGGGTTCGAGAACGTTAGTGACGTTCAACTTTTTCACTAACGTTCCTTACCCAAGTAAGAGCCACGTTAACTTCAACGTTAGTGGCACAAACGTTGCCACTAAGGTTACCTCTTTGTCCTTCGCGCACGTTATTGGGACTCAACTTTCCCAATAACGTTGAGAAGCCTCCCCCTTCCCTACGTTAGAGTCCACGTTAACTTAGTTAACGTGGCTCTTTTAACGTAGGCTTGCCAACCTTCGAGAACGTTAGTGACACTTAACATTGTCACTAACGTTCCAATGTGCCCCTTAGCTCCCACGTTAGAGTCCACGTTAACTAGGTTAACGTGGCTTCTAACGTGGCCATGCTAGCCATCTCCAACGTTAGTGACAAAGTTGAGTGTCACTAACGTTGGCTCAACATTCCTTTATCCACGTTAGCTTCCACGTTAACTAAGTTAACGTGGCTCATGGTGGCATGTGTGGGCTCCTTCCAACGTTAGTGACAATGTTGGGTGTCACTAACATTGGCGTCACCTCCCTTCTTCACGTTAGTTTCCACGTTAACTAGGTTAACGTGGGAGTTAACGTGGCCTAGTGTGACTTTGCCAACGTTAGTGATAATGTTGAATGTCACTAACGTTGGCTTCCCCCATTTCTTCTTAACATTAGAGGCCACGTTAACTAAGTTAACGTGGTGACTAACGTGGCCACTTATGAGCTTGGTCCAACGTTAGTGATAATGTTAAGTGTCACTAACGTTGTCTCTATTTCCTTTCTTCCACGTTAGAGTTCACGTTAACTTAGTTAACGTGACTCTTAACGTGGGCAATGATGGCTTCGAGAGCGTTATTGGCAATCACTTTTCTCATTAACTTTGCAAGTTACTCCCATTCCACGTTAGTGTTAACGTTAGTGTAACTAACGTAGCCACTAATGTGGTTCTTCTTTGCTTCCTTTGTCCTGAAATCAAGCAATAAAGTGCATCAAAGTTCTAATCCAAGTCATGGGAAATGCAACATCCAATTTGTCCTTAAATTCATGAAAAATCCTCATGAAATCATGTAGAGTGCACAATGTATGCTTGAATCAAGATGTAAGTGAATATCTACCCAAAACTAGCTTATTTCCTAAGGAAATGCATGAAACTACCCTAAAAACAGTAAAGAAAAGGTTAGTGAAACTGGCCAAAATGCCCTGGCATCACAACACCAAACTTAAAGCTTGCTTGTCCCTAAGCAAGTACTGGAACAAGAGAATGATGAATGGAATGCCAAGAGAAATGAGTCATTCTTGTGGAAGTCATGTCCCTGGTTTTATGGTGGTTTCATGCATAGCAACTTAGGTTCATTCCTGGCTTTCAGACCTTTATCATGTCCTAGAATACTCACTACGATTGCATCCCATGAAACTTTTATTTATTGATCCTTTTGTTGTTATTTCAGGGCTTATTTGTGTTCTTAGGCTAAGTGTTCTGTAAGGGGGCAACTCTTTAAATAAGCTTTCAGCCAACACTCCCGAACCAGTTGGTTCAAGGTGCTAGGTGTTGAAGCACCCCTAAGGACTTACTTGCTCAAGTCTCTCCCCCATACATACACACCACAGGCATATAGTTTATTTATTTTCTTTTCTTGAGACCTTGGTGTCCAGCACCTCTTTGGGTTACTAAATGCTCTGTAGTGAGGGTTACTCTTGATAGTGGACTTTCAGCTGATAATCCCGAGTTAGTTAACCCAAGTTACCAAGTGATAAGGCACCCCTAAGAGCTTATTCATCCAAGTAGATTCCTTACACAGGAACACCACAGACACATGCCTCAAGATTAAAACCGTAGGTGCCTAGCCTTATTGCTTCCTCTTTTTTCTTTTATTTTTCAACCTTTATTGTTCTTTCCCTTTTTCTTATTAGGATCTTCTTATTTAGCTAGTCTCATGAGGTGTGTCTCAAGCATAGTATTCATGACAGATAGTTGTCCTCCCACCTTATGGTTGAACCAACTTAGCTAACTTAACCATAAACTCATGAACTTACTCCATAGTATGAACTTTTCTCTGGTCTTTTGTAAAGCACTCATTCTCTTTTCATTTGATTCAAAGGGACAGGCATACAAGTAAGTAAGGAGATGATGTATTAACATAAAGACTAACAATCATAGACCTATTCAGAAAGAAAACTTTAAAGACAGAATTTAAAAAGTTCAACTAACATGGAAGCATGTTCTATTTCATACAAGATCTTCTTTATTTAAAGCATAGAAAAAGATGGACCAAAGAAGGAACTCCACCACCTTTTACTCTTGTGGATGTCCATGCTCTCCTTCTTGCTTGTCCTCCTGGTGTTTTTCTTGATTGCTTGTGCTCCCACTTCCCTTGCCTTTTCCAAGCAGCTTCTTCCAGAAACCACCATCTTCCATCTTCTTCTTGAGTGTTTCCTTCTGCTGTTTCACCTTCCTCTCTTCTTGTTCTACAAAATCTTTTTGGACCTCATCATATGTAGGGATGGCATAGTGTAGATGATGCATATTACTGGACATGTAGTTCAACTTGGCTTGAGTGTTGACGTTGAACTCCTCCCTATGTAGTTGCCGTCCTTCATTAAGTACAGTGAACTCATTGAATGCTTTCATCTGGGCTATTTATCACTGACTGAGTTCCTGCAAATGCTTATCTTAACGTTCTTGCCTCTCAGTAACTTGGTGGATGGTTTGAGTGAGCTGGGAGTATTGTTCCTGTTGCTGCTCCATTTGTTGTTTCTGCCACTCTTCTTGTTGGCTCATCTGGTTTAGTATTTGCTCTTGTCCTTCCATATGTCTCATCCCCAAATCTTCAATAGCTCTTAGAAGGTGATTCATATTCAAGTCAGCTGGGTAAGGATGCTCTCCTTGTTGATATTCTTCCTGATGAGACTCCTCTTGGTGAGCTCCTTCTTTTGCTTTTAGTTTCCCTATTTGTGGCCTTCTTTGTTGCTGAGCAGGTGTAGTATAGGCCATACGCTGGGTTGTCATTAGCCTCCCAGGGTTCACGCAGTTTGGATTGCTATCCTCAAAGACCACCTTGGCCTTTGTGCACAATCGGAGAATGGTGCTGGGGTACCAAAGCCTGGCACTTGATTCAAGCTTCTCAGCTGAATCTTGAATTCCCTCAGCTATAAGTTCATGCACATTGATTTCTCCACCTTGTACTAGGCAATGTACCATAGTTTCTCGATTAATATTTACCTCTGAATTATTTGCAGCCGGGAGAATAGACCTCCTCACGAGTTCAAACCACCCCTTGGCTTCTGAGCTAAGGTCTCCCCTTTTGATGAACCGGGGTCTCCCATCTCCATACCTCTCCCAGTCAGGTGCTATAACACAGATGTCAGTCACGATCTCAGTGAGCTCATCATTGTCTTGGCTTTTACTTATCCTTGCATGATAGCTGGGCTCATCAAAATGTGGTGATTTCAGGTGAAGAGTTCTTATTATAGCATTTGGGCTGAAGTCCACCTCCTTTCCTCTTACATAGCTTTTGAAGGTTGAGGCCCTGGTTTTGTCTTCTCTGACCACATTTGTGTAGAACTCTTTGATGAGGTTTGCATTGATCTTACCCTTTGGATTGGTGAGCATTTTCCACCCTCTTTCTTCAACCTTTTCCCGAATCTGTGGGCATTTGTCTTCATTGATTTGGAAGGTTAACTCGGGCAGTATCTTTTTGAGCTTTATCCGCTCGAATTCTCGTTCATGGAAGGTAGTCTTGAATCTCTTCTCGTCGAAAGGGATGTTCTCCATTGGTTCCTTCCTCTTCTGCCTCTTGGAGCTTGATGATGCCATGAACGAATTTAAAGCGACAAGGGTGTAGTGAAGGGAAGAAATGTGGGATTTAGAGAGTGGGAAGTTGAAGAACTAGTTGCTGGAAAGTGAAGTGCAAGGGGTATGAATTTCGAATGTGGAGATGGTGCGGATTGGATCCACTTATATAGAGAAGTGATGAAGAGATGAAAGGTGTGGATTGATGGGGTTGGTGTATGATGAACGGATGGGGTTTTGTATGGAGTAAGCACGAGGATTACCAACTTTATGATGGAGTTGGTTCAGTTTCCAAGTTTGTTCTTCCTCCAATGTTGCATGGCAACCATTCCTAATGCATTCCCCCTTGAGGCACGTGTGTAGTATCCTCTTCATGAAGTGGCCGAACCTTTCTCATTAAATTGTCCAATCAATCTCCTTCAATGCTCCTTTCCTTTCCCTATAAAGATCAAATAAGAAAAGTAAGAAATATAAAAAAATCAATTTAAATTTTGCGGCTAGAATAATAAAGAGAAGAAAAGATTTTGTTTATTCATGAACTCCAACTAACTAACTAACTGTGTATCCTTATATGCACATTGGTGGCACCATGAGGTGACACCAAACTTAGTTTGGAGCACTGTGATGAAAAGTTCTGTTCAAAGCTCCAAGACTAGCATGCTCTCAGTTGCATTCATGCTTTCTTGGCATGCTTTGAACACCAAACTTGTTCTTCACTATACACTGCAATATAAGGACTTCACCAAGTTTTTGTCAAGTTTGGGTTGGAATTCATGAATATTGACTTATTCACTAGTAAAAGCTAATAAAACATGGGTTGCCTCCCATGAAGCGCTTCTTTAGCATCACTAGCTTGACGTTTCCCCTTCATCAGGGAGGTTGATAATACTTCAAGTCCTCCCCTCTTGCCTTGGACTTATATTCATTGGTTGTGTCAATGATCTCTACATGTTTCAAGGAGAGAACTCTGTTGATAGTGAAAACCTTAGGTAACTGAGATGGTACAGTTGGGAGATTAGGGGGGATATCTGGGAAGTAAGCTGAGATCACTTTATCTCCAGGAGAGAAGTCTTCCATAGGGATCTTCTTGTTCCTCCACCCCCTTGGTACCTTCTTCTTTGTCCCTTTTGATGCTGCCTTGCTCTTGGCAACTCCTTCTTCTAAGGGAATTTTGTTGTTGTGTTCACATGTCTCTGGTGGTTTAGGTTCCTCCAGCTTCTCCTTGAGCTGTGACAATTGCTGTTTGCCTTGTTCATCATTCAGTGGGGTTCTCAGATGTGTTGGTTGTGCTTTAGTGCTTGTTTCCTCTGTCAACATCTCATTATGATCATTGCTTGGTTCTTTGTTTTCTTGGTCTGCTTCTTGTGAGAGTTTGAAGACATTAAAGCTGAGTCGTTCATCGTGGATCCTCAATATTAGCTCCCCTCACTCCACATCTATGAGTGCTCTAGCTGTAGCTAGGAATGGTCTTCCCAATATGATTGGGTGAGTGTGACTCTCTTTCATGTCCAAGATGACAAAGTCTATGGGAAGAAAATATTTCCCCACCTTTAACAACACGTTTTCCACCACCCCTCTTGCTTGTTTTTGAGTTTTGTCAGCCAGCCTGATGACTACATCTGTGGGCAATATCTCATTGATCTGCAGCCTCTTCTCCAGGGATAAGGGCATTAAGTTGATGCTTGCTCCCAAATCGCAGAGTGCTCTATCAAACATTGTTTCCCCTATGGCACAGGGGACATGAAAACTCCCTGGATCTTTTCTTTTCGTAGGCAACTGCGGTTGAATGAGGGCACTGCACTCCTTGTTCATCACTATAGTTTGGCCTCCCTTGAGTGAGCTTTTCTTGGGAAGCAGCTCCTTCATATACTTGATGTATGCAGGCATTTGTTGGATAGTCTTGATGAACGGTATGTTCACATGCAAAGATGCAAACAAGTCAAAAAATCTTGAGTATATTCTCTTCTCCATAGCACCATTGAGCAGTTGGAGAAAAGGTGCATAGAGTCTCAGCAGCTCCTGTTTTGAGATTTCTGGTTCTTGGTATTCTTTTTCCCCCTCCTCTACTGAGGTATCTTCAGGTTGTTCTGACAGCTTGCTGGGCTAGTCCTCACTCTCCTTATCACTTATAGTGACCATCTTGCAATCTTCTCATCTTACTTTCTTTGTTTCACCTCTCGGATTCTTCTCTGTGTCACTTGGGAATCCATTTGTGGGTTTGGGAATTTGTTCAGAGAGATACCCCACTTGAGATTCCAACCTCTTGATTGTGTCTCCCTGGTTCTTGAAACTGGCTCGCACTTCCTCCTTGAACACCTTGTTGTCTTGAATTTCCTTGCTTATGCCTTCAAGTAGATTCTCAATCCTTGAGATTCTTTCATCAAATGATGATAGGTCAGGCTGAGGAGGGTTATTCTGGCCTTGATATGAATGTGGAGAGGTGTTGTTATGGGGATGTTGATATGGCCTAGATGTGAAGTGTTGGTGGGCTGCATTGTTTCGATTTGGGCGTCTTTGATCAAGGCTTTGGTCTTGTTGATTTCTCCACCCAAAGTTTGGGTGATTCCTCCATCCAGGGTTGTAGGTCCTGGAGTATGGATCATGGTTTTATCTAGGTAAATTCCTAATGTAGTTGGCTTGCTCCTCACTACCCTCTACTTCTTCATTCACTCCTTCTTGGGTTGTTGATGAAGTGGAGATTGCTGCTACTTGGTTCCTCTCCATCTTCTTGGTGAGGTCAGCTAGCTACTGGGTAATGAGCTTGTTTTGGGCCAGCAGAGCATCTACATTGTTTAGCTCCATTACTCCTCTTGTGTTCTCTCATTCGGAGGCATAGAAGTAGTCGTTCTCTGCTACTGTCTCAATGACATCTATGGCCTCCTCAATGGTCTTCTTCTTGTTCAAAGATCCACCGGATGAATGGTCTACTGCCTTCGTTGACTCATAGGAAAGCCCTTCATAGAAAATGTGCAGCTGCACCCATTCATTGAACATATCTGGTGGGCACCTCCTTGTTAGGTCTTTAAACCTCTCCCATGCTTCATATAAAGTCTCACCATCTTGTTGCCTGAAAGTTTGGACCTCAGCTCTCAGCCTATTGATTCGTTGAGGAGGGTAAAATCTTGCTAAGAATTTGTTCCCCACATCTTCCCAAGTTATCAAGCTCTCCCTTGGGAAAGACTCCAGCCACTTGGCTGCTTTATCCTTGAGTGAGAATGGAAATAAGAGCAGTCTATAGGCGTCAGGATGAACACCATTAGACTTCACTGTGTCACATATTCTCAGGAAGGTGGTTAGATGTTGATTGGGGTCTTCTTGGACACTTCCTCTGAATGAACAGTTGTTCTGAACAAGGGTGATGAGCTGTGGTTTTAGTTCAAAATTGTTGGCATGGATGGTTGGCTTTTGAATGCTACTTCCACAGTTTCCTGGGTTTGGATTGATGTAAGAGCCTAAAACTCTTCTATCCTCCCCATCATGATTTGCTCGACCTCTTCCGCCATGGTTGTGAGTCTATTCTTCGTGATGGTTTTCCATGTTTTCTTCCATGTTTGGTTCAAAGTATTCCTCAAAGTGTTCCTCCTCTTCTTCAGCACCAACTACACATTTTTCTCTTACCTCCCTTCTTAGTCTAAGGAAGGTTCTCTCAGGTTCAGAATCAAAGGAAGTTGAAGCCCCGCTTCTTCTCCCTGTCATACAACCAACAAGTACAAGAAAAGAGAATAGGTGCAGAAAGTATATCTGTCAGAATTACTGTCAGTGTGAGTGATGCAATATATCAAACAGTTAGTGGGTTAGTGAGATGAATGGTAAATAACAAAGAAAAAGTAGGGGGAAGGGAAGAAATTAACTAAAACAGGAAGTAAATGACTCAAACAGAAAATTAAATCAAACAAAATAAAATGCTCAATCTAGTTATCCTCCAATTTAATCATTGTTGATGCACAATCAATCCCCGGCAACGGCGCCATAAACTTGATGCACGGAAAACTTATCTCATAACAAATTTCCTTCGGCAAGTGTACCGAATTTGTCGTCAAGTAAAAACTCACAATAGAGTGAGGTCGAATCCCACAAGGATTGATTGATCAAGCAACTTTAATTAGAGGAATGTTCTAGTTGAGCGAATCAGAATTTGAAGTGAGAATTGCAGAAAATAAAATGGCGGGAAAGTAAATGGCAGAAAAAGTAAATGCTAGAATTAAAGAACAGAAAGTAAATGACTCAAAGTAAATTGCAGAATTGTAAATGGGAATGGGGAAATTGCTCATAAGAGTAAATAACAGAAATTAAAGAGAATGGGTAAGATCAGAAATGGGGAGTTCATTGGGCTTAGGAGATGTTGCATTCTCTGGATCAATTTCATTTTCATCTCTTCCTCAATCAATGCACTCATTGATCTCCTTGGCAATCTTAAGTGATTGAATTACAATTTCTTGTAATTCAATCTCTCAAATCTTGATCAATAGCCAATTCCTTGGTCAATTGTTCATGAGAAAAGATGAAGTATGGTCACTAATTATACCACATGTATTTCCCAAATCAAGTGTTGAGAGGATTATAGTCACATATCCATCCAAACCCAATTTGGTCCAGCATGAGAAAGCATTTCTAGCTTGATCTCTTCTTTCCTCTTTCAAGGTTCAGAAGAGATCCAAGTATGAATAGCTTCTTTTCCAAGATAACTACCCAATTGGATGAAGATCGAAAGCTTTCAAGTAAAATCAAGAGAAAAGATAGAAGAAGAATAATGAAAACTAGTGTTGATCCATCAAATTACAACAGAGCTCCCTAACCCAATGAAAGGGGTTTAGTTGTTCATAGCTCTAGAAAATGAAACCAAAGATGGATAATACATGATGATACTAGAAGTGCAGAGAAAGTAATTACAGAGAGTAGTTCTATGTCCAGAGGCACCCTATAATTTCCAACTCTCCAAATAATTCAAAGCTACTCCTATATATACTACTCTTCTACTCTTCTAGTTGGTTCTTCAAGTCTTGGGTCTGGGCCTTTGGATCTTGAGTTTGAAGCAGTTATCTTCTTCATTGGGCTTGGCTTTACTTGCAGAGAGAAAGTGTGAAGTGGGCAGAGGCTTTGGCTCAGGACGTTAGTGGTGTTAACGTTTAGTGAAAATATGGGTTTGAGAACGTTAGTGACGTTCAACTTTTTCACTAACGTTCCTTACCCAAGTAAAAGCCACGTTAACTTCAACGTTAGTGGCACAAACGTTGCCACTAACATTGCCTCTTTATCCTTCGCGCACGTTATTGGGACTTAACTTCCCAATAACGTTGAGAAGCCTCCCCCTTCCCTACGTTAGAGTCCACGTTAACTTAGTTAACGTGGCTCTTTTAACGTAAGCTTGCCAACCTTCGAGAACGTTAGTGACACTTAACATTGTCACTAACGTTCCAATGTGCCCCTTAGCTCCCACGTTAGAGTCCACGTTAACTAGGTTAATGTGGCTTCTAACGTGGCCATGCTAGCCATCTCCAACATTAGTGACAAAGTTGAGTGTCACTAACGTTGGCTCATCATTCCCTTATCCACGTTAGCTTCCACGTTAACTAAGTTAACGTGGGAGTTAACGTGGCTCATGGTGGCATGTGTGGGCTCCTTCCAACGTTAGTGACAATGTTGGGTGTCACTAACGTTGGCGTCACCTCCCTTCTTCACGTTAGCTTCCACGTTAACTAGGTTAACGTGGGAGTTAACGTGGCCTAGTGTGACTTGGCCAACGTTAGTGATAATGTTGAATGTCACTAATGTTGGCTTCCCCCCTTTCTTCTTAACGTTAGAGGCCACGTTAACTAAGTTAACGTGGTGACTAACGTGGCCACTTATGAGCTTGGTCCAACGTTAGTGATAATGTTAAGTGTCATTAACGTTGGCTCTATTTCCTTTCTTCCACGTTAGAGTTCACGTTAACTTAGTTCTAGTCCAAGTTATAGGAAAGGCAACATCCAATTTGTCCTTAAATTCATGAAAAATCCTCATGAAATCATGTAGAGTGCACAATGTATGCTTGAATCAAGATGTAAGTGAATATCTACCCAAAACTAGCTTATTTCCTAAGGAAATACATGAAACTACCCTAAAAACAGTAAAGAAAAGGTCAGTGAAACTGGCCAAAATGCCCTGACATCACAACCCGGATTCAAAATACTTGGCAAGTGTGCATTGATTACCGCCGGCTAAATCAAGCAATGTGGAAAGACCATTACCCGTTGTCATTCATTGACCAAATGCTGGATCGCTTGGCAGGTAAATTCCATTACTACTTTTTAGATGGATATACGGGGTACTTCCAAATTCATATAACTCCTGAGGATCAGGAGGAAACTACCTTTACTTGTCCCTTTGGAACGTTTGCATATAAAAGAATGCCGTTTGGCTTATGTAATGCACCGGTAATGTTTCAAATGTGCATGACAAGTGTTTTCTCAGATCTTTTGGAGGATTGCAAGGAAGTCTTCATGGACGATTTCAGTGTTTATGGTAGCTCCTTTGATGCATGTTTAGGGAACTTAGCTCGGGTACTAGAATGATGCACCAATACTAACCTTGTATTGAACTTTGAAAAATGTCACTTTATGGTGAACCAATGTATAGTGTTGGGTCATATTGTATCTAAAGATGAAATTTTCGTCGACCCGGATAAGATTGTTGTCATTTCGAGTTTACCAAACCCTTCCTCGGTGAGGGAGATCCGTTCCTTTCTTGGTCATGCAGGTTTTTATCGCCGCTTCATCAAGGATTTTAGTAAAATTGCTCTACTCCTCTCCCACCTACTTCAAAAGGATGTGGAATTTCATTTTGATGAGGATTGAAAAAAGGCTTTTGACAAACTGAAGGAAGCATTGACCAAAGATATTATTTAAAATTGTCACAAATAAAACATACTATGGAGGTTTTAATAACTCTCGCTAAAAAAATTCCACAAACAAACAAGAATTTTGTAGTGTCATATATTATATGTGCATTATGTAACGACCCAACTCCTGATATGCCATGGTCATACAAGAAGTGAAGTGTTACCAACTTGTTGTTCTTAATTATTTACTATTATATTATATATGAGCATGTTCCTTGTTAGAACGTTGCCAATTTTACGAGTAACTTTTTTTTTAATTAACATATACCATTTGTGAGCGATGAAGTAATATAAATAAACATACATAGACAGGAATATAAAGGAAGCATAACGAAACATATAGCACAACTGATAATATACATCATGTACACTATAACAAAACATGTAGCGTTTACAAAAGGCCACGTTAGTTTACATCCTCGTCGAACTTACATAGATAATATATACACGACACTCCCAAGGCCTGGCCCATACAAAAAGCCGCTAAACTGGCGCCCAGGCTAGCCTAACCACTCTATAGCTCCTAGCTCTTGGGTGTACTAACACAAGTGAGAGACTATCAAAAAGTCAATGTCATACTGAGGTGTCATCAAAAGAATGCCCTTACCGCTGTCAGTCTATATTTACACATGGCCATTTGGAAGATTGTCATGTGGTTTGTCCATCTCCTCATCCTGCTCTATTTCTATCTCTGGATCCTCTTCCTCTTCCTCGTCAGCAGCTACAGCTATACCCTCAGAACAGCCAAAAGCACTACTGTGACTATGTACAAAACCATTCGCAAGCACAGGTCCGTTCGCGTATATAGAAGCTACCCCCATCGTCTGGTAGTGCCGACTCATCATGCTATTAAAAGTCAGGAATCGGCTCAAGGGAAAAGTCCCACTCTGGTGGAATCGTAGGAACATACTCACCAGCTATTTCGGGCTCCTCGGGATGGATAGGCTTAGGTGCCACCTCATTCAAGGGTTGAGCTAGTATAGGGTGTCTGGGACCATCGGGAAAAGGATGTCCAGGTGCGTCAGGATGTAACCAGGATAAGGGAAAGTTGTAAGGAGCATCGGGGTCAAAAAGCAGGATAGACAGAGGATGTTGAAAAGCTCGATTTTGTAATGCATATCGTCTGATACGAGGATCCAATCCCATAATGAAGTAACTATGGTATACCGGATCCTCGTAGATGTGAGGGTCCTCGAACTCATAGAATATCACGCCCATCTCCATCTGGAAGGGAGGAAGGGAGAGAAGGGGGGTAAGAACTTGGGAGTTCTTAGTAGAGTCAGGATAATTAGTCATGTTAATCGGCTTCGTCATGCTTATCAGATAACCAAGTACTTTACAGAATATAGAGGAGAGATAGAAATGTAAATAACAGAAAAGCAGAAAAATAGAAGACAGAGAAAATAAAAGAAAACATAGATATAGCATACAAGCAGACAAACATAGAAAAGTAGAACACACACATAAAAGGAATGCAACAAAGAATGATGCACAAAGAAGAATGATGCATGTCTAGTCCTAGTACAGGCCATGAGCTCATGTGTCGGTTAACTGCCTGCAATCCCGACGTTTATCCGATCACGAATCCACGATTTTCCAGATGCGATTTTCCGTTCAAAATAAATGCGCATATAATAATAGCCTCTCTATTGACACAGCCTCTGCTTTATACTCGCAGGAAAATATTTATATATACTCATCTCTGCTCTGCTCTAGGGAATGAAAAATAGCTGTATGTATATTAGACTCCCTACAGAGACTCTGAGTTACTTCAAGCAACAATCATACAAACAAATATCTCTTTATTATACAATTCTTTTCTCTTTATCTCTTTTCCCTACTCTAGTTACTCTTTTCTCTGTATCTTTTTACTCTGTTCTAATTACTCTTTTCTGTATCTCTTTACTCTGCTTTGATTACTCTTTTCTATGTATCTCTTTACTCTGCTTTGATTACTCTGTTTAACGTATGTAATTAAAGCTTATGTAAATTTCGGTATGAATAATTAGCCTGTCCCAAGTATAGGTTCAATAAGTCTATACTGAAACAGTTTAAATTTTCATATTATACCTAACCCTAGGCACAACTCAAGAACTATCTATGTTGCTCCTGGTTCGTTCACTAATCTCTGTTTGTGTTATTAAAACTTTACAGACTTTTTCTTCAATTTTTATCTCATCTTTAAATTTTTATCTTTCCTTTGTCTTTGTCTTACTAATATGTTATTACCACTCCCTAAGTGTTTTATGAAGGTAATTATGAGATTCTGCGCTTAAAGTTGTCTTTCTAAAGCTTTTACGAAGAACTACCTTTTCCGCATTATTTTATTATTTCGAATAAAATATTATTTTTAATTAAATATTATTATTTAATATTTTATTATTTATTATTTTATTAATATATTTTCAAAAATTAACCTTCTTTACCTTTTAACCTTTAAAATTCACTTTTTACCACCCGTAACTTTTAACATTTCTACTTTTACCACCCTAACTTTTGGAAATTACACAATAATCCCTCAAACACCAAAATAATTACTGTTCATACCCTGGGTCGAGCTACCCGACCCGGGATGATTGGCGATAAAGCGACCGACCTCTTCAGGTCAGACTACCCGACCTCTTCTCAAAGAGGTCGGCCAAATCGACAGGAAAGCCAAATAAAGGGCCCAAATAGAGGAACACGACCCAAATCCAAAAGCAATCCCAGCCTATAGAGATAAAGGCGGTTCCCTTGAAGATAAGCTGACTTCATCCAAAACAGGATAAGATAAGATAAGATAACTAACTTATCTTATCAGAAAGGTCAGCCCACACTACTATAAATACACTGGAGCACCCAGGTATAACTCATACTCTGATTCTACTAAAAACCTGTTTAATACCCATGCTAACTTAAGCATCGGAGTCTCTTGCAGGTACCCCCCACCCTCCGGTGACGAAGAATCAGCAGTGTAGCTAGATCAACAAGTCGAACACGACAGCTCCGGCCGTCTCCCACCAGCCGGACACGTCGGCACCGATCTGTACAGAGGATCTCAACCGAAATCAACCTCCAGTTTCAGGTAACCCTCGGAACATTGGCGCCGTTGCCGGGGAACCTGGAAGTCATCCCATCACCATGGCGAACAACTATAACAACGACCACAATTCAGGTCTGGAAGAGAGAACACCACACAAGAACGCGGATGTCACGCTACAAAATACTCCAGAAATCAACAACGACAAAGACTCGCCAAATTCAGGGGCAATAGAAGCGCTCCTAGATCGCCTAAAACAACTGGAAAAAGAAACTCAACAACAACAGGAAATCGGAAGGGATCTACAAAGAGAGGTGCGGCGACGTCGGGAGTTGGAAGAAAAACTACAGCAATTAGAAGCCGATCTCAAATCAAAAGCCCCTCGGGCCAATCTCGAAGAAAATTCACGCAAAGAGCAAGACCCGCTCACCAGGAAAATCATGAAAACCAAAATTTCAAAAGACTTCAAACTCCCGGATATGACCCTGTATGATGGCACCACGGATCCCAACCACCACCTCAATAACTTCAGAAGCAGAATGTACCTCACTGACGCCTCAGATGCTGTTCGCTGCAAAGCCTTTCCAATAACTCTCACAAAGACAGCCATTCGATGGTTCGACAACCTACCCCCAAAGTCCATCTCAAGCTTTGATGACCTAGCTAAGAAATTCCTAGCCAGATTCTCCATTCAGAAAGATAAAGCCAAGCACGCCCCCAGTTTACTAGGGATCAAACAAGGAGATCGGGAGAGCCTCCGCAACTATATGGAGAGATTCAACAAAACATGCATGGACATACAAAGTTTAGGACGAGCAGAAAAATACATCAACATGGAAGAAAACGCTCGGTTAGGAGAGACCTCAAAATCGGGGGCCTCTTACCGAGATGGAGACAAGGAATCCAAGAGGAAAGAAGATCGACAAGGGGAGAAAATCAAAAAATACCATAATTATACTCCTCTCAGGGCATCCTTGGTCGAGATATACAAAGAAGTCTGCCATACAGAAAAAATTCCCTCAATACGGCCACTCAAAGGCAAAAAGGGAGGAGGAAACCGGAAGGAATATTGCGAATACCATCGAATCCGAGGACACTCCACAAACGAATGTTTCGACTTAAAAAATATCATAGAAAAATTGGTGAGAGAAGGAAAGTTAGATCGATTCCTGGCCACCCGAGATGATTATCAAAGAAAGAGACGAAGGGATGAAGATACCGAACGAACAGAACGATCACCTCGGACACCAGAAAGACATGTCCACATGATACATGGCGGATTCATAGCAGGTGGGATCTCCAAATCCTCTCGCAAAAGATATCTCAAGGAAGTATATCATGTCGAAGGAAAGGAGGAAGCACTCAACATCCCGGCAATAACATTCACTAAAGAGGACGCATCCGGCGTCATCGCAGGACACGACGATCCCATGGTCATCACCATCATATTAGCAAACGCCAACCTACACCGCACCTTAATAGACCAAGGGAGTTCTGCCGACATCTTATTCAAAACAGCCTTTGATAAACTCGGCTTAGAAGAAAAAAGAACTTCAAGCATATCCAAACAGTCTGTTTGGACTAGGAGACACCCCGGTTCGACCACTAGGATACATACCACTACATACAACCTTCGGAAAAGGGAACCAGTCCAGGACCCTCAAAATAGACTACATCGTGGTCGACGTAAGTTCAGCTTATAATGCTCTCATAGGTCAGACAACACTCAACCAACTCGGCGTGATAGTCTCGACCCCACACCTATGTATGAAATTCCCAACACCAAAAGGGATAGCCACAATAAAAGCAGATCAAAAAATGGCACGTCGCTGTTACAATGAAAGCCGAAATCTTAGAGGCAAAGGAGAAGAGTTCCACACAATCGAGCTGGGCGGAGTTCAACGACGAGAAGAACTTCGTCCCCAGCCAGAGGGTGAGATAGAAAAGATTCAGATCGGGGACACCTCGAAAAAAATAACTAATATCGGCACAATCCTAAAAGGAGATTCAAAGGAATTACTAATACAATTCTTGCGAGATAACGTCGATCTCTTCGCATGGAAAGCCGCAGATATGCCAGGCATAGACCCTAAGCTGATGTGTCATAAGTTGGCGGTCTATCCAGGATCTCGGCTGGTACAGCAGAGACGAAGAAAACTTGGGCCAGAGCGATCCCAGGCTATGGAAGAACAAGTACAAGCGCTACTGGAAGCAGGATTCATAAGAGAAGTCAAATATCCACTATGGCTAGCCAACGTTGTCTTAGTGAAAAAATCAAATGGGAAGTGGCGAATGTGCACCGATTACACCGATCTCAACAAGGCTTGTCCAAAAGATCCTTACCCACTCCCAAATATCAACGCTCTGGTAGACGCTTCCTCCGGATATAAATATCTCTCGTTTATGGACGCATACTCGGGATACAACCAGATCCCCATGTATCCACCAGATCAAGAAAAGACCTCGTTCCTAACACCGAAAGCAAACTACTGCTACGATGTGATGCCTTTCGGTCTCAAAAACGCAGGAGCTACTTATCAAAGGCTAATGAATAAAGTCTTCTCGGATCACATCGGAAGGATCATGGAAGTCTACGTGGACGACATGCTAATAAAAACACAAAGTGAAGAGACATTATTGTCCGACCTGGCCCAAGTATTCGACACCATAAGGAAACATGACATGCGACTCAATCCCGCGAAATGCACCTTTGCAGTAGAAGCAGGCAAATTCTTAGGTTTCATGCTCACACAAAGAGGAATTGAAGCAAATCCAGACAAATGTCAAGCCATACTCAATATGAAGAGCCCAACCTGTGTCAAAGAAGTACAGTAACTCAACGGGAGATTGGCCGCCCTATCCTGATTCTTAGCAGGAGCTGCGATAAGATCTCTCCCCTTCTATGCTACTTTAAGAAAGGGAAGGCAGTTCGAATGGACGACAGAATGTGAGCAAGCCTTCCAAGACTTCAAAAAGTTCTTAGGACAGCCACCTATCCTCTCTCGACCACGAAAAGGAGAACCACTCATATTATATCTCGCAGTAGGAAGCCGGGCAGTAGCGTCAGCACTAGTCAGAGAAGACGAAAACGGACAACAACCCGTCTACTTCATTAGTAAAGCACTACAGGGATCCGAGCTGAACTATCAGAAAATAGAAAAATTTGCATATACTCTCATTCTAACATCTAGACGACTCCGCCCTTACTTCCAGGCCCACAGCATCAAAGTTCGCACTAACCAGCCCTTGAAAGGAATATTGCAGAAAATAGATTTAGCAGGAAGAATTCTACAATGGGCAGTCGAGCTGTCAGAGTTCGACCTCCAATATGAAGCTCGGACGGCCATTAAGTCACAATATCTGGCCGACTTTATCGCAGAATTCACAGATGTCCTGGAAACCCTCACAGAGTAGAATCTCTATGTGGATGGTTCTTCAAATAAAACTGGAAGCGGTGCAGGAGTGATAATAGAAAGCAACCAGGGAACCCAAGTTGAGCTCTCCCTCAAGTTCGGGTTCCCGGCTTCAAATAACCAGGCAGAATACGAAGCACTGCTAGCTGGTTTGAAGCTGGCTGAAGAGGTTGGAGCTCGGAAACTCAACATCTACAGCGATTCACAAGTTGTCACATCACAAATAACAGGGAGCTACCAAGCTAAAGATCCCACCATGAAAAGGTATTTGGATAAGACCAAGCAACAGCTCGGACAAATCGGGGAATATAAGATATACCACATACCCCGAGAACAAAATACCCGAGCTGACGCACTCTCAAAACTAGCCAGCACCAAACCAGGGGGCAACAATAGAAGCCTCATCCAGAAAATCTTACAGAACCCGTCAATCTCGGAAGAGGAAAAAAGTCCTAGCCATAACAAGCCAGGACTAAGGATGGACGACTCCCATAATCAACTACCTCAGAGCAGGAACACTCCGCACAGAAGAAAAGAAGGCAAATAGGCTAAAAAGGGAGGCACAGTACTACACCATTATAAATAACATCCTGTACAAAAGAGGGATCTCAGTACCATTACTGAGATGCGTACCGACCTCCCACACAAAGGAAGTGCTAGAAGAAGTACACGGCGGCATTTGTGGCAATCATCTCGGAGCACGAGCTCTATCCAAAAAGGTACTCCGGGCAGGGTTTTATTGGCCAACTCTACAGAAAGAAGCTACAGAATTTGTAGAGACATGCCCACTATGTCAGAAACATGCCAACTTTCACATCGCCCTGCCAGAAGAGCTAATCAGCGTAACCTCGCCTTGGCCGTTTGCAAGGTGGGGGCTCGACCTTCTTGGCCCCTTCCCCCAGGGGTCAGGACAAGTTAAATTTCTCATAGTAGGGGTAGACTATTTCACAAAGTGGATCGAGGCAGAGCCCCTAGCCAATGCCACCACTCAAAGTAGCCGGAAATTCCTATATAAAAACATCGTCACAAGGTTCGGGGTTCCATATTCAATAACCACAAACAATGGCACTCAATTCATAGATGCAGGCTTCAGAAAACTAGTAGCCGACTTAAATATAAAGCATCAATACACCTCTGTGGAACATCCACAAGCCAATGGACAGGCTGAAGCTGCCAACAAAGTCATATTGGCCGGATTAAAACAGAGATTACAAGATGCAAAGGGAGCTTGGGCAGAAGAGCTTCCACAGGTCCTATGGGCATATCGAACGATGCCATACTCCACCACGAAGGAATCCCCCTTCTGGTTAGCATACGGAATAGAGGCAATGGTTCCAGTAGAAATTAAGGAAGGATCGCCTAGAGTGGTTCATTACAATGAGGGAGCAAACTCCTAACTTCAGAGGGAAGAGCTCGACTTACTACCTGAAATCCAAGAAAGAACTCGAATCAGGGAAGAAGCTCTAAAGCGCCGAATGGCTTCCAGATATAATCAAAGGGTAGTGCCGAGAAGTTTTGCAGAAAATGATCTCATCCTAATCTGAAATGATATTGGAACAACTCGACCAGGAGAAGGAAAGCTGGCAGCAAACTGGAAGGGACCCTACCGAGTTGTAGAAGTACTTGGGAAGGGCTACTACAGACTGTCCGATCTCGATGAATGAGAGCTTCCCAGATCATGGCACGCTTGCAACCTAAGAAGGTACTACAGTTAGGAAGGTAACAGATCTCATTATTGGATGCACTCTTTTTCCTGAAAAGGTTTTTTAATGAGGCACCAAGCTAAGACCCAGACACTATCCGACTTAAAGGGACGAAAAAATTCCCACATGTATATATTTGCACGTTTACTTTGAATAAATTTTATTTAGATATTCTACAAAGAATTCAAGACGCATTAATCTGAAGAATTCATCGTCTGATTATAAAGCGACAGGTCGGCAGAAAGTGAAAAACAATTTCACTGCACGACCACGATAAAGATAAACCGTTCGATAAAGGTGAAAGTGCGATTCACCCAAAGGACGATCCAAAGATGCCAACCACTTTCTACAAATCGGCAAAGATGAACACAGAATAATGTAAGAAGTTATCGAAAGCAATCCAAAAAAGAACCTGACGAGGTCTTACGGATAGCTAAAATAATAACTTAAAGACTGGCCGACGTCCAGAAGTCGGACCAAGTCAACCCAAGTTATAAGTAAACCCTAGAAAGAGGTCTGACCAACCCTATTAAAGAGGATTACTTTAACTTAGAAGGGCTTGACCTAACAAAGTCAGCCCAAAATAAAAAGGTTATAAAAGTAAACCCTGAAAGACACCTGACAAAGGTCCAAGAAAGAGGATTACAAAAATAACCTAGAAAGAGATCGACCTAACGAAGTCGGTATCCTACAAAATACGAAAAGTTATAAAAGTAATCCCTGAAAGAGACCTGACAAAGGTCCAAAAAGAGGATTACGAAGTAACTTAGAAGAGATCGACATAAAGAGTCGGTCTCCTACAATGGAAAGTTATAAAAGTAATCCCTGAAAGAGACTTGATAAAGGTCCAAGAAAGAGGATTACGAAGTAACTTAGAAGAAATCGACATAAAGAAGTCGGTCTCCTACAAACAGGTTATAAAAGTAATCTCTAAAAGAGACCTAACCAAGGTCCAAAAAAGAAGATTACTTTAAATAATTGAAAAAAATTGACATCGGTCAACTACTTGGAAAAGGACAAAGAAGTCGGGCATGGATTGCTAAATCGGATCCACGCATCGACAACAAACCAGTTTAAAGAAGCTAAGACAGGCGCAAGCAAGCGTGACATAAAGTAACAAAGCCTCGGGGTTAGACCCAAAAGCTCAGAAGCTATTCGTTGTGTTTTTAAATAATGTTGCTAAACAAGCAACCAGAAAGAGTGTCAACAAAATAAACCAAAGAGTTTTAAAGCCCACAAGCCGGGCCAACTACAAAAATATCCAAAATAAATCAGCTAAAGGTTAGAAGACTTCTTAGCAGCATCAGTCTGAGGAGAAGGAGGGCGAGCCTGGAGAGGAATAGCATCTACAGTACCATCATCCCAGTTTAAGATCTGACAGTCAGGATCAGAAGCGGGAGGGTCGATCTTGGCAGGAGGAACAGTAGGCGCTGGCACCTTGGCAGAAGACACAGGGAGGGGATCGACCTCATCATCATCATCCTCATCATCAGGGTGATGACAAGTCATCTTAGCCTAGTTTCACTAGCCTTTTTCTTTTGTTTTCAATTAAATTATGCACTTTCTTGAGCCAAAAGCAAGCCAATTGGGTAGATTTTCATGTTTCCTTTGATTTAATCAACCATGTATGAATTCATGCTATTTCATGAAGTTTTATGCTATAATTGTCACATATTATGAAAGAATGAATATCTCATGATTTTGAGCATAGCTTTGATGTGTTTGGTTGATTAATGATAGGTGAAGAAAGCTTGGAGAAAGGTTGATGCAAGAAGGAAGGGCTAGGAGGAAGAGAGAACAAAAAGTTTGAGCAAAAGTTTGCCTCAAACTTTAGCTCAAACTTTTGGATTAATTGAAAATGAACTAGGAAGCAAAAGCTGGAGCAAAAGTTAGCCCCTAACTTTTTGGCTAACTTTTGGGCAAAAGCTGGAGCAAAAGTTAGACCCCTAACTTTTTGGCAAACTTTTGGCATGAAAAACACTCCCTGGATGAGCAAAATTTTGCGCCAACGTTAGCCCCCTAACTTTTTGGCTAACGTTGGCACATGAAAAACACTCCCTGGACTAGCAAAAGTTTGCGCCAACGTTAGCCCCCTAACTTTTTGGCTAACGTTGGCGCCAAGAATAACCAAGGGAAGGCCAACGTTGGAGCAAAAGTTAGACCCCTAACTTTTACCCCAACGTTGGTATCAGTAAGGAAGGGTGCTGATGTGAAAAGTTGGAGCAAAAGTTAGCCCCCTAACTTTTACTCCAACTTTTACTCAAGCTTTCATGATTCCAACCCGGTTCAAATTCGGTTCTTCTCCAAACTCCAAGAGCAATCAACCAAGGCCTCTATCAACCCAATTCCATCAAGAGCAAAGGCCCAATTGAAGGCTTGAAGACCATTTGAAGAAAGTGTATAAATAGCATAGGATTTAAGTTTTGAAGAGGGCTTTTCCTTTGAGTTTTGAGGGAGAGTTTTCGGAGAGTTTTGGTGTTGAGCAAATTTTAAATTTCTAAGTCTTGGGGAAGGAGAATTGAATTCCCTTCCTCTTAATTTTCTTGCTTTCAATTTCAATTACAATTGCTTCGGATCTTGGGTGGAGAATTGAAGAACTTCTGTTTCAATCTCACCTTGGGATCTTGTTTAACTCTCTGCTTAATTAAATTTCAGTTTCGGTTAATTGCTTCTTCATCTATTTTCTTTGCAATTTACATTTCCTTTGCAATTGTTCTTGTTGGATCTAGGAAGGCATTGAGATCTAGACTTGGTTTTCTAGTCTCTTGGGTCCTGAGATCCGGATTTCCCATTCCCTGTTTACTGTTTTCATGCTCATTTACATTTTTGTTTTAAGATCCGGTTCAATTCAAGTCCTTCTTTACTTCTCTGTTCGTTGCAATTTACTTTTCCTTGTTTAAATTCTGCAAATCCACTTCCCAATTCCCTTTACAATTCAAGCCATTTACATTTCTTGCACTTTAAGATTTTGCAATTTACATTTCTTGCGTTCTAAGTTTCTGCTATTTAATTTCTTGTTTCAGCACATTTACCTTCTCTGCTCTTTAATTTCATGCGATTTACCCATTCTCTTTACTTTCTATGCAATTTAAATTCTGCAAATCACAAATCTCTCAACCAAATCTTGATTTGCTTGACTAAATCAACCACTAAACTAAAATTGCTCAATCCTTCAATCCCTGTGGGATCGACCTCACTCCCGTGAGTTATTATTACTTGATGCGACCCGGTGCACTTGCCGGTTAGATCTGGGTGTTTTGGAGAAATTCGTTTCTTCCAAGAAAATATCCCATCAAGTTTTTGGCACCGTTGCCGGAGATTGATTAGATTGACAATGATTAAGTGAGGTGGTGATCTAGATCTGGCATTTTTATTTTCTGTTCCTTTAATTTTCAATTAACCCACTAACTGTTCGAATTTTTGCTTAAGCTAACTAAAACTCCATTCTAGCAATAGATTGAACTGTCACTGGTTTGTGTGTTTCTTATGTTCTGCTTGTATGTCAGGTACAAGAAGAAATACACCCATCTTTCATGAACAAGACGAAAGAACTCTTAGAAGGTTAAGAAGAGCTGAAAGAGGGAAAAATATTGTTGGAGAAGAGGAATCAGAAGAAGAATTCCAAGATATGGAGGAACATTCAACCAATCCACCAGGTGGAGCAGACAACAACAATAACAATCCACCCCAGAGGAGAGTTTTAGCTTCCTATACTTTTGCAAATCCTAGACATTGTGGAAGTAGCATCTTAACTCCAAATGTCAATGCAAACAATTTTGAACTAAAGCCACAACTCATCACTTTGGTTCAAAATAATTGCTCTTTTGGTGGAGGACCACTTGAAGATCCGAACCAACACTTATCCACCTTCTTGAGAATTTGTAACACTGTTAAAACTAATGGTGTGCCTCCTGACAGCTACAAGCTATTGCTATTCCCATTTTCTCTCAGAGACAAGGCCACTCAATGGTTGGAATCCTTTCCAAGAGACAGCATCAACAATTGGGATGATTTGGTAACCAAGTTCCTTGCCAAATTTTACCCACCTCAAAGGATCATAAGATTGAAGACTGAGGTACAAACATTTACACAAATGGAGGCTGAACCCATCCATGAGGCATGGGAGAGATACAAGGCTCTAATAAGGAAATGTCCTCCTGAAATGTTCACTGAGTGGGATAAGCTGCAGAATTTCTATGAGGGCTTAACATTGAAATCTCAATAAGCTTTGGATCATTCAGCTGGAGATTCCTTGCAACTCATGAAAACTGCAGAGGAAGCTCAAAATCTCATTGATATGGTGGCTAACAACCAATATTTCTTTGCTCATCAAAGAAACCGCCAACCATCACAAAGAAGAGGAGTAATGGAGCTAGAAGGAGTGGACTCAATCTTGGCTCAAAACAAGATGATGCAGCAGCAAATTCAACAACAATTTGAACAAATGGCCAAGAGGATTGATAGTCTCCAAGTTGCAGCAGTTAACACTAGCCAACCATCAACCACATGGGGACAGAATGAAGAAACTCAAGAAGAACAACAACAAGAGCAAGTACAGTATATGCACAACCAAGGACCAAATGAAGTGTATGGTGATACATACAATCCATCCTGGAAGAACCACCCAAACCTTAGATGGGGAGATAATCATACCCAAAACCAACAACCATGGCAGAGGAACTCAAACCAAAACAACCCAAGAAGCAACCAAAACCACAACCAGCAGCAAACTAACCAAAACCCCTACAGAAAACCTCAAAACAACTACCCCAACCCCAACCAAAATGCCTACCATCCACCACCCACATCTCATAACCCACCTCAAGTATCACCTGAAGCCCAAAGAATCACTAACTTGGAGGCCGTGATAGACAAAATGTTGAAACACCAGGAAATGACAACCAAGAATCATGAAGCATCCCTGAAGAGCCTAGAGAGACAGATGGGGCAAATCTCCAAGCAGATTTCTCTTGAGAGACCCTCAAGCTCTCTGCCGAGTGACACAATTCCAAATCCTAAGGAAGAATGCAAGGCGATACAATTAAGGAGTGGGAGAACATTGATGAGCAATAATGACACTACAAAGAAGCAAGCAGAGAGCAGCAAAAGTGCAATAGAAGATGAGGAGCAAACAAAGGAAGATGAAGCCAAGAATCAAGTTGTAATGCCAAGCAAGAACACTGAGAAACTCAAAGAAAAGGATAACCAGTCACACGGTTCAAAAGAAGTAACTCAGGGACAGCAGCAAATAGGAAGGAGGATCACACCTCCACTGCCATATCCCCAGAGGTTCAACAAAGAAACCAAGGACCAACATTTTCACAAGTTCCTTGAGACTTTCAAAAAGCTGGAAATCAATATTCCTTTTGCTGAAGCACTTGAGCAAATGCTTCTGTATGCCAAGTTTTTTAAGGAGCTCATCAACAAGAAAAGAAGTTGGGATGAGAAGGAAACCATACTGCTCACTAAGGAATGCAGGGCTTTGATTCAAAAAGGGCTTCCCCCTAAGCTTGAAGATCCAGGGAGCTTTTTGCTACCTTGCACCATTCGGGAATTAACCATCACTAAAGCAATGTGCGATCTAGGAGCAAGTATCAACTTAATACCATCCTCCTTGGTAAAAAAGCTGCATATAGAGGAAGTTAAACCAGTACAGATATCTCTAGAGCTAGTAGATAAGTCAACAGTATACCCAGGGGTATGATTGAAAACCTGCTGGTCAAGGTGGACAATTTCATATACCCTGCAGATTTTGTGGTTCTAGATTCAGAAGGGGATGATGGTGACTCTATTATTCTGGGAAGGCCATTCTTGGCCACTGCTAGAGCTATCATAGACATAGAGGAAGGAGAATTAACTCTCAGAATGCATGACAAGAGTGTCACTCTGAAGGTGTTACCAGACGCACAGTTTGGTAATGAGAAGAAAAACTATATGGAACTTGACAAGGAAGAATCTCTGTTAAAGGAAGAAAGCAACAAGGCGATTCACAACAACATCCCAAGGCAAAAGATTGTGCAAACTGATGAAGAAGTCCAAGAGAATATGGGAGTATTAGCCACTGAAAGGATGAAAGATCCCCAAGGTAAGCCTACGACCAGAAAAGAAAGGTCAACGAAAGAAAGGATGAAATGCAGAAACAAAACAAAAAGGGGTTGGAAGAACAGGAAGATTCCAACAGAGGGGCTTTCCAAAGGTGACAAAGTGCAATTAATATATCAACAACTGGGAGCAAGCCGACAGACTGATGACTATTACAATGTCAGCAACATACTCTCGTTGGAACATGCTGAAATTGAACACCAGAGAACAAAGAGGAGGATCACAGTCAGGGGAGACAAGTTGAGGCACTACAACCCTCAACCACCATAAAAGAAAGCTCCAATGTCAAGCTAGTGACAATAAAAGAGCGCTCCATAGGAGGCAACCCATGATTTAAGATTTATGTCATTTTAAATTCAATAAGCTATGATCATCTGAGCATGGAATTTATTTTCATAGACGTACTCAATGAATGCATGCAAATTTTTTTTCATATGCTAAGACTTCTGAAGTTTGGTGTGCCTTCAAGCACACCAAACCAGTGTTACAAACATTTTCATACTATATGCCTAGCATATGACCAAACACTAAGTTTGGTGTTTCTCTTCTCATGAAAATAATAAAAAAAAAAATCATGCATCAATGATCATACATTATCTCTTACTGAGACTTTTCAATTAAAAAGAAATCATACTCTGTGATGAAGGCATCAATTGTGATTTATTACTAGCATCTCACATTGACCCCTTAAACAAGATACAAGTTTGGTGTTCACCAAACTTTGATGCACGGAATTAGGGACACAATTGATCCTTCATGAAAAAAAAAGAGAGAGAGAAAAAAGGAAAATTATGATGAAAACATTTCTTATAAACATTTGACCAAGAAGGACATTGGGGATTTCAATTTCACTAGTTGGAGGAAGAAACACATATTTTCTACTATATGACCAAACATTAAGTTTGGTGTCCTCCAAGAAAAGTCACGGCTCAAATGGATATAAGGAATAGTTATTCATATAGTGTTTATGAAAAGAAGCACTCTTGCCACAGTTTGATAAAACTAATGCTTGTTGTCTTGTTGTGATGACTAGGTGGTCAAAGGACACTCTATGAAAGAGACAAGACAAAGGAAATCATAGCATGAGGACAAAATCTCATCACATGCTTCAAAAAGAGAATCTGCCACTCCTTGAGATGATCACGGCAAAGACAATTGAAGAAGCAAGCTTTGTCTTCATTCATCCTTACATGCACACCTTTGATTCACATAGTATGCAATTGCATCCTAGCCCTTTATTGTTCATTTAAACAACATACCACCTCCAAGCCATGCATGTGACCGAACCTTTGCACTCCAACTATTTAAACTTCCCTTCATCAATTCTCATCATAACAAGCTCGGCCTCAAATTTCATCTTTCTCCAAACACACATCAAAATCTCTAACATTCTTCACACTCCCTTTAACCTCAAGAGTCTCAAACAACCAAGTGATCATGGCCTCTTCCTCAAGAACCAAACGAAGAAGAGGGAAAGATCCCATAGTGGAGGAGAGCACCCATGAATATGACCAATGGAAATTCAAATCTCGGTACCATCAGATGCAAATTGAATGGATGAATGAGAAGAAAATATATCCAGAAATTTTACTCTGGCTGCCGGATGATGGATGCCAAGAAATGAAGGACAAAATTCGAAAGAGGAGGTGGGAGGAACTCATATCACCAATCACTCGAATCAATGCTAATATCATAAGAGAGTTCTATGCCAATGTCTCAAGGCTTGACATGAGTGAGGCCTCAACATACAAGAGCTATGTGCGGGGAGTGGAAGTAGACTTTAGCTCGGATGCAATCAAGAAAGTCTTGGGACTAAAATCAGTCCGCTTTAGTGAACCGGGATACCACCAAAGGGTAAATGGTGATCCGGATTATGATGGGATTGCTAGAGATATATGTGTGGAGAACTCAGAGTGGGAAGGAGATGACAAGAATAAATACAAGTATTTGAAGAGAGTTAATCTTACCCCGGAAGCAAAGGGATGGTATGAGTTGTTGAAAAGATCAATTCTGGGCACAGTAAACACCTCAGAAGTTAACAGGAATAGAGCTATTATGTTGCATTGCATTATTGTGGGAGGAGAGGTAAAAGTTCATGAAATCCTGGCAAAAGACATTCAAAAGCTTGCTGAGAAGAATTCGGCCGAGTCTTGGTTATACTATCCAAGTACCATCTGGAGGTTGTGTGCAAAGGCTAAAGTGCCAATGGAAGAGGAGAATCCAATGTGGTTAAGCCAAGGCATGCCTATAACCATTGAAAGAATGAGGATGGCTCCTGAAGCACATCAAGGCCGAAAACCACATGGAAGAAGGGAAAGAGAGGAACCAATGGAGGGAGAAGAATTACAAGAGGAAGAAGAGCCACAAGAGGAGGAGGAACAGCAGCACATTCCTCTACATAACAATCTGGACATGACTCAAATGCAGGAAGCAATTGGAAGATTATCACAACAGTACATGAGAATTCAAGAAAGGCAAGAGGAATACCATTCACTATACATGAAAAATCAACAAGCACAAGAAGAACGGGAGCTAAGAATGATGAACAAACAAAGTGAATTCGAGTCAAGATTCCTTGTGATGCAAGAAGAACATGCTTTTCAATCTCATGAATCATTTGGAAGGTTGGAACAAATGCAAGCTGAAAATTTGAGGGCTCTCAAAGAGTTCACAACACTCCAAGATGCAAGATATGAAGTCCAAGCCGACTACAACATAAATAGTCAAATCAAGCTGAACTATATTGGAGAGCATCTGCACAACATGGATCCAGCTTTTCCAACTTTTGATGAATTCTTCAAAAGGAGAAGTGAGATAGAAGTAAGCAATGCAATGAAGCTTGAAGATAGAGTAGAGGAAGCAATGAATAGAGCTGGTTTCTGGCGGGATCAACAGACAACAGACATGGAACAGGGAACACCAGCAACCAAGTGTATGAAAGAAGAAGGAAAAAGCATGACAAATAAAAGGTGGACTTGCTCCTTGATTCATCACTAAGAAAGCATGCATTGTGTCTGTTTTAAGTGGTCCTTGCATCTTTAAGTAGTTATCATAATTAATAGTCTTTGCATCATGTTTGTTACTCTTAGAATAAGTAAGCTAGTCTATGTGTGTGCTTGTGTGTTTACTTTCCCTGAACAAAAAAGCATGCTTTGTCCCCTGCATTTTTAATTCAATAAAAGAAATGTTTGAATGTGAAGTGAAATAGTTCTCTGTTAGATAGAAGTAAAATAAAAGTAAGTGGTGGTTTGTGTGTGATTGTATAGTAGCTCACCTTTAATGAATAAGAACATTAGGATGTCTCCTCTTAAGTAGAAAGTATCTACTGTCTATGAATCTCAATCAAATAAAAATCCTTGGTTAGAAAGAAAAACAAAAAGAAAGAAAAAAGGGAGAAAAAAAAATAGCCAAAGAGTGGCAGAACAAAAGAAAACAAAAAGAAACAAAGCTGGACACCAATAGCTTGAACCTTAGAATATATGCCTGTGGTGTCTTTGTATTAGGATCTGCTTGGACTACTAAGTTCTTTGGAGTGCATCAACACTCGGTGACTTGGGTTAACTAACCCGGGATCATTAGCTGAAAGTCCACTATCAAGAGCAACCTAACTACAAGGCATTTAGCAGCCCAAAGAGGTGCTGGGCATCAATGTTCTAAGAAGGAATGTAAGCCAAGTGTCTATAGTGAATAATGTGTCAAGTATAAGGAAAAGAAAATGAACTTGCTACACATGACACTCAAATAAAGCTTATGAACAAAATAATAGCCAAGGATAAAGAAATAATGAGAAGTCATAGCAGTATGAACTTGAAGCTTGAAGGAGGCTTTCTAGGCTTAAGAATCAATAAGAGGTGAGTATGTGCATATCCACATAAAACCCCATGAACTACTAATAACATTCTACTAGCATGAACATCCTCTTCCATTTCATTCTTTCTTCTCAATAAACCATTTCTTGCTTGGGGACAAGCAAGCTTTAAGTTTGGTGTTGTGATGACAAGTCATCTTAGCCTAGTTTCACTAGCCTTTTTCTTTTGTTTTCAATTGAATTATGCACTTTCTTGAGCCAAAAGCAAGCCAATTGGGTAGATTTTCATGTTTCCTTTGATTTAATCAACCATGTATGAATTCATGCTATTTCATGAAGTTTTATGCTATAATTGTCACATATTATGAAAGAATGAATATCTCATGATTTTGAGCATAGCTTTGATGTGTTTGATTGATTAATGATAGGTGAAGAAAGTTTGGAGAAAGGTTGATGCAAGAAGGAAGGGCTAGGAGGAAGAGAGAACAAAAAGTTTGAGCAAAAGTTTGCCTCAAACTTTATCTCAAACTTTTGGATTAATTGAAAATGAACCAGGAAGCAAAAGCTGGAGCAAAAGTTAGCCCCTAACTTTTTGGCTAACTTTTGGGCAAAAGCTGGAGCAAAAGTTAGACCCCTAACTTTTTGGCTAACTTTTGGGCAAAAGCTGGAGCAAAAGTTAGACCCCTAACTTTTTGGCAAACTTTTGGCATGAAAAACACTCCTTGGATGAGCAAAAGTTTGCGCCAACGTTAGCCCCCTAACTTTTTGGCTAACGTTGGCACATGAAAAACACTCCCTGGACTAGCAAAAGTTTGCGCCAACGTTAGCCCCCTAACATTTTGGCTAACGTTGGTGCCAAGAATAACCAAGGGAAGGCCAACGTTGGAGCAAAAGTTAGACCCCTAACTTTTACCCCAACGTTGGTATCAGCAAGGAAGGGTGCTGATGTGAAAAGTTGGAGCAAAAGTTAGCCCCCTAACTTTTACTCCAACTTTTACTCAAGCTTTCATGATTCCAACCCGGTTCAAATTCGGTTCTTCTCCAAACTCCAAGAGCAATCAACCAAGGCCTCTATCAACCCAATTCCATCAAGAGCAAAGGCCCAATTGAAGGCTTGAAGACCATTTGAAGAAAGTGTATAAATAGCATAGGATTTAAGTTTTGAAGAGGGCTTTTCCTTTGAGTTTTGAGGGAGAGTTTTCGGAGAGTTTTGGTGTTGAGCAAATTTTAAATTTCTAAGTCTTGGGGAAGGAGAATTGAATTCCTTTCCTCTTAATTTTCTTGCTTTCAATTTCAATTACAATTGCTTCGGATCTTGGGTGGAGAATTGAAGAACTTCTGTTTCAATCTCACCTTGGGATCTTGTTTAACTCTCTGCTTAATTAAATTTCAGTTTCGGTTAATTGCTTCTTCATCTATTTTCTTTGCAATTTACATTTCCTTTGCAATTGTTCTTGTTGGATCTAGGAAGGCATTGAGATCTAGACTTGGTTTTCTAGTCTCTTGGGTCCTGAGTTCCGGATTTCCCATTCCCTGTTTACTTTTTTCATGCTCATTTACATTTTTGTTTTAAGACCCGGTTCAATTCAAGTCCTTCTTTACTTCTCTGTTCGTTGCAATTTACTTTTCCTTGTTTAAATTCTGCAAATCTACTTCCCAATTCCCTTTACAATTCAAGCCATTTACATTTCTTACACTTTAAGATTTTGCAATTTACATTTCTTGCGTTCTAAGTTTCTGCTATTTAATTTCTTATTTCAGCACATTTACCTTCTCTGCTCTTTAATTTCATGCGATTTACCCATTCTCTTTACTTTCTATGCAATTTAAATTCTGCAAATCACAAATCTCTCAACCAAATCTAGATTTGCTTGACTAAATCAACCACTAAACTAAAATTGCTCAATCCTTCAATCCCTGTGGGATCGACCTCACTCCCGTAAGTTATTATTACTTGATGCGACCCGGTGCACTTGCCGGTTAGATCTGGGTGTTTTGGAGAAATTCGTTTCTTCCAAGAAAATATCCCATCACAGGGACAATCTTGCCTTCCCTGACAATATTGTCCAGGCTAAAAGAGGTGAGATCGGCCTCGGGAGTAATGAACCGAACTTGCTCCTTTAAGTTCTCGTAAGCAGCAGTCACGCTGCCAACGAGATGACTTTGGAGCTCAGAATAATCTTCCCGGACATTGTCGAGCTCCCCTCTCAGGCACATCATCTCCCGATAGGATGTAACGTAACTATCCTTGTGCATCATGGCTGTGTCCTCAGCCAACCTCAAAGAAGCTGCCAGTGATTGAGAACTCACCTTCTCGTTCTCTAAATCCTTCTCCAGCTTGGCTACCTTTATCTCAAATTCCTCCTTTAACTCCCTCATCCGATTAAACTCTTGTTTTGCCTCCTCCATAAACACTTTAGTGGCATGGAGAGGGAGATTCTGAGCAGTCTGATATATGGCAGTCGCCATATACGCCATCTTTACGTGATTCCGGGCCATAAATTCCAAGTGATGAAGGATGGACACATCATCCATGGAGAGGGAGCCATAGGGACCAATTTGCTGATCCACAAATTCAATGGCATTAAAATCAGGAGCATCGAGGTCGAAGGGCTCAGCTGTTTTTTGTTTTTTATTGGGAGAAGCAACAGATGGAGCGGCAGAAGTGGGGTGAGGATCCACCAAACGGACTCGGGGTGTAAGGACCACCTTTTTCACCCCAGGAGAACTCGGCACTGATGGCTTCTCGCACATTTGGGAGGACCCCTCCCCAGCCGCTTTGGCCGCAATATTCCTGGCAGCAGTCGCCCTCTGCGCCCTCTTAAAAGCTTTCATAGATTCATTATTCTTCATTGCCTCTGCAAATAAAATAGAAATTAAGCTACAAGTCAGATAAGTCGGAAAGACAGCTACAAGCAACATAGACAGATAAACACAAGATACCTAGTTCAGTTTGAAGAAGAGAATGATTGGTTAGAAATTTCTTTGTGTCAAGATGGGGAGGATGACCCCAGCATTCTTCCAAGACAGTCACAAAGGCTCGTTCAGCCTCATCCAACATTTCCCACGCATATCTGGAGACCCTCACATCTTTTTGCCATTCCAAGGGAAAAGCAGGTTCGTCATTTTTATCCAGAAAAAAGGGCCGAGCTCCTTCAACAGCTCGGACTTTGAAAAAGTAGTTTTTAAAATCACGGAACGACTCGTCAAACATGGAAAAGACCTTCTTTCCCTGGGTGGAACGAAAGGAGACCCAAGCTGACTTCTTTTTTACCACACCAGGCTTAGTCAAGACAAACAGATAGAAAAAGAGAGATTGGGAAGCAGGAATGCCAAAACAATTGCACAACAATTGGAAAATTTTTATGAAACCCCAGGAATTGGGGTGAAGTTGAGAGGGGACAACATTACAAGACCATAACAGGTCGGTTTCAAATTGAGTAAAAGGAAGGGTGATACCCAGCGGACCGAAGAAAAAATCATAAACATAAAAGAAGGGGCGATCATCAACAACCCGAGTAGAAAAGCAGACTCTCTCATCAGAAGAGGGAGGGACAAGCTCATAGTTCTTCTCATCACTAGAATTACTACAAATACTATGAAACTGTCTAAGCTATGCACAAAACTCATAATCAACCAGAGAGACACACATAAGAACCATCGAGTCCACCCAATCGACTATACCCTCAGGAACCCGGGAAGGCATCTCTACAACGTTATTTCGGGAAGACATGAGGCCAACTAAACCCTACAAAAGAAAAGAAGACGGATTACTCAAAAATATCTCGGCGGGCGAATACACAGAAAAGGAAACCCCAAGACTCAAACTAAAACTCCTAGGGCATCCTTTGGAGGCAGTAACAAAGCGAGGTATCAAGGAAAATCTACTTACGTCCCGGCATCTCGCAAACAAGAATAGAAGACCTCAAACAGCAAGCATTTTTCATAGGAGAAAGACAAAACACAAACAAAACAGAAAATTATCTTCCTACAGTCTATCAGCAAAAAACAACAGCAAACATACCAGGCAAAAAAATCGTCAAAGATGCAATCTTTTTTCAGAATCAAACAAAATTATCATTCCAAAGCTTCAAAATCAAAAGCATTTCACAATATGCAAAAACCTAAAGGTATCAAGCCACAGGAAAAGCGAAAAAGACCATGCAAAAGGCGAGGAAATTACGAAACGCACAGTGATTAGGCACAGCAGAAAGTAGAAAGGTCCAAACTTTTCCCAACTAACATAAAAACTTTCTCAAAACAGACACAAAAATGGCGTAGAGGGAGAAAAGAAAGAAGAACCAAACCTGGAAATGAGAAAGCTGCAAAGAAAGGCAGAAAAGCGGAAGGCAAAATCTAGAATCACCCCTTCCCCCACGAAAAAGCAAAGTCATAAAGCAACGTCGTTGGGCTGAAACACGAAAGCTACAGGCAGAGGCTTCAGAAAAATCAAAGAAAAAAGTTGAAAGTGAGAAAGAAGTTACGAAGAAGAAGCGAAGAAGAGAAACCATTTTTTGATCGAGAAATTCAAAATAAAAGCCAAAGAGAGAATGGGGCAATTAAATGCCAAATACGGATATTAAAACCTCTTGCATTCCCAAAAAAGCGCTGATATAAAAGCGCGCGCCTTTAGAGGAAAACATTCTACATTCAAAAAGAGTCTACAAAAGAAAGGAATCGACAAAATGCTTGAACTCGGTTTCACTAAGGATCGAAGTCAAAAGGACTCGACCTCAAAAAAAGAAGACCGAGCTCAAGCAGGGGCACTGATCATACCCTGGGTCGAGCTACCCAACCCGGGATGATTGGCGATAAAGCGACCGACCTCTTCAAGTCAGACTACCCGACCTCTTCTCAAAGAGGTCGGCCAAATCGACAGGAAAGCCCAATAAAGGGCCCAAATAGAGGAACACGACCCAAATCCAAAAGCAATCCCAGCCTATAGAGATAAAGGCGGTTCCCTTAAAGATAAGCTGACTTCATCCAAAACAGGATAAGATAAGATAAGATAACTAACTTATCTTATCAGAAAGGTCAGCCCACACTACTATAAATACACTGTAGCACCCAGGTATAACTCATACTCTGATTCTACTAAAAACCTGTTTAATACCCATGCTAACTTAAGCATCGGAGTCTCTTGCAGGTACCCCCCACCCTCCAGTGACAAAGGATCCGCAGTGTAGCTAGATCAACAAGTCGGACACGACAACTCCGGCCGTCTCCCACCAGCCGGACACGTCGGCACCGATCTGTACAGAGGATCTCAACCGAGATCGACCTCCAGTTTCAGGTAACCCTCGGAACAATTACTTTCTTGCCATTTTATGGATCAAAAGCCTGTTCTTCATTGTTCTTCACCACACTCAAAGTATTCTTCGTGTTCTTCATAAATTCTTCAGATTCTCTTTCTCTGTTTTCACCCGTTTTTCAATCTTTTTAGTAACCGATTTTTACCATAATTTATAATAAATTAGCAGCCACCAAAATCCTATCCTTTCTACTTGATTTTATCACAAATTTAACCCTAATTTAAGGGTTAGGGTTTCGGTTTCCAGCTACATCCAGAATACAAGTTCATAGCTTGAATTTCATCAAAATTGCATCAAATTTTCACCAAATTTTCAACAAGAATCACTCATATAAACCATCAATTTCAAGCACAGCCGAATCATATCATAATCACACAACTCAATCACAATTAATCAAGATTAATGTCACCAAACCCTACCTTGATTTGCTGCTCCAAATTCGGTTACTCCTTAAAGTGTTCTTAAAGCACTTTTTCCTCCTAAATCACATAAAAAATAACTTTAAAAACAAAATCCCTCAACTGACCAAATCTTCATATGAGTGTTAGGATGAGATTCCTCACCTTACTCTTGCTGGAAATTGAGGTTTCTTAGCCCTCAAGCCAAGTTAAGCATGATTCCTAAGGAAGAACATCAAGAAAATACTTGTTTCAGCATGCTTCCTTGAAACCAAAGCAAAAGGGAGAAGGTGCAGCCAACTCACCTTGATTTTAGCCTTGATAAGTCACATGGTTATGTAGAGAAAAAATAGAGGATCATTTTGGTCGGATTGGAATTTTCATTTGAGTTTTAGTTCAGAAGAAATCAAGCTTTGAAGATTTGGAACTAAGAACTTTTCTCTCTTTTTCTCTCTAACTATTTTCGGCCACAAGGGTTAAAAGAGGCAGCCTTGGAGGTCTTGGGGTGGTAGAGTTGGGCTGTGATTGGTTGGTTTGGAGGTAGATTAAAATAATACTAAAATATCTCAAGTGTATAACTACTAAAACTAGATGTATTAGAACACTCGTAACAACATCTCTAAAAATTCTTTTCTGAGCTACTAGCATAAATGACACTAGTAACATACTTAACATGAGAATAGAACATGTATGATGAGGCATTAGCATTGCTAAAGTTATCAGAGAGTGTTGGTGTTAAGCTACACTAGTAAACTGTGAACCCGATTAAACCGATCTCCTGTTATTAACTAAAACAGACCATGTAATAGTATAATATCATTCAAGAAGCTTCTAGTACTAATATAATGATAATATTATACTGTTATCTTTCTTTTCTCATGAATCGAGTCCGGTTTGTCAAACTGAGACTTTTTACGGAAACCAGAACCAAAACTCCTAACCGATATAGTTCAAAAACTAGGTTCTTCATGATTGCATTGGAGCTTGCCTCAAAAGAGGTTCTAGCTTAAAGATGGCATAATGATAATGAGGATTGAGATGCTTGATGATATAACAAAGGTGTTTCCTTTACTGATCTTCTGGAGAAATCCATGCCTTCAGAAAAGATCTCGCGTACTTGAAAAACGAGGTTGTTACATTCTACCTTCCTAAAGGAAAATTTTACCCTCAAAATTTCAGTTACCTGAGAACAGATGTGGGTAATCAGCTTTCATCTAGTCTTCTAGTTCCCGAGTGTGCTCTTCTTCTCCTCTTTGTTCCCAAGCTACTTTGACCATGTGAACAGTCTTACCCCTCAGCTGCTTATCACTTCTTTCTATGATCTGGACTAGTGATGCTTGATATGTCAAATCATTTTTTAACTGTACTGTCTCTAGTTGTAAAACGTGACTCTCGTCGGGAATATATTTCTTAAGTTGCGAGACGTGGAAAACATCATGAAGGTTTGACAAATAAGGAGGAAGGGCTACTTGATAAGCTACTGGACCGACTTTTTTAAGTATTTAGAAAGGTCCTACATATCGAGGGTTAAGTTTCCTTGTTTTAAGGGCTCTACCTATTCCAGTAGTCGGGGTTACTTACAGAAAGACATGGTCTCCCTCACCAAACTCTAAGGGTCTACATCTATTATCGGCATAGCTCTTTTAACGGCTTTATACTGTTTGGATCTTCTGACGAATCCCATTTATCTTCTCAGTAGTTTCTTGCACTAAGTCTAGACCCAAGATACTAGCTCCTTCGTCATCATTCCAACACAATGGTGTCTGACATCTTCTTCCCTAGAGAGCTTCATATGGTGCCATCCCGATACTTTGTTGATAGCTGTTGGTATAGACAAACTTGACCAACGGTAAGTAGTTATCCCAACTGCCTTGGTTATCTATCACACAAGATCTTAACATCTCTTCTAATGTCTAGATTGTCCATTCTGATTGTCCGTCTGTCTGACGATGATATACTATACTCATGTGTAGTTCTATCCCTAATGCTTTTTGAAAAGCTCCCCAGAATCTGGAAGTAAACATTGGATCTTGATTTGAGATAATTGATGAAGGTATCCCGTGTAGTTGTACGATTTCTTGAATATATATCTGTGCCAGCTTTTCTAGAGTATAGTCAACTCAAATCGGAAGGAAATGCGGCGATTTTGTCAACCTGTCCACAATCACCCAAATGGCATCGTGTCCTGTTGAGGTTCTTGACAATCCTGTGACAAAATCCATAGTGATCTTCTCCCATTTTCATTGTGGTATTTCCAAGGGTTGCAAAGTTCCTGACGGCTTCTGATGTTCCACCTTCACCTTCTGATAGGTTAAACATTTGAGACGTAATCAGCTACCTCTTTCTTTAAGCCCAGCCACCAGAACATTCGTTTCAAATCTTGATCCATCTTTGTCACTCTAGGATGGATAGAGAATCTACTCTGATGAGCTTCTGTAAGAATCTTTTGTCGCAAATCTCTAAAGTTAGGCACACAAATTTTGTTCTTGTACCTCTATAGACCGCTACGATCTTATCTCCTAGCATCTGGTTCTTCTGCTCCCGTATGTCTCAGCAATATCATCATTTTTGAATCCTGTACTTGTGCTTTTGGAAATCTGGTGTTATATGCAACTGTGCCAAACGGACTCCACTTGACGTCTCAGTCAGGTCCAACTTAAGGTTCTCAAATTCTATGAGTAGCTTTTCTTTTTTTATCATCATCCAAGAGATACTCATACTTTTCCTGCTCAAGGCATCTGCCACCACATTCGCTTTCCCTGGGTGATAACTTAACTTGAAGTCATAGTCCTTCAGAAATTCCATCCATCTTCGCTGTCGCATATTAAGATCCTTCTGGTCAAAGATATACTTCAGACTTTTGTGGTCAGAGAAAACTTCTAATTGAGCACCATACAGATAGTGTCTCCAGATCTCCAGAGCAAACACCACTATAGCCAACTCTAAGTCATGCGTTGGGTAATTCCGTTCATGAGGTCTTAACTTCCGAGAAGCATAAGCCACCACATTTTTATCTTGCATCAACACTCATCCAAGTCCTTTATGGGAGGTGTCACAGTATACTTCAAAAGGTTTCTGAGGATCTGGTAGTACTAACACAGGTGCAGTCGTTAGCTTTTCCTTGAGCATCTTGAAACTTCTATCACACTCTGCCGTCCAGATAAATGGAACTTCTTTTCGTGTAAGGTAGGTTAAAGGTAATGCTATCTATGAAAATCCTTTGATGAATCTCTAGTAATATCCAGCCAGTCCGAGGAAACTCTGATCTTCTATAACGGTTGTAGGTGGTTCCCATTGCACTACTGCTTCAATTTTTGAAGGATCCACTGTAATTTCTCCCTATGATATAACATGCCCCCAAAAATGCCACCTTTGCTGTCCAGAATTTGCACTTTGATAGTTTAGCATATAACTTCCGAGTTCTTAGTATCTGCAATACAGTCCTTAGATGCTTCATGCTCTCTTTCTGTCTTTGAATAAATAAGGATGTCGTCTATGAAAACCACTACGAATTAATCCAGGTATGGATGAAAAATACAATTCATGTAATCCATGAAAATCGCAGGAACATTAGTTAGTCCAAACGACATAACCGTGTACTCATAATGACCATATCGAGTTCTAAATGCATTCTTTGGTATATCTGACTCTTTTACTCGGATCTGGTGATAACCCAATCGCAAAACAATCATCGAGAACATAGTTGCACCTTTCAGCTGATCCATCAAGTCATCAATTCGTGGAAGTGGATACTTGTTCTTGATAGTGTTCTTATTTAGCTGTCGATAATCTACACAGAGCCTCATTCCACCATCCTTCTTCTTTACTAGTAAAACCGGAGCTCCCCAAGGTGTATTGGGATGAATAAATTTCTTTCCAAGTAGCTCAGCCAATTGCTTCTTCAACTCCATAAGTTCTAGTGGTGACATCCGGTACGGTGCTATAGAAATCGGCCCAGTTCCAGGTACCAAATCAATGTAGAATTCTATCTCTCGTTGAGGAGAAAACTCAGGTATGTCATCCGAAAAAAACATCAGGAAATTTCTTCACCACTCGGATCCGTTCTAAGCTTAATTCACTATCATTCGAGCAAGCCGCTAACAGAACGTACCCCTCACAATCACTCCCGTCTAAGGTAACTCTTACAGAATTTAGATATAAAGTATGGGATAGAAATGATTTAGTATATAGATTATCAGATGGAATAACAGCAGTCCTTTCAAAGAAATCAAGGAAAACATGATATTTAGATAACCAATCTAATCCTAAAATAACTTCTAAACCACATAAAGGTAAACAGATTAGGTCATGTATAAAAATCTTGTTCCTAATAGTAAACGGTACTTACAGGCACACTAAACTGGTCAAAGCACTTTGGGATGCAGGTGTATGGACAATTAGATCGAAGTTCAACTCAGAGAAATCTAGTCCCAACTCACAAGCAACAGTTAAAGAAATAAAGGAATGCGATGCACCCGAATCATACAGTATAGTTAGAAATTGATTCTTGACATAACACTGACCTTGGATCAAGATGTCTGATTACATAGCATTATCAGCAGTAATAGCAAACACTCGACCTTGTCGCTAGGTTCGTAATGGATTTCGAGCGGACATCTTTGGGCATTCCTTAGCAATATGTCCAGTTTCTCCACAGTTATAGCACTTGAATGTTCCAAACAGGCAAGGCCTATTACCATGATCCTTTCCACATTGCCTATATGTAGTGTTCACCTGCGCCTGTTGAGGTCATTTACCATTATCCTGCCTTGGTCTACCTCTGTTTCCACCCACCCGTAGAGCGAGTAGCAACGTTACCAACTTGTGGGTTTCTCCACTGTGGCACACCAGGTATCTTGAAATTTGTCCTTCGCAGTTGCCAGTTATTGCTGTTGTAGTTCCTTGGTGGAAATCGTTGACGACTTGCTTTAGATGCAGTCACCTTTTTTAGCGCATTCTTCTACTAACTTACACTTATTAACCAGCTCAGCAAAATTTTGTTTCTCCAACAGAACTACTAAATTCATTAGGTCCTCATGAAGGCCTCCTTCAAACTTCAAACACTTCCATTCTTTAAAGTCAACAGGGTTTCCTTGATAGATCTTGGAGAAACGACACAAGTCATCAAACTTACGGGCATTTCTGCAACAATTGTGTTTCCTTGTTTCAGCTGCATAAGTTCCATTTCCTTAGCATCACAAGCTGCTTTCGGAAAATACTTCTTATAAAATTCATCCTTAAAAGTATCCCAAGGAATGTCACCTTCTTCCTATTGCAACAATCGATGTATCTCCTGCCACCAATATGCAGCTTCTCCTTCCAGCATATAAGTAGCAAACTCTACGTGTTGGCCTTTCGGAATATGCTGTGCTCGTAGTGATCACTCAATACTCCAAAACCAATTATCAGTGCTGATCGCAACAAGTGTACCTTTGAACTTAGGCGGATTAACCATCAGAAAGGTCGCAAAAGTCATAGGTCTTTCAGGATGCCCCAAGTTGTTCTCATCATTCCCATTGTCTTCTCCATGTTCATTTTCATTCTAGTTTCTCACTCCAAGACGCTCAACAGCCCTAGCCACTGCTACCGCAGCTTCACGTACTGCTTCAGTCACAGTGTTCATGGTAGCCATAAACGCTTCCTGTTCCCTCTCGTGCTTAACATTAGAAATTCCTTTCCGCACGCCTCAACTCCGTGAACCCATCGTGGTCCTGTTCAGACCAAACAATCATTATTAAGGTGATCAATCTTAACACTTCAAGTCAAGTGTGAACATTCCCAAAATGAAAACACAGAAACAATCATGCAGCACATATCACTGAGATATCCTATAAGCATGAGACACACAACAGAGTATGCAATGAAGCATAGTCAGTCCATTCTCCAATCTCTACTAGGAACAAACTGCTTTGATGCCAAATCGTAATGATCCAACTCCCGGTATGCCATGGTAATACAAGATGCTAAGTGTTACCAACTTGTTCTTCCTAATTATTTACTATTATTTTATATATGAGCCTGCTCCTTGTTAGAAAGTTTCCAATTTTACGAGTAAATTTTTTTTAATTAACTTATACCCTTTGCGAGCGATGAAGTAATATAAATAAACATACATTAACAGGAATATAAAGGAAGAATAACGAAACATAGAACACAACTGATAATATACATCATATACACTATAACAAAACATGTAGCATTTACAAAAGGCCATGTACTGTTACATCCTCGTCGAACCTCCATAGCTAATATATACACGACACTCCCAGGGCCTGACCCATATAAAAAGCCGCTAAACTGGCACCCAAGCCAACCTAACCACTCTATAGCTCCGAGCTCTCGGGTGTCCTAACACTAGTGAGAGACTATATAAAGTTGATGAGCGGATATTTTATACGCTTTTTGGGGTTAATTTCATATAGATTTTAGTATGTTTTAGTTGGTTTTTAGTTTATTTTCATTAGTTTCTAGGCAAAATCCACATTTCTGGACTCTACTATGAGTTTGTATATTTTTCTGTAATTTCAGGTATTTTCTGCCTGAAATTGAGGGAGCTGAGCAAAAATCTGATTCAGACTGAAAAAGGACTGCTGATGCTGTTGGATTCTGACCTCCCTACACTCAAAACGGATTTTCTGGAGCTACAGGACTTCAAATGGCGTGCTTCCAATTGCGTTGGAAAGTATACATCCAGGGCTTTCCAGCAATATATAATAGTCCATACTTTGCTCAAGGATAGATGACGTAAACCGGCGTTCAACGCCAGCTCTCTGCCCAATTCTGGCGTCCAGCGCCAGAAACAAGTTGCAAGTTAGAGTTCAATGCCAGAAAAGGATCCAAAGCTGGCGTTGAACGCCCAAAACAGCCCCAGGCACGTGAGAAGCTTTAGTCTCAGCCCCAGCACACACCAAGTGGGCCCCAGAAGTGGATTTCTGCACTATCTGTTATAGTTTACTCATTTTCTGTAAACCTAGGTTACTAGTTTAGTATTTAAACAACTTTTAGAGATTTATTTTGGGATATCATGACATTTTTTAGAAAAAAACTATATACTCTTTGAAGGCATGAGTCTCTAAACTCCATTGTTGGGGGTGAGGAGCTCTGCTGTGTCTCGATGAATTAATGCAAGTATTTCTGTTTTCCATTCAAACATGCGTGTTCCTATCTAAGATATCCATTCGCGCCTAACTATGGAGAAGGTGATGATCAGTGACACTCATCACCTTCCTCAATCCATGAACGTGTGTCTGACAATCACTTCCGTTCTACATCAGATTGAATGAATATCTCTTAGATTCCCTAATCAAAATCTTCGTGGTATAAGCTAGATTGATGGCGGCATTCATGAGAATCCGGAAAGTCTAAACCTTGTCTGTGGTATTCCGAGTAGGATTCTGGGATTGGATGGCTGTGACGAACTTCAAACTCGCGAGTGTTGGGCGTAGTGACAGACGCAAAAGGATAGTAAATCCTATTCCGGTATGACTGAGAACCTGCAGATGATTAGCCGTGTGGTGACAGCGCACCTGGACCCTTTTCACTGGAAGGATGGATGGTAGCCATTAACAATGGTGATCCACCTACACACAGCTTGCCATAGGAGGACGTGCGTACATGAATAAGAGGACAGAGGAAAGCAGAGTTTCTGAAGACAAAGCATCTCCAAAACTCCAACATATTATCCATTACTGCATAACAAGTAACCTTTAATCCATGCTCTCTTGTTTATTCGCAACTCAACTGATAAATATAATTGACTTCCTGACTAAGAATTGCAAGATAACCATAGATTGCTTCAAACCAACAATTTCCGTGGGATTCGACCCTTACTCACGTAAGGTATTACTTGGACGACCCAGTGCACTTGCTGGTTAGTGGTACGAGTGTGAAAAGTGTGATTCACAATTCATGGTGACTGAAGGGATTGTCCTTGGGCATAAAATCTCAAACAAGGGAATAGAAGTGGATCAAGCAAAAATAGAGGTAATTGAAAAATTACCACCACCTGCCAATGTTAAGGCAATCAGAAGCTTTCTGGGGCATGCAGGATTCTATAGGAGGTTTATAAAGGATTTTTCAAAAATCGCAAAACCTCTAAGCAATCTGCTAGCTGCTGACACGCCATTTGTGTTTGACACAGAGTGTCTGCAGGCGTTTGAAACGCTGAAAGCTAAGCTGGTCACAGCACCCATTATTTCTGCACCAGACGGGACATTACCATTTAAGCTAATGTGTGATGCCAGTGATCACGCCATTGGTGCAGTATTGGGACAGAGGCATGACAAGCTTCTGCATGTCATTTATTATGCTAGTCGCGTTTTAAATGATGCCCAGAAAAATTACACAACCACAGAAAAAGAATTACTTGCAGTGGTTTATGCCATTGACAAGTTCAGATCATACTTAGTAGGATCAAAAGTGATTGTGTATACTGACCATGCTGCTCTTAAATATCTACTTACAAAGCAGGATTCAAAACCCAGGCTCATCAGATGGGTGTTGCTTCTGCAAGAGTTTGATATAGAAATAAGAGACAGAAAAGGGACAGAGAACCAAGTGGCTGATCATCTGTCCTGGATAGAGCCAGTAGAAGGGACGTCCCTCCCCTCTCTTGAGATCTCTGAGACTTTTCCGGAAGGGCATTTATTTGCCATCCAGGAAACACCATGGTTTGCCGATATTGCAAACTATAAAGCTGCAAGGTTCATACCCAAGGAGTACAACAGACAACAAAAGAAAAAATTAATCACTGATGCAAAGTACTACTTGTGGGATGAACCCTATCTCTTTAAGAGATGTGCAGACGGAATAATCCGTAGGTGTGTTCCTAGAGAAGAAGTGCAGAGGATCCTATGGCATTGCCATGGATCTCAATATGGAGGCCATTTCAGGGGTGAGCGAACAGCCACCAAGGTCCTCCAATGTGGCTTCTATTGGCCCACACTCTATAGAGATTCCCAAGAGTTTGTACGTAACTGTGACAGTTGCCAAAGAGCTGGTAATTTGCCCCATAGTTACGCCATGCCTCAACAAGGAATCTTGGAGATTGAGTTGTTTGACGTATGGGGAATTGACTTCATGGGACCTTTCCCACCATCATTCTCAAACACTTATATTCTGGTGGCAGTTGACTATGTATCAAAATGGGTTGAGGCCATTGCCACACCCACCAATGATACTAAAACAGTGCTGAAGTTCCTCCAGAAACATATCTTTAGCAGGTTTGGTGTCCCTAGAGTACTGATCAGTGATGGGGGCACTCACTTCTGCAACAAACAGCTTTACTCTGCCATGGTTCGGTATGGAATTCGCCACAAGGTAGCTACTCCATATCATCCACAAACTAATGGGCAAGCTGAAGTCTCTAACAGAGAATTAAAGAGAATCCTAGAACGGACAGTAAGTACCCGTAGAAAGGATTGGGCACGGAGCTTGGATGATGCTCTGTGGGCTTACAGAACAGCATTCAAGACCCCTATAGGGACCTCTCCATACCAACTTGTGTATGGTAAGGCATGTCACCTGCCCGTGGAACTGGAACATAAAGCCTACTGGGCAACCAGATTCCTAAACTTTGATGCCAAATTAGCAGGAGAAAAAAGATTGCTCTAGCTAAATGAGCTAGAGGAATTCAGATTCACTGCTTTCGAAAATGCCAAGCTTTATAAAGAGAAATAAAAAAAGTGGCATGATAGAAAGCTGTCATCTAGAATCTTTAAACCAGGACAGAAGGTTCTGCTGTTTAACTCTAGACTCAGGCTATTTCCCGGGAAACTAAAATCCCGGTGGAGGGGACCATATGTGATTACAAGTGCATCACCATATGGTTATGTGGAGCTTCAAGATATTGATTCTGATAAGAAGTTCATTGTCAATAGACAGAGAATCAAGCACTATCTTGAAGGCAACGTTGAGCAAGAGTGCTCAAGGCTGAAGCTAGATTAAAAGCTCAGCAAAGTCCAGCTAAAGACAATAAAGAAGCGCTTGCTGGGAGGCAACCCAGCCATGGGGCATCAATCCTCTAAGCATTTTGCCCTATTTTTTATTTTTATTTGTTTATATAAAGTTCATTAATAACAAGGTAAAAAAATCAATTGCATAAGTTCACAGGGTTACAGAAGGAATCTGCACACAAAACAGAGAAAAAGAGCTCACTGGCAAGAAAACGCCAGTAAGAGCCTGTTTTGGGCGTTCAGCGCCCAAAAGAGGCATCCAGTGGGCGCTGAACGCCAGTAAGGATAGCTATCTGGCGTTCAGCGCCAGAAAAGGGCAACAACTGGGCGTTGAACTCCCAGGAGAGCAGCATTTGGGCGTTGAACGCCCAAAACAGGCAGCGTTTGGGCGTTCAAACGCCAGGATGATGGGAAGGAGGTAAATTTGTTTCTTCTTCATATTTTTCATTCTAATTTTAATTTTCATGTTTCAAATCATGATTTCTTGCATACACATGTTAAGAACCCTGATTTCTAAAATCCTTAATTTCTAAAAATCCTACTTTAAAAATATCAAATGTATCTTAATCCATAAGCACAAATCCTCTTTTTCAATCCAATTCAACTCTTTTCCAAAAATCTTTTCAACTCATCAATATCTTTTTCAAATCTCCACATTATCTTTTCAAAATCTAGATTTATCTTTTTCAAAATTTTTCATATCTTTTCAATTTTAAACTATATCCTCTCTTATCATATCTTCTATCTTATCTTTTCCAAATCAATCTTTTTTATCATATCTTTTCTAAATTTTCGAACCCACCCCCCTCCCTTTAAATATGGGTTCGGACTCCCCCCCCCTCCATCAACAATTGCACCTAGCTCAACTTCTATCCCTCTCCTTTCTTTTCTTTTGCTTGAGGACAAGCAAACCTCTAAATTTGGTGTGTTTATCCGTGATCACTAAGATCATGGCTCCTAAGGGAAAACAACCCACTTCAAGAGGCAAGAAAGAGAGCGTTCCAAAACCACTTTGGAATCAAGGGAAGTTCTTATCTAAAGAACATTCAGACCATTATTACAAAATAATGGGTCTAAGATCAGTGATCCCGGAAGTTAGATTGGATCTGAAAGAAGACGAATATCCGGAGATCCAGGAGCAAATTCGAATCAGGAACTGGGAGGTCCTAGCTAATCCTGAGACGAAAGTGGGAAGGAATGTGGTCCAGGAGTTCTATGCTAACATGCGGCAGACAAACAAGCAAAAACTATCTGGAACTGCTTTCTATGAATATCGGACCGTGGTCAAAGGAAAGATTGTTCATACCAACCCTGACAAGATCAGGGAGATCTTAAAGCTACCTCAGCTGAAAGATGATCCAGACTCTTTCAACAGGAGAATGATGAGAATAGACAATGGCCTGGATAAGATTCTAGAGGATATATGTATCCCTGGAGCCAGGTAGACCACCAGCACGAAGGGTGTCCCAAATCAACTCAAAAGAGAAGATCTCAAACCAGTCGCCAGAGGATGGCTGGACTTCATTGGGCATTCTCTGCTGCCCACCAGCAACCGTTCTGAAGTCACTGTTAAAAGAGCAGTGATGATCCATTGCATCATGATGGGAAAAGAAGTGGAAGTTCATCAACTGATTTCAACTGAATTCTACAAAATTGCTAATAAAAATTCTAAAGAGGCCAGGTTGGCTTACCCAAGCTTGATTTCTCTGCTCTGCAAGGACGCTGGAGTAAGGATGGAAATAACTGAGTATATCTCAATTGAGAAACCAATCACCAAAGCATCAATGGAAAAACAACAAGCACAGGATGACCCCATCAAGAAGAAAACACAAGAATTTCTCCCAGAAATCCCTCAATCTGAATATTGGGAGTATCTAGAAACATCAGTTACCAAGATGCAAGAAGCTATGGAACAAATAATAAAGGAACAGAAGGAACAAAGTCAAATTCTTTGCTATTTGATTAAAGAACAGGAAGAGCAAGGGCGTGACTTGAGGGAATTGAAGCGCCAGAAGTTATCTCTTGAAGGACCAAGCACCCCACAGATCCGAGGAACATCCACTTCCCAGAACAAAGGTTGTTAAATTCCAATTTCTGCTTTAACTCTATGATAGTTGTCGTTATAAGAGTTTACCTTAGGAGTCATATAGTAGTAATTAGTGTCTATTTTGATTTTACCTCCAATTAAGTTATAGTCAATTTTTCTCATCATCAACAAACATGAATAAAATAGTAGATCTTTTGAATAAGAGGCAATAAAATTCGAGTTTTTAATAAGAAAAATTCTAATTAGTAACATGTGGTGGCAATGCTTTCTGTCTTCTGAATGAATGCTTGAACAGTGCATATGTCTTTTGAATTTGTTATTTAAGACTGTTAAATATGTTGGCTCTTGAAAGAATGATGAACATGAGACATGTTATTGATAATCTGAAAAATCATAAAAATGATTCTTGAAGCAAGAAAAAGCAGCAAAGAATAAAGCTTGCATTCAAAAAAAAAAGAGAGAGAAAGAGAAAGCAAGCAGAAAAAGCCAAAGCTCTTAAAACCAAAAGGCAAGGGTAATAGAAAGGATCCCAAGGCTTTGAGCATTAGTGGATAGGAGGGCCTAAAGGAATAAAATCCTGGCCTAAGCAGCTAAACCAAGCTGTCCCTAGCCATGTGCTTGTGGCGTGAAGGTGTCAAGTGAAAACTTGAGACTGAGCGGTTAAAGTCAAGGTCCAAAGCAAAAAGAAGAGTGTGCTTAAGAACCCTGGACACCTCTAATTGGGGACTTTAGCAAAGCTGAGTCACAATCTAAAAGGGTTCACCCAATTACGTGTCTGTGGCATTTATGTATCCGGTGGTAATACTGGAAAACAAAGTGCTTAGGGCCACGGCCAAGACTCATAAAGTAGCTGTGTTCAAGAATCATCATACTGAAATAGGAGAATCAATAACACTATCTGAATTCTAAGTTCCTATATATGCCAATCACTTTGAGCTTCAATGGATAAAGTGAGATGCCAAAACTGTTCGGAAGCAAAAAGCTACTAGTCCCGCTCATCTAATTAGAATCTGAGCTTCACTCAAAAACTCTGAGATATTATTGCTTCTTAACTTATTAGTCTTCTATTTTATTTGTCTAGTTGCTTGAGGACAAGCAACAGTTCAAGTTTGGTGTTGTGATGAGCGGATATTTTATACGCTTTTTGGGGTTAATTTCATATAGATTTTTGTCTGTTTTAGTTGGTTTTTAGTTTATTTTCATTAGTTTCTAGGCAAAATCCACATTTCTGGACTCTACTATGAGTTTGTGTGTTTTTCTATAATTTCAGGTATTTTCTGGCTGAAATTGAGGGAGCTGAGCAAAAATCTGATTCAGGCTGAAAAAGGACTGCTGATGTTGTTGGATTCTGACCTCCCTGCACTCAAAATAGATTTTCTGGAGCTACAAGACTCAAAATGGCGTGCTTCCAATTGCGTTGAAAAGTAGACATACAGGGCTTTCCAGAAATATATAATAGTCCATACTTTGCCCAAGGATAGACAACGTAAACTGGCGTTTAACGCCAGCTCTCTGCCTAATTCTAGCGTCCAGCGCCAAAAACAAATTGCAAGTTGGAGTTTAACGCCAGAAAAGGATCCAAAGCTGGCGTTGAACGCCCAAAACAGTCCCAGGCACGTGAGAAGCTTTAGTCTCAGCCCCAGCACACACCAAGTGGGCCCCAGAAGTAGATTTCTGCACTATCTGTTATAGTTTACTCATTTTCTGTAAACCTAGGTTACTAGTTTTGTATTTAAACAACTTTTAGAGATTTATTTTGGCATATCATGACATTTTTTAGAAAAAAACTTTATACTCTTTGACGGAATGAGTCTCTAAACTCCATTGTTGGGGGTGAGGAGCTCTGCTGTGTCTCGATGAATTAATGCAAGTATTTCTGTTTTCCATTCAAACATGCGTGTTCCTATCTAAGATATCCATTCGCGCCTAACTATGGAGAAGGTGATGATCAGTGACACTCATCACCTTCCTCAATCCATGAACATATGTCTGACAATCACTTCCGTTCTACATCAGATTGAATGAATATCTCTTAGATTCCCTAATTAGAATCTCCGTGGTATAAGCTAGATTGATGGCGGCATTCATGAGAATCCGGAAAGTCTAAACCTTGTCTGTGGTATTCCGAGTAGGATTTTGGGATTGGATGGCTGTGACGAACTTCAAACTCGCGAGTGCTGGGCGTAGTGACAGACGCAAAAGGATAGTAAATCCTATTCCGGTACGACTGAGAACCTGCAGATGATTAGCTGTGCGGTGACAGCGCACCTGGACCCTTTTCACTGGAAGGATGGATGGTAGCCATTGACAACGGTGATCCACCTACACACAGCTTGCCATAGGAGGACGTGCGTGCATGAATCAGAGGACAGAGGAAAGCAGAGATTCTGAAGACAAAGCATCTCCAAAACTCCAACATATTATCCATTACTGCATAACAAGTAACCTTTAATCCATGCTCTCTTGTTTATTCGCAACTCAACTGATAAATATAATTGACTTCCTGACTAAGAATTGCAAGATAACCATAGATTGCTTCAAACCAACAATCTCTATGGGATTCGACCCTTACTCACGTAAGGTATTACTTAGATGACCCAGTGCACTTGCTGGTTAGTGGTACGAGTGTGAAAAGTGTGATTCACAATTCGTGCACCAAAAGTCAATGTCAAACTGAAGTGTCATCAAAAGAATACCCCTACCACTGTCAGTCTATAATTACACGTGGTCGTTTGGAAGATTGTCATGTGGTTCATCCATCTCCTCATCCTGCTCTATTTCTATCTTTGGATCCTCCTCTTTCTCCTCGTCAGCAGCTACAGCTATACCCTCATAACCACCAGAAGCACTACTGCCACTATGTACAAAACCATTCGTGAGCACAGGTCCGTTCGCGTATATAGAAGCTACCCCATCGTCCGGTAGTGCTGGCTCATCATGCTGTGGAAAGTCAGGAATCGGCTCAGTGGGAAAGTCCCACTCTGGTGGAATCGCAGGTACATACCCACCAGCTATCTCGGGCTCCTTGGGAAGGATAGGCTCAGGTGCCGCCTCATTCAAGTGTTGAGATGGTATAGGGTGTCCGGGACCATCAAGAGAAGGATGTCCAGATGCGTCAGGATATAGCCAGGATAAGGAAAACTCGTAAGAAGCATCGGGGTCAAAAAGTGGGCTAGACAGAGGATGTTGAAAATCTTTATTTTGTAACGCATATAATCTAATACGAGGCTCTAATCCCATAATGAAGTAACTATGGTGTACCGGATCCTCGTAGATGTAAGGGTTCTCGAACTCATAGAATATCACGCCCGTCTCCATCTGGAGGGGAGGAAGGGAGAGAAGGGTGGTAAGAACTTGGAAGTTCTTAGTAGAGTCAGGATAACTAGTCATGTTAATCAGCTCTGTCATGCTTATCAAATAACCAAGTACGTTACGGAATGTAGAGGAGAGATAGGAAAGAAATAACAGAAAAACATAGAAAACAGAAGACAGACAAAATAAGAGAAAACAAAGATATAGCATACAAGCAGACAAACATAGAAAAGTAGAACACACACATACAAAGAATGCAACAAAGAATGATGCACAGACAAGAATGATGCATGTCTAGTCCTAATACAGGCCATGAGCTCATGTGTCGATTAACTGCTCGCAATCCCGACATTTATCCTGTCAGGAATCCACGATTTTCTGGATACGATTTTCTGTTCCAAATAAATGCGCATATAATAATAGTCGCTCTATTGAGACAGCCTCTGCTTTTACTCGGAGGAAAATATTTATATATACTCTGCTCTGGGGAACGAAAAATAGCTATAGGTATATTAGATTCCCTACAGAGACACTGAGTTACTTCAAGCAATAATCATACAAACAAATTTCTCTTTATTATACAATTCTTTTCTCTTTATCTCTTTGCCCTACTCTGGTTACTCTTTTCTTTGTATCTCTTTACTCTGCTCTGATTACTCTTTTCTCTATATCTCTTTACTCTGCTTTGATTATTCTATTTAACGTATGTAATTAAAGCTTATGTAAATTTCGGTATGAATAATTAGTTTGTCCTAAGTATAGGTTCATTAAGTCTATACTGAAACAATTTAACTTTTTATATTATACCTAACCCTAGGCGCAACTCAAGAATTATCTATGTTGCTCCTGGTTCGTTTACTAATCTTTGTTTGTTTCTGTCATTAAAATTTTACACACTTTTTTTTTTATTTTTATCTCTTCTTTAACTTTTTATCTTTCCTTTATCTTTGCCTCACTAATATGTTATTACCACTCCCTAAGTGTTTTATTAAGGTAATTATGAGATTCTGCGCTTAAAGTTGTCTTTCTAAAGCTTTTACGAAGAATTGTATTTTTCGCATTATTTTATTATTTTTAATTAAATATTATTATTTAATATTTTATTATTATTTATTATTTTATTAATATATTTTTGAAAATTGCCCCTTTATACCTTTTAACCTTTAAAATTCACTTTTACCACCCGTAACTTTTAATATTTCTACTTTTACCACCCTAACTTTTGAAAATTACAAAATAACCCCTCAAACACCAAAATATTTACTTCCTTGCCCTTTTATGCATCAAAAGCCTGTTTTTCATTGTTCTTCACCACACTCAAAGTGTTCTTCGTGTTCTTCATAAATTCTTTAGATTTTTTTCTGTTTTCACCCGTTTTTCAATATTTTTAGTAACCAATTTTTACCATAATTCATAATAATTAGCAGCCACCAAAATCCCATATTTTCTACTTGATTTTAACATAAATTGAACACCAATTTAAGGGTTAGGGTTTCGGGTTCCAGCTGCATCCAGAACACAAGTTCATAGCTTGAATTTTATCAAAATTTTATCAAATTTTCTCTAAATTTTTAACAAGAATCGCTCATATAAACCATCAATTTCAAGCACAGCCAACCCATATCCTAATCACCCAACTCAAACACAATAATTAATCAAGAATATTTCACCAAACCCTACCTTGATTTGCTGCTCCAAATTTGGTTACTCCTTGAAGTGTTCTTAAAGCACTTTTTCCTCCTAAATCACATCAAAAACAACTTTAAACACAAAATCCCTCAACTAACCGAACCTTCATATGAGTGTTAGGATGAGATTCCTCACCTTACTCTTGCTAGAAATTGAGGTTTCTTAGCCCTCAAGTCAAGTTAAGCATGATTCCTAAGGAAGAACATCAAGAAAACACATGTTTGAGCATGCTTCCTTGATTCCAGACTTGATAAGTCATATGGTTATGTAGAGAAAGAAGAGAGGATCATTTTTGTCGAATTGAAATTTTGATTTGAGTTTTAGTTCAGAAGAAATCAAGCTTTGAAGATTTGGAACTAAGAATTTTTCTCTCTTTTTCTCTCTAACTATTTTCGGCCACAAGGAGTAAATGGGGCAACCTTGGAGATCTTGGGGTGGTAGAGGGGGGCTGTAATTGGTTGGTTTGGAGGTGGATTAAAATAATATTAGAATATCTCACGTGTATAACTACTAAAACTAGATGTATCAGAACACTCGTAAAAACATCTCTAAAAATTCTTTTCTGAGCTACTAGCATAAATGACACTAGTAACATATTTAATATGAGAATAGAATATGTAGCATTGTTAAAGTCATCAGAGAGTGCTGGTGAGAAGCTACACCAGTAAATTGTGAACCCAATTAAATCGATCTACTTTTTTTAACTAAAACAGACCAGGTAATAGTATAATATCATTCAAGCAACTTCTAATACTAATATAATAATATTATACTATTATCTTTCTTCTCTCATGAATCGAGTCCGGTTTGTCAAACTGAGACTTTTTACGAAAACCAGAATCAAAACTCCTTACTGATACGGTTCAAAAACAAGGTTTTTCGTGATTGTGTTGTTGAGCTTGCCTCAAAAGAGGTTCTAGCTTAAAAATGACATAATGACAATGAAAATTGAGATACTTAATAATATAGTAGAAGTGTTCCCTTTACTGATCTTCCAAAAAAATCCATACTTTCAAAAAAGATCTCGCGTACTTAAAAAACGGGATTGTTACACATTATAAATAATCAAAATAAGTGGCCAAGAGGTAAAACAAGTGATATAATATGAGGAGAGTATTAGTATCTAGTATGAAGGATGCTAAAGATGTTGATCGAAAACTAATTCAACATCGGTTACATATATAAATCATCTATCTAATTATTTAAATGATTTGGATCACCAACTGATTTATTAAATTCAAAAATGTTATGCGCTTAAGTATATTTTTAACCATATTTAACCAAGTCACATAAATACGTATACGCACATTATTTTTTCTTTCATTTGATATCTTTTCCTTTTTTTTCCTTTTTATTTTTTATCTTCTTTTTCCTTCATCATCATCAGCATTATCTTCATATTCAGTAAGATTATCAAACACAAATTTTAGTTTAGAGTACAAAAATTTTAGTACATAGTACTAAAATTTTATATATAGTATTTAGCATATAAATTTTTGAAGTGTAAAAAATCTAATACATTGATTTATCCAACCAACAAAATATATTTAAAATATTAAGTATTATTAAAACAAAACACAAAATTATTAGATAAAAAATAAAAAATTAGTATAGAAAAGAACAAAAAAACGAACAGATGTAGAAGTAATTTTTGAATTGTGTAGCAAAAATTTATGTCCTTTGTATAAAATTTTTTTATATTATATTGATAAATTTTTGTATTATGTGTAAAAATTTCTGTATTATGTGCAAATATTTTTATTCTCTATTAATATTAACAAAATTTTTTATGCTATACCAATAAAAAAGAACACAAAAAATAAATATATTCACATATTATATAAGTAATCTATTATATTATATAAAAATTGAGTTTTTGCACTTAGATAAAACTGACATGGCATACTTTTGAGAGTGTTTCCTTATTTATTTCTTTTAACTTATCAAATACAATTCATTACGATGAATTAATTATATCAACTAATTGATTTGATTAGATATTTAAGTATCACACAATTTAATATTTTGTATATCAATTAATTGATTATAATTGTTAGAGTATAATTAAGATCAATTAAATCAATTAGTATTATTCAACATATCTGAATATTTATTATAGGATATTACGTCTTTATTATTTCGATTCTCTCATCACCTATAAATACCCTTCTATATTGTATCATTCTACACAACTTGAATACTCACAAACCTTTTCCCTATTGCTCCCTCTTCCCTTTCTAATATGGTATCAGAGCCATGGTATCCTCCTTGAGGAGGATAAGTTGATTTTCTTCTGGTGAAATCATCGTACTTTCATACTTTTCTTTCATGCTATTTTTTTCTTTCTCTTTTGTCAATGCTTTGATGCTTTTCTTACCTCACCGATTAGCTCATCCACTACTTACTTATTCTCATAGAAAAACCATATATTTTTCTTCACCTTTTGATAGTTTGTCATCTCCTTGCACTTTGTCACTTTTCAGCAGTTTTCGGCAGTTCGCCATCTTTTCAGCAGTTTTTCGGCAGTTGGCCACTCTTGCGGTAGTTCTATCTGCGTTCTCTTCCGGCAATTCCGTCTGTGTTTCCTTCCGCCAGTTTCGTCTGCGCTTCCTTCCGGCAGTTCCATCTGCGTCTCCTTGTGGCAGTTCCGTCTGCATATCCCTGTGGTAGTTTCGTCTGTGCTTCCTTCCAGCAATTTTGTCTGCTTTTCCTTTCGGAAATTTCGTCTGCGTTTCCTTTTAATAGTTATGTCTGCACTTTCTTCAGACAGGTCCGTTTGCACCCGTTCTATCAGTTTATGCATGTTTTTTATTTAGTAGTTTCAAATAAGTTTCAAGAACAAGTTGTCACTTGAGTTTGAGGGGGGATATTAGAGTATAATTAGGATCAATTAGATCAATTAGCATCATTTAACATATCTGAATATTTATTATTGGATATTACGTCTTTATTATTTCCACAAAATAATTTTGAATACCCTTCTATACTGAATCATTTTACACAACTTGAATACACACAAATATTTTATCTACTGCTCTCTCTTACCCTTTCTAATAATAATAAATACAATTTAATTTAGTTAGAAGTTCATTGTTTTATAGTCTTATATATATATATATATATATATATATATATATATATATATATATATATATATATATATATATATATATAAGCATGACAAAATAAAATTGTAAAAATAATCTTTTTATCACTTTGGGTACTTTAATTCTTTTTTCTTTTTTTTCTGTTTAAATATAATTTTGTTTTGAGTTAACTTTATTTATTTAATGATAAAATATACTCATGTTAATTCTATCATATAATATTTTATTTTTCTCCTATATATTTTGATTTGTATAGTTACTATTGATCTTGCTATTTTCATTTTCTTGAATTATTCTTTATTTTTTTGTGACTTGATACTTTAAATAAAAAAGAAAAGAAAGAAAAAAAACGATAGCCAAAGGTAGAGGCTAAAAATCTAAAATAGTAACATCATTCCTCAATATTATTATTATTATTAATATGAATTTTATTATTTCTTTTCTAACATTCTTTAATATGAGTTTTATTTTTTTATTATCATTAATGCTTTATTATTTTTTTCTCTAATTATAAATCTTCTTATAATAATTATTTGATAAAATAATTTTTTGGTCTAATAGATTTTTTCTTCATTTTTTGTCAAAAATAATTTATATTAGGAGAAAAAAAAGAAGATACAAATTAAATTTTAAAATTCAAATTTAAATAAGATGTATAAAGGGTAACTATTGAATTGAGATCTAGAATTTATTTGGTACATTTAAAATTTTTGTATTATCGTTATTGAAAATTTCAAATACTATTATAAAATTCTAGATATTTTTTATCTTATTGTTCTTAAATTATACATTATACCGTGTATTTGAAGAATTTTATCTTTTTTGAAATAAGTGTGACATTATATACTTTTTTGATACTAAGGGATAATGAAGTTGAAGTGAGTAACAAAATTGATTATATAACAATATACAAATTTTTAGAATTTCTAGCACAATTGACAAACGGATAATTTTTTATAATTTTTCTTGATTTTTTTATTAATTATGATTGTAATAATTCATCACAAATTTGTGTTTTGTAGAGAAAATTTATCAATCATAAAATACAGAAGACTTAACAAAAAAATTTAAAAAATGTTGATTAATCATAAAATAAAAAATAGTGAATTATGCTTTAATTATGTTGTAAAATACAAATAGGGCTATTTAAAATTAGTTTTTTATCATTAATGTTAAACTAAATTATAATAAGGTAAAAAAATAAAAATTGTATATAATAATTTAATTTAATTATTTATACTACTAAAATTATTCTCTATTATATCTCATTTATTTTTATTCATTGGTGATCTTTAATTGTCTATTTTAAATAAAAATTTGAATTGATTGAATTGATTTTTTTTCAATTAGTAATATAATTCTTGTGACATTTGCTTTGATCAATAATATTTTTTAATTTATTTAATCTAATTAATCATCTCTTTCTTATTTTATGCTAATTTAACTAATTAAAGTTAATAAATTTTAGTTATTTTAATTCTTATAACTTTTTATTCTAATAATGTATTTCAATTAATATATTAATAATATTTATATGTCATTAATAATAATAATCTCATTTTAAAGTGACGTTTTATTCCATATATATATATATATATAATATGTCTAATTATGGAAAATTTATTTTTTTATACGATTGGATTAGACATATTTATATTCAATTTATTTGATTATTTAATTAGAATTAATTATATTAAAAACTAAATTAAGATTCACTACAGGAAAAAGCATATTTATTGACGCAAAAAATCGACGTCTATCTCTCCCGTCGATATTTTTCGACGGCTTGCTGTCGATATTTTAAAAAAAATAATTAAAAATAAAATAATAAAATCGACAGCTTGATCGTCGATTTTTTAATGATACATTAAATCTCCTTTTAACTATCGTCATATTATCGACGAATCGGAGGTTGAAAATACTTTTATTTTAAAATCGACGAACATGGTGTCTATTTTAATGTTTAAAATCTTGACAACCTTTCCGTCAATAAATTTGAATGGTCCAGATTACTTTCTAAAATCAAATAAATGGTGTGGATTTAATGTATAAAATAGACGCTAAAGGCGTTGCTTTTTTTCAAATTAAAATTGACAAACTTACCATCGATTTTTATTGCTAAATACACCTCCCTTGCGCCCACTTCCCGCTCCAAGTTCAGAAACAAAATTTTATCCATTTCTGCATTCGAGCGTATCAGAAACACCAACCTTCATTCTCCACTGCCGGCATCACGATTACACCGCCGTCACTCCGTTTGCTCACGCTGCCACGGTCGCTCCTCATGTATCCCCTTCAATTTCATTTGGAAATTCCTAAATTCCCCTTGATCCTCTCCATGCCGATGACCCCTCTGCTCTTCAGGTATCCCCCAAACCCTAAATTCCCCTTTCCCCCCTCGATTTTCTCTTGTTTTCAGCTTCTGCTTCATGCTAATTCGCTTCTCCTGTTCTATTTTTTTCCAATTAGATCCGTGTGCCAGAAGGTTGTGATCTTGTTGCTGCTGGAGCACTTGCTGTGACATTTGGCACTTTTCATGTAGCACTTGTGCATAGAGCTAATTTAACCTTAGTCAGGTATGTCATACGTAGTTAATTTTTATTTATTTATTCGTTGGTTATGTTTATATCTCTTTGGAGTGGTTGAAAAGTTGATGAAATTGTAGGTGTTGATGGTTTTGGGTGCAGCAGGAGGTGTAGGGCTTGCAGCTGTTCAAATTAGAAAAGTGTGTGGTGCCATTGTCATTGCTGTTGCTAGGTAGTACTAATTTGTTTCAATGCAAGGTTGAATATGACTGAGATAATTGTTCTGCATTTGATTGATATTTTCATTTACTAGGTATCCTCTCTGGACTCAAGTGTGGTAGACCTTGAGAGAGGTGCTTACCCTGTATTAGATGATTTGGCTAGAAATGTTAGTACCAAAAATCTTGAACATGTGCGAAGTTTGAAGAGCAATTTTATGCATTTTCTGGCACGGGTGCAGAAGGTACAATGCATGATTACCATAATCTTCTCCCATTTATTGCTCCTGTTGTTCTCCCTTTGTTTCTTTTTCCTTCTTCATTTGTTATTAGAGTTGTCTCTATGCCTATTTTCACATTTCCAATGTTGCCTGAACCTATAACTCTCCATGATAGGTAGTAGTTTTATCTGATGATGATTTCCATGAACCAAGTCGTATACCTATATCATTCTTAGGAATTTTATGGCCCAATTTTACAGGTACGGGATGAAATTGAACATCTGTTAGATGACAACGAAGACATGGCACAACTATATTTGACAAGGAAGTGGTTGCAGAATCAGAAACTTGATGCTCATGTGGGGGCCACAACCTTGAACAACCTTTTTAATACTCGTCGACTTGGTTCTACCAGAAGTGGAAGTTTGGTAACTAGTAACTTAGGGGATGATAATGACATGGAGGATCTGGAAATGTTGCTTGAAGCATATTTTATGCAGTTGGATGGAACTCGTAACAAGATATTGTCTGTAAGTGTACCTATTACCAAATTCTATTAAATCATATCTCTTCATCCAAGATGTCGAGTGAAGCATATTGAATTCTGGAAAATGTTTTTCATGATATCATTCTTGTGAAGTGATAAAGTCCTAATTTGCAAGTTAGGGAGTATATTGATGATACAGAAGACTATGTCAACATCCAACTTGATAATCACAAAAAGAAACTTATTCAGCTGCAGTTGACATTGACAATTGCATCATTTGCGATTGCTATTGAAACTTTGATTGCCGGTTCATTTGGTATGAACATTCCTTGTTCACTATTTCAAGTAAATGGAATATTTTGGCCCTTTGTTTAGAGCACTTGTTTTGGTTGCTTCTTCATTTTTCTGCTTATACTGGCATATGCAAGATGGAAAAAGTTGCTAAGAACATAAGTGTAAATTGATATTGACCGTTGGTTTGTGATTACAATTGACTATACTAATCTCAGCAATCAGTGATTATAGATGCAAACATAACCTGGATTACCTGTAGTGTGAAATTTATAATAATCTCAATTTGTCACAAGTTTGTTTACTGGTCTGTAAAATAACCTCAAAACGTGTTTAGTAGCTCAAGATATGCATGATATCATGATGCATGCAACTTACGAGGTTGAGTCAACTGTCCTTTTAATATCAATATTCTGTTTTTGGTGTCTTTTCTTGGTTGAAAGACATAAAATATGCTCCACTGCTTCTTTCTGTTAGAAGGACTATATGTATTTTATGAGTTTATTGATGGGGGAAATCGTTGATAAAGAGTTTCACAAAAGTAATCGCGTTGCAAGTATAGATCTAAACCGACAATCAAACCTCAATCAAATTTAATTTGTTTGCCACTTAAGCAAACCCAATAAAATTAACCGAAGTATTAAACCTCGGGTCGTCTCTCAAGGAATTGTAGGGAAGTGTGTTATTATTGGTTATGAGATTGTATCTTTTTAGGTTTTGTAATAAGAGATAAGTAATATAAATAACTAGGATATAAAATAATAGCTAAGAAAAATCCTAACAAGGATTGAAAATTGGAATTCCTATCCTCATTATCATTGTCAATTATGATGGTAATTACCTTTTGCTTTCACTTAGTTAACCTCTAACAATGAAGGATCAAGTGAGTAAAGTTGACTTAAGTTCACAAGTACTAATCAAATACTAGATTTAGTGAAGCTTAAACCTACTAGCAAGTCTCAATCACCAATCAATAAAAGACCTTTGATAATTCAAGAGTCTCCAATTAATCAATCAAAGCTAAGAATATAAAAAACTAATTTAAAATCCAACCAAGTATTTTATCAAACACTTGGAAGGCGCAAAATAGAAACATAGAAAAATAATAAGAGATAATAAAATCTAAACCAACAATTGCAAGGAATCAACAACAACAAATAAAGGAAGAAGCAATAAACATGAAATACCTCAAATTGCATTAAAAGGGAAATCAAACCTAACATAAGAATTCATAAACTAAATTGGCAACATAAAGTAATTAACAAGGGAAATAAATAAACTAGAATGCTAAGACAAATAAAAGTAGAAGAGAAACTAAGTTAAACTTAAGAGAGAATTCAAAAATTGAGAAGAACTAAAAGGAACCCTAAAACCTAGAAAGAGGAGAGAGTCTCTCTCTCTAAAAAACTACATCTAAAACCTAAAATTATGTGAATGAATTGTTGTATGAATGATTCTCCCACTCTGCACCCTCTATTCTGTGTTTTTGGGCTTGGAACTAGCCAAAAAGAGCCCAGAAATTGCCCCCAGTGTTTTCTGATACGTGCAGCATGTGGCTCTGTCACGCGTACGCGTCGCCCACGCGTACGCATCGCTGAACTTTCGCAAGGTCACGCGTACGCGTGATCCATGCGTGCGCATCACCTAACTGCATGGCAACTATAGCAAATTGAATATCATTTTGAAGCCCCAGATGTTAGCTTTCCAATGCAACTAGAACCACCTCATTCGAACCTCTGTAGCTCAAGTTATGATCGATTTAGTACGAAAAGCTCAGGCTTGACAGCTTAGCAATTCCTTCAATTTCTTGTATTCCTTCCACTTTTGCATGCTTCCTTTCCATCCTCTAAGTCATTCCTGCCCTATAAACCCTGAAAGCACTTAACAAACATATCACGGCATCGAATGGTAATAAGAGAGGATTAAACATAGCAAATTTAAGGCCAAAGAAGCATGTTTTCAATCATAGCACAAAATTAGGAAGGAAAATGTAAAACATGCGAATTCTATGAATAAGTGTGAGAATAGTGGATAAAATCCACTCAATTAAGCACAAGATAAACCCTAAAAATGGGGTTTATCATTTATCTTGTACGAATTGTTTTAAATAAAAAATATTTATCCGTACATTAACTGGTCAACCTCTTCCCTTCCTTCGCTTGCTTTTCCTCTGTCTGCTGATCTCCTCCAAATTTCCAACTTGCAAAGCCCAATGGCTGATAATTTCTGGTTTAGTTACAAATCTGATTTATCAATTGATGCTTCTATCCGGTGGTCCCTTATAAATCATTTTATACATTGCTATCAATAATGGGTTAATTTATTTGTCTCTTTTGTTGATGAAAGTTTGATGTAGCGAATTCCATATTATGTGAATAAAAAAGATGACTTATATTATTCATTCAATTATTTTCTATTATTGAGCGGGGATTAAGAAGCTTTCTTTTATAGAACTCTAGAGAGACTGCCTTTACTATCAAGAAGTTCTTGCTTGTTAAGGCAAAGAGGTATTTGGAGGACGTTTTGGCCCATAAATAGGTCATTCCATTCCGACGCTTCTATGGTGGTGTTGGAAGGACTGCCCAGGCAAAGAACAGACATTCCAATGGACAAGGATGCTGGCCTGTAAAATCAGCTAAATTCATCCTTGATTTGCTCAAGAATGCTGAGCGCAATGCTGAGGTGTGTATGCTGCATTGCATGGCCGTGTTTGATTTTCCATGGCTTGCTTCTGTTTGAACTTGTTTTCGTTTGTTCAGGTGAAAGGTTTCGATGTGGATGCTCTTTACATTTCCCACATCCAAGTCAACCAAGCATAGAAACAAAGACGCCGCACCTACCGTGCTCATAGAAGAATCAATCGTAAGTTATAATCCTAGTACTCTAACTAGGGTGATTCCCGTGTTTTATACATCTATTTTATCTTTGGTTCCTTAATTTATTTCTCGCGGAGCTTTAATCTTCTTTTATTATATTGATGTTTAATATGATTACAAAAGATAAGTATATGAAAATTAGAGTGGTTAATTCTAACGAGTGTTGCCATTGCACTCTTCATAATATTGGTTATGACTTTTGTTGTCAGCCTACATGTCATCTCCCTGCCACATAGAGTTGATCTTATCCGAGAAGGAAGAGCCTGTTAAGAAAGAGGTATTGATTTTACCATGTTTTAAAAATTTCGATTTGATTTTCATGTTGCATCAAATGTTCATTTATTGTTGTTCTTGTAGCCAGAGTCCCAGTTGGCAACAAGCAAGAAGTCTCAAGGCCTTCATAGTAGTGCTTCATCCTAAATTGCTATGCTTCATCCTAAATTGTTGTCGATGCAGAAATTTGAGTTACTAAATTCCTAGGGTGTTAGTTTTGTTACTCTGTTTGCCCTATATTTGTCATGGATCGGTTTTTTTAGAATGAACAGCAATTTTGTTCATATATTTAGACGAGTATTTAGATGAGTATGAGTAGGTTATTTAAATACTTTACTTGGAATATTTTGTATTATTAGTGGATTGCAATTTAAACGAATATAAGTCTAAGTTTAGTTATTTATCTTGTCTTGAGTCTTTATGTTAGAGGATTATTTATTATTTTGATAAGTTTGTAAACTCATTATCTAATATTTAGTATAAATTTTATTTTTATATTTATTTGCATTAATTATTTACTATTTTTCAAATAGAAAAAATAATTAAAATATATCTATTAAAATCGACGGAATAGTTGTTGCTTTTTAATTTTAAAATAGAAAAGCGAACCCAAATATAGATATAGAATTTGTCGGTATATGAATATTAAAATCGATGGCAACTGTGTCGATTTTATTGGATCCAATATCGACGGCAAAGTTGTCGATTTTAGTAAGCATATTTTAGACAAAAATATTGTCGATTTTATCAGATCAAATATCGATAGAGATGACGTCGATTTTATATAATAATATCGACGGCGATGTTGTCGATTTTAGTAAGAATATAAAATTCTCAAACTCATATTATAGACAGAAGAGCTATCGATTTTATTAAATTATTATCGACGGCCAGGCAAGCCATCGATTTTATTAGCATTTTGAAAAATTGGCAAGCTTAATAGCGACCAACTCCGCCGTGTATTTTGCCATCGAATTTTAATATTATCGACGGCGTAGCCGTCGATTTGGCCGTCGATTTTAACGGCGTTTCTTGTAGTGATTATGGTAAACTAATTATATTGTTATTAATTAATTATATTAAAAGATTAACATTATGATGAATTATTATTATTTTATTACTTTTTATTTTTTATATTAATTTAGATATTTAGTTTCTTTTTATTATTATTTTTATTCTTTTATTCTATGTGTTTATTCCATAAATCTTGCGAAATTAAATAAGATAGCGTATGTCTTCTTTTTATTCCTCTTTTATATACACATAAAATTTATTAAATTATATCTCTTCTATCTAATAATTTTATTTCTCTTCTTTTTATATTTCTTTCCTTCAATATTTTATTAGTTCTTATTTTTCTAAATTTAACTCTAATTTATGTATTTGTTCTTATTACAGCTAACATTTTTTATTTATGTGTAATATACATTCTTATATATGTTATAGAAATATAATTTGATTCCATTAATTTGTCAATCTTTTTTGAAAAATCTAAAGCTAAAGCACAAAAATATATTTATTATAGATATTTTATTTTTTTAACTAAAAAATATAATATTTTTTGCCATATTTTTTAAAATTCTAAGTTAAATATGAATATTGATCTTTGAATATAATAAATATATTTTAAATTTTTTGCATCTAAAAATAATATTTTGCCAATGTTAGAATTATTTAGATGGATAAGTAATAGTGAATATAGAATTATTTAGAATGGATAGAATTAAGTATATCTTTTTATTGAAAATACGAATTTAAAAATATTATATTCAATTCTATCTCAATAGTCAATCTTTCATTCAACCATTGTATGTTCAAAAGATTTTTGAAGAAATGAAATAATTTTAGGTATATAATTTTTTGTAAAAATTTAATTAATTCAATATATTTATTATTGTTGATTAAAAAAGTAAATTAAAATGACAATTTAATATTTCTACACTCTTAAAATATTATTTATTTATTTTTCTAGAATTCTTTATTACTCAATGATCACATTAATATAATTTAATTCAATAAAATTATTTATTATCATTTGATTGAATAAAAATTCTATTTTATCTAAAAATTTTAGAATTTCTCAACCTCAAGATCATCATGTTAAATTGGTGCACGAATTGTGAATCACACTTTTCACAACGCGTACCACTAACCAGCAAGTGCACTGGGTCGTCCAAGTAATACCTTACGTGAGTAAGGGTCGAATCCCACGGAGATTGTTGGTTTGAAGCAATCTATGGTTATCTTGTAAATCTTAGTCAGGAAGTAAATTATGTTTATCAGTTGAATTGTGAATAACCAGTAGAGCATAAATTAAAAGTTACTTGTTGTGCAGTAATGGAGAATATGTTGGAGTTTTGGAGATGCTTTGTCCTCTGAATCTCTGCTTTCCTCTGTCTTCTGATTCACGCACGCACGTCCTCCTATGGCAAGCTGTGTGTTGGTGGATCACCGTTGTCAATGGCTACCTTCCATCCTTCCAGTGAAAACTACGCTCACGCGCTCTGTCACAGCACGGCTAATCACCGGTTGGTTCTCGATCCGGTTGGAATAGGATTTACTATCCTTTTGCGTCTGTCACTAACGCCCAGCCTTCAGGAGTTTGAAGCTCGTCACAGTCATTCAATCCTTGAATCCTACTCGGAATACCACAGACAAGGTTTAGACTTTCCGGATTCTCATGAATGCCGCCATCAGTTCTAGCTTATACCACGGAGATTCTGATTAAGGAATCTAAGAGATACTCATTCAATCGTATATAGAACGGAGGTGGTTGTCAGGCACACGTTCATGATTTGAGGAAGGTGATGAGTGTCACAGCTCATCACCATCATCACAGTTAAGCGCGAATGAACATCTTAGATAGGCACAAGCGTGTTTGAATGGAAAACAGAAATACTTGCATTAATTCATCGAGACACAGCAGAGCTCCTCACCCCCAACAATGGGGTTTAGAGACTCATGCCGTCAGAAAATACAAAGTTTAGATCTGAAATGTCATGAGATACAAAATAAGTCTCTAAAAGTTGTTTAAATACTAAACTAGTAGCCTAGGGTTACAAAATATGAGTGGACTATGATGGATGATGCAGAGGTCCACTTCTGGGGCCCACTTGGTGTGTGCTGGGGCTGAGATTTGAGTGAGTCACGTGCAGAGGCCATTTGTGGAGTTGAACGCCAGTTTTTATGCCAGTTTGGGCGTTCAACTCCAGTTTTTGATCCTTTTCTGGCGCTGGACGCCAGAATTGGGCAGAGAACTGGCGTTGAACGCCAGTTTACGTCATCTATCCTCGTGCAAAGTATGGACTATTATATATTGCTGGAAAGCCATTGCTGGATGTCTAATTTCCAATGCAATTGGAAGCATGCCATTTCGAGTTCTGTAGCTCCAGAAAATCCAATTTGAGTGCAGGGAGGTCAGAATCCAACAGCATTAGCAGTCCTTTTTCAGCCTGAATCAGATTTTTGCTCAGCTCCTTCAATTTTAGCCAGAAAAATACCTGAAATTACAGAAAAACACACAACTCATAGTAAAGTCCAGAAATATGAATTTTTCCTAAAAACTACTAGAAATAGACTAAAAACTAACTAAAACATACTCTAAACTATATGAAATTATCCCCAAAAAGCGTATAAAATATCCGCTCATCACAACACCAAACTTAAACTGTTGCTTGTCCTCAAGCAACTAGACAAATAAAATAGAAGACTAATAGGTTGAGAAGCAATAATATCTCAGGGTTTTTGATTGAAGCTCAGATTCTAATTAGATGAGCGGGACTAGTAGCTTTTTGCTTCTGAACAGTTTTGACATCTCACTTTATCCATTGAAGCTCAGAGTGATTGGCATCTATAGGAACTCAGAATTCAGATAGTGTTATTGATTCTCTTAGTTCAGTGTGATGATTCTTGAACACAGCTTCTTTATGAGTCTTGGCCATGGCCCTAAGCACTTTGTTTTCCAGTATTACTACCGGATACATAAATGCCACAGACACATAACTGGGTGAACCTTTTCAGATTGTGACTCAGCTTTGCTAAAGTCCCCAATTAGAGGTGTCCAGAGTTCTTAAGCACACTCTTCTTTTTGCTTTGGACCTTGACTTTAACCGCTCAGTCTCAAGTTTTCACTTGACACCTGCACGCCACAAGCACATGGTTAGGGACAGCTTGGTTTAGCCGCTTAGACCAGGATTTCAGTCCTTTAGGCCCTCCTATCCACTGATGCTCAAAGCCTTGGGATCCTTCTTAATTGCCCTTGCCTTTTGGTTTTAAGGGTTATTGGCTTTTTCTGCTTGCTTTTTTTTTTTTTCTGCAAGCTTTGTTCTTTGCTGCTTTTTCTTGCTTCAAGAATCATTTTGATGATTTTTCAGATTATCAATAACATGTCTCATGTTCATTATTCTTTCAAGAGCCAACATATTTAACAGTCTTAAACAACAAATTCAAAAGACATATGCACTGTTCAAGCATTCATTCAGAAGACAGAAAGCATTGCCACCACATTTAACCAATTAGAATTTGTTATATTTAAACTCGAAATTTTATTGCTTCTTATTCAAAAGATCTACTACTTTATTCATGTTTAATGATGATGAGAAAAATAAACTATAGCTTAATTGGAGATAAAATCAAAATAGATACTAATTACTACTATATGACTTCTAAGGTACTTTTTATAAGGACACTGTCACAGAGTTAAGGCAGAAATTGGAAATTAACAACCTTTATTCTGGGGGTATGGGGGTTCCTCTGATCCTTGGGAGGCTTGGTATCACAGAAGACTTTTGGCGCTTCAGTTCCCTTAAGTCACGTCCCTGCTCCTCTTGTTCTTTAAGCATATGTGTCAGCATTTGACTGTGTTCCTTCTGTTGTTTTATTATTTGCTCCATAGCTTCCTGTAGCTTGGTGACAGACGTCTCAAGATATTCCCAATATTCCGCTTGAGGAATCTCTGGGAGGAATTCCTGTGCTCTCTTCTTGATAAGATCCTCCTGTGCTTGTTGTCTCTCCATTGATGCTTTGGTGATTGACTTTTCAGTTAGGATATATTCAGTTATTCCCATCTTGACTCCAGCGTCCTTGCAGAGCAGAGAAATCACGCTTGGATAAGCTAACCTGGCCTTTTTTGGATTTTTGTTAGCAATCTTATAGAGCTCTGTTGAAATCAGCTGATGAACCTCCACTTCCTTTCCCATCATGATGCAATGAATCATCACTGCTCTTTTAACTGTGACTTCAGAACGGTTGCTGGTGGGCAACAGAGAACGCCTAATGAAGTCCAGCCATCCTCTGGCAACTGGTTTGAGATCCTCCCTCTTGAGTTGATTTGGGACGCCCTTTGTGTTGGTGGTCCACCTGGCTCCAGGGATACAGATGTCCTCTAGAATCTTATCCAGGCCAATGTCTGCTCTCATCATCCTCCTGTTGAAGGAGTCTGGATCATCCTTTAGCTGAGGTAGCTTTAGTATCTCTCTGATCTTGTCAGGGGTGGTATGAACAATTTTTCCCCTGACCATGGTCCGAAATTTGTAGCAGGTAGTTCCAGATAGTCTTTGCTTGTCAGTCTGCCACATATTAGCATAAAACTCCTGGACCATGTTCCTTCCTACTTTCGTTTCAGGATTAGCTAGGACTTCCCAGTTCCTGATTCGAATTTGCTCCTGGATCTCCGGATATTCGTCTTCTTTCAGATCGAATCTAACTTCCGGGATCACTGATCTCAGACCCATTACTTTAAGATAATGGTCTGAATGTTCTTTAGATAAGAACTTCCCTTGATTCCAAAGTGGTTTTGGAATGCTCTCTTTCTTGCCTCTTGGAGTGTATTGTTTCCCTTTGGGAGCCATGATCTTAGTGATCTCGGAAAAACACACCAAACTTAGAGGTTTGCTTGTCCTCAAGCAAAAGAAAAGAAAGGAGAGGGATAAAAGGAGATTGAGGTGCACTTGTTGATGGAGGAGGGGGGAGGCCGAACCCAATTTAAAGGGGTGGGGGGGTTGATTTTCGAAAAATTGGAAGAGATAAGATAAAAAGATTGAGTTGAAAAAGATAAGATAGAAGATATAGTTTGATTTTGAAAAGATAGGATAGATTTTTGAAAAAGATAAATCGGGGTTTTTGAAAAAGGTAATATGAAAAAGATATTGAAAAGATTTTAGAGTGAAAAAGATAAGATAGAAGATATAGTTTGATTTTGAAAAGATAGGATAGATTTTTGAAAAAGATAAATCTGGGTTTTTGAAAAAGATAATATGAAAAAGATATTGAAAAGATTTTAGAGTGAAAAAGATAGATTTGTTTTTGGAAAAGATTTGAAAAGAGTTGGATTGATTTTGCAAAGAGGGTGTGTGCTTATGAATTAAGATACATTTGATATTTTGAGGGTAGGATTTTTAGAAATCAGGGTTCTTGACATGTTTATGTAAATAAAATCATGTATTGAATCATAAAATTATAAATTAGAATGGAAATACGTGTGGGATTACTGGATTTGGCTCCTCCCTGTCCTCCTGGCGTTTGAACGCCCAAACACTGCCTGTTTTGGGCGTTCAGCGCCCAAATGCTAATCTCCTGGGCGTTCAGCGCCCAGTTGCTGCCATTCCTGGCGTTCAACGCCCAGTGGGTGGCCATTTCTGGCATTGAACGCCCAAATGCTGCCATTACTAGCGTTCAGCGCCCAGTGGATGCCCATTTTGGGCGCTGAACGCCCAAAATGCCCCTTTACTGGCGTTTTCTTGCCATTGAGCTCTTTTACTCTGTTTTGTGTGCCGAGGTCTTCTGTAAATGATTATTTACCTTGTTGTCAATGAACTCTATATAAAAATTAAAGATAGAAATAGGGCAAAATGCTTAGAGGATTGTTGCCCCATGGCTGGGTTGCCTCCCAGCAAGCACTTCTTTATTGTCTTTAGCTGGACCTTGCTGAGCTTTTAATCTAGCTTCAGCCTTGAGCATTCTTGCTCAGTGTTGCCTTCAAGATAATGCTTGATTCTCTGTCCATTGACAATGAACTTCTTATCAGAATCAATATCTTGAAGCTCCACATAACCATATGGTGACACACTTGTAATCACGTATGGTCCCCTCCACCGGGATTTCAGTTTCCCGGGGAATAGCCTGAGTCTAGAGTTAAACAACAGGACTTTCTGTCCTGGTTCAAAGATTCTAGACGACAGCTTTCTGTCATGCCATTTTTTTTATTTTTCTTTATAAAGCTTGGCATTTTCGAAAGCTGTGAATCTGAATTCCTCTAGCTCATTTAGCTGGAGCAATCGTTTTTCTCCTGCTAATTTGGCATCTAAGTTTAGGAATCTGGTTGCCCAATAAGCTTTATGTTCCAGTTCCACGGGCAGGTGACATGCCTTACCATACACAAGTTGGTATGGAGAGGTCCCTATAGGGGTCTTGAATGCTGTTCTGTAAGCCCACAGAGCATCATCCAAGCTCCGTGCCCAATCCTTTCTACGGGTACTTACTGTCCGTTCCAGGATTCTCTTTAATTCTCTATTAGAGACTTCAGCTTGCCCATTGGTTTGTGGATGATATGGAGTGGCCACTTTGTGGCAAATTCCATACCGAACCATGGCAGAGTAAAGCTGTTTGTTGCAGAAGTGAGTGCCCTCATCACTGATTAACACTCTAGGGACACCAAACCTGCTAAAGATATGTTTCTGGAGGAACTTCAGCACTGTTTTAGTATCATTGGTGGGTGTGGCAATAGCCTCAACCCATTTTGATACATAGTCAACTGCCACCAGAGTATAAGTGTTTGAGTATGATGGTGGGAAGGGTCCCATGAAGTCAATTCCCCATACATCAAACAACTCTATTTCCAAGATTCCTTGTTGAGGCATGGCGTAACCATGAGGCAGATTACCAGCTCTTTGGCAACTGTCACAATTACGTACAAACTCTCGGGAATCTTTATAGAGTGTGGGCCAATAGAAGCCACATTGGAGGACCTTGGTGGCTGTTCGCTCACCTCCGAAATGGCCTCCATATTGAGATCCATGGCAATGCCATAAGATTCTCTGTGCTTCCTCTCTGGGGACACACCTACGGATAATTCCGTCTGCACATCTCTTAAAGAGATAGGGCTCATCCCACAAGTAGTACTTTGCATCAGTAATTAGTTTCTTTTTTTGTATTCTATTGTACTCCTTGGGTATGAACCTTGCAGCTTTATAGTTTGCAATATCGGCAAACCATGGTGCTTCCTGAATGGCAAATAGATGCTCATCAGGGAATGTCTCAGAGATCTCAAGGAAGGGGAGGGACGTCCCTTCCACTGGCTCTATCCGGGACAGGTGATCAGCTACTTGGTTCTCTGTCCCTTTTCTGTCTCTTATTTCTATATCAAACTCTTGCAGAAGCAATACCCATCTGATGAGCCTGGGTTTTGAATCCTACTTTGTGAGTAGATACTTAAGAGCAGCATGGTCAGTGTACACAATCACCTTTGATCCTACTAAGTAGGATCTGAACTTGTCAATGGCGTAAACCACTGCAAGTAATTCCTTTTCTGTGGTTGTGTAATTTTTCTGGGCATCATTTAAAACGCGACTGGTATAATAAATGACATGCAGAAGCTTGTCATGCCTCTGTCCCAATACTGCACCAATGGCATGATCACTGGCATCACACATTAACTCAAATGGCAATGTCCAGTCTGGTGCAGAAATGACTGGTGCTGTGACCAGCTTAGCTTTCAGCGTTTCAAACGCCTGCAGGCATGCTGTGTCAAACACAAATGGCGTGTCAGCAGCTAGCAGATTGCTTAGAGATTTTGCGATTTTTGAAAAATCCTTTATAAACCTCCTATAGAATCCTGCATGCCCCAGAAAGCTTCTGATTGCCTTAACATTGGCAGGTGGTGGTAATTTTTCAATTACCTCTATTTTTGCTTGATCTACCTCTATTCCCTTGTTTGAGATTTTATGCCCAAGAACAATTCCTTCAGTCACCATGAAGTGACACTTTTCCCAGTTTAAAACTAGGTTGGTTTCTTGGCATCTTTTCAGAACAAGTTTCAGGTGATCAAGACAGGAGCTGAATGAGTCTCCATATACTGAGAAGTCATCCATGAAGACTTCCAGAAATTTTTCCACCATATCAGAGAAAATAGAGAGCATGCATCTCTGGAAGGTTGCAGGTGCATTGCATAGCCCAAAGGGCATCCTTCTATAAGCAAACACTCCGGATGGACATGTGAATGCTATTTTCTCTTGATCCTGGGGATCTACTGCAATCTGGTTATAGCCTGAGTAGCCATCCAAAAAGCAGTAATAATCATGACCTGCTAGTCTCTCTAGCATCTGGTCTATGAATGGTAAAGGAAAATGATCCTTTCTGGTGGCTGTATTGAGCCTTCTGTAGTCAATACACATGCGCCACCCTGTAACTGTTCTTGTAGGAACCAGTTCATTTTTTTCATTATGAATCACTGTCATGCCTCCCTTTTTTGGGACGACTTGAACAGGGCTCACCCAGGGGCTATCAGAAATGGGATAAATAATCCCAGCCTCTAGTAATTTGGTGACCTCTTTCTGCACCACTTCCTTCATGGCTAGATTTAGCCGCCTCTGTGGTTGAACCACTGGTTTGGCATTATCCTCCAGTAGGATTTTGTGCATGCATCTAGCTGGGCTTATGCCCTTAAGGTCACCTATAGACCACCCAAGAGCTGTCTTGTGTGTCCTTAGCACTTGAATAAGTGCTTCCTCTTCCTGTGAATTTAAAGCAGAGCTTATGATCACTGGAAAGGTGTCACCTTCTCCTAGAAATGCATATTTCAAGGATGGTGGCAGTGGCTTGAGCTCTGGTTTAGGAGGTTTTTCCTCTTTCAGAAGAAAGTTCAGAGGCTCTTTCATGTCCCCTGAATCCTCCAAATCAGGCTGAACATCTTTAAAGATGTCTTCCAACTCTGATTCGAGACTCTCAGCCATGTTGATCTCATCTACCAAAGAGTCAATAAGGTCAACTTTCATGCAGTCTGTTGATGTGTCTGGATGCTGCATGGCTTTGACAGCGTTCAACTTGAACTCGTCATCGTTGACTCTCAGGGTTATTTCCCCCTGTTGGACGTCAATGAGGGATCGTCCAGTTGCTAGGAAGGGTCTTCCTAGAATGAGAGTGGCACTCTTGTACTCCTCCATTTCCAGCACAACAAAGTCAGTGGGAAAGGCGAATGGCCCAACTCTGACAATCATGTCCTCAATCACGCCTGATGGGTATTTAGTGGAACCATCAGCAAGTTGGAGACATATCCGGGTTGGTTTAACTTCTTCAGTTAAGCCAAGCTTCCTGATAGTGGATGCAGGTATTAGGTTGATGCTTGCCCCAAGATCGCATAAAGCTGTCTTGGTGCAATCACCTTCTAATATGCATGGTATCAGAAAAACTCCCAGGGTCTTTAAGCTTTTCAGGAAAGCTTTTCAGAATGACTGCACTGCATTCTTCAGTGAGGAGAACTCTTTCTGTTTCTCTCCACTCCTTTTTATGACTCAAGATCTCTTTCATGAACTTGGCATAAGAAGGTATTTGCTCAAGTGCCTCTGTAAATGGAATCTTTATTTCAAGAGTCCTTAGATAATCTGCAAAGCGAGCAAATTGCTTATCCTGCTCCTCTTTCCGGAGTTTTTGAGGATAAGGTATCTTGGCTTTATATTCCTCAACCTTAGTGGTTAAAGAAGCCTTTTTAGAGGGGTTGTTGTCAGCACTTGTGTGTGTCTGATCCCTCATTGGCAATTGAATGCCAGAGTCAGAAGCTGGAGTGACATTAGACGCCAGCTCGCTGTCTGTTCCTGGCGCCTGAACGCCAAAAATGTGCCCCTGTTGGGCGTTCAACGCTGGATTCTGCCCCATTTGGGCGTTCAACGCCAGATTCTTGCCCATTTCTGGCGTTGAACGCCAATCCTGCCTTGTTTCTGGTGCTGAACGCCAGTTTTGGGCATGGTCTGGGCGTTCAGCGCCAGCCTTCCACCCATTTTCTGGCGTTTTAGTGCCAGAATTATTTTTCCCTGGGCTCTTACTGTCCTCAGGGGAATCTTTGGTGGGTTGCTCATTTCTTGAATTTTTGATGCCTTGAGGTGGGGTATTTAATGTTTTTCCACTTCTTAATTGAACTGCTTGGCATTCTTCTGCTATTTGCTTTGATAGCTGCTGCTTTGTTTGCTTAAACTGTTCTTCCATATGTATATTAGCTATCCTTGTCTCCTGTAACCTGTCTTTGAATTCAGCTAGCTGCTTTGTTAGAAAATCTAATTGCTGATTGAATTCAGCAGCTTGTTTTACAGTACTGAATTCAGCAGTTACTGTTTTAACCTCTTCATTCATGGAAGGGTTGCTGCTTAGATACAGATGCTGATTCCTGGCAACTGTATCAATGAGCTCTTGAGCTTCTTCAATTGTCTTTCTCATATGGATAGATCCACCAGCTGAGTAATCTAAAGACATCTGAGCTCCTTCTGCAAGCCCATAGTAGAAGATGTCTAACTGAACCCACTCTAAAAACATTTCAGAGGGGCATTTTCGTAGCATCTCTCTGTATCTCTCCCAGGCATCATAAAGAGATTCATTATCTCCTTGTTTAAAGCCTTGGATGTCCAGCCTTAGCTGTGTCATCCTTTTTGGAGGGAAATATTGATTCAGGAATTTTTCTGTCAGCTGTTTCCATGTTCTTATGCTGGCCTTAGGTTGGTTATTTAACCACCTCTTAGCTTGATCTTTTACAGCAAATGGAAACAGTAATAGTCTGTAGACATCCTGATCTATTTCCTTATCATGTACTGTGTCAGCAATTTGTAAAAATTGTGCCAGAAACTCTGTAGGTTCTTCCTGTGGAAGACCGGAATACTGGCAACTTTGCTACACCATGATAATGAGCTGAGGATTCAACTCAAAGCTACTAACTCCAATGGAGGGTATGCATATGCTACTCCCATACGAAGCAGTAGAGGGGTTAGAATATGACCCCAAAGTTCTCCTGGACTGTCCATCTCCACTTATGTCCATGATGGATATATGGATATAACTTGGACTGATTTATCTTTTTATTTATTTTATTTTATAAGAAGTAAATACTTAAATAAAATAAATAAAAAGAATTTGAATTTTGAAATAATAAAAAAATTTTTTTTCGTAAAAAAATTAAAAATAATTAGTTAAAAAAAAAAACAGAAATTTTTGAAAAAGAGGGAAGATATTTTCGAAAATTAGAGAGAGGGAGAGTTAGTTAGGTAGTTTTGAAAAAGTTAAGAAACAAACAAAAAGTTAGTTAGTTAGTTGAAACAAATTTTGAAAAGATAAGAAGTTAGGAAGTTAGAAGAGATATTTTGAAAAGATATTTTTGAATTTAGTGAGGAGAGAGAAAAACAATAAGATAGCACAAGATTTAAAATTTTTAGATCTAATGCTCCTTGTTTTCGAAAAATTTGGAGGGAAAACACCAAGGAACACCAAACTTAAAAATTTTAAGATCAAGACACAAGGAAAACTCAAGAACACTTTGAAGACTCACAAGAACACAAGAACATGAAGACAGAACACCAAACTTAAAATTTTTAGAAAACCAAACCAAAATTTTCAAAAACCAAAGGGAAATCAACAAGAAAACATCAAACTTTAAGTTTGGCACAAAATTTAAGAGAGAAAATATTATTTATGAAAAAGAAGGTTTTAAAAAGAATATAAAAGACTCTAACCCAATTACCAAGAACACAGATTAACGCTCTAGCCAAATGAGTTATGGGACCTTCAAAAATTTTAAGAAAGATTATTATTTTTGAAAACACCAAACTTAAAGTTTGGCACAGGATTTAATAGAAAAATTATTTTTGAAAAAGGTTTTTTTTTTTTAAAAATATGATAGCCAATTATCATGAACATAAACACCACGTTCTAATTAACTGAGCTATAAATTTAAAGTGTTTTAACAAGGGATAACTAATAAAAGACTCTAAACCAAAAAAAGAGAAATTTTTTTTTTTCGTAATCTAAGCAACAAAATAATCCGTCAGTTGTTCAAACACGAACAATCCCCGGCAACGGCGCCAAAAACTTGGTGCACGAATTGTGAATCACACTTTTCACAACGCGTACCACTAACCAGCAAGTGCACTGGGTCGTCCAAGTAATACCTTACGTGAGTAAGGGTCGAATCCCACGGAGATTGTTGGTTTGAAGCAATCTATGGTTATCTTGTAAATCTTAGTCAGGAAGTAAATTATGTTTATCAGTTGAATTGTGAATAACCAGTAGAGCATAAATTAAAAGTTACTTGTTGTGCAGTAATGGAGAATATGTTGGAGTTTTGGAGATGTTTTGTCCTCTGAATCTCTGCTTTCCTCTGTCTTCTGATTCACGCACGCACGTCCTCCTATGGCAAGCTGTGTGTTGGTGGATCACCGTTGTCAATGGCTACCTTCCATCCTTCCAGTGAAAACTACGCTCACGCGCTCTGTCACAGCACGGCTAATCACCGGTTGGTTCTCGATCCGGTTGGAATAGGATTTACTATCCTTTTGCGTCTGTCACTAACGCCCAGCCTTCAGGAGTTTGAAGCTCGTCACAGTCATTCAATCCTTGAATCCTACTCGGAATACCACAGACAAGGTTTAGACTTTCCGGATTCTCATGAATGCCGCCATCAGTTCTAGCTTATACCACGGAGATTCTGATTAAGGAATCTAAGAGATACTCATTCAATCGTATATAGAACGGAGGTGGTTGTCAGGCACACGTTCATGATTTGAGGAAGGTGATGAGTGTCACAGCTCATCACCATCATCACAGTTAAGCGCGAATGAACATCTTAGATAGGCACAAGCGTGTTTGAATGGAAAACAGAAATACTTGCATTAATTCATCGAGACACAGCAGAGCTCCTCACCCCCAACAATGGGGTTTAGAGACTCATGCCGTCAGAAAATACAAAGTTTAGATCTGAAATGTCATGAGATACAAAATAAGTCTCTAAAAGTTGTTTAAATACTAAACTAGTAGCCTAGGGTTACAAAATATGAGTGGACTATGATGGATGATGCAGAGGTCCACTTCTGGGGCCCACTTGGTGTGTGCTGGGGCTGAGATTTGAGTGAGTCACGTGCAGAGGCCATTTGTGGAGTTGAACGCCAGTTTTTATGCCAGTTTGGGCGTTCAACTCCAGTTTTTGATCCTTTTCTGGCGCTGGACGCCAGAATTGGGCAGAGAACTGGCGTTGAACGCCAGTTTACGTCGTCTATCCTCGTGCAAAGTATGGACTATTATATATTGCTGGAAAGCCCTGGATGTCTAATTTCCAATGCAATTGGAAGCATGCCATTTCGAGTTCTGTAGCTCCAGAAAATTCAATTTGAGTGCAGGGAGGTCAGAATCCAACAGCATTAGCAGTCCTTTTTCAGCCTGAATCAGATTTTTGCTCAGCTCCTTCAATTTCAGCCAGAAAAATACCTGAAATTACAGAAAAACACACAACTCATAGTAAAGTCCAGAAATATGAATTTTTCCTAAAAACTACTAGAAATAGACTAAAAACTAACTAAAACATACTCTAAACTATATGAAATTATCCCCAAAAAGCGTATAAAATATCCGCTCATCATAAATCATTAAGAATATAACTGAGAGCGCAAAAACGTCCCTTTATTCGAGAGCTTGACTCTTGTAGTTCTTTGATTTTCGTCAACCAAAATCTTCTGTATCCCTAATAGGGTTGAATCACAACTCCACTGTGGAAAAAGAGCTACGGAGGCAAGTTTGATGTGTTGGAGACCAAAATCTTGAAGTTATTTTTTATATTTGAGTGTGACACTTATTAAATGCTAAAACTCATAAAATAGTATCTATGGTTTTAATCTCATTTATCTAAATCAAAAGTAATAATGACTTATTTATTTCAACATTTATGACGATAAATGAGATCACTTTTATATAAGTCATTTAATGTGAAATTACTTAATTTATGATTATAATTAATATATGTATTTCTCATAAATATATTAAGAAATAATAATTTCCTAACAATCTTCCACTTGAGCTATACGTATATGTTAGCTATACGTATATATTTTCTGAGATAATCACATCTTATAAATTTTATGCGTACATCTGAATATTATTTCTTTGATTACTTTAATAATCTGGTATGTCTCATATATTAGTTATGAAATTACCACAGCTTTTATCACATTAGTGTCGCAACGAAACCACGATGATCGCCATACTAAAATACACAACCATATAGATCAAATTTGGATGAGAAAACTCAGAAATTACATGCAAAAATGATCTCATACATGCCTATTTTCAACTGGTCCAACTTGAATAAAAATTCTATTTTATTCGGTGACAGACTCAGATGAAACGGCAACGGCAATGCCTGGGCTCATAACGACGGTGACTAAGTAATGAGTCTGTAGAAGAGGAAGATAAGAACTTAACAGACTCATAATGAGAGAGAGAGAGAGAGAGAGAGAGAGAGAGAGAGAAATTTACCTAGAAAAAAAGGGACTCGGTAAGAGAAAAGTGGCGACAGGATCAACAGCGACGATAACGGGATAAGTAGCGATGCTAACATGAGCTGTGAAGGAAGATGAGAGCTGTGAGATTTTTTGTGAAGAAGTCGAGAAGAAGAAGACTTTGGGTGAGGATGACTGAGTTTTTCTTGCATGGCTATAGAGTATGGATTGAAGCTGTGAATCACTGAATCTGTGATGTGAGGTAAATCCTAATTCCTAAAAGTGTTTATATGTATATATCTGGAGTGTGTACACCCTAAATCTAACTATGCCCTATCCTGAGCAAAATCTGCCCCAACTCAGGTCAAGTTATTACCCTCCCCAACCAGGTATGGACGAGTCGGGTACCTGTGTATTTGGGTACTCCTGAAAGGTATATATAGCTACATATTGATACTCCATTTATTAAGAGTTTATCACCAACCAATGGATTGCTACACACAAGACGAGATTCTAACTCCTAATAGTTGTTTAAGCAGACGAGTGAGATGATCACTCAACAAACTCAAATTAATTAAGACAAATACTAATTATTTTTAATATTTTAATGTTAAAAATCCTGAGCGTTTGATTTTAATTATAACTTTGTAAAATATTTATAATAATAATAATTACTATATACATGTTATTTAATTTTTTATTTAAATTTTTTTATATAATTTTATGTAGGGATGGATCTAGAAATATTCTCATGGGGCCAATAACATATATAATATTAAAAGATTATGCAAAAAATGATATAATATAAGATGTATTACAAAAATATACCGATAGAGAATATATTTTAAAGTACAAAAAATATGTGTGTACTTTTTACTAACGAAGTGGTCGATTCTTTGTATCATAAAATTCATCGATAATAGAATCTGTGTTAAATTTTTCAACAATTTTATTTTCAATATAATTAAAAGAAATTAGCAAGATATTCATCTTTCATTTTATTTTTGAGTTATTCTTCACAATATTCATAGCTGAAAAAAATCTCTCAATTGTAGCAGTTGAAACAGAGAGAATTAATACCAAATGAATCAAGAAGGACGGTCACAAGAAGAAAAAGATTCTACTTTATGGGATTTGAAAATTTTTATTTAAGTAAAAAGTATTAGAAATAATATATTTTTCAATTTTTGTCAATATTATTACTTACTTTTTAGATCAGTAACTGCCATTAGATCAGTAACTGCCACATTCATTTCTCCTTGAAAGAACTGAGCATGAAAAGCAGATTCCAACTGATTCCATGTTGTTATCGAATTTGGTTTGAGATTCAAAAACCAAGTAAATGCATTCTTCGTTAACGAAGAAGGAAAGAACTTCATTTTCAAAGTGTCATCATTAGCTAAGTTCGCAATCTCAACCAAATATCAAGCAACATGTTCAGTAGTCGATTCTCCAACTTCACCAGCAAACTTTGTGACTATTTTTGGATTTTTTACCCCTCTTGGCACTTCAGCCATTTGAACCACTTGGAGGAAAGCAGACACAAAGTGTGGTTGGTTCATAAAACTGACATTCAATCCAACTCGATTCAACACCTCCTCCACAATTCTGGTAACTTGATAACGTTCTCCACCACGATTAGCCCGTAATCGAGCCAGAACTTCCTCTGCATTTTGCCCACGAGGAATAACATAAGGATTCCCTCCATTAAAAACATTATTTTCATTTTGAAATTCATTTCCAAATCCTTCATTGTTTCCTCTGACATTATGCCCTTCACCCTCATCATAATCCACAATTCGAGCAATCCGTTCGACTTGTCTAGCAAGACGTTTGAATTTCGATTTGTGATCAGCCATCATAGGGTTCAGAATTATGGTCATTTGTTAAGTCAATAAATTGACTAAGTCATGATGATTTTCCTCCACTTGTTGTCGATATACTACCATTGAATTAGCATCATTCGAAGTAGAGCCCACATTATAATCACGAGAATACTCAGAATGTTGTTGTGGGTTTTGAGTGTTATTCACTCCACTTGTATTCCCAAAATGAATAGACAGAACAAAACCACTTATTGGAGGGGTATAACCAGGAGGAAGACCATACAGAGGCCAACCAGCGGTTAGTGGAGGCTGATACGGTGGCAAGGTGCCACGTGGACGAATATTACGTCCCATGTTTCCAGTTTGGATAGTCATGACTGCTATACTTTCAGTCCCGATTGCGGCTTTCAAACGTGAATTCACATCCGCTTGCTACATAGACACTGGTATACTATCATTGGTGGATGAAACACCATTCACATTTGACATTTCATCAGCCATGTGAATGATCTTTCTACTTTGTAATCGCATACACTGGATAACTCCACAAAATACTTGTTTGACACACTTCGATTTAAAAACTGACCCACCGGGCGTGCCAATTTGTTTTGTCAATTTTTAGCAAATCGATGGTGGTTTGATATCTAGTGGTCTAGGAGCAAAACCTACTCCTCTTTGCAGGTACCAGTTTTCTAGAAGTGCATCAAAGTGTTTTCGATTAGAGTGGGTTTATAAATAAGAATAAATTAAACTTTATGAATTAAAAAAAAATAAGAGAAATAAAGTTTTTGGAAAGAGAAATAGAAAAAATGAAAATGGGTTTGCATTGAATTTAAAAGAAAGCAATAAAACACCTTTGATTGAATCAAAGGACTTCAACTTGAAAATTAACAATACAAAAATGTAAATTAGACGATGAAGATAAAGAATACTTGGAAAATAAATTTACTTGAAATGTAAAGTTTACAGAAAGATAAATTGAAAGAATGAAAAGATAGAAGGAACCCTACAAAAAAATTACTCAATTGCAGACTCAGGAATTCCCTGGGATGTGAGTGTGCTTGAGTGTTTTCTGAGTAAAAGTTCCAACCTTTATTCGCTAAGACTTCCTAATACTTATAATCTACTTTAGGTAACTTCCAATTAATTACAATTAATTTCAAAATTACAGCTTTGAATGTGTTTTCCTTGGTAACCGTTCCCGCCTAAACGTTTCCCATGATTTTCTCGCGTGATGGAGGCCTTTAACTGTTCCACTACCATAACTGTTCGATTCACTTATTCGAATATCCTATTCGATTAATGGATCAATCAAAGTCCAATCCGCGTTGAACACACGCTTACGCACGCATCTTCTCGATAAAATGTCTCTGCCTTCCTCTGAACCAACTTACCTTTATCGAAAATATTTTCCGATCAATAAATTGCCCCCTTGGATTAATGTGTTTACTTTCGATAACACTATCAGAAGCTGAACCACTTAATCCAAATTTAATTTTCAAATTCATAAATCAGTAATAATTGCCATTTAAACTGCCCATTAATACTGACCCACTCGACACGTCTCCCGAGACTTGCGCTTTCTCTCGCCACCACTTCATCTTCCTCACGAAGTTACCTCTATTTGCATCCCTTTCGCAGTAACAGCTACAGTAACACTTTAAATTCATCATCCTCACCTTGTTCAAATCTTTCGGAACTCATTGCCCTTTGAATCCTCCTTACATCAAAAACTTCCTTACAAAATCTTCAATCTTTCGTTTCCTTCTCCTCTATTCAACAATGGCCAGTTCCTCCTCTCATGTTGCTACCCAAGACAAGGGTAAAGGCCATGCAGAAGCAACACCAGCTCTACCAGCCCTCCGCATATTGAATCAAGTCAATGATGAAGTAATTGATGATCCTCAATTGTAGATTAATTATACCATAATATTAATCCCCTTCACAGTATGAAAATACTCATTGCTTCCTCGGACCAATCGAATCCTTGGAAAAGGCCAACAGAAAACTCCCTTTTTGGGGAAGATTTGTTGATTTACTAGGCTTTCAATATTTCCCAATTCATCAATCAAAAACATTTCAAGAATAATCTAAAGACTAACCCTCGAGGGAACGATTTCTCAGCCTGGTATCAACGCCTTGAACCCCACAAAGAGTTCTGAATGGGGGTCTATAGCAATATAGGAACTACTAAGGCTCTCTCATTTCTCACTTACAATACTCCCTTGGATGATTGGGGCTGTGACTTACTTTTGGAACAGTGGATGTAGCTGCTATTATAGGGCTCCCAATAAACTCTCCAGACTGTGTCCTCCACATGCAGCCTGAGCACTAATACAATGTTACCTTATCTAGTTCTTATAGCGACTTCATTGCTAACAACATGGGTGAAGAAGGCACTGACATTTCAAATGATGAACACATAGTCTTTTTGTTCTATTGGCTAAACGCCATCCTATTTTGTACCCGAAGTGTTCAAATGTCAAAGCTCTTTCTACCTTTGGCTGCTCTGCTTCATGAAAAAGAAGTTCTCAATTTGGCCAAACTTCTTCTAGGGCATATTTTTGAAGAACTTGGCCATTTCGTTCATTGTCTCCGAAACAACAGTATGATCAGTACTGGTGGCCTTCTTTGGCTTCTCCAACTATGGCTCAATGCCATTTTCGAAAAATTTATGACGAAGCCTAGAAGTGGTGGCACTGATAAACAGCACATCGAAGGTTTTTGATTGGCTGATTACAAGCCCAACTTCCCAAATACACAATCGGATGAAGACCGATTCTAGGCTGTTTTTCTCTCTTCCATTTTTGCAAAGATTTTGACAATGAGGATCTCGATTTTGCTCCTTTCTTGCATCGAAACCGTGGTCCTGTGTGACTTGATCGCTTACTTTTCCCTAATGATACAGAGGTGAGTGAACTAGCTAATCGGAACTGGGCAAATCTGCTAGCTATTCAGGCAATCCATATTGGGTTACCCCAGCATAAAAAAGAAAAGCTCAAAGTGACCTTATACGCCCCTCATTATACAACCAGGAAACTAAGATTTTCACAGGCAATTCTAGCCCCCTTTCCTTGGAACAACAAGCCACTTTGCCAAATTACTCTATCTTCTCAGCGTGACTTTGATTTCCTCATCACCACAAATCACCAACACAAGGATCATTTCAATTACCTTGTTTATGACTGTAGCTCTTATATCACTAAGTCTTGTCTCGAATGGTGGACTACTTATTACTCTAGGTACAATCGTACTTTTGAAGTAATTCAACAATCCACCATTCGAATAGACCCTGCTGCTAAGGGTTCTCCCAAAAAATCACAAAAAACAAAAAACTGATGCTACAGCCTCTTCTCGACAACCTCCACAAAAAAGTCGAAAAACTCCTACCAAGACTTTTAGAAAGGTAACCATTATCACTTACTACCTTACCATGTACTTTAAACTAACCTCTTTTGATAATCCAAATCTTTATATGAACATTTAATTTTTTAGAGGATACAGCTGACTCAAATCCTGGCCCTCGATTAGTCCGAAAACCAAGACATATCCTGGTAATGTAATCATCTCTATATATGTCTTACTTAAGTTAAAACAACTTTTAACTCATAATTGTATACCTTTCATATTCAGCCTACCACTGCTGCACATTCAATTACATCTTCTGTTGCACCTGATCAACTGCTCCTGCAACAACAACTTGACCTAGGACATTCTACATCCTATGATTTGATCCAAGCCACAGAATCAACTCAACCACTCAATGCTGCCTTTCCACCTTCTCATATAAAATAAGTAGTTGATCTAACAAAAGATCCTCCACAGCATTCTCCCACACAAACTCAAATACTTGAATCAACTTCATCCAACAACCAGACTGTCCTTTCCGCAGAGAACCAGGTGGCTCCAGATTCTAACTCCGCCTCTTAAATTACTGAAATAACAAATTCAGACTCGTCTCGATCCAGAGTATTAGAAACGCTTCCAAAACCGCCTAGTCCTGCCCAACATGCTGATTTTCAAACTTCTCCTGGGCAAAGGTCTGACACACTAGATGCTTCCACCACTCATACAAGTGCTACATTGGCCAGTCTGATCTCTGTTCTAGATCAAGTTATCCAAGAAGATGAAGTCCCTATACCAGTGCCAACACTCCCAAGACCTGCTACATCAAGACCTTCATTCGAACTGAGTGTTGACACTCGAGAATAGCTTCGGTCACTCATAAAGCTCTTGGATCATCCTCCTGCTATGTGGGTTAATGATACAATTCTTAACCAAATCTTATCTGATCTTTTGAATTCCTCCTTTGAGCTCCCAGCTACCTTACCACACTTTAACTCGATTCAAGAGTTCAAACAACTACTCAATGAAAGCGTAGCTTTTCAGTTTCAACTCCAGGAAACAGAGACAGAAGATGCGAATGTCAAATCTAATATAGAAAGTTGTATTGCAGCCTCTCGACCAGTTCAGGCCTCTCGTGAAGAATTCGATTTGAGGATTGCTCATGCTATTTCTATTCAAGCTTTTTATGACAAAGAAGAAACAAAAATTGAAGCGAAATTGGCTCAAATCAATGAAAAGCTAGCTAGAATACGTCAAAGACGAGCTATCATAGCCAAACCTCTAGCTACTGCCCAACAAGAACAACAACATCTCATGCAGGAGCTTGTTTCAATTGAGACTAAACGAGAAGAATATGAAAAACAACTCGAAAAGGTCCAATTTGACAAATTCAAACAAGCTGAAGCACTTTCTACTCTGGACAGTAGGAGGGCAAAGCTACGCTCCGATTTGACAAAACTATTAGCACCTTGAATTTTTTAAATTTCTCTTTGTATGACCATCTTTTATCTTTTCCAGACTTATGCATGTTGAACTACTAATTCTGCCAACAATAATATTGCTTCAAATATTTTCCATTAATCGAGTTAATTACTCTTTCTGACTCGATATCTTTAATCTGATAAGCATTTCCAGAATATGTCCCTATCACTTGAAAAGGGCCTTCCCAAACATGGGACCATTTACCAAGAAATTTTGATTTCTTTTCTATTGGAAAAATAACTTTCAAAACTAATTCGCCTATATCAAAAGATTTTTCTTTGATTTGACGATTATAACTTCGAGCAATACTTTCTTTTTGTCGAATCACATTATCGAGTGCCAGGATTCGTTCTGAGTCTAATTCATTTAACTCATCAAACATTGCATTCCAGTAATCATCAACTGGTAAATCATTCTGTTTTGATACTCTTAAAGTATTTAAATTTATTTCCAATGGCAGCACTACATCATGACCATATACCAATTTATATGGCGATGTACCTGTCGAACCTCTTGGTGAGTTTCGATAAGCCCACAATACTTGTCTTAAAGTCCCATGCCACGTTCGAGGCTTATTCCCAATATTATTTTTGATCAAACCTATAAAGATGAAGTAACCATGTTAATATTCCTCGAAGTTGCAAAATTCTTAATTCGCTGACCAGTGAACATAGTACCTTGATCAGTACTCAATGTTTGAGGAATTCCAAATTGATTGACAATATGTTCTTCAATAAAATCTATTATTTCACTTTGACTCACTTCTATCAGGGTAATTGTTTCAACCCACTTTGTGAAATAATCTATTGCTACCAAAATAAACTTGTATTTTTTTTATGAAGGAGGGTGAATCAATCCAATTAAATCCAAAGCCCAACCCCTAAATGGCCATGGCTTTATTATTGAATGTAACTCTGATGCTGGAATTTGCTGAATCGAGCCATGTTTCGGCATTCTTGACATTCCTTGGCATATTCGATGCAATTTTTTATCATGGATGGCCAATATACATGATTGCGATATAACACCCATTTCATTTTCTTTCCAGCCTGATGGGAACCGCATATCCCATTGTGAACCTCACCCAACGTAATATTTTGGTCATCTTATCCTAAGCATCTCAATAAACTCCCCATCGATCCCTTTCTTATACAACTCATCAGTCATTAAAACAAAATTTATTGCTCGCAATTTCATCTTTCTATCGACTGGAATATTATGATCCTTCAAATATTGAGCAATAAGCTTTCTCCAATTAGTATCTTCCCATTCGTCCATACACAAAACCTCTCTTTCACTTGCAGGTACTAAAATCTGATGATTACTGGCCAATCTCTTAAGAGTTCTTGGACCGATTTTATACCTCGAAGCAATTTGGGCTAATTCATTAGTCATTTCATTATGAATCCTTGGAATGTGAACCAAAGAAACTTTTTGAAAAGAGTTTCACAACTCCCAAGCAGTTGTCAAATACTTCTGCAACCTCCCATTATTACATTTAAATTCTTTCGATAACTGTTTCAAAACCAACTGAGAATCCCCTAATATCTGAACTTCCGAAACTCCTTTATTAACTAACATTTCGAGGCCCAAAATCAAAGCTTCGTACTCTACCTCATTATTCAAACAAGGATATTTTATTTCGAATAGAAATTTCGACAGAATTCCCTCTGGTGAAACAATTAAAATTCCAACTCCTGCGCCCTCTTTATGTTTCGATCCATCAAAATATAATTTCTAATAATTGACCTCTACATCAATTACATTTGCCCCCTGGTCATTTAGATCTTTCGAATTATCCACAAGAAAATCTGCAATGACCTATCCTTTTACAGCATTGGCTGGGACATATTGCAAATCAAACTTTGTTAATGCCAGCATCCATTTCCCTAGTCGCCCACGTAACATTGGAAAACTCAACATATATTTAATTCGATCGGTTTGTGCGATGACTTTTACCGATTTAGCCACCATATAACACTTTAATTTCATACAAGCATGGTATAGAGACAAACACAATTTTGGACATGTCATCTTCCACAATGAAGATCTGGTTATATCCTGAATAATCGTCCATAAAACTTAGGATCTCATTTCCTGCTGCAGAATCAATTAACATGTCTACAATTGGCATAAAATTATTCATCCTTTAGAGTAGCATTATTCAAATCTCGAAAATCAATGCATACTCTCAACTTCCCATTTTTCTTCATCACTAGAACGATATTCAAAACCCATTCAACATAGCATGCAGTTCAAATAAACCTTTCCTTAATCAGGCGTTCTATTTCTTCTTTAATTTTTTTATTGATTTCTGGAGCAAAACGTCTTGGAGTTTGCTTAACCAGTCTAGCATCCGGTTTTATTGTCAATCGATGTTCCACCAATGAACGATCGAGGCCAGGCATTTCATGATAACCCCATGCAAAGCAATCCTTAAACTCGTGTAACAGATTAAGGAGTTCAGTTCGAAAAGGATCAACAAGATCTTTACATATATATGTAATTCGAACATCATCGAGAGTCCCTAGATTAACCACTTCTAAGGGATCTTGGGATTCAAACCCTTTATAATGATCGTCATCTTTCATCAAATATTTCTCAAAACCTAATGGTTCTAGAACATCATAAATGCAATCAAAAGTGAAATTAATAATATCATTAGAAATAGAAGAAACTTAATCAAATATTTCATTACCATTACTTTGATTTTCTACACAATGAGCCTCTGCTATCAAATCAGCAGTCTGATTTACATCATTGTTATTCACTCCACTTGTATTTCCAAAACGAATAGGCGGAACAAAACCACCTATTGGAGGGGTATAACCAGGAAAACGACCATACAGAGGCCAACTAGCAGTTAGTGGAGGCTGATACGGTGGCAAGGTGCCACGTGGACGAATATTACGTCCCATGTTTCCAGTTTGGATAGTCGTGACTGCAATACTTTCAGTCCCGATTGTGGCTTCCGAACGTGAATTCACGTCCGCTTGCTGCGTAGACACTGGTATGCTATCATTGGTGGATGAACCACAATTCACATTTGACATTTCATCAGCCATGTGAATGATCTTTCAACTTCGTAATCACATACACTGGATAACACCACAAAATACTTATTTGACACACTTTGATTTAAAAACTGTCCCACCGGGCGTGCCAATTTATTTTGTCAATTTTTAGCAAATCAATGGTGGTTCAATATCTAGTGGTCTAGGAGCAAAACCTGCTCCTCTTTGCAGGTACCAGTTTTCTAGAAGTGCATCAAAGTGTCTTCGATTAGAGTGGGTTTATAAATAAGAATAAATTAAACTTTATGAATTAAAAAGAAATAAGAGAAATAAGGTTTTTCGAAAGAGAAATAGAAAAAATGAAAATGGGTTTGCATTGAATTTAAAAGAAAGTAATAAAACGCCTTTGACTGGATCAAAGGACTTCAACTTGGAAATTAACAATACAAAAATGTAAATTGGACAATGAAGATAAAGAATACTTGGAAAATAATTTTACTTAAAATGTAAAGTTTACAGAAAGATAAATTAAAAGAATGAAAAGATGGAAGGAACCCTACAGAAAAGTTACTCGATTGCAGACTCAGGAATTCCCTGGGATGTGAGTGTGTTTGAGTGTTTTCTGAGTAAAAGTTCCAACCTTTATTCACTAAGACTTCCTAATATTTATAATCTACTTTAGGTAACTTCCAATTAATTATAATTAATTACAAAATTACTGCTTTGAATGTGTTTTCCTTGATAACCGTTTCCGCCTAAACATTTTCCATGATTTCCTCGCGTGATGGAGGCCTTTAACTTTTCCACTACCATAACTATTCAATTCACTTATTCGAATATCCTATTCGATTAGGCCTATTCGATTAATGGATCAATTCAAGTCCAATCCACGTCGAACACTTTCAATCTCACACTTATGTACGCATCTTTTCGATAAATTGTCTCTACCTTCCTCCGAACTAACTTACCTATATCGAAAATATTTTTCGATCAACACTTATAAATATAACACTACTGTATCAAATTTTCAATTGAATCAGTCAATTAGGTAAGTCCGAATTTAATAACTACACCATTACGTAATTGAAACAAGTTTATGCCATTTTTTTTTAAAAAGCAAAATAAAAGAAAGAAGGAAAGAAAAAAGAAGAAAATTCACTATTTGTAATGTTTCTTCCATATCAACGTCATTTGTATTTTTGGTATTTGTCTTTTGTTGGTCATACCCTACCACACTAGTACACTACTAAGTACTAACTAGTAACTAGAGGAAGATATATGGAAAAGGCAACTTTTGTCGTGAAAAAATATGTTAATCTAATAGAAAATAATAATAATAATAATAATAATAATAATAATAATAATAATAATAATAAAATTACATTCATCAAAACAAATTGAAAAGGGCAACTCTTCGGGTGACAAAATATGTTATGTTGGGCCTCCGAAAAGATTGGCTTGAAGCCCCAATTTTTTTGGCAACCCAAAGTTTTGGTAACACCTTATTTCACCTTCAAAGCCAGCTGTCACAATCACCAAGCCCCATGCTGAAGGATTCATTGTAGCTGGGTTGTTGTTGCTAACATCACTTAACAAAAAATTTGAAGATGCAGTAGCAGCAGTTGTAGCAGTTGATGAATCGCCATGACCATTTGGTGCAGAACTTGATGCAACTGAATCACCTAATCCTGAATTATCCCGAGAAACTGCCTCACCTTCTTCTTGAGAAGTGCCATCACTTTCTACTGTGGCCTCAACTTTATTAGATGAATCTCCAAGCCCTGATTCTACGTTTGAAATTGCTGAAGAGTCGTGATCCGGTGCGGCTGAGGCTACGGTACCATCAGTTCCATTATTTCCGTGGTTATTGTTTTTCTTTGGAAGAGGAGGCAACGCTTTCTTATTATCATCCCCGCCGCGTTTTGTATTCTTTTTTGCGTTGTTAATCACTGGCGCTTGTGATGGATCACTCTTAATTGTACAAGGCCATGGTATTGCTACTGTTACATCTTTACATTGGAACTGTTCATAAGATTGGGTCACGGTTATAGTCTTAGCTTTTGCAGCGTTTGCATTACGAGGCTCTTCATATTTCCAAACAAATACTTGAGAATCCTCACTTGCACTGATTATGTATCTTCCATTTGGACTAAATGAAGCTGCAATTTGGCTATTTCCATTTCGAAAACCTGCTTTTAACAATATTTATTAGTTGCACTTTCTATTGGTTAATAGGAAATTAAGAGAAATTACCGAATTAGTCTCTCAACCTTTTTTAGAAGACAGATCATATTTTTTAGAATAAATGTTTTTTCCGATCTTTGACTATTTGTACCAAATAAAAAAGATTTTTTACAATTCAAAAATTCATAATTAATTTCTAATTTTTCAAGTAATTAGTTTAAGTGCTCCTCTAAAGAGTAACTTACTATAGTGTTAGAGTCACTTAAACCAATAACAAGAGCTGTTATTAGAAATTTTTAAATTAGAAAAAATACTTTATTTTTCGAACAAATAGTTGTAGATCAAAAAATATATTTATTTTATATTTTATTATAAGTTTCATTATTTTCGAAATAAAGACTTTAATGTTTTCTATTTTGAGTTACATAAATCAAAGATAAATTAACTATTAAAAAATATGGAGATTGATTTCAATTTTTTAGTATTTAAATCAGTCAATTTTAAATAGAAGAAAAAGACAATCCAAAATATCACCTCTGAACTTGTGAAGGACTTTCGAACAGTCTACTATTCTTATCCTAGAATCGCCTGAAGTAATAAGAATTTCTGATGGGTTTCTTGGGGCAAACTATAATGATAAGTTGCAAGTTAGTTTGCTTTCTTGAAGGGAAAAAAATATTATCCAAAAAAAAGAAAGAAACCATAATTGCTATTTAGTCACATGAAGCAAAGATTTACTTGGAAACCAGTAATCTTTTTAATCTGAGATTTCTTCTTCTGTGTGATGTTAATTGTCCCTGGGTCACTTAACTGGTGATCTGGTAATCATAACGAAACAAGAATTTATTAAGAAATGTGAGACCGTCAAGTAACATAACATGATAAGCCTCAAAATTTCAAAAAAAAAAATCCACATGAAATAGAAATATTAGTAATAATTGATAATTGACAAGAAGAAGAAAAATTAACACCTTGTACTTTGTAAGTGCGGCAATCCCCTTTAATCGTACCAATTATAGCACCCTACAACAATAAAAGATGACAATAATGATCAAAGTTACAACAATAAAAGATGTCAATAATGATCAAAGTTCAAAGAGAATGTAAATTATTTGCCAAGGTAAACGCATAATTGTGAAATCTTATCAAAATCATGACAACATAGTTGTTGAAAGAAAGCTAAAAATGACACCTTAATTGCTTCAATGACTTAATTAGATAACAAAATGCACTAAGATGGAATAAAAACTGTATTGAAAACAATACAAGGAATAAAAATATTATATTTATATAAAAAATCAATCACCATATATTTGTGTATAAATATGTAAATTGTTTAACTAATTTATTTTTAATACATGTTTTATATTTTAATATATATTTTAAAAATAAATAATTTAATACCTAATTTTTTATATACACGTAAGCATAGTGGGGTTAAGAAATAAGCGTACATGGCCATCTGGGGTGTAAGTAATTGCAGTAACCATTTCTTCGATGTCTGTCCAATCCACAACCTGACGTGCAGGGATGTTCCATACTCTAACCTTAGCATCAAGGCAGCCACTAATATAATAATTTTCGTCTATAGGATGGAACTGTACGCAAGTTACTGCCACGCACAATTCGATAAGAATTAATGCAAAAAATATTGACATTATTAAATTGATTAACAAAAGTTAAGAAGTATTCTTACCATAGTCGTTGTGTGCAAAAAACTTCAAGCATGCTTTAGTTTCTAGGTCCCATAATCTCACTGTTTTATCCATCGAAGAGGATAGAAGTAACTGTGGGCAGAGTTTAACAATAAAAAGAGTGATTGACTTTTCTATTTCATTAGATTATATTAAAACTGTCTATAGATTTGTATTACTATTTCAATGTAATATTTCAGTTGATAGAAACTATTAAAGAGTTGGAGAGCTCTATGCCAATGAGGAAAGAAATGTGCAAAAAGTAGCCTGTTATATGAAATATTTAGTTGAGAAGATATGATATTATTCCAGAATAGAACAACAGAGGTGGCATACTGTATAGAATTTATTCAATAATTTCAGGAAGTGGAGCGGTGACTAATTCCCATTGTTGTTGATAGATATGTGGAAAAGAACATCGGAATAGCATAGAATTTGTTATTTTCTGTTTGTCTTGTTTGTTTGGTATGTTTACTCTATTTTGGTGTGTTAAGCTATTTCTTTAAAAAAACGAGGTTAGAAAACTCACTTGAGATTTGGACCAGGACAAATCCAAGACTTCATCCAAATGACCGTTAAAAGAGCAATATGGCTTCTCCGAAAGGTTAAAAACAAACTCAGGGACCTGTACCCAATCTGGAATTGAGCTCCCTTTCCCTCTTTTCTTCTTGTCTGGTGGAGCCTCTGTTTGCCCTGGTATAGATGGCGTAAGACCGCATTCTTGTACTTCCCACACATGAATTACTTTATCTTCTCCGCCACTTGCCAAAAACCTTCCATCCAAACTAAACTTTATGATCGAAATCCCTCCTTCATGTGCTTGAAACTCTTGACACAAATGCAATGCCGAAAGCTCCTTCTCTGACTTTCCGATTTGTCGCACTTTCACCCAATCATTCTTCCCTTGTTGTGTTGCTTTCGATTCTGCCGACACTGGTTGTGATAGAATTCCTCCAGCTTCTTTAAGTTCCTTCTCGCCGCCAAAACTTTTACTTGCAGCACCTTTCACATTCTTTATGAATGAAGCTCCCTTTTTCTTACTTAATTTTAAACTTTTTGAAATCGAACTCGATGATAATATCTTTCCTATACCTTCCTTCTTCCCCACCTTGGCTCGCTTCATCATTTCCTTGACAATTTTCGAATGCCCCACACTTTTCTCAAACTCATCCATCGTTAACTGCTTCCCCGTCTGCAAATCACTTAGTTTATTCCACATTCCGTCTTCGCTATATTCCTTCACAATAAATTCCTTCCCGGTATCCAAATTCTTTATCAGAAAGAAAGCTCCCACTCCTGCCCCCGCCGTCGTCGAAGACTTCCGGTTATGATTGGCCACCCTTGCCTTCACTTCCGCAGGATCCTTCAGGACCATTGCGGCAGGGACCATCTTAGCACGAGGCATTACTATCTCCGACGAGGTTCTTGTTAATCGCTGCTTCGAAACCTTACCAATGAACTCCTCTTTCCTTGCTTTCGCCATGGAAATCATCTCAATATCCCCTTCGGAACGTGATCGCACCAAGCAGAACAAAACAGGGGCATGCTTCGTTTCTTGCTCTTCTGAAATGGAAGGAAGGGAAGGAGAGGAACCGACAGCCACTTCTTCTAAGAAACGTGGGGCCCTTGTTGTAGAACGAGGCGGAACAGGAATAGGGATAGGAGCCTTCTTATTCATTTTATCGAGCTTCTTGGTGACAGCACGATCAAGAGCGAAACTGGTGACCTTTAATGAGACTTTGTTTTCATCCAATCCCATGCTTCCAAGTAATCTTCTTCGTCTTTCTGTGATGGATCCTGGTGCAGCCATCCAAATATCGTAATTGGGGGTAGGTTGAATGGAGGCTGTTCTTGTAAACATTCGTGAGAATGTTCGATATTGTGTGGTAGACATGGTTGCGGAGAACGATGTACGGGGGTCTTCGAATTCCTCATCGTCATCGGAGGAAGAAGCCAAGTCACGGTGACAAATCGTGTTGAGGCGGTTAGTGATCTCGAAGAAGTGCTCGTCCTCGTTGTCGTCTTTGAGGCCGGCCCAATTCATCGTCAGCGTTTTCTTGCGTTCCATGGTGGCCGTCGGCGGCTCTAGGAAGTAGCGGTGGATAATTAGAGTGCCAAACCAGTGAATGGAAGTGATTATCGTTTATAATATACTTAATTTTACATTATTTTTTAAAATTCTTTAAAGATGTTTTTCTGCTTCGAGGTTTTGAGGTAAAAAAGTGGAAGAGAGGAAATTTAGGGAAGCAGAAAAGGTTGGTTGGGAGTCATCGTTATGAATTTTGGAGGCAAAGAAACGGTCAACATATTTCTAATTATATCTTTTACTTATAAGCATAGTGCATCGTCTAACCGATTTTTTTTAAATAAATAAAATAAATATTTTATGAAAAAATATGAGCAGACAATATATCTATCGTACAATACATACAATGGGGCTTAATTGAAATTAATGTTAAATTATGGGTAACTAATTAAGTTTAATTTCTTTCTAATTTGAATTTTGAAACAAATTAAATTATGGGTAACTAATTAATTTTGATTTCTTTCTAATTTAAATTTTGAAACAAATTAGGATTACCGTCCATTAAGACGGCGTGAATTCAACTCTCTCCACTAATTCGAGGATCTCGCCGCCCTGCAAGATCACTGACTGCCGTCTGCCTCTCTTCCCACCGCCGTGTTGTTCGAACTGTGCACAGGTGGTTTGTGTGGTCTTTGTGCTAGCGCAGCAACCCAGACCTATAGCAAGGAGTATTTGCTGCCGGAAGACTGTCTTCCCAATGGCTACATCTCAAGACGAACGCGTTTCAAGCGAGGGTCATTCTTCATGCACATCACCGGACAAAGATTTATTAATGGAGTGAGATCTCGTTGAACCCCTAGGCTGTGATATGTCTACCATTGCAATGGTTTCATCAGACCAACTTCAAAACATATCCGGCGATGTCCTCGTCGGCGTTGAGAAGTCGAACCAGGTGAGCTATTTTCATAAACAAATTCTGCCATGGATGTTTAGTTTTTGAAAAATTCAGATTTTATGTCACACTGTAGATGAGGTGTTTTTTTATATTGAATGGTATGATTATATCCATGCAGAATTTGAAGAAATTAATTAATCATTTCATGCGTATATGATTGTTTTTAAAGGTATAGTATATTTATGTGCAGCAAGCATATTTTATAATTATTTTTTTTGTATATGAATGTAATGATGCCTGCATATTATATGGCATGTTTTATATGCTAACCTTCCTTTTATATTTGTATCTGTCACCCAGATGGCCATATATTTTATATGGATGTTGGAATAGCCTAAATTAGCTAGTTGGTATGCATTGGAATGGCCATATATTGGTATGCGTATATTGTTGCTACATGATGGTCATTTGATGAATTAAAAAAACAAATATAAGGTGATGCAGGGGTTGTGAAACAAAACTAAATTAAAGTGTATGGTACTTGGATTTCCTGCATGTTAATCATGACATGGTTATTTTAGTGCTTTTTAATGGCATGGTATCTTTGTAATCAACTTTGTATGTTTATTTGGTATAGTACTATGTAAGAACATAACTGTTTGACTTTTTCTTTTTTTTTGGCAGGTGGTTCGTCTGCACGCATCTCAAGATATAAACCATGGTGTTGTTACTAGCCTGAATGTTCCCGAACAAGTCGGTGATTTCATGTCTTTGTTAAGCTCCTTCAACAAAAAGTAGGATTAGTTGGACAAGGTTGTAATAGTGTATATTTTTTCATCTCTGTGTTTAAAGGATTCATATTAGTTTCAAAGTTCTGAGGCAGCTGTTGCAAAAGTCCACATGTTATTAATTGCAAGAACCCTTTTTCCATTTGTTAGAACGAACCATTTTACTATTTTTATTTCGTGTAGACTTAATGCATAAAGAGTATATTTGATGGTTATTCTATAATTTATGAGATAGTTTAGCAAAGTTGTACCTGATTTCTACATGCTTTAATGTAGAGTTTTCCGGTACGTAGCTGTTCGTTATAGACATTGTTTTTACGTATTTTTAATGAACTAAAGTGGATGTTCATTTCCATAAGTGACCGGATGTTCATTTTTACTCTAAGCATGGATGGTTAGCCGTTAGTATTCGAGTGTGTAGCACTTGGTTGTAATGTTTTGATTTTGACCAAGTTAAACTGGATGTTCATTATAGTATGGTATCGGATGTTCAATTTAGCTATATTGGTGGATGTTTATTGGTCACCTATTTCAACATGCACAAATATGGCAACTTTACCAAACAACTTTGATAAATCCAGGATTCTAACATATGAAAAAACATAGATAATATTAAGGTAACATAACCAATAAATCATTGTACTGTAGAAAAACAAAATATGTCCTGGAATTAAGTCTTTCTAATGTGACATAAATAAATCCCTAAGCATGTCAGCAGTAAGTAAACTCATTATAATCTGGTAGTTAATGTAGCAAGTGGGTAAATAAGTTGTTAATGTAGCAAGGTGAGCAACGCGTCTCGACTAGTTTCTGTTGAACAAAAGAAATACGGATCAGCAGATCGTCGTAAAAAATATCCAGATATGTTCATGTATTCATGTAATCAATGGGATACCTTTTTACTCATCTGAGTTTGTCTTCGGCCAGTTTAGAGTTTGGTTTGTCTTTGCTTAGTCTGGTGTAGTTGCTGTTTTCAACTAGCTGTATTATTGCAAGTACTAATTATTTAAAGGAAAAGAAATAAGATAAAATCCCCTCATTTCTAACACTCGACTCTCATTCTACCCTCAATTCCAACAACAATCTAAGATGCTCTCAAAATCAATTCCAGGGACAGTTAACAATAAAATCTTTAAAAAAGACAAGCAGAAACAAATCTTGAAAATGATGTACGTGGAGGCCTTATACATGTGTTCCGTACACTGTTCTATTAAACAGGACCAATGAAGATGAAAAAATAAATAAATAAAAAAAAGAACTCCAGCAGACAAAATGATTATAGGAATAAAAATAGGTAATATGAAGGAGCAATTATACACTGAACATATACACCACAGAATTCTCAACAGTCAGTCACAGGATCAAACAATGATTCTCAAAAAGTGGTAGTACTGGTATATAGTGGTGGTGATGAATCATGAGCAATAAAAATCAAAGAGCTGATATATCATTCCCTAATTCCAGCATATATATATATATATATATATATATATATATATAATCCACAAGAAACTTTGATCACATTCTTTCAGTTTGGCAGTGTTGAATCAGACCCCATTTAACAACAACAATCCTCGTCACAAAGCACTCACAATTCACAAAACCTTAAAAAAGAAAAGAAAATTATAAAAAACACTAATGAATGATTATCTATTGCTGGATTCCCTATATACAAGACTAGTATATGGCACACTATTTTATTTTTTTAGAAACTAGAGAGAAAATCATAGAGATCAGAGACATAAAGAACAAAGAGGACGAAATAATCAAAGTGGGTTACATCTAATAAATTAGGATCCAATTTTTGAAAGCCTGGATCTGAAGCTAAAACATAACAGCTCCAAAATACTGCTCTTTGTAACAATAATAATCAATCCATCTGAAAAAAAAGAATACTCACTAATCGGTAAGGAAAAATAAAATTAAAAAAAATCCCAATTAAATCAATTAAAACAAAACTAACTAATCTATGAACACCACTACCATCTAATCATGCTCAGTTCGGCGGTGAGATCTCCCTGGCGGCAGTTTTGATCGGCGGCTTCTCGCCCAGCGACTGGGTTGCAGCGAAAGCCGGATGTTCAGCGACGGTGCCGTGCTTGAGGGCAACGAATAGGTCGCTTGCGTTCACCTGTGACCTTCCTTGGTTGCAGGTTGCGGAGCTCAGGGTTCTAGCGTCGTAACGGGTTTCTACAACGAATTGGGAGGATTTGAGTGGGGGAAGAAGAAACGGAAAAAAAAAGGATTGGAGATTTGGGAAAAAAAAGTGGAAATAGCAAAAATCTGGTGGTGTGTTAAAGTAAACAGCCATAATAGGATTAGGGTTAATTTTCTGCTTTAATTTTAATTGGGCCTAATAAAGAGTCCATTGTAGATATTGTATACATATTTCATTGTCTCCCTAGCGGGATCCATATTTTATTTACCATATACGTAATTTGGAGTATTTTCTCCCATTTGCATTGTTATATATTTGGTATATAATATAAATGAAATAAGAATACTTATATAATCTTGTTTACACTGAAAACGAGATAAGACACGTCACAAAATTCATTTATTGCGTTTGCACACGTATTATGACATGTAGTTTATTTCGTTTATACCATGTAGTTTATCTTGTTTAGGGTGTAAACGAGACATAAGAATTCTTATTTCATTTACACTATAAACGAGATAAGGCTTAAACACGCTTATATAAGGAACTCGTTTACAAGCCTCAAGTGTTACTCTCATTGCTGATGCCAGGGCATCTTGACTAGTTTCATAAGCCATTTTTAGTTTGTTTTAGAATAGTTTCATGCATTTCTTAGGCAATAAGTAAGTATTTTGATGAGAAATTCATGCTTGTCTCGATTCAATCAAATATTGTTAATTTTGTGCATTTTCATGAGATTTATGCAAAGAATTGTTTGATGCTATGAATGATGCATTATCTTGTGATTAAGGCGATACTTTGATGTATTTTGTTTGGTTGATGATAGGTAGAAAGGAATCTAAGAAAAGGGAAGGAAAAGAAGCAACAAGAAGGCCATGAAAGGAAGCAAAGGGAAGCAACGTTGGAGCCAAAGTTGGTGCTCCAACGTTGCTGGAAACGTTGCTCCTCACAGCCTGAAGGGGTCTGCTTCAAACAAGAATAACTTGAGCTACTGAGCTCCAAATGAGGTGATTCCAAAGGCATTGAAAAGTAAGAATTAAGAGGTTTCCAAGCATATATGCCACTACATGGTGTACACAAAAATTGAGGGAGAAAACTGCCATGAAAGGTGCATAGATGAACATGGTACCAACCTATAGTAGGGCCAGCTGACCTCTGCACTTTCAATGGAGTATAACTCGAGCTGTGGAGCTCCAAATGATGCGCTTTCAATGGAATTGGAAAGTAGACATTTAGGGCTTTCCAAAAATATATAATAGTATGGGATGGACAATACGTTTGAGCTTCCGAATCTGGCATTTTTACCAACATTGGTGTAAACGTTGGTGTGCCAACGTTGCCTCCATCGTTGCACACCGATGTCAGCGACCCTATCCCCTTCAAAGGAACATAACTTGAGTTGCCGATGTCCAATTGAGGTGATTCCAGTTGGGTTTGAAATCTAACATTTAGAGCTTTCCAACCATATATAATAGTTTATAGTGGGTATGAAATTGGCAACGTTGACAAGAGGACAAAGTAACGTCCGAAGGTTTGATGTGAAACATTCAGTTTTAGAATTTGAGAATTTAGCATCCATGCGCACGCGTAGGTGACGCGCACACGTGGATGTGCCAACGTTAGAGGGAGCATTTGTAGTCCAATGCTAAGGCCAACGTCCGCGATAAGCTTTCAAAAATTGGAGTTGGAAACTTTGCATCGACGCGTACGCGTCAATGACGCGTACGCGTGGACATACTTTTTCAGCCCAACCACGCGCACGCGTGTGGCACGCGCACGCGTGTGGCACGCGCACGCGTGGTATAACAAATTTGACCATTCACGCGTACGCGTGAACCACGCGTACGCATGAACCACGCGTACGCGTGGCTACGAGAACGTTGGCACTCCAACGTTGAGTCAAACGTCGATAACAGCAACCAGAACCCATTTTTCAAAGGAACGTTTGGCTCAACGTTTGCCCAAAAATGTTGACTCCAACGTGGATACTAGAATTCTATAATTGAGCAATCTCTCTTCTCTACATCACTGAGAATCACTCCTAACTGCTTCAGCCAAGGCCCACATCCAAATACTTGATCCAATTGAAGATGAGAAGATGTTTATAAATAGAAGAATTGTTGAAGATTGAAAGAGCTCTCTGGGAGGCCCTGAGGAGGGCTCGGGGAGTTCAATTCCCTTATTTGATTTTTCTGCATTTTTTTGTTGCTGTTTTCTGCACTCTTCTTTCTCTGTAATTTGAATTGAGCTATGATGTACTAAACCCCTTTTCATTGGGTTAGGGAGCTCTGTGTAATTCAATGGATCAATATTAGTTTTCATTTTTCTTCTTCTTTCTTTTCTCTTGATTTTGCTAAAAAGTTTTTGTTCTTCATCCTATTGGATAGTTATCTTAGGAAAGAAGCTATTCATAATTGGATCTCCTTTGAACCTTGGAAGAGGAATGAGAAGATCATGCTAGAATTGCTTTCTCACATTGGATTAGATTGGAATTTGGATGGATATAGTGACATGTAATTGATAATGAGAGATTGAGTGTCGGTATAGAATTTTTCTCATAAAAATAAGAACTTCGTTGTAATCATAGCTCCAAACCAACAAACAATTCTCACATAAAAAATTTTGGTTGTCACAAGTACAAACTCCAATAAAAGTTAACCGAAGTATTTAAACCTCGGGTCGTCTCACAAGAAATTGTAATGAAGTGTTTAATTATTGGCTATGAAGATGCAAGGGGGTTTGATTTGGAAATTGGCAAGAGAAGTAAGTAACAAGAAAGTAAATGACAAGAACTAATAAAGAAATAGAAAAGAACTCTTGGCTAGACATAGGTAATTGAGATCACCATCCTTGTCTACGAACCAAATATTGATAATTATGAGGAACCAAGCTCATTACGTTTACTTCTATACTTGAAGTATATCAAATAGCTTGATCAACATCAATTCATAAGCCCTAACCTAGCTACCAATTAGCTTAGTAGTAGGTTAGTATCAATGGTTATCAATTTGACCACCAAGAGTTCTCAAATCACCAATTCAATCAGACCCAATGACTCAAGGTCACTCAATTCCCTTAGCCTAGGCCAAGAGTCAAGAAAACTACTCAAAAACTAGAGAAAACATTTTATCAAACACCTAGTATACAAGAAAAGTAAACATCATAAAATGCAAGAATTAAAGGAAACCCATAACCAACATAAGCAAGAAATTAACAATAACAATCAAGATCAACATAAAAGAAACATGGAAACATAAAATTGCATTAAAAGGAAATCAAGATCTAACAATGGTTCATCAACACAAAAGAGAGCAAAATAAGAAATTAGCAAGAGAAACTAAGAAGATTAAGACAATATGACACTAAAATATAATGAGAATTAAAATCAAAATAAGAATTGAAAGAGAAATTTGAGAGTGATTAACCTAACTTTACCCTAATTTCTATCATAAATCTAAAGAGAGGAGAGAGCCTCTCTCTCTCTCTAGAATTCTACCTTAAAACATCATGAAAACTAAACTATGACTACTTGGTTCATTATCCTTGGGTTCAATAGCATCAGAAATGAGTTGGATTGGGCCTAAAATGCTTCAAAAATCACTGGCCACGAGTTGCCTTTAGTGAGTCACGTGCAACTTCCCATTTGTATGCGTGCATCACTTGTACGCGTCTTTAAACGTTAGGCAACTATAACAAATTTTATATCATTTTGAAGCCCCGGATGTTAGCTTTCCAACACAACTAAAATTGTTTCATTTGGACCTTTGTAACTCAAGTTATGATCGATTGAGTAGGAAGAGGTCAGGCTTGACAGCTTTGCGATTCCTTCATTTCTTCATGAGTTCTCCCACTTTGCATGCTTTTTCTTCATTTCTTCAATCTAATCTTTGCCTTCTAAACCTGAAATCACTTAACAAACATATCAAAGCATCAAATGGAATTAAAGTGAGTTAAATTTAGCTATTTTAAGGCCTAAAATGTATGTTTTCACACTTAAGCACAAATTTAGGGAGAATTACAAAACCATGCTATTTCATTGAATAAATATGAGAAAGGTTGATAAAATCTCCCAAATAAAGCACAAGATAAACCACAAAATTGGGGTTTATCAAACCTCCCCACACTTAAACCAAGCATGTCCTCATGCTAAGAATAAAGAAGGACAAGAAAAAGGGTATGAACATTTATTTAATGCAAATAAACTATATGCACCTATCTATATGAATGCACTAAATGATTCTACCTACTTGGTCAAAAGCAAATCAACCTCCAAGAGCATGTATGAACAAGTAGGGCTAAGATCATATGGTGATTCATGAATCCTACCAATTCAAATATCAAAATGAAGTTCAAATAGACTTACAAGAAGAAAGCTCATGAAAGCCGGGAACAAGGAATTGAGCATCGAACCCTCACCGGAAGTGTATCCGCTCTAGTCGCTCTAGTGTATAGGGTCGATCACTCAATTCTCTTCTAATCATGCTTTCCATGATTTGTTTTTTCATCTAACAATCAACAATTATTCAATGCATGCATACATTCATCATGAGGACTTATTCATAGGTTGTAATGGGGCTAGAGTAAAGGTAGTGAAGTATATGGTCAAGTGAGCTTGAAATTCGAATCTTTGATTAACCTAAGATCTCACCAAACACATATAATAACCTATATAATTCTAATACAATACCTAGCTACCCATGATTCCCACTTTTTCACATACTCATGCATTCTTTTTAATTCACATCCCATATGCATTGTTATTATTACTTTACTTTGGAGCATTTTTGTCCCCTTTTTATTGCATTTTTTAATATTTTGTTTCTTTTATTTTTTTCTATTTTTTTCTACATTTTTTTTACAACAAAGTGCATACAAACGTATCAATGCATATGGATTTACATATTTAATGCATAAGCATGTACCTAATCCCATGATTTTCAACAAAAATACAAAATACACTTTTACCTCAACCAATGTCCCAAGTGTCCCATACCCAAATGATACACACCCTCACTAGCCTAAGCTAGTCAAAGATCCAAATTAAGGACATTTATTGTCTTTCACTTAGGGGTAGTGATGTGCTAACATTAAGAACAAAGGGATTAACTAGGCCCAAAATTGGCTAATAATGGTTGATGAAAGGTAGGCTATTTGGATAAGTGAGCTAAATGAAATGATGGCCTCAATCATATAAATGCATGTATACATGGAATAATGGACATAAAGAATCAAACAAATCAAAGATTACAATCATAGAAAGAGAATAATGCACACAAGAATGAAAAATAAGTGGTTATATGATGTAACCACACAATTAGGCTCAAAACTCACATGCTTGTGTTCTTAGCTCAAAAACCATGTTCCAAAATAAATTCTTCAAGAAATTTCAACAGAAAATTTTTTCAAATTGGTAGAGTGCCCTAAAAACAGTTTCTTGAAAAAGAAATCATCACCCTAACCAAGTAGTCCTAACATAAAAGGAAGTGGTAAAATATGTACAAATTCTAACTAACATGCAACCTATCACGCAATGCAACAACTAACTAACAAAGGAAATCGAGAATTGGTGTTGAAAGAGGAAATTGTTACCCATGGAGATCGGTCGAGCGATCTCCCCACACTTAGAAATTTGCACCGTTCTCGGTGCATGCAAAGAAGAGCAAGGTGGGTGGGTTGCTACAATTGATGAGCTTCCCCAAAAGGTTGTGCGGAAGGACTTGTGTGTTGCCCTATTTAGAAGCTTTTCCTTTCCCTTTTGGTGGCCATCCTAAAAGGAAAGAAAAAGAAAGAAAATAAAGCCTACCACAAAGATATCAAAGTAAATAGAACATAGGCGGGGGCTAATACCAAATGAGAGCATGGTTCTCTACTACAGGGTAGCTACAACATGTGAGTGAGAAACAATATAAGCTAAGGCATATCAACTAATACTTGATGCAACAGTAAAGTCAAAGCATGAGTGAATGACATGAAGAGCATGTCGAGCATCAAGTTCAAACAAGAAAGAGTGGGTCATGAAAGACATGTAAGCTCATATGAATGCACAAAGGATACAAGGATCATCAAAGGTTAAGCATTGAATTAGAAATTTTATTACCCATCAATATCAAATAATTCTAGAAGCACCAAGATTAACCAAGAAATTCTCAACAATTAAGTAAGAGCATTCAACACCAGTATGAAAATAAGAAAATTTAGAAAAGAAAATAAGAACAAGCTATAAAAAAACAAAATTAAAAAGTAATGAATAAAAGTATGCAAATGCAATAAACAAAAGAGAATGAAAGATGAGAAAAATAAAATTGATAAAAATAGAATTTTGAAAGGAGAGAAAGAAAATAAGAAAGTAAGATGACAAAAGAAGAAAGGTATAAAGAAAAAAAGGAAGGAGAGAAGAAAGAAGAAAGAAAGAAGAAGAAAGGGGAAGAAATAGGGCGCGGAAGCGACTTGTAAGCGTCGCCCACGTGTACGCGTGGATGGCAGGATGGACAAGCGACGCATAAGCATCGCCCACGCGTACGGGTGGAACGTAGAAAGTCTAGGTGACGTGTAAGCGTCACCCACGCGTACGCGTGGGTCTAGATTGAGCTAAACGCACAGTGCCCGCGCGATGTTCGTGCAACTCTCAGGTTTTTGTACCGGGAGTCCCAATATGGCATACGACGCGTATGCGTCGGCCACGCTTACGCGTGGCTCGCCATTTTTTTAGACATATGAAAACAGAAACAGGGCACTCTCCTAATCTACAAGAATTCTAAAACAATCAAAATTAAAATTTAACAACAAATCTTTTTGGTTTTTGAAAAATTTTCAAATATAAGACACACAAAACTTACACTTCAAGTAAAATACAATCTAACAACAACTATTCTAAACAAAACATAAATCTAACAAGAAATCTATCAATCAAAGCAAAATGTATAAGAGTATAGAAAATAAGAAAAACTACCTACAATGGTAACTCAATTCATTCATTGATTATATATACAAGAGAATGGAAAGAGTTTACCATGGTGGGGTGTCTCCCAGCTACCACTTTTAGTTTAAGTCCTTAAGTTGGACATTCGGGAAGCTCCTTATCATGGCGGCTTATACTTGAACTCATCTTGAAACTTTCACCAATGCTTGGACTTCAAGTAAGCTCCAAAATTCAAAATCAATGGCACCAAGCTTTGATGAAGTTCCACACAAGCTAAGGGCTTCTAAAATTGGTCTTCATATATTCCCAGATCCCAAATCTTGTTTCTACACCCATCTTCAAGTTTATCATCACAATTCCAATTGGGTGAGAAGTGATCCAAATTCTCAAGTAAACACCAAAGCATCTTCCTAGACCCCTTTAGTTGAGAACCATACCAACCATTGCACTTAGACTTTGAGTTTCCAACCATAAGGGACCTTGATTGGCATTTCCACCCACTACTAAATTCTCTTTTGCTCTTAACCCCACAAAGAGCTCTAAGTTGCCCATCCATCTCAATCAAACCATATTCAAGTGGGAAAGTAAAGATTAGAGATAAGAATTTTACCAACTTAAATGTTATGTTGGATGGTGACTTAGGAAGGGACGTCTCCAATGGTCTTGTAAGTTCCATTCCCTTGTACTCTTCTTGGATTACCTCCACCTCTTGGCGAGTGATAAACCCATATTTTATGATGTATTTTGTGCTCAATTTACATGATTTATTCAATCCTTCACCCACTTATTCATGTAAATTGCATGGTTTTACTTTTCCTTCCTTATTATGTGATATATGTGAAAAACATGTTTCCTATGCTTAAAAATTATCAATTTAAACTACCCTTTATTACCATTCGATGCCGTGATTTGTGTGTTAAGTATTTTTAGATCTCCTAAGGCAGGAATGACTTAAAGGATGGAAAGGAAACTGATGAGCGGATAATTTATACGCTTTTTGGCATTGTTTTTAGTATGTTTTTAGTAGGATCTAGTTACTTTTAGGGATGTTTTCATTAGTTTTTATGTTAAATTCACATTTCTGGACTTTACTATGATTTTTTGTGTTTTTATGTGATTTCAGGTATTTTCTGGCTGAAATTGAGGGACTTGAGCAGAAATCAGATTCAGAGGTTGAAGAAGGACTGCTGATGCTGTTGGATTCTGACCTCCCTGCACTCAAAATGGATTTTCTGGAGCTACAGAACTTAAAATGGCGCGCTTCCAATTGCGTTCGAAAGTAGACATCCAGGGCTTTCCAGCAATATATAATAGTCCATACTTTGCCCAAGTTTAGACGACGAAAACTGGTGTTCAACGCCAGCTCTCTGCCCAATTCTGGAGTTCAGCGCCAGAAAGGGATCAAAAACCAGAGTTGAACGCCAGAAATGGATCAAAACCTGGCGTTCAACTCAACAAATGGCCTCTGCATGTGGAAAGTTAAAGCTCAGCCCAAGCACACACCAAGTGGGCCCCAGAAGTGGATTTATGCATCAATTACTTACTTCTGTAAACCCTAGTGACTAGTTTATTATAAATAGGACTTTTTACTATTGTATTAGACATCTTTGGATGCCTGGTTCTTAGATCAGAGGGGCTGGCCATCTCGGCCATGCCTAGACCTATCACTTATGTATTTTCAATTGTAGAGTTTCTACACTCCATAGATTAAGGTGTGGAGCTCTGCTGTTCCTCAAAGATTAATGCAAAGTACTACTGTTTTCTATTCAATTCATCTTATTTCGCTTCTAAGATATTCATTCGCACTTCAACCTGAATATGATGAACGTGACAATCATCATCACTCTCTATGAACGTGTGCCTGACAACCACTTCCGTTCTACATTAGAATTGAATGAGTATCTCTTAGATCTCTTAATCGGAATCTTCGTGGTGTAAGCTAGAATGATGGCGGCATTCAAGAGAATCCGGAAGGTCTAAACCTTGTCTGTGGTATTCCGAGTAGGATTCAATGACTGAATGACTGTGACGAGCTCCAAACGAGCGATTGCTGGGCGTAGTGACAGACACAAAAGGATAGTAAATCCTATTCCAGCATGATCGAGAACCGACAGATGAATAGCCGTGCCGTGACAGGGTGCGTTGACCATTTTCACTGAGAGGATAAGATGAAACCATTGACAAGGGTGATGCCTCCAGACGATTAGCCGTGCCGTGACAGGGCATTTGGATCATTTTCCCGAGAGAAGACCGAAAGTAGCCATTGACAATGGTGATGTATCACATAAAGCCAGCCATGGAAAGGAGTAAGACTGATTAGATGAAGATAGCAGGAAAGCAGAGGTTCAGAGGAACAAAAGCATCTCTATTCGCTTATCTGAAATTCTCACCAGTGATTTACATAAGTATTTCTATCCCTATTTTATTAATTAAATTCGAAAACCTCATTACTATTTTATATCTGCCTGACTGAGATTTACAAGGTGACCATAGCTTGCTTCATACCAACAATCTCCGTGGGATTCGACCCTTACTCACGTAAGGTATTACTTGGACGACCCAGTGCACTTGCTGGTTAGTTATGCGAAGTTGTGAAGATATGTTTAGACCATGGTCCTGTGCATCCGTTTTTGGTGCCATTGCCGGGGAATCAATTTTGAACAGCAATTCACAACCTGAGTAGCAATTTCGCATACCATGTTTTTGGCGCCGTTGCCAGGGATTGTTCGAGTTTGGACAACTGACGGTTCATCTTGTTGCTCAAATTAGGTAACTTTCTTTTCGTTTTCTTTTCAAAAAGTTTTCAAAAATTTTTTCTAAAAATCTTTCAAAAATTTTCTCCTTTGTTTTCGAAAAAAAAAATGTTTTCAAAAATCTATTTTTCTTCAGAATTTTTAAGAATGAATTCTAGTGTTTCATGAAGCATGTTGAAGCCTGGCTGGCTGTAAAGCCATGTCTAAATTCTTTTGGACTGAAGTTTTGGCTTAAAATTGAATGAATTACACTCATATTTTGACTAAAGCTTGGCTGGCTATTAAGCCATGCCTGACCATTTGATTGGAGCTTTAGACTAACATGGCAAGATTTCTGGAATTCATATTAAAAATTTTGGAATCCTTATTTTTCTTTTTCAAATGATTTTCGAAAAAATTAAAAGAAAATACAAAAAAATCATAAAATCATAAAAATCAAAAATATTTTTATGTTTCTTGTTTGAGTCTTGAGTCATGTTATAAGTTTGGTGTCAATTGCATGTGCATCTTGCATTTTTTTCGAAAATTCATGCATTCATAGTGTTCTTCATGATCTTTAAGTTGTTCTTGGTAAGTCTTCTTGTTTGATCTTTGCATTTGCATGTTTTGTGTCTTTTCTTGTTTTTCATATGCATTCCTGAATTCTTTATGTCTAATCATTAAAGAATTCTAAGTTTGGTGTCTTGCATGTTTTCTTTGCATTAAAAATTTTTCAAAAATGTGTTCTTGATGTTCATCATGATCTTCATAGTGTTCTTGGTGTTCATCTTGACATTCAAAGCATTCTTGCATGCATCACATGTTTTGATCTAAAATTCTCATGCATTGCATCATTTTCATGTTTCTCTCTCTCATAAAAAAAATTCAAAAATCAAAAAATATCTTTCCCTTTTTCTCTCATCAAATTCGAAAATTTGGATTGACTTTTTCAAAATTTTTTAAAATCAAGTTGTTTCTTATGAGTCAAATCAAATTTTCAATTTGAAAATCTTTTCTTTTTCAAAATCTTTTTCATTTTTCTTAGTTATTTTTTAAAATTATAAAAATATTTTTCAAAAATCTTTTTCTTATTTTTATATCAAATTTTTGAAAATAACATCACCAATTAATGTTTTGATTCAAAAATTTCAAGTTTGTTACTTACTTGTTAAGAAAGTTTCAAACTTTAAGTTCTAGAATCATATCTTGTGATTTCTTGTGAATCAAGTCATTAATTGTGATTTTAAAAATCAAATCTTTTTCAAAAACTAATTTCAATCATATCTTTTCAAAAATATCTTCTTATCTTATCTTTTTCAAAAATATGATTTCAAAATATCTTTTCTAACTTCCTAACTCCTTATCTTTTCAAAATTGATTTTCAAAATTTGTTTCAACTAACAAACTAACTTTTTGTTTGTTTCTTATCTTTTTCAAAACTACCTAACTAACTCTCTATCTCTCTAATTTTCAAAAAAATATCTCCCCCTTTTTCAAAAATTCTTTTTTTATTAACTAATTAATTTTAATTTTAATTTTCGAAAAATTTCTAACACTTTTCAAAAACTATTTTCGAAAATCACTAACTCTTTTTCGAAAACTCTCTTTCTCTCTCATCTCTTTCTTTTCTTCTACTCACACAGGGACCTCTATACTGTGGTAAAAAGGATCCCTATTATTATTATTATTATTATTTTTCTGTTTCCTCTTTTTCATATGAGCAGAAGCAAAGACAAGAATATTCTTGTTGAAGCAGATCCAGAACCTGAAAGGACTCTGAATTACAACAAACCAGTAAGAACCTATTTGGAATTTTCAAACAAGAAGAGGAGATGGCAGCCGAAAATAATAATAATGCAAGGAGGATGCTTGGTGACTTTACTGCACCTAATTCCAATATACATGGAAGAAGCATCTCCATCCCTACCATTGGAGCAAACAATTTTGAGCTGAAACCTCAGCTAGTTTCTCTGATGCAACAGAACTGCAAGTTTCATGGACTTCCATCTGAAGATCCTTTTCAGTTCTTAACTGAATTCTTGCAGATATGTGATACTGTTAAGACTATTGGAGTAGATCCTGAAGTCTACAGGCTCATGCTTTTTCCTTTTGCTGTAAGAGACAGAGCTAGAGTATGGTTGGACTCTCAACCTAAGGATAGCCTGAACTCTTGGGATAAGCTGGTCAAGGCTTTCCTAGCCAAGTTCTTTCCTCCTCAAAAGCTGAGCAAGCTTAGAGTGGATGTTCAAACCTTCAGACAGAAAGAAGGTGAATCCCTCTATGAAGCTTGGGAGAGATACAAAGGACTGACCAAAAAGTGTCCTTCTGACATGCTTTCAGAATGGACCATCCTGGAAATATTCTATGATGGTCTGTCTAAGTTATCTAAGATGTTATTGGATACCTCTGCAGGTGGATCCATTCACCTAAAGAAAACACCTGCAGAAGCTCAATAACTCATTGACATGGTTGCAAATAACCAGTTCATTACACTTCTGAAAGGAATCCTGTGAATAATGGGACGCCTATGAAAAAGGGAGTTCTTGAGATTGATACTCTGAATGCCATATTGGCTCAGAACAAAATATTGACTCAGCAAGTCAATATGATTTCTCAGAGTCTGAATGGAATGCAAGCTGCATCCAACAGTACTCAAGAGGCATCTTCTGAAGGAGAAGCTTATGATCCTGAGAACCTTGCAATAGCAGAGGTGAATTACTTAGGTGAACCTTATGGAAACACCTATAACCCATCATGGAGAAATCATCCAAATCTCTCATGGAAGGATCAAAAGCCTCAACAAGGCTTTAATAATGGTGGAAGAAACAGGTTTAACAATAATAAACCTTTTCCATCATCCACTCAGCAACAGACAGAGAACTCTGAACAAAATACTTCTAATTTAGCAAACTTAGTCTCTGATCTATCTAAGGCCACTGTAAGTTTCATGAATGAAACAAGGTCTTCCATTAGAAATTTGGAAGCACAAGTGGGCCAGCTGAGTAAAAGGATCACTGAAATCCCTCCTAGTACTCTCCCCAGTAATACAGAAGAGAATCCAAAAGGAGAGTGCAAGGCCATTGACATAAGCACCATGGCCGAACCTGTGAGGAGAGGAGAGGACGTGAATCCCAAGGAGGAAGACCTCCTGGGACGTCCAGTGATCAATAAGGAGCTTCCCTCTGAGGAACCAAAGGACTCTGAGGCTCATCTAGAGACTATAGAGATTCCATTGAACCTCCTTATGCCCTTCATGAGCTCTGATGAGTATTCCTCTTCTGAAGAGAATGAGGATGTTACTGAAGAGCAAACTGCCAAGTATCTTGGTGCAATCATGAAGCTGAATGCCAAATTATTTGGCATTGATACTTGGGAAGATGAACCTCCCTTGTTCATCAATGAACTAAGTGATCTGGATCAACTGACATTGCCTCAGAAGAGACAGGATCCTGGAAAGTTCATAATACCTTATACTATAGGCACCATGATCTTTAAGGCTCTGTGTGACCTTGGTTCAGGGATAAACCTCATGCCCCTCTCTGTAATAGAGAAACTGGGAATCTATGGGGTGCAAGCTGCTAAAATCTCATTAGAGATAGCAGATAATTCCAGAAAACAGGCTTATGGACAAGTAGAGGACGTGTTAGTAAAGGTTGAAGGCCTTTACATCCCTGCTGATTTCATAGTCCTGGATACTAGAAAGGAAGAGGATGAATCCATCATCCTAGGAAGACCTTTCCTAGCCACAGCAAGAGCTGTGATTGATGTGGACAGAGGAGAATTGATCCTTCAATTAAATAAGGACAACCTTGTGTTTACAACTAAAGGATCTCCCTCTGCATCCTTGGAGAGGAAGCAGAAAAAGCTTCTCTCAAAGCAGAGTCAACCAAAGCCCCCACAGTCAAACTCTAAGTTTGGTGTTGGGAGGCCACAACCAAACTCTAAGTTTGGTGTCAAACCCCCATATCCAAACTCTAAGTTTGGTGTTGGGAGGTCTCAACAAAGCTCTGCACATCTGTGAGGCTCCTTGAGAGCCCACTGTCAAGCTATTGACATTAAAGAAGCGCTTGTTGGGAGGCAACCCAATTTTTATCTAACTATATTTTTCTTGGTTATATGTCTTTATAGGTTCATGATCATGTGGAGTCACAAAATAAATATAAAAATTGAAAACGGAATCAAAAACAGCAGAAGAAAAATCACACCCTGGAGGAAGCATCTGCCTGGCGTTCAACGCCAGAACAGAGCATGGTTCTGGTGCTGAACGCCCAAAATGGGCAGCATCCTGGCGCTGAACGCCCAGAAATGGCAAAAAATGGGCGTTGAACGCCCAAAATGGGCACCAACCTGGCGCTGAACGCCCAGAGTTGTGTGCAAGGGCATTTTACATGTCTCATTTGGTGCAAGGTTGTAAATCCTTGAACACCTCAGGATCTGTGGACCCCACAGGATCATCTCAGGATCTGTGGAACCCATAGGATCATCTCAGGATCTGTGGACCCCGCAGGATCCCCACCTACCTCCACTCACTCTCTTCTCTCTTCTCAATCATCCTCTATTCCCAATAAACACTCTTCCCTATTAACCCTTTACCACTCACATCCATACACCCACTTACCTTCAAATTCAACATCTCTTTCCCACCCAATCCCACCCATATGGCCGAATACACACCTCCCTCCATCTCCTCCATATCTTCTTCTTCTTCTTCTTCTTCTATTCCTTCTTCTTTTGCTCGAGGGCGAGCAACATTCTAAGTTTGGTGTGGTAAAAGCATAGCTTTTTTGTTTTTTCCATAACCATTGATGGCACCTAAGGCCAGAGAAACCTCTAGAAAGAGGAAAGGGAAGACAAAAGCTTCCATCAAGGGTCTATAGCTCAGTGGTAGAACATTTGACTGCAAATCAAGAGATCCCTGAGATACCTCAGGGGATACACTTTCTTCCACACAATTATTGGAAGCAACTAAGGGTGGAACATCAAGAGCACTCCATCATCCTTCATGAAATAAGAGAAGATCAAAAAGCAATGAGGGAGGAGCAACAAAGACAAGGAAGAGACTTAGAAGAGCTCAAGGACGTCATTGGTTCCTCAAGAAGGAAACACCACCATCACTAAGGTGGACTCATTCCTTGTTCTTACTTTCTCTGTTTTTCGTTTTCTATGTTATGTGCTTATCTATGTTTGTGTCTTCATTACATGATCATTAGTAGTTAGTAACTTTGTCTTAAAGTTATGAATGTCCTATGAATCCATCACCTCTCTTAAATGAAAAATGTTTTAATTCAAAAGAACAAGAAGTACATGAGTTTCGAATTTATCCTTGAACTTAGTTTAACTATATTAATGTGGTGACAATGCTTCTTGTTTTCTGAATGTATGTTTGAACAGTGCATATGTCTTTTGAAGTTGTTGTTTAAGAATGTTAAATATGTTGGCTCTTGAAAGAATGATGACTAGGAGACATGTTATTTGGTAATCTGAAAAATCATAAAAATGATTCTTGAAGCAAGAAAAAGCAGCAAAGAACAAAGCTTGCAGAAAAAAAAAAGGGGTGAAAAAAAAATAGAAAGAAAAAGCCAAAAGCTCTTAAAACCAAGAGGCAAGAGCAAAAAGCCAATAACCCTTAAAACCAAAAGGCAAAGGCAAATAAAAAGGATCCCAAGGCTTTGAGCATCAGTGGATAGGAGGGCCTAAAGGAATAAAATCCTGGTCTAAGCGGCTAAACCAAGCTGTCCCTAACCATGTGCTTGTGGCGTGAAGGTGTCAAGTGAAAACTTGAGACTGAGCGGTTAAAGTCAAGGTCCAAAGCAAAAAAAAAAAAAAGAAAAAGAGAAGAGTGTGCTTAAGAACCCTGGACACCTCTAATTGGGGACTTTAGCAAAGCTGAGTCACAATCTGAAAAGGTTCACCCAATTATGTGTCTGTGGCATTTATGTATCCGGTGGTAATACTGGAAAACAAAGTGCTTAAGGCCACGGCCAAGACTCATAAAGAAGCTGTGTTCAAGAATCATCATACTGAACTAGGAGAATCAATAACACTATCTGAACTCTGAGTTCCTATAGATGCCAATCATTCTGAGCCTCAATGGATAAAGTGAGATGCCAAAACTATTCAAGAGGCAAAAAGCTATAAGTCCCGCTCATTTAATTGGAGCTATGTTTCATTGATAGTTTGGAATTTATAGTATATTCTCTTCTTTTTATCCTATTTGATTTTCAGTTGCTTGGGGACAAGCAACAATTTAAGTTTGGTGTTGTGATGAGCGGATAATTTATACGCTTTTTGGCATTATTTTTAGTATGTTTTTAGTATGATCTAGTTACTTTTAGGGATGTTTTCATTACTTTTTATGTTAAATTCACATTTCTGGACTTTACTATGATTTTGTGTGTTTTTCTGTGATTTCAGGTATTTTCTGGCTGAAATTGAGGGACTTGAGCAGAAATCAGATTCAGAGGTTGAAGAAGGACTGCTGATGCTGTTGGATTCTGACCTCTCTGCACTCAAAATGGATTTTCTGGAGCTACAGAACTCAAAATGGCGTGCTTTCAATTGCGTTGGAAAGTAGACATCCAGGGATTTCCAGCAATATATAATAGTCCATACTTTGCCCAAGTTTAGATGACGCAAACTGGCGTTCAACGCCAGCTCTCTGCCCAATTCTGGAGTTCAACGCCAGAAAGGGATCAAAAACCAGAGTTGAACGCCAGAAATGGATCAAAACCTGGCGTTCAACTCCACAAATGGCCTCTGCACGTGGAAAGTTAAAGCTCAGCTCAAGCACACACCAAGTGGGCCCCGGAAGTGGATTTATGCATCAATTACTTACTTCTGTAAACCCTAGTGACTAGTTTATTATAAATAGGACTTTTTACTATTGTATTAGACATCTTTGGATGCCTGGTTCTTAGATCATAGGGGCTGGCCATCTATCACTTATGTATTTTCAACGGTAGAGTTTCTACACTCCATAGATTAAGGTGTCGAGCTCTGCTGTTCCTCAAAGATTATTGCAAAGTACTACTGTTTTCTATTCAATTCATCTTATTTCGCTTCTAAGATATTCATTCGCACTTCAACCTGAATGTGATGAACGTGACAATCATCATCATTCCCTATGAGCGCGTGCCTGACAACCATTTCCATTCTACATTAGAATTGAATGAGTATCTCTTAGATCTCTTAATCGGAATCTTCGTGGTGTAAGCTAGAATGATAGCGGCATTCAAGAGAATCCAGAAGGTCTAAACCTTGTCTGTGGTATTCCGAGTAGGATTCAATGACTGAATGACTGTGACGAGCTCCAAACTCGTGATTGCTGGGCGTAGTGACAGACGCAAAAGGATAGTAAATCCTATTCCAGCATGATCGAGAACCGACAGATGAATAGCCGTGCCGTGACAGGGTGCGTTGACCATTTTCACTGAGAGGATAAGATGAAACCATTGACAAGGGTGATGCCTCCAGACGATTAGTCGTGCCGTGACAGGGCATTTGGATCATTTTCCCGAGAGAAGACCGAAAGTAGCCATTGACAATGGTGATGTATCACATAAAGCCAGCCATGGAAAGGAGTAAGACTGATTGGATGAAGATAGCAGGAAAGCAGAGGTTCAGAGGAACGAAAGCATCTCTATTCGCTTATCTGAAATTCTCACCAGTGATTTACATAAGTATTTCTATCCCTATTTTATTAATTAAATTCGAAAACCTCATTACTATTTTATATCTGCCTGACTGAGATTTACAAGGTGACCATAGCTTGCTTCATACCAACAATCTCCATGGGATTCGACCCTTACTCACGTAAGGTATTACTTGGACGACCCAGTACACTTGCTGGTTAGTTATGCGAAGTTGTGAAGATATGTTTAGACCATGGTCCTGTGCATCCGTTTTTGGTGCCATTGCCGGGGAATCAATTTCGAACAACAATTCACAACCTGAGTAGCAATTTCGCATACCAGAAACATACAAAATTGGAAGGAAAACACAAAAATGGAGTTTTGAAGAAAAGGGCAGTGACGCGAATGCATGGACGAAGCGGCCGCGTGCCCAGCGCGAAAAGGCAACGACGCGAACGCGTGATTAACACGGACGCGTGCCATAAGCAGAACGCAAATGACGCGTACGCGTGGCCGAAGCGAACGCGTGATAAAAAAAAATCCCAGATGACGCGACCGGGTGACCTACGCGGACGCGTGACAGACGCCACACACCAGAAACTGCAGAAAATGCCCCCGGCGATTTCTGAATCCCTTTTGGCCCAGATCCAAGTCCAAAAAACACATATTAGATGTTATAAAGTGGGGGAATGCATCCATTCATGGAGGAAGCTTTTCATTATTCACTTTTAATAATTTAGATGTAGTTTTTAGAGAGAGAGGTTCTCTCCTCTCTCTTAGGAATTAGGATTAGGATTCCTCTTAAAGGAATTAGGATTTCTTATTATTTCAACTTCTTCTCAGGTTCAATGTCCTTTTTATTTATTTTACCAATTTAGCTTATGAACTCTTTATGTTTGGATTAATTTCCTTTTATTAAATGCAATTGAGGTATTTCAGATTTATGATTCTTATTTAGCCTTTTTATATTCTTGGCTTTAATTGATTAACTGGAGGCTCTTGAGTTATCAAACTTATCGTGATTGATTGTTATATTTGCTAATTGAATTGAATTCCACTAACTCTAGTCTTTCCTTAGGAGTTGGCTAGGACTTGGGGATCTAACTAATTAGTCCACTTGACTTTCCTTTGCTTTCGTAAAGGTTAACTAAGTGGGATTAAACTCAATTCTCATAAGGATAACTAGGATAGAACCTCCGAGTTTTCATACCTTGCCAAGAGTTTTATTAGATATTAATTTATTAATTCCTGCAATTTACTTTCCTTGTTCAAACCTTTCAAAACCCAAAAACACTATTTTTCATAACTAATAATAAGAACACCTCCCTGCAATTCCTTGAGAAGACGACCCGAGATTTGGATACTTCGGTTTATAAATTTTATTGGGTTTGTTACTTGTGACAACCAAAATTTTTGTAAGAAAGGATGATTGCTTGGTTTAGAAACTATACTTGCAACGGGAATTTATTCTGAATTCTAAATCGTCAATCATTCGTTCTTCAGCGAGCTTCTTTCATGTCCTCTTCTTGACAAAGTTCTTCATGTTCAACCACTTCTTTACCAACTTCTTCTAGCTTTTCTCCGCTCTTCACGTCACCACTTAGAGGTAATGTGGAACTTACCTCAACATCTACCTCAATTTCAATAGGAGAAGATCCCTCAAATACCAAAGGATTATCTGTTGGTATGGGATCATCTTCAAGAGGATGATTTGTTATTTGCTTACCTTCTTCCAATTCTCCATCATTCTTTATATGCCTAGGAGTTTGTGCATTATCCTCCTCAACATCATCTTCAAGTTCTATGGAAGAAAGTTCAACAACTTCCACAAAATCATCAACAACACCACTTAGTATGGAAGTGTTCCCAAACATGAAATCCACCTCTTGTTCAACTTTGCCTAGCTCTTCAACCACTTCTTCTTCATTAGTAATCTCTTCACTCTCCACTTGTTGCAAGACATACCCCATCTCCTTGTCCTCATGTTGAGATTCTAAAATCTCCTTCATGCTCCTTTCTTCGATTCATTTCTCGCATTCATCCGTGGAGATGCTGTGCTTGTTGCATGAGTCCCATGATTCCAAGGTAGCAGTAATTTTAGCAAACTGAGCCATGATTTTTTCAAATATGAGAGGTAATTCATCTTGTGGTTGAGAGTTCTCATACATTGAAGGTGGCTCATCTTGGTAATGACATGGAGGTGGTGGTTCTTGAGGGTATTAGGGGTTGAATTGGGGTGGTTCTTTATATGGTTCATATGGTTCACAAGGTGGTTGGTATGGTGGATATGGGTTGGGGTCATATGGAGGTTGTCGGTGGTATGAGGCTTGTGAGTATGACAGTTCAAAATTATGTTGAGGAGGTGGTTCATAGGCATATGGTGGCAGTTGTTGACAATCACAATAAGGTTCACCACATCCATTAGATTGATATGCATTAGGATTTGGATTATACCTATAGGAAACCAGAGGTTGTTGTTGCCAAGAAGAGTGATCAATTCCTTGATGCTTCTCCCATCTTTAATTGTTCCATCCTTGATGCATGTCGTCATTATAGTTCCCATTTCCTATAACATAATTTGAGCCAAACTCATAGCCAAAGGGGTGAGAATTCATAACAGCAAATAAAAACAAAAGCTAACAAAAATAAGCAACAAAGTCCTAAAGCTAACAAAAACTAACAAATAAACAAAAGACAAACGTATTCACAATATTCACAATAGCCAATAATATAACACCATTGCAATTCCCCGGTAACGGCGCCATTTTGATGATGAGAGATTGAGTGTCGGTCTAGAATTTCTCTCATAGAAATAAGAACTTCGTTGTAAGCATAGCTCCAAACCAACAAACAATTCTCACATAAAAAATTTTGGTTGTCACAAGTACAAATCCCAATAAAAGTTAACCGAAGTATTTAAACCTTGGGTCGTCTCACAAGGAATTGCAATGAAGTGTTTAATTATTGGCTATGAAGATGCAGGGGGATTTGATTTAAAAATTGGCAAGAGAAGTAAATAACAAGAAAGTAAATGACAAGAACTAATAAAGAAATGGGAAAGAACTCTTCGCTAGACATAGGTAATTGAGATCACCATCCTTGTCTACAAACCAAATATTGATAATTATGAGGAACCAAGCTCATTAAGTTTACTTCTGTACTTGAAGTATATCAAATACCTTGATCAACATCAATCCATAAGCCCTAACCTAGCTACCAATTAACTTAGTAGTAGGTTAGTATCAATGGTTATCAAATTGACCACCAAGGGTTCTCAAATCACCAATTCAATGAGACCCAATGACTCAAGGTCACTCAATTTCCTTAGCCTAGGCCAAGAGTCAAGAAAACTACTAAAAAACTAGAGAAAACATTTTATCAAACACCTAGTATGCAAGAAAGTAAACATCATAAAATATAAGAATTAAAGGAAACCCATAACCAACATAAGCAAGAAATCAACAATAACAATCAAGATCAACATAAAAGAAACATGGAAACATAAAATTGCATTAAAAGGAAATCAAGATCCAACAATGGTTCATCAACACAAAAGAGAGCAAAATAAGAAATTAACAAGAGAAACTAAGAAGATTAAGATAATAGAACACTAAAATATAATGAGAATTAAAATCAAAACAAGAATTGAAAGAGAAATTTGAGAGTGATTAACCTAACATTACCCTAATTTCTATCCTAAATCTAGAGAGAGGAGAGAGCCTCTCTCTCTCTAGAATTCTATCCTAAAATATCATGAAAACGAAACTATAACTACTTGGTTCATTCCCCCTTCAATCCTTGAGTTCAATAGCATCAGAAATGAGTTGGATTGGGCTCAAAATGCTTCAGAAATCGCTGGCCACGAGTTGCCTTTAGTGAGTCACATGCAACTTTCCACGCGTATGCGTGCATCACGCATACGCATCCCTAAACGTCGGGAAACTATGACAAAATTAACATCATTTTGAAGCCCCGAATGTTAGCTTTCCAACACAACTGAAACCGCCTCATTTGGACCTCTGTAGCTCAAGTTATGATCGATTGAGTAGGAAGAGGTCAGGCTTGACAACTTTGCAATTCCTTCATTTCTTCATGAGTTCTCCCACTTTGCATGCCTTTTCTTCATTCCTTCAATTCAATGTTTGCCTTCTAAAGCTGAAATCACTTAACAAACATATCAAGGTATCGAATGGAATTAAAGTGAGTTAAATTTAGCTATTTTAAGACCTAAAAAGCATGTTTTCACACTTAAGCACAAATTTAGGGAGAATTACAAAATCATGCTATTTCATTGAATAACTGTGAGAAAAGTTGATAAAATCCCCCAAATTCAGCATAAGATAAACCACAAAATTGGGGTTTATCAGTAATCCTACCAATACTTTGATCTATGAATTTGTGTGGTAGAATCAGTAATCGATCTTCATCTCTTCCCATGAGCACTTAAATCAAGGAATTGGGCAATTGTTCATGCTTAGAGAGATTAGATTGCCAAGGAATTGGGATCTAATCACCTAAGATTTCTAAGGAGATCAATGAATGCATTGATTGAGGAAGAGATGAAAATGAACTTGATCCGGAGAATTATCACATCTCCTGATCCCAATGAACCCCCTACTCTGATCTTACCCATTCTGTTTATATTCTACTTTTTTAATTTCATGCTAAATCCCCATTCTTTTTTAATTTCTTGCAATTTAAGCTTCTGCACTTTAATTTCTTGCACTTTAAGATTCTGTCATTTAATTTTTTACAATTTAATTTCTGTTGGTTAATTCCTTGCAATTTAAGTTTCCCGCCAAATTTACTTTCTGCAATCCCTATTTCAATTCTGATTTTGCTCAAGTAGAACAATTCTCCGATTAATATTGATCAACCAACCAATCCCTGTGGGATTCGATCTCACTCTACAGTGAATTTTTACTTGACGCCAAACCGGTGCACTTGCCGATAGAAAATTGTTGAAAGACAGTTTTTGAGTGAATCAAGTTTATGGCGTCGTTGCCGGGGATTGGTTTTGTATTGACAATGATTAAATTCGAGGATAACTAGATTGAACGCTTTTCTTTTCTTTTGTAATTAGTTTTTGTTTTAGTTTGTTACAGCTATTTTCTGCTATTTGAGTTATTTTTCTTTTTTTCATTTACTTTTTAGCACACTAACCACTAGCTGTTTGTGATATTGCCTCACTAAGAATCTCTCATTTATGACAATGGAGATTCCAATGTCTTTTGGTGACTATTGTTTGAGATAGAGCCTTTTGCGAGAAAGAAAGGAGCGTCCATCATATTCTGGTCAATCGAATTTCCTGGGAAGCCTCCCACCACCACAGAATGATTCATGTTATTATGCTCATGGTGGATGGGAGCATCAAGAAGCTGAAACGGGGTACTTTCCAGAGTCACAAAATGGTCCATATTTTGGTGAAATTGATCACTATTCAAGTTGTGGCTGGGAAGATCAAAATCAAAGAGATCTCACTCATTCATGCCCCATTCATCAAGAGTCATCACCTCTTAATCATCCAATCTCATATCCTAGTTTTACATGTCCAAATTCTTCATCATTTGAGTATGCCTCAGCACAAAATTCCTTTCCGAACCCATACAATTCATTCCACCACTCACAAAATTCATTCCACTACACATAAAATTATTTTCACAGTCCACAAAACTCATTTCATTATCCACAAGAGCCATACCACTTTCAGAGCACACAACCACAAAACAACCAACTCCATTCACAAGCCAATCACCAACCATCACAATCTCCTGTAGATAGACTTGCTAGGATGGAACCCATGCTTGAAAAACTCGAAAGAAAGAGGAAAGAAGATCAACTTGCTAGGATAGAACTCCTCCTTGAAAAAATGATAAAGATAAACGAAGAGGAGAAAATAGCAAAAAGGGAGCATGAAAAAAAGATGAGACAATTAGCACAACCCTTTGTTGGAGAAGTAACTGATCTATTTCCTTGGCTAGGGAAAGAATCTAATGTCATCAGCTCAGGGAGTGAAGGAGAACTTAGCAAGGAGGATGAGGACCAAATGGTGAGTACAAGAGAAGAATCAGAAGAATAAGAAAAAGAGACACCTATACCAAGTGAGATTCCTATGAAGAAGGAGGAGGTTGTGAGAGTATACAAGCCTAAGGCTCCATACCCACAGAGGCTACTAGGGGTGACAAAGGAACATACAAACTCACTCCCAAAAGACTCAATGCAACATCATGTAGAAGAAAGGAAGGAAGCCAACCAAGGGAGTCCACACTCCAATGAAACAAAGAGTTACATAGAAGATGAGTTCATTGAACCACTAATTCAAGAAGCTCTTGGTGAAGAGAAAGCTCCAACTATCCAACAAGATCCAAATACTGAGATTAAAGATGTGAAGGTAGTAGAAACAAGAACAAAAAGGAGGATTGTGACCGAAAAACAAAGAACAATCCAACCGCTGATCCAACAAGCAAATTCACTCAAGATAATCACAAAACAAAGTTTGCTGGAAGGAGTCACTCAAAGCAAGGGGCATTAACTGGTCCCTCTTTCCACATGAGGTCATTCCTCTTAATAAATTGGAAAAAGAGGAAGAAATTCATGAACAAAATGTCAAGCTAATGATAATTAAAGAGCGCTTGTTGGGAGGCAACCCAACCAGAGGTAGTTTTCTTTTCCTTACTATTTCAATAAGAAAGTCTAGTAGGATTCTTTGCATTGCAAGGAGCTAAGTTTGGTGTTGCACACCAAAGAGATTTAAGGGTGAATGTGTAATTCTAAGTTTTGTGTTCCACCACAGATTTTATTAAGAACACATTGCACCCTCAACATAACTAGTTATCAGCTCCAAACAATCAGAGAAACTACTCAGCAGTTATTTGTTTTCTAGTTCCTGGTTTGTTATATAGTTCATAGTTTACTTTCTTAATAAAAGTACTTGATGTTTTATGCATGTATTTACTCTGCTGCAAATAGAAGTAGGCAAGGAACTAAGTTTAGTGTTCATACACCAAATTAAGTTCAAAAATTCACAAGCATACATGCATGCTAACTGTTTTTCAAGTGCTTGGGGAACAACCAACTTCCAATCATTTTACAAGAATTTAATCAATCTCTTAGAATGACTATACACCATCATCCAAGGAGACAAATAAGGATGCAAAAGCTATGGATGATGATGACAATGAAGAAACAAGAAGACACCAAGAGGTTGTATTGTACTTAACTGTCTCTGATTTGTAGTGCTTTAATTGGAAGTATGATTGAATCCTATTCTCATGAACATTCATATTCTGTTTGTTTCTCTTCATTAACGTTTTGGGGCTGCTAGTCTAAGTGCCTACTTCATTGTCATCCTGCTTGAATTGTATGCTGTGTCCTTGAGCTCAATAAAAGAGTTTATGAGAATTTGCTGTGAAAGACAAGAGTGAAATCCAATGTGCAAAATAAAGTCTTAGTGTTGTGGTGGTATTTATTAGCTAAGTTGGTTCATCAATAAGGTACAAGACTAAGATATCTCTTGAATTATGAGTTTGAAGTGCATTCTATGAGATATAAATGAGTTAATAAGATCTAAAAACAAAAAGAGAAATAAAAAAGAGAATGAAAAAGAAAGAAAAGAGCAAATAAAGCTAGGCACCAATAGTTTGAACCTTAAGGCATGTGTCTGTGGTGTTTCTGTGCAAGGATCTGCTTTGATGAGTAAGTTCTTAGGAGTGATTTATCACTTGATAACTTGGGTTAACTAACCCGAGATTGTCAACTGAAAGTCCACTATCAAGAGCAACCTTTTCACAAAATATTTAGCAACCAAAAGAGGTGCTGGAGACCAAGGTCTAAGGAATGAAAAAAAACAAACCATGTGCCTATGGTGTGTATGTGCTGAGGAGAGACTTGGGTAATTAAGTCCTTAAGAGTATTTCAACACCTAGCATCTTGAACCAACTAGTTCGAGAGTGCTGGCTGAAAGCCTATCCTAAAAAGTTGTCTCATCACAGAACACTTAGCTACCGAAAGCAATAAGCTCTAAAGAAGGAAAGAAAACAAAAACAGAGAAGTTAAGGACCAAGAATAAGAGTCTCATAGAAAGGCAATAGAGTGAGAATTCAAGAGCATATGAGAGCCTAGAAACTAGAATGAACATGAACCTAAATTGCCATGCATGAAACTCCATGAACCAAGGATTTAAATTCTCTGAATAAGAACTTGTATCTCTTGTATTTTCATGTTCTATCACTTGCTTGAGGACAAGCAAGATTTAAGTTTGGTGTTGTGATGCCAGGGCATCTTGGCTAGTTTCACAAGCCATTTTTAGTTGGTTTTAGAGTAGTTTCATGCACTTTTTAGGCAATAAGTAAGTATTTAGATAAGAAATTCATGCTTGTCTTGATTCAATCAAACATTGTTAATTTTGTGCATTTTTCATGAGATTTATGCAAAGAATTGTTTAATGCTATGAATGATGCATTATCTTGTGATTAAGGCAATACTTTGATGCATTTTGTTTAGTTGATGATAGCTGGAAAGGAAGCTAAGAAAAGGGAAGGCAAAGAAGCAACAATAAGGCCATGTAAGGAAGCAAAGGGAAGCAATGTTGGAGCCAAAGTTGGTGCTCCAACGTTGCTGGAAACGTTGCTCCACACAGCCTGAAGGGGTCTACTTCAAACAAGAATAACTTGAGCTACAAAACTCCAAATGAGGTGATTCCAAAAGAATTGGAAAGTAGGAAGCCAGAGGTTTCCAAGCATATATGACACTACATGATGGATACTAAAATTGAGGGAGAAAACTGCCCCAAAAAGTGCATAGACGAACATGGTACCAACCTGTAGTAAGGCCAGCGACCTCTGCACCTTCAATGGAGTATAACTCGAGCTGTGGAGCTCCAAATGATGCGCTTCCAACGGCATTAGAAAGTCAACTTTCAGGAATTTTCAACAATATATAATATTATGGGGTGGACAATACCTTTGAGCTTCTGAATCTGGCATTTTTACCAACGTTGGTGTAAACGTTGGTGTGCCAACGTTGCCTCCAACGTTGCACACCAATGTCAGCGACCCTGTCCCCTTCAAAGGAGCATAACTGGAGTTGCAGATGTCAAATTGAGATGATTCTAGTTGGGTTAGAAAGCTGACATTCAGAGCTTTCCAACCATATATAATAGTCTATAGTGGGCATGAAATTGGCAACATTGACAAGAGGACAATGTAACATCCCAAGGCTTGATATGCAACATTCAGTTTTGGAATTTGAGAATTTAGCATCCACGCACACGCGTAGGTGACGTGCACGCGTGGATGTGCCAATGTTAGAGGGAGCATTTGTAGTCCAACGCTAAGGCCAACGTCCATGATAAGTGATGAGTGGATAATTTATACGTTTTTTGGCATTATTTTTAGTATGTTTTTAGTAGAATCTAGTTACTTTTAGGGATGTTTTCATTAGTTTTTATGTTAAATTCACATTTCTGGACTTTACTATGAGTTTGTGTGTTTTTCTGTGATTTCAGGTATTTTCTGGCTGAAATTGAGGGACTTGAGCAAAAATCAGATTTAGAGGTTGAAGAAGGACTGCTGATGCTGTTGGATTCTGACCTCCCTGCACTCCAAGTGGCTTTTCTGGAGCTACAAAACTCAAAATGGTGCGCTTCTAATTGCGTTAGAAAGTAGACATCCAGGGCTTTCCAGAAATATATAATAGTTTATCCTTTGGCCAAGTTTAGATGATGTAAAAGGGCGTTGAATGCTAGTTCTACGCTGCTGTCTGGAGTTAAACGCCAGAAACACGTCACAAACCAGAGTTGAACGCCAGAAATACGTTACAACCTGGCGTTCAACTCTAGAAAGAGCCTCTGCACGTGTAACATTCAAGCTCAGCCCAAGCACACACCAAGTGGGCCCCGGAAGTGGATTTATGCATCAATTACTTACTTCTGTAAACCCTAGTAACTAGTTTAGTATAAATAGGACCTTTTACTATTGTATTTGATATCTTTTGATCATTTTTAGATCTCTAGACCTCCATGGGAGGCTGGCCATTCGGTCATGCCTGGACCTTTCACTTATGTATTTTTAACGGTAGAGTTTCTACACTCTATAGATTAAGGTGTGGAGCTCTGCTATTCCTCATGAATTAATGCAAAGTACTACTGTTTTTCTATTCAATTCAACTTATTCCGCTTCTAAGATATTCATTCGCACTTCAACATGAATGTGATGAACGTGACAATCATCATCATTCCCCCACGAACGTGTGCCTGACAACCAATTCCGTTCCACCTTAGATTGGATGATTATCTCTTGGATCTCTTAATCAGAATCTTCGTCATGTAAGCTAGATTGATGGCGGCATTCATGAGAATCCGGAAAGTCTAAACCTTGTCTGTGGTATTCCGAGTAGGATTCAGGAATTGAATGACTATGACGAACTTCAAACTCGTGAGTGCTGGGCGTAGTGACAGACGCAAAAGGAGGGTGAATCCTATTCCAGTATGATCGAGAACCTCAGATGATTAGCCGTGCTGTCACAGAGAATTTGGACCATTTTCACAAGAGGATAGGATGCAGCCATTGACCACGGTGATGCCTCCAGACGATTAGCCATGCAGTGACAGCGCATCAGACCATTTTCCAGAGAGGATGAAAAGTAGCCATTGACAATGGTGATGTCCTTACATAAAGCCAGCCATGGAAAAGAGTAGGACTGATTGGATGAAGACAGCAGGAAAGCAGAAGTTCAGAGGGACAAAAGCATCTCTAGACCTTTATCTGAAATCCTCACCAATGATATACATAAGTATTTCTATCAATATTTTCTATCTATTTATTATCTATTTTCGAAAACTCCATAATCAATTTTTATCCGCCTGACTGAGATTTACAAGATGACCATAGCTTGCTTCATACCAACAATCTCCGTGGGATCGACCCTTACTCACGTAAGGTTTTATTACTTGGACGACCCAGTGCACTTGCTGGTTAGTTGTATCGAAGTTGTGAATGAAAAACAATTTATTAAGACGTGCGTACAGAGCTTTTGGCGCCGTTGCCTGAGATCACAATTTCGTGCACCAAGTTTTTGGCGCCGTTGCCGGGGATTGTTCGAGTTTGGACAACTGACGGTTCATCCTGTTGCTCAGATTAGGTAACTTTCTTTTCGTTTTCTTTTCAAAAAAAAAATTTTGTTTTCAAAAATCTTTCAAAAATTTCTCCTTTGTTTTCGAAAAAAAAAATTTAAAATAAATGTTTTCAAAAATATATTTTTCTTCATAATTTTTAAGAATGAATTCTAGTGTTTCATGATGATTTGTTGAATCCTGGCTGGCTGTAAGCCATGTCTAATCTTTTGGACTGGGGTTTCAACTTATCATCACAAGAGCTTGTTGATCTTCACACACTTAGTTGCTCTATACATGGAAAGTATAAATATCTTCTAAAGCTTGGCTGGCTATTAAGCCATGTCTAACCCTCAGATTGGAGCTTTAGACTAAAGAGCACAAGATTCCTGGAATTCATATTAAAAATTTTGGGATCCTTATTTTTCTTTTTCAAATTAATTTTCGAAAAATACAAAAAAATTATAAAATCATAAAAATAAAAAATATTTTGTGTTTCTTGTTTGAGTCTTGAGTCAACTTTTAAGTTTGGTGTCAATTGCATATTCATCTTGCATTTTTCGAAAATTGCATTCATGCATTGCATTCATCATGATCTTCAAGTTGTTCTTGATAAACCTTCTTGATTGATCTTCATATTACATTGTTTTGTGTTGTATGGTATTTTTCATATGCATTTTTGCATTCATAGTGTCTAAACATGAAAGATTTCTAAGTTTGGTGTCTTGCATGTTTTCTTTGCATCAAAAATTTTTCAAAAATATGTTCTTGATGTTCATCATGATCTTCAAAGTGTTCTTGGTGTTCATCTTGACATTCATAGCATTCTTGCATGCATTCATTGTTTTGATCTAAAAATCTTCATGCATTGCATCATTTTCATGTTTTTCTCTCTCATCATTAAAAATTCAAAAATAAAATATATATATATATATATCTTCCCCTTTTTCTCTCTCAAAATTTCGAAAATTAGATTTGACTTTTTCAAAAATTTTAAAAAATTTAGTTGTTTCTTATGAGTCAAATCAAATTTTCAATTTAAAAATCTTATCTTTTTCAAAAATCAAATCTTTTTCATTTTTCTTAGTTATTTTCGAAAATTTTAAAAATATTTTTCAAAAATCTTTTTCTTATTTTTATCACATAATTTTCGAAAATAACATCATCAATTAATGTTTTGATTAAAAAATTTCAAGTTTGTTACTTACTTGTTAAGAAAGATTCAAACTTTAAGTTCTAGAATCATATCTTGTGATTTCTTGTGAATCAAGTCATTAATTGTGATTTTAAAAATCAAATATTTTTTAAAACTAATTTTAATCATATCTTTTCAAAAATATCTTCTTATCTTATCTTTTTCAAAAATTTGATTTTAAAATATCTTTTCTAACTTCTTATCTTCTTATCTTTTCAAAATTGATTTTCAAATTTGTTTCAACTAACTAACTAACTTTTTGTTTGTTTCTTATCTCTTTCAAAACTACCTAACTAACTCTCTCTCTCTCTCTAATTTTCGAAAATATCTTCCCTCTTTTTCAAAATTTCTTTTTAATTAACTAATTATTTTAATTTTTGATTTTAATTTTCAAAAATTACTAACCTTTTTCAAAAACAATTTTCGAAAATTACTAACTCTTTTTCAAAAAAAATAATTTTCGAAAATTCTCTCTCTCTCATCTCCTTCTATTTATTTATTTATTTACTAATATCTCTTCCTCACTCACCAAAAATCCGAACTCTCTCTCTCTCTCTCTGAGTTCAGATTTTCTCTTCTTCTTTTCTTCTACTCACATAAGGGAACCTCTATACTTGGGTAAAAAGGATCCCTATTATTATTATTTTTCTATTCCCTCTTTTTCATATGAGCAGGAGCAAGGACAAGAATATTCTTGTTGAAGCAGATCCAGAACCTGAAAGGACTCTGAAGAGGAAACTAAGAGAAGCTAAATTACAACAATCCAGCAAGCACCTGTCAGAAATTTTCGAACAGGAAGAGGAGATGGCAGCCGAAAATAATAATAATGCAAGGAGGATGCTTGGTGACTTTACTGTACCTAATTCCAATTTACATGGAAGAAGCATCTCCATCCCTACCATTGGAGCAAACAATTTTGAGCTGAAACCTCAATTAGTTTCTCTAATGCAGCAGAATTGCAAGTTTCATGGACTTCCATCTGAAGATCCTTTTCAGTTTTTAATTGAATTTTTGCAGATCTGTGATACTATTAAGACTAATGGAGTAGATCTTGAAGTCTACAGGCTCATGCTTTTCCCTTTTGCTGTAAGAGACAGAGCCAGAGTGTGGTTGGACTCTCAACCCAAAGATAGCCTGAACTCTTGGGATAAGCTGGTCACGGCTTTCTTAGCCAAGTTCTTTCCTCCTCAAAAGCTTAGTAAGCTTAGAGTGGATGTTCAAACCTTCAAACAGAAAGAAGGTGAATCCCTCTATGAAGCTTGGGAGAGATACAAGCAACTGACCAAAAAGTGTCCTTCTGACATGCTTTTAGAATGGACCATCCTGGATATATTCCATGATGGTCTGTCTGAATTAGCTAAGATGTCATTGGATACTTCTGCAGGTGGATCCATTCACCTAAAGAAAACGCCTGCAGAAGCTCAAGAACTCATTGACATGGTTGCTAATAACCAGTTCATGTACACTTCTGAGAGGAATCCTGTGAGTAATGGGACGCCTCAGAAGAAGGGAGTTCTTGAAATTGATACTCTGAATGCCATACTGGCTCAGAATAAAATATTGACTCAGCAAGTCAATATGATTTCTCAGAGTCTGAATGGAATGCAAGCTGCATCCAACAGTACTCAAGAGGCATCTTCTGAAGAAGAAGCTTATGATCCTGAGAACCCTGCAATAGCAGAGGTGAATTATATGGGTGAACCATATGGAAACACCTATAACCCCTCATGGAGAAATCACCCAAATCTCTCATGAAAGGATCATCAAAAGCCTCAACAAGGCTTTAATAATGGTGGAAGAAACAGGTTTAGCAATAGTAAACCTTTTTCATCATCCACTCAGCAACAGACAGAGAACTCTGAACAAAATACCTCTAATTTAGCAAACTTAGTCTCTGATCTATCTAAGGCCACTGTAAGTTTCATGAATGAAACAAGGTCTTCCATTAGAAATTTGGAGACACAAGTGGGCCAGCTGAGTAAAAGGATCACTGAAATCTCTCCTAGTACTCTCCCAAGCAATACAGAAGAAAATCCAAAAGGAGAGTGCAAGGCCATTGAATTGATCACCATGGCCGAACCTATAAGGGAAGGAGAGGACGTGAATCCCAAGGAGGAAGACCTCCTAGGACGTCCAGTGATCAATAAGGAGCTTCCTTCTGAGGAACCAACGGAATCTAAGACTCATCTAGAGACCATAGAGATTCCATTGAACCTCCTTATGCCATTCATGAGCTCTGATGAGTATTCATCTTCTGAAGAGAATGAGGATGTTACTGAAGAGCAAGTTACCAAGTACCTTGGTGCAATCATGAAGCTGAATGCCAAATTATTTGGTATTGAGACTTGGGAAGATGAACCTCTCTTGTTCACTAATGAACTGAGTGATCTGGATCAACTGACATTGCCTCAGAAGAAACAGGATCCTGGAAAGTTCTTAATACCTTGTACCATAGGCACCATGACCTTTGAGATGGCTCTATGTGACCTTGGGTCAGGGATAAACCTCATGCTCTTCTCTGTAATAGAGAAACTGGGAATCTATGGGGTGCAAGCTGCTAAAATCTCATTAGAGATGGCAGACAATTCAAGAAAATAGGCTTATGGACAAGTAGAGGACGTGTTAGTAAAGGTTGAAGGCCTTTACATCCCTGCTGATTTCATAGTCCTAGATACTGGGAAGAATGATGATGAATCCATCATCCTTGGAAGACCCTTCCTAGCCACAGCAAGAGCTGTGATTGACGTTGACAGAGGCAAACTAGTCCTTCAATTGAATGAGGACTCCCTTGAGTTTTCAACTCAAGGTTATCCTTTTGTAAACATGGAAAAGAGGCACAGTAAGCTGCTCTCAAAATAGAGTCAACCAGAGCCCCCACAGTCAAACTCTAAGTTTGGTGTTGGTGAGTCTCAACAATGCTCTGAACATCTGTGAGGCTCCATGAGAGCCCACTGTCAAGCTATTGACATTAAAGAAGCGCTTGTTGGCAGGCAACCCAATTTTTATCTAATTTTTATTTTCATGGTTTTTCATGTTTTATTAGGTTCATGATCATGTGGAGTCACAAAATAAATATAAAAATTGAAAACGGAATCAAAAACAGCAGAAGAAAAATCACACCCTGGAGGAGGATCTCACTGGCGTTTTAACGCCAGTAAGGAGCATCTGTCTGGCGTTCAACGCCAGAACAGAGCATGTTTCTGGCGTTGAACGCCAGAAACAAGCAGCATCCTGGCGTCCAGACGCCAGAAATGCACAGTGAAGAAGAGCTGGCGCTGAACGCCAGAAACAAGCATCTGGCTGGCGTTCAACGCCAAAAATGTGCTGCATCTGCGCGTTGAACGCCCAGAACAAGCATCAATTTGGCGTTTAAACACCAGAATTGCATGCAAAGGCATTTTACATGCCTAATTGGTGCAGGGATGGAATTCCTTGACACCTCAGGATCTGTGGACCCCACAGGATCATCTCAGCATCTGTGGACCCCACAGGATCCCCACCTACCACCACTCACTCTCTTCCCTCTTCTCAATGTTCATCCTCTCTTCCCAATAAACACTCCTCCCCAAAAATCATCACCAATCACCTCAATCTCTCTTCCCTATCACCATTTCACCACTCATATCCATCCATTCTTCCCCATAAACCTACCTCACAAACCCCACCTACCTTCAAAATTCAAAATCAATTTCCCACCCAAAACCCACCCTTATGGCCGCACCTTACCCCCCTCCCTTCCCTATATATAGCCCTCCATTCTTCTTCATTTTCACACAAAACAACCCTCTCTTCCCCTCCTTGGCCGAAACACATCTCTCTCTCCCTCTTCTACATTTCTTCTTCTTCTTCTTCTTCTATTCTTTCTTCTCTTGCTCGAGGGCGAGCAATATTCTAAGTTTGGTGTGGTAAAAGCATAAGCTTTTTGTTTTTCCATTACCATTGATGGCACCTAAGACCGGAGAATCCTCTAGAAAAGGGAAAGGGAAGACAAAAGCTTCCACCTCCGAGTTATGGGAGATGGAAAGGTTCATCTCCAAAGCCCATCAAGACCACTTCTATGATGTTGTAGCCAAGAAGAAGGTGATCCCCGAGGTCCCTTTCAAGCTCAAGAGAAATGAGTATCCAGAGATCCAACATGAAATCCAAAGAAGAGGTTGGGAAGTTCTAACAAACCCCATCCAACAAGTCGGCATCCTAATGGTTCAAGAGTTCTATGCCAATGCATGGATCACTAGGAACCATGATCAAAGTAAGAACCCGAACCCAAAGAATTATCTCACCATGGTTCAGGGGAAATACTTAGATTTTAGTCCGAAAAACGTGAGGTTGGCATTTAACTTGTCCATGATGCAAGGAGATGCACGCCCCTACATTAGAAGGGTCAGCTTTAATCAAAGGTTGGACCAAGTCCTCATGGACATATGTGTGGAAGGAGCTCAATGGAAGATTGACTCCAAAGGCAAGCTGGTTCAACTAAGAAGACTGGACCTCAAGCCTGTGGCTAGAGGATGGTTAGAGTTCATCCAATGCTCCATCATCCCCACTAGCAACCGATCTGAAGTTACTGTGGATCGGGCCATCATGATCCATAGCATCATGATTGGAGAGGAAGTAGAAGTTCATGAAGTCATCTTCCTTGAACTCTACAAAATAGCCGAAAAGTCCTCCCCAATGGCAAGGCTAGCTTTCCCTCATCTTATTTGCCATCTATGTTACTCAGCTGGAGCTTTCGTAGAAGGAGACATTCCCATTGAGGAAGAAAAGCCCATCTCTAAGAAAAGGATGGAGCAAGCAAGAGAGCCCATGCATGGATCTCAAGAGACGCATGAAGCTCATCACCATGAGATCCCGGAGATGCCTCAAATGCATCTTCCTCCACAAAACTATTGGGAGCAAATCAACACCTCACTAGGAGAATTAAGTTCCAACATGGGACAATTAAGGGTGGAACATCAAGAGCACTCCATCATCCTTCATAAAATTAGAGAAGATCAAAAAGCAATGAGGGAGGAGCAACAAAGACAAGGAAGAGACATAGAAGAGCTCAAGGACATCATTGGTTCCTCAAGAAGGACACGCCACCATCACTTAGGTGGACTCATTCCTTGTTCTTACATTCTCTGTTTTTCGTTTTCTATGTTAAGTGCTTATCTATGTTTGTGTCTTATTACATGATCATTAGTAGTTAGTAACTATGTCTTAAAGTTATGAATGTCCTATGAATCAATCACCTCTCTTAAATGAAAAATGTTTTAATTCAAAAGAACAAGAAGTACATGAGTTTCGAATTTATCCTTGAACTTAGTTTAATTATATTGATGTGGTGACAATGCTTCTTGTTTTCTGAATGAATGCCTGAATAGTGCATATGTCTTTTGAAGTTGTTGTTTTAGAATGTTAAATATGTTGGCTCTTGAAAGAATGATGACAAGGGGACATGTTATTTGATAATCTGAAAAATCATAAAAACGATTCTTGAAGCAAGAAAAAGCAGCAAAGAACAAAGCTTGCAGAAAAAAAAATAGCGAAAAAAAATAGAAAAAAAAAAGAGAGAAAAAGCAAGCAGAAAAAGCCAAAGCTCTTAAAACCAAGAGGCAAGAGCAAAAAGCCAATAACCCTTAAAACCAAAAGGCAAGGGTAATAAAAAGGATCCCAAGGCTTTGAGCATCAGTGGATAGGAGGGCCTAAAGGAATAAAATCCTGGTCTAAGTGGCTAAACCAAGCTGTCCCTAACCATGTGCTTGTGGCATGAAGGTGTCAACTGAAAACTTGAGACTGAGCGGTTAAAGTCAAGGTCCAAAGCAAAAGAAGAGTGTGCTTAAGAACCCTGGACACCTCTAATTGGGGACTTTAGCAAAGCTGAGTCACAATCTGAAAAGGTTCACCCAATTATGTGTTTGTGGCATTTATGTATCCGGTGGTAATACTGGAAAACAAAGTGCTTAGGGCCACGGCCAAGACTCATAAAGTAGCTGTGTTCAAGAATCAACATACTGAACTAGGAGAATCAATAACACTATCTGAACTCTGAGTTCCTACAGATGCCAATCATTATGAACCTCAATGGATAAAGTGAGATGCCAAAACTATTCAAGAGGCAAAAAGCTACAAGTCCCGCTCATCTGATTGGAGCTATGTTTCATTGATAGTTTGAAATTTATAGTATATTCTCTTCTTTTTATCCTATTTGATTTTCAGTTGCTTGGGGACAAGCAACAATTTAAGTTTGGTGTTGTGATGAGCGGATAATTTATACGCTTTTTGGCATTGTTTTTAGTATGTTTTTAGTAGAATCTAGTTACTTTTAGGGATGTTTTCATTAGTTTTTATGTTAAATTCACATTTCTGGACTTTACTATGAGTTTGTGTGTTTTTCTGTGATTTCAGGAATTTTCTGGCTGAAATTGAGGGACTTGAGCAAAAATCAGATTCAGAGGTTGAAGAAGGACTGCTGATGCTGTTGGATTCTGACCACCCTGCACTCAAAGTGGATTTTCTGGAGCTACAGAACTCAAAATGGCGCGATTCCAATTGCGTTAGAAAGTCGACATCCAGGGATTTCCAGCAATATATAATAGTTTATACTTTTGCCGAGTTTAGATGACGTAAAAGGGCGTTGAACGCCAGTTCTACGCTGCTGTCTGGAGTTAAACGCCAGAAACACGTCACAAACCAGAGTTGAACGCCAGAAATACGTTACAAGCTGGCGTTCAACTCCAGAAAGAGCCTCTGCACGTGTAACCTTCAAGCTCAGCCCAAGCACGCACCAAGTGGGCCCCGGAAGTGGATTTATGCATCAATTACTTACTTTTGTAAACCCTAGTAACTAGTTTAGTATAAATAGGACTTTTTACTATTGTATTTGATATCTTTTGATCATTTTTAGATCTCTAGACCTCCATGGAAGGCTGGCCATTCGGCCATGCCTGGACCTTTCACTTATGTATTTTTAACGGTAGAATTTCTACACTCCATAGATTAAGGTGTGGAACTTTGTTGTTCCTCATGAATTAATGCAAAGTACTACTGTTTTTCTATTCAATTCAACTTATTCCGCTTCTAAGATATTCATTCGCACTTCAACATGAATGTGATGAACGTGACAATCATCATCATTCCCCCACGAATGCGTGCCTGACAACCACTTCCGTTCCACCTTAGATTGGATGATTATCTCTTGGATCTCTTAATCAGAATCTTCGTGGTGTAAGCTAGATTGATGGCGGCATTCATGAGAATCCGGAAAGTCTAAACCTTGTCTGTGGTATTCCGAGTAGGATTCTGGGATTGAATGACTGTGACGAACTTCAAACTCGCGAGTGCTGGGCGTAGTGACAGACACAAAAGGAGGGTGAATCCTATTCCAGTATGATCGAGAACCTCGGATGATTAGCCGTGCTGTGACAGAGCATTTGGACCATTTTCACAAGAGGATAGGATGCAGCCATTGACCATGGTGATTCCTTCAGACGATTAGCCATGCAGTGATAGCGCATCGGACCATTTTCCAGAGAGGATGAAAAGTAGCCATTGACAATGGTGATGTCCTTACATAAAGCCAGCCATGGAAAGGAGTAGGACTGATTGGATGAAGACAGCAGGAAAGCAGAAGTTTAGAGGGACAAAAGCATCTCTAGACCTTTATCTGAAATCCTCACCAATGATATACATAAGTATTTCTATCATTATTTTCTATCTATTTATTATCTATTTTCGAAAACTCCATAATCAATTGTTATCCGCCTGACTGAGATTTACAAGATGATCATAGCTTGCTTCATACCAACAATCTCCGTGGGATCGACCCTTACTCACGTAAGGTTTTATTACTTGGACGACCCAGTGCACTTGCTGGTTAGTTGTATTGAAGTTGTGAATAAAAAACAATTTATTAAGACGTGCGTACAGAGCTTTTGGCGCCGTTGCTTGAGATCACAATTTCGTGCACCAATAAGCTTTCAAAAATTGGAGTTGGGAACTTTGCATCAACGCGTACGCGTCAATGATGCGTACGCGTGGACATACTTTTTCAGCCCAACCACGCGCATGCGTGGAATGGAAAATTTGACCCTTCACGCGTACGTGTGAGCCACGCATACGCATGACTGCGAGAACGTTGGCACTCCAATGTTATGTCAAACGTTGATGACAGCAACCAGAACCCATTTTTCAAAGGAACGTTTGGCTCAACATTTGCCCAAAAACGTTGACTCCAACGTGATACCAGAATTTTGTAATTGAGCAATCTCTCTTCTCTGCATCACTAAGAGTCACTCCTAACTGCTTCAGCCAAGGCCCACATCCAAATACTTGATCCAATTGAAGATGAGAAGATGTTTATAAATAGAAGAATTGTTGAAGATTGAAAGAGCTCTCTGGGAGGCCCTGAGGAGGGCTCGGGGAGTTCAATTCCCTTATTTCATTTTTTTTGCATTTTTTTTGTTTCTGTTTTCTGAACTCTTCTTTCTCTGTAATTTGAATTGAGCTATGATGTACTAAACCCCTTTTCATTGGGTTAGGGTGCTCTGTGTTACTCAATGGATCAATATTAGTTTTTATTTTTCCTCTTCTTTCTTTTCTCTTGATTTTGCTCGAAAGCTTTTGTTCTTCATTCTATTGGATAGTTATCTTGGGAAAGAAGCTATTCATAATTGGATCTCCTTTGAACCTTGGAAGAGGAATGAGGAGATCATGCTAGAATTGCTTTCTCACATTGGATTAGATTGGGGTTTGGATGGATATAGTGACATGTAATCCTACCAATACTCTGATCTATGAATTTGTGTGGTAGAATCAGTGACCGATCTTCATCTCTTCCTATGAGCGCTTACATCAAGAAATTGGGCAATTGCTCATGCTTAGAGAGATTAGATTGACAAGGAATTAGGATCTAATCATCTAAGATTGCCAAAGAGATCAATGAATGCATTGATTGAGGAAGAGATGAAAATAAACTTGATCCGGAGAATTATCACATCTCCTGATCCCAATGAACCCCCTACTCTGATCTTACCCATTCTGTTTATATTCTACTTCTTTAATTTCATGCTAAATCCCCATTCCCTTTTAATTTCTTGCAATTTAAGCTTCTGCTCTTTAGTTTTTTGCACTTTAAGATTCTGTCATTTAATTTCTTGCAATTTAATTTCTGTTGGTTAATTCTTTGCAATTTAAGTTTTCCGCCAAATTTACTTTCTGCAATCCCTATTTCAATTCTGATTTTGCTCAACTAGAACAATTCTCCGATTAACATTGATCAACCAACCAATCCCTGTGGGATTCGACCTCACTTTACAGTGAATTTTTACTTGACGACAAACCGGTGCACTTGCCGGTATGAAATTGTTGAAAGACAGTTTTCGAGTGAATCAATTGCCCCTTAACCTTCATTTATCCCTTTGTCGGACATTTTTCTTAATATTTTTGAGATACTCAGACGTTATGGTGTGCGTAGATGCACGAGACGATAACATCAATCGTCTGAATGCGATTTGGCACATCACGGGAGCGATCGACTTCCATATTAGTATTGTTGTTATTTATTAAATTTGTATTACGTTTTCTTATTTCTTTAATCAAATTTTATATTTTTAATTTTAATTTTGAATATACTAGATAACTTGGTTTACTAAATATTTGTTGTAATGATGTTAGATAAAATTTTTAAATGTTTGATTTTTAAATTTAATTATTCTGAAATGTGAAATAATTGTTTATTATTATTTTTAGCTATTTATTTTGAAATAAAAATATTTACAATTGAAATAGATTTGTTATTAAAATATTTTATTTTTTAACAAAAGCCTCGCCTACTGCTCCCTAGGCGAGTAAGCCACGCTCTTGCACCACTAGACGCTATTTTCCCTTACTTGAAGGAGGCTAGGTTTGGCGACACGGTATAGCTCAGGGACATTATCTTTGACAATTCCCTAATTACTGCATTCATGAAGCATTGGCGTCTAGAGACCCACACTTTTCACCTATTTTGGTGTGAGTACACCATCACTCTACAGGACATTGCGTACCACCTCGGGTTACGCACTCATAGAAAACTAGTGGGTGGGTGCTTGCGTGATTTCCACACATGGTACTAGCACCCAACTTGGGAGTGGGTAGAGAAGCTCCTCGGTGCCAGGCCTTCTCATGCTCAGCAGTAGGGGACGCAAAGGAAGGAGTCATTCTCCATCAAGCTGACGAGGCTGAGGGACCAAGTACGGTATATGCTAGCTACTATAGATGCAGCCACCCTCCGACAATACACGAGATGTTACATCTTATTGTTGATCGGGGCTTACCTGATGACAGAAAAATCAAACAATCAGGTCCATATCAGGTGGCTGCCTTTATTAGAGAACTTCGAAAGATGCCATAATTTGTCTTGGGATCTGCTATGCTTGCTTGGACATACCACTCCTTATGCTCTTCTGCACATCGATCTACCACCGACATTATTAGATGTACTCCTCTAGTCTCGTAGGTTTACTGATGAGCGGATATTTTATACGCTTTTTGGGCTTAATTTCATATAGATTTTAGTATATTTTAGTTGGTTTTTAGTTTATTCTCATTAGTTTCTAGGCAAAATTCATGTTTCTGGACTTTACTATGAGTTTGTGTATTTTCTTGTAATTTCAGGTATTATCTGGCTGAAATTGAGTGAGCTGAGCAAAAATCTGATTCAGGCTGAAAAAGGACTGCTGATGCTGTTGGATTCTGACCTCTCTGCACTCAAAATGGAATTTCTGGAGCTACAGAAGTCCAAATGGCGCGCTTCCAATTGCGTTGGAAAGTAGACATCCAGGGCTTTCCAGTACAATATAATAGTCCATACTTTGCTTAAGGATAAATGATGTAAACTGGCGTTCAACGCCAGTTCCATGCTGCTGTCTGGCGTCCAACGACAGAAACAAGTTACAAAGTGGAGTTCAATGCCAGAAACAGGTTACAACCTGGCGTTGAACGCCCAAAACATCCCAGGCACGTGAGAAGCTTTAGTCTCAGCCCCAGCACACACCAAGTGGGCCCCAGAAGTGGATTTCTGCACTATCTGTCATAGTCTACTCATTTTCTGTAAACCTAGGTTACCAGTTTAGTATTTAAACAACTTATAGAGATTTATTTTGGATCTCATGACATTTTAGATCTGAACTTTGTACCTTTTGACGGCATGAGTCTCTAAACTCCATTGTTGGGAAAGAGGAGCTCTGCTGTGTCTCGATGAATTAATGCAAGTACTTCTGTTTTCCATTCAAACATGCGTGTTCCTATCTAAGATATCCATTCGCGCCTAACTATGGAGAAGGTGATGATCAGTGACACTCATCACCTTCCTCAATACATGAACGTGTGTCTGACAATCACCTCTGTTCTACATCAGATTGAATGAATATCTCTTAGACTCCTTAATCAGAATCTCCGTGGTATAAGTTAGATTGATGGCGGCATTCATGAGAATCCGAAAAGTCTAAACCTTGTATGTGGTATTCCGAGTAGGATTCTGGGATTGGATGGCTGTGATGAACTTCAAACTCGCGAGTGCTGGGCGTAGTGACAGACGCAAAAGGATAGTAAATCCTATTCCGGTACGACTGAGAACCTGCAGATGATTAGCCGTGCGGTGACAGCGCACCTGGACCCTTTTCACTGGAAGGATGGATGGTAGCCATTGACAACGGTGATCTACCTACACACAGCTTGCCATAGGAGGACGTGCATGCGTGAATTAGAAGACAGAGGAAAGCAGAGATTCTGAAGACAAAGCATCTCCAAAACTCCAACATATTCTCCATTACTGCATAACAAGTAACCTTTGATACATGCTCTCTTGTTTATTCGCAATTCAACTGATAAATATAATTGACTTCCTGACTAAGAATTGCAAGATAACCATAGATTGCTTCAAACCAACAATCTCCGTGGGATTCGACCCTTACTCACGTAAGGTATTACTTGGACGACCCAGTGCACTTGCTGGTTAGTGGTACGAATTGTGAAAAGTGTGATTCATAATTCGTGCACCAAGTTTTTGGCGCCGTTGCCGGGGATTGTTCGTGTTTGAACAACTGACGGTTTATTTTGTTTCTTAGATTAGGAAAATTTTTCTTTTTGGTTTAGAGTCTCTTATTATTGTTCTTGGTTAAAAATATCCTTCTTCAAAACAAGTGTTACATTTACTGTCCAATTGGCTAGAGCGTTGGTCTAAGTCCGTGGCAGTTTGGTATACCTTTTTTTTTTAAATCTTTTTCAAAAATAATAATTTCTCTATTAAATTCTGTGCCAAACTTTAAGTTTGGTATTTTCTTTATTGATTTTTCTTTGTTTTTCGAAAATTTTAGTTTGGTTTTCTAAAAATTTTATGTTTGGTGTTCCTTCTTCATGTTCTTGTGTTCTTGTGAGTCTTCAAAGTGTTCTTGAGTTTTCCTTGTATCTTGATCTTAAAATTTTAAGTTTGGTGTTCCTTCGTGTTTTCCCTCCAAAATTTTCGAAAACAAGGAGCATTAGATCTAAAAATTTTAAATCTTGTGCTATTTTATTATTTTTCTCTTTCCTCACTAAATTCAAAAATATCTTTTCTCTCTAATTTTAAAACAATTTTTGAAAATTAATTTTAAAAATTCAGATTTTTAACAAAAAAAAAATTTTTTAAATTTAAAATCTTTTCCAAATCATATCTTTTTCAAAACTTCCTTACCACTTTCTCTCTCCTCATTTTTTTCGAAAATCTTCACCCATTTTTATTTATTTTATTTTAATTTATTTTATTTTTGAAATAAATAAATAAATAAATAAATAAAAATAAAATTTTTTTTATTTGACATCATCTCCCTTTCTCCATCATGGATCTAAGTGGAAATGAACAATCCAGGAGGACTCTGGGGTCATATGCTAACCCCTCTCCTGCTTCATATGGGAGTAGTATCTGCATACCCTCCATTGGAGTCAGTAGCTTTGCGTTGAATCCTCAGCTCATTATCATGGTGCAGCAAAGCTGCCAGTATTCCGGTCTTCCACAGGAAGAACCTACAGAGTTTCTGACACAATTTTTACAAATTGCTGACACAGTACATGATAAGGAAATAGATCAGGACGTCTACAGACTATTACTGTTTCTATTTGCTGTAAAAGATCAAGCTAAGAGGTGGTTAAATAACCAACCTAAGGCCAGCATAAGGACATGGAAACAGCTGACAGAAAAATTCCTAAATCAATACTTTCCCCCAAAACGGATGACACAGCTAAGGCTGGACATCCAAGGCTTCAAACAAGGAGATAATGAATCTCTTTATAATGCCTGGGAGAGATACAGAGAGATGCTACGAAAATGTCCCTCTGAAATATTTTCAGAGTGGGTTCAGTTAGACATCTTCTATTATGGGCTTGCAGAAGGAGCTCAGATGTCTCTGGATTACTCAGCTGGTGGATCTATCCACATGAGAAAGACAATTGAAGAAGCTCAAGAGCTCATTGATACAGTTGCCAGGAATCAACATCTGTACTTAAGCAGTGACCCTTCCATGAAAGAAGAGGTTAAAACAGTGACTGCTGAACTCAGCCCTGTAAAACAAGCTGCTGAATTCAATCAGCAATTGAACTTTCTAACAAAGCAGTTAGCCGAATTCAAGGATAAACTACAAGAGACAAGGATGGCTAATATAAATATGGAAGAACAATTGGAGCAAACAAAGCAGCAGCTGTCAAGACAAATAACAGAAGAATGCCAAGCAGTTCAATTGAGAAGTGGGAAAACATTAAATACCCCACCTCAAGGCAGCAAAGAGCCAAGGAATGAGCAAATCACCCAAAATTCACCTGAGGACAGTAAGAGCCCAGGGAAAAGTAATTCTGGCGTTAAAACGCCAGCAATCTGGTGGAAGGCTTGCGCTGAACGCCCAGACCATGCCCAAGACTGGCGTTCAATGCCAGAAACAAGCAAGGATCTGGCGTTGAACACCCAAAATGGGCATAGTTCTGGCGTTCAGACGCCAGGAACAGACAAGGAGTTGGCGTCTAACGTCACTCCAGCTTCTAACTCTGGCACTCAACTGCCAATGAGGGATCAGACACGCACAAGTGCTGATGACAACCCCTCTAAAAAGGCTTCTTCAACCACTTCTGTAGGCAATAAACTTACAGCAACTAAGGTTGAGGAATATAAAGCCAAGATACCTTATCCTCAAAAACTCCAGAAAGAGGAGCAGGATAAGCAATTTGCTCGCTTTACAGATTATCTCAGGACTCTTGAAATAAAGATTCCATTTGCAGAGGCACTTGAGCAAATACCCTCTTATGCCAAGTTCATGAAAGAGATCTTGAGTCATAAAAAGGATTGGAGAGAAATAGAAAGAGTTCTCCTCACTGAAGAATGCAGTGCAGTCATTCTAGAAAGCTTTCCTGAAAAGCTTAAAGACCCTGGGAGTTTTCTGATACCATGCATATTAGGAGGTAACTGCACCAAGACAGCGTTGTGCGATCTTGGGGCAAGCATCAACCTAATACCTGCATCCACTATCAGAAAGCTTGGCTTAACTGAAGAAGTTAAACCAACCCGGATATGTCTCCAACTTACTGATGGCTCCATTAAATACCCATCAGGCGTGATTGAAGATATGATTGTCAGAGTTGGGCCATTCGCCTTTCCCACTGACTTTGTAGTGCTGGAAATAGAGGAGCACAAGAGTGCTACTCTCATTCTAGGAAGACCATTCCTAGCAACTGGACGAACCCTCATTGATGTCCAACAAGGGGAAATAACCCTGAGAGTCAATGATGATGAGTTTAAGTTGAATGCTGTCAAAGCCATGCAGCATCCAGACACATCAAAAGACTGCATGAAAGTTGATCTTATTGACTCTTTGGTAGAAGAGATCAACATGGCTGAGAATCTCGAATCAGAGTTGGAAGACATCTTTAAAGATGTTCAGCCTGATTTGGAGGAGTCAGAGGAGATTAGAGAGCCTCTGAAATTTCCTCTGGAAGAGGGAAAACCTCCTAAATCCGAGCTCAAACCATTACCACCATCCCTGAAATATGTATTTCTGGGAGAAGGTGACACTTTTCCAGTGATCATAAGCTCTGCTTTAAATCCACAGGAAGAGGAAGCACTTATTCAAGTGCTAAGGACACACAAGACAGCTCTTGGGTGGTCCATAGGTGACCTTAAGGGCATAAGCCCAGCTAGATGCATGCACAAAATCTTATTGGAGGATAATGCTAAACCAGTGGTTCAACCACAGAGGCGGCTAAATCCAGCCATGAAGGAAGTAGTGCAGAAAGAGGTCACCAAATTACTAGAGGCTAGGATTACTTATCCTATTTCAGATAGCCCCTGGGTGAGCCCTGTCCAAGTCGTCCCAAAAAAGGGAGGCATGACAGTAATTCATAACGAAAAAAATGAACTGGTTCCTACAAGAACAGTTACAGGGTGGCGCATGTGTATTGACTACAGAAGGCTCAATATAGCCACCAGAAAGGATCATTTTTCTTTACCATTCATAGACCAGATGCTAGAAAGACTGGCAGGTCATGATTATTACTCCTTTCTGGATGGCTACTCAGGTTATAACCAGATTGCAGTAGATCCCCAGGATCAAGAGAAAACAGCATTCACATGTCCATCTGGAGTGTTTGCTTATAGAAGGATGCCATTTGGGCTATGTAATGCGCCTGCAACCTTCCAGAGATGCATGCTTTCTATTTTCTCTGATATGGTGGAAAAATTTCTAGAAGTCTTCATGGATGACTTCTCAGTATATGGAAACTGATTCAGCTCCTGTCTTGATCACCTGAAACTTGTTCTGAAGAGATGCCAAGAGACCAACCTAGTTTTAAACTGGGAAAAATGTCACTTCATGGTGACTGAAGGGATTGTCCTTGGGCATAAAATCTCAAACAAGGGAATAGAGGTGGATAAAGCAAAAATAGAGGTAATTGAAAAATTACCACCACCTGCCAATGTTAAGGCAATCAGAAGCTTTCTGGGGCATGCAGGATTCTATAGGAGGTTTATAAAGGATTTTTCAAAAATCGCAAAACCTCTTAGTAATCTGCTAGCTGCTGACACGCCATTTGTGTTTGACACAGAGTGTCTGCAGGCGTTTGAAACACTGAAAGCTAAGTTGGTCACAGCACCAGTTATTTCTGCACCAGACTGGACATTACCATTTGAGCTAATGTGTGATGCCAGTGATCACGCCATTGGTGCAGTATTGGGACAGAGGCATGACAAACTTCTGCACGTCATTTATTATGCTAGTCGCATTTTAAATGATGCCCAGAAAAATTACACAACCACAGAAAAAGAATTACTTGCAGTGGTTTATGCCATTGACAAGTTCAGATCATACTTAGTAGGATCAAAAGTGATTGTGTATACTGACCATGCTGCTCTTAAATATCTACTCACAAAGCAGGATTCAAAACCCAGGCTCATCAGATGGGTGTTGCTTCTGCAAGAGTTTGATATAGAAATAAGAGACAGAAAAGGGACAGAGAACCAAGTGGCTGATCATCTGTCCCGAATAGAGCCTGTAGAAGGGACGTCCCTCCCCTCTCTTGAGATCTCTGAAACTTTTCCGGATGAGCATTTATTTGCCATACAGGAGACACCCTGGTTTGCCGATATTGCAAACTATAAAGTTGCAAGGTTCATACCCAAAGAGTACAACAGGCAACAAAAGAAAAAATTAATCACCGATGCAAAGTACTACTTGTGGGATGAACCCTATCTCTTTAAAAGATGTGCAGACGGAATAATCCGTAGGTGTGTTCCTAGAGAAGAAGCACAGAGGATCTTATGGCATTGCCATGGATCTCAATATGGAGGCCATTTCGGAGGTGAGCGAACAGCCACCAAGGTCCTCCAAAGTGGCTTCTATTGGCCCACACTCTATAAAGATTCCCAAGAGTTTGTATGTAACTGTGATAGTTGCCAAAGAGCTGGTAATCTGCCTCATGGTTACGCCATGCCTCAACAAGGAATCTTGGAGATTGAGTTGTTTGACGTATGGGGAATAGACTTCATGGGACCTTTCCCACCATCATTCTCAAACACTTATATTCTGGTGGCAGTTGACTATGTATCAAAATGGGTTGAGGCCATTGCCACACCCACCAATGATACTAAAACAGTGCTGAAGTTCCTCCAGAAATATATCTTCAGCAGGTTTGGGGTCCCTAGAGTACTAATCAGTGATGGGGGCACTCACTTCTGCAACAAACCGCTTTACTCTGCCATGGTCCGGTATGGGATTCACCACAAGGTGGCGACTCCATATCATCCACAGACTAATGGACAAGCTGAAGTCTCTAACAGAGAGCTAAAAAGAATCCTAGAATGGACTGTAAATACCCGTAGAAAGGATTGGGCAAGAAGCTTGGATGATGCTCTGTGGGCATACAGAACAGCATTCAAGACTCCTATAGGGACCTCTCCATACTAACTGGTCTATGGTAAGGCATGTCACCTGCCCGTGGAACTGGAACATAAAGCCTACTGGGCAACCAGATTCCTGAACTTTGATGCCAGATTAGCTGGAGAAAAAAGATTGCTCCAGCTAAATGAGCTAGAGGAATTCAGTTCAATGCTTTCGAAAATGACAAGCTTTATAAAGAAAAATAAAAAAAGTGGCATGACAGAAAGCTGTCATCTAGAATCTTTGAACCAGGACAAAAGGTTCTGTTGTTCAACTCTAGGCTCAGGCTATTCCCCGGGAAACTGAAGTCCCGGTGGAGGGGACCATATGTGATTACAAGTGTATCACCATATGGTTATGTGGAGCTTCAAGATAGTGATTCTGATAAGAAGTTCATTGTCAATGGACAGAGAATCAAGCACTATCTTGAAGGCAATGTTGAGCAGGAGTGCTCAAGGCTGAAGCTAGACTAAAAGCTCAGCAAGGTCCAGCTAAAGACAATAAAGAAGCGCTTGCTAGGAGGCAACCCAGCCATGGGGCATCAATCCTCTAAGCATTTTGCCCTATTTTTATTTTTATTTTTTTATATAAAGTTCAATGATCCTAAGGTAAAGAGTCAACTGTATAAGTTCACAGGGTTACAGAAGAATTCTGCACACAAAATAGAGAAAAAGAGCTCACTGGCAAGAAAACGCCAGTAAAAGTCTGTTTTGGGCGTTGAATGCCAGTAAGGATAGCCACTTGGGCGTTAAACGCCAGAAAGAAGCTCTTTCTGGGCGTTTAACGCCAGTTTACAGCATTCTGGGCGTTCAGAAAAATGCCCAGTAACAAAGGAATTCCTGGCGTTCAACGCCAGAAAGAAGCAGCAGCTGGGCGTTGAACGCCCAGGAGAGGCAGCATTTGGGCGTTGAACGCCCAAAACATGCAGCGTTTGGGCGTTCAAACGCCAGGATGGTGGGGAGGAGGTAAAATCATTTTTTTCATAATTTTTTTATTCTAATCTTAATTTTCATGCTTCAATTCATGATTTCTTGCATAAACATGTTAAGAACCCTGATTTCTAAAACCCCTAATTTCTAAAAACCCTACCTTAAAAATATCAAATATATCTTAATCCATAAGCACCAACCCTCTTTTTCAATCCAATTCAACTCTTTTTCAAATTTTCAAAACAAATCTATCTTTTTACTCTAAAATCTTCTCAACTAATATCTTTTTCAAATCTTCACATTATCTTTTTCAAAAATTAGATTTATCTTCTTCAAAAATCTTTCATATCTTTTCAATTTTAAACTATATCCTCTCTTATCATATCTTCTATCTTATCTTTTCCAAATTAATCTTTTTTATCATATCTTATCTAAATTTTCGAACCCACCCCCCCCCCTTTAAATATGGGTTCGGCCTCCCTCCCCTTCCATCAACAATTGCACCTAGCTCTCCTTCTATCCCTCTCCTTTCTTTTCTTTCGCTTGAGGACAAGCAAACCTCTAAGTTTGGTGTGTTTATCCATGATCACTAAGAGCATGGCTCCTAAAGGAAAACAACCCACTTCAAGAGGCAAGAAAGAGAGCGTTCCAAAACCACTTTGGAATCAAGGGAAGTTCTTATCCAAAGAACATGCAGACCATTATTAAGTGATCCCGGAAGTTAGATTCGATCTGAAAGAAGACGAATATCCGGAGATCCAAGAGCAAATCCGAATCAGGAACTGGGAGATCCTAGCCAATCCTGAAACGAAAGTGGGAAGGAATATGGTCCAGGAGTTCTACACTAATATGTGGCATACAGATAGGCAAAGACTATCTGGATCTGATATCTATGACTATCGAACCATGGTCAGAGGAAAGATTATTCATACCCACCCTGACAAGATCAGAGAAATCTTAAAGCTACCTCAGCTGAAAGATGATCCAGACTCCTTCAATAGGAGAATGATGAGAACAAATAAGAGCCTGGATAAGATTCTAGAGGACATATGCATCCCTGGAGCCAGGTGGACCACCAGCATGAAGGGTGTTCCTAATCAACTCAAAAGAGAAGATCTCAAACCAGTGGCCAGAGGCTGGCTGGACTTCATTGGGCATTCTCTGCTGCCCACTAGCAACCGTTCTGAAGTCACTGTTAAAAGAGCAGTGATGATCCATTGCATCATGATGGGAAAAGAAGTGGAAGTTCATCAACTGATTTCAACTGAATTCTACAAAATTGCTAACAAAAATTCTAAAGAGGCCAGGTTGGCTTACCCAAGCTTGATTTCTATGCTCTGCAAGGACGCTGGAGTAAGGATGGGAATAACTGAGTATATCTCAATTGAGAAACCAATCACCAAAGCATCAATGGAAAAACAACAAGCACAGGATGACCCCATCAAGAAGAAAACAAAGGAATTTCTCCCAGAAATCCCTCAATCTGAATATTGGGAGTATCTTGAAACATCAGTTACCAAGATGCAAGAAGCTATGGAACAAATAATAAAGGAACAGAAGGAACAAAGTCAAATTCTTTGCTATTTGATTAAAGAACAGGAAGAGCAAGGGCGTGACTTGAGGGAATTAAAGCGCCAGAAGTTATCTCTTGAAGGACGAAGCACCCCACAGATCCGAGGAACATCCACTTCCCAGAACAAAGGTTGTTAAATTCCAATTTCTGCTTTAACTCTGTGATAGTTGTCGTTATAGGAGTTTACCTTAGGAGTCATATAGTAGTAATTAGTGTCTATTTTGATTTTATCTCCAATTAAGTTATAGTCTATTTTTTTCATCATCAGCAAACATGAATAAAATATCAGATCTTTTGAATAAGAGGCAATAAAAATTCGAGTTTTAATAAGAAAAATTCTAATTAGTAACATGTGGTGGCAATGCTTTCTGTCTTCTGAATGAATGCTTGAACAGTGCATATATCTTTTGGATTTGTTGTTTAAGACTGTTAAATATGTTGGCTCTTGAAAGAATGATGAACATGAGACATGTTATTGATAATCTGAAAAATCATAAAAATGATTCTTGAAGCAAGAAAAAGCAGCAAAGAACAAAGCTTGCAAAAAAAAATTTAGAAAGAAAAAGAAAAGCAAGCAGAAAAAGCCAAAAGCTCTTAAAACCAAAAGGCAAGGGTAAATAAAAAGGATCCCAAGGCTTTGAGAATCAGTAGATAGGAGGGCCTAAGGGATAAAATCCTGGCCTAAGCGGCTAAACCAGGCTGTCCCTAGCCATGTGCTTGTGGCGTGAAGGTGTCAAGTGAAAACTTGAGACTGAGCGGTTAAAGTCAAGGTCCAAAGCAAAAAGAAGAGTGTGCTTAAGAACCCTGGACACCTCTAATTGGGGACTTTAGCAAAGCTGAGTCACAATCTAAAAAGGTTCACCCAATTATGTGTCTGTGGCATTTATGTATCCCGTGGTAATACTGGAAAACAAAGTGCTTAGGGCCACGGCCAAGACTCATAAAGTAGCTGTGTTCAAGAATCATCATACTGAAATAGGAGAATCAATAACACTATCCGAATTCTAAGTTCCTATAGATGCCAATCACTCTGAGCTTCAATGGATAAAGTGAGATGCCAAAACTGTTCGGAAGCAAAAAGCTACTAGTCCCGCTCATCTAATTAGAATCTGAGCTTCACTCAAAAACTCTGAGATATTATTGCTTCTTGACTTATTAGTCTTCTATTTTATTTGTCTAGTTGCTTGAGGACAAGCAACAGTTCAAGTTTGGTGTTGTGATGAGCGGATATTTTATACGCTTTTTGGGCTTAATTTCATATAGATTTTAGTATATTTTAGTTAGTTTTTAGTTTATTCTCATTAGTTTCTAGGCAAAATTCATGTTTCTGGACTTTACTATGAGTTTGTGTATTTTCCTATAATTTCAGGTATTCTCTGGCTGAAATTGAGGGAGCTGAGCAAAAATCTGATTCAGGCTGAAAAAGGACTGCTGATGTTGTTGGATTCTGACCTCTCTGCACTCAAAATGGAATTTCTGGAGCTACAGAAGTTCAAATGGCGCACTTCTAATTGCGTTGAAAAGTAGACATCCAGGGCTTTCCAGCAATATATAATAGTCCATACGTTGCTTAAGGATAGATGATGTAAACTGGCGTTCAATGCTAGTTCCATGCTGCTGTCTGGCGTCCAGCGCCAGAAACAAGTTACAAAGTGGAGTTCAACGCCAGAAATAGGTTACAACCTGGCGTTGAATGCCCAAAACAGCCCAGGCACGTGAGAAGCTTTAGTCTCAGCCCCAGCACACACCAAGTGGGCCCCAGAAGTGGATTTCTGCACTATCTGTCATAGTCTACTCATTTTCTGTAAACCTAGGTTACCAGTTTAGTATTTAAACAACTTTTAGAGATTTATTTTGGATCTCATTACATTTTAGATCTGAACTTTGTAGCTTTTGACGGCATGAGTCTCTAAACTCTATTGTTGGGAAAGAGGAGCTCTGCTGTGTCTCGATGAATTAATGCAAGTACTTCTGTTTTCCATTCAAACATGCGTGTTCCTATCTAAGATATCCATTCGCGCCTAACTATGGGGAAGGTGATGATCAGTGACACTCATCACCTTCCTCAATACATGAACGTGTGTCTGACAATCACCTCCGTTCTACATCAGATTGAATGAATATCTCTTAGACTCCTTAATCAGAATCTCCGTGGTATAAGCTAGATTGATGGCGGCATTCATGAGAATCCGGAAGTCTAAACCTTGTCTGTGGTATTCCGAGTAGGATTCTGGGATTGGATGGCTGTGACGAACTTCAAACTCGCGAGTGCTGGGCGTAGTGACAGACCCAAAAGGATAGTAAATCCTATTCCGGTACGATTGAGAACCTGCAGATGATTAGCCGTGCGGTGACAGCGCACCTGGACCCTTTTCACTAGAAGGATGGATGGTAGCCATTGACAACGGTGATCCACCTACACACAGCTTGCCATAGGAGGACGTGCATGCGTGAATCAGAAGATAGAGGAAAGCAGAGATTCTGAAGATAAAGCATCTCCAAAACTCCAACATATTCTCCATTACTGCATAACAAGTAACCTTTGATCCATGCTCTCTTGTTTATTCGCAATTCAACTGATAAATATAATTGACTTCCTGACTAAGAATTGAAAGATAACCATAGATTGCTTCAAACCAACAATCTCCGTGGGATTCGACCCTTACTCACGTAAGGTATTACTTGGACGACCCAGTGCACTTGCTGGTTAGTGGTACGAATTGTGAAAAGTGTGATTCATAATTCGTGCACCATCTACCATAGATTTCCTTAGTGGTGTCTACTCGAGAGATAGATTCTACATTTTCTCTAGTCGTGAGGTAACTATTTTCATGTACGGTTATTGTACTTTCTATATATGTCATTCAAAAGTTTTTTGCTTAAATTGAGAGATTATTATTGTTGTATATGCCCACAGGTTGATAGGTATGACCCAGTAGAGTAGGTACCGGTTTGACCAGCGAGTCCTTCACTGGCGTCTTTCGTTGGACCAGTTACAATTGGATAAGGTACGTGAAAGTGTTTTAGTTAGTTATCTCTAAACGATTAGTTCTCCTATGTAAATTAATTGAACCTGATGATTATATAACACTATTTTGCAGTTCCTATTGACGTTGTACAACGATCCAGCCCTGCAGGCCTTCAGTCCAGACTGGCTGAGAGAGGAGACAGAGTGAGGGACATGAATGAGTGTTGTTTCCATTGTCTGTGTCAACATTGTTGAGTTTCACCATGTTGACCAGGTAAAATGCCAGTTTGGTAGTGAACAGCCGGTGCCTAGAGACCCAGTCAATGTCAACTGGTTTCTGACCACCACAGGACAGGGTAAGGACGTATGGTGGCCCACTCGTCACCAAATGGAGGGCTCGATTTAAGGAAGGCAATAGAATTTCTATTAAGCCATTCACTGACTACCATCCTATGCAGGAATATTGGGACTAATTCTAGCATGCTTGCCGCGTTAGACATTTGTCTGGCTAGGACGTGCTTGACGATTCTATGCTTTTTACTCTTCCAGATAATGTGCAGCCTACCACCAATCAGCCTAGGGATGTGCTTGACCTTCCCTGGGATGTCCCTAATCATCATAGGCATTCTAGGGAGGTTCGAGCAGACACCTGGAGCCCAACTAGGAGACAGAGGGGTGCTAAGGATAGTAGAGGAGCTGCAGGGCCCAGAGGGAGTGGGTCAGGCCTTGTTGGGAGTGACTAGATATCGAGTCTGAAGAGGAGACAGAGTATGCCCGGCAGGAGGAGCACGGTGACATGCCAGCCAGTCAGGAGGACTCACCTCCACCACCACCACCACTGGAGTCACAGACACAGCCAGTTCGGGATGATCCTTTTGCGACCCCACATGGCTAGGTAGATCTTGGCACATTGAGAAGTCGTCATAAGGCCTCCATGTCGAGGAGATCTAGTTCGAAGAGGCATTTTAGATTCATACCACTAACTAGTATACCATGCAGCATATTACGGAGCAGTTCTGCATGGGCAAAGACTAGAGTCTTGAATAGGGTCTTCATCATTCATCTGCTCTTACATCTACCTTAGTGTGGGTTTCTTATTTGTCATCGGGGCCTAGCACCTCATATGGCATAGATGTCCACCTCGGTGCTCAGTATGCAACACCCCCATCGGTCGATGATAGGCGATTGATGATTGTATCCCAGCCAATGCCACCAGACCACTTTATCCACCTGTACAACCTCATTACCAGGCACAGCCATATTTGTATGTGTAGTACTGTGACACTCAAGCGTTCCCACATCCTCCACCCCTCCACCTCCTCCACCACCGCACTCATAGGATACCCCATTACACGCACAACATCTTGTGGCTCCACGACTGGACAGACCCCCTCGCTAGACATAACCTCCATTCTGTGGCACTAGGCATCACTTGCATTACCTAGATGACCATCACCAATGATCGACTTTACTTGCTTTTTGTATTATTCAGATTATATTATGTACTTCATCAGTGTTTGTGTATTATGTATTATTCAAATTGTATTATGTGCTTTATCCGATATTTATTTTATGTATCGACACTTTAAATAGCTTATTGGAATTTAAATTTTATCTACTGTCATCTATTAGTTTAGTAACTATTTTCAAGTTTACATGAATAAAGTATGTCAAATACTAATTTAGATTTTGCATTCAATTGCTATTAAACGAATTAAACAAAACAAAACAAAAAAAATTAATGATACCATATAAATATAGGACATAACTAGTGCAAACAATACACTTCAACGGTCACGACACAGTTAGGTATCCTCTGTGGGTTGATTGGGACAACCTCTCCAAGTATGCCCAATTTTCATGCATAGCCCAAACCTCTGGGCGTTCAGTAACGGAGAAAAAATGTCGGTAAAGATTTTCACAAAAATATCGCGTTACAAGTATAGTTCTAAACCGACAATTAAACCTCAATCAATATTTAAATTGTTTGTCACTTTAAAAAAACCCAATAAAATTAACCGAAGTATTTATACCCCGGGTCGTCTCTCAAGGAATTACAGGGAAGTATGTTACTATTAGTTATAGGAAAGTATTTTTGGGATTTTTAAATGTTGAACAAGGAATGTAAATGATAAGGAAGTAAACTAACAATAGAAAAGTCCTAGCAAGGATTGATAATTGGAATTCCTATCCCCGTTATCATAGTCACTTGTGATGGTAATTGCCTTTTGCTATTACTTAGTTAACCTCTAACAATTGAAGGTAAGTCAAGTGAGCAATTCAACTTGAGTTCACAAGTCCTAATCAAAGACTAGAGTTAGTGAAGCTCAAGCCAACTAGCAACTTTCAATCACCAACCAACAAGAGACTTTGACAATTCAAGAGTCTCCAAATTACTCAACCTAAGCTAAGAATACCAAAAATCTAATTTAAAATCCTACCAAGGATTTTATCAAACACTTGGTAGGCACAAAATAAAAGCATGATAAAATTAACGAGGAATATTAAATCTAAACAACCAATTGCAAGCATCAATGACTAACAATTAAAGAGAGTAACAATAACCATGGAAACCATAAATTGTATTAATATGGAAATTGAATCTAACGTCAAGAGTTCATAAACTAAATTGGAAAATAAATAAATCAACAAGAGAAGATAAACTAAGATGCCAAAATAATAGAATGTAGAATAGGAACTAAAATAAAGCAAGATGGAAAGCTGAATTGGAGAAGAAATAAAGCTAAAAACCCTAAAACCTAGAGAGAGGAGAGAACCTCCCTCTAGAAAACTACATCTAAAACCTAACTAATGTGAATGAATGTGTGAATGATTAATTCCCCCTTTCAACTCCACTTTGTAGTCTCTAATCAGTATTTTCAGGCCTGAAACTGGGTCCAAAGCAGCCCAGAAATTGCCCCCAGCATTTTCTGTAAATTGCAGTACGTGACGCTCGTCATGCGTACGTGTCAGCCACGCGTACGCATCGCTGAATAAATTCCTAGTCACGCGTACGCATCATCCACGTGTGCGCGTTGCTTGTCTGCTGCACTGGTCACGTGTACGCGTCGCTTATGCGTGCGCGTTGCTACCAGATTCTAAAATACTTGATTTCTTGTGTTCCTTCCACTTTTGCATGCTTCCTTTCCATCCTCTAAGCCATTCCTGCCCTATAAGACCTTAAAACACTGAACACATATCACGGCATCGAATGGTAATAAGAGAGGATTAAAATTAGCAAATTTAAGGCCAAAGAAGCATGTTTTCAACCATAGCACAAAATTAGGAAGGAAAATGTAAAACATGCGAATTTTATGACTAAGTATGAGAATAATGGATAAAATACACTCAATTCAGCCAAAAATGTACCACGAAATAGTGGTGCATCATCCAGCCTCATCCATTTCGTTACGAAACCTCGTGAAAATTAATCTGCCAGTTGCTTTCCTATGCATGGCGAGATCAGGACACAACCGTGTCCCATACCACTTCGGCCATAGCTTTTCGGTTGGTATCGGGGGGGACTCTACCTCATACACCTTAAACACATCTTCTTGTGTGTACATCGGATGAACATATGTCCCGCACTCGACACTTGTGGCGGCACAAGTAGTTTAACATCCTTACTATTAGAATGTGACGCTTCCGCCTGCGCCACTTTGATAGTGAAAATGTTACGACGACTTCCATATATATTTAATAATAAGATATGAGCCTTTAACTCGAAACCATATCGCTGTTTTCTTTGAAAAACCTGTAACAGTAGGTTGGTAATTTAAAATAAAAATAGGGATAAATAAAAATACTATTTGTTCATCAATTTACAAATTATTTTCAAATAAATACTCAAATTCAAGAATTAGAGATAATATAATTAATTTTCTTTATTCATAAAAATTAAAGTATTAAATTTCCAAGATCTCAATTATTTAAATCAAATCATATAAAATTCTTATTATTTTTACAATTACTAAACTTTATAATTTAAATATGAAAATTATCCAATAATTGAAATTAAAGTCTTTAATGAATAAGTAAATTAAAATTGACTCACAATAAGATTTTTCAAAAGTTCTGGGTCTTATATTCTACCCACCTTATAAAAAATTTTGTCCTCGAAAATTGATACAAAACGAAAGAGATTTCATATCACTTCACCCTTGAACACATTTAAGAATAAAGTAAAAATATCTAAGCATATATATACATACGGTTTCAAATACCAGGATTTTCATATGGCATAAAGATATAAGGGTATAAGTGTGATACGAAACAAAAGCTACAAGACAGGCTCGATGCCAAAGATGACATGTTTCAAACATGCGATAGTAAAGTAAGGCAACAAAAGGTTATAAAACAAGCTGGGGTTAAAACAACATGCTTAACGTTCGCATACTGATCTCGCACCAACTTCAGATATTCAACTATTCAAACTTCAACATACCTTAACTATTCAAACTTCAACATACTTTATCTCCACCATTCTCAACCGTACTTCATCGAAAAACTCATCCAATGATTCTCAACCTCGTCAAACACTTTGCAAATCTTACTATTGGTCATAAGTCCAACATTGACAAACTCTTTTGCGAGAATCAAAGGTCCACCTTATCACTTCACCTTCCATGTTCACGAAACATGTCCTAAAGAACTAACATATCACTTGCTATGTTTAAAGGTCGCGCGTGGCACCAAAATAAATCTCGAGTCACTCAAAAAGATACAAGACCTCAGAGAAAGGACAAGCAACAAGGACAAGGTTCACAAAGATTTCAGCGATTCACTTTGATGCATGAAACAAGTCCAAAATTATATCAAAGAATACATGAGTCAAAAAGAGGAGTTTAAACAACACATGACAGATATCCAAGAAATTTCAGCAGACATATGCAGTTAAGATCAACGAGAATGCATATGAACAAAAGAATAGGGTTAGGAAAAGATTCAAATTACTTCCCAAGAAAGAAATCTCAAACAAGAACTTCAAGGCAATCCATGAAAGAACAGATACATAACTGAATAACCTCGAGATATAACTTCTAACATTTCCTAAACCTACGATTCGCATTACCTATAACTTATATATATTGTCTATGATAACCCATAAACCATTTGTGTTAAGCTGGCCAAACTTAATACCATGACGTGCAATGATAGACTAACGACATTAATCAATAGACTATCAGGTGCATAAAGCTCTAACTCTCGTCATCAGAACAAGACCTACAACATGACAGACGCTCAGAGTATGCAATTGAAGCATAGTCAATCTATTCCTCAGGCTCTATAGGAAGGACAACTCTGATATCATAATGTAACATCCTTACTATCAGAATATCATGCTTCCGGCTGCGCCACTCTGATATTGAAAATGTTACAATGACTTTCATTATATATTTAATAATAAGATATGAGCCTGTAACTCGAAACCGTATCACTGTTTTCTTTGAAAACCTGGAAATACTTTTTATTTTAATCAAGCATGTATGTATAATCAAAATCAATCAGAATCCTCATATATATATAAAAATTTTGAAAAAAGTATTATAATATTCAAAGTTTTACTTTAGATAGAAAGATAGAAAAAAAGAGGGGATAAAAAAAATGGCTAATTAATCAAATAAAAGAACTATTTGTTTTACGGAACAGAAGATATGTCTTTCACATGACTTGTAGCAATAAAAAACTATATCAGTTGCATGGCAGTTCCAAAGAAACGCACCTCGAGATCCAAAAAAAATCCGAAAAACTCTTTGGAAAAGGAGAGGTTTTTGGACAGCATTGAAAGCTTATTCATTAGCGCAATCAATTTCTACAGAAAATTCAAAAAGTTTTTTTGTATAAAAAATACAAACGTTGGAATACTCTGAATTAGCTGGATTCTATATATATATATATATAGACACACATTAATATACATCACAATTAGATGCGCAGAAGGAATTCCTTAAACTCTTCGTCCGTCCTGAAAAAAAAAATCTGTAGGGAGGTGACAACATCGGCCTCGTTGGTTCTCAGTAGAGGGTTTTTAAGAATTGTCATAAGAGGATACGTACAAGAAAGAATTGATTTCAACTACAATGATGATCGCTCGTCTTATGAATCTATTCAAATCATTAATAATTAATTATCCAAAAATTCAAATTTCACTTCTTTAGTTAAAAGAATTTAAAAACTCAATTAATATCTCATAACATAATCAATTTCAACCTCCGACCCAACATATAATCGAATCTCATTACGACCTCCAACCCAAATCAAATAAACTCGGCTTCTGGCCCAACTCAAGTCGAAACATGGCCTCCGGCCTAGCTCAAGTCAAAACACCATTAAAACTCAGTCTCAAAACAGAATCAATTACCGACATCAAACGGTACAAGGCAAATACAATCAAAAAATAATTACAACTAGCACCACATTAGGAACAACTATCAGCATCACTATCACCAGCATAAGGGATCTCTTAGTTGTTCAAACACAGACAAAATAATACAAGAAATACACAAATAGAGAGAACAGTTACAGCAATTAGTTCAATTAGCATGTATATACAATTATTCAAATAGGCAAGCCAAATACAAAATACACACCCAAACAGATACACACAAATACAAATGATGCATGCCTGTCCTACTGTCCATGAGCTCACGTGTCGATTAATTGCCAGAACCCGACACATCCGATAGCTAACCTAGACATCGTCTCTCTTGCGTGATCTGAGGCTGCGTTTGGTTTGTGTATGTATTAAGACATAGACATTGAGACATAGACACTTGAGACATAGACATAAAATATTTGTATTTGTGTATAGTGTTTGGATATAATAGACATGACATTAAGATAGTGTCTAATATTGTGTATGTTATTAAGAACAAGACACTACATAATTAATAAAAGACCATTTTCTCCTTATAATTTAAATTAAAAATTAAATAATTAAAAAAAACTACTTCAGGAACCCCAAATTGGCTTCGAGGGTTTCTCCCCCCTCACCCCTACCCCCAAAAATCTCTCTTCTGGCCTCCTCCTTCTTCTTCGTTGGATGGATCTTCTCTGGGCGCATCTCTGTGTGGTTCTCTTCCTCTTTCTCAAATACTCCGAAGGTGCCACTATCCCATTCTTGAAGATTAATATAGTCCCAAAAGCATTCCAAGAACCATTAACCAAGAATCTGGCAAGGTAACCAATTTAATTTCACAGTACAATCTTCAAACTCTACAATTTTATATATATGACAAAGTGATCCTTACATCAATAGTGAAAATTAAGCTTAAATTCTTACAATCAACTTTGTAACAAGCTAGGTTGATTTTGAATTCAAGGCCCAAGTTCTTGTTTACTGCTGGGAGTATCTACAAGGCTCTACCACTAATGGTGAAGACAGTGTTGACATTTGAAGAATCAAAGAGTGACATAAAAAGTGGAAGAGGGAAGAGATTGGATGAAGAGGGAAATTACAGGTTGGTTGGTGTGGCAAAAGTTGGATGCAGGGAAGAGATTGGATGAATGAGGATAAAATAGTCTAAAAAAAAGAATACAGATCCGTGTCCATCACCAAAAATCCGTGTCTCACCATTTTACTGAGACATAAAATACATGTATTTTGTGTATGTTTGTGTGTAAGCGTGTACTTCTTATTTTTGTGTCTCACAAACCAAACAATAAACACGTCCCACCATGTCTATGTCTTGGCAAGACACGGACATCAAACAAACGGGGCCTGAGATATAGTGCCCGACACACTTCAGGGATATAGTGTCTGATACACTCTTGGAATATAGTGTCTGACACACTTCACACATCGAGAGAATATGGAACCTGGGATATAGTGCCTGTCACACTTTTGGGATATAGTACCCGACACATTTTTCAATCATAATCATCATCATCATCAAACTCATCTTTAACATAATCAAAATTAAGCATAGTCAAGATTATAAGCAAAATTGCAACTTAATATAATCATTTCTCAATTAAAATCTCATCATAATCACAATCACCATTCATCAGGGATATATTACCATCACACTCTTGGGATATAGTGCCCGGCATACTCTTGGGATATAGTTTCTGTCACACTTTTCAGTCATAATCTTAACACAAGAGAGGGTATCCTTCATCCTCAACTTGTCTAATCCGTGAGTGGAATAGAACTACCATCCTCACCTCCAACCAAAAAACTCAAATACCAACAGGGAGCAAGTGGGACAAAACCACAATCCTTGCATATTATTCTGGAAGCTCAAATGTCAAGATCTCTTTTAAAAGAACAAGTTAAATCCATTTCTCTTTTGTAAAACTCATTTTCACCAAATCAAAAGTCTAAAACTAACCTTGATAACCCATTCTTCAATTCCGTTTGAAATCCCCACAAGCATAACTCTCAGATTTGAAATAATTGCTTAAAGCTCCCTTTCAGTTTTCATTCTCAAGTTCAATAATTTTTCAAAGACCCAAAATCATCTTTCTTCACCAATCAAATTCAAATACTATAAATTCGTTAAAATTTCTAAAATGGGATTCCTTAATCAAACTCAAGGCATAGTTCTTTTCATATGAAATCAAGCTCGGAACATAATCATTTTCTTAATGAATCTAACTCAAAGCAAAATCCTTTTCTTAATAAATCGAACTCAAATCATAATTCTTTTTTTAATAAATTAAACTTAAAACATAATACTTTTATTAATAAATCAAATTCAAAACATAATTCCTTTCTTAATAAATAAAACTCAAAACATATTTCTTTTCTCAATAAATCGAACAAAAAACATGACTCTTTTCGTAATAAATCGAAATCAAATAATATGATTCTTAAATCAAATTTTCTTTTAAAAAAACACTTCAAACAAAGTCTCAAAATTTTATAAAAATTTTGACAGCATCTCATCTAAAATTCAGACTTTGCCACCCTTCAAGGGTCCCAACAACTAAACCAAACATCTCTCAATCATTCAAATCACTTCCAATAAAGATTATCACAACAATACCAACTCGACTCAAGGAATCAACAAAGTCCATAACTCAAGAAACCAATCTCATCAATCAGAATTCAAACCAACTTCAACAAAATCAATTAGTAATTCAGAATTCTCAGCCTTCTCAAACAATTTCAAAACCAAACCATTCCTTAATATAAACGTATATAAATCAGATTTCCAACACAATTCATTTCTCAATATAAATATACCAATTGAATTTCCAAATCAAGATTTTATTAACCATCACAACACCAACTCAATCAATCAAGAATTCAATTAAGTAAACAATCGCATTCTTTCAAAATAACTTAGTCAATCCATAAGACTCACATAATCATCAAAAATATATTTTTGCATCAATATCGATTTATAACAATTCTTGGAAATAAAATGAGTTTAAAGAAAGTTCTCCTACCTCGATTGTCGAAACTCAGAAACTCTAAAATACGTCAAAACCCCATTCTACCTGCCCGCAGCAACGACAGCCGCAACCACAACTCCATTCCACTTTTGTGGCAACAACTGCAACCTTAATCGTGACATAAAATGATCGAAACTCAATCCTATGGAAAATAACACCACAAAACCTTAGCATAAGATAACTGAACAACGACTAAAGGGGTTTTCGGAACGAAAACGCTTACCACAACTAAGGAAAAATGACTAAGCCAAATAGTAGTAGCCCTAGCGGTGAGCGAGGTCTCCTTCTCTCTTTTTCTTCTCATGGCTGCGTGTGTCTTGTATGTGGTGTGTGCGTGTGTCCAGTGAGGGAAAAAAGTGGCAGCTGTGACAAAATGAAGGCAAGGAGTGTTTGGATGAATTAGGGTTAGAGTTAAGGTTTTAATTCGAGATGTTGAATAGTTTAAGAAGCTATTAGTTTTGTGCTCTCTCTTACTTTATGTAAATTATGTGGGATTGGTGTGTAGAATACTATGCTATTATCCAATCTGATGGAGAAATTTTAGGGAACTGAATTCATATAAAATACCCTAATTTTTAGAATAATCACTCCATTAGTAAGACTTGGTATTTAATCTGTTCTTTGACGTATTCAATTCAAAAGAGGGATGCAATAGATTCATTAGTCTTTTCTTGCAAGTCAGAAGTAAATTTTTCTTAGCACTTTCCAAGTATTATATTCATTTTTCCCACACTCTGCCAAGTTTTTCTGACATTTTAAGTGTTTATAGTAAACTAATAATAAACTTGAAGATCTTGGAAAACTAAATTGTTATTAATATATTGCTATTGCATATGAACCGGCTTAGATTCTAATATTTAAGTCTCATATAGTTGCAAAAATTCCATGTGTATTATTGGAATATTTTGATTTATTCATATTTGAAAACTTTCATACTTTTCCTGCAGGTTCTTTACCCAATGATGGAATGGAAAACTATTGCATTTGGCCACCTAGTTCTTGCCCTTGTACTTATAGACCACATCTATGAAGAATTTTTTCCTTTGACGAGAGATTTTCATGCTAGCTAAGATTTTTCATGTGTGAAAATATTGTGCTGAATTTGTTGTTAATTTGCAATCAAATTATATAAATTTAGCTATTTCTCCAGCTAATCAAGATCTTGCAACATCTTATGCAATTAAAATATCATGTGAAGTAGATCCTATTGGTACTTTATTTTATTTTTGTAGGATTTAATGTGCTTCTTGTTGCATGCATTTTATGTTGCTTATCTAATTCTTATTCTATTGATTTTTCAGGTGATAGGACAATTGGAATTTTGACAAAGATTGATCTTATAGATAAGGGTACTGATGCATGATGTAAGTTGAAAATTTTTTAAAAGATTTCTCAAAAATTGAAAAAGAATTTAGAATTCTTTCATATTTGTACGGTTATTACCTATCAAGTACGAAAGTCGACACTTCCTTCCTGAAGGATGCTTATTATTATAAAAGTGGTTCTGAATATTTTGTTATAGTCGATTCATTTACCCTATAAACTTTATTCTTTGGTTTTGTTGTTCATTGATAAACCACTATTTTATGGTTTATCTTGTGCTCATTTGAGTGATTTTTATCAAGTCCTTACCCACTTATTCATACTATTTGCATGGTTTTACATTTTCCTTCCAGATTTTGTGCTATGATTGAAAACATGTTTTCTTTGGTCCTAATTTGCTAATATTAATCCTCTATTATTACCATTCGATGCCTTGATATGTGTGTTAAGTGATTTCAGAGATTACATGGCAGGAATGACTCAGAGGATGGAAAGGAAGCATGCAAAAATGGAAGGAATACAAGAAGTTGAAGAAGTTGCTAAGCTGTCCAGCATGACCTCTTCGCACTCAAACGGTCATAACTTGAGCTACAGAGGTCCAAATGAGATGGTTCCAGTTGCGTTGGAAAGCTAACATCCGGGGCTTCGCAACGATATATAATTTGCCATAGCTGCCCCAACACCAGGCGACGCGAATGCGTAGATCATGCGGACGCGTGACCTGGCAAAAATGTAATCCACGCAAACGCGTGGACGACACCTCCGCGTCACTTTGCCGCGACCTGAACGTAACAGAAATCGCTGGGGGCGATTTCTGGGTTGTTTTTGACCCAGTTTTCGGCCCAGAAAACACAAATAAGAGGCTATAAAGTGGGGGAATGCATCCATTCATCATCACGCTTTCATAATTCATAATTTTAGGATTAGATGTAGTTTTTAGAGAGAGAGAGGTTCTCTCCTCTCTCTTAGGATTTAGTTTTAGGATTTAGGATTATTTCTTCTTCATCACAGGTTCAATGTTCCTCTTATTTATTTTCTATTTTTATTAATTATTATTTATCTTTTCAATTTGGCTTATGCTACATTCATGTTATGATTTTCTTAATTAATATTATTTGAGGTATTTCAGTTTATGATTGTTTTATTCTATTTATGAATGCTTTTAATTTAATTTAAATTTATTTTTTCTTTTGGCTCTAGTTAAGTAATTGGTAACACTTGAGTTATCAAACTCAGCAGTGGTTAAAATTGGCAGATTACTAATTGATCTAGATCGCTCTAAAGCTAGTCTTCCCACAGGGATTGACTAGGACTTGAGGATCAAGCTAATTAGTCCACTTGATTTAACTAAGTGGGATTAAAATCCAATTCTCATCACATCTGATAAGGATAACTAGGATAGAAATTCCAAATTCTTATACCTTGCCAAGAGATTTTATTATTATTAATTTATTTTTCTTGTCATTTAAATTACCTGTTCCTTATTTTAAAAACCCAAAATTCTACCTTTTCCATAGCTAATAATAAGTCATACCTCCCTGCAATTCCTTGAGAAGACAGCCCGAGGTTTAAATACTCGGTTATCAATTTTATTGCGTTTACTTAAGTGACAAACAAAACTTTTGTAAAGAAGGAATTCTTATCGGTCTAGAAGCTACACTTACAACGCGAATTTATTTGCAAAAATTCTGGATCGCGCAAGAGTTTCGCTCTTTCAAAATGGCGCCGTTGCCGGGGAATTGCAAACGTGTGCCTTATTATTGGTTTTTGTAAATATTTGCTTTTTACTTGTTTATTTATTTTTTTTTTTAATTTTGCTTTTCATAAATTAAGAGGTTATTGGTTTTTTGTTAAAAAAATTTTCAAAAATTTGTTCTTCGTGTTCATCTTGATCTTCAAGTTGTTCTTAGTTGTTTTCTTCGTTTTGATCTAAAAATTTTAAGTTTGGTGTCATTTTATTGTTTTTCTCTTTCCTCATTTAATTCAAAAATATCTTTTCTCTTTATTTTTATTGAATTTTCGAAATGTCCAAAAAAAAATTCAGATTTTGATTTTAAAATTTTTATCTTATCTTATGTTTTAAATTTCAAAATTCAAATCTTTTTCAAAAATTATATCTTTTTCAAAATCTTATCTTATCTTATTTCAAAAATCAAAATTTCAAATTTCAATATTTAAATTCCAAAATTCAAAATCCAAACTTAAAATTTCAAAATTTAAAAATTTTAAAAATCAAACCTTTTCAAAATTTAAATCTTTTTCAAATCTTTATCTTATATTGTTGACTTTTTTCAAAATTCAAATTTCAAAATTTAAAAAAAATTTCAAATTTAAAAATTTTCAAATTTCCAATTTCAAAATTTAAATTTCAATAACCTTTTACTTTAAATTTATTTTTATTTTCGTTTTTAATTTTTATTTACTATTATGAGTTCTCACCCCTCTCGCTTTGAGTTTGGTTCCAATGCTGTTGCAAGGAATAGAAATTATAACAGGAACATGCATCAAGGTCAAAACAATCAGAGATGGAAGGAGCCACGACGATCTGATCAACCCTCTTGGCAACAACCCCCTCCAATGCACTATAACCAACAACCATTCTGTGATGCGTACCAAGATGATGACTATGGTGGACCCCCTTGTAATTACCGACAAGCCCCATCATACGCCTATAAACCACCTCCTCAACACAGCTTTGAACCACCATACTCACAAGCCACCTACAACCATTCACCTCCATATGACCCTAACCCGTATCCACCATACCAACCACCTTATGAGCCAAATGAACAATACACAGAACCACCCCCATTCCAACACAACTACTCTCATGAACCACCACCTCAATATACACCATCTCCTTATCATTATCAAGATGAACCACCTTCCTATTATGAACCCTCTCTCCCAACCAATGAACCCTCATATCCACCCCAACCTCCAATGGATGACAGACTTCGTGTTATTCTTCAAGGGCAAGAAGAGATGAATAAGAGTGTGCTAAATTTCGCGGGCGTCTTAGAAAATATAATAGCTTCCCGACACCTGAGCACTCAAAGTACTCCCATGGCTGCATGTGGAGAATCAAAAGAAGAGCGTATCATGAAGGAGACACTAAAAACTTTGGTGGACAATGAGAAACATGGCTTTGTATTGGAACAAGTGGAGGAAGCCAAAATAGTTGCAGAGGAAAAAGTGGTTGAAGACTTGCGAGATGCTGAACCTCCATGGGAAAGTCAAGACATAGAGCCTCCTTCCAAGATGGTTGCATTTGATGTTGAGAAGGGTGTACAACCTCCAAGGCATACCCTGGTTGAAGACATGGAAGAGGTTGATCAAGAGATGGAGATTCAAGAAAAAAAGGCACAACCTCCCATGCCCTTGGTGAGAAATGAAGAAGAGATTGAATTGGAAGAAAGCTACCAAGAGGAAGAGATTGAAATTGAAGAAGCTTACAAGGAGGTGGAAGTTGTCAGAGAAGAGCACAAGGGAGTGGAGCTTGCAAGTTCATTAGAAACACCTCTCCCAAGGCCATTACCGTCCAACACAACGTTCAAGTGGGTAAAATTCTCACCTTTGACCTTTACTTTCTCACTTGAATATGGGCTACTAGAGACGGATGGTCAACTTAGAGCTCTTTGTGGCATTAAGAGTAAGAGGAAGATGGTTAGTGGTAAGAACTGTCCTGCAAGGTTAATTATGGTTGGAAGCTTTAAGTTTAAATGCAAAGGTTGGTGTAGAGCTCAATTGAATGGGTCTAGAAAGTTGTTTGGCCGCTTTAGTGAGAATTCAGATTGCTTGCCACCCGGTTGGAACAATAATGGTTAACAAGAAGACGGGTGTAAAAGCAAAGTATGGGACCCCGAAATTCATTCTGGAAATCAACACTCTTGGGGCCTTGTCACTTATTTTAACCTGCTTGAAGGCTTTCTGTGCCTAGTTTGGGATCCCGGAGGGCACTGGAGGTATAAACATTGGTGGGGATTCAAGGATCAATACAAGTACAAGCCACCATGACAAGGAACTCACCAAATGTCCAACTTAAGGACTTTAACTAAAAGTGCTAGGTGGGAGACAACCCACCATGGTATGATCGTTTCTTTTTCAATTTTATTTCGTGTTGTTTGTTTTTATTTTATATTATTTTCATTGAACCTAGAATTACTCATAACATCCATATCATTTTGCATTCTGCATACTGCATCAAAAAAAAGGAAAGCACGCGCGCGACGCGGCAGCGTCGCTGACGCGTCCGCATCACAAGTTCATTAGGAAGAAAAGAAAAGTGAACAGAGAGTCACGCGAGAGCGTGGCTGGAGGCGTGCCTTTGGCACAAATCGCCCCACGCGACCGCGTCGCTGACGCGTCCACGTCATTTGGGAAAAATGCCTGCCACGCGTCCGCGTCACCCACGCGGACGCGTGACCTGAAAATCGACGTAAGAAAGGGTGCATGGCCGAAAGTTGTGCTGGAGTGGTGCTGGACTGGTACTAGGCACACAAGCCTCACCACGCGAACGCATGCCCAATGCGTCCGCGTCGCTTTTCAAAAATGGCCATTCACACAATCGCATCAACCACGCGTTTGCGTCACCCTAAAATTTGGCAAAATGAGTTTCAAACAGAGAGTTGTGCGACCGCGAGGCTGCCCTCGCGCTAATGGCACAAATCACTCCATGCGAACGCGTGACCCACGCATCCGCGTCACTTCATAGAAGCGCTATCCACGCGGATGCGTGAACCACGCGTCCGCGTCACATGCGTCGCACAACTTATCCAGATCAGAGCCAATTATCTTTTTTTCTTTTTTAATCCTAATTTCTTCTATCTTTTCTTCTTTCTCTCTCCTTTCTTACTTTCTTTTTCTTCATCTTTTTAACTTCTCATCCTTTTTCACTTTCATTTTATTTTATTTAATTTATTTGCATACATTCATTCATTGTATTATTTTCATTGGTGTTAGAAATTTATTTGGGTCATTATTGTCTATATTTTTGTGGATTATTAAGGAATTGTTTGACAATTATATATTACCTTTTAAAGGGTTTCTTGCATGTTCAATTTATTATTTTCTTTATCTTATTTACCATGCATGCTATGTGTTTGTGAAAACGCCCGTATGGCATTGTGCACTATTTTTAAATTTCTTTTAATCTACTACTCTATATGCTTGCTTTTCACAAACCCCTTTTTTTATATTTATTAGTTAAATATAATTGTTAATACAAACAGATCGTTAGTATGATAGACTTGGTAATCTAACTTAGACATTGAATGCTTGATCTATGCTACTCATGCCTTTGTCAGCATGCCAATAAACATCTTGCATTTAATTGTCATTACATGCACTTGCTATATTTCCATTAATGAACTTTTCACATGTAGTCATGACCATGTGTTAACATCATTCTTCTTTATTGTGCATTGATTACCACATTTCCCACTCTCTTCTTTGCTCTAACCCTTACCTTTAAAAGTTACTTTCTTTTTTTTCCTTTTCAGGATTGCCACCAAGAAAGGTAAAGAGAAAGCTACTCCCAAACCACCGGCAAGGAAAGGAACAAAAAGATCCCCAGCTGAGGAACCACAACCCCCATCCACCTGTACATCTCAGCATGCACCGAGGATGGTGCAATCTTTAAGTGTGGGGAGGTCGATACCGATCTCCGTGGGTTAGTACCTTCCTGTCTCAACACCAATGTTTTATTTTCTTTGTTTGTTCATTGTTGCATTTGTAGGTTTGATTACATATTTGTTTGATTTTGGGCATATTTTACCACTTGGTTAAAGTAATAATTTCTTTTTCAAGAAACTTTTTATAATATTTCACTAATTTGAATTAAAATTTTTTGTTAAACTTGTTTTAAGAAATATTATACTGGAGCATGGTTTTAGAGCTCGAACACACAAAACCTGTGAGATTTTGAGCCTATTTAATTGGTTGCATTTTATCAACCAATATTTTATTTTTGGTGTGTGTTTTTCTCTCTAAAATTATGATCTTTGTCTTGCTTAATTCTATATTTCCATTGTTTGATGTATGCATACACTTATATGATAGAGGCCTTTGTTTCACTGAGCTCACATACCCATATGGCCTTAACCCTTCATTATCCCTTGCAAACCAATTTGAGCCTATTTTACCCCCTTTGTTCTTTACTTTAGCACATCATTAACTCTAAGTGGAAAACAATAATGTCCTTAATTTGAATCCTTGGTTAGCTTAGACTAGTGAGAGTGCTCACGATTTAAGTGTGGGAAAATGAGTTTGGAAACATTTGGTTTGAGAATTGAGTATGTTAGAATTTTCTGAAAATGTGAAAAAAATGTTTAGGACATGCTTCATGCATCCAATAATTTAATCATATGCATTGAGAAAAATAAAAGAAATATATATATATATATATATATATATATATATATATAATAAAATAAGTGAAAAAAAAGAGTAATTAAGCAAAAAGGGGACAAAATGTCCCAAAGTAAGTGGTGAAAGCAATGCATATGTACTGTACTCGAAATTAGAATGCATGAATATGTGGAAAACATGGTTAATGGATAGTTAGATGTTGTATTATGATTACATGGATTGTCTAAGTTAGGTGGAAAAATTTAAGTTAATTAAGGATTCAGATTTTAGTCCACTTGGCCAAATACAATCCTACCTTGACCCTAACCCCATTACAACCCTTAAAAGACCTCTTGATATGTGTATCTGTGCATTAAATTTATGTTGATTGTTAGATGAAGAGCAAGTCTTAGAAAGCAAGGTTAGTAGAGAATTGAGAGAATCGAACCTAAGACACTTGAGTGATTAGAGTGCATACACTTCCAGTGAGGGTTCGATGCTCGATTCTTTGTTCCCGGCTTTCACAAGCTATTTTCTTTTACAAATCTATTTGTACTTCATTTTTATGAGTTGAATTAGTGAAATCCAGTTCATATTTGTTCTTAAAAGATTTATTTACTTTTAACCAAGTAGGAAAAATCATTCTCCATATAGTTACATTCATAGGTTGCATTGCATACTCTCTATCATTCCTCTTCACCCCTTTATAGCTTCTCTTGAGATTAGCATGAGGACATGCTAATGTTTAAGTGTGGGGAGGTTGATAAATCACTATTTTATGGTTTATCTTGTGCTCATTTGAGTGGTTTTTATTAAGTTCTTACCCACTTATTCATACTATTTGCATGGTTTTACATTTTCCTTTCTGATTTTGTGCTATGATTGAAAACATGTTTTCTTTGGTCCTAATTTGCTAATATTAATCCTCTATTATTACCATTCGATGCCTTGATATGTGTGTTAAGTGATTTCAGAGATTACAGGGTAGGAATGACTCAAAGGATAGAAAGGAAGCATGCAAAAGTGGAAGGAATACAAGAAGTTGAAGAAGTTGCTAAGCTGTCCAGCCTGACCTCTTTGCACTCAAACGGTCATAACTTGAGCTACATAGATCCAAATGAAATGGTTCTAGTTGTGTTGGAAAGCTAACGTCCGGGGCTTCGCAAATATAATTTGCCATAGCTGCCCCGACACCAGGCGACGCGAACGCGTGGATCATGCGGACGCGTGACCTGGCGAAAATGCAATCCACGCAAACGCGTGGACGACGCCTCTGCGTCACTTTGCCGCGACCTGAACGTAACAGAAATCGCTGGGGATGATTTTTGGATTGTTTTTAACCCAGTTTTCGGCCCAGAAAACACAGATTAGAGGCTATAAAGTGGGGGAATGCATCCATTCATCATCACGCTTTCATAATTCATAATTTTAGGATTAGATGTAGTTTTTAGAGAGAGAGGTTCTCTCCTCTCTCTTAGGATTTAGTTTTAGGATTTAGGATTATTTCTTCTTCTTAATAGGTTCAATGTTCCTCTTATTTATTTTCTATTTTTATTAATTATTATTTATCTTTTCAATTTGGCTTATACTACATTCATGTTATGATTTTCTTAATTAATATTATTTGAGGTATTTCAGTTTATGATTGTTTTATTCTATTTATGAATGCTTTTAATTTAATTTAGATTTATTTTTCTTTTTGGCTCTGGTTAAGTAATTGGTAACACTTGAGTTATCAAACTCAGCAGTGGTTGAAATTGGCAGATTACTAATTGATCTAGATCGCTCTAAAGCTAGTCTTCCCATAGGAATTGACTAGGACTTGAGGATCAAGCTAATTAGTCCACTTGATTTAACTAAGTGGGATTAAAACCCAATTCTCATCACATCTGATAAGGATAACTAAGATAGAAATTCCAAATTCTTATACCTTGCCAAGAGATTTTATTATTATTAATTTTTTTTCTTGTCATTTAAATTACCTGTTCCTTATTTTAAAAACCCAAAATTCTACCTTTTCCATAGCTAATAATAAGTCATACCTCCCTGCAATTCCTTGAGAAGACGACCCGAGGTTTAAATACTCAGTTATCAATTTTATTGGGTTTGCTTAAGTGACAAACAAAACTTTTGTAAAGAAGGAATTCTTGTCGGTCTAGAAGCTATACTTACAACGCGAATTTATTTGCAAAAATTCTAGATCGCGCGAGAGTTTCGCTCTTTCATTCATGCTCTTTGATGTGTTGTTTTGAATTGAATGCATCGAGGTTCATTCATTTGATCTTGATATATTGTTTTACGGCAAAAGTGGTTATCATCATTGCTGAATCAGGATCCTACGATCATGGGAAGACATGGTGTCCTTGAAAGAGGCTCGAGTTATACCGGAGTGTACAAGCTCAGATAGATGCAGTTGCTTGGTCTAAGTGTAGATATTGAATAGAGCAGCGTTATGTTGTTTATGGATTATTTTTACCATGTTTTATTCTAGATTGTGGATCATAAATTTGATGTATTTAGAAATTTTTAATATTTTAAATTTTATATTTCTATGTAGACATTGTGAATGTTTTTAGCATTTATTTAAAAAATTCATCTACGTTTGATTCTTTTTATATTTTGTGAAAATATAATTATTTATGAAAATTAAGTTTTAATAGTGGTAAATGTGAAATTAATAAAAATATATAATTATAAGATTAGGAATAGCGACCGATTTAGTGACTGATTTAGCGTCTGATTTTAGATTTTCAAATAAGGCATTGGCGACCAGTTTAGCCACTGATTTCATCAGCAACCAAAAGTTTGGTCACGATTTAGCAGCAAAAAATTTGGTCACCATTTAGCGACTGATACTCTTTGGTAAGGGTTTGATGGCCTTGTTCAAAAATCTATTGCTAAAATCGGTTGCTAGCGGTTTGCAATCAAAGTTGGTCACTATTTTCTAATTAGCGACCAAGATTTTAGTGACTACCAGAATCGGTCGTTAAGGGTTTAGAGACTGATTTTCAAGAAAAATCAGTTGCTAACTCAGTCGCTAATCCGGTAATTTCTTGTATTGGTTACCATTGGATTATTTTTGTTATTCTGGCAATAAATCCGACGGTAATCAACATTTTTTTGTAGTATCCAGAAACAACAAGTCTTTATCTAAGGAAGAGAGGATTTATAAACAACAAACTTTTATATAAGGAAATGTTCATAAAGTGGGCCACTAGAACAGGTTGTGAAGTGATGGTGATATTCTTACTCAATAAAAATGAAGAATAAATTATCATATGTACCCATAAAGATACAAATACTGACAAATGTATTCATCAAATAAGAAAATGACCATTGTACCCATAAAAGGTGAGTTCCGCATGACAAAAATACCAAAACCCTAAAAAACTATTCAAAACCCCTAAATTGTCATTCTCTCCACCGCTGCTACCATCACACACACACACACACACACACACACACACTCTCTCTCTCTCTCTCTCTCTCTCTCTCTCTCTCTCTCTCTCTCACTAAATCTTCTTCCAACTCTCCGGTGAGTGTCCCGCCGATGATCCCCTCCCTTTCTCCTTCCTTCTTTCTCCCCTACCCTTTCATTCAGTTCCTTCTTCCTTCAGATCTTGTACCATGTACGCCGCACATGCGCCTCACCCTCCGAATCACACTCAGTGTTCCACAATTTTTCCAACAAGAAGGACATATTCCTTTACAACGCGCTTCTCAGCAGCTACGTGCTCTACCGCAATGCTATTTTTCTTTTCGTTGAATTGGTCTCTGTGGTAGGCTTCTGCCGGACAATTTCACGCAGCCGTGTGGTGTCAAGGCCTGTGCTGGGCTCGTGGATGTGGAGCTCGGGGAAGCACTTCATGCACTTGCTTTGAAGCTAGGACCGTGCTCTTATTCTTTTGTGAGTAATGCGCTTATTTCTATGCATGGTAAGTGTGGGTTTGTGGAGAGTGCATTCAAGGTTTTTGAGAAAATGCCTCGAAGAAACTTGGTTTCGTGGAACTCGATTATGCTTGTGTGCTTGGAGAATAGGCTTTTTGGTGAGATTTGTGGTCTGTTTAAGGGGCTTTTGTTGAATGGTGGTGGTGATGAAGGTTCAATTCTTGATATTGCTACTATGGTCACAATGGTTCCTGTGGTGGCTGCAATGGGTGAAGTGAATTTGGGGATGCTGCATCATGACACAACCAGAAAATTGCTTATTACAGATGGATTTACATACAGATTTGGTCTCATTTACCGACAGATTTTTGGTTACTGACGAATTTTGTCCCTCTTAAAAGCCTTGTCGAAAATTGTTTATCGATGAATTTTTTTCGTCGATAATTTACCGACAAATTTTTCTCCGTTACCGACAGAATTTTCCTTGGTAATGGCCCCCTTTTGCCAAAAAAACCGTCAGTTTTTCTGACAGATTTTCTATTGGTAATTTACCGACAGATTTTTTTCCATTACCGACAGATTTTTCCTCGGTAATCATCACTACAAGTTCGCTTAGACCATCCGATTTTTTGACAGATTTTTCGTCGATAACTAGCGTCAGATTTTCCGAAAGATTTTTCGTCGGTAATTGGAGCCTGGGAAAGCATTTTTAAATCTGAATACAAACAGAAAATCTGTCTGTAAATTCGTCAGTAAGATAAAACAACATTTTTTAATATTTTTTTCGTTACAAAATAAACCTGATTTCATGCAAAATAAATATAAATTTAAACAAGTTTATCGTATTATCAAACTAAAGGAAAAGTACTATTATAAACAAGCAAGTCAATATAATTGAAAATATAAACAAAATGTATTAATACATCAACTATAATAATAGATAACAACCATACATCAACTATAATTCAAAACATAAACACAATGTATTTAGAAATCTTGAATATATGACCACCTTTAAACAACCTTGCTTTTGATTACAAAACAACCTTTATTTTGAAACATAGGAAGTAATAGGCAAAAGTTAAGAAGGTATGCCATTTAAATCTCTCAATCAAAGAATGACTGCTAAAATTACAAAGAATTTGATAGGGCTTTTTTAGCCCCTATATACACCAGAAGGCTCCACATTCTAAACAATCCAAGGGTGTTCAAGAAGTTTGTGTAAAGGTAGACGTTGAGAAGAGTCCTTGACCAGCATCTTTTGGTAAAAATAATAAGAGAAAACTGAATAGGAAAAGTCTAGGGGCCAGCAACTTTTGTGTTTTTTGGCCAGCACTTAACCATCAAAACAAAAGTGAGTGATTTTCCACCATTAGATGTAATCTCACACCATTAAAAACACTATTGATGGCCAATTGATGGTTACAAAACACCAAAATTGCTGACCCTCTAGCATTCTTCAACTGAATAATCAGGCAAATGCGCACACTTAGCTAACCGTTTAATATTTAGTATTAGGAACTTATCAAAACATAATGCAAAGTAGTAATGAACTAACCTGACTGATGAGGTCCTTTGCAGCAGAAGACACACAATGGGTTTTGGGGGGAACTTGAGATCCACTTGTACAATCTTGCAATATATAAATGTATTCATTTGAATTTGAATTTGGATTAGAAATTTGAAGTAAAAAAATGGCAACATAACATGATTTCCTATTCAGTATTGATCGGAACAAAGTAGCCTGAAGCACACTAAATTCATTAGATTCCTTCCTAGTTCATTCAAACAGTTTCTTCCAAAGTCCAAACATACACCTAGAATTTTTGTCTTCGGTTTTGCAAAGGTCTAAACCATTGTTTGGGTTGCAATGGAAATCCAATCATCAACTATATTTCCCACCCTTTATGTCAAACTGCTTACCTCCTATAAGTATCAGAATGTTCTTTAGCCTCAAAAGGGGGGACTCCATATAGAAACTCATAGCACAGGACACCAAGACTCCATATATCCACGCTCGCATCATGTTCTATACTCTCCACTGTTGAAACCCCAAAAGCATACATTAGAAAGAGATAAATGGTGCATAAATATATGACAGAGTAATTAATGTGAAAAACATACCCATCTCAGGTGGAAGGTAATCCAGTGTGCCACACATGGTTCGCCTTCGGTTGAGTGCACCCAAAATTTGCTTAAGCTCTTTTATTCTTTCAATAAAAACCTTTCATTTTAATTTTCTAAATATTATGAACATATATACAGTCTAAATTTAAAATATGAGCTTATAATAGCTTAGCTTATTACCTCAATGCCGTTCATGATGGGCATATCCTTGTCCATAAGAATGAGGTCAAAGCTTTGACCATAACAGTGAACATCTACAGCTTCTTTTCTAAATACTATCCGTGATAAACGAATCCCAGACCTATATTCATATAATTCATACATACATTAACAAAATTATGTATATAATAATTTTCCTTATTCATTAATTATTAGCCAATACGTGAACAAAATTAATTTACTGAATTATTCATGTACTAATTCAAATTCATGTACTAAGCAAGAAAAACAGGACACGCATTTCAAATGTTTCGGTGTTTCAAGTATTTCAATAATTTTAATAATTAATCTCAATTATAAAATCTTCTGTTTTTAAAACGTTACTTCCTTTTCATATCTGATATATATGTATATGTCTGATAGCGTTTGGTGGCCAAATGTTATGTACTTACACTATATCCAATCACTGATCTATTTCTCATATTAGCCACTAAAACATTAAAGTGTGTGACAGCATTGAAAGGAGCAGCAACACTAAAAGCAAGAACAGGATGTAACAATAATAACAAACCTAAAAAATCAGATTTAACTCAATATTTTCGACGGAATATTTTAAATTATAGACAGATTTTCTATCCGTAATAATTTAATAAAACACAGCGTTTCTGTTTATTTAATTATAGACAGATTTTTTGTCGGTAATTATTTTCTACGAAAAAAAATAATTTTTTTGACAGAATTATCGACGGATTTTCTTTTCCATCTGTATATACTAATTCATTTTCCTTTGTTTCCGACAAAAAATCTCTCGCAAAATCTGTCTGTATTTCTGTGGAATAAAATCTGTCGAAAATATCTGTCTGTAATAACTAGTTTTTTAGTAGTGTGGTTTGATTTTGAAATGGGATTTTTGAAATTGGGACACTCACCGGAGAGCTGGAAGAAATTTAGAAAGAGAGAGAGAATGAGTGAGTATGGTGGTAGCAGTGGTGAAAATAAGGACAATTTAAGGTTTTTGAATAGTTTTTTAGAGTTGAACATTTCTGTCACACGAAATTCATTTTCTATGGATACAATAGTCGTTTTTTTGTTTGATGAATACATTTGTGAGCGTTTATATTTTTCATAGATACATATAATAATTTATTAAAAAATGAACTACGAATTGCAGAAAAAAAATTTGAGAGAGAATAATCATGAATTCACAACACCAAAAGAAAAACACTTATTAAAATATACACGGCGTATAACAAAGGAGGGATGAAATGTGTTACTTTCGAATGGTTATTGCAGAAACTTTTACTAAATATATGCATTCTCGTATTTGGGCAATGAAAGTGTTGGGAGCCAAGCTTTGGGTTTTTAGAAAAAAAATTGTACAATTATGTTAATATTATATTCCAAAAATGATATTAATTGAAGCAGGTGACTCCTTAAATTTGGTGAAATACTTTAAAAGCAAAGAACATGAAAAATATGGAATGTTTGACTAGGATGTACAAGTTGATTAAGAAGGGTGAATGACAAATTTTTATTAGAGAGATGCTAAGTCAAGAATAGACTATAAATGCTTTGGGGATTTAGTTGATTTTGACACAACTTACAGCACAAACAAATATAATCTAGTGACTAGTGAGTGTACCATTTTTGGTAGTGAATCTTCATTGACAGAATAGAACTTTTTGCATGTGTGTTTTTATTGGATGAAACAACTTCATTATTTGAGTGACTTTTTAATAAATTTTTAATTAGTGGATAATCAATCACCAAAGACGATTCACAGATCAAGTTCAAACAATGGCAAATGTAATTGAAAAGGTATTTTCTAATACTTTCCATAGACTATGTTTATGACATGAAAACCACCCGTATAAAGATGACAAAAATATATATATTTTTTAAATTATTTATTTAGTTATAATTAAAAAATATAAATGAATAATAAAAGTATAAATTATAAATAAAATTAAAGATTTAAGAGAAGAAATAATTATATTAATAATTCTAATTAATATTAATTTAAACAACATTAAATTTTTTAAATCAATATAAAATTATTCTTTTTAAAATCTCAATTTTACAATTCAAAAATTAAAAAATAAATAAAAATTACTAGACTAAAAATAGAACAAATAGAAAGAAGAATTGATACATTAAAAAATAAATTTTAAAAAATAAAAAAAATTATTAAAAAATTATAAAAATTGTAAATAAAAACTCAACTCGTAGAAAAATCATTAAATTCGCAAAATAAAATATATGAAAATCATAATGAGATGAAAGTAGAAAAATAATATTATAAAATTATAAAAAATAAAATAATTTTCTATTAAAATTTTTGTTAAAAATTTAAATTTTAAACAAATAAAAAAATTAGTATCAAAATCAAACTAACAATTTCAAGAATATAGTAATATTTTTTAACAAAAATAATATTTTTAATTTATGTTACGTATCAAAAATTTAATACATAATAATTATTCAGCGAATAAGATCAAATATCTTTATTTAAAGACGTTTTGAAAAATATTTGTATTTGTACATGAAAGAATGCACGCTGACATCTAGGTGCATTGAATAAAGATAAAGGTTTACCTAGGTTATTCAATAAATGTGTTTAAAGATGTGAATCAGAAAATGAATTTAAAGACGCATGATGATTTAATATGATGTTGAAGTATGACATTAAAGTGCACAGAATGGTTGCAAGGTTTATATAAAATTCGAAATAAATGGTGCATGACCTTTAATAAGCATAATTTTAATGGTGGAATAAAATTCACATAAAGGAGTAAAAGTACAAATAATGTGTCAAATGGAATAATTAATAAACGCTCGTTCCTAAGAAAACTTATTGTGGGTTTTAAGTGACACAAAAATGAAGTAACTACCACTGCCATTAGAGTAAATTTTCACGTGCAAATATGCTAGTATCTCGAAACACACTTATGATGGTACTTGTGTTTGTAATGTCAACGAAGTTGAAGTTAATGTCTCTTGAATGTAGAATGCAAAGTAATGAATGCAACGTATATATTACCTATTTTGATATGTATTCTCTAGATTTATCTTGTATAAAATTTGTCACATTTGGTATTGTTTGTTGTGATGCTTTTGCTATCCTTAAGCAAAAGCATATACCAACAATTCCTTCAAAATATATTTTAAAGAAATGGTCTAATAAAGCAAGAAAAAGAATGTGTGTTATTATAATTTTAATACTGTTCATAACAATATGAGTGAGACCGAAATACTTTTTGAAATCATACTATGAGATATGATTTTAATCTCATAGATGTAAGTCAAGGAAAAGAGGAGACAAGAAAGCTTATGAACCTTAGACAATGACCATGAAACCACTTGAAAATTTAACGAAAAATTTGTCCTTGGATATTAGTGTTTTGTTGATTTTTAGCAAATCGAGAGTAGTTTGATATCTAATATCTGGGAGCAAAACCTACTTTTCTTTGCGAGTACTAATTTTCTCAAAGTACATCAAAGACCTTTCAATTGAACAAAAACAATAAGGAAATCTGAAAAAACACAAAATAAAGATTTTAAAAATAAATTGAGTGAATTGAAAATGATTTGCATTGAATTTAAATAAAACAATAAAATACCTTCGATTAAATTAAAGGACTTTGAATTCAAAAATAAAAGTACTGGGAATGTAAATTGGACAAGAATGTTAAATGTTACCTGAAAAATAAATTTGCAAGAAAAGTAAAGTTTGCAGAAAAATGTAAATGAAACGTAAAACAAGTGGAAAGAACCCTACAGAAATTTGACACAAAGTAGACTCAGAAATTCGTTGGGATGTAAGTGTGCGTGAGCGATTTCTGAAGCAAAGTTCCAACCTTTGCACCTTCGAGCCTTCTTCTATTTATAAAAATCTTTAACCAATCAAATTTAAGTGTAACTCCCACGTTCATTAATCCATAGGTAACCATTCCCGCTTCTTTTGCTGGACAAAAAGTAACATTGATAAGAAACAACCCTCGAACCTTTGGTCCTTCGATTTAGCATCTCGATCAGCTTGCTGTCCGATCACAACAAATTCTTGCTCGAACTTCCTTACCATAACTTTTGATATTATTTTTCCTTCAAAAACACACACTTATTGGCTCCTCGAATCCTCTCCTTTTTGAAATAAATTATTTTCGACCAACAAATTGCCTCCTAGGATTAATATGTTACCCTCGATGTCATCTTGAGAAAAACACTTAATCCTAACATGCTTTCATCATAAGGTATTAATTAATCATAAATGAAATTTACTTTTCTTCATTTACTCACGCCTATCTGACACGTTTTCCATTATCTTTCAACTTCTCTGTCCACCACTTCACCTTCTCTAGGAAGTTACCTCAATTTTGAATTTTGAACTTCCTCATACGAAACGGCAAAACAACTTTTACTTATTTAATTGAATTTCTTACCATCATTTCACCTTCTAAACTTCTATCCTCAAAACTTTGCCTCCTCCTCTTCTCCAAATTCTCTGCACAATCTGTCTATAACTAAACTTCACCATCATCAGCCTCTCACCCTTTGATGCGTGAGCATCTTCTCTGTCTTTTCCTTGTGAATTTGCACTTGAATTTCTAAGTTTAATCAAAGTTTAATATATTTTAGCCACTATGAATGCTACTTTGAGTTGTGTGTAATTCTTTTTATTTCAGGTAGCATTTTGGACAAATTTCATGAAGTTTAAGTCAAGGCTAGAGAATGGAAAGAGTGAGGAATGTATCCTGCCTTCTCCACGCTGAACTTGAAGTTATTCAAGTTCAGCGCCAACATCAACACCTCCCAGGAAATACACGCGGGACCTCCACGCTGAACTTAGATTAATCCAAGTTCAGCGTGGACTCAAGAAAAAGCACGAGTTTAGCCATTGCCTCTTCCACGTTGAACTTGGGAATTCTCAAGTTCAGCATGGACCTTAATGAAGGAGTGGTCCCCAATGCGTTCCAAAGGCTACGAGAATTAATTAATTTATTTTGGTTAAATTTTTATTTTATTTATAATTAGGAAAAGATATTATTTTAGTTTTAGGAAATATATTTTACATTTAATATGATTAGATATAAAAGGAAAAAGAATAAGCCCTTCTCGAATCTCTTCTCTTCGACCTCATTCCGCAATTTACAATTTTTCAGAATCCTAGTTTTCTCTCTGAATCATGAGCAACTAAACCTCCACTGTTAAGGTTAGGAGCTCTGTCTATTGTATGGATTGATACTATTATTTTTCTATTTTAATTCATGTACTAATTTAGAATTTAAAAATTATTTTCGTTCTTTATTTTATGAATCTGGGTGGAACGGAAGTATGAACTTGGTTCTAATTGAGTTCTTGTATAACTTGAAAAAGCTCTTTACTTGAACAACAACTTAAAAATAATTTCTCCTAAACTTCTAATTATCTGGACTTAACGGGATACGTGACATATAATCCTCTTATATTTGGGTAATTAAGGTTTTTGTGGCATATAAACTAAAATTGAACTTCACCCTCTAATTGGAATTAAGTGACCAAGGAATTGGCGGTTGATAAATTTTAGAGGAGACTAAAAAGGTCTAAGGAATTAGGGTTTAGTCACTTATATTTGCCATGAATTAAATCTTGTATGATTAAAATAGTTAGTAAGAAAAGTCAATCCGAAAAATAGATAACTCTAAAGCCTTAACTGTTTCTCCATATATTATTCACTACTTTTTTACTGTTTATTTTTTGATTCTGTGATTTACTGTTTAATGCAATTGAACTTTCTAAACACCATTTTCTATTTGTCTAACTAAGTAAATCACTTAACCATTGTTGCTTGATCCATCAATCCTCGTGGGATCGACCCTCATTCACCTTAGGTACTATTTGGTACGACACGATGCACTTGCCAGTTAGTTTGTGGATTTTAAATTCTGCACCAAGTTTTTGGTGCCGTTGCCGGGGATTGACTGTGATTAACAACTATTAGTTGTTTGATTGCTTAGATTAGGCATTTTAGTTTTAATTTTATTTACCTTTGTTCCTTAATTTTCGAATTTTACTGCCAGCATTTTTCCTTAATTTCTGAAATTAAGTTTGGTGTTCCCTAGTTATTTTTATTTTAATTTTTCTCATTTATTTATCTCCATAATTTCGAAAATTTTTGTCCTAAATTTACTAGTAATTTTCGAATTTTATTTCTTTATTTTATTTAGTATTCTTATTTTATTATTTTACACAGGTTACCAGACAGGAAATTCTCTACACTCTGATGTAGAGAGTCCCATCTTTTCTTATCTTCTGTTTGTTTATGAGCAGGAACAGGGACAAGAAACCTCTGTTAGACTTTGATCCTGAACCTAAAAGGACTTTTAGGCGGCGTTTACAACAAGCAAGACTTTACAAAGCTACAAAGTCCAATATGGATCATAATAATCATGCTGCTAATGCCAATGTGGCAAATCCAATTGGGAATAAAGAACCCAGAAGAGTGCTTGGCTCATACACTGCTCCCAATGCAGATCTTTATAGAAAAAGTATTATGGTGCCTCCTATAGCTGCAAATAATTTTGAACTAAAGCCTCAACTTGTCACTCTTGTGCAATAAAATTGTCAATATCATGGACTTCCTCATGAAGACCCAAATCAATTTATCTCTAATTTTCTGCAGATTTGTGATACTGTGAAGACCAATGGAGTGAATCCTGAGGTGTATAGACTCATGCTCTTCCCATTTGCTGTGAAGGATAGAGCGAATGTATGGTTAGATTCTCAACCCAAGGAGAGTCTGGATACTTGGGACAAGGTGGTCACTGGATTTCTGACCAGATTTTTTCCACCACAAAAGCTGACTAAGCTGAGGGTGGAAGTTCAGACTTTCAGACAGAAAGAGGGTGAGAACCTTTATGAAGCTTGGGAGAGATTCAAGCTACTGACTTGATAATGCCCTCCGAACATGTTCTCTAAGTGGACTCAGCTGGATATCTTTTATGAGGGCTTAGGCGAAATGTCCAAGATGAGTTTAGATCATTCTGCAGGTGGTTCCTTACACATGAAGAAGACACCAGAGGAGACCACTGAGCTCATTGAGTTGGTTGCTAACAACCAATTTTTATACGCTTCTAACAGAAATCCTGTGAACTCTAAGACCCTTCAGAAGAGAGGCGTTTTGGAAGTGGAAGCTGTTGATGCTTTTCTTGCTCAGAACAAGCTTTTGTCTCAGGAAATAAATCTGATTACTCAACGGTTGAGTGGAATGCATGTTTCAGCTGTCAACACTCAGAATGCACCCCAAGAAGCCTCCTATGACATGATTGGCAACTTTATGCAAGGTGAGAATTATAATTATGCTCAATCTTCTACTGAACAGGTCAATTACATGGGAAATGCTCCTAGAAATCCTAATAATGATCCATACTCTAAGACCTACAATCAGCGGTAGAGAAGTCACCCAAATTTTGGGTGGAGAGACCAACCTCAGAGACTCCAGAATTTTAATAATAATTCTCAAGGTGGTTTTCAACAGAATAATTTTAATAACCACCAGTTTCAATCATCTTAGCAAACAACTCCTAAGTCTCAGAATACTACTGATTTAGAAGCACTAGTGGCAGGTTTTATACATAAAACCAGAGCATCAATTAAGAACTTGGAGATTCAGATGGGTCAATTAGCCATAAAAGTTAATGAAATTGATCAGAAGTCTACAAATAGCCTTCCTGGTAGAACAATTCCAAATCCAAGAGAGGAGTGTAAGGCTATCACCTTGATAAGTGGACAAGTGGCAAGTACGGAAGCACAAGTTACTGAGGAGCCTACTGATGAGGGAAAATCGATTCCATACAAACTCACCGGCAAGTGTACCGGGTCACATCAAGTAGTAAAACTCACGAAAGTGAGGTCGATCCCACAGGGATTGATGGATCAAGTAACTTTAGTATGGTGATTAGTTTAGTCAAGCTAACAGTGGTGAATTGAGTGAAATTGAACTAACAGAATGTAAATTGCAGGAAATGTAAAGTGCAGAATGTAAATTGTATCAAATATAAAAAGATTGGGTGCTGGAAAATTAAAAAGAGCAGTAAATCAAGCAACTGAAATGAACTCAAGGACAATTAATAGAAAGAAAAACTCATTAGGTATTGGAAATATGATAATCCACAATGAATCAAATGGGTCTCAACTCCTTTCTCAATCATATGAGTAGATCTATGGCGGATTGAAATTGATTGGATCCCAATTCCTTGGAAATCCAATCTCTCTAATCACAATCAATCTTGCCAATTCCTTGATCTAATTGTCATGAGAAGAGGTTAAATACATGTCTCTCATTCATAAGCCACACAATCTCTCAAGATCTCAATTCCTCCCGAATGGTGTTGATCAAGAGAGTTGTGAAGGATAGAGCCTCGGTTCTAACGCTCATGATTCCTCTTCTGAAGCTCACACAAGCATTCAACAGATTTAAACCCCCTTCCAGAGTGAATTAATCTCAAACAAAATAGAGGATATCCTATAGCTACACAAATGAATTGAGAAGAAGAAGAAGTTCACTAAATCATGTGAATCATAATAGAGCTCCTCCCCCCCTAATGATTGGGGTTCAGTGGATCATAGCTCTAAGACCAATTGAAGAGAAATTAAAGTCCATAAAAGTAAATCAGACTGAATTATGAACGGAAATGTAAAGTTACAGAAGAATAGAAGTGCAGGAAATTGGAATTGCAATAAAAGTAAATTGAGCTCAGTACAACTAGAATGTAAAATTGCTGAAAAGAAAGTGTATCAAACTATAATAAGCTCTCTGGAGTCTCTAATCCTCCAAGAAAGCTCTGGAGTCTCTAATCCTCCAGCCTTCTATTCTACTCCTACTGTCTGTGAGAAGCTTCCCTCTAACTATGAAACTAAAGCCTTTATATAGGCTTTCCTAAATCACAAATTGAAATAAAATTACAATTCAAATGAAAATTTCTATTCTAGATGATCCTTGTGGTCTTCATTGAGTGATATGAGTGGGCTTGCTTGCTTGTAGTTTAAATGGGCTTGGAATGAAGTTAATTTGAGCAGAAATTCACTTCCAGGAGAGCGTAGCGTTCATTCAGAGAACTGAGCGCTTTTACACCCACGCGCACGCGTCACCGACGCGTGCGCACCATTTTGCATTTTGGCACATCCACGTGAATGCATCACCCACGCATACGCGTGACCTTCAGAATTTGCCCTTGTGACGCATACGTGTGCTATACATGTGCGCGTCCATAGCAGCGCTTTCCAAAAGAGCGTAGCGCTCGAAATAAGAGCGCTCCCCACGCAAATGCGTCCCCTACACATACGCGTGGATCTTCAAAAATCAATTCCATGCTGCCACTCTATCCACGTGTTTGCATGATTCTTCTAAAATGTCACACCGACGCGTACGCGTCACACCGACGCGTACGCGTGATCTTCCAAAATTGCAACTTTGACGCGTACTCGTCACTTATGCGTACGCGTCACTTGCGATTTTTTCACCTCCACTATCGCAAGCGCTCTTTGACAATAAATGGAGCATTCCCGCGCCAAGAACGCTCATTGTTTTTAAATCATAGGCCACACTTTTAAAAGCGTGGCCTAAGGTTCCAAAGCGTGCTCAAACTCCAAAGTGTGTCCAAAATTCTTCTTTTGAGCTTATTTTGTGCTTTTTTGCTTCTTTCTTGCCTGTCATCAACCAAATAGATACATCAAAGCCTTGGCATAATTATCAAATCTTGCATCATTCATATTATCAACTAAATCTTGCAAAAAATCTCATGAAAATGCATAAAATCAACAATGTTTGATTGAATCAGGACAAGCATGAATTTCTCATCCAAGCACTTACTTATTGCCTAAAAATGCATGAAAACCAAGTAAAAATAAATAAAAATTGCTAGTAAAACATGCATAAAATGACTTGTCATCACAACACCAAACTTAAATCTTGCTTGTCCCCAAGCAAGAAAAGAATCATGCAGTAAATTTTGACAACCCAAGGTGAGAAGAATAGCAAGTTGATGTTCATGGTTAGCTAGTTTTCTATGCATGCAACAATCACAAAAGAAATTCAAATGATTGATGTTTCTATCTAGCTCATTTTATGAAATCTTTTCTTTATATTTCTTCCTTGAAGCAAGCTTTTCATTCTCTTCTTAGCTTCTCCTTTTGGGTGATTAATCTCTGAAAACACTTAACACACATATCAAGGTATCTAATGGTAATAAGAGGAGATTAATAATAAGCAAATATAAGATCAAAGAAGCATGTTTTCAATCATAGCACAAAATCAGGAAGGAAAACATAAAACATGCAAATAGTATGAATAAGTGGGTAAAGAGTTGATAAAATCCACTCAATTGAGCACAAGATAAACCATAAAATAGTGGTTTATCAGTGATTTGCACCATGAGTTGAAAACAAAGCTATGACTCTAAATGCTTTGTTTTTAAGTATTACCACTTGATACATAAACACCACAAGCATTTAATTAGAGGACTTCTTTAAGCTTATTTGTTTCTTTTCTTTACTCTCTAATAATTGATGCTCAGAGCCTTGAGCTTTAAGGGAGTGCTTTTGCACTTGAGCATAGACTTGACTTCTAAGTGTTTTGTTTTCAAGCTTTTTGCCTGGTACATAAACACCACAAGTACTTAACAAATGAATTGTCATTGGTACTCAAAGCCTTCAGCTTTCTTATTCTTTCCCTTTTCTTTTCTTGTCTTATTTGCATTTGCTTCCTTCAAGGTTTCCATGATTTCAAAAATTTCATAAAATGTCCTAGATGAAAACTTTAATTAATTGAATTCCAATTCAATTGAACAACAATTAATTATACTAGCCTTCCGATACTTGTATGCCCATGCTAAGTTCTTCTTTAATTCCTTGTTTGTTTATGATCATGATACTTTATTGCTTTTGAACTCACAAAATTCAAGATGGTAGTCATAATGTCACAGTAACATGTTACAATTTGGCAATCAAACTATGCTTGTTCACAACACACATGCATATAGAGAAAATAGAAGACAATCATGCACTTTAAAGTACTGGAAACAAATAAGAGGAAAAATAACTTTACCACGTTGTAGTTCATCTTCACTATTGTTGTCATTTTCCTCCTATTCTTCCCCTTCCCATACCAACTTAGAGTGTTTACTCATCCTCAAGAAAAGATTAGAACAGTGGTGATGGGTCTATGATGGATCATGAGTGTCTTACACAATGAAATATCAGTAGTACATGTGTTTAAGCAAGCAAAATTAAAGATACAATAAAGGCACAAGACAGAAAACATGGACAATGTGATTGCAAAAATAAGAGGGTGTGCATGATACATTGCATAAAAGATAAATGGCACACCAAACTTAGTGTGACACTTTTACTTGGAATTGATGCAAGTATCCAGTAAAGATTGGAAATAAATTTTGTTGCATAGCAACACCAAACTTAGAATGCAATCACATGTCAATTTATTTGAACTAAAACTAACCAAAGAAAACTATTCTATGCTAATAACACAATCACCAAGCGAAGAGTTTGTCACGAGTAAGGATTTCTTGGTGAGGTAATAACAAAAACAGTTAAGGAGCAAAATAAAAGAAAGTATCAAAAACAAAAGAATGACTAAAACCAAGAGAAAGAAAAGTGCCTCACCAAAACAAAGATAACACTGCAGGCTTAGGAAGCAAAGGCATCATGATTGTACAAACAAGTGGTGTTGCTAGATACATTGTATAGACAAATAAGTGGCACACCAAATTTAGTGTGATACTTTCTCTTGAAATTGATACCAGTGTCCAGAAAGATAAAAAACAGATTATTGCAGGGCAACACCAAACTTAGAATATAATCATATACCAATTTTATTTGAAAATAAACAAAGCAAAGAGAGAAAATAAACAAAGCAAAGAAATAAAATGTTACCTAAGGTTGGGTTGCCTCCCAACAAGTGCTCTTTTTAATGTCATTAGCTTGACATGTTGTTCTCAACTTTCTTCCTCTTCTTCCAGTTTATTAAGAGGAATGACCTCAAGGGGAGAGAAGAGTCAGTCAGTGTCCCCTGTCTTGGCCTCTTCCCAACAAGCTTTCTTTTGTTATTTGCTTGATTTGCTTTGCTTGTTAGGGGCAGGGTTTGGATTATTTGCAGTTGACCTTTTCTTCTTCATGAATGTTGTCCTTGGTATCTTGGTCACAATCCTCTTCTCGGTGTTTTTGTTGGTTGCCTTCACTTCTTTGATTTCAAGACTTGGTAGTTGTGTGATTGTTGGAGTGTTCCTTTCATCAAAAGCCTCTTGAATTGGTGGTTCAATGAACCCTTCCTCTATGTAGCTCTCTGCTTCAATTGAATGTGGACTTCCTTGATTGTCTTCCTCCCTTTCTTCTTCATGATTTTCTATTGAGTCCTTTAGGAGGGAATTTTCATGTTCTTCTATCACCTCAAGTAGCCTCTGTGGATATGGAGTCACAGGTTCGAATACCTCCACAACCTCCTTCTCCATTGAAGTTTCATTTGGTACAGGGACCTTTTCATCTTACTCTTCCAGTTCCTCCTTTGCACTCAACAATTGATCTAAAACCACTTCCATGTTTTTGACAGAGGTTTCTTGTTCTTCCCAAGATTTTCTCGTTTCTTCTTTATATCTCTCAAGCATAGATTCAAGCTTTGAGAGTCTTTGGTTCAGGGAAGTTTGTGTGGGTTGTGAGTTTTGGAAGTGATTTTGTGTTGAGAGGTAGTCAAGTGATAAAGAATCTTCAAATGAAAAACTGGGATGTGGGGTTGGAGAATTTTGCATGAATGCATTGAAGGTACTCTCAAGTGATGATGGCTCTTGATAGGTGGAGTATGGACTATTGAATGCTGTTTGGTTTTGATCCTCCCACCCACAACTTGAGTAATTGTTGTATTCATTAATGTATGGATCATTTTATGGCCTTGGGAAGCAATCTTGCATGAATATATTGACAGCACAATTAAATGATGATGTTTCTTGATGAACAGAATATGAAGCATTAAAATTCCCTTCCAGCCATAATTTGTGTCAGTGTCATAACAATATGAGTTACTTTGTGGCTCTGGGAAGTAGTTCATTTCACTTGATTGTTCATATTCCCTCATTCTTTGTTGATATTCCCAGTCACCATGAGGATAATGACCTAAATCATCTTGTGGTGGTGGGCAATATCTCATGAAATTGTTTTGATCATTTTGTGGTTCTAGAGCATATCTCCACTGGTTGGATTGCTCAGAATCTGTCATTTCTTGGTGATCTTCCCAGCCACCATTAGGATAATGACTTGAATCATTTTGTGGTGGTGGGTAATATCCCATGAAATTTTCTTGATCAAAGGATGAAGAAAACTCCATTTGAATGTTGTAAAACACAATCACCAAGAAAAATTAAAACTCCTCATGTCACAGATGAGAATATCTTAGTGAGGCAAAAACACAAACACTTTAGTATTAAGAGAAAATAGAAAATTAAAAGAACTCTAAATGGAAAAAACAAAGAAAATGCTTAATCTAGACTTATCACCCACTTAATCATTATTGACCTAAATCAATCCCCGGCAATGGCGCCAAAAACTTGATGAGGGAAAATCGATTCCACACAAACTCACCGGCAAGTGTACCGGGTCGCATCAAGTAGTAAAACTCATGAAAGTGAGGTCGATCCCACAGGGATTGATGGACCAAACAACTTTAGTATGGTGATTAGTTTAGTCAAGCTAACAGTGGTGAATTGAGTGAAATTGAACTAACAGAATGTAAATTGCAGGAAATGTAAAGTGCATAATGTAAATTGCATCAAATGTAAAGGCATTGGGTGCTGAGAAATTAAAAAGAGCAGTAAATCAAGCAACTGAAATGAACTCAAGGACAATTAACAGAAAGAAAAACTCATTACGGATTGGAGATATCATAATCCACAATGAATCAAATGTGTCTCAACTCCTTTTTCAATCATATGAGTAGAACTATGGCGGATTAAAATTGATTGGATCCCAATTTCTTGGCAATCCAATCTCTCTAATCACAATCAATCTTGCCAATTTCTTGATCTAATTATCATGAGAAGAGGTTAAATACATGTCTATCATCCATAAGCCATACAATCTCTCAAGATCTCAATTCCTCCCAAATGGTGTTGATCAAGAGAGTTCTGAAGGATAGAGCCTCAGTTCTAATACTCATGATTTCCCTTCCGAGGCTCACATAAGCATTCAACAGATTTAAACCCCCTTCCTCAAGGGGCTGAGTTTCGAGCCTGGCACAGGCATCTCGAATCGGTAAAAAGTGACGCTTGGAGGGCCCTTAGTATCTATGACCTCCTCCGACTTTCCCATTTCTCTCCTACTACCCACCATTGGATGATTGGAGCAGCTGTGAGCTTTTGAAACAAGACAACCAAGAACTTCCATCTCCCTTGTGGGATGGTAGGACCCTCTTTACTTGATGTGGCTGCCATCACTGGTCTTCCAGTAAATTTCCCTGAATTAACTTACGATATGCAACCGAATCAGACCTATAAGGTAACTCACAGGAACTCCTATAGTGATTTTATCATTCAAAATATGGGACATGAAAATGATCATGTGACTGATCAAGAAAGCGTTGTATTCTTATATTACTAGTTGAATGCCATTATTTTTTGCTCGAGGAGTGTCCAAATGCAGAAATTGTTTCTCCCTTTGGATGCCATTTTGCATGAAGACCACAAATTCAATTTAGCCAAATTGATTTTGGGGCACTTGTTTAATGAGCTTGGCCACCTACTTGACTGTCTTCGAACCAATTCATCGATTAATGTGGGAGGTCCCCTCAAATAAAGTTCTGTAGTCCACTGTTGTATGTAGTTCGATTTCATTGGCTAATCCATCAACCAGAATTCTTGACCCAGTTAATGATTTTGTTAATTTATTTTGACTATGCCACTTGTTTAGTTATTATTTCATCATCATCATCACAAACTTCATTCTACTATGCCACTTGTTTAGTTATTATTTCATCAGTTTTCTTATTAAATTCTATCTATCAGTCCTTAGTTATATTGTACAAATTATTATTATTTATAAATTTTTATTAATCTTACAATGAGGGTACGATGTAGCCCTTGATACTATTTTGCTGGTTTTGGTTTTCTATTCATTTAACTTGAGTCTTGTCTTCTTCAACTGTTCTTTTGCTATTTCTATTTTTTATATATCCTTGTTAATTTATTTCTGATTTTGTAATTTAATTTATTAATAATTCTGAGTTCATTCTGAGCTGCTGGATTTCATTTATTTTAGCTTGTTTTAATTTATTGTTTATGTATTGATTTTTAATTCAGTGTTTCTATTTTAAATCTTATTGTATAGTATGGATAGCTTTACCTCGGCTCTTATTGAAAATAATAATGAAACAGAACCAACTCAAGATGATGAGGGTCAAGCAATTGAAGCTCATGTTCAAGGAACACAAGAGGAAAGACAAGAAGAAACACAAGAGAGAGGACAAGAAGTTAGCCAAAGTGTGCAAAACAGTCCTAACAAAAAAAGATTAACTTCTGAGGCTTGGAAACATTTTAGGAGGGAGTAAATAGATGAAAAGTGGAAGGCAATATGTAAATATTACGAAAGAAAGATTGGAGGTGACATGAAGCAAGAAACTAAGCACTTGCATGATCACATTAGAATTTGCCTGATTCGTACTGTTAGGGGACCAAAGCAATCAATATTAAAAACAGTGCAGCAATCATCAGGTTCTACAGGAACGGAAAGGCCAACAGATTCACTTTTGGTTGGAAACTTCACATTTAGTCAAGAGGCAGCACGACGAGTTCATGAGTTTATGGCTGAGACTCAACCTTTGTTCAAATTTTATACAAGAAATACATTGAGAAGTGATGTTGAGAAAATGTATAAAGCTGAAAAGGCAAAGCTTTTAAAATTGTTGGGAAAAATTCAAGCCGCATTGCTATAACTACAGACATGTGGAGTGCTGAATGTCAAAACAAAGGCTATATGGCGATTACGGCTCACTTTATTGATGATGATTGGAACTTGCAATGTCGACTTAGTAGGTATTTTTTATGCTTTAAGAATCTTTTAAATATTTGACTTTTTAATGTCATGATTGTTTATTATATTTATATTATTCTAGGTTTGCATATATGCCTGCACCCCATACTGTTGAAGTTCTTAGTGATGCTTTGGTGAATTCCTTGTATGATTGGAACATAGATAGAAAATTGTCAACTTTAACGGTTGATAATTGTAGTACAAATGATGCCTTGATTCATCTTCTGCTTGATAAGATTTCACCATCTAACTTTGTTAAGAGAGGGGAATTTTTTCACATGCGTTGTTGTGCTCACATTGTTAATTTGATTATGAAAGATGGCATGAATGCAATATATGGTTCTATTGAAAAAACCAGAGATAGTGTTTCTTTTTGGGTTGCAACACAGAAGAGGGAAGAAAAATTTGAAGAGACTTGTAGGCAATTGAATATTAATTATAGGAGAAAGCTTGCACTTGATTGTAGAACTAGATGGAATTCAACTTATCTAATGCTTGCTTCTGCTTTGCCATATAGAGAAGTTTTTGAGCATTTAAGACACCGTGAATCTCTGTATAAAGTTGTACCATCTGATGATGAGTGGGAAATGACAAATGAACTTGTTGATAAATTAGAAGTCTTTTATAGTGTGACTGAATTATTCTCTGGCACTTTATATCAACGACAAATTTGTACTTTTCCAAGGTGTGTGAAATGAGATTGACATTGAATGAGTGGTTGTGTAGTCCCAATGAGATAGTTCATAGAATGGCAACAAATATGATTAGTAAGTTTGAAAAGTATTGGGATCAAATTAATAAAGTCATGGCTGTGGGAGCTATCTTAGACCCTAGGTATAAGATGAAGTTATTGAAATTTTTTTCCCTAAAATATATGGATCTCAAAGTGAGAATCATCTGAGCAAGGTGAAGAAAATTATGGAAGAATTAGTATGTGAATATCAACTTAAGGCTAGGGTTAAAAGAAGAGCAACAAAGGATGATAATTCAGCTTCTACTTTGAATGTTGGACATGATGAAGGATCTTCAAAGAGAAAATTTAACTCTATCTACTTGTAATTTGTGGAAGATACATCTTAAGACTGTGCTACAAAAACTGAGTTGGATTTCTATTTGGAAGAGAGTGTTATGGTAGATAAAACAAATTTGGAAAAATTTGACATTTTGGGCTACTGGAAAAATATTGGAGTGAAATATCAAACTTTACAAAATATTGCAAGAGATTTTTTAGCTATTCCTATTTCTACTGTTGTCTCAAAGTTTGCTTTTAGCACCGGTGGTCGAGTTATACATCCACATCGCAATAAATTGGATTGTGAACTTGTTGAGGCGTTAATTTCTACTCAGCATTGGATACACTCTTCAGGTAAAAGTACTAATAACTCTACTTTTATTTCGTATTAAAGTTTAATTTCATGTTAAATTTAACTTTCATAAATTGTTGGTTGATATAATATAGATAAATCAGGGTCAAAAATTCCAATTCCTTGGGACTATGTGATGGATATGGGATTTAGGAGTTTAGGTAATTATTTTTTTATTATGTCAAATTCATATTAAATATATGATATTCTTGTTTATGATGTATGTTAACATATTCATATTTGTGTTGTATTTTAAAAGAGAACATGGAGTTATTTGTTGGAAGTTGAAGGCTTTTGTTTTCTGGCTTTTTTAAGAATTGAAGTTGTATTTTAAAATTTTGTTTTATGGATTATGATTTGTTATTTTATATTTCTTGACTTGTAAGTTGTAATCTTGGATAAGATATGTATGTTTGTGTGTTTTAATAATATTTTATGGTTTTATGGATTATGATTTGTTATTAAAATTTTTTATTGTAATTTTCATATAAATGTTCAACATAAAGAGATGGGGAATGGGGACCCGCAAGGAACATGGACAATGCAGGGAATGGGGATGGAGAAATTATCTCCCCATGGCAGGGATCGGGGCGGGGACGGGGACAAAATCTGAGGGCAGGGACAAGGAGCAGGGAGGCATCCCCCACCACCGCAACGCCCTATTGATATCCCTAGATGTTCGGGAGGGGATAGGGGTCTTTCGGGCAGGCTTTATTGAGGTCGGTATAGTCTACGCACATTCTCCACTTTTCATTTGGCTTTTTACCAGTACAACATTGGCCAGCCATAGTGAATACTTGACCTCTCTTATGAACCCTGCCTCCAGCAAGGCCTGCACCTGCTCCTCCATGACTTGTGATCTCTCCGAGCCGAGCTTCCTGCGCTTTTGCTGTATTGGTCGGGATCCGGAGTATACTGCCAGTTTGTGGCATATTAGGCAGGGATCTATGCTGGGCATGTCCGCAGCCTTCCATGCGAAAAGGTCAGAGTTTTCCCTTAAGAGCTTGACTAGCAGCTCCTTTAGGTCTTCCCTTAGGTTTGTGCCTATACTTGTTGTTTTGCCAGGGGTATCCCCGACTTGTACCACTTCAGTTTTTCCTTTCGGCTGAGGACAGAGTTCTTCGCGAACCCCGGCTCCTCTGAGTTTGATGGCGTTGGTCTCTTTTCCTCTGGGGTCAACTTTTAGGTTTAGACTTTCATTGTAGCACTGTCGTGCGAGTTTCTGGTATCTTTTGATGGTAACTATACCTTCCGTTGTTGGAAATTTCATACACAAGTGTGGAGTGGAGACTACCGCAGCGAGATGGTTTATGGTTGTCCGGCCTATGAGGGCGTTGTATGTGGAGTTCACATTGACTATGATGTAGTCTATGCTTAGCGTCCTGGACCGGGCTCCCTTCCCGAAGGTAGTGTGTAGCGGGATGTATCCGAGGGGCTGGATTGGAGCGTCTCCTAGCCCGAATAGGCTGTTGGGGGTATGCTCTTAGTTCTTTTTCTTCGAGCCCGAGTTTGTCGAAGGCAGATTTAAATAGGATGTCTGCGGAACATCCCTGGTCGACCAGTGTTCGGTGGAGGTTGGCATTGGCTACTATGATAGTGATGACCACGGGATCGTCATGCCCGGGGATAATGCCAGCGGCGTCTTCCTTGGTGAAAGAGATGGTGGGGAGGTCGGGTGACCTACTCCCTTCTCCGACGTGATATATTTCTTTAAGGTGCCTTTTGCGGGATGACTTTGAGATCCCTCCTCCTGCGAATCCTTCGTTGATCATATGAACGTGTCTTTATGGCTCGTCCTCCCTCTTCATCCCTCCTTCTCCTTTTAGGCTCGTCCGTTCTGCTGGCTAGGAATCGATCTAGTCTTCCTTCTCGGGCCAACTTCTCTATGACGTTCTTCAACTCGTAGCATTCGTTAGTAGGGTGCCCGTAAATTTTGTGGTATTCGTAGTACTCTGTCTGACTTCCTCCTCTCTTATGCTTGATTGGATGGGATGGTGGGATCTTTTTTGTATTGCATATTTCCCTGTAGACATCCACTAAAGATACCCGAAGAGGGGTGTAGTTATGGTAATTTCTGGGCTTTTCTGTGGGTTGATCCTCCTTTTTCCTTGGCTCTTTGTCCTTGTCCCGGGAGGGGTAGGAGAATTCGGTTTTGGAGGTTTCTCCCAGTCGGGAGTTTTCCTCCATATTAATGTACATCTCGGCCCGTTCTTGTACTTCGTTCAAGGACGTGAGGTGTTTCTTGGATATGGATTGGCTAAAGGGCCTTTCTCACAGGCCGTTGATAAGTCCCATGATAGCTGCTTCTGTGGGGAGGTTTTGTATGTCGAGGCATGCTTTATTAAATCTTTCCATGTAGTTCCGGAGGCTCTTCCGATCTCCCTGTTTGACCCTAATAGGCTTGGAGCGTGTTTGGCTTTGTCTTTTTGAATGGAGAACCTGGCTAGGAACTTTTTGGCGAGATCGTTGAAGCTGGTAATCGATATTGGGATTGGCCGTCGAACCACTTTATAGTCGTCTTGGTGAGAGTGGTCGGGAAGGCCTTGCAGCGAGTCACGTCTGAGGCATCCGTAAGGTACATCCGACTTCTAAAGTTGTTGAGATTGTGGCTTGGGTCAGATGTTCCGTCATATGGGGTCATGTCAGGGGCTTTGAAGTCCTTTGGGATTTTAGCCTTTATGATTTCTTCTATAAATTGGTCTTGTTCTCTATGAGGATTAGCTTCACGATTGGATCGAGTAGTCCTAGCCTTGAGGTCAGTTTCGAGTTTTTGGAGTTTTTCTTCTAGCTCTCTGCGCTGTCTTATTTCTCTTCGTAGGTCTCGCTCGGCCTCCCGTTGTCGTTTGGCCTCTCATTTAAGCTATTTGAGGTGATCCTGTTTGTTCCGAGGGTTACCTAAAACTGAAGATCGATCTCGGTCGAGATCTGCGGTGGTGGCCGGAGCTGCTGTGTCCGACTTGTGGGCCTTGGTAGTGCTGCTGATCCTTGGTCACCGGAGGGTGGTGGTACCTGCAAGAAACTCCGATGCTTAAGTTAGCATGGGCTTTTAGCAGGTATTGAGTGTATAATCAGAGTATGAGTTATACCTGGATGCTCCAGTGTATTTATAATAGTATGGGCTGACCTTTCTAAATAAGATAAGTTAGTTATCTTATCTTATCTTTAAGTGAAGTCATCTTATCTTTAAGGAGAACCGCCTTTATCTTTCTAGGCATTAGCTGCCTTAAGATTGGGCTGTGTCCCCTCGTTTAGGCCTGCTTGGGCTTCTTATGATGATTGGCCGAACTCTTTTGAGAAGAGGTCGGGGATCCTAACCTGAAGAGGTCGGTCGATTTGTCTTTAATCAGCCCGAGTCGGATAGCTTAACCCAGGGTATGAACAGTACCCCTGCTTGAGCTCAGTCTTTCCTTTGAGGTAGTGCTTTTACACTTTGACCCCTTTTGGGGAAGCCGTGCTCGAGCATTTTGCCTTTTGTCGATCACTCATATAGTTCTTCTTAGGGCTCTTTAAATATGAAGCATTTCTTTCCCTTATTTATAGCGAGCGTTTTTTATTTCCTTGGAAACATGCGAGGGTTTAATGCTTATTAACTCCTTTTCCGTTCCTTCTTTCCCTCTTTTACATCTTTATTTTGAATTTCAAAGACATGCTTTCAGTTTCTTCTTCTCCTTTTGCTTCGTTTTTCACTGAGAGTGCTTCGTTCCCTCCGTTTCTCTCACGCTCTCGCGTCTTTCACGCTTGCCCCTTTTCTTGCTTTGAAAGTAGTTGTTGGTGTGGATTCGTCGCCGTTTCTTCCTGATCCTTCCCTTGCGCTCGCTTCTTCTTCCTCTACAGGTTGGTATTTTCTTTCCCTTTTATGTTTTCACCCGTTGCCCTCTTGCATATCTATTTGTGCGTGATTTTTGTTGATGTTGTCTCTGAGAATCCTGACCCTTTTGAGAGAAGATTGTATCTTTCCTTCTTTAAAGTTTGTTTTAACGCTTTTCTGAAAAGCTTGCATTTTTGTGGTGATCCTTGCATTCTTCTGCTATGATGCGCGTACCTGGTAGTTTTTGCTTTCTTTGTGCTGTTTCTGTTTCTTTCGTTCTTGCATGCTCTTGTCTATGGGTTCACTACTTTGGTTTGGACTATTGATAAAGAAAGGTTGTAACTTTCACTGGTTTTTGTTGGTGATTTCAACTTTCTTGCTACTTTGTGTGGAGTGATGGTACTAGCGAAGGATTGCGTTTTCTTGTTGTGAGATGTTTGGGGCACAGATTGTCGATTTCCTTCCTTTCTGGTACTTGCCTTGTTACTACCTCCAAAGGGTGCCCTTGGATTTTAGTGTGAGTCCTAGGGTTTTCCTTTTACTGCCGTATCTGACTCTTGATGTTTCATGTGTTATTGTCCGAGTTGCTTCCTTATTTGCCCGAGTTGTTCGGTAGTAATCCCATTTTCCTTTTTCTTACTGTAGGAATAGTTGTCCCATGTCTTCTCACAAAAACATTGTTGAGATGTCTACTAAGATCCTGGATGGCATGTCTGACTGGCTGGACTCTATTGTTTTGATGTGTGTTACGGTGGCTGACCCTGAGTACTGCGTGCGACTTAGAAGGCACCATAGAATTTGTAGTGATAGGGATCAGGAGAAAAATTATGAGCTAGTGTCACCTGACCCTAAGGAGAGGGTTAGTTTTCCTCCTTTGGTTCCAGAAGAACGTCCCTTTTTCTACGCTTATGACTATTTCTTTAGTCAATTGAATATTACCATTCCTTTTACTCTCTTTGAGACCGAGTTGCTGTGGTCCTGCAACGTAGCTCCTTCTCAGTTCCACCCGAACTCTTGGGGCTTTATAAAAATCTTCCAATTATTGTGTCAAGAACTGGATATCCGACCTACCCAAACTCTCTTTCTTTACCTTTTTGTTTTGACGAAGCCTGGGGTAGCAAAGAAGAAAGCCTCCTAGGTTTCTTTCCAAGCTACTCAAGGAAAAAAAGTTTTCTCTATGTATGACGAATCCTTTAGGGATTTTAAGAACTATTATTTCAAGGCCCGAGCTGCTGAGGGTGTTCACCCTTTTTTCTTGGATGAGAACAATGAGCCCGCCTTCCCATTATGCTGGCAAAAGAATGTGGTAGTAGCTAGGTATTCTTGGAAAAGCTTGGATGAGGTCGAACAGGCCTTTGTGAATGTGTTGGAGAAAAATTGGGGAGAGCCTCCCCATCTTGATACGAAAAAATTTTTAGGGGATCCTTCCCTTCTTAAGGCTGAATTGGGTATGGAGACTTCTCTATGTTTGTTTGTTTTGCCGATCTATATCCATCTTTCTTGTAACTGGATTTCATTTTAGCTTTTTTAGAGATGGTGAAGTCTACTGATTCTATGAAGCATTTTCATAGGGCCAAGAAGGCAACGGCCGCTCAAAACATCTCGGCCTAGACTTCTGGAGAAGGATCGTCTCAAGCTTCTCTGAAGAAGCCGACCTCAGACACTGTTGGGTTGAGGAAAGTCATCCTGACTCCCCAGGTTTGCTTGGTTCCTTCTGATCCTCCCCATTCGACCTCTGGTGCTGCCTCCTCTCCTACTGTTGGTCCTCCTCCCCAAAAAAAAAAAGAAAACTGTGGAAAAACAGAAAACTGTGGATCCCTTTGACTTGGATGCCCCTGATTTTGATGCTGTGGGTTTTGTTGATAATCAAATTGCTCCTTTTGGTTAACTTTCAATGGATGATGTGTCCCTCCTTCAACACTTGAATTTCATCACTGATAACAGTATTCGGATGGCCCATATGGGTGCAGCGTTATATCGTACTGTCCAGAGTTTCCCAGTCCATGCGACGAAAGCTTTTCTTGAGGATGCCAAGTCTGAATTCAATAGAATTAAGGGCTTGAAGGATAAGCTGGATGCTAGGGTGGCTAAGCTAGACTTGGAGAAGGAGAAGTCTCGAGCTGTCAAGGCTGAGGCGGCTGCAAACTTGGCTGAGGAGATGGCGAAGAAACATAAGGAAAGTTATACCCGTACTTACGCTGAAGTGTTGGAGCTGAGGGAAAGGATTGAATCTGCTATTGTGAATTACGCCGATCTCCAGGGTCATCTGGTAGACACTGTGACAGGTGCTTATGAAAATTTAAGGGCACAGGTTCGAGTTCTTGCTCCTGAACTCGACCTGACTCTCTTTAGCCTAGACAATATGGTGAAAGATGGTAAAATAGTGCCCACCCTGGATAACGAAGATGATGAGCCCCCTCCTCCTGCACCACCAGCCAAAGCTTCTGCAGCTACAACCTCTTCAACTCCTTCTACTGAGGTCGGCCATCCCAAAACTGATCCGGATTGTCAAACTCTTAATCGGGATGATGGGACTGTGGACACCACCCTTATGAACATTGTTCCTCCGCCTTCAACCACGGATGCTGCTACTGGGAAAACTTTGGATCCCCTAGGATTTTGTTTCATTTTTATCTGTACAGCTTGATTTGTAGGCTTTTTAAACTCTATTTTTTGTGATGGTAGACTTCTTCTTGACTTTTAGTTGCTTCTATGCAACTTTAACAAAACACTTTTAAACTCTTGAAGCTTACCTTTCAGGTGGCTTTTTGAATTTTTTAAATGTTTTTATTTTGATGTGTATATTTCTATACTGTCCGTGTCTTTGCAACTTTTGTAGATCTTTATAGAGTGGTACTTAGTTGTCCGACCTCCTTTTAATTAGATCTTTGTTTAATCCATCTTTTGTTCGGGACAAGATGACCTTTGGGGCTAACTTTGTCCGATAACTTTTTAGCGTTCTGGTTGAACCCTTTTTTAGTTAGTCTAGACAATTTCGATAGCCTTGTCGTGGAGCTGTGGCTTTTTGGGCTAAACCATATCCCTTTTAGCGCATGTTTTTCGTTAGTCCGACTTCACTTGTCGGTCCAAGCTATAGCTTTCGTTGGTCCGACTTCTCTTGTCGGTCCAAGTTGTAGCTTTCGTTGGTTCAACTTCTCTTGTCGGTCTGAGCTGTAGCTAAGTTATTTTGAGTATTCTATTTTTAGTCAGACCTTGTCAGGCCACTTTTTATGGATTACTTTTTATAACTTCTTGCATTAATCTATTTTTATCGCTTTTACCTTTGCCGACCTTGTCGAAATCGGGAGATGAATTTGATTTTCATCTTGCCAACCTTGTCATGATCGGGTTGTGAATTTGGTTTTCACCTTGCCGACCTTGTCGTGATCGGGTGGTGAATTTTTACAATCAGATTAATGCATCTTGGTAGGAAATTTTTAAATCTGAAAAGTTTTATTCAAGTAGAAAATAAGCATGTAGACAGAAATATATACATATTAGTGTTTACCCTTCTAAGTTGGGCAATTCTACAGATCCTGGTTCGGTGCCTCATTAAAAACCTTTTCAAGAAAAAGAGTGCGCCTTGACTTAAGATCTTTATTACTTTCTAACTATAGTACCTTCTTAGATTATAGGCGTGCCATGACCTTGGTAGCTCTCGTCCCTCGAGGTCGGACACCTTGTAGTAGCCTTTTCCCAGTACCTCTACAACTCGGTAAGGACCTTTCCAGTTAGCTGCTAGCTTCCCTTCTCCTGACCGACCTGCTCCGATATCATTTCGGATTAGGATGAGATCGTTGTTGGTGAAGCTTTGCCGGATTACCCTTTGATTGTACCTTGAAGTCATTCGATGCTTTAACGCTTCTTCCCTAATCCGAGCTCTTTTCTCGGACTTCTGGAAGTAGGTCGAGTTCTATTTGTTGATTTTGGGCATTAGCCTCTTTATTGTAGAGGATCCTTCTGGGGGATCCTTCCTCTATCTCTACTGGGATCATTGCATCCATTCCGTAAACAAGTTAGAAGGACGATTCTCCTGTGGTGGAGTGTGGAGTTGTTCGATAGGCCCATAGGACTTGGGGAAGCTCTTCGGCCCAGGCTCCCTTTGTGTCCTGTAGTCTCCATTTTAACTTGGCTAGTATGACTTTGTTGGCAACTTCTGCCTGTCTGTTAGCTTGAGGGTGTTCTACGGATGTGAATTGGTGTTTTATTTTCAAGTCGGCTACCAAGTTTCTGAAACCCATATCAGTGAATTGTGTGCCATTATCTGTGATAATGGAGTAAAGGACCCTAAATCTTGTAATAATGTTCCTGTATAGGAATTTCTGACTTCTTTGGGCGGTGGCATTAGCTAGGGGCTCTGCCTCGATCCATTTTGTGAAGTAGTCTACCCCTACAATGAGGAACTTGACTTGTCCTAAACCTTGGGGAAAGGGTCCGAGGAGGTCTAGCCCCCCACTTTGCGAACGGCCAAGGTGATATTACACTGATGAGCTCTTCTGGTGGAGCGATGTAGAAGTTAGCATGCTTCTGACATGGTGGACATGTCTTGACAAACTCTGTCGCTTCTCTTTGTAAAGTTGGCCAGAAGAATCCAGCTCGGAGTACCTTTTTTGAAAGAGCTCGTGCCCCTAAGTGGTTGGCACACATGCCACTGTGTACTTCTTCTAGGACTTCCTTTGCGTTTGAAGGCGCTACGCATTTTAGGAGGGGTGTTGAGATCTCTCTCCTATATAAGACGTCGCCCACTATAGTGTAGTACTGTGCTTCTCGTATCAACCTCTTTGCCTCCTTTTTATCTGTGGGGAGTGCCTCTGACTTGAGGTAATTGATTCTGGGGGTCATCCACCCTTGATCCTGACCTGATATGGTTAGAACCTTTTCTTCCTCTGAGATTGATGGGCTTTGCAATGTTTCTTGGATGAGGCTTCTATTATTGCCCCTTGGTTTGGTACTGGCTAACTTTAAGAGGGCATCAGCTCGGGCATTTTGCTTGCAGGGTATATGTTGAACCTCATATTCCCTGAGCTATCCGAGCTGTTCTCTGGTTTTGTCCAGGTACTTTTCATGGTGGGATCCTTAGCTTGGTAGCTCCCTTCTATTTGTGAGGTAACTATTTGTGAGACGCTGAAAATGGTGAGCTTTTGAACTCCTACCTCCTTAGCTAGCCTCAAACCAGCCAGTAATGCCTCGTATTCAACTTGATTATTTGAAGCAGGGAATTCAAACTTTAATGAGAGTTCGATATGGGTCCCCTGATCACTTTCTATTATCACACCTGCTCCACTCCCAGTTTTGTTTGAAGAGCCGTCCACGTAGAGATTCTATTTTGTGGGTTTTCCTGGGGTATCGGTGTACTCGACGATGAAGTCGGCTAGGTACTGTGATTTGATGGCGGTCCGAGCTTCATACTGAAGATCGAATTCGGACAACTCAATCGCCTACTGCAAGATTCTGCCAGCTAAGTTTGTTTTCTGTAGGATGTCCCTTATGGGCTGGTTGGTCCGAACCTTGATAGTGTGTGCTTGAAAGTACGGGCGGAGTCGTTGAGAAGTGAGTATGAGTGCGTAGGTGAATTTTTCTAACTTTTGATAGTTCGTTTCGGCCCCTTGTAACATTTTGCTGATGAAGTAGATGGGTTGCTGCCCGCGTTCGTCTTCTCTGACTAGTGCTGAAGCGATTGCCCGATTTTTCACTACGAGGTATAGTATGAGTACTTCTCCTTCCCGTGGTTGGGTAACAATGGGTGGTTGACCCACAAATTTTTTGAAATCTTAGAAGGCTTGCTCACACTCTGTTGTCCATTCAAACCTCTTTCCTTTCCTTAATGTAGCGTAAAAAGGGAGAGATCTGATGGCTGACCTGGCTAGAAACCTAGACAGGGCTGCAAGTCTTCTGTTGAGCTGTTGTACTTCTTTGACGCAGGTCAGACTTTTCATGTTGAGTATCGCCTGACATTTATCTGGGTTTGCCTCAATTCCTCTTTGTGTGAGCATGAAAACCAAGAATTTGCCAGCTTCTACCGCAAAGGTGCATCTTGCGGCATTAAGTCACATACCATGCTTTCTAATGGTGTCAAACACCTTGGTGAGGTCGGGAAACAAAGATTCCTCACTTTGTATTTTTACCAGCATATCATCCACATAAACCTCTATTAGTTTTCCAATGTGGTCTACAAAGACTTTGTTCATCAATCTTTGGTAGGTGGCTCCTGCGTTTTTGAGCCCGAACGACATGACGATATAGCAGTAATTTGCTTTTGGGGTTAGGAATGAGGTCTTTTCCTGGTCGGGTGGGTACATCGGGATTTGATTCTATCCTGAATAAGCATCCATGAAGGAGAGGTACTTGTATCCTGAAGATGCATCTACCAAAGTATCTATACTTGGGAGTAGGTAAGGATCTTTTGGGCAGGCTTTATTGATATCGGTGTAGTCAGTACACATCCGCCACTTTCCATTTGACTTTTTTACCAAGACAACGTTGGCTAGCCATAATGGGTATTTGACCTCCCTTATGAACCCTGCCTCCAGCAAGGCTTGTACCTGTTCTTCCACAGCTTGGGATTTTTCCGGTCCAAGTTTCCTACGCTTCTGCTGTACTGGTCGAGATCCTGGATACATCGCTAGTTTGTAGCACATTAGTTTGGGATCTATGCCCGACATGTCTGCAACCTTCCATGCAAAGAGGTCAACGTTATCCTTTAGGAACTGTATCAGGTATTCCTTTAAGTCTCCCTTTAAGGTTGCCCCGACCTTTGTTGTCTTATCCAGGGCATCACCGATTTGGACCTCTTCAGTCTCGTCTTCAGGTTGTGGACGAAGTTCCTCGCGTCCTCGGACTTCCTCGAGTTCGATAGTGTCGATCTCTTCTCCTTTGACTCTACGGTTCAGACTTTCGTTGTAACAATGTTGTGCAATTTTTTTGTCTCCTTTTATCGTGGCGATCCCTTCTGGAGTTGGGAACTTCATGCAGAGATGTGGAGTCGAGACCACTGCGGCGAGCTGGTTCAGTGTTGTCCAACCTATTAGGGCGTTGTAAGCTGAGCTCACGTCGACTACGATGTAGTCTATGTTGAGTGTCCTTGACCGGGTTCCTTTCCCAAAGTTTGTGTGTAGTGAAACGTATCCAAGTGGTTGGATTGGAGTGTCTCCCAGTCCGAACAAGCTCTTCGAATATGCTCTGAGCTCTTTTTCTTGTAGGCCAAGTTTGTTGAAGGCAAATTTAAACAAGATATCCGTGGAGCTTCCCTGGTCTATTAGTGTTCGATGGAGATTTGCGTTGGCCAATATGATAGTAATGACCATGGGATCATCGTTTCCCGGGATGATTCCTGCTGCGTCTTCTCGGGTAAAGGTAATAGTGGGGAGGTCGGATGACCTCCCTCCTTTCCCAACATGATATACCTCTTTAAGGTGTCTTTTGAGAGATGACTTAGAGATCCCTCCTCCTGCGAATCCTCCATTTATCATATGAACATGTCTCTCAGGAGTGTGAGGTGGTCGTTCAGCCTGTCCGACCTCTTCGTCCCTTCTTCTTTTTCTTGGCTCATCTGCTTGGTTGGCTAAGTATCGGTCTAGTCGCCCTTCAGTGGTATTCGCAGTACTCTGTCTGATTTCCCCCTCCTTTCTTGCTTTTAATTGAGCGAGGTGGCGAGATCTTTTCAGTGTTGCATATTTCTCAGTTAACATCTACAAGGGACACTTGAAGAGAGGGGGTGTAATTATGGTATTTTCTGGGTTTTTCACTGGGTTAATCATTTTTCTTGGACTCTTTATCCTTGTCTCGAGAGGGTAGGAGAATCCAGATCTCGAAGTTCCTCCTAATCGAGAATTATCCTCCATGTTAATATACTTCTCTGCCCGTTCTTGTACTTCGTTTAGGGATGTTGGATGCTTTTTTGATATAGAGAGACTAAAAGCTCTTTCTCTTAGGCCATTGATGAGACCCATAATGGCTGCTTCTGTGGGCAGACTTTGTATTTCCAGACACGCTTTGTTGAATCTTTCCATGTAGTTGTGAAGACTTTCCCGATCTCCTTGCTTGATTCCTAGTAGGCTCGGGGCATGTTTGGCTTTGTCCTTCTGGATGGAGAATCTGGCGAGGATTTTTTGGCTAGGTCGTCAAAACTGGTGATGGATCTAGGAGGTAAGCTATCAAACCACTTTATGGCTGTTTTTGTTAAGGTGGTCGGGAAGGCGTTGCATCGAATGGCATCGGAGGTGTCGGTGAGGTACATTCTGCTTCGGAAGTTGCTGAGATGGTGGCTTGGATCTGATGTGCCGTCGTATAAGATCATGTTAGGAGTGATAAACCACTATTTCATGGTTTATCTTGTGCTCAATTGAGTGGATTTTATCAACTCTTTACCCACTTATTCATACTATTTGCATGGTTTTACATTTGCCTTCCTAATTATGTGCTTTGATTGAAAACATGCTTCTTTGGACTTATAATTGCTAATATTAATCCTCTCTTATTACCATTAGATGCCTTGATATGTGTGTTAAGTGTTTTCAGAGATTACAGGGCAGGAATAGCTCAGAGGATGGAAAAGAAGCATGCAAAAGTGGAAGGAATACAATAAGTTGGAGAAATTGCTAAGCTGTCCAGCCTAGACCTCTTTGCACTCAAATGGCTATAACTTTAGCTACAGAGGTCCAAATGACGCTATTTTAGTTGCGTTGAAAAGTTAACATCCGGGGCTTCGATTTAATATATAATATGTCATAGTTGCCATGATGCTAGGTGACGCGATCGCGTCATTCATGCGAACACGTCGCAGTGACGAAAATCAGCGTGTTTGAATTCGCAACCAGCGAATTCTGGGCTATTTCTGACCCAGTTTGCGGCTCAGAAAACACAGATTAGAGGCTATAAAGTGGGGGAATGCATCCATTCATAGAGGAGGCTATTCATATTCACAATTTTATGAGTAAATATAGTTTTTAGAGAGAGAGGTTCTCTCCTCTCTCTTAGGATTATGATTTAGGATTTCTCTTAGTTTTAGGAGTGACTCTTAATCCCAGGTTCAATGTTCTTTTACTTTATATTTATCTCTTACTTTCAGATACTTTAATGCTTATATTAGTTATGTTGCCTATTTGGCTTATGCTACATTCATGTTATGATTTTTTTAATTAATATTATTTGAGGTATTTCATATTTAAGATTGCTTTGCTTTATTTATAAATGCTTTTAATTCAATTTAGATATTCTTCCTTTTGGCTTTAGTTAAGTGATTGGTAACGCTTGAGTTGTCAATTAAAACAGTGGTTGAAATTGGGAGTTACTCCAATAACTCTAGTCTTTCCATAGGAATTGGCTAGGACCTGAGAATTAAGCTAATTAATCTACTTGATTTACCTTCATAGTTAGAGGTTAACAAAGTGGGATTAAAATCCAATTCTCATCACAATTGATAAGGATAACTAGGATAGGAATTCTGATTTTCATACTTTGCCAAGAGTTTATTTTATTATTATTATTTTATTTTTCTTATCACTCAACATACTGCTTCCTTACTTTCTAAAACCCCTAATTTACAAGATTCATAACCAATAATAAGAACATACCTCCTTGCAATTCTTTGAGAAGACGACCCGAGGTTTAAAACTCGGTTATCAATTTTAAAAAGGGGTTTGTTACTTGTGACAACCAAAACGTTTATATGAAAGGACTTTTGAAGGTTTAGAAATTATACTTGCAACGAAGATTTATCCGCAAATTTCTAGACCACGCAAAACTTCTCTCATCAAAATGGCGCCGTTGCCGTGGAATTGCAAACATGTGCCTTATTATTGGTTATTGTAAACATTTTCTTTTTACTTGTTTATTTGTTTTTATTTTTGTTTTTATTTTTGCTTTTTCATAAATTAAGAGGTTATTGGTTTTTATTTAGTTATTAAAAAATTTTTTCAAAAAAAATTTTTCTTGGTGTTCATCTTGATCTTCAAGTTGTTCTTCGTGTTCATCTTGACCTTCAAGTTGTTCTTAGTTGTTTTCTTCATTTTGATCTAAAAATTTTTAAAGTTTGGTGTCATTTTATTATTTTTTCTCTTTCCTCCTTAAATTCAAAAATTCAAAATTTAAAACTAAAATTTCAAAATTTCAAATTTCAATTTTCAAAATTCAAATTAAAAAATTTAAAATTCAAAATTCAAATCTTTTTCAAAAATCGTATCTTTTTCAAAATCTTATCTTATCTTATTTCAAAAAAAAAAAATCAAATTTCAAAATTCAATATTTAAATTTCAAAATCCAAATTTAAAATTTTAGATTTAAAATTTTAAAAATTAAACCTTTTCAAAATTTAATTCTTTTTCAAATTTTTATCTTATACTGTTGACTTTTTCAAAATTCGAATTTTAAAATTTAAAAAGTCAAATTTAAAATTTTTTAAAATTTCAAATTTCAAAATTCAAAATTCAAATTTCAAATTTCAAACTTCAAAAATTTAAAGTTCAAAATTTAAATTTCAATAACCTTCTAATTTTAATTTTTTTTTTTCGTTTTTAATTTTTATTTGCTACTATGAACTCTCACCCCATCGCTATGAGTCTGGTTACAATTATGTTGCAGGAAGAAGAAATTACAATGAGAATAGGCATCAAGGTTGGAACAATCAAAGATGGGAGGAGCCACAAGGATTTGATCAACCCTCTTGGCGACAACCACCTCCAATGGACTATCAACAATCACCACCATATGCCTATAAACCACCTCCTCAATACAACTTTGAACCACCACACTCACAAGCCAACTACCACCATTCACCTCCATATGATCCTAACCCTCATCCACCATACCAACCACCTTATGAACCATATGAACCATATATAGAACTACCCCAATTCCAACCCAATTACTCCCAAGAACCACCACCTCCCTATGCATCATGTCCATATCCATCACCCCAAGCATCAACGGAGCAACTCAAGGAAACATGTGAAAAATTTAATGCCACACTTCATCAATTGAATCAAGCAATAAATCAATTAGCTTCCCGACGTTCGGACACTCAAGGAACCCCCATGGCTTCATGTGGACAATCTAATGAAGAACGTAGCATGAAGGAGATACTAGAAACTCCAGTGGACAGTACGAAGCATGACTTTGTACTGGAACAACTGGAGGAAGCTGTAATTATTGAAGAAGAAGAATTGGTTGAAGACTTGGGAGATGCTGAACCTCCATGGGAAAGTCAAGTTATAGAGCCTCCTTCAAAGACGTTTGAAATTGATGCTGAGGAGGGTGTACAACCCCCAAGGCATATCATGACTAAAGACTTTGAAGAGGTTAATCAAGAGATGGAGATTCAAGAAGAAGAAGCACAACCTCCTATGCCTTTGGTAAGTAGTGCAGAAGAGACTGAATTGGAAGAAATCTACCAAGATGAAGAGGTTGAAATTAAAGATGTTTGCAAAGAGGTGGAAGTTGTCAGAGAAGAGCACAAGGGAGTGGAGCCTGCAATTTCGTTAAAAATACCTCCCCCTCAGTTGCCATCATCCTTCACAACATTCAAGTTGGTAAAATTCATATCCCTTAGCTTTCTAATTCCACTTGAATATGGGTTACTGGAGACGGATGGTCAATGATAAACCCATATTTCATGAGTTCTTTTGTGCTTAATTTGAGTGATTTATACAATCCTTCACCTACTTATTCACATTAATTACATGATTTTACTTTCCCTTCCTTATTATGTGATGTAAATGAAAAACATGTTTCCTAAGCTTTAAAATTAATTAATTTAATTACCTTTATTTCCATTTGATGCCGTGATCAGTGTGTTGAGTAGTTTCAGATTTTCTAAGGCAGAATGACTTAAAGGACGGAAAAGGAAACATACAAAAATGGAAGAAGAAAGCAAAACGGAGCTTTAAGGAAAATGGTATCCACGCGATCGCATGGATGACACGATCGCGTGCCAAGCACGAATCAGCAGCGACGCGGCCGCATGACTGACGCGACCGCGCGCCTTAAGCAGAACGCACATGACGCAGTCGCATGACTGACGCGACCGCGTGGCAAGGAAAAGCTCCAAATGACGCGACCTCGTGACCCACGCGGACGCGTGACAGAGGCCACATATCAGAATTTACAGAATACGCCCCCAGCAAATTCTGAAGCCCTTTTTAGCCCAGATCCAAGTACAGACAGCATAGACCAGAGGTTATAAAGTGTGGGAATGCACCCATTCAAGGGGAGCTCGCATATTTTTACTTTTCAATGATTTAGATTTAGTTGAGAGGGAGATCTTCTCCTCTCTCTCTCTTAGGATTTAGGATTTCTTCTTGTTTTAAGAGTGACTCTCAATCCAGGTTTTATATTTCTCTGTTTTAAACTTCTCTTTTACTTTATTTATTTATTTCAGTATCTGAGTTGGCTATTTACCTTTATAATTGAATTTATGAATCTCTTCCATGTTACAGACTGTTATTTGAATTAATAATAATTGCGGTATTTTCAGTTTATGATTGTTCTCTTTGATTTAAGTTACCACTGCTTCCCATCTAAAGATATTTTTATTATTCCAGCAATTTTACTTTTTCCCCTTTTGGTCCTGGTTAAGGATTCAGTAACTCAACGTTTATTAAACTCAACATAATTGATAATCGTTATCTTGCTAATTGAGATGAACTTAAGTAATCCCAACCTTTCTTAGGAAATAAATAGGATTCAAAGGCCAGATTAATTAGTCCCTTGACTTTCCTTTGCCTTAGTAAAGGTTGACCAAGTGGAGTTTAGATTTAACTTTCATTATAGTTGGGAGAGATAACTACGTTGGACCTCCAACTTCCATTACCTTGCCAAAAGTCTGCTTTACAGTATTTATTTATTTTAATTGCCATTTACTTTATTTGTTACTTAAATTACTTGCTTCTCATCTTCTAAACCCCGATTACAACCTTTATAGCCAATAATAAGAACATACTTCCTCGCAGTTCCTTGAGAAGACGACCTAAGGTTTGAATACTCGGTTAACAATTTCTAAAGGGGTTTGTTACTTGTGACACCCAAAACGTTTGTACGAAGGGATTTTTGTCGGTTTAGAGACTATATCTACAACGCGACTGTTTTTTTATGACATTTCTTTACTACTAGCAAAAATCCCGACGTCAAAATGGCGCCGTTGCCGGGGAACTGCTAACGTGTGCCTTATTATTGGTTATTGTAAATATTTTTCTTTTGCTTGTTTATTTATTTTTGTTTTTCCTTTTTATCTTTAATTACTACTATGAACTCTCACCCCTCTCGCTTTGAGTCTGGTTCTAATATTGTTAAAGGAAATAGAAGTTACAGCAGGAATGCGTACCAAGGTCAGACCAATCAAGGATGGATGGAACCAAGAGGATCTAATCAACCCTTTTGGCAACAACACCCTCCGAGATATCCTGGACAAAGACCATTCCACAATGCATACCCAGCTGAAAGACATGGTGGACAACCTTGTAACTACCAACAAGCCCCACCCCGTGCATATAAACCATCCTTTCAACATAACCTCGAACCACCATACTCACAAGCTTCTCTTCACCATTCGCCACCATATGATCCTTCTTTACCCCAATACCAATCCAATCGTTCCCAATCACCACTACTTTCCTTTGTATCATGTCCAAGTCCAGCAACCCGAGAAGCAGAGGATCGCCTAAGAGAAACAGTAATTAAATTTCAAACAACCATTAAACAACTGGAGCAAGCGATGATTCAATGGGCTTCTAGGCGCTCAAATACACAAGGATCAACCACAGCTCCATGTGGACAGCCCAATGAAGAGCAGAGCATGAAAGAAATGCCAGAAACTCCAGTGGACAAGACAGAGCATGAATTTGTACTAGAACAATTAGAAGAAGCTGTCATTGTTCAAGAAGAAGAGTTGGTTGAAGACATAGGAGATGCTGAACTTCCATGGGAATCCAGAATTGAGGAAAACTCCATCCAGGATGCTACAGTTAATGCTAAGGAGGATACTGTACAATCTCCAAGGCAAGTCATTTATGAAGAATTAGACGGAATAATCCAAGAAGCAATTTTCCTTGATGATGATAGTCACAAGTCTAGCTCTCTTGGTGATGAACTTGCATCCGCAAGTGAATTCTCTGAGATCGAAGAATCTTCCCCAAGTGAATATGAAGATGATGCGGAGGTCGATTTCTCTCAACCTCCAATCTATGACTCAAGTGATGAGGAAGACATAGAAGACTTTGACCAGGACACAGATACAATTGAAGACCTTTGCAAAGAAGTGGAAGAATTCACAGAAGAGCACAAGGAAACAGAACTTGCAGAACCACCAAAAACACCTATCCCAAGGCCATTACCACCTAATACAAGCTTCAAGTGGGTACAATCCTTAACTTATAACTTTACTTATTCACTTGAATATGGTTTACTTGAAACAAATGGCCAGCTTAGAGCTCTCTGCGGCTTTAAGAGTAAGAGGGAAATGGCTCGTACTGAGAGCTGGTGCACAAGGTTCAATAAGGTTCCACGCTTCACCTCAAGATACATGGATTGGTATCATGCTCAATTACATGGATCACGGAAAACGTTTGGTCACCAAGGTGAGATTCTACTTTTTAACCCGCCCGAATGGAAAAATGTAGATCAAGACGGAGGCGGATTTAAAAGCAAGGCTTGGAATCCTGGACTCTATCCCGACATTCGTCGTCTCGGGAGCCTAACAATACATTTGAAGCTGTTTAGAAGCTTTGCGTGCCTAGTTTGGGACCCCGGAGGCAATTGGCATTCCAAGCACTGGTGGAGATTTTTGGACGAATTTAAACATAAGCCACCAAAACAGGATACTCCTCCAATGTCCAACTTAAGGACTTTAACTAAAAGTGCTAGGTGGGAGACAACCCACCATGGTATGGTCGCTTCTTTTTCAATTTATTTCTTGTTGATTGCTTTCATTTTTCCATTTTCATTTTAATTTATTAAACCTGGAATCATGCATAGCATTCATGTCAATCAGTGCAATCTGCATTTTTCATGCATATATATACCTTTAAAAAAAAAAGAGTGCACGACGCGACCGCATGCCCCATGCGATCGCGTCATATTGCGAGAAACACCACCCACGTGACCGCGTGACACACGCGGCCGCGTGATATATATATCGGCGTAAGGATCCAACGAACAGAAAGTTAGGCTGGAATCGTGCGGCCCTTGTGCGTTTCGCACAAATTGGCCCACGCGATCGCATTCCTCATGCGATCGCGTCACTTGCACAATACCAATCCCACGCGACCGCGTGAGCGACGCGATCACGTCGCATGGATTGCACATCACCCCGAAAGGAGACAAAGAGTTGCGCTAAAACGGCGCTGGAGTCGTGCGTTTAGCACGAATTCCATCGACGCGATCGCGCGACCCACGCGATCGCGCGACCCACGCGATCGCGCGACCCACGCGATCGCGTCAACCTTCTTTCCCCCCTCTCATGCGATCGCACGCCCCACGCGATCGCGTCACTCCCATTTTCACCCCAACCACGCGACTGCGTGCCCCACGCGGCCGCGTGGATTCGAAAGTATAACCCCCCCAGTCACGCGAACCTTATCAGTCGCGCAGCCCCCCCCACCCCCAACCCTCTTCTCCCTCTCTGCTTCTTCTCCCTCCAACCACCACCCAACACCATCCAGCCGCCACCGCGCCACCACCCAGACGCCACCGCCGCGCCACCACCCAGACGCCACCGCCGCGCCGGACGCCGCCGCAACCCCCCTCCCCTCCCTTCTTCTCCCTTCTTCCTCTCTCCTCCCCTCTCCACCACTGCCCTCCGCGACCACCGCCCCCCCACCGCCGGCCACCCAGCCGCGCCCCCTCTCTCCGCCACCCACCCACATACCCCCCTTCTTCTATCACTAACCCTAAACCCTCCCTCCGCCACTGCCCCCTCAGCCGCCACCGCGACACCGTGCCCCGCCACCGCGCCGGACACCACCGCAACCACCTTCTTCTCCGTTCTACGCCTCTCGCCTACCAGGTTCCGCAAAACGCAACCCCTTTTATCCGTTCGTCATTTTTCTGTAATTTTTTCCGTTTCTGTTCATAATTAGGATAGATAGATATGCATGTTGTAGTAGATTTTTAGGTTGTTAGGTAGCTTAGGCTCTGGTTAGTGGATCTAGGTCTGTTTACTTGCACTGTTCCTGTTTATGTTTTATCATAACTGCAATTCTGCTGTTCCTATGACCTCATTCATATGCTATGATTTCTTGCAATTGCTGCTTGTTACTCTAAATTTTCCTGTTTCTATTTATTACTGGTAACTGCAGCAAGTTTTTAATTCATATGAACTGCTATGATTGCTGTTTATTTTCTGGGATAATCCAATTTTAGCCGGAATGCTGCCCAAATTTTTTTTTTAAAATTGTTTTCATTCATGTTTTGGTTTGGCATTTTTGAACTCTGTTTTACTCTGCTTTACCCAAACCATTTCATGAATGCTATGGCAGACATTCTTATCCTCTTTGATTTCCTGGTTCATAAACTGCAGTTGTGATTCACTGATTCCAATTTTTGCTTTCTTTATTTCTATTCGAATCAGCATCACCCTGTTTTTCTTGTTCGATTATGAGTACTTCTATTTTTACCTGTGAATTCTTGTTATATAGAATTTTTCTATGCCACTTACTTTAACCCGCACTTTACTAACTCACTAATTTTATTTACTAATTTTCTTTTTCAAATTCTAACCATACTAACCCTTTTAATCTCTTTTCTGATTACTTTCACTTTCCTCTAACTTTCTAACCATGGCATATTGATTATTTTTCCATTTAACATAAATTCAATCACATTTCATTTACTCATTTTCCTTATTCTAATTCTCCCTTGACGCTTTGAGTTTCCTTTGTTTAATTGCCTATTTGCTTTCCTATTTTATCCATATCCTGATTTTCTGTTTTTCAGGATGTCTGCCTCACAAAGGAAAGGAAAAGGCAAGGCTACTAGCAAGCGCAAGCGAGGAGATTCCTCCCAGTCCATCATTGCTCTAATGCACGATTCTTCATGGCGGGAGAAGAACTTCACACAGCAGGAAAAAGCTGACCAGCTGCTCCCTGCGACTGATCCTATAAAATTTGCAAACCGATACTGTGAGCTGAAGTACCCGGCTTTTGCAAACTCCAGAAATCTATACCTGGAAAGCACTCTGAAGATTCTAGAAGCACTCCAGCAGTACACCACTGAGCAAATCAAGCAAAGGGGCTGGTTCTTTCTGGAAAGAACACTGACAGAGGTCAATTCATCTTGGGTACGGGAATTCTACTACAACTACTATCTCACTACCCTAGATGCAGTGAACCTAAGAGAAAAACAAATTCTGGTCACTGAAGAGGCCTTAGAGGACATTCTCCGGCTCCCAGCCAAGTCCAATCAGCCTGATGGTTATTCAAAGGCTGAGGAGGATATGCGTCAGATGCAGTTTGACTGGGATGCCGTGAAGGCACGGATAGCTCTCGACCCGACAGTTCCTTGGGAGATGGGTTAGGACACTACCATGCCTAGAGGGATCAAGAGAGCATACTTAAACGATGATGCTCGGTTATGGCATCATATCTTGAGTAATTATGTGATGCCGAGTACTCACGAGACGGAGATCCCGGCTGCTATGATCACCCTCCTTTGGTGTGTGCTGGAGGGTAAGGACCTTTATCTGCCACGTTTCATTCGGCATTATATGGCCAGGGTCCACATCCGAGGCACCCTCCCCTTTCCATATCTAGTTACACAGCTTGGCCGTTAAGCTGACGTGCCATGGGAGGCTGCCGATGAGAGACCACCAGCGGCGGATTGCAGGAAGATCATTCTGCACAGCCGGAACTTCTTAGCCCTGGGCCACAGACCAGCACCATTCACTGCTACTGATGAGACAGCCCCACCGTTTGCTGGACCCTCTTCCTCCACTGCTGCACCACCTACCCCTGCTACCACCACTGCACCTCCACCTGCCACAGAGCCCGTCTATCATCTGGTGCACCGCTTGTTCCGACGACTTGACCAGATGGAGCATCGCAACAAGCGGCGCTATGAGCACCTAAAGCTGATGATACGATCCGGTGATATCTCCTCCGAGCCCGACACACCATCCGAGGCATCTGAGGAGGAGGCGGATGCACCCGAGGCAGAGATCCATCCCCAGGAGGCAGCACCAGCCGCACCACAAGCAGCGGTCCCACATCAGATTGAGGCTGCGGATCTTGAGATCCCGATCCAGTCAGCACCTCCTCCACAGCAGCCAGACCCTCAGCCCACCACCACCACTGAGACTCCAGCTACCATCCCTCCCAGTGATGACACTCCTTCACACCCGGCTTGATTGAGCATCGGAGACGATGCTTCCTTTTAAGTGTGGGGAGGTCGCCATCTCTGGCGTTTATTTTGGTGAACCACTACATACTTTTTCTTTTATTTCGGATATTTTTCTGTATTTTTCTCTTTTTCTCTTTACTGTTATTTTTTGAGTACTTATACATTGCTTTTATGTATTTTTACTCTATTTTCTGCATTTTGCATCTTTAGTTCACATTTTAGCCATTTAGTTTATTTTAGTTATTTAGTTTAGTTCGTAATTCTGATTTATTAGTGGATTAATTAGTATAGTTTACCCTTTTTAGCATAAGATAGTATAGTTTAAATTGAAAAATATAAAAAAGAAGTAAGCTAGGAAATTGAACATATTAGATTTAAATCCACAAAACTTATATATAGCATTACATGATGTAGTTAAGCTGACAACATTTCATCAAGGAGGAACATTAAAACTTTAAAAGCTACCCTAATTAATTTTTTTATGAGAATAACGGGAATTTTTAACTAAACCTGCATACAATATATAAATGATATATGATGCTTGAGTTAGAGAACACACAGCCTGTGAGTCTTGAGCTTAAATTGTATGGTTGCATTCAAACCATAATTTCATTTCTGTGTGTTACATTTCTTTTTATTCTGATGTTCTTTCCTTTGCTTTAATCTATATGTCCAATTATAGCATATAGAATAGATACATACCAAGAGAATGATTGAGGCCATCATTTGATTTTAGCTCACTTACCCCAAATTAGCCTACCTCTTACATTACCCTTGTTAGCCCCCTTGAGCCTTTTAAAACCCCTTTATTCTATTTAGCCAAATTACTAGCCTTAAGCAGAAAAACAAAAGAAAATCCCAAGTGAATCCTTGGTTAGCTTAAGATAGAAAATCATGAATAGAGTTAAATGTGGGAAACCTTTTGGGAATATGGATGATAGAAAAAAAAAGGTAGAGAAGTTAAAAGAAATAAAATAAATTTGGGAAGCATGTTCATGAGAAAATCAAAGTGATTTAATTTCCATGTGCCTTGAAAAAAAAAAGAGTTATTTTTTAGCATTTAATAAAAGGGGATACAAAAGAAATTCCCCAATGCCAAATAAAAGTAATGCACATGGAATAGAAAAAATAAAAGTGAAACATGAGCATGTAACAATAAGTGGGATAATATGGGAAATTAGGTAAAGAAATTTTTGTTTTACTAAATATGTATGTTAGGTGAGATCTTAGTCTAATTAAGGATTCACTTATTAGCTCACTTGAACCTATACATAAATCCTTACCTTTACCTTGACCTCATTACAACCTCAATTAAAGACCTCATGACTTTTTGGTATGACTATATTCTATAATTGTTGATTGGTTAGATGAAGAACAAAGCCATTGAAATTAAGAATAAAAAGAAAATAGAGTGAATAAACCCAATAAACACTGAGTGACTAGAGAGTAAACATAAAATCCAGTGAGGGTTCAATAACTCATCAACATATATCTGTACTTAATTTACTAATTGTTTTGCAAGTTTGTACAATGATTTCTTTCCCATCTCATTTGCTAAAATGCTTTATTATTTAAGGGTTGGCTATATATATATATATATATATATATACATGACTCCTTGAGAATGTGAATTAACTTGGTTACATGTAAGCTTTATATATGAGTGAATAAATTAGAGTTGCATGATGCATCATTCATTTAGGTAGTTGCATTTAAATTAGGTTGCATTGCATGACATTCCATCACTTTAACCTTAATTATATACCTTGGATTTAGCATGAGGACATGCTAGTGTTTAAGTGTGGGGAGGTTGATAAACCCATATTTCATGAGTTCTTTTGTGCTTAATTTGAGTGATTTATACAATCCTTCACCTACTTATTCACATTAATTACATGATTTTACTTTCCCTTCCTTATTATGTGATGTAAATGAAAAACATGTTTCCTAAGCTTTAAAATTAATTAATTTAATTACCTTTATTTCCATTCGATGCTGTGATCAGTGTGTTGAGTAGTTTCAGATTTTCTAAGGCAGAATGACTTAAAGGACGGAAAAGGAAACATACAAAAATGGAAGGAGAAAGCAAAACGGAGCTTTAAGGAAACTGGTATCCACGCGATCGCATGGATGACGTGATCGCGTGCCAAGCACGAATTAGCAGCGACGCGGCCGCATGACTGACGCGACCGCGCGCCTTAAGCAGAACGCGCATGACGCGATCGCATGACTGACGCGACCGCGTGGCAAGGAAAAGCTCCAAATGACGCGACCGCGTGACCCACGCGGACACGTGACAGAGGCCACGTATCAAAATTTACAGAATATGCCCCCAGCGAATTCTGAAGCCCTTTTTGGCCCAGATCCAAGTACAGACAGCATAGACCAGAGGTTATAAAGTGTGGGAATGCACCCATTCAAGGGGAGCTCGCATATTTTTACTTTTCAATGATTTAGATTTAGTTGAGAGGGAGATCTTCTCCTCTCTCTCTCTTAGGATTTATGATTTCTTCTTGTTTTAAGAGTGACTCTCAATCCAGGTTTTATATTACTCTATTTTAAACTTCCCTTTTACTTTATTTATTTATTTCAGTATCTGAGTTGGCTATTTACCTTTATAATTGAATTTATGAATCTCTTCCATGTTACAGACTGTTATTTGAATTAATAATAATTGAGGTATTTTCAGTTTATGATTGTTCTCTTTGATTTAAGTTACCACTGCTTCCCATCTAAGGATATTTTTATTATTCCAGCAATTTTACTTTTTCCCCTTTTGGTCCTGGTTAAGGATTCAGTAACTCAACGTTTATTAAACTCAACATAACTGATAATCGTTATCTTGCTAATTGAGCTGAACTTAAGTAATCCCAACCTTTCTTAGGAAATAAATAGGATTCAAAGGCCAGAATAATTAGTCCCTTGACTTTCCTTTGCCTTAGTAAAGGTTGACCAAGTGGAGTTTAGATTCAACTTTCATTATAGTTGGGAGAGATAACTACGTTGGACCTCCAACTTCCCTTACCTTGCCAAAAGTCTACTTTACAGTATTTATTTATTTTAATTTCCATTTACTTTATTTGTTACTTAAATTACTTGCTTCTCATCTTCTAAACCCCGATTACAACCTTTATAGCCAATAATAAGAACATACTTCCTCGCAGTTCCTTGAGAAGACGACCCGAGGTTTGAATACTCGGTTAACAATTTCTAAAGGGGTTTGTTACTTGTGACACCCAAAACGTTTGTACAAAGGGATTTTTGTCGGTTTAGAGACTATATCTACAACGCGACTGTTTTTTTATGACATTTCTTTACTACTAGCAAAAATCCCGACGTCAGTCAACCATGCGATCGCGTTAACCACACGACCGCGTCACCCAGATTTTTGGCAAAAAGAGTTTCGAACAGAGAGTTGCGCGAACGCGAGGCTGCACTCGCGCCAATCGCACAAACCAGTTCACGCGATCGCGTCACCCACGCGTCTGCGTCGCCTAACCTTATTGCGCACCACGCGACCGCGTCACCCGCGCGACCGCGTCGCCAGCGTCGCACAACCTATCCAGATTAGTGCCAATTTTATTATCTTTTCTTCTCTAATCCTAATTTTCTATCTTTTCTTCTTTTTTCTCTCTCCTTTCTTACTTTCTTACTTCATCTTTTTAACTTCTCATCCTTTTTCACTTTCATTTTATTTTATTTAATTCATTTGTATACTTTCATTCTCTGCATTTTAATTTAGTACATATTTTTATTTTCTAAAATTATTATTTTTTTCAATTGGTGTTAAATTTTCTTTAACTGTTGCATTTTCTCTTGAATTATTTTGGGTGCTTAGTGACTTGTTTTATTCTGGATAGGTAATATTATTTATATCAATGCCAATCTTTTATACCTGTATTACTTTTACATTGACATGAATTTATATTATCTCTCCTTACCCACACTCTCTTCCCTATTTCTACAAATTTTGCACCACTGGCATGCCATGGCTTCTATTGTTTTCTCACGTACATGTTGAAGCTTCCATGTAAATGAGACCCTTTTCATTTGGCATTAACCCACCCATACTTCATTTATTTTCTTATCTCTATTTCTGGGTTACTTTTCTTCCCTTTTTCTTTCAGGATGGCCACCACGTAAGGAGAGGAAAAGCTTCTAAATGGGGAGACAAACAAGTCCATCAGCACAATCCTTGGAGAAAAACATCAGTTGAAGAAGACCCATCCACTTATACATCTTAGCATGCTCCGAGGACGGTGCAATCTTTAAGTGTGGGGAGGTCGATACCGATCTCCATGGGTTAGTTACCTTCTTTTCAACACCAATACTCTATTTTCTTAATTTGTTGATTGTTGCATTTGCATGTTTATTTGATTTTATGCATTTAGTTACTACTTGGTTGAAGTAATATTTTCTTTTTTAAGAAATTTTTATAGTATTTCACTAATTTAAATCAAAACTTGTGTTAAACTTGTTTGAAGTTGTATTTGGAACATGGTTTTTGAGCCAAAGAACACACAACCGTGAGATTTTGAGCTTATTTATATGGTTACATTATTTAACCATAAATATTTTATTCTTGTGTGTTTACTTCTCTATGATTGCAATCTTTGCTTTGTTCCATTCTATATGTCCACTATTTAGTGTATTTACATGCTTACATATGATTGAGGCCATATTTGATTATTAACTCACTTATCCCAAATAAGCCTACCTTTTACATCACCTTTGTTAGCCCCTTGAGCTTTTAATCCCCTCTTGTTCTATAACCACATTACTAGCCTTAAGCAGAAAAACAAATAAAAAAAAATCTCAAGTGAATCTTTGGTTAGCTTAAGATAGAAATTGTGCATCAACTAAGTGTGGGGAAAGTGTGGGAACATGGGTTAATAAGGGAATGTATCATGTTTCTAATTTATTTGAATATTGGGAATTTGGGAACCTACTCATGAAAAACCAAAATAGAAAAATAATGAAGAATCCATGTGCACTGATAAGTTATGTTTGCTTTTATGATTCAAAAAAAATAATAATAAAAAAATAAAAAAATATATAAAAAAAGAGAAAAAAAAGAAAAGAGAAAAAGAAAAAAAGAAAAAAATTATATGTATAATATAAATAAATAAATAAATAAGGGGACAAAATTACCCCAATGCTAAGTTAATGAAAATATCAATGCACATGTGATAAAAGTAAAGAAATATTAAAATTTGGTACATGAGTATGGGAATCATACAAAAGTGGGAATTATGGGTAGCTAGGTATGATTTTAAAGTTATATAGAGTGTATGTATGTTAGGTGAGAACTTAGGTTAGTCAAAGATTCAAAATTATAGCTCACTTAGCCATATATATATATCCTTACCTTTACCTTAGCCCTAGTACAACCCTGAAAAGACCTCATGATGTTTGCATTGGTATACTAAATATTTGTTGATTAGTTAGATGAAGAACAAAGTTTAGAAAGCATGACTAGAGAAGAGTAGAGTGAATTACCCTAGACACTTGAGAGATTAGAGTGATATACACTACCAGGGAGGGTTCAGTGCTTGATTCTATGTTCCCTGCTTTCATGAGCTGTCTTCTTACAAGTTTACTTGCTTTTTGTTGTACGATTTGAATTAGTGGAAACTGATTTATGTTTGTCTTGGAGAACTTATTTGCTTTTAACCAAGTAGATAGAAACATTTTGCATGTAGTTGCATTCATATAAATAGGTTGCATTTCATACCATTCCTCTTCATTCTTTATAGCTTCTCTTGAGCTTAGCATGAGGAGATGCTAATATTTAAGTGTGGAGAGGTTGATAAACCACTATTTCATAGTTTATCTTGTGCTCAATTGAGTGGATTTTATCAACTCTTTACCCACTTATTCATACTATTTGCATGGTTTTACATTTGCCTTCCTAATTATGTGCTTTGATTGAAAACATGCTTCTTTGGACTTATAATTGCTAATATTAATCCTCTCTTATTACCATTAGATGCCTTGATACGTGTGTTAAGTGTTTTCAGAGATTACAGGGTAGGAATGACTCAGAGGATGGAAAGGAAGCATGCAAAAGTGGAAGGAATACAATAAGTTGGAGAAATTACTAAGCTGTCTAGCCTGACCTCTTTGCACTCAAACGGCTATACCATTAGCTACATAGGTCCAAATGACGCGATTCTAGTTGCGTTGGAAAGCTAACGTCCGGAGCTTCGATTTGATATATAATATGCCATAGTTTCCATGATGCTAGGCGACGCGATCGCGTCATTCATGCAAATGCGTCGCAATGACGAAAATCAACGTGTTTGAATTCGCAACCAGCGAATTCTGGGCTGTTTCTGACCCAGTTTGCGGCCCAGAAAACACAGATTAGAGGCTATAAAGTGGGGGAATGCATCCATTCATAGAGGAGGCTATTCATATTCACAATTTTAGGAGTAGATGTAGTTTTGAGAGAGAGAGGTTCTCTCCTCTCTCATAGGATTAGGATTTAGGATTTCTCTTAGTTTTAGGAGTGACTCTCAATCCCAGGTTCAATGTTCTTTTAATTTATACTTATCTCTTACTTTCAGATACTTTAATGCTTATATTAGTTATGTTGCCTATTTGGCTTATGCTACATTCATGTTATGATTTTCTTAATTAATATTATTTGAGGTATTTCAGATTTAAGATTGCTTTGCTTTATTTATAAATGCTTTTAATTCAATTTAGATATTCTTCCTTTTGGCTTTGGTTAAGTGATTGGTAACGCTTGAGCTGTCAATTAAAACAGTGGTTGAAATTGGGAGTTGCTCCAATAACTCTAGTCTTTCCATAGGAATTGACTAGGACCTGAGAATTAAGCTAATTAATCTACTTGATTTACCTTCATAGTTAGAGGTTAACAAAGTGGGATTAAAATCCAATTCTCATCACAATTGATAAGGATAACTAGGATAGGAATTCTGATTTTCATACCTTGCCAAGAGTTTATTTTATTATTATTATTTTATTTTTCTTATCACTCAACATACTGCTTCCTTACTTTCTAAAACCCCTAATTTACAAGATTCATAACCAATAATAAGAACATACCTCCCTACAAATCCTTGAGAAGACGATCCAAGGTTTAAATACTCGGTTATCAATTTTAAAAAGGGGTTTGTTACTTGTGACAACCAAAACGTTTGTATGAAAGGATTTTTGAAGGTTTAGAAACTATACTTGCAACGAGGATTTGTCCGCAAATTTCTAGACCACGCAAAAGTTCTCTCATCAAGGAGCTTTAAAGTCCTTTGGGATTTTAGATTTCATGATTTCTTTGGTGAATGGGTCTTGATCTCTGTGGGAGTTGTCATCGTGATTGGACTGAACTGTTTTAGCTTTGAGGTCGGCTTCGAGCTTTAGGAGTTTGTCTTCTAACTCTCGGAGTCATCTAGTTTCTCTTCGGAGGTCCCTCTCAGCTTCGCGCTGGTGTTCTGCTTCTTTCTCGAGCTATTTGAGACGTTCCTGTTGAGCTTGTAAGGCATCCAGAACTTCTGTATTTGATGAATGCTTTTCTCTGTTTGGTTGAGGCATATCTTTTGGTGTGATGTCCGTGTTTTTATGTGTCATTCTGTTTTCCAAATCGGAGTTGTGGTCATTGTCATGGTCATTTGCCATGGTGATGGGATGACTTCCAGGTTCCTCGGCAACGGCGCCAATGTTCCGAGGGTTACCTGAAACTGAAGATCGATCTCAGTCGAGATCTGCGGTAGTGGCCGGAGTTGCCGTGTCCGACTTGTGGGCCTTGGTAGTGCTGCTAATCCTTGGTCACCGGAGGGTGGTGGTACCTGCAAGAGACTCTGATGCTTAAGTTAGAATGGGCTTTTAGCAGGTATTCAGTGTAGAATCAAAGTATGAGTTATACTTGGGTACTCCAGTGTATTTACAGTAGTATGGGCTGACCTTTCTAAATAAGATAAGTTAGTTATCTTATCTTATCTTTAAGTGAAGTCATCTTATCTTTAAGGAGAACCGCCTTTATCTTTCTAGGCTTTAGCTGCCTTAAGATTGGGCTGTGTCCCCTCATTTGGGCCTGCTTGGGCTTCTTATGTCGATTGGCCGAACTCTTTTGAGAAGACGTCGGGGATCCTGACCTGAAGAGGTCAGTCGATTTGTCTTCAATCAGCCCAGGTCGGATAGCTCAACCCAGGGTATGAATACTGTTGTTCACGGATCCAGAATCTCCGCGTTTTGGGGTTGTTTATCCCCCTTCGTGTGGTATGCCTCCTTTGGTGATGGTGGAGGTACGAATTCTGCATTCTTTGTCGGTGTAGCTTCTTCGAGTTCAGAGGCATGGTCATTATTAAGTTGGTTGCTTGCCATGGTTGTGGGATGACTTCCAGGTCCCCGGTAATGGAGCCAATGTTCCGAGGGTTACCTGACATGCTGAGGTCGATCTCGGACGAGATCTTCTAGTTTAGTTGAGCCTACCGTGTCCGACTTGTTAGAGCTGAGGTGCTGTCGGTCTTTGGCCACGGGTGGGTGGTGGTACCTGCAAGAGACTCTGATGCTCGAGTCAGTATTGGCTTTAGGCAAATTTTCTGTAGAATTGGAGTATGAGTTATACCTGAGGGTTCTAGTGTATTTATAGTGGAATTAGGTGACCTCCTTTGGGGGAGATAAGACTTTATCTTATCTTATCTCCTCATCTGGTGGTTAGGCCTTATCTTTTGGCCACCGCCTTAGCAGGTGATGACATTCTATTAATTTGGGCCTCACCAGGCCTTCGTCGCTGGTTCCCGACTTCTTTTGGGGGAAGTCGGGTTGTGGGCTAGATTCGTTAAGAGATCGGGTTTTTGGTTTACTCGACCCAGAGTTCGTGCTCGGCCAGGGTATGAACAATTAAGGGGAGGAGCTCTATTGTAATTCACATGATTGAATGAAATTCTTCATCTTCTCAATCCGCTTGTTGTAGCTAAGAGATAACATCTATGTTTATTTTGATCTATTCACTCCGGAAGGGGGTTTAGATCCATTAAATTTCTATGTGAGCCTCGGAAGGGGAATCATAGAAATTAATTTGGAGCTCTATCTCTCACAACTCTCTTGATCAACACCATTTAGGAGGAATTGAGATCTTGAGAACTTGTGTGGTTTATGGATAAGAGAAATGCACTTAACCTCTTCTCATGACAATTAGATCAAGGAATTGGCAAATTAATTGTGTTTAGAGAAATTGGGTTACCAAGGAATTGGGACTCAATTAATTACAATCCGCCATAGATCTACTTCATATGATTGAGAATGAAGTTGAGACCCATTGATTCATGATGGATTATGATATCTCCAATCCCTAATGAATCTTTCTCTTTGTTGTTCTTCACCTTGATTTCCTTGAGTTCACTTTACTTGCTTTGAATTTACTGCTTCCTTTAATTCCCAACACCCAAATCCCCTTTACATTTCATGCAATTTACCTTCCATTATCATTTACGTTCTTGCCTTTACTTTCTTGTCATTTAAGCTTTAGCTCATTTAAGTTTCTTGCTATTTACGTTTCAGTTCTTTAGTTTCCTGCCATTTACATTTTGCCATTTACTTCCAGCACTTTAAGTTTCTACAATTTATATTTTGTTCATCAATTTTTACCAAACCTTCCAATATTCGCTTAACTAGACAAATCACCCAACTAAAGTTTCTTGATCCATCAATCCCTGTGGGATCGACCTCGTTCTTGTGAGTTATTACTTGACGATTCGGTACACTTGCCGAAGGGGATTTGTGTTGTACAAATTCCCGCTTATCATGTTTTTGGCGCCGTTGTCAGGGATTAATTGTGATTAACAAACTACCAGTGGTTGATTACCTAGATTAGACATTTTTTCTTTTGTTTTTATCATTTAAAATTCTTTTAATCTTCTATTTTCTCTTGCTACTAAGGTGTTTGTGTTATTGCCTCACTAAGAACTCCTTATCTGTGATATAAGGAATTTCAATTTTTTTTGGTGATTGTGTTTTACAAAAATTATATGGAGTTTACTTCACATTTTGATCAATCATATCATATGGGATATTGCCCACCACCACAAAATGATTCAAGTCATTATCCTAATGGTGGTTGGGAATATCACCAAGAAATGATAGATTATGAGCAGTCAACCCAATTGGGATATGCTCCAAGGCCACAAAATGATCAAGAAAATTTCATGGGATATTGTCCACCACTACAAAATAATTCATGTCATTATGCTAATGGTGGCTGGGAATATCAACAAGGAATGATAGAGTGTGAACAATCAAGTGAAATGGGATACCTCCCAGGACCACAAAATGATCCATACTTTGATGGATTCAACAATTACTCAAGTTGTGGGTAGGAGGATCAAAATCAAAGAGCATTCAATAGTCCATACTCCACTTGTCAAGAGCCATCATCACTTGAGCGTGCCTTTAATTCATTTATGCTAAATTGTCCAACCTCGCCTCCTAGTTTTTCATATGAAAATTCTCCACCACTTGACTATGCCTCAACACAAAATTCCTTCCAAAATCTATACAACTCATTTCACCAACCATAAAATTCATTTTACAACTCACAAAACTCCTTTCATACTCTTCAAAATGACTTCACCATAACACGTACATATCCACAAAATCATCCTCAACCTTCATTTCTTGAGCTAGCATTTGAACAATACCTTCAAAAATCCATAGAATCTTGGAAAGAACAAGAAAGCCTCTTCAAGAAGATGGATGGGCATTTAGAGCAAATAAGGAAAAACAAAGGATTACTAAGCAAGGAAGATGAAGACCGAATTGTAGGTACGAAGGAGGAATTGGAAGAACAAGAAAAAGAGGCTCCGATAACAAGTGAAATTCCAATGAAGAAGGATGTTGTGGAGGCATATGAGCCAAGGATTCCATATCTACAAAGGCTACTTGAGGTGACAAAGCAACATTCAAACTCACTCCCAAAGGAAGTAATGCAAGATCTTACAAAAGAAAGGAGGGAAGACAACCAAGGGGATCTACATCCCCATGAAGCAGAGAGTTGCATGAAGGATTGGTTCATTGAACCATCAATTCAAGAAGCTCTTGATAAAGAGGAGACTCCAGCCATCACACAACACCTAATTCTTGAGATCAAAGAACTGAAGGCAACCAACAAAAGCACCAAAAGGAGGATTGTGACCAAGATACAAAGGATAATATCCATGAAGAAGAAAAGGTCAACCACAAGCAATCCAACCCCTGATCCAACAAGCAAGTTCATTCAAGCCAATAACAAGAGAAAGCTTGTTGGTAAGAGGCCAAAACAGGGGACACTAACTCGCTCTTCTTTACCCTTGAGGTCATTGATCTTAACAAACTGGAAGAAGAGGAAGAAAGTCATGAACAACATGTCAAGCTAATGACATTAAAAGAGCGCTTGTTGGGAGGTAACCCAAACCGTAGGTAACATTTTCTTTCTTTGCTTGGTTTACTTTCAAATAAATTGGCATATGATTGCATTCTAAGTTTGGTGTTCCCATGCAACAATATGATTTTCAATCTTCACTGGGTCCTTGCATCAATTTCAAATGAAAGTGTTCACATTAATTTTGATGTTGCCACTTATCTTTTATGCAATGTATCATGCACATCCTCTTGGTTTTGCAATCACAATGTCTATGTTTCTTGTGCCTCTATTGTATCCTTAATTCTTGCTTGCTTAAGCACATGCATTACTTACAATTCAATGTTTAAGACATTCATGACCCATCATAGACCTCATCACCACTGTTTTAATTATTACTTGAGGATAAGCAATCATTCTAAGTTTGGTGTAGGAAGAGGAATAATAGGAGAAAAAGGACAACAACAATGAAGATGAACTACAAGGTGGTAAAGTTCCTTTTTTCTCTTACTTATTTCCAGCATTTTAAATTGCATGATTGTCTTCTATTTTCTTTGTATGTATGTGTGACTACTCCTTGTGAATAAGCATAGCTTGATGTTTGAATTGTAACATGTTGCTATGACATTATGACTACCATCTTGAGTTTTGTAAGTCAAAGTAAGTGAGTATCATGATCATAAACAAACAAGGTAATTAAAGAAGAAGTTAGCATGAGCTTATAAGTATTGGGAAGCTAGCATGGCTATTGTTGCTCAATTGCATTGGAATTTATTTAATTGAAGTTTTCATCTAGGACATTTGATGAAATTTTTGAAATCATGAAAACCTTAAAGAAGCAAATGTAATTAAGGAAAGAAAAGAAAAAAGGAAAGAATGAGAAAGCTGAAGGCTCTGAGTACCAATGTCAATTCATTTATTAAGTACTTGTGGTGTTTATGTATCAAGTAAAAAGCTTGAAAATAAAATACTTAGAGTCAAAGCTAGGCTCAAGTGCAAAGTACTCTCTCAAAGCTCAAGGCTCTGAGCATCAATGATTAGAGAGTAAAGAAAAGAAACAATTGAGCTAAAAGAGTCCTCTAATTAAATGCTTGTGATGCTTATGTATGAATTGGTAATACTTGAAAACAAAACATTTAGAGTCATAGCTTTCAATGAATGGTGCAAAGCACCCAAAAAGATAAGCTAAGAAGAGCATGAAAAGCTTGTTTCAATGAATGAACAAAAAGAAAAGATTTCATGAAATGAGCTAGATGGAAAGATCAATCATTTAAATATCCTTTGTGATTGTAGCATGCATAAAAAACTAGCTAACCATGAACATTACATTACTATTCTTCTTACCCTGGATTTTCAAACCTTATTGCATGATTCTCTTCTTGCTTGGGGACAAGCAAGGTTTAAGTTTGGTGTTGTGATGACTACGCATCATGTTATATTTTTCTATGCTTTTTCACCTTTAACTTTCACTAATCGTGCTTAATTATTGAATACTTTTGTGCTTAAATCATAAATTACTTTCAATTCTTTGATTTGGTTTGAATTTGTAGAAATTAGTGGAAAAGGAAGTAAAAAGCACAAAACAAGCATGAAAAAAGAAAATAATTTCAAGGAGAAACAAAGGAGAAGCAGAGAAGAAGAAGAGGCCATAGAGTTAGTGGCCAAAGTTAGCCCACTAACGCTATGGTTAACGATGCCAAGGAAGGAGGAAGCAACGTTGGTGGCCCAAGTTGGCTCACCAACGTTGCCCATCAACGTTGGCTCAAGGAAGGAGGAAGCAATGTTGGCTCAAGGAAGGAGGAAGCAACGTTGGTGGCCCAAGTTGGCTCACCAACATTGCCCATCAACGTTGCCAAGAAAGATGGGAGCAACGTTAGTGGCCTAAGTTCACTAACGTTGCCCACAAACGTTGCTCCTGGCAGCCTGACTGTGACTTCTTCAAACAAGAATAACTTGAGCTACAAAGCTCCAAATGAGGTGATTCTAATGGTAGTGGAAAGTAGGAATCTAGAGCTTTTCAAGAATATATGGAACTACATGGTGGACACTAAATTTGAGGGAGAAAACTTGTCCCGAAAGTGCAAAGATGAATATAGTATCAACTTGTAGTAAGGCCAGCTGACCTCTTCACCTTCCATGGAGTATAACTCGGGCTTTAGAGCTCCAAATGATGCGCTTTTAATGGCATTGGAAAGTAGACATTCAGGGCTTTCTAAAAATATATAATAGTATGGGATGGACATTAATTTTGAGCTTCAAAACCTGGCGTTGTGAACACTGTTAATGTTGGCGTTAGTGGCAGCGTTAACACACTAACGCCAGCAATAATGCCAGCGACCTTGTCCCCTTCAAAGGCGTATAACATGAGCTACAGAGGTCAGATTGAGGTGCTTTCAGTTGCGTTAGAAAGATGATGGTCAGAGCTTTTCAACAATATATAATAGTCTATAGTGGGCATGAAATTGGAGCACAAACAATAAGCATCTTTAAGCCCCAAAAACACCAAGACCAAGTCGATCCGGAACCTCAATTTGGATCAAATATTTCACTCCAAACTTCAAGCAAGAAAGCCCACAATTATCAACCAATCAAGGCCACAAGAAGCATCTAGAATAGTTTATTTTCATTTTATTATAATTCTCTTTTAATTTCATTTAAGTTTATAATTTAGGGGAGTCTATATAAAGGCTTTAGTTTCATAAAATAGGGGGAGGGGGAACTCTTGACGGGGAACACCATCTTGGGAGGGGTCTTCGGACCCTCCCCTCATACACTCCTCTCCTCTTTCTCTTCTTTTCTTTCTTTGTAATAGTTTAGTTTTCAATATTTAATTTTCATTTATGAATCTTGAATTTTCATTTTAATTTTGAATTCCTAATCCTCATCTTTACTTTCTTGCACTTTAATTCTTATTTGAGAGCAATGACCACTTACTTCCCTATGCATTTGGGAAAGGAGATCTGTTTTAAGTTTTGATTGAATTGATGTTTATTTCTTCTTCCCAATCTGCTTGTTGTAGCCAAGAGATAACTCCCGTGCTTAATTGATCTATTCACTTTGGAAGGGGGTTTAGATCATTGAATTTCTATGTAAGCCTTGGAAGGGGAATCATAGAAATTAGTTTGGAGCTCTATCTCTCACAACTCTCTTGATCAATACATTCAGGATGAATTGAGATCCTGAGAACTTATGTGGCTTGTGGATTTGAGAATAGAGCTTTACCTCTTCTCATAAACAATTAGATAAAAGAATTGACAATTGTTTGTGTTAAGAGAAATTGGATTGCCAAGGAGTTGGGATTCAATTATTGCAATCCTCCATCGCTTACTTCATATGATTGAGTTTGAGATCCATTGATTCATGAAGAATTAACATCTCTAATCCCTTATGTTTTCCATCTTTACTTTCTAGCATTTTACTTCTCTACACTTTAAATTTCTTGTACTTTACTTCCCTTGCACTTTACTTTCTGGTTACTTCTCTACACTTTACAATTCTTAGCATTTATCTTTCTTGCACTTTATTGCTTTCATTTATGTTTATGCCATTTACATTTTTGCTACTCAACACTGTAACCATATTTGTCTAACTAGAATAATCAACACACTATTGATTGCTTAATCCTTTAATCCTCGTGGGATCGATCTCACTCTTGTGAGTTTTACTACTTGATTCGACCCGGTATACTTGCCGGTAGTTATGTGGATATATAATTTTTTTGTATCAAGTTTTTGGTGCCGTTACCGGGGATTGATTTAGATTGACGACGATTAAGTGGGTGATAGTCTAGATTAAGCACTTTTCTTTTATTTTTTTAAGCATACTAACTGTTTGACACTTTGTGTCAGCTAACTCTAACACACACTCTAGCAATAGAGTGATCATTTTGCTTTTGGCCTATCTTTGTGTTGTGTATACAAGGAGGGAAACCAAGAAGAAGAGAAAAAGAAGAAGAAGAATGAAGGACGTCAAGCTAGTGACGTTAAAGAAGCACTTGTTGGGAGGCAACCCAACCAGTGGTAATTTTCTTTTCTTAACTGTTTCAATAAGAGAGTTAAGTGGATTCCCCTGTATTCCAAGGAGTTAAGATTGGTGTTGCACACCAAAGTGAAGTCATAGGTGAAAATTCAAGGGTAAATGTGTGATGCTAAGTTTGGTGTTCCACCACAGATTTCATTGAAACATACTGCAACCCTCCAAATAGCATGATAGTCATTAACTCCAAAAAATCATGGAAACCACTTAACAGTTGTTTACTTTCTAGGTCATAGTTTGCTTTCTTAATAAAAGCACATAATGTTTCATGCATATAATCAATTTGAAGCATAATAGAACTAAGAAAGGAACTAAGTTTGGTACGCACACCAAAACAAGTTCAGAAACCTACAAACATACATGCATGCTAACCATTTTTCAAGTGCTTGGGGAACAAGCAACTTCCAATATCTTTGCAGGAAGTCATTCAATCTCTTGGACGGATCATGTACCATCATCCAAGGAGATAAAGAAGAATACAAAAGCTATTGATGATGATGACAAAAAGGAAACAAGAAGACACCAAGAGGTTGTACTGTTACTTAATTATCCAGTTTGAAGTGCTTTAATTGGAAGTGCAATTATAACCCTATTGATTAATGTCTTTTTAATCATTATTCATTTGTATTAGGTTGATTTTTATGCTATTTTGTGTTGCTAGTTTGAGTGCTTATATCATTTCATCTTGCTTGAATTGTATGCTTTGTTCCCCATGACTGAATAAAAGAAAATGTTGTGAAACAGAGAAAGAGTAAAAGTCCATTTAAGTAGAAGATAGAATAAGGTTATGTGATGGTGCATGCTTGAATACTTAGTAAGTGCACTAATAAAGTTGAAGGGTAGAATGTTCCCTTAAGTATGAACTTAGTATGCCTTATATGAGACCTTGGTAAGCAAAAGATCCTTGCAAAAAGAAAAGATAAAGAATAAAAGAGAAGCCAATGTTAGTGGGACAGCGCTAACGTTGGCAATAGAAAGAAAGAAACAAGGAATAAGCTAGGCACCAATAGCTTGACCCTTAAGATATATGCTTGTGGTGCTTTTGTATTAGGATCTGCTTGGATGATTAGGTTCTAAGGAGTGTTTTAACACTTGGTAACTTGGGTTGACTAACCCGGGATTATCAATCAAAAGTCCATTGTCAAAAGCAATCTTACTATAAAGCATTTAGTAACCCAAAGAGGTGTTGGGCATCAATGTCTCTAGGATTTGATTGCAAGCCAAATGCCTGTGGTGTGTATGTGTTGAGGAGAGGCTTGAGTTAGTAAGTCTGTGGGGTGCTTCAACACCCAACACCTTGAGCCAACTGGGTCGGGAGTATTGACTGAAAGCTTACCATAAAGAGTTTCCTCAACACAGAACACTAAGCTTCAAAATAAAGAATAAGTCTTTAACAAGAAAAAGAAAAAGCAACAAGGATCAAAGAATAAAAAGTTTCATAGAAGCAATAGAGTGAGTGCTTAAGGGGATGTTGTAACCAGGAAACTAATAAGTTCATGAGCTTCAAAGATATCATGCATGAAACCCCATGAACTAGGACTAAATATCTTCCAATAATGACTTATATCTATCTCTACTTTCATTCATTCTTTTTATGCTTTACTGCTTGCTTGATAAACAAGATTTAAGTTTGGTGTTATGATGCCTAGGCATCTTTGGCTAGTTTCAAAAGCCTTTTTCATTAGTTTTTACTTGGTTTCATGCACTTTCTTAGGCAATAAGCAAGTATTTGGATGAGTAATATATGTATGTCTTGATTCAATCAAACATTGTTAATTATAAACATTTTCATAAGATTAATGCAAGAATTACTTGATGAAATGAATAATGCATTATCTTGTGATTATGGCAAGGTTTTGATGCATTTGTTTGGTTGATGATAGGTAAGGAGAAGCAAAGCAAAAGCAAGGAAGGAGGAAGCAATGTTGGTGGCCCAAGATGGCTCACCAACGTTGCCTATCAACGTTGGCTCAAGGAAGGAAGAAGCAACGTTGGTGGCCCAAGTTGGCTCACCAACGTTGCCCATCAATGTTGCCAAGGAAGAGGGGAGCAACGTTAGTGGCCTAAGTCGGCTCACTAACGTTGCAAAGGTGACAAGCAACGTTGGTGGCCTAAAGTTGGCTCACCAACGTTACTAGCAAAAGGGAGGTACCAACGTTAGTGTGCTAACATTACTTAAAGTTAGCACACTAATGTCTTCGATAAATTTTCAAGTTGGAGCTGGAAAAATTGCTAGTGTGCGTACGCACAAGAGGAAAAATTGCCGGTGTGCGTACGCACAAGGCATGATGCGGATGCACAACAGGAAGAGTGTTGGTGCACCAACGTTGGTGACCAACGCCAGTGGCAATGCTCCAATGGGTTATGCATGCAACATTAGTGCCACCGTTAGTACACTAACGTTGGTGACTAACGCCAATGCTAACTCTCATTTCAAATGGCACCCATGCAAGTATGGAACATTAGTGAGCTAACGCCTATGTCAACATCAGAAAGAGCCACTCCTAACTTGCTTCAACTAAGGCCAAAGTCCACATCCAAAGACTTGAAGATTGATCTGGAAAGTGTATAAATAGGATAGATTTTGAAGTTAGAAAGGAGGCTGGGAAGCAGGGACCCTAATTGGGAAACCCTGAGATCATTTTCTTTGTACTTTGTTTTACTTTCATGTACTTTTCTTTTCCTTTTGATTTTGTTGAGCAATGATGAACTAAACCCCACATCATTAGGGGGAGGAGCTCTATTGTAATTCACATGATTGAATGAAATTCTTCTTCTTCTTAATCTGCCTAATGTAGCTAAGAGATAACTTTTATGTTTATTTTGATCTATTCACTCTGGAAGGGGGTTTAGATCCATTGAATTTCTATGTGAGACTCGGAAGGGGAATAATAGAAATTAGTTTGGAGCTCTATCTCTCACAACTCTCTTGATCAACACCATTCGGGAGGAATTGAGATCTTGTGAACTTGTGTGGCTTATGGATAAGAGAAATACACTTAACCTCTTCTCATGACAATTAGATCAAGGAATTGGCAAAATTGATTGTGTTTAGAGAAATTGGGTTACCAAGGAATTGGGACTCAATTAATTACAATCCGCCATAGATCTACTTCAAAAGATTGAGAATGAAGTTGAGACCTATTAATTCATGATAGATTATGATATCTCCAATCCCTAATGAATCTTTCTCTTTGTTGTTCTTCACCTTGATTTCCTTGAGTTCATTTTACTTGCTTTGAATTTACTGCTTTCTTTAATTCCCAGCACCCAAATCCCCTTTACATTTCATGCAATTTACCTTCCATTGTCATTTACGTTCTTGCCTTTACTTTCTTGTCATTTAAGCTTCAGCTCATGTAAATTTCTTGCTATTTACGTATCAGTTCTTTAGTTTCCTCCCATTTGCATTTTCGCAATTTACATTTTGCCATTTACTTCCAGCACTTTAAGTTTCTGCAATTTATATTTTGTTCATCAAATTTCACCAAACCTTCCAATATTCGCTTAACTAGACAAATCACCAAACTAAAGTTTCTTGATCCATCAATCCCTGTGGGATCGACCTCACTCTTATGAGTTATTACTTGACGATTCGGTACACTTGCCGAAGGGGATTTTTGTTGTGCAAATTCCCGCTCATCAACCATGCCCTTTGTTATATTGAATTTACTTCGAAGAGAGACATTATTATTGCCTTAAAACCAACCAACAACACAGGGATAACTATACTCATCTTCTTTATGAGCGTAGTTCATACATTACCAAATCTTTCGCTGAACGGTGGACCGGGTATTATTCTTAATACAATCACACCTTCGACCAAATCAAGAGCTTATCAATAAAATATGTCCCAATTGCTGAAAGCTCACCAAAAAGGACTTCAAAAAGGAAAATCAAAGCTGCAGCACAGCAAAGACATCCAAAAAAGAAAATCCAAAAGGTTTCCACAAAAATCTCTAAAAAGGTAAACCTTTGATCGAACCTTTTCTGAATCACTTTTTACCATATTTATTCAAAGATCCCTTATTTTCAAACTTTTGATTATTATCAGATTCAATCATCAAGTGAGAATTCTTCTGATGACAATAAGACTCAAACAAACATCTTTGCTTCTTCCAATGAGTCAGATTCAGAGGATTCCTCAACAGCTGCAACATTTCCTCATCTCATTCGAAGGAAATCTATTCAGGTATGCTTTTATTGCTTTCATATTTATCATATAAACCTAAATTTTTTATCTCATAAATACTTTAAAATTTTAGGCTGAGAAGGTCGCCCAATCTATATCCTCTTCTTCTTTCATCCTTCAATCAAAGAGTCAAGAGGACCAGCCAAGACCAGAACCACAAGGATCTCACTCTTCTACTCAAACTATGATCTCAGTCGAGCCTATACAAATCATTCTCCCATCAACGACTGAAGCACCAACTTTAGTCGATTTAACTCAAGAACACCTTCCGCTTCCACAAGGACCAACAATTGAGAATCCTCCTTCTCCAGTCAATACTGATGCACTCCTTAGGTCACCCATTGCACTAGACCTTGATTCACCCATTCGAGAAACCGGAGACATCATCTTTCCCCAAAAAACACCAAGCCCAGAAAAAACCATTGAACTTTCTTCTTCACATGGTCCTGAACCATCGACTGAAATTCCTGATGTTACTTCTAAACCTTCTGATACTGAACTGGCTAAGCTTGTGGCTGTTATAACACAGATTGCAAAAGAAGATGAAGTTCCTATCTCAAATCCTGCCTCTGAAGACCAATCCACATCCGATCTTCCCACTAAGCTTAGCCAACATAATCTCCAATAATTAACCACCATCTTGATGCTCCTGACACATACTCCCACCGAATGGACTAATCAGCCAAACTTGAATTCCCTTTTATATGACGTTCTAAGCTCTTCTCTCGAATTCCAAGTCCCTCCTCAATTTTCTTCCATAATAAAGAGGTTTATAAAGGTATTAAATAATTGCATCATCATTCAAGATAAGTTGCAAGAGACCAAGGAGAGAGTAGTCAAGATCAAAACTGAATCAGAAGAGATTAACATGGCTCTTCAGCCAATGAAGCAATCATGCCAAGAGTATAATTTGAGAATTACTCAAGCCATCAACGTTCAAGCCTATTTTGACAAACGAAAGGAGGATCTCAAAATAGAACTAGCCTGAATTGAACAATAGCTGGCTAGAATTCAAAAAAGAAGAGCCGAATTGGCTAAGCCCTTTGCTGCAGTACAACACAAGCAACAAGAAATCTTCAAGGAGCTTTGCATAGCAGAAGCCAAACAAGAAGAAATCAATAAATAGCTTGACAAGGCTTAGAATGAAGAACATGAACAAGTCAAGGCATATTCTACCCTAGATAGTGAAAGGGTTCAACTCTATTCTAAACTTCAAGAACTTTTGGCACCTTTCATTCCATCAGTTTGAAACTTTTAATATGTATAACTTTCCCTTTCGTTTAATATATATATATATACTTCTAGTTTTGATCTTCCATGCATTGATACTGTTTCAAGTATTTTTAATTTATTAACTTAATCACGTTTCCTTAATTGACATCTTTAATTTGATACGCATTCCCAGAATACAAGTCAATCACTTGAAAAGGTCCTTCCCAATTACGAGACCATTTACCAAGAAATTTCGATTTCTTTTGAATTGGGAATATAACCTTCAATACCAACTCCCCTATAGTAAAACACTTCTCTTTTATTCGACGATTATAATTTCGAGTAATGTTATCTTTCTGCTGAATCATATTCTCAAGTGCTAGAATACGTTCTAAGTTCAAGTCATTCAACTCATCATATATTGCATTCCAATAATCCTTGATCGGCAAGTCATATTGCTTCATTACTATCAAGGAATTAAGATTAATTTCCAATGGCAAAACTGCATCGTGACTATACACCAACTTATAAGGAGAAGTACCCGTTGCACCTCTAGTGAGTTTTGGTAAGCCCATAACACTTGACTCAAAGTCTCATGCCAAGTTCGAGGCTTACGACCAATTTGCTTCTTAATCAAACTGATCAATATTTTATTTGCTGCCTCGACTTGCCCATTAGCTTGTGCATAATAGGAAGTCGAAGTAACCATATTAATATTTCTCGAAGCTGTAAAATTCTTAATACGTTGACCAGTAAACATAGTTCCCTGATCAGTACTCAGAGTTTGGGGTATCCCAAATCGATGAATTATATATTCCTCAATAAAGTCTATAATTTCATTTTTCCTGGCCTCTATTAAGGGAACAGCCTCGACTCATTTCGTAAAACAATCAATTACCATCAAAATGAACATATGATTTTTCAACAACGGTGGGTGTATTATTCCAATCAAATCCAAAGTCCAACCTCGAAAAGGCCATGGTTTAATAACCGAATGTAATTCGGAGGCTGGGATTTGTTGTATCACCCCATGTCGTTGACATTCCTGACATGTTTTCGCATAATCGATGCAGTCTTTAATCATAGAAGGCCAATAAACCTGATTCCGTTGGAGTACCCACTTCATTTTTATTCCAGCTTGATGAGCACCACAAATACCTCTATGAACTTCTCCCAAAGCAATATCTTTGTCTGATTGACTTAAACATCTAGAAAGTTCTCCAACAATACCCATTCTATATAACTCATCGGCTAATAACACAAAATTCATTGCATTTAGCTTCACTTTCCTATCTACTCGAATATTAGGATCTTTCAGATACTCAGTGATGGATTCTCTTCAATCATCATCATCCCATTCATCTAAGGCTAAAGCCTCTCTTTCATCAATGGGCACTAAAATTTGACAAATCCTTGCTAACTTTTCCAACATTCCAAGGAATACTTTGTATCCCGATGCAATTTGGGCTAACTCATTAGCAATTTCATTTCAAACCCTTGGAATATGAACCAATGAAACATTTCAAAAAGACACCAGCAACTCCCATGCTATCAAAAGATACTTTTGTAACTTCTCATTATTACATTTGAATTCTTTTGATAATTGCTTTAAAACCAACTGAGAATCTCCAAATATCTGAATATCTAAAGCCCCTTTACTAACCAAAATTTTGAGACCCAATACTAAAGCCTCGTATTCAGCCACATTATTCGAACAAGGGTACTTTAATTCGATGAAAAACTCCGATCGAACACCTTGTGAAATAATTAGAATTCCTACCACAGCACCATCTTTATGCTTCGAGCCATCGAAATATAACTTCCAAGAGCCAATAAGTACATCAATCATATTTGCCCCCTGGTCATTGGGATTGTTCGAATGATCCACTAAAAAATCCACAATGACCTAGCCTTTCACAGCCTTAGCCAAAATGTATTGCAAGTCAAATTCTGTCAAAGTCAACATCCATTTTCCTAATCGACCTCTCAACATAGGATAGGATAACATGTATTTGACTAAGTCAGTCTGTGCAATCACATGCACAGTTTTTGCAACCATATAGCACTTTAATTTCATACAGGCATAATAAAGAGATAGACACAATTTCTCAATAGGTGAATATCTTGTTTCGATATCAGTTAACCCGCTACTAAGGTAATAAATGGCTCGTTCATGTCCTTCCTCATCATCTTGAGCCAACATGCATCCAATAGTATTCATGATGCTACAATATATAATTTTAAAGGCTCATAAGGACGAACAGTCACCATTACCAGTGCTTTGGACAGATAAGCTTTAATCGACTTGAAAGCTTCTTGATGCTCGTCTATCCATGTAAACCTTTTGTCATCTTTAAGTTTTACTAAGGGTGCAAATATCCAAGTTCGACCTGAAAGGTTTGATATAAACCTTCTAAGATAATTAACCTTTCCAAGAAAAGATTGCACTTCCTTTTTCGACTTAGAATGAGGTAACTCTAAGATTGCGTTAGCTTTATTTTTATCAATAGAAATCTCGTTCTTGTGAACTACGAACCCTAGAAAATTCCCTGCAGACACACCAAATGTACATTTTAAAGGATTCATTTTTAATCTTTTTTCTCCGCATTGTGTTAAATTCCTGCCTCAAATGATCGAGATGTTGATTTACAGAACTTGATTTAACCATAACATCATTGATATAAACCTCCAGAAACTTTCCAATGAACTCATGGAAAATAGTATTCATGGCACGTTGATATGTAGCACCAGCATTCTTTAGAACGAATGACATAACCACCCATTCATATGTTTCCAATGCTCCAGGGCATCAAAAAATAGTTTTGGACACATCATCTTCTGTAATAAAAATTTGGTTATATCCTGAATAACCGTCTATAAAACTCAAGATTTCGTTACCTGCAGCAGAATCAATTAACATGTCTGCTATAGGCATAAAATATTCATCTTTAGAGTAGCATTATTTAAATCTCGAAAGTCTATGCATACTCTCAATTTTCCATTCTTCTTCATAACGGGAATAATATTCGAGACCTATTCCACGTAACGTGAAGTTCAAATGAACTTTGCTTTAATCGAACGTTCAATCTCTTGTTTAATCTTTTGATTAATTTCAGGGGCAAATCGTCGAGGCAATTGCTTTACTGGTCGAGCAAATGGTTTTAATGCTAATTGATGTTCTACAAGGGAACGATCCAGACGAGGTATCTCATGATAATCCCAAGCAAAACTGTAACACCCTAACTTTTAGCACCTCATGATCGTACTAAAAGCCTAGGTGTCACGTACCTCTAGACCTTTTTATTCTGTACTATCTTTATTTAATATTGAGCCTTCACGAATACGAACCGATACTTTAATCAAGAAATCGAAAGGAGACTTTATTTTAAATCACTTAACCATAAAAGTATATATATTCACATAGCTTTATATACATAGATTTATGTCAAAAAACCTCAATTACAAATTCTACCCCTTTAAAAACCAAAACAAAAAATGACGAGGGAAAAATAGAATCTAACAACTTAAGTCATAAACATAATCTTCTATTCTCCTGTAGCTCCGCACTAAACCTTCGCACCTGTAGCTGAAAGGGGTGGAAATAGAGGGTAAGAACTGGGGAGTTCTTAGTAGGGTCGGGGTTAGAAGTTAAGTTCATTATCCAAATTTAAAACTCATATTTTCCTTATAAAAATTTCATGCAAAATAACATTTCATATATTTCACCGCTTACTAAGAAATCATTTTAACCAAAGCTTACCACTGATCCTTCCAGTCACGGTCTTTGACCCAAATCAAATCAACTCGGCCTACGGTCCAATTCAATACAAATCACCATCAAAACTCAATCACAAAACAGAATCAATCATAGGCACAAATAATGCAAAACAAACATAAATCAGAGAGCAATTACAAAACATAGAATCCCGTCACAAGCACACACAATCATAGAAAACACAATCACAACAAGTATGCACAAACATGTTTGATGCATGTCTAGTCCTATATAGGCCATGAGCTCATGTGTCAGTTTGTTGCTTGATTTCTGACACTGGTCCTGAGATAAGCTTTTGTTCCACCATTCTTATCTCAGCCAACGTCCCCTCCATGAGCGTTATGCATCGCCGTCCTCATGGGGGAACCTTCCTTCCAGTCTCTAGTGAGAGTTACACATCGTCGTTCTCACTGAGCCGTCCTTATAGTATCAAGTGAGCGTTACGCATCGTCGTCCCCACTAGACACTTGGCAGTAAGGCCCAAATAACACTCAATTTCTTTTCATTCTTTGCTCTCTACTCTACTACGGTAGAGACTCCTTTAATTAATACCTTCTTTTCTATATGCTCTACTGTGGCAGATGTTCATTAAAATCTTTTAGTCTTTACTCTCTGTTCTCCTGTGACAGACAGTCTTTTAAAGTCTTTTTATATTTGGTCTCTGCTCTCCTGTAGCAGATATCCCTTTAGTTAATACATTCTTTTCTTTTTCATCTTTCTCTTTTATTTTCTTACTTCTTTTCTTTCTCTCTTCTTTTCTTCAATATTTTAATTCTTTATCATAACTCAACTTCACATTCTTCCCTCGCCTTTCCTTAAGTATCTTATGGAAAAGAATTATAAAGTACTTTAATTAAGTCTGCGTTCTCTAAAGCTTTTAAGATCACTCTGTTTGCTCTTCTCTAACTTATAATAATATTAATAATATCTATACTACATAATATTCTCAATAAAATAATAATAACAATAACATAAATAAGATATTTTAAATAGTAAATAAATAATATATATCTTTTCTTAAAACATAGTTTGTAAAACCTTATTTTTAAACTTTTATTAATTATTTTCTAAATCACGAACTTTTTAATATTCTATTTTCAACCTTAATATTTTATAAAATTATATTTGAACCCTCACTTATTTTTATATTTATAAAAATAACCCTGAACTTTTATAAAATACCCATTTTACCCTCCGTACTCTATTTATTACCCAAAATATCAAAAAACTTATATAATTACAAATTGTACCTCGATTTTTATATACAAATACAATGTTACTCTTAAAAAATAAATTTTAAATATTAACCTTCCTTTTATACCAAAACCGAAACCCTTAGCCCTTCCCTTTCAACATATTACTTGTATTTTAATCCGTTTTCGAGTCTTTCGGTTACCAATTTTTCTCAACTTTTAATTTAATCTTTCAACCACCAAATCTCATAAATTTTCTCAAAATAACACATCACAACAGTCCCAAAACCATTAAAATAACCACAACTGAACTGTTTCTCATAGCCAAACCAACAAATCACAAGCAACAATAATAATTCAACATAAACTCATTCAAACTCAAACAATAATTAACCAAATCAACATTCACTTATCAAATTCATATTTAATTATTATAAAGTTATGAAACCCTACCTCGGTACAGAAATCACAACAACGAAAACTCCGGAGAAGCTTTTTGACCGAGCCACTGAAGAAGAATACGTTAGAAATTATCTGTGCCTCTTAGAACTCCAATTGGCTGAACTCCAAGGGAAGAGGAGCTACGTCACCGTCAACTTCTACCAAAAAAAATTAATGCCAACGTGTAGAGGAGGAGGATACAAACACTTTTATCAGATTAGATTTTTTTTTGGAGTTACGGATTTAAAGAAATCAGGCTTGAAAGCTTTGAGTTCATGGAGGTTTCTCGTTTCTCTCCCTTGGTTTCTCTTCCCCTTATTTTTCTTAAAGCACTACAAGAAAATAAGCTTTTTCCATGCTTTTAAAGTGTGACGATAGCTTTTCGCCACATTTTTTGAGCTATCGGTACGCTTTTGAAAGGGTCACATCCGCCAGTATGCCGGTTGCTCTATCGCCACACTTTTGTGGATCTATCGACACGCTTTCTTTTTTGCCACGCTTATGTCTCTTGTCACGCTTAAAAGCGTACCAAAAAGCTCACATATCGCCACACTTTTGAAGCACCCCAGATTGTTTGTTTTGGTTATGCTTATAAAGCGTTCTGATAGGGTAAGATATGGCTATGCTTGGTAAGCATGGCTATTTATAACTACAGAAAGATACGGGTACGCTTATGAAGCGTGCCAATAGATGAGGTTATGGGTACACTTTTAAAGGGTGCCTGTTGAGGCCAATAGTAAGATATAGCCACGCTTTTTAAGCGTGACCATAAATTAGGTCAAAAAAATTTTTTTCATTTATTTAGTGCAAAATTCATATATAATTTTAAAATCATAGACCAATTTTACATTGTATATATCAACAAATCCATCATATATATAAACTTCCCATAACAAAAACCTTATATATAAACTTGTCACCACAAAAGTAGACTTTGATCACAAAGTACCAAAAATCAAAGTCATAACAAGAAAATAAGAATTATAATGTCAGGTGTCACATATCTATTTTCTTACACTTAGTTACAAAATATCAAATTTCATGAGTAGTGTGTTCATCCATTATGAGCTCCATTATTTTTACCACTACCCTGCAAAGAATCACAAAGAATCTATGATGATTATTTGTAGCGAGAGAATGAGGAATAAAAAAAAACCTACTTGGCTTAAAGGGAAAGGTTGGCGGGGCTAGCAGCAATTTTTAACAAATAACAATATAGATAATAGATATGGTTAGGGAAAGCCTTTGCTAGAATAGAAAATACAGCAATTTTAGCTTTAAACAAGTCTAAATAGATTAACAATAATAGCAATAGCAATAGCAGTCAGTAGTCAGCGGCCACTAATAACTCAAACCCACAATTTGAGTGCATAAGATCAAATAAATAAATAAATAAATAAAGCACTTAATATAGTAGAATAATTTATCATGTTCCTATTTTGACAAATATTACTTAATATACTAGAATAAAGTATGTAAGCCAAAAAAATATTTTCCTTCCCTTTTTACAATAAAGGATGAACTCTAATCTTTGGTCTCTTATTTGGATTTATGAAAATGACTCCAAAAGTGTTGAAGTGGCTTTTTAGAGAGAAAAAAAAATTAAACCTAGTCGTGATAAGGTAGCATTTAAAAATATACTAATTTTTATCGTCATTCAATTTGATTTCATAGACTATACAATAATAATCAATTTGTACAAAGCCTAATATAGCAAGAGACAGAAATCTCATTCTAATTAATTAAGGTATAACTTCTATTTATGGCCTAGCTAGTAGCATCAAAGATGAAAAATTGCTTCTCTGTTGTCCCAAATGGATCTCATTACTCACATTTAGTTAGGACCCCAACAAGATAAGTACATGACTATTCTTAATAATGAATTGAATACAAAATATTTTGTAAAATTTTATTAACTTGGTCAAAAATTTTAGGTCTATATGATCGAAATTCAGTATATGGTTTTCTTTTAAAAAAAAAAAAAGAAGAGGAAGAAGAGAGAAAGAAGAAAGCCACTAATCAAACTCTTATCAGATGCAGTGCTTTGTTTTTATAAGAAAAATTACTAAAAATCAAATAAACAGAATGTCATAAAAATTCATGTAAATCTATGAATAACTACACAACAACCGAATGGAACATATATAACCTGAAGTGCAACCCAATTCTTGATGGCTCCAAAATAGTTTCCAAGGTGAATTGACCCAGTTGGCTGCACTCCTGAGACTACCCGTTTCCTGTGAGAGAGAAATAAGAAAACCATATTTTGACATAACCCAATTAATGAGGCAAAAAGAGAAAAAAACAAATATTTGAACTCAATTGAGCATTAAAATAATGAAACTAAAAAGAGAAGAAAAAAAGAGTGATTTTTACTTGAGAGGGGTTGGAGGAGTGATCATGTCTGGAGATGTAGAAGGTGCGGCGGTGGCAGAGGAAGCGTAAGAGCGGATAGAAGCGAGTAATAAGCGAGAATGAAGGAGGGTTGAAGTAACACACAACCTGTTTGTTGAAATGAAAATGAGAATAAATTGAGAAACACAGAAATATATAAGTTTAAAAAAAGAAAGAAAAGAGAGTGTGTGTTTATTTGTACAGTGAAGGAGCAAACAAGTGGTTGGACAACTTACTTACTTACAGGTACTAAGAAGTTGAGATGCAATTAATGCAAAATAAAAATAAATGCAAGTTGAGATGAATGCTATATCATTGAACTTAACATTTAAAACATTTATAAGTTAATATTCATGAAGGCAGCAGCACAGCCACCGGGAACACGATAATCAACCAAGGCTAGATTATTACAAGAAAAGTCTTTATAAGGGAAGTTTTAGGACAAAACAAGGACCTATCGGTTCACTGCGTGTACCAACATATCTCATTAGTATATTTGATATTCCATTATCTAATAAGATGCGGACTTGAACAGAAGCTGAGCAAGCTACTGCAGCAGCAGCAGCTGCTGCTTGTGCTGCAGCTGCCTTTGTTGCTCTTTTTGATAAACTACCCTTGGGAGGAACAGAAAGTCTTGGGGGAATTACTGATTCCAATATAGCAAATCTGTCACGGCATGTATCCCAAGCAAGAAGCCTTGCAGTTCTAGAGTCAACAATTGACCAATCACTAGCCATGTATATAGAGAAGTAAGGAATATCTGGCCAAACAATTTCAACATACCTGCAAATATTTGTGCATTCAGAAAACAACAACAGTACTGATATTTAACAAACAAAATGCTTTTGCTTAACCATATTAAGATAAAAAGAATATAAACCACAAAACATTAAAAATAAATTTTGAATCATAATAGTAACAGTTTTATGTGTTGTATATTCTATAAAGAAACACGAAACCATCTGTTACATTTAAGACTTAAAAACATTAGTTAATTCAATTGAATTACGGAAATAAATTAAAAGTAAGAAAGAACTTACTTCCTAGAACTGCTCACAGAAAGAACAAAGTATGAATCATGTGGAACAGGCGTACTAATGTGCTTCTTCCCCTGCTTCACAGGCAATGGTTCAAAAAAATCTCCCTTTGATCTTCCAATTTATGACAAGGAGCTATTATTTCCAAGAGATGGATTTGTTGAGTTGTTTAACTAGAAATTCAATACCTTTAGTTCCCTTTCAACTACAAATACAATAGAATCCTCTCTGCTATCTGATGGTGTTGGTAACGGAGCTACAGGTGGAAGAGATCTAGGGTCAAACTCGCAGATAATAACACCAATATTGAATTTAATAGATGACAATAATTGAATGTAAATATTTAATAGATGTCATAGAAGCTCTACAACAGCTGGTAGATTCAATAGAAACGACAATAATTGAATGTAAATATTTAGTCATCACTTGCTCTAACTAAGTTATTATAAATAGCCAAGTTCTCATCCTTCTACATACACCAAGAATAATAATTGAGACGCAAAGGCAACTACATTGCAGAAAACTCTCAACTCGTCACACTTTTAACATCTAATTTTTTTAATTAGTTTTTGGCATCAAATGCTAGTGGGAACAAAGTTTTTATTCTTTTACATTGTAGAGAACTCCCAACTCACTCAGATTCTTCCAAAAATTTTGTCAATTCAGCATTATTATAGAGCTGCCATATATTTCTTTTACATTAAAAATAAAAAAATTATAAAGAACAACAAAAGCAAGCAACCATCATAAAGGAAAAAATTTGTTGAAGGTTTAAGAAAACAATGTATCCCATGTTTGAAAATTCTGAAAAGTGGAACTGAAAGGTGATTTACAACGAAAATGTAAAATTTTCAAATCGCACACTAGCAGCGGTAAAATTCAGGGAGTAACATACCATATGATATCTTTTTTCAAAATAAAAATAAAAGACATATCACTATAAAGTTATAAAGAAAAATTTTACCCAAATGCAGCCATATTCATAATAAAATTTTAAACTAAGATACCTCAATAATTTGTTCACCACTCTTGAGACAGTTTCTACCAATAACACAAACCGTTCCACCAGAACCTCTACCAGTGATCTTTGCTCCACATAACGCCGTGTCTTCTGCTTTAGAGGCTGCACTATGCTGCACCTCCTACACCAAGTGTACAAGCTTATCTATTGCGTCGGACCCAAGTCCGCAAGCACTGTAGCTATAGTCACACTACAAATCATAATTAGTTAGAAGCCAAACTATTATCCTTCTTTTTATTTTAGTTTTCTTCAATTCAAATAACAGATGCATTTCAGTTCAGCTAACTATATTTCGAACAATAAAAAAATAACTTAAATAACTAGAAATACATAATACAATTCTCATCTCTACAAGCAACAATCATATCATCATCATATACCGGAAATAAAAAATGCACAGAAAAGAACCCTATGCTAGTGGGGCATTTAAATAAGTTTTCAGAAAGAACTTCAAAGATAATACTCAGCTGATGTTGCAATAATAATAATAATAATAATAATAATAATAATAATAATAATAATAATAATAATAATAATAATAATAATAATAATAATAAACAATTTTCAGATTCAATAAATCATTCAATCGCAATCGCCATTCCAATTTCGAAGTTAGGGAAGAAAGACATACCAGTGTTTACCATGCCGATTGAGGGAGAGACAGCAACGATTGAGGGTTCCGAATCCAATTGTGAGAGACAGAGATCGCTGAGAGAGTAGGAGGGCACGGCGATGCATTGATGATGCGACAGAGAGAGGGTGAACGATTGAGGGTTCCGAATCCAACGATATGGGCACGCTTTAAAAAGGTAACTATTGGAAGACAAACTAGCCACACTTTTCAAGCATGCCGGTTGCCCTCTATGGCCACGCTTTTCAAGCATGGCAAAAAAAATATGACCAAATTTCAAATCAGTGATCACCCTCGAAAAAGCATGCTAATTTTTCTCTATGGGCATGATTTTTAAGCATGACAAAAAAAACGTGGCCACCCTCACAAAAGCGTGGCCACCCTCACAAAAGCGTGGCTATTGACCACTTTTTGCCATGCTTTAAAAGCGTGACAAGAAAAAAGTGTACCGACAGGCCTTTTTTCTTGTAGTGAAGTTAGTTCGGTGGTGAAAATTAAAGTAATGAAGGTGATTGATGATGATTCATATTCAAGTGTTATTTGTTAATAAATAAAGAAAGTATATGTGTCATGATCTTATATACATATATAGCCACGTTTATTTCTTTTGTTTGTTCACTTTGAGCTTCGGCTAAGTGAATGGAACCAATAATAATAATAATAATAATAATAATAATAATAATAATAATGATAAATCGGCAACTAATAATATATGAGTAATTCTTTTTCTCTGTCCAAATTATTTTAGAGTTAAATATATATGAGTTACTAGTATAAATGACATTAGCAACATAACAATAAAAGATATATAGTGAAGCATTAGTAAAGCCAAGTTCACTAAAGAGTACCGATATTTACTCATATCGGTAGATATTAAGCTCGATAATCATATTATTAACTAAACTCTATTTTTAAATTAAAAATATCAATAAATCAAATTAAAATATACATATAATTTTCATTACTTATAAATTACTAGAATTATAGTTTTAACTATGTAAAATATTTTATCATAACATATATATATATATAGTAAAATAATTTTTAAAATTAAGAAACTCCAATTTATAAAATAAATTATAACTTATTTATATTTAAATTTTAAAAAATGTAGGTCGTTATAAAACAGTCTTTAAATTCATGTAAAAGATTAAGTAAGTCTGTTCGACATGGTTCCACAAAGTTCTTACATATATAAGTGATTCGAACATCGTCATCTAATCCTAAAGTAACTTCTTCCAATGGATCTTGTGACTCAAAACTTTTTGTAACTTTGTCATCTTTTACCGAATATTTTTTGAACCCCAAAGGTTCCAAATCATAGATGCAATCAAAAGATAAATCAACAGATTCATTGACACTGAAACATACTTCATTATTAATCAATTCAACAACTGAGTTATTTTCAATACAATGAACTTCTGCTATGTCAACGGTAGTTTGATTGATAATATTATTAAAACTAGGAAAACAAAAAGAACCAAAGTCATGACTAAATTCGATCAAAGCAATCGAATCTATACTACAAATTGAAAAGGATGAAACTACATTTCTAGATGATTCAACTTCACCAGAAGAATCATTTTTATTTTCAATAGAAGAAAAATTACTTAAATAACTTCTTAAAATTATCAGATAATTTGAGACGTTTTGTTCATCAGCCATGTAAGGATGTCTTTAAATAACCTCTTATGCTGAGCAATCCCAACCAGTTGGAGGAGCGTCAAGTCTTGGATAACGAAGCTTCACATTTAGGCCTTCTAAAGTTAGAAAATAACCTTCACAATTGTAAGAAGTGAGAACCCTATCAACATTCAAAGGCTTTCATTTAGGACTATACACTCTGAAATTGACATGCAATTGCTCAACATACAAATTTGAATCAGCCTTAACCACTTCAGGCTTCCCTTCGTCTATCCATAAAAGGACACTCTGATGCACAGTGGAAGGTACTGCCCCAACTCCATGGATCCAATCACACCCCAACAAAGCGTTATAGCTAGCCTTCGATGACACCACCACAAAGACAATGTTTCAATCAGAAGATCCCACCTTCACCCCAAGGGTAACCAAACCTTTTGCAGGGGTAAAAACTCTGCTATAATCGGTCACGGAGATATTAGTGGGAATCAAATCATCATGATGCTTTTCCACCTTTACCAGCATTCGTTCCGGCAGTAAACTAATCACTACCCCTCCATCGACCAAGACTTTGTTGACTTTAATTCCACTCATCACCGCTGTGACATGCAGAAGACGGAGATGAGATTTTTGTTTCTCAGAAGGTCTCTGGAAATAACCCGGCTCATCCTCATATCGAATGAATGAAAAACCCTCCTCATCATCCACATCATAGTCCTCATTGGGGTTTCCCTCATATTCTCCCAGGTACTCAGTCGAAATTATCGAAATGGCACTCACCATTTCATCATCACCTTCTTCGAAAAACTCCTCGTCCAAATCAGCTTCTTTCTCCTTAGCAGCTTCTTGAGTAACTACCACTGCCATATGGGCTATCCAAGGGTGTATTGGTAAAGATTTTTCTCAATAAAATTGCGTTACAAGTATAGCTCTACCAACAACAATCCTCGGGCATCAAATTTAGAAGAGGGATTTGGTTGTCACAAGTTCAATCCCAATAGAAATAACCGAAGTATTCAAACCTCGGGTCGTCTCACAAGGAATGGGCAAACATGTGCTTCAACATTGGTTAGAAATCCGGGATTGTGAGTTATGAGCATAAAAATAAATGGGAATCTTAACAAGCAAGTAATCTTAGATTGCAAGAAACTAATTCAAATAACTAAGCAAGATATGAGTAAATTCAAACTAACAACGTAACATTCAATATGATTCTATTCTAAGCTAAACAAGTAACTATAACTAAAGCAAGTAATTGGAGGTTTTGGTTTTCAAATATGAATAATAAAAGCAACTCTTGGCTAGGCATGGAAATTGAGGTCACCATCCTTGTCTAATAACCATATCATGACAATTATGAGGAACCAAACTCATTAAGTCTACTTTTATACTTGAAGTACGTCAAATGGTTTGGTCAACATCAATCCATAAGTTCTAACCTCACTACTAATTGAGTTAGTAGAAGGTTAGCGTCAATGGTTATCAAATTGACCACTAAGGGCTCTCAAATCATCAAATCCATTAGACCCAATGACTCAAGTTTACCCAATTCCCTTGACCTAGGCCAAGAGTAAAGAGAACTACTCCATAATCAAGGTAAACATTTCATCAAACAGATGGTAAGCATTAACAAAAGACATGTTCAAAATAAAAATTAAATTGAAATCAACAAGTACCCACTAACAATTATCAACATACAATTATCCAAACAACACAATTAAACATAGAAATCATCAATATAGCATCAACAAGTCAAGATTCACAACATTCATGAAATGGGTATAAAATGACAATTGATAAGAATTCATAAAACTATCACAAGATATAGACAAAATTATACTAGGAAATTCAAATTGAACAATTAAAACTAGTAATTAACAAGATCCAATTCACAATTCAACAAGGGAAGATCAAATTAAAACTAGATCTAGAGAGGAACAAGGGTTTCTCTCTCTAGAAGAACAAAGAACCAAAAACTAGCTAAAATTGTGTCTTAGTGTAAAATGGTTGATCCCCCCCCCCCTTTTTCCCCTAGCATCCTTCGGTCTTTTCCATGCAGAAACAGCTTGAAATTGGGCCTGATGAACCTCAGAAATCAGCAGGCACGATTTCCTTTAATGAGGTCACGTGCAGCTTCCCATGCGTGCATGCCATGCGTGCGTGCGCGCCGATTGCTTTTGCGATCCACGCGTGCGCGCCAAGTGCGCGTGCGTGTCGATAGGAATCTTCTGATCCTCGTGGATGCGTCCATCCTTGCGCGCCGCTTCTAGCCAACCTCATCCACGCGTGCGCGTGGAGTGCGAGGGCGTGCCAGTGCTGCTTTTTCCGAAATTTCAAGTCTTCATGTTCCTCCCTTTTGTACATGCTTTCTTTCTCTCTTCTAAGCCATTCCTACCCTATAATTCCTGAAATCACTCAACAAGTACATCACGGCATCGAATGGCAATATAAGAAGATTAAAATATGGTAATTTTGAGGCAAAATAAGCATGTTTTTCATCATGGGGCAATATTAGGAAGTGAACACAAAACCATGCATTTCTTGTGAATAAGTGCGAGAAATATTGACAAAACCCCCCAAATTCTACACAATATAAACCACAAAATTGGGGTTTATCACCTTACCTTTATCAAGTTTAGTCGGGGATGGAATCTCCTTCGAATACGTTCCCCATCAGCAGGGAAGACAACTCTCGAATGCACAGAAGGAGTTGACCCTTTGACCTTATCACCTTGAGACACCTTTGATAACTGGCGTCCTGATAGATGAGAATTACACCAGTTCGGAATTTCTCAATAGAAAATCATCACTTCGTTGCAAGTATAGACCAAACCAGCAATTAACTCCCACGATCAAAGTTTAATTCAAAAGATGTCACAATCAACACAAAATAACCAGGAGTTTTAAATCCCGTGTCATTCTCCCTAGGAATTACTATGAAATATTCAATTATTAGCTATGAGAGGATTAGAGGTTATGATAGCAATTGGCAAGAAAATTAAAAGGCAAGAAAGTAAATAAGCATGCAAGGAATTAAAAGTCAAAGCAAATAAATCAAAAATAGGAATTTAAGTGGCAAAAAGGACTCTTGTCAAGGATTGAGGAAATAAGGATTCCTATCCTAGTCATAGACCACAAACGTATGATGATTATGAAGAGTTAATCCTACTTAGTCAACCCTAACATCGAGATAAGTCAAATAAGCATAATTGATCTCAATCCATAAGTCCTAGCCAACTTACTAATTAACTTAGTGAAAGACTAGCGTCAATGGAAATCAAATCAACTAACTACTCTAATATATCAATCAAGAATAGACATCAATGACTCAAGGTCACCAAAGTCCTCAATTTCAAGCCAAGAGTGTGAAAAACTACACTAAAACTAAGCCAAGCATTTTATCAAACACTTGGTGTGCATGAAAAGAAAATCTCATTAGATTGCAATAATAATAAATTCTAAAGCTACCAAATGCAAGAAATTAATAATAACAACTCAATTGAATAACAATAAACATAAAAATATCAAATTGTTGTAAATGAAAATTAAAATCAACAAGGGTTCATAAACATAAAAGTGGCAAAATTGAGAAAATAACAACATAAAGTAGGAAGATCAAGACAAGAGAGCATGAAAACATAAATGAAACTATATTAGAATAAGAATTAAAGACAAAAATTAAAGAGAAACTAAACTATGAACCCTAAATTCTAGAGAGAAGAGAGAGCTTCTCTCTCTAGAAAACTACCCTAAAACATGAAAAAACCTAAACCTAATTGCTCCCTCTTGTTTCCTCTTGAATTCTGCTTGAAATAGCTCAGAAAACGAGTTGGATTGGGTTCTCGAGACCCAAAAATTGTTGCCAGAATTTTGCATTTAATGAGGTCACGTGTTGGGACTTGTGCGTACGCAAAGATGTGTGCATACACGCACACTTGAGGATTTTCACTTCGTGCGTACGCATGACTGCACGAACTCCCAATCGTGCGTACGCACGCATCACTGTGCATACGCACACTTGCTGAAAAGCTCCAACTCCATTTCTTTATGAATTCTCTACTTTTGCATGCTTTTTCCTCACTTCTTCAATCCATATTAGCCTTGTAAGCCTGAAATCACTCAACAAACACATTAAGGCATCAAATGGAATTAAAGTGAATAAAATTTAGCAATTAAGGGCCTAAAAATCATGTTTTCACTTTTAAGCACAATTTAGGGAGAATTTACAAAACCATGCTATTTCATTGAATAAATGTAGGAAAAGTTGATAAAATTCACCCAATTAGAGTAAATAAATACCATGAAATGTGGATTTATCACATCCATTTCTTCCTTTTCCCCTCTGATTCCCTCTGGCTCGACCACGGAAATAAGGGTACCGACCTCGAGGTCTTCGATGGCCCCAAGGTGGACTTCGTCTATAATTGGCATCCATGTTTTTGAATTCCTGACAGTTTTGAATCCACTGTACACCTAAAGCTTGAGAACAAGTCAACGGCACAGCAGCATTTCTTTGAGGGCCTCCAGAACTCTGCCCTTCTATTCTTCAAATTGGATGCTTTTGTCGAGCTTGCTCCTCTTTATGGGCTAATTCGTTTTTCATCCTCTCCTTCTCAAAAATTGCTGTAGCTTCAGTATCGAAAACTGCATTGTATCGGGGACACAGAGATACGTCCTGATCCTTCAATTTTTGTTGCATCAAAAATTCTAGCAAACCGTCTCCCACACTAGGGTAACTGATCGAACATTAGATTCAAAGTCTCCCAAGGCCACATCAAATTCATATGCCAAACCAATCATGTTTACAGCGAAATATGGTTCAACAAACCGACTCCACTATCGAAGGATCAGCATCAACCTTCATCTCTTTCTTTGCATCGTCAAATTTCAATCAATCTTCCATAATCGCCTCTTGTATCAAGTCCTTGAAAGGGACACAATTGTTAGTCAAATGGCTAGTTACTTGATGATACTTACAATAAGGTTTTCCTTTTAAATCTTTTACCGAAATTAAAGTTCTGCCTTCAGATAAAATTAATTGTTTATCTTTAAGAAACATATCAAATATTTTATCCAATTTTGAAATATCAAAATTGTATTTCTTCCCACTCTTATGTTTTGAATCACTTGATTTATCACCACTCGAAATTTTCCTAAGTAAGGAACAAACATAAGGTGGTCCTTTTTAAGTTCAGCCAAATCGACTTCTGCTTCTAAATCAGATTCTTCACCTGCAGAATCCATTGTTACATAAGATACATTTTCTTTTCGAGAAAATGATTTACTTTTCAACTTTTTCTCATCACTCTTATACTATTACTTTTCTTTCTTTATAATTTCAACCTGACGTACTCTTTCAGCCAAATGCGCCAAGTCAGGTATATGAACATTAAGCAACTTCCATTGCATATAAAATTCTAGCCCCATAATTGCTATGTTCACTACTTCACTTTCAGAAAGAGACACATAGCATTGACCCCAAGCATTTTTGAAATGGATCATATAATCATCAATGGTTTCACCATCCTCACGTTTCAAAGCCACTAAGTTAGTCACTACCACATTTAATTCTCCTTGATAAAATTGGGCATGAAAATTATTTTCTAACTCTGCCCATGTTGTTATCGAATTTGGTCTAAGATTTGAAAACCAAGTAAAATGCATTCTTCGTTATTGAAGAAGGAAAAAACTTCATTTTCAAATTTTCATCACTAGCCAAGTTTTCAATCTCGACCAAATATCGAGCAACATGTTCAGTAGTTGATTCCCCAAATTCTCCAGCAAATTTTGTGACTATCTTGGGATTTTTTACTCCTCTTGCCACTTCAGCTATTTGAACATTATGAAGAAAGGCTGACATTAAATGAGGTCGATTCATGAATTCTATATCGAATCCAACCCTAATGAGGACATCTTCCACAATTCTTGTGACCTAATAACGTTCACCAACTTGATTAGTACGTAATCGAGCCAATACATCATCAACATTTTGTCCACGGGGAATTAATTGAGGGTTTTCCCTGCCCCTAAGAGCATCATTTTCATTTTGAAACAAGTTTTCAAAACCCTCATGATTTCTTCCTGCATTTTCCTTTTCACCTTCATTATAATCGACAATTCGAGCGATTTGCTCTACTTGTCTTGCAAGACAATCAAACTTTGTATCATGGTCTGTCATCATGGGATTCAGGATTGTGGTCATTTATTGGGTCAATAAATTGACCAAATCATGATGACTTTCTTCCACATGTTGTCAAAATGCTGCCACTGAATTAGAAGCATTTGATGTGGAACCCACATTGAAATCTCGAGAATACTCAGGATATGGCATTTGAACATTGTTCACTCCACCCGCACCTCCAAATCAAATTGGAGAGGCAAATCCACTTACTGGTGGCGTATAACTTGGGGGAAGGCCAACCAGCAGTTACTTGGGGTTGCGTTTGTATTGGATTACCACGTCGGCGAGTATTACACCCACCATTCCCCGTCTGAACACTAGTAACCACCACACTTTCACTTACTGCAACATATTCCAAACGTGAAGTAACTTCCGAAGATTATGCAACTATTGGTGCACTATCATTTGTGGATGAACCACCATTAGCATTAGAAACCTCATCCGCCATGTGTATAATCCTTCCACTTCTTAATTGCATACACTATGACCACACCAAAATCATTTGACAAACTTAATTTTAAAACTGTCCCACTGGGCGTGCCAATTTGTTTTGTCGATTTTTAGTAAATCGAGAGTGGTTTGATATCTAATATCTGGGGGGAAAACCTACTCCTCTTTGCAAGTACCAGTTTTCTGAAAGTACATCAAAGACCTTTTAATTGAACAAAAACGATAATAAAATCTAAAAAAAAAGTAAATAAATACTTTGAAAATAAATTGACTGAATTGAAAATGATTTGCATTGAATTTAAATAAAGCAATAAAGTGCCTTCGATTAAATCAAAGGACTTTGAATTCAAAAATAAAAGTACTGGGAATGTAAATTGGATAAGAATGTTAAATGTTACTTGAAAATAAATTTGCAAGAAAAGTAAAGTTTGCAGAAAAATGTAAATAAAACGTAAAACAAGTGAAAGGAACCCTCTACAGAAATTTGACTCGAAGCAGGATCAGAAATTCGCTGGGATGTGAGTGTGCGTGAGTGATTTCTGAAGTAAAATTCCAACCCTTACACCTTCGAGCCTTCTTCTATTTATAAAAATCTTCAACCAATCAAATTGAAGTGTAACTCCTACATTCATTAATCCATAGGTAACTGCTCCCACTTCTTTTGTTAGAGAAAAAGTAATGTTGATAAGAAACAACCCTCGAACCTTTGGTCCTTCAATTCAACATCTCGACCAATTTGTTATCCGATCACAACAAACTCCTGCTCGAACTTTCTTACCATACCTTTTGATATTATCTTTCTTTCGAAAACACACATTTATTGGCTCTTCAAATTCTCTCTTTTTTGAAATAAATTATTTTCGACCAATAATTAGTCTTTTAATTGAAAAAAGAACAATACAAAAAAAAAAAGCTGATTCTCATAAAGAAACTCCTATTTCAGACCGCCAATTGCAAGAAGAAAAAAGAAACTATGCTACTAATTCTAGAAAAAAGAGTCACTTTGAGAAAAAATGAAAGAAAAGAAAAAGAAAAAATGAAACCAAAGTCCAAACAAGGTATAGAGAAGGCTATCACTAGTAAGTTTTTTTTTTTTTTTTTTGTATATGTGATATTCATGTGTGTACTCACGATTAAATTTATTATAATTTATGTAATAAATTTATTGATATTACAGGAACAACAAAACGAAGTAAATTAATTATCTAAAGAAAAGTAAACAATTGTTGTTGTAAAGGCAACTACATCTACATTTTCGATCTTTCACAGGCTAATTTTGATTCTCCAACTCAATTTGAGACATGAACCTTTTTCAAGTAATTTTTAGTATTATATTTGCACATAATTTATATTTTTGTAATATTCTTCTATTTATAAAAAAAAAACTTATTTTATTTTTACTATTTACATATTACTCAAAATAGGACTTGTATACCATCTTTTCATAGATTATTTACGCCTATTTAATTTTACGAGGAGTTAGTTCTATAAATAATTTATTTTAAGTAATTAAATATTTAATTTTTATGATGTTATTATTATTATTATTATTATTATTATTATTATTATTATTATTATTATTATTAAATACTTATTTTTTTTTTATGATGTTATTGATTGGCAATAGAATTTGCCATCTTCCTCGTAGATATAAAATTAGTGATTTGGTGATTTTTTATCAGGCGGAGTCGGTGCCTACTGCCTAGTGTTACAGGTGGCAGCTATGATAGAAGTGATATTCGGTACCATGAACTCAGGTTGTTTTTAGATAACACAAGTGAAGAGTGTGTTCTAATTATTTTTTGCTTTCAAATTTTGTTATATTGGTCTTTTTTACGTTTTGAAGTAGACTCCTCATATACGAGGCAATACAAGCCGATATAGTAGTGTTCTTTTTTATATATCTATGGATTTAAATCTAATATTTGACTTTTATAAAGAAAATTATTGTTAGTGAAGTGAAAATTTTCAATTTTTCTTCTGTTATTAATGCATAACATACAATTCTGATGGACATATATGTTTAGTAATGAGTAAAATTTGACTATTAATAAAAAAGTATCCATCTCATATCAATAAAAATTATAGGCACAATACACCATTTTGATTTAGTAAAATTTTTATTCTTGAAAAGTAACTTATAAAAATTAATTTTTGAAATACGATTTTTTAAAAATGGTAGCATTTATATTTAGTAATAAAATTAAAAATAATTTTTAATGAATATAAGTAACAATAATTATATTTAATAAAATAATTTTTAAAATTTAAAAATATTATAATAATATAAATATAAATATAAAAATTAAATTTAAAAATTAATTAATATATAAAATATTACCCTGATCGTTCTTGACATATCTAATATCCTTCCGATTCAATAATACATGTTCTTTAATAGCCTCCTTAAACTTAGCAATAGAATTAAACTCAATTCCCTAACCAAAACTCATAATCAACACTCATGTCAGCTTCATTATATCTAGGATACCTCTTCCTTCTTACTGACTCATCAGAATCTCCATCATAGCTGTTCAATGACTTTGTCTCATAATCTAAAAAAATGTTTTCAACATCAATTTCTGCACCATCTTCACTCACCCCTCTTGTGTTATTTCCCACACTAACTCCCACATCAATATTATTATCATCTGTTCCTAATGAGCTACTGTTACCTCCAAAGGCATTTGGATGCTGACCTTGTTGGTTTTCATCTTCAACATCAAAGCCAAAGTGATCCTCATGTTCACCATCGTCAGCACTGTCATCAAACCTGTTATCTTCACTTGAAGACTCTAATTGACTTACCACTTGTACTTCAACTAAACCATTACCACTGTACTCACCATCAGAAGGTACATAGTCCTCATCATTTGAGGTTATCTCAATCTCATTTTCTTGTCTACATCCATTAACCACATGCACATGGCAGTGTTTAGTCTCTTGATCCACTATAAACTTACCCATTCTCATCGCATCTTGACGGAGGATAAATGTCAGTTTATAATTTCTTAATAAAATTGTGTTGCAAGTATAGCTCAAAACTGACATACAATCCTCGGTCAACATTTAATTTGTTGGTCACTTAAGCAAACCAATAAAAATAACCGAAGTATTTAAACCTCAGGTCGTCTCTAAAAGGAATTGCAGGGAATTTTACTTATTATTGGGTATGGGAAAGTATTTTTCGGATTTTTTGAATAATGAACAAGGAATGTAAATAACAAGAAAATAAACCAACAACTAAGAAAAGTCCTAGGAAGGGTTGAGAATTGGAATTCCTATCCTCATTATCATCGTCAATTGTGATGGTAATTGCCTTTTGCTCTCACTTAGTTAACCTCTAACAATTTGAAAGAAAGTCAAATGAGCGAAATCAACATAAGTTCACAAGTCCTAATCAAAGACTAGATTTAGTGAAGCTCAAGCCAACTAGCAACTTTCAATTACCAATCAACAAGAGACTTTGACAATTCAAGAGTCTCTAAATTACTCAATTCAAGCTAAGAACACAAAAAAATTTATTTTAAAATTCAACCAAGTATTTTATCAAACACTTGGAAGGCACAAAATAAAAACATAGAAAATTAACAAGGAATAGTAAAATTTAAGACTAACAATTGCAAGAAAATAATGACAACAAATTAAAGAAAGCGACAATAAACATAAAATACCTCAAAATGCATTAAAAGAAAATTAGAATCAACAAAGAGTCATGAACAATAAAGCAACAAGGTAAATGAAACAACATATAAAACTAAGAAAGCAAAGAGGTAATAACAAGGAATTAAAAGAAGATCTTGAATCAAGATAAGAAGTAAAATCTAAACCTAAATGAAATTGAAAATAAAAGAAGAAACCCTAAAACCTAGAGAGAGGAGAGAGCATCTCTCTCTAGAATTCTACATCTATCTAAAACTAAAAAATATGTAAAATGAATGAATCGAATCAAGCTCTACTCCCCAGCCTCTTGTCTCCTTTTTCGGACTTGAAACTTTGCCAAAGTGCCGCTTATCACGCGTACGCGTCATCCACGCGCACGCGTCGCTTTGATAATTTACTGGCCATGCGTACGCGTCATGTGGACGCTGCTCCTGGTCCCGCGCACGCGTCAGCCACGCGTACACGTCGGTACCAGCTTCTCAAAACTCCAAATTCTTGTGTTCCTTCCTCTTTAGCATGTTTCCTCTTCATCCTCTAAGACATTCCTACCCTATAAACCTGAGATCACTTAATGCACATATCACGGCATCGAATGGTAATAAAAAAGGATTAAAAATTAGCGATTTTAAGGCCTAGGAAGCATGTTTCCAATCATAGCACAAAATTAGAAAGGAAACTTAAAAACATGCAATTTACATGAATAAGTGTGAGAATAGTTGATAAAATCCACTCAATTCAATCTAAAATGTACCATACAATAGTGGTTTATCACATCTCCATTAGACTTCAACTCCCTAAGGCCATCCTTCAATGCAACTCCAGGTTCATTCCACTAAATTCTAGCATTGCCCGTGTATCCATGTTCTTTCAACTCTGTAACAATTTCTTGCAACGACCACTCATCTAACTCAAACTGCAATCCTTCCACTACCATTTCACCAAGGTATTCTTTTCATCCTCTTCTACTAACCACCTAACCACCATGGTAGAGATCAACGGTAAACAATGAATCTCCCATCACTACCAAAAAAAATCACAAACTTATAAGAGAAACCCTAAATATAGTAGATACTTTAACCTCCACTGAAAAAAATAAAAATAAAAAATAGGAGTCAAACCATAACATTCAACTCACAGCTGTGTAGGGACTAGGGGTTACGAACTCTTACCTGTTTTAATGTTGCTCTTGCAAATTCCACTCTTCAGCTGTCGACAATGTCAATCAATTAGGAACTCCGCACGGTCCGAACCACACTCAACAAAAAATTCCAATGATGGAAGGCAAGCATGAGCGGAGAAAGATTCCGCGGGAGATAAAGCGCGAAGATAATGAAGCATCCCAGTGGGATTTTTTATCATTACAAAATTTGCAAGAAAGAAATAGAGAGTCATTTGTCATTCAACCTATTGCACGTTCAATTCACATGCTCAGAGGGTGAATATTGTAACATCCTCACTACCAAAGCTCACACTTCCGGCTGCGCGACTCTGATAGCTCGGACATTACGACGACACTTATAATATTTAATACTAAAATATGAGCCTGTTTGAAACTTTAAACCGCAGTACCGCTCCCAAAGATAATTTCGTTCGATAACGTATATCCATAAATACCATTCAACTTACAACAACTCATAAAGAGTACACCCATATATATACATAAATATATATAAATAATATTACAAACATAATCCAATACAATTCCTATCCCTCTTACAGATTATATCAAGATAGAGGCGAGGGTACAGTAAACCATAACTAAAACAATACAGAGCATCACAACAACAATTAAATAAGCTCTTTGTAACTTCTGCGCCCATATCCTGAAAGGGGAAAAATGTAGGGGGGTGAGAACATCATCCTCGAAAGGGTTCTCAGTAGAGGGTTTTTGGGAATTACTGTAATAGGATACGTGAAGATAAACCGTACCAGTGATTAATAACCGTCTTATGCCTCTTTTCAAAAATAACGGTTTACAATAAAAGTAAAGTCGGAAATCTTTTCTGAAAGAGGAACCATTCAATTCTCAAAAACTCAAAAGCCTTTCAAAACGGTTTATCTATACTGAACACAATAGCCTTTCATATGTTATTCCAAACCAGAAACATAAAACCGAAATCAACCATCAGTTCATCTCATTCCAACCACGGCCCTAGGCCCAAACAATCCAACCATCAACCAATCACCACAGTCCAACAGAGTCTCAGATGCAAACACAGATAGGAAGTTCAAGCACAAACAAACAGTTATTACAAGTAGAACAGTTAGCAATTAATCACATAGGCAAACCAAGTATAATATGCACACCCAACCAATGTCACACAAATGCATATGATGCATGCCTGTCCCTAGTGGCTGATGATATCATCTGTCAGTTATAGAGCCAACCCGACAAGTCCTGGTAGCTAACCATTGGACTGTCCCTCTGTCGTGCATCCCCAACTCGAGTTATACTCATCATAAACTTGATCATAATCATGATCCATATCCATCACCCTCACTGGTGAATATTTATCCATCACCATCACTGGTGAATATTTATGGGGGCGAGCTCATCCGGGCCTTTCACAGTGCCCGGCCGCACTTACGACATAGGGTCAACAGAGTATCAAGTCTCGACCTGGAGCACGTGGTGGCTAGCCACTGCTACTACCCAGGGAAACTCGTATCTCAGATAGTGGAAGTGCAACATTCACATTTATCAATGATTCAGCATAAACATGCATTCAATCTCATCTATGGATCAACATCCATCTCAGCCATCCGACTCACGGTTCAGTCCAGAACCAGCCAATATTCATATCATACACAGCCATTCCGGCTCACGGTTCAATCCAAAACCAACCAATATGTATAATCATACACAGCCATTCCGGCTCACAACAAAACAGCACTTCCACCATTCAACATCATTAAATTCATAAAGTCGGCATTTAAGCCATAAATCATTTTCTCAATTCATTTCACTTTGAAATTGAGTTTCAACTCTTTTCAGCCTTGGCTTTAAAGATCTCATTTCTCAAATCATCTCAGGCTCATAAGCCACTTTTACTCAAGGTAAATTCCCCTTTGAAAACAATGCCACTCTCGGCATCCTCTTTCCAAACTTCCATAACCATGGCAAGTTAAAGATTTATTTTGAAACATTCAAAATCATCCATTCAACAATGGGATTTTATAACAAAGTTTCTCGGCAGAGTCCCAAGTCTTTAGGGGAGAATAACATATCTCATTTCGCCAAATTCATTTAAAATCATTAAAACATTGGCTTTCTGATTTGAGTAAGAAAATAGGATCTAAGCCAAACCGAGTCACGTAATCTTTACTTCTTTCAAAACCATTTCTTTTACTTAAACAAAACCGGCTTCAATTCCATAATTAAATCTGAAGCGTTTCAAACTGATAAGAGAATCATTTTTGTTGTGTTAAACTAGAGTTCAAAAGATACTTTGAATCTTATTTAAAACGTCAAAATAATGAGTCTCATCAATCGAAATCCAATTCCTTTTAAAATCACGAAAACTCTCCCAAGGGACAATTTTTGTGTTTAATAGAGAAAAACATAAACCCGTTTTACCTTTTAAAACAGCCTCAAAGCAAAATTCTCTTTCGAATGACTTGTACCCAAAGACATACTGTTCTTCTTGGAAAATAAGGAGAAATCATGATTCTCTTTTCAATAATTCTTTCAAAGCATAACTTCATTGCTTTCTTAATTGTTCTAAGTAAAGGTAATAAAAGAAGCCATAATTTCACAATCCTCAAAATAGATAGGAAAGGCATTAAACTCAAAATTCCCCAATTAACATTTCAAATAAGGACTCGGATTCTATAGAAATTTCGGCAGCACCTCCCCTAAAACTTGGACTTTTGCCACCCGGTTCGGGTCCCAACTAAACCGTTTCTCATTCCTTTTCAACAGCTCAAAACCAGAAATCAATTCAAAAGCAAGCTAAATCCAACAATCGCCTCAGTGGCATATCTCAAGGAAGCCATTTCAAAAATCAACTCAATATCAACCGATTTAACTCATTTCTAAAGCTTTAAAGAATCGGTTCAGCAATAAATCATTTATCAAAACCAAATCAATTAAAGCAACCCAGGCTGAATTTCAAGAGTATTCTATCTTTCACATCATCAAAATAATTGACTCAATTCAAACCAATCCTCAACGGATTAAACTCATTTCAAATCTTTAAAGAATCAACTTCAAACATTACATTTCACAAGCCACACAACAATTCGGCCAAACCAACATCCATAGTCATTCGAGTCAATCAAATAATACATAAGGCAGATACAATCACCAAATACACAATATCTCACATCAGTACCCATATGTAATAATTCCAATAATAAACTATAGTTTTTGGAAAGCGCCCCTACCTCAAAACACAATTCCATAATCCAAGCGCCTCATAAGTTCTTTTCACCTCAACTCAAAATCAAAGGCAGCTTCAAAGCACAGCCCCACACATTTTCGCAGCAGCATAAACAGCTCTAAATTACAACAAGCAACCTCAGTTACTAACTCTAGGAACATTAATACCATAAAGGCTTTAATACACATACGGGACACTAACGTAAGGCTTTCGAAACATAATTTCTTACCGGAATAACAACACGAAGCAGCTGCGGTTTCGAACCGGCCCTGGCACAGCTCCGGCGACGGAGGCAACCTCAGCCCCAACTACTCGTAACAGCAACAACAACTCTAACCGTGACATGCCATAACTCAAACTCAGCCCTACGTTATCAAAACCTTAGGATTCCTACCCAAATATAACAGTGCAGATTTTCAAGGGCTCCGGAATGTAACTCTTACCGTAACTAAGGAGAAGTGACTGAGCCAAGCGGCGGCAACCCCGACAGTGGTTCCGGTAGCTACCGGACTGCTCCTGGCGACCAGAACAATGGCAAGGCTTCCTCCTCCTTCGGCAGCAACAGTGCAGAAGCTTCAGCTAAGCACCGCAAAGCAGCAGATCGGCAGTGGCGGAGCCGACTTCTCCTCCATCGCATTCTATTCCTCCCGCACTGCTCCCTCCCTCTTGCCGACGACCGTGACAGAAACCACCCCCAGCAGCGAAGGCAGCAAGGCTGGCTCGACCGCAACAGAGTGTGGCACGCCTCTCTCCTGGGCTCTCTCTCTCCTCGGCGATGGGAAATGCAGCGACAGCCCGGTTCCTCACATGCGGCGGTCTGGTGCAGTGACGCCGCGGAAGAGTCTCCCTCTTTCCTCTGTCTGGTTCGGCGACCATGGACCCACGGTGGCGCAGGATGGCGGAGTCGCGACTGGGCAGGGACGAAAGGCACGGCTTCGACGGTGGCACTCCTCGCGTGCGGCAGAGCGCGACGACAATGAGGCCTCATCTCCCTCCTTCGCGTCACTCTCTCTTCTCCATGGCACAATGGCGGTGATGGTTTGACTGGCGTCACAGGAAGCTTCGGCGGTGGCGACGTGGCGGCACGACAGCGAACTCCCTCCTCTCCTCTGCCGCGACTCGGTCCCCCCTTTCCCTCTCTGCTTCATCCTTCTGGCTCAGTCCCCCTCTTCTTTCCATTTTCATTCTTTTTCCTTTGATTCAGGAACCGGGTGGGTGTGTTTAGGATATGGCTGCATAGCAAAGATAGTGAAGAATGGGTTTGGAGGCTGCGCAACACTGAAGGGAGAATGGAGGGAGGGTATGCCAAAATTAGGGTAAAGGCCAATTCGGTAATTGTAACAAAACTAGGGTAATAGGGTTAGTTTTGTAATTTCAAATAAAAGTAGGGGTAATATAGTAATTAGGAACAAATTTTAATCCAACAAAATTAATGTATAGAAATACTATTTGCTCCTCAATTTTACAAATTATTTTCAATAAAATACCCAAATCTAAAAATTAGAAATAATATAATTAATTTCTCTATTTTCCAAAATAGCAACATTAATATTTAAAATATTAATTATTTAATCCAAATCATATAGAAATCCTTATTATTTCACAACTATCAACTTTATAATTTGGATATAGAAAACAATCCAATAATTGTGAAATTGGATAATAATCATAACGTATCTCAAATCCAATAAATCAAAACTTGCCTTAATTACCTTAAATAAAATAATTTCTGAAACTAAGGCTATAAATAACTATATGATTTGAGACTTGATCATAATAAGACTTTTCAAAAGTTCTGGGCCTTACATTCTACCCACCTTATAAAAATTTTCGCCCTCGAAAATTGATACAAAATGAAAGAAATTCCATAATAGTTCACCCTTGAACACATTTAAGGAATAAGCAAAAATATCTCAAAATATAATCATATATACACTTTTTCAAATACTTTGATTGTTAGAAGCATAAGGAGGCAAAGGTAGGAGCATGGTCGCAAAGCAAACATTACAAGATAGGCTCAATACAAAAGATAACATGGGTCAATCATGTGATAGCAGGACAAAGCATCAAAGGCTATCAAACAGGATGGAGTTAAAACGACGTGCTCAACCTCCGCACACTAATCTCATATCAACCTCAGTTTCAACTTTCCAATTCCATCAAGCACTTTACAAACCCCAAATTTGATCACAAGCCTGACAACCACAAACCCGTTCGTAAGGAACAAAACGCCCACAACTCATACGTTGCACACCTACCGCTTCAACTTTCGTATACATATCACGTCTTAAAGAACTAACGTATCGCGTTACTACGTCTACAAGTCGCATATGATATCAAAACAATTCTCGAGTCTACTCAGAAAGATACAAGATTTAGAAAGGAGAGTCAAATGTCAAGGATAGCAATAATAGATTTGAGAGAATATATCCAATCCCTGATAACTAAGGATACTCAAGCAATGAAGTTTGTTAGACACAATTCAATTGACAACTTCAAAGATAACCCTTGGGTCAAAGAAATTCAATAGGACCAATAAGCAGAAAAATCAGCACATTAGTTTAAAACAATTTCAAGCTGAGTCGAAGAAGTATGAGACTTACAGAAAAGAATATCTCAAACCCAAGACAAAACTCACAAAACTTAAGAGCATGATTAAAATTACTTCCAAATACATTGTTCATAAGAGAATCGAAAACTTGCAAAAAAATCACTTTGCAATTTAGAAGAAAGCTCAATAGCAAACATTCCTCAAAAGGGCAACAAAAACAATAACGTGGCTTTGCTCTAATTCAACTTCATGTTAAAGTAGATTATGCAGAGTTTTAAAAAAACAAATGCACCCAGATTTGACTAAGAGCAAAATATTTTCATCAAATATTTTAGAAAGATAGTTAGGTGCATAACTTAACCAAAAGTAATTCATAAAACTCGGAAGAAATCAAATGCTTGTTCAAAAATTCTAAAAATTCATATTCAAACAAGCGTGTATAACATTTATAGCAAGTACGAAAGAGGAAGTTAAACTCTTTTTAGAAAAGAAATTTTGAGCTAAAAATTTGCTTTCAATTTGGTAAAGAAAATAAGTGGTGCATTAGAACAAACCAATTTCCACTAAACAAGGGAGCTCTCCAAAACCTCATTTAAAATAGTGCATGCCAACTTTAAGAACAATTTTTTGTCAAAATCGAATAATTGTTTCACTCTCAATCAAGCAACAGAAAATAAATTCCGTTTAAAACTTCTTACAAGAGAGTTCGAAACTTCTTTAAAAGGTTCAAAACAAGACTCCAAAAGTGTTCTTGAAATCACTATCTCAGAAGAACATTCAAGAAGTTTAAGATGTACTAAAAGGAGTCAAGCCTTGCAAGAAAGGATCTTAAACCAAAGTAGTCCAAACAAGATTCACTAGGCATGAGTCATCAAACAAGCTTTCAATTGATCCAAAAGAATACAAAAATCATAGGAAAAGACAACTCAATCATTAGTAATTTCTCAAGGATAAATCTTTGACTAAAAACTCTTGCAGAGATAATGAGAGAATAAACGATGTACTAATTTGAAACGAATCAAACTTACTCATATACGAATGAGATTCACAAAAAGGAAAAACCAAGATCAATGGCAATATTCACAAGATGCAGAAGATCAGTTAAAAACAAGGTCAAACATGACATTCATGGAGATGGAAGATTTTATAGAGAATTTAGTCCGTTCATAGAAAGAAAGCTATGAGTTCAAAATTTTCAAAAGAACAACAATGGCATAACTCATGTGGTATGCTAAATCAAACTCAAATAAAAATGAATTAAGTAAAGTTTATCAAACAAAACTCAACAAGGACAAAAGCGAGAAATCCCCTTTCTTTCCAGAATTTCGGAAAATATCCAAATACACAATTAAATAAAGATGTCCATTAGAACTATAGTAAAATTACTAGAAAGTCAAATTTACTTTTAAGTTAAGTGCAATTCCGCAAACCAGTAAAAGTACAGTTGAGGTATTAGGAGTAAATAGTTGTTAAACTGTATAAGAAATCTTCAAAGTTCATATATAGATAATTATACATCTATTCAACAGCAATTTTCGTAAAAATCTCAAAATTGGCTATAATCACTGTTAAATAAGAGGAAAATTGAATCAACAATTTCTCTATTAATGGACTCGGAATCAGGAGTTAAAAATGCACAGAGCTTTAAGACAAGTTCAAGGCTATATCAATGAATACAGGAATAAAAAAGAACTCAAACAGAGGAAGGTAGATGCAACAAGGATCTCAAACAAGCATATGCACTTAAGATCAAACAAGAATGCCTGTGGATAGAGGAATAAAGTTTAAAAATCAAACTACTCCTCAAAAGGATCAGCAATCAAGAACTTCAAGTTAGGACATGAAAGAACAGGTCGACTCAAATGAAATTCAAGACACAAAACTGAATAGCCTCGAGAAATAGTTTCTAGCGTTCTCAAAACCCGCGATTCGCTTTATTCAAGACTCGTCTATCATCTATGATAACCCATTAGCGCTTTCATATACAAAATTCACTAGTATTAAGCCGGCTAAACTTAATACAAAGAATTTTGCAATGCAAGACTAACATCGTTAATCAATAGACCGTCATGTGCATCAAGCTCTAATTCTCGTCATTCGACAAGACCTAATACATGACAAACGCTCAGAGTATGCAATTGAAGCATAGTTGGTCCATTCCTCAGGCTCTATAGGAAGGACTGCTCTGATACCATAATGTAACATCCTCACTACCAAAGCTCACACTTCCGGCTGCGCGACTCTGATAGCTCGGACATTACGACGACACTTATAATATTTAATACTAAAATATGAGCCTGTTTGAAACTTTAAACCGCAGTACCGCTCCCAAAGATAATTTCGTTCGATAACGTATATCCATAAATACCATTCAACTTACAACAACTCATAAAGAGTACATCCATATATATACATAAATATATATAAATAATATTACAAACATAATCCAATACAATTCCTATCCCTCTTACAGATTATATCAAGATAAAGGCGAGGGTACAGTAAACTATAACTAAAACAATACAGAGCATCACAACAACAATTAAATAAGCTCTTTGTAACTTCTGCGCCCATATCCTGAAAGGGGAAAAATGTAGGGGGGTGAGAACATCATCCTCGAAAGGGTTCTCAGTAGAGGGTTTTTGGGAATTACTGTAATAGGATACGTGAAGATAAACCGTACCAGTGATTAATAACCGTCTTATGCCTCTTTTCAAAAACAACGGTTTACAATAAAAGTAAAGTCGGAAATCTTTTCTGAAAGAGGAACCATTCAATTCTCAAAAATTCAAAAGCCTTTCAAAACGGTTTATCTATACTGAACACAATAGCCTTTCATATGTTATTCCAAACCAGAAACACAAAACCGAAATCAACCATCGGTTCATCTCATTCCAACCACGGCCCTAGGCCCAAACAATCCAACCATCAACCAATCACCACAGTCCAACAGAGTCTCAGATGCAAACACAGATAGGAAGTTCAAGCACAAACAAACAGTTATTACAAGTAGAACAGTTAGCAATTAATCACATAGGCAAACCAAGTATAATATGCACACCCAACCAATGTCACACAAATGCATATGATGCATGCCTGTCCCTAGTGGCTGATGATATCATCTGTCGGTTATAGAGCCAACCCGACAAGTCCTGGTAGCTAACCATTGGACTGTCCCTCTGTCGTGCATCCCCAACTCGAGTTATACTCATCATAAACTTGATCATAATCATGATCCATATCCATCACCCTCACTGGTGAATATTTATCCATCACCATCACTGGTGAATATTTATGGGGGTGAGCTCATCCGAGCCTTTCACAGTGCCCGGCCACACTTACGACATAGGGTCAACAGAGTATCAAGTCTCGACCTGGAGCACGTGGTGGCTAGCCACTGCTACTACCCAGGGAAACTCATATCTCAGATAGTGGAAGTGCAACATTCACATTTATCAATGATTCAGCATAAACATGCATTCAATCTCATCCATGGATCAACATCCATCTCAGCCATCCGGCTCACGGTTCAGTCCAGAACCAGCCAATATCCATATCATACACAGCCATTCCGGCTCACGGTTCAATCCAAAACCAACCAATATGTATAATCATACACAGCCATTCCGGCTCACAACAAAACAGCACTTCCACCATTCAACATCATTAAATTCATAAAGTCGGCATTTAAGCCATAAATCATTTTCTCAATTCATTTCACTTTGAAATCGAGTTTCAACTCTTTTCATCCTTGGCTTTAAAGATCTCATTTCTCAAATCATCTCAGCCTCATAAGCCACTTTTACTCAAGGTAAATTCCCCTTTGAAAACAATGTCACTCTCGGCATCCTCTTTCCAAACTTCCATAACCATGGCAAGTTAAAGATTTATTTTGAAACATTCAAAATCATCCATTCAACAATGGGATTTTATAACAAAGTTTCTCGACAGAGTCCCAAGTCATTAGGGGAGAATAACATATCTCATTTCGCCAAATTCATTTAAAATCATTAAAACATTGGCTTTCTGATTTGAGTAAGAAAATAGGATCTAAGCCAAACCGAGTCACGTAATCTTTACTTCTTTCAAAACCATTTCCTTTACTTAAACAAAACCGGCTTCAATTCCATAATTAAATCTGAAGCGTTTCAAACTGATAAGAGAATCATTTTTGTTGTGTTAAACTAGAGTTCAAAAGATACTTTGAATCTTATTTAAAACGTCAAAATAATGAGGCTCATCAATCGAAATCCAATTCCTTTTAAAATCACGAAAACTCTCCCAAGGGACAATCTTTGTGTTTAATAGAGAAAAACATAAACTCGTTTTACCTTTTAAAACAGCCTCAAAGCAAAATTCTCTTTCGAATGACTTGTACCCAAAGACATACTGTTCTTCTTGGAAAATAAGGAGAAATCATGATTCTCTTTTCAATAATTCTTTCAAAGCATAACTTCATTGCTTTCTTTATTGTTCTAAGTAAAGGTAATAAAAGAAGCCATAATTTCACAATCCTCAAAATAGATAGGAAAGGCATTAAACTCAAAATTCCCCAATTAACATTTCAAATAAGGACTCGGATTCTATAGAAATTTTGGCAGCACCTCCCCTAAAACTTGGACTTTTGCCACCCGGTTCGGGTCCCAACTAAACCGTTTCTCATTCCTTTTCAACAGCTCAAAACCAGAAATCAATTCAAAAGCAAGCTAAATCCAACAGTCGCCTCAGTGGCATATCTCAAGGAAGCCATTTCAAAAATCAACTCAATATCAACCGATTTAACTCATTTCTAAAGCTTTAAAGAATCGGTTCAGCAATAAATCATTTATCAAAACCAAATCAATTAAAGCAACCCAGGCTGAATTTCAAGAGTATTCTATCTTTCACATCATCAAAATAATTGACTCAATTCAAACCAATCCTCAACGGATTAAACTCATTTCAAATCTTTAAAGAATCAACTTCAAACATTGCATTTCACAAGCCACACAACAATTCGGCCAAACCAACATCCATAGTCATTCGAGTCAATCAAATAATACATAAGGCAGATACAATCACCAAATACACAATATCTCACATCAGTACCCATATGTAATAATTCCAATAATAAACTATAGTTTTTGGAAAGCGCCCCTACCTCAAAACACAATTCCATAATCCAAGCGCCTCATAAGTTCTTTTCACCTCAACTCAAAATCAAAGGCAGCTTCAAAGCACAGCCCCACACATTTTCGCAGCAGCATAAACAGCTCTAAATTACAACAAGCAACCTCAGTTACTAACTCTAGGAACATTAATACCATAAAGGCTTTAATACACGTACGGGACACTAACGTAAGGCTTTCGAAACATAATTTCTTACCGGAATAACAACACGAAGCAGCTGCGGTTTCGAACCGGCCCCGGCACAGCTCCGGCGACGGAGGCAACCTCAGCCCCAACTACTCGTAACAGCAACAACAACTCTAACCGTGACATGCCATAACTCGAACTCAGCCCTACGTTATCAAAACCTTAGGATTCCTACCCAAATATAACAGTTCAAATTTTCAAGGGCTCTGGAATGTAACTCTTACCGTAACTAAGGAGAAGTGACTGAGCCAAGCGGCAGCATCCCCGACAGTGGTTCCGGTAGCCACCGGACTGCTCCTGGCGACCAGAACAATGGCAAGGCTTCCTCCTCCTTCGGCAGCAACAGTGCAGAAGCTTCAGCTAAGCACCGCAAAGCAGCAGAACGGCAGTGGCGGAGCCGACTTCTCCTCCATCGCATTCTATTCCTCTCGCACTGCTCCCTCCCTCTTGCCGACGACCGTGACGGAAACCACCCCCAGCAGCGGAGGCAGCAAGGTTGGCTCGACCGCAGCAGAGTGTGGCACGCCTCTCTCCTGAGCTCTCTCTCTCCTCGGCGATGGGAAATGCAGCGACAGCCCGGTTCCTCACGTGCGGCGGTCCGGCGCAGTGACGCCGCGGAAGAGTCTCCCTCTTTCCTCTGTCTGGTTCGGTGACAATGGACCCACGGTGGCGCAGGATGGCGGAGTCGCGACTGGGCAGGGACGAAAGGCACGGCTTCGACGGTGGCATTCCTCGCGTGCGGCAGAGCGCGACGACAATGAGGCCTCATCTCCCTCCTTCGCGTCACTCTCTCTTCTCCATGGCACAGTGGCGGTGATGGTTTGACAGGCGTCACAGGAAGCTTCGGCGGTGGCGACGTGGCGGCGCGACAGCGAACTCCCTCCTCTCCTCTTCCGCGACTCGGTCCCCCCTATCCCTCTCTGCTTCGTCCTTCTGGCTCAGTCCCCCTCTTCTTTCCATTTTCATTCTTTTTCCTTTGATTCAGGAACCGGGTGGGTGTGTTTAGGATATGGCTGCACAGCAAAGATAGTGAAGAATGGGTTTGGAGGCTGCGCAGCACTGAAGGGAGAATGGAGGGAGGGTATGCCAAAATTAGGGTAAAGGCCAATTCGGTAATTTTAACAAAACTAGGGTAATAGGGTTAGTTTTGTAATTTCAAATAAAAGTAGGGGTAATATAGTAATTAGGAACAAATTTTAATCCAACAAAATTAATGTATAGAAATACTATTTGCTCCTCAATTTTACAAATTATTTTCAATAAAATGCCCAAATCTAAAAATTAGAAATAATATAATTAATTTCTCTATTTTCCAAAATAGCAGCATTAATATTTAAAATATTAATTATTTAATCCAAATCATATAGAAATCCTTATTATTTCACAACTATCAACTTTATAATTTGGATATAGAAAACAATCCAATAATTGTGAAATTGGATAATAATCATAACGTATCTCAAATCCAATAAATCAAAACTTGCCTTAATTACCTTAAATAAAATAATTTCTGAAACTAAGGCTATAAATAACTATATGATTTGAGACTTGATCATAATAAGACTTTTCAAAAGTTCTGGGCCTTACAAATATGCTGGCAAATATTCCGTTAAATCAACCGGTGTTTGAACGGTAGGGACCCAATTACAAATTTTAATTTTCTTTAGGGACCCAATTACAAACTTTTAAAGTGTTGGGACCAATTGCAATTTCACTAAAAGTGCAGGGACTAACTGTGTAATTTAACCTATATATTTTTATTATGATGAAATATTTTACATAATTAAAACTATAATTTTAGTAATTTATAAATAATGAAACTTATATATATATATATATATATATATATATATATATATATATATATATCGGTACTCTTTGGTGAGCTTATCTTTGTTAATGCTTCATCGTATATCTTTCATCCTTAAGTTACTAACGTCATTTATATTAGTAACTCATATATATTATTACTTGGGTTTTAATATATCCAGTTTTCATAATTATCTGTTTAGGATATTTATAACTTGAATCGCTGATTCAGCAGCTCGGTTTCGTGACACCCAACCCCCTACATGTCACCAAACCATTCAAAACCATCCTCATCATTATTAATCACCATCATCAACATCTCATCTTCTTCCTTTAATGTTACCAGAAGAAAGAAAAAAAAGAGAGACGGAACGTAAATTCCACAAAACCTGAGAGCTTTTGACTTTGATTTCTTGAGATTCGTAACTCCAATAAAAAGTTAAATCCGATAAAAGTGTTCGTATCTTCCTCCTCTACACGTTGGTGTCACTTTTGTTTGGTAGAATTGACAGTGAAGTTATTTCCCCTCCCTTGAAGTTTAGCCCTCTGGTATCTTTGGTGGAGGAATCGATTCTACTGTTTTCTTCTTCAGCAGCCTGGTCAAAAAGCTTCTTCAGTGCCTCCATTGTTTTGATTTCGTACGGAGGTAAGGTTTGATAATTTTGTAATAATTAAATATATTTTTAATGTGTGATTTTTGATTTGATGTTTGTGGCTTAAATTGAGTGATTTTGTGTTTGATTTGTGATTAAATCTTGTTAATTTCTTGGATTCATGGTTCGGTTACCATTGGGTAGTCAAGAACAAACTGTTTGTGCACTACAAGAATAATTAGTTTTAGCGACAAACTTTTAGCAGGAATAATATAATGGCCGCTATTTTTTTAATTTAAGTTATATTTTTGTGGCCATTATATATTTGCCATTAATATTATATATTATAATGGCAATTATTATTATTGCCACTAAAAATATAAAAAAATATTTTTAGTGAAAAAATTTAGTGGCTATAGTACTATGGTTAGTATTATTTTTATTAAAATAATTTTTTCTTAATAATAGTTTCATTTAATAAGTTCACTGTCACCGAAACAGAGGGAGTTAGGGAAGTTAACTGTCACCGTCGTCATCGCTGTCGCATCCTTAGGTACCCTCCAAATCGGCGCCTCTGCCTCCCCTGATATCTTCTTCTACCTCCTCCCCTCCCGCTTTCCAATCTCCGCAACCTCCACATTGATGAGGGCCTCTCCATTCCCCTTTCCATCTCTCTTCCCGTTTCTGCCGAAGGGCGCTCTCTCAAGGTGCATTGCGTTGTCGACAACCCTTCCTCTATAATTGTGTGAAATAGTACTAATGAACAAACTACTGGAGTAACTACAAAATTATCAACTACAAAACAACCCTAAAAATTCTCAGCAAATTATAAACTGCATTGATAGGGAAAAATCAAATCAACGTTAATTAATTGAAGAAAAACAGGGTGAGAAATTACCTGCAAAATAACAAAGTCAATCTTCTTTGTATTGTCTTAGTAACGTTTTATATACTTTATGTGTAGAGATGATGAGCTTTTCTGCACACAAATTGCTTATTCTCTTCTAGCACTTCCAAAATTAAAACAAGGTAGAACTTTTTTTAAGATGGTAGTTGATTTATCATATTATTTGATAGGTTGGATACAAAGTTATGACACCCTCTCAACAGAATATTGCAAAGGTGATTATATGTTTATTCTTCTATTTTTATTTCACATATTTATTTATATCCAATTATTTGATAAGGGAAGTCTAAACTCTTAGGTGCATAGATACACGTTCAGCCTCAATTCAGGTGCTGTTGAAGAACTTGAGCTTGATTCATTTGGACTATCAATTATCCCTTCAAGTTTGGTAAGTTAGTGCCTCTTTGTAAGGTTAATAAAACCAAGTTCAGAACTCAAAATAGCATGCAAGTTTTGCCAATCCAATTGGAAATGGAAGTCTACATCCTATGTTAACAAATCCAAGTCATAATTCCTTCATTTTGATCATTTGTGACTCCTAAGGAGTTTAGTCTACAAATTATAATTCTTGATTACCATACTTTTAGGTGAGTACTTACTCTTTGCTAGTCGAGGATGTACTGGAAGTAGTATCTGATGCTGTTGTGGTTTGCAAAGCTGCAGCGTTGCGTATACAAAGGCTTTCAAAGGTACCTTCATTTCAATAATGGAAGTTTGAGTGTATGAGTGTATCACATTACTATTTCACATTTTACATTTTCTCTTGCCCTTCCGACTGATGAACTAAGTAGGATATTGATTTCGGCAAACATTGTTTCCTTTTCTGATTAGAGCTTCATGATATACTTCGCCTCTGTTTCTTAGCTGCTGAAAGTTTTTATTCCTGCTTATATATCAAGCCATGCTTAATTGCTTATTATGGCTTGTACGTGGGAACTTGTGATTCTCATACTTTATTTTGGTTTCTCCGTTTTATGGCTATTGTCCATAATTTTTTAAGCAAAGTCATCTAATTATATTATTTGGTTGGTAAAAGTTTAATTCTATCATTTGGTTTGGGTAAAATACTGAATAATTATTTAGAATGAAGATATACCTAAAAATCCAAATCAAAATTTGACCTATGGCTTTATTTTATTTTTAATTTTTTTTTTTGCTATTCTCAAAATAAAAATCTTATCAAATCAGATATTTAAAATCGTTTTTCAAAATATATATAGTTATATTTTCAATTATCATTGCCTTGCAGGAATCTGGATGTGCTCAACAGACAACCAATTGCCGTCACACTTATATCAGTTCACATCGAGCCATGCATTTATTATTATCAACTTCATTTAAATTTAATTTGCAAGAAGTGCTAAATGCCTTCCATGTTTTACATATTACTGATGTGTGGTGTTATGTAATTGCTTGTAGGTACCTTGTATTTTAGGTGTCAACTTAAATGATGTTGATCTTTTAGAGTTTCTTTAGCAGGTTCAGAAAAGCCTTATCTGAGCCTTTGTTGCGTTTTAATTGCATTCTTTCAATAATTGAATATTGCACATCATTTAATTTCTTTATCTTAGCTTGCTGATACTGATGGATCATCAACTATGCCGCCCTCTGTTATACGAGTCTTAAATTTGAAAGCATGCAGAGGTATGTGGCCAATATCAAGGAGTTTGAAATGCCTTATTATATTTGAAATTCAGAACTTGTCATGGATTTATCGTACTAACTATTTTATCTGTTCTCTTTAATGCCCTCCAAATCATTAATTTTAGTAAGTATCTCAATTATAGTAAACACCGTGCTTAAGCATGGTATTTCTCAATCTTCTTCATCTCCTTAATTTACATCTTTCTGACTACTATTGGATTCTTAAGTTTGTTTTATTTTATCTTATATCTTGATTTGTTATATTCTTATGCCTACTATGGTACATTGGCGATTTTGAGTATATTGATGACCACAGGGTTGAAAAAATTTTGGTTGAATTGAATGGAAGACTGAACAAATATGGGTTATCAATCCCCGTTTTGATGTTGATGTTGAAGAGATTGAAACCTGGACTGCTAGGAATAAATTGTGATTTTATCTTATTAAATTTAAACTTTATAATTTTAGAAATTATTCTATTAGAAATAATTAAATAGATTCGGAGATAATTTTATTTTAAATTAATTAATATTCTTAAGTAATTTTATTATAATTTAATATTTTACAAATTTTTGTAATTGAAAAATAAGAAAAAATTGTATAGTTTAATTTAAGTAACCTCTATTATGGATAAGTTATGATTTATTATTAATTTGAACTCTTTATTTTTTAAACTAATCTATTAAGAGAAATGAAATTAGTTTTATGAATATTAGGAGTTAAGTTAATTAATATTCTTGTGTAAATTTTTATAATTGGTTATTTAAAATTAAAATTCAGTAATAGAAGTATTATATAATTTAATTTAGGAAATTCGTATTATGATTGAATTATGGTTTATTTTATTAAATTGAGCTCTTAGTTAGAAATAATTAAACTGGTTTTTATAAATACTGTAAAATTTAAGACAATTAATATTAATTTACAATTTTTATTATAATTAGTTATTTTATATAAATTAAAATTAAAGTCTCAATGATAGAAAAATAATGAAAAGTCATATGATTTAATTTAGATAATTAATATTTTAGGTTTAAACTGTATTTTATAGGATGTAATTAATATGTTCATTCTATAATTTAAATTAGAAATAATTATTTGAACTCATTGATAAACCGATAAATAAAATTATGTGTTTCGAAATTAATTTTTACAGTATTATATTTGAATTCTAAAATGTTATTCTATCATGAATATTTTGTAAAATTGTTTTATTACTCATATATATTTTACCTTAACCCTAGAATTCTCAAATAAAACCCTAATTTACCTTAATTCCCAATTTCATTCCTTTTCAAAACGCACACACGCACGCTCAAAGAAAAAAGAAAGGGAAACAGATGGGAAAAGGGGAAAACATAGGAGAAGTGGAAGGAAAAGAGAGGGAGTAGGAAGGAATGGCACCGGTGGGGGGCCTTGCTGCCGTCGCCGTCGCCATCTAGCACAAGGGGAAGAGAGAAGTTCACAGTGGAATGAGATAGAGAAAGACAATCGCGACCGAGAAGGAACCTCGCAACAGAGATGAGAGGGACCGTCACTATCGCCTCTGGTGTGGTCGGAGCCGCCGTTGTCGATTGAAGGTGCCACCGTCATAGTGGAAGAAGCCTAGAGGGAGAGATGAACGAGGCCCGAAGAGAGTGAGCGTCGCTCCTCCGCCGTTTCTGCCCAGCGTCGCTGCCGCCGGAGTTAGTTATTGCTGCCGCCATTGGAGATGAACCCAGTTGTTCTCTTACTGTCGGATGTATTGTTGTCACTGATCTAGCTCAATTATGTATCGTTACTGTTGCTGTTTGGCTGCTACTGAGGTTTTCTACTTTCATTGAAGTTACTACTCTAATTCTGATGCACTTCGTCCCTGTCCCTGCTCACCGTTGTCATTTGTTCTGCCTCTACTTTTGGTTTTTGCAGATGCCAAAGCCTCTGCCACTGTGGGTATTGCCATTGGAATTGCCAAAAACCCTTACTATCTAGGCTGCCATTGTTGTTCTATTCTGCCTTCCCCTGGTAGGATTGAATTAAATTCTGTTTTGTGTCACTATCTTGTTTGCTACTGCCTTAATGATAATCTGCTTCATTTTCTTGATTTTTTCTAGCTGCAAATCATTATTGTATCTATTCGGTATTGCCATCCTTGTCCAGAACTACTGATGCCGCTGTTATTCTGGTTAATGTTGCTGGCACGTCCTCGTAGTGTTATTAATACGCCATAAAGGTAGGGGTTTTTCTCAAAATTTACTTTATATTATAGAGTTGTTATAAATAGATATTGAAGTGAAAAAAATATGTATGCGATTATGTTTGTCTTATGGATGTGGCTGTTTGCTGGATTGAATTACTGATTGCTTGAGTGGTGTGCGGTTGTTGATAAGAAATTGGTTTGTAAAGTTATTTAGTTGATTATTATGAAAAGTAATTTTTCTTGGTTTTAGAGTTAATTTGATCATGTAAATAAATTGGCTTTGGAAATGATTTGAGATATGAAAATGATTTGATTTTGGGAGCAGTGTGATTTTGAATTAGTTTGATTTTATAAATGATTTAATATTGGAGCTAGTTTGATTTTGAAAAATATTTATTATTGAAATTGGTTCAATTTAAAAATAATTTGATATTAGAGCTGGTTGAATCTTAGAAAATGATTGAGATTTGGAAATGGTGAAGAAGGGTTTGAGGAATATTTGGATGGGACCTAAAAAGGGTGGCAGAGTCTGAATTTTAAAGGAGATGATGCTGAATTTTTTATAAAATATGAGACTTTGTTTTAAATGTTATCTAGAAAATTGTGGATTTAAGAATTATATTAGTTTTTTTTAAATTTGTTAATAAAATAATGAATCATACTTGAGTTTGATTTATTACAGAAAGTATTATATGCTGAGTAACTTGATTATGATTGTTGAAGCAAGATGAAACATGTTTGACAAATAGAAAGCATTTGAATTTTAAAATGTCTGTGGAGATCGTGGTGGTGTACCACCCGCAGATGGTGGGGATCGTTATTTACCGCCCACCAGGTTTTAAAGAAAATTGTTTTGTAGGGATCGTGGTTATTTACCACCCATCAGATTTGATATGAAATTGTTGTGGGATCGTGGTTATTTACTGCCCACGTGTGTACAGGAAAACATCTATGGGGATCAAGGTGGTTTACCGCCCGCAGATGGTGGGGATCGAGGTGGTTTACCACCCACCAAGTGAGGATCATGGTACTGTACCGCTCACTAGTTTTCAAGAGGACGATGTCCGGGTTAGCTACCGGACATGTTGGGTTGGCTTTATAACCAACATATGAGACTCAATAGCCATAGGGCAGACATGCATCATATGCATTTGCATGCTTTGTTTAGATTTGAATTTGTTTTGGTTTGCCTAATTACTTAACTGTCTTTAACTGCTGTCTGAGCTACTTGCTATAACTGTTATCTATACCTGTGTTTTGCTTGTTAGTTTTGCCTTTGTTTGTTCTGGTGTGGTACTTTTGAGATTGAGTTTTGGTGCTAAATTGATGATAGTGTTGGTTGATTGTGTGATTGGTTTCTGATTTAGATTTAGTAAAGTATGAAATATCAAACTGGTTCAGCATAGGCTTAATAAACCTATGTTTGAAACAGGTTGGCCATTCACACTGTTAGGAAACTTTTAACATTCTTTTATAAGAAAAGTGAGTTTTGGATTTTTGGATACTTAACTGATTTCTTTTAAAAAGGCTTTGAATTTTTGAGTGGTTAAACCGTCGATTTTTAAAAGATTCATGAGACAACGATAATCACTGAGCTTAAGAAACTATTTTCTTATTAAATATCTTCTTATGACAATTCTAAAACTCCATGGTGAGACCGTGTGATTAGGTTCTTACCCCCCTACAGCTTTATCTTTTCAGGAGACGAACGAAGAGACTTCCGAAGAGTTTAATCGCAATTTATTTATACGATTTTGTTGTTATATTAGTTTAATTGTTATTTATTTTCCCTCGCCATCAATATTGTGTTTAGTAAGAGGGATAGGAATTGTATGCTTTGTATGTATATTATATTTGTAAGCTACTTATGTAAGATGTTTTGTATATATGTATATGCTTGTCTATTTTTAAGAAGTTTTGTATATATTTTTAAAAGAAAACAGTGACATGGTTTTGAGTCAAAGGCTCCTATTTATTAAGTATATGAAGTCGTTGTAAACTTCTTGTTATCAGAGTGGCACAGCCAAAAGCGTGACATTCTGATAGTGAGGGTATTACACAACGCCCCAAGCCCAATTCAAGCTGGCATGCCATGCCAAAGCCCAAAGTGCAACGCCAAGGAAGCCCACTCTAGTGGAAGGTGCAAATTCGATAAAAGTTATGGAAGATTCTGTACTTTGACTTGATTTGGTTTTAATTAGGATTTGAATTATTGTTATTAATTATCTTATTCTTCATAAAAGATAAGATTTATTTTTGAATTTGAATTTTAGGTAAACTTAGGATATAAATAAGTGACATTGTTCACAGAATGGGCGATCCGGACCTAGCCGCATTCTCCTTCATCTTTGTTTTTCATCTTTCTACATGAGTCACTAATTCCTCTGTCAAAGGGACTAGGAGCTCTGTTTATGTTTTTATGGATTATTAAGCTAAGTTTTATTCTATTTTGAAGTATTGCATTGATCTATTTCAAGATTAAGTTTTCGTTCTTCATTCTTTAAAGAATTACCCCTTTGGTATGAATAGTTTATCCGTTTAGGTACGGATGTTTTTATTTTGACATCTTGTTTGGGCTACTGAATTTTTGTTCTTAATCTCCTAGCTCAGATATTGGCAGGAATTGATTGAAACTTTAGCATGGGCTCATGAACGCACACCTTTGGCTAATTTGATTCGCTGGATAAATAAACCAATGGCTCTTTCTATTGTGCAAGTGAGATTGGTTGGATTAGCCCACTTTTGTGTAGGTTATATATTTACTTAGGCAGAATTCTTGATTGCCTCTACATCGGGCAAATTTGGTTAATATAATTTTGTTTTGTATCTGCATCCTTTTCTTCTATATTCGATTTCTACTTATATTTCTATATCTAGGATCCGACTTGTATAATTGACTAATACTAATAGGAAATTAACCATTATGGCAAGGAAAAGTTTGGTTAAGAGGGAGAAGAAGAGAAAAAAATTGGAACAAAATATTATTTGATTCGTCGATCCTCAAAAATAGAAATAAGCAAAGTTTCGTCGTAGTCAAAAATGGAAAATTTATGAAAAGTTAGAATCACTACCGCATAACAGTGCACCTACACGTCTTCATCGACATTGTTTTTTGATCGGAAGACCAAGAGAAAATTATGGGTTATCTGGACACATATTTCGTGAAATGGTTAATGCATCTTTGTTGCCTGGTGCAACAAGATTGAGTTGGTAAGGGAAGGTTGAAAATTTCTCTTCAATGTTTTATTCATTTTTATGATCAACGATCATAAGAAGGTCCATTTATCATTCTGTACAAATGGTTTATTCTATTTATACAAAAAGATAAAGGGGCACATTCAATCTTCATTTGTGCATTAGTTGTCAATTCTTCTCTTTACGACGGGGTAGAGAAACTTGGTAGCTCGCAAGGCTCATAACCTTGAGCTCACGGGTTCAAATCCCATCTCCGCAACAATTTTCGATAAAAGCAGAAATTCACACTACAAATATCACAAATGTCAAATTTTTTATGTTTTTTTATTTATAATTTGATTGTAGAAAATTATTCCTCAATTTTGACACTCATTTGTTTTCAATATACTCCATTATTCCTTTTTTCGTTGAGCTCCGTCAATTTTGACATTACACTACTCTCAGTTTGGGATCATACTACTCATTCTTCATCTTCAAAATCTCAGTTTATTCTTCAGTTTTAAAATCTCATCTCATTCTTTGTTAAAAACTTTTTGTTGAGAATTTTTTATCGTCAATAAGTATCAAAATAAATAGTATTTTTGACGGTTAATAAGTATCACAAAAAATATATTATCAAAATTTTCTAACAAATTATTTTTGATGGACAATATTTATCAAAATAATATTTAAACTTTTTTTACAATTATTTATATGTTAAAAATACTAATTTTTGACAAAATTTTTATTAACATATTTTCATAGTTAAAATAGTGTCAAAATTTATTTTTTTTGACGAATTTAATTTTTTTGACACATAATAATCCTTTAAAATAATCTATATTGTTGTAGTGTCAAGAAAAGGAGGTAGATACTATCACAGTCAACTCTAAAAATTTTTATTACTTTTTAATAATTTAATAATCAATTTAATAAAGTACTAAGTAAAATAAAGTAATATGGGCATGGGCGGATAGCGAGAATCAAACCCACGTCTTCTCTTTGGGAAAGAGAAATTTTATCATTCGACTATATCCGTATTTTTGAATCATATTTGATACGTAATAGAATTAGTAGTGTTAGAAAATATGCTAACTTTGTTTGAATTCTATTTATTACTTTAGAAAATTTAATATCGGAATTACAACTTAAAAATTCTTTCTCATGACTTTTTAGTATTGACTAGGAATAGTGGTTTATAAAGTGTGAGACATTGCTTTTCTTATAATTTTTAATTGTTTAGGACTAGGTTGAATACGTGACATATAATTCGACCTTAGAACTACTTTTGAATTTTATGTGAAAATAAATCAGATTTGTGCTAAACCTCTTCAATTGATCAGTTGACCAAGAAATTGGCGATTGATTAATTAAAGATGAGCTGAGGAGCCAAAGAATTAGGATTCAGTTATTTATGATTTTTCGTGAAAAGGTCGTTTCATGCATTAAAATAGATAAACAAGGTTTAATCCTCCTGGGAACTAAATATCTCTGAAACCCTTGACACTCTTACTCATTGTTTTCTCTCAATCAAATCACATATTCACTACTTCCTCTTCAGCATTCCAACATTCAAGATTCTGAAGTTCCAGTAAGGCACAGTTCAACCACTCATCACTCCAGGTTCATTTGATCTAATTAGAAATTTGACTCGATATTTACTTGCTCAATCTTTTAATCTTCGTAGAAACGATATTTACTCACTATGGTATTATTTGAATGATCTAGTACACTTGCCAGTTTCTATGAACTTTAGTTTTCGCTTATCAGCAGCGCATGTTAGTTTCACTAAATAATGGGTTTTTAGGTTTCAAGCATTAGGGTTAAGGTTTCCCTTGTTAGGGAAGAGTTTGGGGCCTTTTTGTTTTTTTAATAATCAGTTTTGATCATGGCAATTTAAAACTGCCAGAATCAATTATAAAAGCCACTATTTTATGCAAATTAATTATGATAGAACTATAAAATGCCATAATACTTGAATATTTTGGCAATTCTTTTAAATTGCTGTAATATATTATTTTAAACCTTTCTTTTTGTAGCGTGCTGTCTTTGAGAAAAAGATCTCGAAACGGTTTTTGGACAAATAAATAAAATTCATAAGTAACGGCATCAAATTAAGATAGAACAACGAATGAGAATGGTGGAGGATGAGTTGTAGGTATACAAAAAATAGTTGGAAAAAAGAAAATTGGTTTCTATTGCTCCAGAAAAAGAAACATTGGAGTCATAACAAGAGAAACAAAAATATTATTTGTACACAAAAATTAATTATTATATATTTATCTATAAATATATATAATTTAATTTATTTTTAATATATATTTTCTATTTTAATATATATTCTATTCTATTTTAATACCTGAATTTGGTGTAGACCTAATATGATTGAAGTGGAATATGTTATAATTGAGATAGAATAGAAAGACGGTTTAATAGGTGGCTATTTCACAAAAAAAAATTATTGAAAAGGAATACATTTAAAAATATAACTAAATATAAGATGATAAAATTCGTAAATGTTATTTTTAAATAATATATAGAATAAATTTATAATTTCTAAACTTTTGAAGAGGTGAAAAAATAATAAACCACGTTGAATGATATAATTTGTCCCTTATTTTATGTTAAATATCCTAACAAGATGGAATCTATGATGTTTAAAAAATGTTACTAAAATTAAATGCGCATGTAACTCTTAGTAGGGGTGCAAAGGTCAAAATGCTGAATTCGAACTCGACCAAATATGCTTTGCGTCCGGAGAGGGTTGCGAGCCGAATCAAATCTGGAGTACTCCTAGTAATCACCTTTGTTATTATGTTATTAATTTTGTCATATAAAACCAACCAGTAACTCTGCAATACAGTTATCCCATAACCTCTAATGTGCACTATTGAATAACTTATACAAACCTACCAACAAGGTTAGTTAAATACTTAAATACTAGTCATATTTCTTTATGGAAGAAATTAGAAGAAAGATTGAAAAATAAAAATAAAGGATGTATATATAAAGTTTTGCCAGCTTGATGTTGGTCGATCATGGAATGTTCCGGTAAACCTTTCTTTTCTTCTTGGTACCAAAAGGAGTGTCCTCACTATCACATGCATCTGAACCATGCCACACATGTCTAGGCAGATATCGTCGGAAATAGAAGTAATCGGAGCTAAGACGGGAGCCCTCGGCCTCAAGCACCTGAACCTGTGCGAAACCCGGCCGCCAGTCATCATTGCCGATTAACTTGAGGTACAAGTAACATATGGGGGATTCGACGCATGCTGCTTTGACCTCAAATTGGTCCACCATGCATGCTTGAAATGGCTTCCTTGGCATGTCATCAAGAATTTCAGGCTCCAAAGGGTCAACTTTCCTTAGGTGCTTGGAGTTCAAGTGTCTTACCAATATGTCATTTGAATTTGTGTCTCCAAATCTCAAGCTTACATTATTTGACGTTTCCGCTCCCCATGTGCAAGTGGTTTCCACGGTTATGAGATAAGTGCAATTTTTCTGCTATGTGCAAAGCCAAGTTTATTAAATAGAGTTGGGAATCAAAATTGGCATTCAATTTTTCACAATTTGCATATTTGGACTCTTTTCATCTTATTAACTCTTAAATGTAACGAACATGTTATTATAATTAAGTAGACATCCAAAATAAAATATACAAATATCATTATTCTAGGAAAACTTTATGGTGATGTATGTATTATTGTGTATGTACTCAAATAGCGAACTCACGAGAAAGGTGAACATTTTTCTTTCTTGTTACTTAAATTGATGGAGTACTTTTTTTAATAAATCACTAATTAGATGTTAAAAAATGATTACTAAATGTATATATTCTTAATGATCATTAATAGTCAAAAGATAATTGCTTGATAATAATCTCATTAACATGTAATAATATAATTATTATTTATGCATCATTATAAATGCGATTATTGTAGCATTAGTAGTCTCTCTTTGATTTCAGAATAGAATATTGCTTGATTTTCAATTTAAAACATCTGTTAGCTCTAAACCTCCGTACACATCTAATTATTATTATTATTGGGTAACAAACAGGAATAATAATGAGAATATTTATTTTTGCTTACGAAAAAGTGGCAAGTGCATGGGAGATGAGTAGGAAAAACGTTAGAATTAACATGGAAGAGATATGAAAATATATATATATTATCAAATGTTTACATCTATCTTGAAGTGTCAGTCTTTTTTTTTTTTTGGAATAAGAAGAAAAGATTAATAATGTTACCTTCAATTCTGGTGCTACTATACTTTCACCTCCGGCGACAATGACAAGCAATAAAACACAACAACATAAAAATTGCCATCCATTATCTGTCAAAAGCCCCATTTTTGCTTTGTCCTTCAAGCAAAAGATCTTATATCTGCTTGTGACACTTATTCGTATTAGTGACATTAAAACATGGAATATATACATTGACAATCTCACAATCCATTCTTAACTTGACACACATAAAGTGCATACCCCTAATTAAACTTCAACTTTGTTATGTTATTGTGACTATTATCAACTGAAAGAGGTTCCTTTCATTTTACTTATGCTTAGCATGCTTACTTTATTAAGGAAGGAATATCTTGTAAATCCTAATATCGTATCCAAGGCGAAAGAATCAAAATTCCCTCAATTATATTCTTATTTTTCCCAATAAAATGGCTTAATATGATAGGAGCAACCAATACAAATTTCATTTTCATTTTTATACCTATTAGTCAATTAAATGGCTTATCATGCATACACGTTGATCTTTTTTTTTAGTTTATATTATAATTTAAAATTAATTAATAATATTTTATAATAATAATTGAATTTAGATATTCTAAAATAAAAAAATTAATAAAATGGTAAAATAAAAGATTAATTACCATTAATTTTATAATTTTTGTATATAAAATATGTATCCTATTATCTTAATTTTAAGAGTAATCAGTTTACACAAGATAATACATAAAAATATATAAAATTTTTATTAAAAATTTAATATATATATATATATATATATATATATATATATATATATATATATAAATTACCACTATATATATTTTATGAAATTATAATTAAAACTAAAATTTAACGATTTTCATTGTTAAAAATATTAAAGTAATTAATGTTTTTCACAACTAATTTGAGTAAGTTGAGTGGTTATTTTACTCGTCCGTTTAAGTAAGTATCAGATATTCAAATTCTGTCTTGTGTGTAACAACCTATTAGATAGCGGTAGACTTTTAAATAGAGCTCCAATCTACGGTAGATTAATTTCAGCCTGTCGAGTAGGAAAATATCATGAAAAAAATAGTATTTGTCTTTAAGGTTTACCGAGTTGGGAAATACCATAAAAAAAATTGTATTTATCTTTAAAGTAGAACAATTACTCATCGATAGTAATACTTATAGAGATTTGTCTTTGTTGAAATTTATTTAGGACAAATTCATTTGTTAGTATCATATTCATTCGTGAAATCAAAGCAATATGATCAACATTTTTACCTGTTAAAATTTCACATTTTGTAACATAATTTGTAAGCCTCCAAACTTGTAGATTTATGTCATTACAAAAGCTATTATATTAGTTAATATTCCTTAGTAACATCATTCGAATACTATCTTTCAGTATTAGTTTGTCTAAAGATAAACCATAATAATTTTTATTATTCAATAATTTATTCTATTAAAAAAATGATATATTATTACTTAGATTGGTAAATATATTTTTTTAATTTCTTACACTATTTTATTTAGCAATAATTTCCATTAAAAAATAAATGACCATACTATTTTATAATATGATGTACAAAATATTTTTTATTTTAAAATAATTTTTTTATTTTTCACTCAAATTCAAATTTAAATTCAAATTGATTAACAACTCATCTTTTTTAAATTTTAATAACAAAATCAAAATTAATTAGGTGCAAAATGTTCAGTATTTAATGGTTTTAATCATTTAAATTTTAATTACCAAAAATTAAATTAAAAATTTATTATAACTTAATAATCGATAAATATATATTTTTTGGTATGTAAATAATAATATCTAATTTATTTATTTTTTTGATAAGAGCTAATATATAATTTATTGAGGATTAATTTATTGTCCAAAATTTTTTTATAAATTTTGTAATACGTGAATATAGTGACTTTATTTTTTATTATTTAATAAATTATATAATTTTTTATTATGTAATTAACTTAATTAATTATTTTTATGATTATTTTTTTATCAATAAAATATCAGTTTATACTATTTATATATATTTTTTAATACAAATAAGTTAATAGGTTTTTTTACTATTATGTTTATTATCCTAGATGATGACTTAAGTTTTTTATTTCGTATGTTATTTAATATAAATAACATCTTATAACTTAAATTTATTAATTTACCCATTAACAAGTAAAAATGATGTAATAAATCATATGTTATAAAGATAAAATAATTTATACATAAATTTACTATATGATCGTTACAAAAAAATAAAAAAATTTACTATCATATATAATAATCTTTGATACATGTAATATTATGTATATACTAAGATGATCTATTTTAATTATGTCAGTAATTATTGTTATTTTCACTTTTTATTACATTAATAAATAATATTTAAAATTAAAGCAGAAAAAATGATAATTATAATTTTTAATTTGAATAAAAAAATTCTTTGTAAATATATCTAATTTTTATATATACTAAATATCATAATATTTAATAATATAGTATTTATTATAGAAATGACTCAAAACAAATATTAATTCATCAAGATTTGTTTGAATCTAGTAAGATCCACTACAAGGGACACGGCTCTTAGCTACAGAAAATTATCAGCCTTCTTCCAAATCGCTGTAAATAGAGTGAGCTGCTGCAGTTCGTGTTGCGTTCTAAGGGTCCGCTCCCAATAGATCCAAATTGATGGCCGTTTTGGTCCCAACCGCATCTAATAACAGGGTGGGGGGTGTTTCATTAAAGTACCCCAATCAAACTATTTCGGCGGCAAGAAACCTTCCCCCTTTTGGCGCGAACCCTAGCAGAGCAAAGGCGCCAATCGCTGGTCTCCTTCCACCACTGTCCGTGACTCATCCCTCGTTTCATTAAAGGGTCGTCCAAGTCTTCCCCCTCCTCCGTGCACGTCCGTGACGTCGTCGGCGGTCGCCCCAACCATCCGTTTCGGTGTCGTTGATAAACTATTATTTTATGGTTTATATTGTGTTTAATTGTATGGTTTTATCAAATCTTTACCCACTTATTCATATCATTAGCATGCATTTACAATTCCCTCCCAAAATTACCCCATGGTTGAAAAACTGCTTCCTAGTGATTTTTAATTATGTATTTTGATTCTCCTTTATTCCATTCGATGCCGTGATCTGTGTGTTAAGTATTTCAGACTTTATAGGGCATGAATGACTAGGAGATTGGAAAGGAGGCTTGCAAAAATGGAAGGAACACAAGAAATTGAGGAGATGACCAGCGAGAAGTGACGCGGACGCATGGCTCACGCGACCGCGTGAAAAAGAGGAAACTGCAGTGACGCGCTCGCATGACTGACGCGAACGCATGGATTGGAAACTGCACAAGTGACGCGAAGGCGTGGACGACGCGCACGCGTGGCAAGGCAGAACGCTGGATGACGCGAACGCCTGAATGACGCGATTGCATGACGTGCGCGATCTGCAGAATCTGCAGAATTCGCTGGGGGCGCTTTCAGGCCCTGTTGTGACCCAGTTTTCGGCTCAGAAAAGCATATTAGAGCCAGGGAACATGCAGAGACAGAGTACAACATTCATTCGGCATAATTTTAGTTTTAGATCTGATTTTTCTCCTCCTCTAGGTTTTTTCTCTCTACACATTCATAGTTCTTAGGATTTTGATTTCAATGCTTTTTGGATTGGGATATTGAGAAGAGTTATTACTTCCATCAAGACTTCGTCATTCTAGTTTGTTTCCTTGCCTATCACTTACTCTTCCATGTCCTTTATTTACTCAGATTATTATTGGATTATTTTTAGAATTTATTAATACAAGAACTATTTTTATTTTTAATTGATCATTTTGATTATTATTTATCATGTCTTTCAATATTTCCCTTTTCTATTTCGTGGATTTTACAAACATAATGAGCGAGTAGTTCCATAACTTGATTGGGAGTTGATTGACAGGAGGACCTTGAGTTGGATGCTCAAGAGTAAAATTATAGTTGGGTTTCACGTTGGGTCGCCCTCTAATCACTAACACTAGTCCTTCACAAGGGAGAGGATTAGAACTGGTGAATAGAAATTGACTTCCAACTTGCTTAACTTTCCCTTTACCTGGTAAGGGATAACTGAGCAGGCAACCTTTAATTATCAGTTTTATCTTGAGAGAACTCCATCAAGGATAGGGCTTCTAACTAATCTACTCTCGGTCAAGGTTTTTATTTAAATTATATAAATTCTCTGATTTAACTTCCTGTTTATCAACTCAACCATTTTTTAGAAAACATCTGATTAATAAAATAGCACATCTTTCTACAACTCGTTGGGAGACGACCTGGGATTCATACTCCCAGTATTTTAATTTTAATTTTGAGACAACCCTTCTAAATTGATAAGTGGATTTTTGGTTGGTTAAGAACTGTACTTGCAACGTATCTCTTATAACAAATTCTTAACTCGCCAATTTTCGCCACGTCAATTCTTGGCACCGTTGCCGGGGAGTTGCAATAGAGTGCTAAGTTATTGATTGGAATTTATTTATTTGCATTTTATTTTATTTTCCTACTATGAGCTGCATATTTCTTTCATTAAATGACGTGTTCGCTTCCTGATCCAAGCTTGCCAGTATTTGATCTTGAGATTGAAAGAACTATTTCACGTATAAGGCAAGCTCGGCGTCGGTTAGTCCTCTCTGAGGGCGAATACGAAACGTCACTTGAGGAAGAAACAAGCCCCTGTTCTACTGATTCGGTTGATTCACGTGCAGGTGACATGGCAGAACCTAGGAGAGTTACTATCTAGGAGGCTGGGGCCCCTAATTTCACAATACAACCGTTTCAAGCGCATCACCCAGCAGTTGCTACAGACTTTGAAATAAAGACTGCACTACTCAACTTGATGCCTAAGTTTCATGGCTTACTTGCTCAAGAGCCTATCAAGCACCTGAGGGATTTCCAAGTAGCCTGTTCTACTGTCAGGCGCGATGGTGCAGATGAAACTTCTATTTTGTTAAAAGCCTTCCCATTCTCTCTTGAGGGAAAGGCGAGAGAGTGGTACTACACTCAACCAGCAGCAACTGTTTCTGACTGGGATACGCTTAGAAGAGAATTTTTGAAAAAATTCTTTCCAGTTGAAGTTACTGACAAACTGAGGAAAGACATTTCCATGATTGTTCAGGACGAATCCGAGACTCTCTATGAATACTGGGAGCGCTTCAACAACCTTCTGGAAGCATGCCCCCACCATATGATTGACAATATAGTGTTGCTCGGCTACGTCACACAGGGCATGAGGCCTCAAGATAAGACCACATTGGAAAGTACTAGCAATGGGTCTATGAAAAAGTACAAGACCACTGATGAGGCATGGCAATTGATCAACAACTTAGCTGAATCTACTAGGAATCACAGGCAGAAACAAAGTCGGTCAAAAGCTATTGCAAAAGTATCCTCTAGCAGAGAGACTGCTGCTCTAACTCAGAGTATCTATGAAATGACCAACTTACTGAAGCAGATGCAGTTGAGTCAACAACAAGCTCAGCAAGCTCAACCTTCTCCACCACAGCAAAGCCAACAGTTAGTCCCACAAAGAGTGTGCGGGATCTGTGCTGATTATAGCCATTATACTGATGAATGTCCGCAGCTCCAGCAGGAAGACAACACTGTAGCAGCCACTCATAACTTTTATGACCGCCCCAATCAAGGATACAATCAAGGTGGCAGCTACAACCATGGATGGCAAGATAATTCAAACCAAGGTTGGAGAGATAATTCTAACCAGGGCTGGAAGGACAACAATAACATAGGAGGCAGAGACAATCAGGAAAATCAGAGGTGGAATAATAACAATAATAGGCAGCAGAACCAGCCTTACAGAGCACCTCACCTGAGGCAATTCCAAGGACCACAGCACAACCAACAGCAGACCTCTCATATCACTTATCCCTCTTCATCTTCTAATGATGAGTTACTACAATCTATTGATCAGAGACAGTAGGCCATGGAAAACAACTTTACTTCTACTCTAAATGGTCTGAACTCTACCTTACAGGCTCTTGTATCACATATTGGATCACTAAGTAATTCCAACAACCAGCCTTTGAGCTCCAGCGAAATCCCCTCTTAACCATTGCCCAATCCAAAGGGTGGCATCAATGCCATCACCCTAAGGTCCAGAACCACACTGCAAGAGAGGAATCGGGAGGAGCCAATCCCATCAGAACACGCCTCAGCTGAAGAGGTAGTGGAAGTAGAGGATGCTGAAAAGGAAGAGTTACTGCAGAAAGATATTGAGTTCGAGTTCAGTGAGGACTGCAAACAAGCGTTTAATAAGCTGAAGACTGCCCTGACTCAAGCTCCAATTGTGAGAGGACCTGACTGGAGCCAGCCATTTGAAATCATGTGCGATGCTTCCAACCATGCAGTAGGAGCAGCGCTGGCTCAGCGTGAAGGTAAGGATCCTTTTGTAATTGCTTATGCGTCTAAGACTTTAGACACTGCTCAGTCTAACTACACTACTACTGAAAAAGAGCTTCTTGCTATTGTTTTTTCTCTAGATAAATTCCGAGCCTATTTAATTGGTACTAAAGTAGTAGCGTACTCCAACCACGCAGCTCTAAAGTATTTATTAGCTAAAAAGGAGTCCAAACCAAGGCTTATACATTAGATACTACTACTACAAGAATTTGATTTAGAAATTAAGGATAGGAGTGGTAACCAGAATCTAGTGGCAGACCACTTGAGTCGCCTTGAGCACATTAAGGATACCGCCACTCCTATAAATGATAATTTCCCATTTGATGACTTACAAGCAGTATCTGAAGTAGTCCCTTGGTATGCACCTGTAGCTAATTATCTAGTTAGCCGCACCTTTCCTCCAAACTTTACTAAGCATCAAAGAGACAAGCTGAAAAGCGAGTCCAAATATTATATATGGGATGACCCATATTTATGGAGATGTGGCGCTGACCAGGTAATTAGGCGGTGGGTGCCTCAATCATAATTCCAGTCCATTTTAGAGGCCTGTCACTCATCTGAGAGTGGAGGACATTTTGGCCCTCAAAGAACAGCTAGAAAAATTTTGGACTGTAGATTCTGGTGGCCTACCCTTTTTAAAGACGCTGCTGAGTTTTGTAAATCTTGTTCCCTATGCCAAAGGTTTGGTAATATATCCAAGAATGATGAGATGCCTCTACAGACTATGCTTTTCTGTGAAATTTTTGATGTTTGGGGCATTGACTTCATGGGTCCATTCCCAAATTCTAATGGTTATTTTTATATATTGTTAGCTGTAGATTATGTTTCTAAATGGGTGAAAGCAATTCCTACCCGTACTGATGATGCTAACACTGTTGTTTTCTTTGTTAGAAACCACATTATTTGTCGCTTTGGATCACCACGAGCAATCGTGAGCGATCAAGGCACCCATTTCTGTAACAAGAGACTAACAGGATTACTGAAGAAGCATGTGATAGTTCATAAAGTGGCAACAGCCTACCATCCCCAGACTAATGGGCAAGCCGAGGTGTCCAATAGAGAGATAAAAAGTATATTGCAGAAGATAGTCAAACCTAATAGAAGAGACTGGAGCACCAGGCTACAAGATGCACTCTGGGCATACAGAACTGCATATAAGACACCCATTGGGATGAGTCCCTTCCGCTTAGTTTATGGAAAGGCCTGTCACCTCCCAGTAGAGGTAGAGCACAAAGCCTTTTGGGCAGTAAGGGATTGCAATATGAAATTTGAGAAGGCTGGAACTGAGAGAAAGTTGCAACTGCAAGAATTAGAGAGCCTACGCCTGGAAGCTTATGAGAACTCAAGACTGTACAAGGAAAAGATGAAGGCTGTGCATGATAAACACATCAAGAGGAGAGACTTCCAACCTGGGGACTTTGTCCTCCTTTACAAGTCTAGAGTGAGACTCATGCCAGGCAAGTTAAGATCAAGATGGGAAGGTCCATATAGAGTGGAGAAGGTTGATCCATACGGAGTTTTCCACCTGAGTCATCCTTCAAGCTCTGAATTCATCAAAGTTAATGGACATCGCCTGAAGCTATATCATGGTGCGAAGGCGAAACCCAGGGAGCTAGAGATCTTCCTCTTGGAGGATCCACTCACAGCAGAAGACTGAGCTAGTGGAGCGTCCAACTTAAGGACGTTAAAGCAAAGTGCTGGGTGGGAGACAACCCACCATGGTATGATCGTTCCTTTCTTTACTCTTAGTTTTCTTTTTCAATAACTCTTCTCTTTATTAGCATATTTAGTTTGTATCTGCATTTGCATATTTTTATTTTAAAAAAAAGAGAGGGAGAGCACGCGACGCGACAGCATCACCGACGCGACAGCATCACCGACGCATCCGCGTCGCAGGTGGCTCAGAAAGAATGAGAAATCGAACAGAAAGTCACGAGAGAGTGTGGCTGGAGGCATGCCTTTGGCACAAATTGCCCCACGCGACCGCGTCGCTGACGCAACCGCGTCATTTGAGGAACATGCCTCCCACGCGTCCACGTCACCCACGCGGACGCGTGACCTGAAAATCAACGTAAAAAATGGTGCATGGCCGAAAGTTGTGCTAGAGTGGTGCTAGATTGGCGCTAGACGCACAGTCCCTACCACGCGAACGCGTGCCCCACGCGTCCGCGTCACCTCCCAATATTGGCCACCCACGCGATCGCGTCAACCACGCGACCGCGTCACCCTGGAATTTGGCAATAATGCATTTTGAACAGAGAGTTGTGCGAGCGCGAGGCTGTCCTCGCACCATTAGCACAAAACGAGTCACGCGTCCACGTGACCGACGCAACCGCGTCGACTCATCTAAGCGCCACCCGCGCGAACGCGTACCTCACACGTCCGCGTCGCTTGCACCGCACAGCTTAACCTAATCTGCCAAAATATCTTATCTTTCTCTTTCCCCAAATCCTACTTTTTCTTTTCCCTCCTTATTTCTTCCTTCTTCCTTCTTTCTCACTCTCTACTTTTTCTCTCTCTCACCACCATTTTCAAGGTTTTTCTTTTCTTCTCCCCTCCTTACTTTTCTATTCTTCTTTTTATGTTATCTTTTTCTTTTCTTTTTCCTTGCATTATCCATATTTTCCTTTTTCTTTATTTTTCTTTTAATTGGTGTTAGAAATTTTTTGGGTCACTATTCTTTCCTATGATTTGCTTGTGAATTATTCAGGAACAGTTTGACAATTATATATTACTTTTTAAAAAGGGTTGCTTGCATGTTCAATATATTATTTTCAATAGCTTACCTACCATGCATGCTATGTGTTTGTGAAAACGCCCGTATGGCATTGTGCACTATTTTTGGATTTCTTTTATCCTACTACTCTAAATGCTTGTTTTTCACAAAACCCTTTTCTATTTCTAATTAATTTAATATAATTGTTATTACAAACACATTATTAGTTTGAAAGGCTTGGTAATCCACCATGGACATTGAATGCTTGATCTATACTACTCATGCCTTTGCCTGCATGCCAATAAACACCTTGCATTTAATTGTCATCATATGCACTTCCTATATTTCCATTTATGATTTTTCACATGTAGTCATGACCATGTGTTAACATCATTTACCTTTTAATGTGCATTAATTACCACCTTTTCCGTTCTCTTCCTTGCTCTATCCCTTGACATTTTAACATACTTTCTCTTTTCTCCCTTTTAGGATGGCCACCAAGAAAGGCAAGGAGAAAGATACTCCCAAACCACCAGCAAGAAGAGGAACAAAGAGAGCATTAGTGGCAGAGCCATCTTCAACTGCAGTTAAGCCCTCAACAAAAAGAATTAAGAGGATTATAAGGGTTGATGAAAAGGAAAAATCCTTCCCAACAAAGGACACTGCGCGATTTCCTAATCGCTTCTGTGAGCAGATGTTCCCCATCCTAGCAGAAAGGAGTTACAACAACGAATACCTTCTTATCCTCCCGACCCGTATTGCTGAATTTGTTGAGCCGCAAATTGTACGGAGACAATGGGGTTTCCTACAGAGACAGCCACGGCAGGTTAATCTTTCTTGGGTAGTAGAGTTCTACTCCAATTTCCACCTGCCAACCCTACAATCTGTCTATGTCCGACAGAAGCAAGTCCCCATTACAGAAGAGGCCATCCAACGAGCTTTAGATCTTCCCCCTACTCCAGAAGGACTGGATGCATTTCAAGAAGCCACACTCAAGCGCCAGATGTACTAATTTGACTGGGACGCTGTTCTCAGAGTTATCGCACTACCTGGAAGCAGATGGATCTACGGATACCATCGTTCCCGTCCTAAGGGAATATTGGCTTCCGCAGTTACCTTAGAGGCTCGCGTATGGGCACAGATTATATCCCATTACATTTTTCCGAGCACTCACGAGTCCTCCTTCACTGCCGACATGGCCGTTCTACTGTGGTGCATCCTTACAGACCAGCCTCTGAACCTACCAAGACACATCCGGAATGCCATGGGACACGTACAAATTGCGGGTAACTTACCTTTTCCCGCCTTGATCTCAGATCTTGTCTCAGCAGCCGGAGTCTCCTACAGAGCTGGGGACACCAAAGCCATGCTTCCACGGGATGATCAATATGTCCCTAATGGGAAATATATCAGATCTCCAGCCGTAACTACAAGCCAACCCACTGAACCGGCTGAAGAGATTCCTCCTTCAATACCACAAGCACCTACAATAAACTAACTGCTCCATCAGATACTTGAAAAGTTGGATCGCCAGGAACACAAAGCAAAGCTAAGAGAGCGCCGTAACAAGCGCCGATTCACATACCTCAAGGAGCTACTTAAGGGAAAATACAGAGACTCAGACACCCCAGACTCCACTTTCTTTACTAGCACAGGGAGCCATGATGGTCCCGACTGTGGAGATACTGCTACCAGCCCACCTTTGTTCCTGACAGATGGCACCGAGGACGGTGCAAAGCCTTAAGTGTGGGGAGGTCGGTCAGTACCTGACTTCCGGAGGTAAATTCTCTTCCCTAACACCAATAAAATAGGATATTTAGTTAGTTTTTCTTTTGTAGAATAGGATAAATTGCACAGTAATAGGTTAGTTTCATGCATGTTCTACTTGATTGAAAAGACAATAAGTTTCTTCTAAGACCCTATTTTTAGAACAAAATTTCACTAATTTTAATCTAAACTTTTATGTTAAATCTGCTTGAAGTTGTATTTGGAACATGGTTTTTGAGCTAAAGAACACACAACCTGTGAGATTTGAACCTTTATACATGGTTACATTATTTAACTATAATTGTTTTATTCTTGTGTGTTTACTTCTCTATGATTGTAATCTATACTTTGTTTCATCCTATATGTCCAATGTTTAATATATCTATATGCTTGCATATGATTGAGGCCATTATTTATTTAGCTCACTTATCCAAATTAAGCCTACCCCTTAAGTTACCTTTGTTAGCCACTTTGAGCTTTTAAATCCCATTTGTTCTTTATTTTACCACATTACTAGCCTTAAGCGGAAAAATAATTATATATCCCAATTGAATCTTTGGTTAGCTTAAGATAGAATTATGTGTTAATTAAGTATGGGAAAATTGTGGGAACAAAAGATAATAAGGGAATGTGTCATGATAATATAATGGGAATTTGGGTGCCTACTCATGTAAAACTATAAAAATTAAAAAAATCTATGTGCATTGATAAACTACGTTTATATTTATGTTAAAAAAATTCAAAAATATTCAATAATCAAATAAGGGGACAAAATTACCCCAATGATAAGTTAAGAATTCAAAGATCAATGCATGTATGATAAAATTAAAATAAAAGTTGATACATGAGTAAGAAATGTGAAAGAAAAATTTTGGGTAGCTAGGTGTGAAATTTAAGCTATAAAGAATATATGTGTGTGTTAGGTGAAAGCTTGGGTTAATTAAAGATTCAATTTATAAGCTTACTTAGCCATATATGTACCCTTACCCATACCTTGGCCCCATTAGAACCTTGAAAAGACCTCATGATGTTTGCATTGGTATATTAATTGTTGTTGATTGGTTAGGTGAAGAACAAAAATTAGAAAGCATTACTAGAGAAGGATAGAGTGATTACCCTAAACACTGGAGAGATTAGAGCATACATACATCATCAGTGAGGGTTCAATGCTTAAATTCTATGTTCCCTGCTTTCATGAACTACCTTCTTGCATTTTATCTGTTCTTACTGTATAAGAATTGAATTAGTGGAATTTGATTTGTGATTGTCTTGAAGAGCTTATTTACTTTTGACCAAGTGGACAAGAATCATATAGTTGCATTCACATATATAGGTTGCATTGCATTGCATGAATTTCACATGTTCTTACTCATTCATTTTATCTCCTTCAACTAAGCATGAGGACATGCTAATATCTAAGTGTGGAGAGGTTGATAAACCATTATTTTATGGTTTATATTGTGCTTAATTGTGTGGTCTTATCAAATCTTTACCCACTTATTCATATGATTAGCATGCATTTACAATTCCCTCCCAAAATTACCCCATGGTTGAAAAACTGCTTCCTAGTAATTTTTAATTATGTATTTCGATTCTCCTTTATCCCATTCGATGCCGTGATCTGTGTGTTAAGTGTTTCAGGCTTTATAGGGCATGAATGACTAGGAGATTGGAAAAGAGGCTTGCAAAAATGGAAGGAACACAAGAAATTGAGGAGATGACCAGCGAGAAGCGACGCGGACGCATGGCTCACGCGACCGCGTGAAAAAGAGGAAACTGCAGTGACGCGCTCGTATGACTGATGCGAACGCATGGATTGGAAACTGCACAAGTGACGAGAAGGCATGGACGACACGCACGCGTGGTAAGGCAAAACGCTGGATGACGCGAACGCCTGGATGACGCGATCGCGTGACGTGCGCGATCTGGAGAATTTGTAGAATTCGCTGGGGGCGATTTCGGGCCCTGTTTTGACCCAGTTTTCAGCCCAGAAAAGTAGATTAGAGCCAGGGAACATGCAGAGACAGAGTACAACTTTCATTCGGCATAATTTTAGTTTTAGATCTGATTTTTCTCCTCCTTTAGGTTTTTTTCTCTCTACACATTCATAGTTCTTAGGATTTTGATTTCATTGCTTTTTGGATTGGGATATTGAGAAGAGTTATTACTTCCGTCAAGACTTCGTCATTCTAGTTTGTTTCCTTGCCTGTCACTTACTCTTCCATGTCCTTTATTTACTCAGATTATTATTGGATTATTTTTAGAATTTATTAATACAAGAACTATTTTTATTTTTAATTGATCCTTTTGATTATTATTTATCATGTCTTTCAATATTTCCCTTTTCTATTTCGTGGATTTTACAATCATAATGAGCGAGTAGTTCCATAACTTGATTGGAAGTTGATTAACAAGAGGACCTTGAGTTGGATGCTCAAGAGTAAAATTATAGTTAGGTTTCGCGTTGGGTCGTCCTCTAATCACTGACAGTAGTCCTTCCCAAGGGAGAGGATTAGAACTGGTGAATAGAAATTGACTTCCAACTTGCTTAACTTTCCCTTTACCTGGTAAGGGATAACTGAGCAGGCAACCTTTAATTATCACTTTTATCTTGAGAGAACTCCATCAAGGATAGGGCTTCCAACTAATCTACTCTTGGTCAAGGTTTTTATTTAAATTATATAAATTCTCTGATTTAACTTCCTGTTTATTAACTCAACCATTTTTAGAAAATATCTGATTAATAAAATAGCACATATTTCTGCAACTCGTTGGGAGACGATCTGGGATTCATACTCCCAGTATTTTAATTTTAATTTTGTGACAACCCTTCTAAATTGATAAGTGGATTTTTGGTTGGTTAAGAACTGTACTTGCAATGTATTTCTTATAAAAAATTCTTAACTTGCCAATTTCTGCCATGTCATTCGTCGTCGGTAGCCTTCCCCCTTGCCCTTGCCCTGTTGTGCGCCGATCGCCCCCTCTCCCCTCTCTCAGGTTTGTTCTTGTCCCCTCCCCCAATTTAATTTGAGTGGCTGTCGATAAATTAATTTTGCATCAATATCATCCCTGTGCTATGTGAACTTTTGGTGTCAGAAGCATGTGAGGAACGATCTTCTCCCTCGTATGTTCCAATTTTCTCCCCCAATTTAACATACAGATTTGATTTTTTCCCCAATTTATGAACTCTTGAGTCTTCATATGTTTGTGTTTAGTGCAATTTCATATTGGAATCCAGTTTTGCACTTTCGATTTGGCTTAAACTAATGTACTTCCTGCATGACTGTGTGGTTGACTAAATTAAGTAGAATCCACTTTTATTATGCAAGAATATTGGGTATTTTATCAAACTATCTATGAACTGTATGTTCTCTTATTCCTGGCTTGTTTTCCATCCATTCAAGTCAGGCAAGTCTTTATTCATAATCCTGTCTATTTTGAATACTAAATGGAGCTTTATTTTCATGAGCAGTCTATATTTCTGACTATACACATAGGAACAGAAAATAGTATATGTTTTGTAGGAACAGATTGTGTAGCATAATCAGCATTACAGTCCTTTATAATCCTCTTAAATATGCTACAATGATATTTTATCAGATATAGTTTCATTTGAAAGAAACTACATTTCAACTATACTAAGAAAATCTTAGATAAGTCTTCATATAAGTCCTAATCATAGATATCAAAACTCAGATAATAAAGTTGCAAGGACAAAGGTGACATGACTTATAGATCTGAATCCTATCTTAGAAACTTATCATTATCAAAAGTAAGTTTAAATGTGAAGCAGGTTCAGAGTACTACTACTGAAAGTGAAATGGATGAAACAACATAGATACCTCAAGACCTTGGGGTCCAAGCTTGATTATAGGAACTTCTGCCATTTTTGTGTTTTTGTGTTCCAAGTTTGCTCCTATATTCAAAGTATGAACCTACTACCTACCTACCACAATGCTACAGTGTCTTCTTATATTTAAATGTACATTTAAATGCTATATTGCTAGTAGTAAACTGAATTAAATAAATGCTAATACTAACACTAATACTTAATCAAAGTTAAAACACTCTCCATTCTCCAATAAGGCAATAATTGTTGCGTTTTGAAAAGTTGGTGAATGGTTGTAACTAGAACTCAGGCAACGTGTTATCTGGTTGGTGAACCTAAGATATTAAGGTGTCACCACTGCTTTCAATCCGCTGCTTCAGTAACCTTCCTTGACCAGAGATATTGAATACCACTCACTGTAAGTCTAATATTTGTAGTAGCCAGAGCATAAATTTTGATAAATATAATGTTTTTTTAAGGAGAAGGGAAGGAAGTGAGAGATAAATGAAGTCATTATCTATTGCCATCATTGTTGGATATGAAAATTTAGTATTAGGTGCTTCATAATCTGTTAAGAAAACTATTTAGTAGTATTGAATTGGATTTACTTGTAGAAATTTGTGCAATTATAAAAACTAAATCTATGCATACTTACATGTATCTCTCCAACTAATTAAACAATCAATGACAGCACCCTTAATGAATTTTGCAAAAATACACTTAATAATGTGAAGGAAAAAAAAAACCTTTTTATTCTTATACTTTTTAGTAGAATATAACAAAAAATGAAATCAGACACAAAATCCAATTTGAGCAAAACAATTTTTCTTAAACTCAGCACAATTAGTTATAATCACTAACCTCTTTGTGATGGTTGTAAAGTCTCTCCTTAATCTCCAAAATAAATAATATGTTAGAAGTACACTTAGACATGACATATACCTCTGGTTCATAGTTACTTGCTAAAGCATTGCATTGATTAGGCATTTTTCTTGAAAGGAAGTTTTATATAAAGTAAAGTTCTATAGGTTAGTTCCAGCCGGCTAGAAAGTCTAGTTTAGTATTGAATTTGTTTGACTTAACAGTATTCACATGTTATAAAATCAGTCCGAAGCGTGAAGTAAAGCATTTTTTAGATCTCACTGTAGTTGGAGACTTTTGATTTGTGGCTCACTGCGTAAAAAAGTGGGAACCAGCTTGATAGCTACCATAAGGCTTCGACACTTACATTTGCTATCCAAGTAATACTCATGTTTTTATTTTTTTGAACTTATTTTTATTTCTTAGATTGCTAATTCAGTTCTATTTTTGCATTTAATCCTTGTGACTTCTGATTTAATTTGTCCCTAATTTAAATTTGGTGGCTGTTGGCCAAATTTTTCTTCCCCAATATAACATTCAGATTCAATTTGTCCCCAATTACTGAACCCCACTCTTGATATGTTTGTGTTTACTGCTTCGGCTCATTTAGCATATGTTGCTTAACAGTTTTCCCTGATGATAGCAACTGATGCTCAAGTTATTGTGACTTCTCTTTCAGTTCTCCTTTAGCACTGTTGATATTCTGCTTCAATGCCTCTTCTAATTCTAGCTTCTTTGTTGAAAGTTCTGCATTTTTCTTTTCTAGATCACTCACCAGCTTAGTAACATCTTTTCGAGAATCTGTTTTGAATGTTTATATTATATTGTTTCAATGATGAAGATTCCATGGTTTTAATCTCAAAATCTCTTATCAGCTTATCAATATCTTGATTACCATTGTTCAATGTTTCCTCTAATTCTCGGAGCTACATTCTGAATTTGTCCTAACTTAATCTGTTTGCCTTGAAGCAGATTCTCTGACGAGCGGATATCTCGGAGATCTAAAATAAATTACCTGGGGTGTCTTCCTGTACCTGCAACTGTGACAGGTATAATCAATGGTCAAGAACCAATAAGTCTTGCACAAAAATCTTTTCGAGAATTTACTTAGTATTCACTGTTAATCTAAAGACTTATAAATTAATGGCAAACCACTCCACACATCTATTTGTTATATTACTCAAGATGTTTTACCAACCTGAATCAGTAAAATTTAGGATTGTTATGGACAAATGAAATTACTGATTTGAAATTCAATTATCTTTTCCTTTGATAAAATTTCAAAACTCAGCTTTGTATTTTTGGGATAGGAGCAGGTGTGTAAATGGGAATCTTGTCTATAGGCTAAAAACAGTAACTATTATTTACTACTAGTGCATGATAATAAATTTTGTATTATTATTATAATTGTAATTTTACATATTGAACTTGGAAGGGAAGAATATGGTATGTCATTTTCAAGACTGAAATATTAACATTGAAAAAGTCAATTGACCCTAAAGTTGAACTAGCGCTTCTTGCTTCTTTTTCTTCTTGATTTATACTTCAATAATTATAAAATAGTTAAACTCAATCATCATGTTCCAATTAGTTATCAAGTTTTAAACATATTCTGAAACAGCTATGTTTCCTCAAATATGGTTCAATCTTCTACTATTTGGCCTAACTATGCAATAATTTTATATTGATAACTAAAAATTTTGAAGCATGGAAAAGTTATAATGAACAAATAACACTCATGTTTCCATTTTTTGTTGACAATGGCAGCGAAGAAACTCGAACGTTGTTGTCAAGTGCTGCACATTTTCATTTGAAGTATATTGATTTTCCAAGCACACCAGGAACCTTTCTCTAGCAAGGAGAGCTATTTTGCTATCTACTTCTGGAGGTACATTGAATCCAAATAATTAATCTTGCCCTGAAAATAAAGATGGCTTTTAGTTTTGCTTTGCTAACTACTTTTAATATGAATTTTTGGAGATCTATACCAACAAATGCTTGAAAGAATGATTAAAAGAAAGCAATTATTGGTTACCAAATTCTTGAATAATATACAATTAATAGTTTAGAAGTTAGGTGAAGATAATTATAACCTCACAAGATGTACAAAATAATGAGTCAATCCTATGTATTTTATAATCAAATAAAGTCTTCATTTATTCTATTATATATCTTGTGTTCTTATGTGATATAATTAATGGGTCAGTTAGATTTCAAATAATTTTAGTTTCATAATTTTAATATATAAGAACTTCAAACTGATTCTTCAAAATGAAATATTAATGATAAGAATGTCAATTGAACTTGAACAGCCGCTAACCACCATGTTATTACTTATTCTATTTTGATTTACCCATTTTCATTTCTATATTGTTTAGTTCGCTAACTCATACATTATATTGTAATACTATTTTAATTTCTCATTTTATTATTTCTCAGATTAATATAATATTCCTCTTTTTCTTTTTCTTTTTTAAGGAAGGAAATTTATTTTCCATTTCAAATATTTGGCATTGGACCTGGTGCACGAAATTGTGAACCATTCTCTTTGTATTTGTGTGAAATTTAATAATTGGCTCTATTTGAATTCACAACTCCGTTCAACTAACCAGCAAGTGTACTGGGTCGTCCAAGTAATAAACCTTACGTGAGTAAGGGTCGAATCCACAAAGATTGTTGGTATGAAGCAAGCTATGGTCACCTTGTAAATCTCAGTCAGGCGGATTTAAACATGATATTTTATTAGATTCAAATAAACAATAAAAGGGATAGAGATACTTATGTAAATCATAGGTAGGAATTTCAGATAAGCGAATGGAGATGCTTTTCGTTCCTCTGAACCTCTGCTTTCCTTCTATCTTCATCCAGTTAGTCTTACTCCTTTCCATGGCTGGCTTTATGTGATACATCACCACTGTCAATGGCTACTTTCGGTCATCTCACGGGAAAATGATCCAATGCCCTGTCACGGCACGGCTAATCGTCTGGAGGCATCACCCTTGTCAATGGCTTCATCTTATCCTATCGGTGAATAATATGCTCACGCACCCTGTCACGGCACGGCTATTCATCTGTCGGTTCTCGATCATGCTGGAATAGGATTTACTATCCTTTTGCGTCTGTCACTAACGTCCTGCAATCGCGAGTTCGGAGCTCGTCACAGTCATTCAATCATTGAATCCTACTCGGAATACCACAGACAAGGTTTAGACCTTCCGGATTCTCTTGAATGCCGCCATCATTCTAGCTTACACCACGAAGATTCTGGTTAGGAGATCCAAGAGATACTCATTTTAGCTTAATTCATGTAGAACAGAAGTGTTTGTCAGGCACGCGTTCATAAGGGAGAAGGATGATGAGCGTCACACATAATCATCACCTTCATCACGTTCTTGGGTGCGAATAGATATCTTAGAAGAGAAATAAGAAGAATTGAATAGAAAACAGTAGTACTTTGCATTAATCTTTGAGGAACAGCAGAGCTCCACACCTTAATCTATGGAGTGTAGAAACTCTACCGTTTGAAAATACATAAGTGAAGGTCCAGGCATGGCCGAGATGGCCAGCCCCCAAAACGTGATCACAGGATCAAAATACAATCCAGGATGCCTAATACAATAGTAAGAGGTCCTATTTATAATAAACTAGTCACTAGGGTTTACATGAGTAAGTAATTGATGCATAAATCCACTTCCGGGGCCCACTTGGTGTGTGCTTGGGCTGGACTTTGAGTGTTACACGTGTAGAGGTTCTCCTTGGAGTTGAACGCCAGTTTCTGTGCCAGTTTGGCCGTTCAACTCTGGTTTTGGATCCTTATCTGGCGCTGGACGCCAGATTTGGGCAGAAGGCTGGCGTTGAACGCCAGTTTACGTCGTCAATTCTTGGCCAAAGTATGGACTATTATATATTGCTGGAAAGCCCTGGATGTCTACTTTCCAACGCAATTAGAAGCGCGCCATTTCGAGTTCTGTAGCTCCAGAAAATCCACTTTGAGTGCAGGGAGGTCAGAATCCAACAGCATCAGCAGTCCTTTTTCAACCTCTGAATCTGATTTCTGCTCAAGTCCCTCAATTTCAGCCAGAAAATACCTGAAATCACAGAAAAACACACAAACTCATAGTAAAGTCCAGAAATGTGAATTTAACATAAAAACTAATGAAAACATCCCTAAAAGTAACTAGATCCTACTAAAAACATACTAAAAACAATGCCAAAAAGCGTATAAATTATCCGCTCATCACAACACCAAACTTAAATTGTTGCTTGTCCCCAAGCAACTAAAAATCAAAATAGGATAAAAAGAATAGAATATACTATAAATTCCAAACTATCAATGAAACATAGCTCCAATCAAATGAGCGGGACTTATAGCTTTTTGCCTCTTGAATAGTTTTGGCATCTCACTTTATCCATTGAGGTTCAGAATGATTGGCATCTATAGGAACTCAGAGTTCAGATAATGTTATTGATTCTCCTAGTTCAGTATGATGATTCTTGAACACAGCTATTTTATGAGTCTTGGCCGTGGCCCTAAGCACTTTGTTTTCCAGTATTACCACCGGATACATAAATGCCACAGACACATAATTGGGTGAACCTTTTCAGATTGTGACTCAGCTTTGCTAAAGTCCCCAATTAGAGGTGTCCAGGGTTCTTAAACGCACTCTTTTTTTTCTTTGGACCTTGACTTTAACCGCTCAGTCTCAAGTTTTCACTTGACACCTACACGCCACAAGCACATGGTTAGGGACAGCTTGGTTTAGCCGCTTAGACCAGGATTTTATTCCTTTAAGCCCTCCTATCCACTGATGCTCAAAGCCTTGGGATCCTTTTTATTTGCCCTTGCCTTTTGGTTTTAAGGGTTATTGGCTTTTTCTGCTTGCTTTTTTTTCTTTTTCTTTCTATTTTTTTTCGCCTATTTTTTTTTTCTGCAAGCTTTGTTCTTTGCTGCTTTTTCTTACTTCAAGAATCATTTTTATGATTTTTCAGATTATCAAATAACATGTCTCCTAGTCATCATTCTTTCAAGAGCCAACATATTTAACATTCTTAAACAACAACTTCAAAAGACATATGCACTGTTCAAGCATACATTCAGAAAACAAGAAGCATTGTCACCACATCAATATAATTAAACTAAATTCAAGGATAAATTCAAAACTCATGTACTTCTTGTTCTTTTGAATTAAAATATTTTTCATTTAAGAGAGGTGATGGATTCATAGGACATTCATAACTTCAAGACATAGTTACTAACTACTAATGATCATGTAATGAAGACACAAACATAGATAAGCACATAACATAGAAAAGGAAAAACAGAGAAAGTAAGAACAAGGAATGAGTCCACCTTAGTGATGTCCTTGAGCTCTTCTATGTCTCTTCCTTGTCTTTGCTGCTCCTCCTTCATTGCTTTTAGATCTTCTCTGATTTCATGAAGGATGATGGAGTGCTCTTGATGTTCCACCCTTAGTTGCTTCCAATAATTGTGTGAAAGAAAATGTATCCCCTGAGGTATCTCAGGGATCTCTTGATTTGTAGTCAAATGTTCTACCACTAAGCTATAGACCCTTGATGGAAGCTTTTGTCTTCCCTTTCCTCTTTCTAGAGGTTTCTCTGGCCTTAGGTGCCATCAATGGTTATGGAAAAAACAAAAAAGCTATGCTGTGTGTATGTGGATGGCTGTGTGTATGCCACCAAACTTAGAATGTTGCTCGTCCTCGAGCAAAAGAAGAAAGAATAGAAGAAGAAGAGGATATGGAGGAGATGGATGGCTGTGTGTATGTGGCCATATGAGTGGGATTGGGTGGGGAAGAGATGTTGAATGTTTGAAGGTAAGTGGGTGTATGGGTGTGAGTGGTAAATGGAAGAGTGTTTATTGGGAATAGAGGATGATTGAGAAGAGAGAAGAGAGTGAGTGGAGGTAGGTGGGGATCCTGTGGGGTCCACAGATCCTGAGGTGATCCTGTGAGGTCCACAGATCTTGAGGTGTCAAGGCAATTACATCCCTGCACCAATTTAGGCATGCAAAATGCCCTTGCACACAACTCTAGGCGTTCAGCGCCAGGTTGGTGCCCATTTTGGGCGTTCAACGCCCCTTTGCTGCCATTTCTGGCGTTGAACGCCAGAATCATGCTTGTTCTGGGCGTTCAGCGCCAGGATGCTCCCATTCTGGGCGTTCAGCGCCAGAACTATGCTCTGTTCTGGCGTTTGAACGCCAGACAGATGCTCCTCCAGGGTGTGATTTTTCTTCTGCTGTTTTTGATTCCGTTTTCAATTTTTATATTTATTTTGTGACTCCACATGATCATGAACCTAAGAAAACATGAAAAACAATAAAAATAAGAATTAGATAAACATTGGGTTGCCTCCCAACAAGCGCTTCTTTAATGTCAATAGCTTGACAGTGGGCTCTCATGGAGCCTCACAGATGTGCAGAGCTTTGTTGAGACTCTCCAACACCAAACTTAGAGTTTGGATATGGGAGTTCAACACCAAACTTAGAGTTTGGTTGTGGCCTCCCAACACCAAACTTAGAGTTTGACTGTGGGGGCTCTGGTTGACTCTGCTTGGAGAGAAGCTTTTCATGCTTCCTCTTCATAGTTGCAGAGGGAGGTCCTTGAGTTTTAAACACAAGGGAGTCCTCATTCCATTGAAGGACTATTTCACCTCTGTCAACATCAATCACAGCTCTTGCTGTGGCCAGGAAAGGTCTTCCTAGGATGATGGATTCATCCTCTTCCTTTCCAGTATCCAGGACTATGAAATCAGTAGGTATGTAGAGGCCCTCAACCTTTACTAATACATCTTCTACTTGTCCATAAGCCTGTCTTCTTGAGCTGTCTGCCATCTCTAGTGAGATTTTAGCAGCTTGCACCCCATAGATTCCCAGTTTCTCTATTACAGAGAGGGGCATGAGGTTTATTCCTGAACCAAGGTCACACAGAGCCTTAAAGATCATGGTGCCTATGGTACAGGGTATTATGAACTTTCCAGGATCCTGTCTCTTCTGAGGCAATGTCAGTTGATCCAGATCACTTAGTTCATTGATGAACAAGGGAGGTTCAACTTCCCAAGTATCAATGCCAAATAATTTGGCATTCAGCTTCATGATTGCACCAAGAAACTTGGCAATTTGCTCTTCAGTAACATTCTCATTCTCTTCAGAAGAGGAATATTCATCAGAGCTCATGAAGGGCATAAGGAGGTTCAATGGGATCTCTATGGTCTCTAGATGGGCCTCAGAGTCCTTTGGTTCCCCAGAGGGAAGCTCCTTATTGACAACTGGACGTCCCAGGAGGTCTTCCTCCTTGGGATTCACGTCCTCTCCTTTCCTCACAGGTTCGGCCATGGCGCTTATGTCAATGGCCTTGCACTCTCCTTTTGGATTCTCTTCTGTATTGCTTGGGAGAGTACTAGGAGGGATTTCAGTGATCCTTTTACTCAGCTGGCCCACTTGTGCTTCCAGATTTCTAATGGAAGACCTTGTTTCATTCATGAAACTTACAGTGGCCTTAGATAGATCAGAGACTAGATTTGCTAAATTAGAAACATTTTGTTCAGAGTTCTCTGTCTGTTGCTGAGTGGATGATGGAAAAGGCTTGCTATTGCTAAACCTGTTTCTTCCACCATTATTAAAGCCTTGTTGGGGCTTTTGATCCTTCCATGAGAAATTTGGATGATTTCTCCATGTTGAGTTATAGGTGTTTCCATAAGGTTCACCTAAGTAATTTACCTCTGCTATTGCAGGGTTCTCAGGATCATAGGCTTCTTCTTCAGAAGATGCCTCTTGAGTACTGTTGGATGCAGCTTGCATTCCATGCAGACTCTGAGAGATCATATTGACTTGCTGAGTCAATATTTTATTCTGAGCCAATATGGCATTCAGAGTATCAACCTCAAGAACTCCCTTCTTCATAGGCGTCCCAATATTCACAGGATTCCTTTCAGAAGTGTACATGAACTGGTTATTAGCAACCATGTCAATGAGTTCTTGAGCTTCTGCAGGCGTTTTCTTTAGGTGAATGGATCCACCTGCAGAAGTGTCCAGTGACATCTTTGATAGCTCAAATAAACCATCATAGAATATATCCAGGATGGTCCATTCTGAAAGCATGTCAGAAGGACACTTTTTGGTCAACTGTTTGTATCTTTCCCAAGCTTCATAGAGGGATTCACCTTCTTTCTGTCTGAAGGTTTGAACATCAGCTCTAAGCTTGCTCAGCTTTTGAGGAGGGAAGTACTTGGCTAAGAAAGCCGTGACCAGCTTATCCCAAGAGTTCAGGCTGTCTTTAGGTTGAGAATCCAACCACAATCTAGCTCTGTCTCTTACAGCAAAAGGGAAAAGCATGAGCCTGTAGACTTCAGGATCTATTCCATTAGTCTTAACAGTATCACATATCTGCAAGAATTCAGTTAAGAACTGAAAAGGATCTTCAGATGGAAGTCCATGAAACTTGCAGTTCTGCTGCATCCGAGAAACTAATTGAGGTTTCAGCTCAAAGTTGTTTGCTCCAATGGCAGGAATGGAGATGCTTCTTCCATGTAAATTGGAATTGGGTGCAGTAAAGTCACCAAGCATCTTCCTTGCATTATTATTATTTTCGGCTGCCATCTCCTCTGCCTGTTCGAAAATTTCTGAAAGGTTATCTCTGGATTGTTGTATTTTAGCTTCTCTTAATTTTCTCTTCAGAGTCCTTTCAGGTTCTGGATCTGCTTCCACAAGAATGTTCTTATCCTTGCTCCTGCTCATATGACAAGGAAGAATGGCCAGAAAAATGATAATAATAATAGAGATCCTTTATACCACAGTATAGGGATCCCTTTGTGAGTGGAAGAAAAGAGGGGGAGACAAAGAATGTGATGTGAAGGAAGAAATGCAACTGTACTGATGGAAGAGATGTGAGATGAGATGTTAGGATATGAATGAATAAATAGAATAAGATGGGAGAGGTATAATTTTCGAAAATTATTTTGAAAAGGAGTTAGTGATTTTTGAAAATTGGTTTTTGAAAATTTGTTAGTATTTTTCGAAAAAATTTTTTTTTTGAAATAAAATTAAAAATAAAAATAATTAGTTAATTAAAAAGAAATTTTGAAAAAGGGGAGAGATATTTTCGAAATTGAGAGAGAGAGAGTTAGTTAGGTGGTTTTGAAAAAGATAAGAAACAAACAAAAAGTTAGTTAGTTAGTTGAAACAAATTTTGAAAAGATAGGAAGTTAGGAAGTTAGAAAAGATATTTTGAAAAGATATTTTTGAAAAAGATAAGATAAGAAGATATTTTTGAAAAGATATGATTGAAATTAGTTTTGAAAAAGATTTGATTTTTAAAATCACAATTAATGACTTGATTCATAAGAAATCACAAGATATGATTCTAGAACTCAAAGTTTGAATCTTTCTTAACAAGCAAGTAACAAACTTCAAATTTTTGAATCAAAACATTAATTGATTATGTTATTTTCGAAAATTTGGTATAAAAATAAGAAAAATATTTTTGAAAAATATTTTTTTTGAAATTTTCGAAAATAACTAAGAATTTTGAAAAAGATTTGATTTTTGAAAAAGATTTTGAAAAAGATAAGATTTTCAAATTGAAAATTTGATTTGACTCATAAGAAACAACTTGATTTTAAAAATTTTTGAAAAAGTCAACTCAAATTTTCGAATTTGATGAGAGAAAAAGGGAAATATATTTTTTTTTTATTTTTGAAATTTTTATGAAAAACATGAAAATTATGCAATGCATGAAATTTTTAGATCAAAACATGTGATGCATGCAAGAATGCTATGAATGTCAAGATGAACACCAAGAACACTTTGAATGTCATGATGAACATCAAGAACATAATTTTGAAAAATTTTAATGCAAAGAAAACATGCAAGACACCAAACTTAGAATTCTTTAATGCTTAGACACTAAGAATTCAAGAATGCATGTGATAAACATGAAAAGACACAAAACAAAAAAATCATCAAGATCAAACAAGAAGACTTACCAAGAACAACTTGAAGATCATGAAGAACACTATGAATGCATGATATTTTCGAAAAAATGCAAGATGCATATGCAAGTGACACCAAACTTATAATGTGACTCAAGACTCAAACAAGAAACAGAAAATATTTTTGATTTTTATGATTTTCTAATTTTTTTGGATTTTTATTTTATATTTTTCGAAAATTAAAAGAAAAATAAGGATTCCAAAATTTTTAATATGAATTCCGGGAATCTTGCCATGTTAGTCTAAAGCTTCAGTCCAGGAATTAGACATGGCTCACTAGCCAGCCAAGCTTTCAAAGAAAGCTCCAGTCCAAAACACTAGACATGGCCAATAGCCAGCCAAGCTTTAGCATGTAGATCAGAAACAGTAGCAGGTGGATTAACTCCAACTAGCTTGCTCTTGATAACAAATTGCTGCCTCAGTCCAAATAAATTTAGACATGGCTTTACAGCCAGCCAGGCTTCAACATATAATTACATGGGCTGGAGTGATTAGTTGAATACCAATCCCAAAGTAGTTTGGGTATGGCGTTATAGCCAGATATGATTCAACATATTTCATGAAACACTAGAATTCATTCTTAAAAATTTGAAGCCATAGAATAATTTATTTTTGAAAACATTTTTATATTTTTCGAAAACAGATGAGAGATTTTTGAAATTATTTTTGAAAAATTTTTGAAAAGAAAATAAAAAGAAAATTACCTAATTTGAGCAACAAGATGAACCGTCAGTTGTCCAAACACGAACAATCCCCGGCAACGGCGCCAACACTTGGTGCTGTTGCCGGATCAAAAGGGAATCTGGCACTGATGTTACCGGACCAAAAGCTTGCCAAAAACTCAAACAATCCCCGGCAACGGCGCCAAAAACTTGGTGCACGAAATTGTGAACCATTCTCTTTGTATTTGTGTGAAATTTAATAATTGGCTCTATTTGAATTCACAACTCCGTTCAACTAACCAGCAAGTGTACTGGGTCGTCCAAGTAATAAACCTTACGTGAGTAAGGGTCGAATCCACAGAGATTGTTGGTATGAAGCAAGCTATGGTCACCTTGTAAATCTCAGTCAGGCGGATTTAAACATGATATTTTATTAGATTCAAATAAACAATAAAAGGGATAGAGATACTTATGTAAATCATAGGTAGGAATTTCAGATAAGCGAATGGAGATGCTTTTCGTTCCTCTGAACCTCTGCTTTCCTTCTATCTTCATCCAGTTAGTCTTACTCCTTTCCATGGCTGGCTTTATGTGATACATCACCACTGTCAATGGCTACTTTCGGTCATCTCACGGGAAAATGATCCAATGCCCTGTCACGGCACGGCTAATCGTCTGGAGGCATCACCCTTGTCAATGGCTTCATCTTATCCTCTCGGTGAATAATATGCTCACGCACCCTGTCACGGCACGGCTATTCATCTGTCGGTTCTCGATCATGCTGGAATAGGATTTACTATCCTTTTGCGTCTGTCACTAACGCCCTGCAATCGCGAGTTCGGAGCTCGTCACAGTCATTCAATCATTGAATCCTACTCGGAATACCACAGACAAGGTTTAGACCTTCCGGATTCTCTTGAATGCCGCCATCATTCTAGCTTACACCACGAAGATTCTGGTTAGGAGATCCAAGAGATACTCATTCTAGCTTAATTCATGTAGAACAGAAGTGTTTGTCAGGCACGCGTTCATAAGGGAGAAGGATGATGAGCGTCACACATAATCATCACCTTCATCACGTTCTTGGGTGCGAATGGATATCTTAGAAGAGAAATAAGAAGAATTGAATAGAAAACAGTAGTACTTTGCATTAATCTTTGAGGAACAGCAGAGCTCCACACCTTAATCTATGGAGTGTAGAAACTCTACCGTTTGAAAATACATAAGTGAAGGTCCAGGCATGGCCGAGATGGCCAGCCCCCAAAACGTGATCACAGGATCAAAATACAATCCAGGATGCCTAATACAATAGTAAGAGGTCCTATTTATAATAAACTAGTCACTAGGGTTTACATGAGTAAGTAATTGATGCATAAATCCACTTCCGGGGCCCACTTGGTGTGTGATTGGGCTGGGCTTTGAGTGTTACACGTGTAGAGGTCCTCCTTAGAGTTGAACGCCAGTTTCTGTGCCAGTTTGGGCGTTCAACTCTGGTTTTGGATCCTTATCTGGCGCTGGACGCCAGATTTGGGCAGAAGGCTGGCGTTGAACGCCAGTTTACGTCGTCAATTCTTGGCCAAAGTATGGACTATTATATATTGCTGGAAAGCCCTGGATGTCTACTTTCCAACGCAATTGGAAGCGCGCCATTTCGAGTTCTGTAGCCCCAGAAAATCCACTTTGAGTGCAGGGAGGTCAGAATCCAACAGCATCAGCAGTCCTTTTTCAACCTCTGAATCTGATTTCTGCTCACGTCCCTCAATTTCAGCCAGAAAATACCTGAAATCACAGAAAAACACACAAACTCATAGTAAAGTCCAGAAATGTGAATTTAACATAAAAACTAATGAAAACATCCCTAAAAGTAACTAGATCCTACTAAAAACATACTAAAAACAATGCCAAAAAGCGTATAAATTATCCGCTCATCAGGACCCAGAGTTTCTTTCTTCCAGTAATTTTTTTTTGAAAGTGCAGAATTTTTCAATGAGTAGCAACTTTCTCAAATAATTCTGTTAGCTGTGTATTATCCTGGATGCTATTAAATGTATTTTTTATCATTCGGTTTAAGAGATAATCTCCCATTCTATATATATCAAGTGTCAATTAGTTACTTTTTTCTCGTGGTCTGACTTTGTTTTATGATTTGTCGTCGATCTAATTTTTCATTAAACTAGATATTGATAAGAGTTGGATTTCAAAGTCATGAGTTGGTACAGAATATAGGAACGATTTGATCAGATTCTTAGATTTTGCATTGGCCAATGTATCATCCGATGGGATGATACGTTGTCTATGTCTGAAGTGTGGGTTCTGCCTATTACAAAATAGAGAGGATGCATTCGATCATTTGGTGATAAACCCTTTCCCGTCTAGTTACACATTTTGGATCCATCACGGTGAGAGATGCGGGGTCGAGCGCTCTTGTGACGGACAAGAAGATCAATCTGAACAAAATTTCAATGCCTCGATGCTTGATATGGTCCACGAGGCATTCAACTTCTTAGGACTTCCCGGCCACGAAGAAGACTCGGAGAATGAACATAACGGCGGCGTTGTGGATGACTTGCCTTACTTATACAATGAACCTAGTCGAGAGACCCGCAACTTTCGTGACCTACTCGAAGATGGGGAGCCAGAGTTATACCTAGGATGTTCAAAGTTCTCTAAGTTATCTTTCTTGGTGAGGATCTATCACATAAAGTCCATGTGCGGAGTGAGCGATAAGGCCTTCAGAATGATATTGGAGTTGCTCGCGGATGCCTTTGAGCATGCCCGGATTCCATCCACTATGCACGATGCCAAGAAAGTCATAAAAAACTCGGTCTCGCGTACAAGAAGATAGATGCATGTCCAAATGACTGCATGCTATACCAAGGCAACGTCCAAGAGCTGACCAAATGCAAGCAGTGTGGGACATCGAGATGGAATCATAAGACTAAGAAGAACTCTAGGGTGAGGATCAAGATGGTTGTTAAGAAAAACAGCAAACCACAAGCGGCAAAGACTCTTCGTTACTTCCCCCTTATTCCACGATTGCAGAGGTTATATATGTCTAGTAAGACAACCATTGACATGCTGTGGCATAAGAGAGGTCCTAACTCTGATGGTATGTATAGGCATCCAAGGGACACCGAGGCATGGAAGTCATTTGACATACGATATCTCGACTTCTCTGCTGACTCGCGCAGTGTTCGCCTAGCATTAGCTAGCGATGGCTTTAATCCTTTTGGGAACATGAGCTCGAAGTACTTAATTTGGCTCGTGGTTCTTATCTCGTATAACATGCTGCCCTGGATTTGCATGAAACTTACTTCGTTTATCCTCTCTATGATTATTGCTGGTCCTAAAATTCCTAGAAATGATATAGATGTGTATCTAGAGCCATTGATCACTGAGTTGAAGCATTTAAGGGTTGGTGTTGAAACTTATGATGCAGTCGAGAAAAAAACCTTCAAGATGTATGCTGCGTTGATGTGGATAATCAGTGATTTTCCAGGCTTGGGCAACTTATCTGAGTGGAACACGTACGGAGGGAGAGCCTATCCTACGTGCAATTTGGATGCTGAAACTAACCGGCTCACACAGCCAATTTGGATGCATATATTATATTTTTAGAACATGGAAACACTTGATGTATATTGCTCATTATTTACAATTAATCCACCCGGAGAATGTGATTTTATTAACATATTTTGTCCTCAAGTTATTTAATTTAGTAACATGTTAGTAGATTGTAATTGATGTTATATATTGACTGACATGATCGTAGTTACCAGAGAAATTGGAAGAGAGGGACCTCTTTCTTTGTGCCTCTAGCATCTTGTTTTGCAAGGCGATGGTTGAGGCCTCCCCGTTCTCTTCGCTGGAGCATGCAACATCATTTGCAAGAGACCTGTGGTTCAACACGTTGCCAATTCGGTCATGGCTGGATACATTCTCAGCACACAGGTACATAGGTGATGCTATTACTATTGCACATGGAGATATTAGGATGGTACGTTGTTATATGTCTGCTCGTAAAAAAGCTGTTTAGCTATATTTCAACCTGTCATAGTCAATCCAGATGTTTTATTGTCTGTAATTAAAATGCACTTTTGAAAGGCCTTACATATTTGAAACCCTGAACATTGCAGGGATTGCTTCAATTCGCAACAAAGTACCGCAAAAAATTTGGCTTCGGGTTCGTCACTAGCACGAACCTATTTCTTTTGCAACAAATACTGGAGGAGGTAGAGGTAAGGTTTGGATTTTATTTTGCACAGTGTCATTTGTGTATATATTGAAAAGGTGTAGTATGGTATAGAATGCACTTGGCATCAGGATTTAGAAAGGATACATATTTCATTTTATAATTTACTTGCTGATGTAGAAGATATATTAGTAAATTTCTATATTCTAAAATCAACAAGATAGATTTCTAATTTATTCACACATTTAAGATTAGCTTATTTATACTCTTAAAAAAATCACCCCTTCTTATTATGTTCGTATTGAGGTACAATTCTTTGAATTTCTAATATGGAACGTCAAGGCGATGATTTCTTATTAAACCAGCAATAACAATGAATAATCACTTTTCATGTTTAAATGGTGCAAAATATACAATGTATCTTGTAGTTGAATATATTATATATAGCAACATAAGAAAGTGAAGTGTTGGAACACGCTTTCTTACTTGCATAGATGCCTATCTATATGAATAGTTTCAATCATAGCAGCCACACATTGGACTTGGATGCCTCAGATTGCTATGTTGTATGCGGCTATTTAGATGCTTCCTTGTACGAAATGTTTCAAGTTAATTTTTTCTTTCTTTTTTTTTCCTGTTTTAGGAATGATCTGGTGTCACTAAGATACCCCTGTAACCTTTCTTCTATTTAGTACTTTTAGTGCTTGAATGATTTTGATATCTTTCTTGGAATTTATTTTGAAGATTTTTTATCAATCTGATTCAGGATGGCTTCATACTTTATTCCTCCTTATTGTATCTTGTACTCCTTTTTTTCTTCTTTCTTATATTCCCCTTCCAGATTCCAGGTGTTGTCCTTAGCATGTTCATTTGTAGGTAGAATAGAACACATATACCTGATTTATATTTTTGTTTGATCTGGCTAGTTCTGAAAATGATTGTTTCTGAATGGAACTTTATTAGTTACTTAGATACCATGATGTCCATTTGGCATGTGCTTAAGTTGACGTGAAGCATTAAATGTTGCTGAAGTATCTAGAAAGTGCCTCCGATTAGTGTTGTTGATGACTTCTAGCTACCAATTACTGCATCTTTTCAGCTGGAACCTCTTTAAATTTGTGCAGGCACGCTATGAGAATAGCCTGAATGTTGAACTTGAAATTGCATCTCGGGAGGAATTCACTCTTATAGAAAGAGGTCTTACAAAACTTTGGGAACGTAAGCCAAACCAACAGTTTATAACATGGAGCTTAATCATGCGTAATTATTATAAAATTTGTAAATTCTAATAACTTGATTGCTTATGGTGTATCCGTCATGTTTGGCTCGGGAAAGGACTCAAGAAGTTTCGAAAGAGACAGGCGAGATAGTTCAAGATTCAATGCTCGAAGAAGACGTTGTGCTAGATAGTTATAATAAGGTTGTCTCTAAAGGACACCAACCTTTCATCCTAACCTTTGATCTCAATAAAACTCCAGAGGAAAATGATATCTGTTGACTCAACTTTTTATTATTAGTCTGACTTATCTTATGAAATATTGGGACTGAATTGAATAAAGTGACTATTTGTGTTTTTTTATTTGGATGTTGAATTTGATGAAGTAGCAATGAATTTGGAGGAGATTAATCTCAAATTAGTATATATCTCTTGAATTATTTTATATTGTGACTTGTTAGATTAATGGTTCGTACGAATTCAAGACTTTTATATTACCGATTTGTCATATATATACGTTTTTAAAGTAATACAAATATAAATGTATATACCCAGGTCATGAAACTGCTTAATGAACTACATTCTATAATCATGACTATCATATTGACAAAATAACAAGAATTAACTAATAGGCATGAATTGATTAATTAAGATCTATAGTTACACACTGTATTTATAACTTAAAATGTCGACATAGTTTAATTTATCCAAATAATTTACTAATTTATTTTAAACCAAATTAATGCACTCCTATTAATTTATAATTAGTAAATAGTATTATATTATAACTGTAAAGAATATTAGTATCACCGTTACAATAATTGTTATTATTATTATTATTATTGCTATTATTATTATAATTATGATTATTAATATTATTATTATTATAAGTAGTATTATGATCTATATATTAGTAATAACATTATGATATTAATTAGAAGAATTTTTTATTTTTTTATTTAAATTTACTTTCAAGTAAATTAAGAATACAACAACAATACCCAATAGTAAATATATATTTTTAAAATGAATCTTAGAGATTTGAATTTTGATGCAATTTTTGGCAACCATGATTATAAAAATAAGATATTGTTATACAGAAAAATTGGTAATTTTTCGTTAAGTATATATTTTTTATAATTTTTTTTGTCTTAACAACCAATAATATTCTTAAAAAATCACAAAATAATATATACTTAACAAAAAATAACCAAATTTTAAGAATAATAATATCACACTTTTTTAATCATACTTACAAAAAATTGCATCAAAATTCAATCTCTGATGTATTTTTTGAGAAAGTCATATTTAATGTTAGTTTTTTTGCAAGATTATCCAACATTTAATATGTAATTCTCAAATAATACATTAGAGATTGAATTTTGATACAATTTTTTGCAAACATAATTAAAAAAATTAGATATTATTATCCAGAAAAACTTGGTAATTATTCGTTGAGTATATATTTTTTTATATTTTTTTATTAATAACTAATAATACTTTTAAAAAATTACAAAAAAAACTTAAATTTCAAATCAGAGAAGGCACCGCCACTACCATAATCCTTATTCTTTCCCTAATACTATGACATTTATATTGTCGAATCACTATGAAGCTTGCTTCATCCTGGTTCCTCTCCTCCATGTCTGTCTCTGCGGTGAGCTAGTGTCCTGGAGCCCCATCTCTCACTGCCCGATCCCCAGTGGTTCCTCTCTCACCCTCAATCCAGTCATCCCGCTGCAGGTAAGTACCACTGGACACCCTCTGCTCAATTGTTTATTTAGTGTTTGAAAAAGAGGCCAATAATGGGTTTAAAGTTGACATGCAAGTTTCTCAAACTAATGTGGTTAGCTGAGTTAATTTATTAATGGAGAGTGGGTTTTGTTGATGAGAAGCATGAGTCCATTAATGGTGGATTCTGGTGGATTCTGAGTTAGGACTTAATTCTCAGTTTGACTGCATTTTTTATTTTCTCACTTGTATATTTGAATCTTGTTGCTGATAATGGTTGCCTGTGAATAACGCGCATGTATGTCTCAATTCATGTAGAATTAATTCCCAATAAGTTTTTCATTTGTTTCGTTTAATAGAGAACAAACAGAGGACTCAATGAAGTAGGTAATGGATAGAACTAGTACCGTGTATGAAGTTTAGTAGAAGATATCACACAAACAAGCAAGGACTCAACACTTGGCTATCCTTCTCTAGTCCAAATTAATTCAGTTAAACTAATATCCTAGTTCCTCCCTTCAATATTCACAGCATCCAACTTAGTCAATACTAATAACGCTAAATCCATTATCAGGATTCTCAAGTCTCCGACTCCCCACTTACCATATAGGAGCCTTCCATTTATTTTTCATGCTAAAAAATATTTAATGCTTGGTGATGATGCCACAAACAATTAGACCTTAGAAAAGGAGAAAATTTTCAATCTTTCAGAAATTAGTAACCTTCAAAAACAGGAGAGGTGATTTAAACTAATAAGAATGGGCATGGAGTATTATATACAAGAATTAGGATTCTATCTATCAAATATTATTTGTTATGTATCAAAGACTTTTCGCATTTGTTATGTATCCATGACTATATATTTTTGGTCAAATGAATTGTCTTAGTTCAAATTGAAAAAAAGTACCGTTAGAATAATGTGTATGATCAAAATAAGCCTAATCAAATAACAAAACATGAAATCTCTGAAGGCTGTAGTGATCCTTGGGTTTTTTACTTTTCTAGACTCTTTTATTGACTCAATTTTCAGGTTTCAACTTTGAAGTGACTGGTCCATAAGTGAGTAGTGACACTATTTAGGTGATAGGAAGAAATTAATAATCAATGGTTAACCTTTTTATACCCAACTTTGATTTCTTTGTTAATAGAGTCTCTAAAATAATGTACTCATGTACTCTCCTAATCTATATATGAGCTTGGAATGAATTATTGAATTGTGAATTGCACACGCTATAGGTTTTTTACTTTTCTAGATTCTTTTATGGACTCAATTTTCAGGTTTCAACTTTGAAGTGACTGGTCCATAAGTGAGCAGTGTTAACAGTGACACTATTTAGGCGATAAGAAGAAATTAATAATCAGCTTAAAGTGTGAATTATGGAAATTATTGCTACCCAGGACATAGAAATTTCTTGCAATCAATTTTCATAGTCCAAATTGTTAAACATGATATTTTATTATACCTAAACATGATATTTTTCTAATTATTAAACATGCTACTCCTAAGTCTCAAGCCTAAAATTAACTTCCAATAGTGCAGAATATTATGATGATTCTAGGCATTGTAGAGAAATTATGAATACATCAATTGTTAACCTTTTTATACCCAACTTGTGATTTATTTGCTAATAGAGTCTCTAAACTCATTGATGTTAGGAATTTTTGCTAGTAAAAAATTTTATAAAAATAGTCGCGTTGTAGATATAGATTCTAAACCAACAGAAATCCCTTTGTACAAATGTTTTGGTTGTCACAAGTAACAAATCCCTTTAAAATTGATAACCGAAGTATTCAAACCTCGGGTCATCTTCTCAAGGAACTACAGGGAAGTATGTTCTTATTATTGGTTACGAAGATTGTAAATCGGGGTTTCGAAGATGAGGAACAAGTAATTTAAATTGCAATTAAAATAGGTAAAGGATTGTAAAATAAATAAATGACTATAAAAATATGCTTTTGGCAAGGTGGGAGAAATTGGAAGTCCTATCCTAGTTATCCTTATCAATGATGATGAAAATTGAATCTTAATTCCACTTAGTTAACCTTTGCTAAAGCAAGGGAAAGTCAAGTGACTAATTAGTTAGATCCTCAAATCCTAGTTAATCCTTAAGAAAAGATTGGAATTATTGAAGCTCAATTCAATTAGCAAAGATAACAATTATCAATCATATTGAGTTTGATAACTCCTGAGTTACTAATTTCTTAACCAAGACCAAAAGGGGAAAAGTAAATCTACTGGAATAAAAATGTCTTCAGATGGGAAGCAACAGTAACATAAACAAAAGAGAGCAATAATAAACTGAAATACCTCAAATAACATTAATTCAAGAGTAATCTGTAGCATAGAATAATTCATAAACTAAATTGAGAAAACGAGTAATTAAAAAGAAATATTGAACCTGATAAAAAGAGATAATCCTGAAAGCGAATAAAATCCTAAATCTAAATCCTAATCCTAAAGAGAGAGGAGAGAACCTCTCTCAAAACTAAATCTAAATCATGAAAAGTGAAATCTTGGAGATTCTCCTTGAATGGATGCATTCCTCCACTTTATAACCTCTGATCTGTGCCTTCTGGACTTGGATTTGGGCCAAAAAGGGCTTCAAAAATCAATGGGAGCGTTTTCTGTAATTTCTGGTGCGTGGCCTCTGTCACGCGTCCACGTGGGTCACGCGGTCGCGTCAGTTGGAGTTTTCCTTGTCGCGCGGTTGCGTCAATCATGCGTCTGCGTCATATGCGTTTCGCTTAAGGTGCGCGGACGCGTCAGTCATGCGGTCGCGTCGCTGTTAATTCGCGCTGGCATGCGGCCGCGTCGCCCATGCGATCGCGTCGCTGCCATTTTCTTCAAAAACTCTGTTTTATGCTTTCCTTCCATTTTTATATGTTTCCTTTCCATCCTTTAAGTCATTCCTGCCTTAGAAGATCTGAAACTACTCAACACACAAATCACGGCATCGAATGAAAATAAGGGTAATTAAAATAATTATTTTTAAAGCATAGGAAACATGTTTTTCACATTCATCACATAATAAGGAAGGGAAGGTAAAACCATGCAATTAATATGAATAAGTGGGTGAGGGATTGAATAAATCATTTAAATTAAGTACAAAATATATCATAAAATATGGGTTTATCAACCTCCCCACACTTAAACAATAGCATGTCCTCATGCTAAATCCAAGATAAAGAGTAAGGTAAGGTTGAAGTGGTGGAATCTCATGCAATGCAATCTATTCTAAATGTAACTATCTAAATGCATCATGTAATTCTAATTATTTTTATTTACTTGTATATAAAGCTTACATGTAGTCAAATTAATTCACATTCTCAAGGAATCATATATGCATAGCCAAACCTTAAATAATGATAAAGCACTTTTACAATTGAGATGGGAAAAAGATAGTTCACAAACTTGCAAGACAATTAATAATTTAAGCACAGATACATGTTGATGAGCTATTGAACCCTCACTGAATTTTGTGTTTACTCTCTAGTCACTCAGTGTTTATTGGGTTAATCACTCTTTTCTTCTTTTTATCCTTACTTCCTTTAACTTTGTTCCTCATCTAACCAATCAACAATTATATAATATAGGCATACAAAAATCATGAGGTCTTTAATTAAGGTTGTAATGGGGCCAAGGTGAAGGTAAGGATATATGTATACGGCGAAGTGAGCTAATTAAGCGAATCCTTGATTAGTCTAAGATCTCACCTAACATACATACTTTGTAAAGTAAAGCTTCTTTACCTATTTTACCCCATATTTTCCCACTTTTGATGTTACATGCTCATGTTTTAATTTTTTGTTTATTTTTATCCCATGTGCATTACTTTTTGCATTTGGAGAATTCTTTTACATCCCCTTTACTCAAATACTAAAAGATAAATATTTTCATTTTTTTTTAATGCACATGGTAATTAAATTATTTTGATTTCACATGAGCATGCTTTCCCAAAACCTTAAGAATAAAGATTATTATTCTTTTTTTTAACTTTCTACCCTTTTGTTTCTATCATCCATGTTCCCATAAAGTTTCCCCACACTTACACAATACACAATTTCTATCTTAAGCTAACCAAGGATTCAATTTGGGATTTTTATTTTATTTTTCTGCTTAAGGCTAGTAATGTGGTTATAAAACAATAGGGGATTTAAAGGCTCAAGGGGGGCTAACAAGGGTGATGTAACAGGTAGGCTAATTTGGGAGTAGTGAGCTATAATCAAACAATGGCCTCAATCACTTTCTTGGTATGTATCTATATTCTATAATCGGACATATAGATTAAAACAAAGTAAAAAACATCAGAATAAAAAAGAAGGGTAGAACACACAGGAATAAAATATTATGGTTTAAATGTAACCATATAATTAAGCTCAAAACTCACAGGTTGTGTGTTCTCTAACTCAAAAATCATATGTCAGTTATATATGTCATGCAAGTAGAAATTAAGGGTTCCCATTATTCTCAATGTAAAATTTATTTTGAGTTACTTTAAAGTTTGTGTTTTTCCTTGATGAAATGTTGTTAACTAACTAACATGGAATTGCTATATATACAAGGTGTGGGTTGTTTCTATTATGTTCAAGTCTCTAGTTTACTTCCTTTTTATATTTTCAAATTAAACTAAGTTATCTTATGCTAAAAAGGGTAAACTATACTAATTAATCCAAAATTTCTATAAATAAGTTAGAATTGCAACTAAGCTAAATGGCTAAAATGTGAACTAAAGTACAACATGCAGAAATATAGTAAAAATACATGAAAATAGCAATGTATAAGTGCTGAGAAATAAAAATAAAAATCAAAATACAGAAAAAGAATAAAATAAAATAAAAAGAGTCTGTAGTGGTTCACCAAAAAATACGCCAGAGATGGCGACCTCCCCACACTTAAAATGAAGCATCGTCCCTGATGCGCACTCAAGTAGGGTGTGAAGGAGTGTCATCACTGGAAGGGTGAGTAGCTGGAGTCTCTGTGGTGGTGGTCTGAGGATCTGCCTGCTGCAGAGGAGGTGCTGACTGAATAGGGATCTCAGAAATCTAATGCGGGGCCTCTTACGGTGATGCAGCCTGCTCTGTGCCTGCCTGCTCAGC